>NC_090022.1:247805175-249055175 GCF_037176765.1 Anolis sagrei | reverse complement strand
TACTCAAACTTCCATACAGTGGCCCTTATTTCTCATGCCAGTAAGGTAATGCTCAAGATCCTGCAAGGAAGACTCCAGCAATACATGGAGCGAGAGTTGCCAAATGTTTAAGCTGGGTTTAGAAAAGGCAGAGGAACGAGAGACCAGATTGCCAATATCCACTGGATAAGGCAGGGAGTTTCAGAAAAACATCTATTTCTGTTTTATTGATTATTCTAAAGCCTTTGACTGTGTGGATCATAATAAATTGTGGCAAGTTCTTGGTGGGATGGGCATACCAAGCCACCTTGTCTCTCTCCTGAGGAATCTGTACAAGGACCAAGTAGCAACAGCAAGAACTGACCACGGAACAACAGACTGGTTCAAGATTGGGAAAGGCGTACGGCAAGGCTGCATACTCTCACCCAACCTTTTTGACGTGTATGCAGAACACATCATGCGATGTGTGGGGCTTGATGAATGTAAAACTGGGGTGAAAATTGCTGGAAGAAACATTAACAACCTCAGATATGCAGATGACACCACTCTGATGGCCGAAAGCGAGCTGAGGAGCCTTCTAATCAAGGTGAAAGAAGAAAGTGCAAAAGCCAGGTTGCAGCTAAACATAAAAAAAACCCAAGATAATGGCAACAAGAATGATTGACAACTGGAAAATAGAGGGAGAAAATGTGGAGGCTGTGACAGACTTTGTATTTCTAGGTGCAAAGATTACTGCAGATGCAGACTGTGGCCAGGAAATCAGAAGATGCTTACTTCTTGGGAGGAGAACAATGTCCAATCTCGATAAAATAGTAAAGAGTAGAGGCATCACACTGGCAACAAAGATCCACATAATCAAAGCCATGGTATTCCCTGTAGTCACCTACGGATGTGAGAGCTGGACCTTAGGGAAGGCTGAGCGAAGGAAGATAGATGCTTTTGAGCTGTGGTGCTGGAGGAAAGTGCTGAGAGTGCCTTGGACTGCGAGAAGATCCAACCAGTCCATCCTCCAGGAAATAAAGCCCGACTGCTGACTGGAGGGAAGGATACTAGAGACAAAATTGAAGTACTTTGGCCACATCATGAGGAGACAGCAAAGCCTAGAGAAGACAATTATGCTGGGGAAAGTAGAAGGTAAAAGGAAGAGGGGCCGACCAAGGGCAAGATGGATGGATGGCATCCTTGAAGTGACTGGACTGACCTTGAAGGAGCTGGGGGTGGTGATGGCCGACAGGGAGCTCTGGCATGGGCTGGTCCATGAGGTCACGAAGAGTCGGAGACGACTGAACGAATGAACAACAACAACAATGTACTTATTAAATGCAACTGCTTTGAACTGAATCTACATTGACCATATAATGCAACTCAAACTGCATTATATGTCAGTGTATGTAAATGGCGTTTCAGAGGAAGACAAGGACAAACCTCCCTCTGAACAAATCTTTTTACAAAAAAACCCATAGTGAATACTCCTTAAAATGAATTGAAGGAACATGAAAAAATAGGCAAGCATAGTTAATCAAAACCGAGGAAATTGAAGCTTGGAATTGTGGACAGCATTAAGAACACTCCAACTGGTTCTGCTATTATTCAGTCACTGTGATTGGTCCTCCCTCTCCCCTTTTCTTCCTTCCACACATTTTGTTGGAACATAATAACATACACCACTGAATGGCACTAATCTGCACTCACCAGCTCTTTTTGACATGATTTATGGAAACAAATATGCTTTAAAGATCTCTTAGATGACATATTATTCTATTACCAATAACAGTGATGTCAATTTACTTATGATCTCTGCGTCTTGATTCCAAATTGAACCTGAAAATAAATAGCATTCAAAGAGGGTCTATATTTTATTGACCTGTTCACAAGTAACTACAATTTCAAGCTTTAAGCTGTTGAGTCATTCCATGTTATCAAAAGTCTATTCATTAGCAGTGATCTTGATGCCACTAGCATGGAATTTACAATGTATTTTATTAACTAATAGAAAGATTTATCTAAGTACCACCATTTTCACATTTCAGATCATTTGTTTGTACTTCTCACATCATTATTTCCACCATTTTCTTCCTGATTGAGTAGACCTGCTGGTGCTGGGCATAGGAAGTCTTGTGAATCTGGTTGGTATGCTTCTTGGTGAAGCCAACACAGAAAAGGTGCAGAAGGTATCTGTCTGTAATTTTGACATCAACGTGGACTTCAATCACCGTCTGCCATTTTTTGACCATCGAGCACATTTTGTCAAATGTCAGGTCCTAGCACAGTCTCTTGGTCTATGTGATAGGCAGCAATGCAGTGGAAATTCTCCATCTCTAGTCAAAGATACCTTGGCTGATGCTAGCATTTTGAGTGCTTGTTCTAGGGATTGCAGTGCTTACTTTTTCTACAAGCAGTTGTTGACTTTAGAAAAAATTGTAATATTTTAAATAAACAAATGTGGTTGGCATCCTACACTTGTTGGTGTCCCCATCAAATGTAGGTGCCACCTTTTTTTTTTTTTTACTGAAATTACTTATTTTCTGAAGTTCTGTATTATTTCTCTTTTTGTTTCTACTTGGTTGGAAAATACAATTGTTTGGATACAAATGTAAACAGACTTCAATGAGAATTCAATCTCATTCAGCAATTTGGATAATTTTCTCTGTACTTATTATCCACTGCAACAATAATCTTGTTCAAAATGTCAGTGGAGATAGAAAAAGCATGGCAAGGTGCTTGCAATGCATCTATATACCATTGTTTTGAGGAAAATGAGCTATTCCACAGCTATGAAAAATATCAGTACTCAGGATATCTGTATACATGTTTGTATGTCATTATTCAATCATCTAACTGATGTCAATGAATAAGGGGTCGCAGTCGTCTATCGGCAATCCATCGCCGTCAGATGCTCTGTTCCGCAATCATCTGGGTTTGAGTGTGTCCACCTGAGGGTGGGGAACCATGACAGCATGGGGTTTCTGCTGGTGTACCGCCCACCCCATGACCCAGTAGTTTCCCTGCCTGAGCTAGCAGAGGTGGTCTCCAATTCGGCCTTGGTCCCCGGCGCCTAGTTGTGCTGGGAGACTTTAACATTCATGCCAACACCCCCTTGACCGGTGCAGCTCAGGACTTCATGGCCGCCATGACGACCATGGGGCTATCACAAATTATATCTGGACCCACCCATCAGGCTGGACACACACTCGACCTAGTTTTTGTGGCGGACAATGGAATGATCAGAGTGGAAGAACAAAACATCCTTCCTGTGTCATGGTCGATCACTATCTGGTCAGTTTTAGACTCTCTGCGACTCTTAACCTCCGCAGTGGTGGAGGACAGATTAAGATGGTCCGCCCCAGGAGACTGATGGATCCGGAGGGATTCCTGAGGAATCTTGGGGTTCTTCCTGCCATGGAGCCTGGCGATTCTGTCGACATCTTGGTTAATCTCTATAACAGGGAGATGACCAGGGCGATAGATACGATCACTCCCGAATGCCTCATCACGTTGCGTCATGACATGCCATCTCCCTGGTTCACCGAGGAGTTGGCTGTGATGAATTTATTTACCGTACTTATATATCGCTGTTCTCAGCCCGAAGGCTGATGAAGCACATGAGAAGTGGGCTAGAACGCATTTGGAGGAGATCTCGGGACATGTCTGACCAAGCACGGGCTACTGCCCCTCTTAGGGCGTATATCGTGGTTATACAGGTAGCCAGGGAGTCTTTCACGACTGCCCGTATAGCATCTGCAGCAAATAGATCATCGGAGTTGATTCGGGCCGTCGGGGAACTTCTTCAGCCATCTGTGGTGGAGGAGACCTTCGATGACCCAGCAACTCGGTGTTGCAAGTTCGCACACCATTTTGCAGGCAAAGTTGCTCAGATACGCCTTGAGCTCGACTCCAATTTCATCACAGTGCCAGAAGAGGTGATTGAGGCATTGGCTTGTCCAATTTTGTGGGATCCTTTTAGGCTTGTTCTTCCTGAGACCGTGGAAGAGGTCCTTAGGGCTGTGAGGATGACCACGTCGGCTCTAGACCCTTGCCCGTCTTGGCTAATTAAATCGGCCAAGGAGGGGTTAGTTGATTGGTTTGTATTGATCATCAATGCATCGTTGGAGCAGGGTTTTTTCCATCTCATTTGAAACAAGCTGTGGTTCGTCCACTCCTTAAAAAGGTCTCCCTTGACTCCACGGTGCTGAACAATTTCACACCAATCTCCAACCTCCCTTTTTTGGGTAAGATGCTGGAGCGGGTGGTTGCCTCCCAGCTCCAGGGCTTTCTAAATGACATCAACTACCTAGATCAGTCACAGTCTGGTTTCAGGCCTGGTCACGGCACCGAGACAGCCTTGGTCGCCTTGGTGGATGACCTCCATAGAGAGCTGGACAGGGGGAGTGTGACCTTGTTGGTTCTCTTGGACATCTCAGTGGCTTTCGATACCATCGATCATGCTATCCTTCTGGGCCGACTCTTTGGGATGGGTCTCGGGGGCACGGTTTTGTCGTGGCTCCGATCCTTCCTGGAGGGTTGATCCCAGATGGTAAAGCTGGGAGGTGCCTGCTCGGACCCCTGGCCTTTGACCTGTGGGGTCCCGCAAGGCTCTATCTTGTCTCCCATGCTCTTTAACATCTACATGAAACTGCTGGGAGAGGTCATCCAGAGTTTTGGAGTTAGGTGCCACCTCTATGCAGATGACACACAACTCTATTACGCTTTTCTACCCAACTCCAAGGAGGCCTCTCGGGCGCTGGACGAATGCCTGGCCACTGTGTCTATCTGGATGAGGAGGAACATGCTGAAGATCAATCCCGACAAGACAGAGGTCCTCCTGGTTGATCGTAAACCTGATTGGGGTATAGGGTGGCAACCTGTGTTGGACGGGGTTACACTCCCCCTGAAGCCACATGTCCACAGTTTGGGAGTCCCCTTGGATTCATCGCTTACGCTTGAGGCTCAAGCGTCGCCGGTGTCCGGGAGGGCTTTTGCACAATTGAGACTCGTGTGCCAGCTGCGACCATACCTCGCAAAGGCTGATCTGGCCGGGGTGGTCCATGCCTTGGTCACCTCTAGATTGGACTACTGTAATGCGCTCTACGTGGGGCTGTCCTTGAAAACGTCTTGGAAATTTCAACTGGTCCAATGGGCAGCGGTCAGGATGTTAACTGGTGCTCCTTACAGAGAGAAGTCAACCCTCCTGTTCAAGGAGCTCCACTGACTGCCGTTTATCTTCTGAGCCCAATTTAAGGTGCAAGTGCTTACCTACAAAGCCCTAAATGGTTTGGGACCATCCTACCTGCGTGACCACATCTCCATTTATGAACGTACACGCTAACTTCGTTCATCAGGAGAGGCCTTGCTCTCGATCCCGCCTGCATCGCAGGCGCCTTTGGTGGGGACGCGAGACAGGGCCTTTTCTGTGGTGGCCCCCGACTTTGGAACACCCTCCCCAAAAATCTTAGATAGGCCCCTATGTTGGCAGTCTTTAGAAAGAACTTGAAGACCTGGCTGTTCCAATGTGCCTTTCCAGAATAGGAAAACTCCAACAACAAGTCCCAGAAGCACTTTATTAGAAATTAAAATTGCTGGCACACTACCCTATAATCCTTACATATCACCTGTCACATCAGCACTTTTAATCTGTACCCATTACTCTGGCCCGGCCCAGTTTTATTGTGTCCTGGTGTATTGTTTTATTGCTTGTTGTTTAATATTGCTTTAACTGTTTTTAATTTGCTTTAGGTTGTGTATTGTTATGTTGTGTTTTGAGGCCTTGGCCTTTGTAAGCCGCATCGAGTCCTTTGGGAGATGCTAGCGGGGTACAAATAAAGATAATAATAATAATAATAATAATAATAATAATAATAATAATCTGCCACATTTATGCTATAAGCAGCCCATGTACAGAGCAAAAGCACTGCCCACCCCAAGGTTCACAAATGCATGGCTCACAGTGGCTATTACTACTATCCAAGAGCAGAGGCAGTGAAAAATCAAACAAAAGAGTTCAAGGGTGCTCTATGCCTCAAAGGTTTTTATGAATTCCGATGTTCCTTATGAATTTAGTAGTAACCACCACATAGAACAACTGTTTCTTCAGGGTCAGTGCAACTTTATTCAGAATAGGCAGAAAATCTAAGTTCATGATCCAGACACTATTCACCCAAAATGCTCCAACACATTGATACTTGGTTTAGGTATAATGGACATCATCTTTATTACTATTGTTGTATCTTCATTTTTATCTTACTTTTCTCCCATAGGTGGGACTCAAAGCAGCAAACAAATGGTTACAGAACAGAAATTACATAATACAAGAGCACAACATCATTCCCCAACCCAAACAAGTAAACAAACAAAAACACATTATATAAACACATTGTATAAACTATATAAAATAAGCATAATAAATAGTGACATTTATCATTAAAATCCCTGGGCCTCAGGCCACCGCGTTTGTCCTTAAAACATTATCCTAAAAAACCTTGAAGCTCCGAATCTTTGGCCGTGTGAACCTTGCCAGACACATAGCCTTTAGTGATGTGTCTTGGCAATAATAACTAGCCAACTAGTCATACCTTATTATGGGTTGTCAGGAAATACTTGCTTCTACAGAAAGGTTTTAATCTGAGAGCAAAATGCCAGTAACGAGGAGGCCGAACACACCTGCTTCAGATCTAGATCAGGGGTTGGCAATAATGAAATGCTAGGGTGCCTCTTTGATTTGGGTATAGTGGAGAAATAGAACTGCACATTTATTTATTTATTTATTTATTTATTTATTTATCTATTTATTTGCGGTCTTTATATACCACCCTTCTCAACCCCGAAGGGGATTCAGGGGGGTTCACATCAAAATTGACCCTCCCCTGATAAAACATTAAACATTATTAAACGCATCACATAAAATATCACCACATATCACACAAAAACATAGCCATTGGCCGTAAACAGTCCTGTTACCACTGAATAGGTGACACGTCACTCCAAAAATTCCTAAGAACTGCCTTCAGTAGCTTCCCCTAAATATTAACTAGCCTTGAGGAAAAATAGTATCTTGTGGCACCTCAAAAAAAGGCAAGGGTTGAGGTACATTCATCCAGTTCTACTCTTGTAATTGTGCCTTATTGAGAGGAGTGAAAAGCAAGATGGTGTTGGAAGTGTTCATGTGATGTAGTAGGTTGTTCAAGGTATGAAGGCACATACCTTGATAAGATGCTACAATCTTATGTCCCATTGTAGATGCTTAACAGCATAGTGATCAATAGGACAAAATATCATTGTTTCCTTTTAGAGTCACACAGATTAGCTATTCATGAAGGGACAGTAATTATAAAAACCTGAAGTATCAGGAAAACATTCTAGTTTCTCTGAGGTTTGCAAAGTTCTTTGGGATATGTTAAAGCAGTTAGTGTTGGCTGTTCTTCATGATATTGTGTGTATAAGAGATAAGCTGAAAGCCCATTGCTGTTGAAGAAATACTGGTAATGCATTTGAAGGCTTAACTCTAGAGTCTGTAATTTATAGGCCACTGTTATTCATTCCAGTCAAATGCCAATGACAGGAAGGGCAACAAATCAAAGTTAATTTGTAATTGAAAATGACTATTACTAAAAGTGGTTTCACTTTAAAGAATCTTGACATGTTTGAAGATGAATTAGTTTGAACAGCTTTGTTATTTAAAATTGTTATAAAGCATTAAACAAGGAAGGTTACATTTTTGAAGGCTGATCTTGAACATGAGCTGCTCTGCAACCTTTCAGTGCTTGGGGAGTGAGATCAGTTCAAAATGCAAATTAAAGTACAATTTAAAAGAGGAACAATTTAGTTTGCTCATAATAAAACCCAACATTTCTTTTTAAAAGCCACTAAATGTTAAGACACCACTTAAAATATCTCTGTGATGAAATCTGATGCTTTTGTGTACTTAGTATCTTATCTACTAAACACCAATTGTTAATGTTATTACTTCATCAATTTCCTGAGTAATTGTGCTTGTGCATTTTATGATAAGAGAACCTAAAAATTACTGAAAGACACGTTTACTTTTAATGCAATTAGCTCTTTTGCTAATTTGCACCAAATATATATTGAAAAAAATGTTGAGTGCTAAAAGAGTTTTGTTGATACTGTGATTTTCTAGGTTACCATAGAGGATATTTTATTCCATAGTTTACATGCGTTTTTTGTTATGAATTAATGTTATGAAAAGTGAATGTAACAAAAAATAACTTTAATCACATTCCCCTTTTTCTAAAGTTTTAGCTCTACAATATTAATTCATAACAATTAACATAATATTGCATAACATTAATTCAGAACTAGATACAGTGAAGACATCTACCTTTGCGCTTTGCTACTGTGCTGCTCAGTATGCATGCCCTGTGTGGAACACATCCCATCACACTGAAACAGTGGATGTGGCTCTCAATGAGATATGCCACTTTATCACAGAGTGTCTGTACCCTACACCTACTGCTTAGCCAGTATTGCACCATCTGACATCCCCCGGGAAGTAGCAGCCGGTAGTGAAAGGACCAAGGCAGTGACATCTCCAGCCCATCCCCTGTTTGGATATCAGCAGCACGCCAATGCCTTAAATCAAGAAATAGTTTTCTAAGATCTACAGAGATACTTGCAGGAACACCTCAGGAAGCAAGAGTCCAAAATTGGTAGGTTAAAACCTGGAACCTCAATCAATGGCTAATAGCAAATGAGAGAGATTCCCTCCTGGGCACACAGAAGACTGGGTGACTTGGAAGGCACTGAAGAGACTGCACTCTGGCACCACGAGATGCAAGGCCAACCTTAAGAAATGGGGCCACAAAGTGGAGTCCATGACATGCGAGTGTAGAGAAGAGCAAACCACAGACCACCTATTATAATGCACTGAGTCCTGTCACATGCAAAATGGAGGACCTTCTTATAGCAACATGACTCCAAGTTGCCATGTACTGGTGAAAGGACATTTAATATAAAGCCAAGTCTTCAACCTTTATAGGGGTTTTAGTTTGGTTTTTAAATGCATTACATTGGTTCAGTCCTGATACAATCAATAAAAATAAATAGCTTTATAAAAATAATGCTAAAAGCACTGGATTTGAAATTGATGTAATTCCTTTCCCACCCCCAGCATCGGGACGGGGAAGCACTTTGCTCCCTTCTGGCGAAGGGACTCATTGTGGGTGAGGCTAAGTGGAGGTAAGCCTTGCTCACCTCATTTCACCTGAAGACACTGACTCACCTACCCACTTCCACTACAGTGTACTTTACAAGGATCACCGATGTGGGCCAGGTAGGATTCCCCCCCCCCTACATTTGGGGGTGGGGGTTCATCTACCCTACACTGTGCAATCCATGGCAAATTGGGTAGAGGCAGTCTTAAATAAGCTTCAAATGCATTACAGGCACAGGCTCATATTGGGTGCACCACAGGAGGAGGGAGTGTGTTAAAGTCTCCACCCATTTACCTCAAGCATCCCTATGGGAGCAACATGTGGGTTGTATCTGGGGACCATGATGTCTCACCCTTGTCACAGGATAACATGGTCACTCAGGGCCACAGCCTCACCTTATGACTTATCAAATTCAGTTCAAATTCACGTGCAGGTTCACATTCAAGTTCAAGTTCATATTAAATTCTTAAAGTTAGATGGCAGATCACAAAGAGATTGATTAGTAACACATTATAAAAGTACCCGTTGTTAACCCACTATGTGATTTCACTGGTGGGAGAGCAATATAAATGCTTTGGCATCTGTATGCTATTTTATTGTTATCACTACTTTTTCATTCTTATGCCATGCACTTGTTATTGATAAGGTAATATTTTCTTGATTTAAGAACTGAGAATCCAAAAACCTGTACCATTTACCAGTCTTATTGATAGGATAGCAACTCAAGTCAGGAACTTGAGTCATTATTTTGCTGCATGGAGTTAAATGCATTGATATGTGCATATTACAATCCAGCCTAATAATTAATTAATTAAATCTAATTAACTAACTAAAACAAATCATGTCACTAATCTTATCTTTTTGAACAAATAGAGGAAAAATAGATGAAGGAAATGCTGTGGGTGTAGCATATCTTGATTTTAAGAAGGTCTTCAACAAAGTCCTTTATGCTATTCTCACAAAGAAAGTACTAAAATATGGGCAAATTGATGCTAAAACTAGAGGGGTTTATAGTTAGCTGATAAACCAAACCCAAAGGATGCTTACTAATGACTCTACTACAGACCTCCACATGGAAATGGACTTCCACCATTCCCTGCTATTAGCCAGGTAGGGCTGAAATGAAGTCCAGGATTCAAAGGGCCACATGTTCTCCTGTTGTTTGTAAAGATCTGTGAGAGCAATGTGTGAAGGTCTCTAAACAAATAATGTGTGTGAGCCACTGTGTGTCTGTCCACCTCTACTGTACATGTGTCTCTTTTCATTCTGTCATCCATCTGCCTGTGACAATAAAACAAAATGGTAGGGTAGCTTTGCTGAGTGTTGTTCTTCTTTTTCCTAATTTATTTACTGGATTTTGAACTGGCTGCTCAGATGTGACACAGAAAAGCATTTCTTGGAAAAGGGACAAATAGAAGAGTGCATATTCTATTGGTGAGAGCATTTGAAGTCTTTAAAGAAGCCGGCACCTTTCAGCCTCCCATCGTGTTTTCTATCTGATAATAACTTGTTCCAAGTTGAATTACCATGGTTGGCTGCACCCTATCACACCTTTGGATTAGGAAAGTGGAGCTTAGAAGTATTTGTGAAGTACTTCTTGATTATTCACAAGTTAGCTCCTGATTGAAGTAGTCTGCAGCAAAACGCCAAGTTCACCTCTGTGTGTAGGAAAAGCTCTGAACCATGCATCAGGAAATTGACCTTCAGAGATTATTATGACCTTCAAACTGTTGCCACATCACTGAAATGAGTTTTGTGTGGAATTTGATGATAAGCCGCTGGATTACTGGGTGATACTGTGTCAACACCTTTGATAGGCACTCACAGAAAGACAGCTATCTGAAGAAATGATTTCAAACACCAACAGTTGAGGATTATTTCAAGGGAAAAAACCCAGAACTTATTTAGTATGAGCCAGTTTCCATTTATGAATATGCCTTTCCACTTGCTGAATTGCATACTGAATATTAATACTATCAAAAATTGTATCAAAAATAATATTTTAAATAATATGAACTATACTCATATATGTGTCATAATAGACATAAAGCAATATTGGAAGACTCTCTCTCTCTCTCTCTCTCTCTCTCTATATATATATATATATATATATATATATATATATATATATATACTGAACAACAAATTGAAAGAGTCTTATACAGAGCTGATATTATTTTTGCCATTCATATTATTTCAGTGGTGTTTTCTGCACAGAAATATTACATGAATAGAATCAGTTTCAAACTGCAGTCTTCAAGAATGGCACAGTTTTGAAATATTTTTCAAAGAAAAAAATTAAAATTACTAATTGGTTTCTTTGAAAATTAAATTAGGAAAGAAGTACATATCTACTCTGTTCTCCATGTTAATCTGTTCCCTTCTTAGGTTTTTACATCTGAACATCACCTTAAATTCAGTCTCTTCACTCTGGCTTTGCCTTAATGATACACTTTCCTCTTTAATTCTCTTTTTCTTCCTAATGAGCAAATCTTTTTGCAATATATAGAATGGAAGCTTTTGTAGTCCTTAGTTACTGTATTGTGCATGGATGTTGGAGAAGGTATCAAACACTCCTTTTAAAAAATCAAAACAAAAAAAAGCAATTACTTCTGGCATAGATATCACCATTTACTTCTAATGAAGCACAAAGGGTTTGGAAAAGGGACTTACCTCTTAACAAATAGGAAAAGGAAAAGAAATATACCAAAAGTAGATGAACATAAGGTTTGCTACACCCATAAACATTGCCTCAAGTTTAATTTTCTTTATTGATCATACTGGAAAAGATGCACTAAAGAATCTACTATCAAGTGGTCATATATCTAAAATGTGAAGTAAAAATATAACACTTTTTTTCAAATAAGAAGAAAAAGTTGCTGATCATTACGGTTGCTGAAATGACTTGAGTTCATAATCAAAAGACATAAAATGGCTGCTTAATAGAAACCAGTTTTCCCCCATTGAATAAAGAATTTACTGGATAAGATAGAAATCAATAGGAGAACTTCATTAGTGTCAAGGGTGCATTTCTAAACTTTTAGCCTTTTGCTAGGAGAGTAATATTAAGAGCTTCTTTGTGGAAGAAGAAGTGGTAGTTTTCAAAAGGAAAAAGGCCACTGCAAAGTGAACCAAATATCATTCCTAATGCTACGGTTTCTTTTGATTATGGTACACTTAAAACAAAATAGAAATTTCTTTTTAATGGATTTGGCAGTAGCTTTGTAAGACTGTAACTCTGAAGATTATAGGTCTTCAAATATCATGGGATAAAACATAAAGAAATATGCAAATGTAATGTTTACAAATAAATTCTGGTTGAGCTTTTTAACCTATGTTATTTGTGCTTTTGAGAAAATTTGTGCCACCATTGGTGGATTTTCATTGGAGTCCACCAAAAAGAAAAAAAGTAATTTCTGCCTACTGAATTAAGCCTATAAAAATTGGATGGAATTTTTGTGCCTTAGAAAGACTCTTGAAATGTTGTCTTCATGGGAACCATGATATTACTGAAACCTACAGATCCATTCTGTTTCCTAGTTTATATCTACGTGCCAAGATAGACTTTTCTCAGCTGAGGAGGGCACAGATTCTTCTTTGCCTATGGCCATAACTTCTATAATGTTCATAATATGATCTTTTCTGTATTGATGATACATGCATAGATATTTGTTTCTGCATATCCATCTCAGGTTAATTTACAATGGTATTGTTGCTTCTGCCGTTATCATGATATAGTAGGTGGAACAGAAAAGAGCAATTTGCTCAATGACATTGATGCTAAATCTATACCCTGGTAATTTACTACCTTCGTGCTAGCACAATCTGTGCTAGAGGTAAAAGCTAGAATGTCTCCAGAGGAAGAGGACCAAAATGGTAAAAAGGGCTGGCAATCATGCCCTATGAGGAACAGCTTAGGGAGCTGAGTATGTGTTTACCCTGAAGAGAAGACTGAGAGGTGAATGACAACCATGTTGGAGTATTTGAAAGGATGTCACATTAAAGCATAGGTAAACTGCTTTTCTGCTGTTCCAGAGACTAGCACACAAGGCAATAGATTCAAACAACAGGACAAGAAATTCCACCACAACATAAGGAAGAGTTTCCGGGTGACAAGAACAGTTTGAAAATGAAGAATACTGCCTTGGAATGTGGCAGAGCCTCCTTTGGAGGTTTCCAAGCATAAGCTAGCTAACCATCTGTTAGAAGTTTTTGGATATATTTTGCTGCATGGCAGGAGGTTGGACTGGATGACCCTTGTGGTTTCTTCCAAGTCTATGTTTCTATGATTCTGTGATTCTAAATTGTGTTAGAATTTCTCTCCACATTATCAGTATGAAAGACTGAAAACAAACTGAAGTGGTATTCTCAACATTAAACTGAAATAATATGTTAAAATTAACTATCATCAAGATCCCAGTCCAAATTTAATTTGTTAAACTATTCACACATTTTAATTAATGTAGAACATCTGTTAGTATTAGAGGAAACATGCCCTTCATAACCTACCCCACAAGATGTCTGCTTTATGGGAGTTTAGAATCTTCCTTCAGAATATCAATCTAGAATATTTGGTAACTTAATACAGAAAAGACCATATGGTACCAACATCAACATGGAAGAGGAAAAACAAGCATCTAAGGGTGAAATTGGGACTTCTATTTACTTGGCCAGAATCTCATTAATCCTAGATTAGTAAATATTGCCTGTGTAGGAGTGAAACCCCCTATGCTCATTAAATACAGACCAGCCAAAAGTATTTCTTACTGGAAAGAATTAGGCTGCAACTTTATTTGGTTACAGTTGTAGATAAGATTGGCCCACACATGGGTCTGAATCCAGGCATTAATGAACTTATTGTTGATTGATGAGCTTGTAGTTCCATGTTGAAGAGCCTTTAGAAGGGAATGTAAGGATCCAGCTGTGTGGATTCCTAGTTATCTCACAGCCACCAGAGTCTTTATAATGTTTGCACCTCAGCTCCATGTCACATACCCTGTGTCTCCAAAGAGATCCGCATCTTTATTTATTTATTTACTACATTTATACCCTGCCCTCTCTCACCCGGAAGGGGACTCAGAGCAGCTTACAAGTTATATGTACATACAATATATTATTAGCATAGCACAAAATTAGCATTTTATATTACTATATTGTACTATACCACTATATTGCAATATTACATGTAATATATAATTAATATTATTATATGGTATTTGTAGTAGTATTATATTGAACTACATTATAATATTATTATCAATATTATATGTTAGGCCTGGGCGGTTTCATTCGTTAATTTTGTAATTCGTTAAATATTCGTTATTTTTAGCAATTACAAAATGAATACAAAACATTTTTTCAAACCCGGAAGGGTTTTTCAATAACGAAACGGCATCCTCCATCCTTTTTACGAGCTTCCGCCCGTTTCGGAAATGGGATGGAGGATGCTGGTGCCTGGGAGCCAATCCGGCGCTCCCAAGCACCCAAGCAGTGCACCATGGCTGATTTTGATTGGCTGGGAAGCCCTTTAAAAGCGGCTCCGCGTGGCCGCTTTGCTCATTGTTGCGGAGGCGAGGGAGAAGGGAGGTCCAGGAGGGCAGCTTGCATTGGCTTGCATTGGCTTGCATTGGCTTGCATTGGCTTGCATTGGCTTGCATTGGCTTGCATTGGCTTGGCTTGGCTAAGCTGGATTTCCTTGCATTGATTCCTTAATTCCTTAATTCTGTTGTTGGGAGAGCGAGGGCGGTTTTTGTTAATTTGTTAATTTTCCATTTTTAAATATTTTTGAAAAATACCTTTCTTTTATTCTTAAAAAAAATCAAAAAATATTCTAAAAAAAGGAAAGAATCTTGTGTGCCTGTGTGTGCGTTTCCCCCGTCTTGTGGCTGTTGGCTCCACAGCGGGGAGAGCATTTTGTTAAGTTTCCATTTTTAAATATTTTTGAAAAATACCTTTCTTTTATTCTTAAAAAAAATCAAAAAATATTCTAAAAAAAGGAAAGAATCTTGTGAGCCTGTGTGTGCGTTTGTCATTTGTGTAGTTCCAACCAGTGTGCTCCTTTTGCCAACAGAAAGTGCTATAATACAGTGCTCGCTCATTATTTGTGTAGTTCCAACCAGTGCGCTCCTTTTGCCAACACAAAGTGCTATATAATACAGTGCTCGCTCATTATTTGTGTAGTTCCAACCAGTGCGCTCCTTTTGCCAACACAAAGTGCTATATAATACAGTGCTCGCTCATTATTTGTGTAGTTCCAACCAGTGCGCTCCTTTTGCCAACACAAAGTGCTATATAATACAGTGCTCGCTCATTATTTGTGTAGTTCCAACCAGTGCGCTCCTTTTGCCAACACAAAGTGCTATATAATACAGTGCTCGCTCATTATTTGTGTAGTTCCAACCAGTGCGCTCCTTTTGCCAACACAAAGTGCTATATAATATAATACAGTGCAATTAGCACGAATAACGAAATTTCGTAAATGCCTTTTGCGCATGCGCTAATGCGGTGCGCCATCTTAACGAATCGATTCGTTATTAACGATGCATACAAATAACGAAATTTCGTAAATGCTTTGCGCATGCGCCAATGCGGGCGCCATCTTAACGAATCGATTCGTAAATATTTACGAAATTTCGTAAATACTGAACTTTTTTAAGGGAAAATTTTGTAATTATTTTAAATATCGAAACAAAAAAAACCCCCAATTACAAATCGATTTTAGAAACAAATTTTTCCGTTGTTACCCAGGCCTATTATATGTATATACAATATATTATATTATTAGCATAGTACAATATTAGCATTATATTTTACTATATTGTACAATACCAATATACTGTAATATTATTAGTAATATTACAAGTAATATACAATAAGTTATTATTATATTGTATTACTATTATTATTAGTATTATATTGTATTGCATTATAATATTATTATCAATATTAAAACAAGAAATCCTGAACATTTAGCTCCTTGAGAACTGCACAGGTTTTAAGAAATTTCTTGCAGCAGAAAAAATTCTCCCCTATGAATCTATCTGGGTTTCATGATCATCAAAAGAGTTTCTTTTCTCTCCAACTCATCAGTCACAGGTACACCAGTGGGAATCCAAGGCAGATCTTTCTCCATTACTTTCCCCGGGTTCTTGATATTTCTTTCAAGATAAGCTGGGGTGGTGACCTCCATGATGTACTTAAAGCAGGTTCTGGATCTTCCTGTCTCCCTCTCTCCGTCCTATCTTTTTTGTTTTGGCAGTCTTTTGAAAACGATGTACTCATGAGGAAAGGATTTTAGTAATGTGCTATGTTTTATCTATATTTTTAATAGAATCAAAGAATCATAGAATCAAAGAGTTGGAAGAGACCTCATGGGCCATCCAGTCCAACCCCCTGCCAAGAAGCAGGAATATTGCATTCAAATCACCCCTGACAGATGGCCATCCAGCCTCTGTTTAAAAGCTTCCACTGAAGGAGCCTCCACTACACTCCAGGGCAGAGAGTTCCACTGCTGAATGGCTCTCACAGTCAGGAAGTTCTTCCTCATGTTCAGATGGAATCTCCTCTCTTGTAGTTTGAAGCCATTGTTCCGCGTCCTAGTCTCCTGGGAAGCAGAAAACAAGCTTGCTCCCTCCTCCCTGTGGCTTCCTCTCACATATTTATACATGGCTACCATATCTCCTCTCAGCCTTCTCTTCTTTAGGCTAAACATGCCCAGCTCCTTAAGCTGCTCCTCATAGGGCTTGTTCTCCAGACCCTTGATCATTTTAGTCGCCCTCCTCTGGACACATTCCAGCTTGTCAATATCTCTCTTGAACTGTGGTGTCCAGAATTGGACACAATATTCCAGGTGTGGTCTAACCAAAGCAGAATAGAGGGGTAGCATTACTTCCCTAGATCTAGACACTATGCTCCTATTGATGCTGGCCAAAATCGCATTGGCTCTTTTTGCCGCCACATCACATTGTTGGCTCATGTTTTACTTGTTATCCACGAGGACTCCAAGATCTTTGCCACACATACTGCTCTCGAGCCAGGCATTGTCCCCCATTTTGTATCTTTGCGTTTCGCTTTTCCTGCCAAAGGGGAGTATCTTGCATTTGTCACTGTTGAACTTCATTTTGTTAGTTTTGGCCCATCTCTCTAATCTGTCAAGATCATTTTGAATTCTGCTCCTGTCCTCTGGAGTATTGGCTATCCCACCCAATTTGGTGTCATCTGCAAACTTGATGATCCTACCTTCTAATCCTTCAGTTAAGTCATTAATAAAGATGTTGAACAGGACCGGGCCCAGGACGGAAACCTGCGGCACTCCACTTGTCACTTATTTCCAGGATGAGGAGAAAGCATTGGTGAGCACCCTCTGGGTTAGTCCATTTAACCAATTACTGATCCACCTCACCATAGTTTTGCCTAGCCCACATTGGACTAGTTTCCTTGCCAGAAGGTCATGGGGGACCTTGTCGAAGGCCTTACTGATATCCAGGTACGCCACATTCACAGAATTCCCCGCATCTATCCAGCTTGTAACTCTATCGAAAAAAGAGATCAGATTAGTCTGGCATGACTTGTTTTTGATAAATCCATGTTGACTATTAGCGATGACTGCATTTGTTTCTAAGTGTTTGCAGATCGCTTCCTTAACAATCTTTTCCAGAATTTTGCCTGGTATCGATGTGAGGCTGACCGGACAGTGATTGTTTGGATCATCCTTTTTTCCCTTCTTGAAGATTGGGTCCACATTGGCTCTCCTCCAGTCTGTTGGAACTTCTCCCGTTCTCCAAGAGCTCTCAAAGATGATTGCCAAAGGTTCCGAAATGACTTCCGCTAGTTCCTTCAGTACTCTTGGGTGTAGTTGATCTGGCCCTGGGGACTTGAACTCATTTAGAGCGGCCAGGTATTCCTGTATGACTTGTTTCCCAATTTGGGGTTGGATGTCCTCTAATCCCTCATCCACTCCATCTTACTGAGGTTGAAGATGACTTTCTCTTTGTGAGAAGACCGAGGCAAAGAAGGCATTAAGTAGTTCTGCCTTTTCCCTATCCCCTGTCAGCATTGCCCCATCTTCTCCTCAAAGAGGCCCTATCGCCTCCTTGTTTTTCCTTTTTCTACTGACATAAGAAAAGAAGCCCTTTTTATTGTTTTTAATGTCCCTGGCAAGCCTGAGCTCGTTTTGTGCTGCAGCCTTGCAGACTTTTTTCCTACAGGTGTTGGCTATTTGTTTGAATTCTTCTTTGGTGATTTCTCCCTTTTTCCAGTTCTTGTGCATGTCTCTTTTTGTTTTAGCACAGTTAGAAGTTCTTTGGACATCCATTCTGGCATCTTTGCACTTGTCCTATTTTTTCTCTTTGTTGGCACAGTTTGCAGTTGTGCCTTGAGTATTTCACTCTTGAGAAATTCCCATCCATCCGTAACTCCCTTATCTTTTAGTATCTGTGTCCACGGAATGCTGCTCAGCATTTCCTTCATTTTTCGGAAATCAGCTCTCCTAAAGTCCAAAATGCGGGTTTGATTTGTCTTAGTTTCGGCCTTCCTTTGTACCTCAAATTGCAGGAGCACATGGTCACTTGCCCCTAAGGATCCAACCACTTCAACCGCATCGATCAGGTCCTCCGCATTTGTTAGGATGAGATCAAGAGAAGCCAACCCCCTTGTTGCCTCTTCTACCTTTTGGACCATGAAATTGTCTGCAACGCAAGCGAGGAATTTGTTGGACCTTGTACTCTTGGCCGAGTTTGTTTTCCAGCAAATATCGGGATAGTTGAAATTGCCCATGACTACTACATTTCTTCTCTGTGCCTGTTTTGTCAACTGTTGGCAGAAGACTTCATCAAGTTCTTCCTCCTGGCTTGGTTGTCTGTAGTAGATGCCTACAATGACATCTTTTTGAGTCCCAGTTACCTTGATTCTTATCCAGATGCTTTCAAGCTGGTTTCCCGGATTGCTCTCTTGCATCACTTCTGCAGCATAACAGTTTTTGACATATAAGGCTACTCCGCCTCCTCTCCCCTTTGTTCGGTTACATTTCTAAATTGTGTTTCATTTATCAATATATACTTTTAGATATTTTTAGTGATGTGATTTTTATTTGTATTTCAATTTCCCAGGGATGGGGATAAACTGAGATTATAAACAATAATACAATATTATCATGATCATTATTATCATCGTCGCTGGAAACAACTAACCAGTGAAGAAAAAAGTTATATCAGTGAAGAAGAAGAAGAAGAGCAACAACAACAACAACAACAACAACTTTATTTTTCTACCCCGCCTCCATCTCCCCAAGGGGATTCAGGGCGGCTTACATGGGGTCCAGCTCAAGCAACATACAGATTAAAAGCAAAGACAACAGCAAATTACAAATTAAAATAGCACAAACAGCATAACAGTAATATACAAGTATCAAGCAACATCAAACCAATTTTGGAGGGGGGGGGGAAGGCCAACATACAAACTGATTAAAGGATAAACAGTTCAATAAGGTGGATAGGAACATAAATGGCACAGGAGATATCATGAAAACAGAGCAATTAAACAGGATCAGTTCCCATTTCTCCCATAGCCCAGCTCTTTGATGAAGGAAGAGCAAAGATCACATACAAGTAGGTACTAGACTTGTTCGTTTGATGCAGAAATACTCTTGATTTGGACTTAGTTTAGCACTTTTGGAGTGAGTTCCGACACGCTTCCATGCTGATCTCCCAATATTAAGAATTTAAATCAAAAGGAGC
This sequence comes from Anolis sagrei, assembly GCF_037176765.1. Taxonomy (NCBI): domain Eukaryota; kingdom Metazoa; phylum Chordata; class Lepidosauria; order Squamata; family Anolidae; genus Anolis; species Anolis sagrei. The sequence goes on along the minus strand of NC_090022.1, from coordinate 249,035,296 downwards.
CTTCGATTCTTAAGCTTTGGATATGTTTGTATGTAGCTGTGACTGAGCTAAAATTCACAGGGCGAAACCAAAGTGTTGGCATCCCTCTCCAGCCAATCAGGGCTGACGGAGGAGGGAGAGGGAGGAAGAAATGGAGATTGCTGAAAAATGATTTTTTTTAAAAAAAATGCAAATTTTCCAAAAATCTGTGAATGAGTGAAACATTATGTAACTTGATAGGCAAAGATTGCAAAATGTGTTCTACCCTAATAGCTTTAAAAATGAGGGCGATAGGAGTCCATGAAGTTTTCCATTTATAGAATTTTAAGCCATATGCCTGTGCGAAACTACATTTTCCAGAATGGATTGGGCTACAGCATTAGAGTCAATATAAAATTCAAAGGGAAATCAAGCCCTCCTGAGAGATGAAGCCAAACCTTTTGGCATGCCTCTCTAGTCAGTCAGGGCTGACAGAAGAGGCAGAGATTGCTAAAAAAAAGTTGTTTTATAAAAACTTTGAAAATTCCCAAAAAAATCAATGGATGAGTCAAAAGTTATGAAACATGACATACAAAGAGTGAAAAATGTTTTCTACCATTGTAACAAGTTTCACACCAATAGCTTTAAAAATGAGGGGGATAGGAGTCTGTGAAGTTTTCCCATTTATAGTAATGTAAGCCATCTGCCTGTGCGGAACTACATTTCCCAGAATGGATTAGGCTGCAGCAGCAAATCATTGTGTTTTTAATAAATAAAATCATAGAATTTGAAAAGAGGGGTAAAATAAGTAATAGTATAAATTTGTGCTAAATTGTAGTTGTTTGGTTGAGTGTCAAGTGGAAGCATATTAATTGGACATTAGGAGAGTTTGGATTGTGCCTTTCTGCCTGGAAGAAGAGGGTCAGTCTAACTCAGACACAGACAAAATTTGGCCCTCCAGGTGTTTTGGCCTTCAACTTCCACAATTCCTAACAGCCAGAGGACTGAAGTTTGCCCATGCCTGGTCTAGATGTCCCTTAATGGTGTCTGTACTATGATTTCTGATCCTGGGTTATAAATGTCATTTCCTAATTGCTTCTTTCATAAAAACATGGTGAACATTTATTACACTGGAAAAACTTTGTCATTGATCAAGAAACATAATCCTATATATATCAGCACATTTTGCTTTGTTGAGCCTCCACAAATTTAACATAGCTTCTGCCAAACCCCCCCCCCCCAAGTTTCTGGAGTAAAACAACTACTTTCAAAGTAAATACTACATAATGAAACAGTAAATAACACTTTCAAACCAGGAACAGATTTTCTTTATCATTAAAAAAGTTTTTATTAAACTTTGAAAATTGGCCAAAAATCCATGACTAAGTCAAACATTCTGAAATTTAGCGAGCTAACAGTGGTAAATATAGTCTACTATTGTAGCAAGTTTCATCATGATAGCACAAAAAATGAGGGAGAGAGAACCTCTCAAGTTTTCCCACTGACATTAATGTTTTCCTTAATGCGCATACTCAACTGCCATTAATGAGGTACTTACAAAGATTCAGAAGTTTCATAAAGCTTCAAAATTTTTACCCCCAAATTCAGAAAGGACTTTAGAAATGAAGTACCAGTGCCCCCTTCTTCTGAACACTGTTTAGAACCATTTTTTTATCACAAATGCCTAGTAGGTACTGTATTTAATGACAAAATGGGACTTGAGCTAATATACCCAAATTTCAAAAGGGAGCCCAAAGCTAAGGAACTCATATAATATAAACATGGAATGTGAGAAACAGGGAACCTAAAAATGATAAAACAAGTAATGCAACTTATCAGATCTTAATTACTTCCAACCACTTGCTCAAGCTAAGAGAAGGAAATATAAACCAAAAACTTTACAATTGTCCCTGCAATATAAGGATTCCATGTCTCTAAATCTATATTTTCCCTTCAAAGTATATTGTTTCTGCAAAGGAAATAGTCAGGAGTGATTCTGCAAGAACAGAAGCCAGATTGCAGAGTATTGGATGCCATCCACTCACCTGGAAGGATAGCAGCTCCCCTGTTCCAAGTGAAGGTGTTTCAAATACTGATAGGCCTGTCTGGCTTGAGGAGTAGAAAAAGTGTGTTCTGTCCTAATGTGTGGCATTGATGAATGGGAGACCAGTACTGGGAAACTGCAATCTGGATTTTCAGTTTCTTAGAGATATCTGTACTAGATAGCTGTTTTCTCTTAGATTACATCTTTCAGCTATCTGATCATGCTTTTTATTCTCTAAATGTCTGAGATCAAAGTATTTATGTGTAGGGTGATCAACATGTTATCAAAAATAGCAACTACTATAATCTTTGTTTTGGACATAAACTTTTGTCCAAAGCATAAATGATTTCCTTTGAAATGCACAATCTACAGCACATGTATTTCAAGTGACAATCTGTTGCACTAAAAATTCTGTAAATTCATATGGTTGCACAAATAGCTTATGAATACAGAAGACTTTTTAAAACTAAAGACAACAAATAACAAGAATAGTAAAATATGGGGAGGTATGACACGTGAGAGAGTGAGATGATGGGAGAAAGAAAAAAATGAATTTGAGCAATAAAAATTGGAATCCTTGAACTGGGTGGATATGGTATTGAGCACACAGTGAAGCTGTTAATTGTTCCTCCAGCAAACCTATCAAAAGGCTGCTTTAGGTGCCCTTGGGTGTGAGAGTTTCTTCGGTTGGGTGAAATAAAATGAGCAGCTTAACACCTGGGGAATACTCAACTGAAGCTCTGTGCATCAAGTAAGACATTCAAATCATAGCCATGCTGCTCATATGTGCATGGTATTTTATTTACGCTAATGAATAAAAAGTGCAAGCTTTCATTAAGCAGGTAAAATGAGCCCAGATTCTCCACATTTGGTCAGTTTCCTTGCAAACATATGCACAATGCATGTGCAGAGAGTTTTAGAGAAAAACTAAAATACACGAGTAATTTCTCATTTGCAAGTCCCATTGGTTTTGTGAAAGTTATATTTTATTATTTATCCAGGAAAAATGTTGCAATAAAAAGATATGGAAATGTATGTCAATATACAAATACCATATATCTGAAATATCAGATGTCTCAAAAACTACTCTGCTGCATGAATTGCTATAACAGTAGTGCTTTCTTGTAGTCACTGAGGCATATATTGGAACAATTTTTTCTACATTTCCACTGACTACCAACAATTCACTACTCTAAAGTGTGGACTGATAATCTTGGCTATGAAGTTTTAAAAATATTCAAATGCTCACATTTAATCTTATTGTTTGATTTGGGAACCACACACACCAACACACTGTATTGGTTACTCACCATCTGAATGGAGAATACTGGGAACTAGAATATCATTTTTCCCAAATTGAGAATGCCTATCCATTATTATTGATAAGACTCAGCATAGCTTGAGTCCCTGTTCAGCAATTGATACTCATTGGGTGACACTAGACACAAGTCATATTATGTCACCCTCAGATGAAGGCCTTCAATATTTCACAGATAAAAAGTGGGGCATGTGCACCAACTACATCAGAGTGTAGTCCAAATGTCACAAGCTAGTTAAGACTGCAGCAGTTTGCTTTTGCCACAGCACAGCCTCCTGGGAAGGATAAGATTCCATCTTCTTGTCACCTCTCTCTTATGTAGTACAGAAACCATAGGACTGGATTGATTTGTAGAGCTTGTTTCCAAAAGGTAGCAAATCCATCAGAACAGATTTTACAGAAAATAGACATTTATTTGCTATAGAATGCAATTTTCCAAACCCTGTACCAAAGTGATTCGATACATTTTGATATGTATATATATAATAATATTCTACTCTTAGCCAACTATGTGATGCCACGTATAACTCATTTTCCATTTTTTTTGTTTAGTTTGGTACTTTTTGAATACAAACTCCAGTTTCAGTTTCTTACCTCACTCAAAGAACTATTTCTTTTTTAAATCTATAACTTTAATAGCCTCCATATTATGAATTTTAATTCAAAGGTGTGTCTATATATCATAGGAATCTACATTCCCATCTCTTTTATAAGATAGCAGGTGTGCCATAATGAGTATCAATCTAGTTCTTAATGTTTTATTATGAATGGCTGCCAGTTTCAAGAAGCCAGACTGTTTCCAATGATCAGCTTCAAATCATAACTGAGGGCACAGTTTTGTCTCCAAGAGTTTAAAGATAGGAAGGATTTGTAAGTTTGTGTAGTTAAACCATTGACTTTTATTGTTTTTCATGTTGGTACCTTTCGCTCTATTGTGAATATCGAGGTCATAATTAAATAGGTGGCAGAAGAGTCCCCTCCCTTTAATCAAAAATTGAATTTATGGCATGAAGCTACTTTGGTTTCTATATGTGCTTTCATGTGATGTATTTAGTTGTTTGGAACTGAGATATTTTTCCCCCAAAAAATTGTTATATCAGTAGTGAACTCCCCCACCTTTGACTAATGATAACTAATTCCTTTTTACAATAACTTTTCAGGCTGTGAGTAAAATTAATGAAATCAGAGATGATTTTCAAATGTAGTCAGGTTGAGTGTGAGAAGCTGTACATATCAGAAATGTGATGTGAAAGGCCAATAGCAAGGGAACATTCTGAACCTATGTGTGTTTCTTGAACTTTACAGGTTTAAATGCTCTGACATACCTAGGGGTATGATTTGTCTCCAAGAAAGGTGTGGCTTCCCTTGAGTCAGCAATTCTGATTTAGAGAATATTGCACATCCAACTTCTACATGTTCCATCTAGAAAGGCAAACAATGTGGATATTCTTGAGGTCAAGTTAGGGAAGCTGTTGGCACAGAGATGAACATTATCTTGCAAATCTATATTTGGAGATATAAAGGAAGAAAATGATCTAGTGTGTATTGAGATGATCCTGGCATTACAACAGCCAAACTAAATTGTAATGGCATAATAATTGCCCCAAAGGTAGCCACATATATCACTTTGGCAGATTATTATTTGAATTAATTACACATGATAAAATGGTTCACTTTTGGCAGAAAGAAAGCCAGTATTTGAGATCTGGACATGATCTGTGGAATTATGCTCCATTAAATGGGCAAAGGAGAACCAAGCAGAAAGTATCTCCCTTGTGGAATGGGACTATGTGGGAAAATTAACATGGCTAAGCATGATCAGCAGAGATCATGCTGAGGACCCTTTAAAGTGGAGGCCCTCCTCTCACTTCCTCCTCCATCGCAAGTGAAACTTATTTATTTATTTACTATAATTGTATACCGCTCTTCTCAGCCCTCGGGGGGGGGGGGGGAAAGGGCTTTCTCTGTGGTGGCCCCTCGACTTTGGAACATATTACCCAGAGAGATTAGCCAAGCACCCACCCTGGCAGCCTTCAAGAAGAGCCTAAAAGCCTGGCTGTTTCAGCGTGCCTTTGAGGAATGGATGCAAATCCCCATTCCATTACCAGTTCAGCACAATTTGCCCCTTGATGCACTTTATCTCATCCTTTAGTGAAACTCACCCCATTGCTTGTCCCATCTGAGATCTCCCACCAGGCACACTGCCCTACTCATCTTTCTCACCCAGGGTTTTTATACTTTACAATTTTAACTGGCCCTGTCCGCTATTTTATTTTCATTTCATGTGTTTGACTTTGTATTTGTTGCTTATTTTTATTTGATGTTATTATTTGCGGTGTATTTCATTTTGATCTGTTGTAATTGTTGGGCTTGGTCTTATGTTAGCCACCTCGAGTCCCCCTCGGGGAGATGGTGGTGGGGTATAAATAAAGATTATTATGATTATTATGGTTATGATTATGATTAAAGAGAATGAAGAATTCTGGGTACACTGTGTAGAGATGTATGGCTTGGCTAATTGGGAGCTGAAAACCCTTTGTCCATAACCTGTTTCACCCATTGTTGTTTGTTAAGACTCAAGGGCTAATGTTTATTCAAACAAACACAAAATTAGCCAAGATCATACTTACTTATAAAGACAACCAAAATTTTGAATCTTTCAAAGGTCTCACCAACAAAACTGAATTGTAGCACACAGGTAGAGTAAAGATGAACACAAGTCATGGTCAAAAGTCCAATTTATGCAGACATTTTTAGTATTACTTAGACAGTTCAGGAGAAAGAATAAACAAAGGATGAAGTTACAGGCCAAAAGTCAGATGCCAGGAGTTCTCTTATCATTCCAGACAACAGATTGGTCTGGCCTTTGACATTAACTAATTTTTCCAGACAGGTCATCAAAATTGTAAAAGAAATATTGGCAACTTATAAGGGACATACCGGGCTGTGAAAAGTGTCCTATGATAGCACATAAAAGAAGACAAAACTTGAGAGATATGCTAGTACACACAGATATCAACTATAATTCTCAAATTAGGAGGACTAGACCCAATTTAGTAGGAAATTTTCCTTGTCATCATTGTACCATATGTCCACAATTTAATCAAACCAAGGTTTTTCAAAATGTTCAAACTAAACATATTTATCAATTGCGTCATTTTGCTACATGTACAACTACGGGTGTCATTTATGTCATCTTTTGTCCCTGCTCCTTGATGTATGTTGGGCAAACCAGCAGACAAAGTAAACTCTGTGTAATCGAACACAAGAGCAAAATGAGAAAACAAGCTGTTGATTCAAGCCTATATAAACATTTCAGTGACATGAAACATAGTTCTGAATCGCTTAGGGTCCTAATTTTAGAGGTGATTACATCCTCCATAAATTTAGATTTATCTACTAGACTACTCCAACCTGAAGCCTTTTGGATTTTTACTCTTGAAACTGTGTATCCTAAAGGTCTGAATGATTCCATTTCATTTCAGTGTTTTATCTGAGTTGGCAAATGCCTCTTAAAACAAGTTTCTCTTTTGAGTAACTTACTATTGTAGACTGAAATACACCCACACTGACAGCTATACACTTTTAGTTTCTCTTTAAATACTGGAATCTCCACCTGCTTCCTCTGTGCTTGCCACAGAAATATATTAAAGAGCAGAGCACCTTTGTAGGAGAACCTACGTGAGTATTTTGATTCTAGTTCTGCATGTTCTCTTTATATTTGATAATTGTTTTCCTTACTTTGTTTAGCCACTCAACGTGTTCCCTTTAGGTCCTCATCATTGCTTACCTTCATATATTGACTTTACTTGAAGAATTGTCCACTTTACAAAAACATACTATCTTGGATTTCTACACTTACATCAACCACCTGAAGAAGACTGTATATAGTTGAAACCAGTTGTGGATTCTGAAAAAGGACTGATAAACTGTATGTTGCTGTGGACAAACTTTAGCTAAATGCAAACTGACATATTCAACTTCAGGAATCAACGGTGTACCTACATTAAGAAGCTCTGGATCCAGGAGAGTTGTAAAAAGACTTACAAACTTTTTTGTTATTATTGATAAATTTGATTCTCAAAAGAACTTTCAAAATAGCTGTACAATTTGCTGTAAGAATTGTTGTGTAGTATATATTGTAATAGATGCCAATACATTGAATGTTGTAGTACTTAAGCAAAGATATAATACACATTATTGCAATTATATTGTCGGAACCCAGATGCCTTAAAGAGCCAGACACAGGAGTATGTCCAAAACAATAGTTTATTAAAGCAAAGTAACCAGGACTCAGAGACACTTGCTTCAGTGCCTCTGGTCAAAACTCAAAGTTTGCAGCAATTTGCAGCTTGAAAAAACACTTAGAAAATAAACTGGATTAAACTGGCAAAAAATCAGGATGAAATAAGAGTTCTTCCAAAACACACCAAAATTACACAGTTCAAAGATAATAAGCAAACAACAAGCCGTGAAGAGAAGCCGCCATCCAGAAGCAGTCCAAAGTCGAAGAAATCCCAGTTGAAAGTTCCAAAGTCCAAAAGGCAGCGTCGTCATCAAAAACAGTCCAAAGTCAAGGAAAGGGGAAATCCACACTTACGAGAATCCAAGCCGGTCGGTACACGAAGTAAGCAGCAACCTGCAGATCCAGGACCCAAGCCCAACTAGAAAGCGGCAGCGACAAAACCCAAGGCACGAAACCAACACTTTGCCTACTGCAAAGTTCTATCATTCCAGTGCCTTCATTTGTCTTACAATTCATCATCCGATGATGAGCTGCCATCCACCCCATCCTCATCTCTATCAGCTGGCTTAACCTCTACAGCTGAATGCCAACACCCATTCCACCAACTCTTCCACCTTTTGTCAAGACTTAAGTCTCTCCACGATTCCATAGTATCACCAGATTGCCAATCCTTGCCACCAGAAAACCCCGCAAAAGTGTCACTGGACGTTGTTTGAGTACACACATTCTGAATCTCCTGTACCTTGGTCCAATCCAGTGGTTCCTCTTCATCCCCACAACTTCCAGACCCATCATTCCCAGAAAAACCCATGAAATCCTCTTCCTCTGTGGGAGCAGTAAGTATGTCCCGGATCTTTTTTCTCTAACGTTCCTCGTCTGACTCCTGCTCTCGAGGAATCCTCTTAATGCCTCTATTCCCATCCGAATCTCCTTCCTCCTCCTCACTCATTTCACTCTCAGAGAAGCCTTCAAAGGATTCTTCATCAGTGGGACATAAGTATCTCCCGGATTCTCTTCCTTTGCTGCTCCTCATCTAACACCTGGGCACCTCGTTTCCCTCCTCTACCACTCCTACTACCAGTTGCAGCATTGCCAACAGACCCTACTACAACATATATAACTGGTTTACTTTTGGTCTTATCGACCTTTTGCCTTTTGGATTGCAGGGAACTCTTGTTCTCTATTTACAAATTTTTTATCATCTTCATCACCATAATCATCATCATTAGATATATAATAAGATTGGTACAAGATCACTATGCTGGCTTTTGCATTTGGTCACACATCAGACACTTCCCAAGTGTCTAAGACTGTGTGATGTATCGGCGAATAATGTGTGCAGATTCCAGTAGGGTGGCCTTTTAGAGCTGACGGCAATTTTGTCAGCGCCAATTGTGTTTAAGTGCAGGCCAAGGTCTTTAAGCACTGCATCCAGTGTACCGATCACCACTGGGACCACCTTTACTGGCTTGTACTGTCTTTGCAGTTCGATCTTTAAATCCTCATATTGTGTAAGCTTTTCCAGTTACTTCTCGTCAATTCTGCTGTCACCTGGGATCAACAATACATACCATCGTGAGGTCAGGAATATTGCGCTCCAAAATTCTGTCAGTCTGAATTTGAAAGTCCCAGAGTAGTTTGACATGTTTATTTTCTTTAACTTTTTGAGGCTTGTGGTCCCACCAGTTCTTTGAAATAGGCAGATGGCATTTATGGCACAAGTTGCAATGAATCATCTGAGCAACGGTATTATGCCTCTGCTTGTAGTCTGTCTGTGTGCTCTTCTTCCAGCAGCTGAGGATGTGATCTAATGTTTCATCTGCTTCCTTGCAGAGTCTACACTTGGGATCTGTCGTCAACTTTTCAGTTTTGGCTTTGATCGCATTTGTTGTAATGGCTTGTTCTTGGACTGCCAGAATCGGGCCTTTCGTCTCCTTTTTCAAAGTTCCATTTGTGAGCCACATCCATGTTTTTTATTTGTCAATACCAAGATATCTACTCAGAAGCTATTTCTTCTCAACCCCTTTTTATCAAGAGATCTCAGCTGCTACTCATTTCAGGAAGCCTTCACAGATAATTCCAGAAGCCTGCAATACTTCCCTTAAAGGGAAGAAGAGATTAACCCCTTCCAAGGGCCCTTCCACACAGCCATATAACCCAAAATATTTAGGCAGAAAATCCTATAATATCCGCTTTGAACTGGGTTATCTGAGTCCACACTCAGATAATGTGGGGATTTCTGCCTTGATATTCTGGGATATAGGCTAGTGTGGAAGGGCCCTGAGTTATCTGAGTCCACACTGCCATATATTCCAGTTGAAAGCAGGTAATGTAGGATTTTATTTAGCTGTGTGGAGGGGGCCTGAGTCTTACTGCAACATTGAAAAGAGTCGTTCTCCATTGGAGATCTGTCCCCCAGCAGCAACTGAGCTGGCCATGACACCCATATGGAATTCTAAAACTTGGCCCCCTTTCTATGCTGCCATATAAAATCCAGATTATCTGTTTTGAACTACATTATATGGCAGTATAGACTCCTATAATCCAGTTCAAAGCAGATAAGCATCCAGGCTAGGTCTGGCCTGCCCTCATTATTTGAGAAAAGGCTGATATATCATGCACAGGCAAGTTGCAGATATTGTTATGTTCACTATAAAGTTAATCTGCGGACATACTTAGCATGATAATACATGTCTCAGCTAGATTAGTGTATACCAAAAGATGCAAAATTTATTGGTTAATGAAAATCATGTATATATATGATTAATACATTTCCTATCTCTGCAATACAGGAGAAAAATACATGATCCTTCTTAACTATACAAACTTAGTTTGCTGTTTTCTCAACTGGTATTTAAAGAGATGTAAGATTAGATAACACCATATTTTATATGTTAATTTTATCCTTCTTGGTTTGTTTGGTCATTTGTTTTTAATCATTTTCTTTTGCAAAAGGTAGGCTGAGAATCCCAGGAAGTATTATCCTTCTGTGATTCCATAATGCAATGAACAATATTTGCAACACAATATTTTACATAAAGCCATGGCTGTTATTGCCATATGTATTTTCACAGTCTGTTAGAGTGCCTTCGTGTAACTGAATCAAATATAGTTTAATTAAATTAAAGTAAATTAAATTACTCATTAGCAGTAATAACTTTAAGCTTCAGGATGCATTTGAATTGGGCAGAGGATTTGAATACCTAGCTTAACAGCTCTAGTGTAGTAAAAATTAATTAGCATTATACATATCTTAGCTCTTTTCAAGACGTGCACAGATGGGATAACAAAGCTAAAAAGATAAGGCGCTCTGGAAACCTCTTTTAATTTACTAATTAAAGAAGGTATTTGCTATTGTGAGCCATTGAAATAAAACAAGATTAGTCATTGAAGGGGGGAAAAGGGGTTCCATCTTGCAGGAGTATTTAGGATTGAATCCTTAATTATTTGACAATGTTATTTTACTAGAGGTCAACTTATTTTCATTGTACTGAAATTAGAAGCAAAGAATGCATTATTTCTAATCTCAATAAGAGCCATCACCCTGAAAGAATTAATTGACAATGACGGGGGGGGGGGGGGGGACTGTAATAAAGATAGAGACAGAAAATGAATGTTACAGTTTCATACTTCATGATCTTAACTTGTTTCATTAGATCTACACGTGCTTCCTGTTGTATCACATTGGCTTCCCACATTTCCTTTTCCTATTCACATGTTTCAAATGTGTTGAGAAAAGTAACCATAAAATGTCTCAGGATACACTTTTCTGTCATTTTGGAAAGGTCAGCTGTGAGCAGAGTATCTATGAACATGAGAAAGGTCCCTGGAAGCAGGCCACTCATATGTATCTTACTGACATTCTGATAACTTAGACTTCCTGGTGGTTTCCTAAATATAATTCTAAATGCTTGGGAGTAAATCAACACTGGAAGAGAATATCACACTTGTATTATGAACTGAAAATAATATCTGTTGAATTACCATACACTAGTGATCTCTTCAGATAGTTTCACAAAAAATGTTTAAAAACAAGGGAAAAACTTTAGGATGGAAAGGATATCTGAAAATATTTTAAAAGCATTAAAAACTACATTGAGTTTTAGGAAACATTGGAAAGGAGAATTCTAGACAAATGAGAATCTATGTCTGAAAAATGTATGTGGTATTTTTTGATTTCTGAGCAGAAAATGCTCAGAAGTCTGTGCAAAAGACCCATAACATAACTTTTTGTGCGCAGATAAAATTCCAGACTATGAATAGTTTTTGAGAACTATGCATAGAGAGGAAAAATATAAAATTATTTGTGATGTTCTCAAGAGAACAAACATTTATAAAGATTTATATCCTTAAAGGAAAAAGTACTGGTTCAGTAGTTGTTTCCAATATTATTGACAAGTAATAATGGAATAATGTATTTTTAACATTTCTTACTACAATGTTTGTATTATTATAACATTCAATATTATGTCGGGGGGCGGGGGCGTAAAGAATGCTGACACATTTTCTTGTTCCTAATGGGGAATGTGATATGGCTTCTCTGAGACATCTGGGAAAGAAAATGACTGGTACTCATCATTCAGGGGTTTTCTTTTTCAATGAAATGATCATTTGCACGAAAACAAGAATTTATGAACAAAAAGCATTTTATACAGTTTTTAAAAAAATGTAAAACAATAATTCATATGCATTTTTCCTACAAAAGTGCAATTTTTGCATACATTCTTGCAACATTCAAAAATCATTGAGAACATGAGTAGCTTATTGATTATGCTTTTAATAAAACTTACATAATATCTATAAATTTTTGAGTAAACTTTTAATATTATTTCAGTCTTGTAGGTAAGAATCAATAAGTGATATTCTCAAACTAAGAAGAAAGATGGTGAAAAAAATCTTGCCTCAGAATTAAATTCAAGATTTGCATCCCTAATCTCAATATTTCAATGATGCCTAATTCATTAACACCAACATATATTAATATTTCTCCATAAGAATAGGACAGATGGCAACACTGAGAAGCAGTTTTCATAACCCAGCTCATGAATTTACTCTCTTCACATCATACATAATCCTTCACTTTGGTTAATTTTAAACTGTAAATCTCCATCAATTCTCTTCCTTGGCTTTACAGTGAAATGGGATGCTCAATGCAAACAGCTGAACATTCTCTTGGTTGTACAATCTCTTTCACTTTGTTGCTATTCCTGTTATTTTAGATGAGGGCATTCAATGTTAGCAACAAGTGAGAAGATCAAGGCGTCTCTTCCATAAATACCCTGCCCAACTTACCAGGCAAGGAAGTTGCAGCAGCGGACATTCCTTCCACCTACTATTTTAGCAGAACTTCTTCTTTCCAGGGAGCTGTGTGCTGTACTTACTCAACATGTGCCTTTTTCCAGCCAGGCAATCAGGGGCAGGCATTTCAGTGGACCCTGATTGGCTGAGGTTGGCAAATTACAGGGAAGACTCCTTTCCTCTGGTCCACCTATCAACTATTTAAAGTGGTGTGCCTGCTCCTCCAGCTTAGTTGCCTCCACGCTCTTCCTACCCTTAGTTTTGTGTTGTTACTGTTATGTTGTCGCTGTTGTTTCTGCTTTGTATCTTCATCACAAGTTGGGAGCAGTTGGTATCGTTCCTGGAACTGGTACAGGATTCTTCCCCTCTTTATGAGGGGTCCATTAGGGGTGGTGGTTGTGGAATAGATACAGAGCGGCATGGATGGGAGCCTGCACTGCTCTCCTTATAATCTTCTTCAGTGCATTGGTTCAGTAGCCGGCTGTCCAATACCTTGATCAAGGGCCCATGCATGGCTTCCAACCCTGCTATCAGTTGTAACCAATAAACATGTTTTGGCCTTTGGTTATCCCAACATCTTCGTGAGACTGTTTTCTTTGGTCAGGTTGGGGGCTGTCATCCCTGCGCATGCAATAACTAACATAGTCTACTTGCCATGTCCAGAATGTAACTTTTTCTACCAAGGGTAGGGCTTTGAGCAGTTAGATGTGTGTTTATCTCAGCGGGTGGGTTGGGTCTTGTATGGTGGAAAGTCAGTGACTGCTTGCTTCAGCAGTTAACAATGACTTATATTGAAATTGTAATTGATTTTTAAAAAAATGATAGTAAAGGTAAAGGTTTTCCCTTGACATTAAGTCCAGTCGTGTCCGACTCTGGGGGTTGGTGCTCATCTCAATTTCTAAGCCAAAGAGCCAGCGTTGTCTGTAGACACCTCCAAGGTGATGTGGCTGGCATGACTGCATGGAGCGCTGTTATCTTCCTGTTGATCTACTCACATTTGCATGCTTTCGAACTGCTAGGTTGGCAGAAGCTGGGGTTAACAGTGGAAGCTCACCCTGCTCCTCATATTTGAACCTACGACCTTTCAATCAGCAAGTTCAGCAGCTCAGTGGTTTAACCCACTATGCCACTGGAGGCTCCTGGTGATACAAAAGGATGAAAACCCATAAACAAAATCAATTGCACTCTCCTAAAAAACATTATATTCCAAACATTAAAAATGAACACTAAAACTATTTACCTGACACTATTCTTCAAAAATTAAAGAATTTCTTTCTAAAAATATTTGGTCTGCTATTAATATTCAAAATAATATTGTGAACAATACCTCCAGCTATCTTAATTAAATGTGCTAGAAATATTCACCTTCTTTAATTGGCAGTGCTGAATAGAATGCTCCATGATTTTGATCATCATCCTTGTACATTCTAACTTTCTCTGTGTCATTCAAAAATTTTGCATATGTGTTGCCAAAGCACTCTTAATTTATTATTTACTTGAATCATTATAGTGATCAGAATTATCTGTCTGATTTATGACAAGATTACCTTATTGATTATTGAATACTATGATATATTTACCGTTTCTTTCTTTATTTGGAGTTATTATTCCTTGCTCAGTTGAAAAAGTCTCTTACAGTGTTTCACTGATTCTTAATTTGACAGTTCTCTGCTCTCAGGTTTACATTATAAATAAGACACAGTGCACAAGGAAAAGGGAATGACAACATGGAAAGGGATAAAGTCCTGTAGACACCGCCCTCTATAGCCAGGGCATTGGCAATAGCGATAGAGAGAGCCTTGCATCTGCTTCCAGAATAAGACATGATGGAGATGGGCCTGCTTCTTCTTCTGTACCTCTGCAGCTAAAGCAGAGGAAGTTGCAATGTAATTTCATGTGTTTCTGGGCCTAGGTCTAGGTATTTCTGGAGCAAGTTGTTTCCTGCATGTCGTTTGTAAGCATTGATTTATTGTAAAACATACCTAAACAATACAATAAAATTAAAATACATAAAAATGTTTCTGATTACTAACATCCAAAATAAATTATCACAGTTCCCCTAATATATTTGAGGAAACTCCTGTAGTGTTCAAAAGTTAAGTAATCATTATTACTACTGTATTATTATTATCCAATAAAAGGTGATATTCTAATGCTATTCAGTTTATTCAGAATTTATTTAAATATTGCAATAGATTTTGTTTCAATATACATTCCAAAACACAATTCTCATTGTCATCTGGTCCTTTATACCATACTTGGTTTGTCCGGGACTCCATGTACACACCACTGAAGGTACAATAAAAGGGGTGCATCTGCTCTGCATACTTAGATCCTATGAAATGTTAGACTACACCTGGAATACTGTGTCCGATTTTGGGCACATTGTCTCCCAACACAAAATATAGAGACCTGACAAATTCTGTACACCACAATTTAAGGAAGATGTTGACAAGCTGGAATGCATCTAGAGAAGGGTGACTGAAATGATCAAGGATCTGGAGAATAAGCCCTATAAAGAAATTAGTTAAAATAATAATAATAAACAATGCTTACATTTGCTCTTCAAAAGAAGGAATGATTGGCATGTAGACCTGTAAAGGAAGACTTGAGAATTTGGCACTTTGCTGATAGCAACTGCCTAACATGGGGCTGATAGAGCCTTCCAGATTTACTTCCTAACATGCCAACATGTCACCGTAGGATCAATTGCTCATTGCCTTGGAGAAGAAAACTGAGATTAGGCTTTCCACAACTTAGCTTACTGTCACTGTTGCTTTACCTTTTTGACATGATGTTTCCAACTCCTACTCAGTGGAAAACAACAGTCTCTGCCAAAAAAAAAAGTATGCCAGGAAGGGAACATTTTCTTTCATTCCCCATGTATGTCATGCCCTACTGAATGAAGAATGAAAACTGTACCTAATAACAAAAACTTTTGATTGTGTCCACACAATTGTATTCTGTATAGGCTGCATCACAGAAGTGAACCAGATATATTATTTAGCATACCTACAGAAATGAGCAATTCCAATGTATTGCTAGCATGAAGACAAATCTTTAGAAAGCACAATAAAAATATGCTTAGGAGTAAAAAAGAAAAACAAGTCCCTTTCTGTAATAAAAATGATTAAAAATGAATGGCATGTATAGAAATATTGCAGGAAATAGAGTTTGAATAATAGGATTAATCAACTCTGAATAAGATCAAGATTATCTGCCTAAGGTATGAACAGACTATTGATACTATTAAAGTGGCATCCTACTTATTTCTCGATACTGTTTCCAAGACAGTTTGTGAAATAAAGTTATCATTGGATTATATGCATCACAATTAAGTCAACCCAAAATGGCAAAGAAAACCACCTTCCCAAATACTAATCTTAAATTTAGACAGGCATGTAATCCTTTGGGCAATAGCTTCAATTTAAGAGTAACACCCTTCATGTGTATCAGTTCAAGATCAGGGCACATCTTTTTACTGCCTGCCAGAGAGACAGAATATCAAACTGAAAATTTGGTGAAATGAAGAATTGTATGCTGTGTGAGTTCAGGATATAAAATTTTAGGAGCTCTTAAGGGATTCGTGATGGCTGTAAAAAATGATTACTAACTGTGTAACCATGCCAGAGCACTTATACTACATCCTGATAGAAAGGAGACAGTGTGGAACAAAATATTGTGCAAAGTTAACTCTGAAGGATATGGCATAGCCAGTAATGAATAGCACATGTGGGAACACAACTCATAAATAACTAGAAGAAAAGGTACAAGAAAAAGGCAGTTGAAAAGATTACAAAATATAGTGCAAGTTGACAGAGAAATTGTGTGGGGAGAGGATAGACCCTTCTTCTGAGTTTTGAAGTTATAAATTTGTTCTTATAAATGACTATTGTTACCATTGGGATTTTCAGCCATCTCCACCTCCAGTCAAAACAAAACCCTATTTTGTGATGAGGAATAATGTTTTGTCCCCCTAGATTGACAATGAGTGCATTTGTACCTTAGCAGCACCAGCTAATGTGAAGTTTTTGTCAAGCCCTATTGTCACTACATAGTATAGTTGGGCTCGAATCACTGTTAGCAAAAAGATTTGTAGCTTTTGTGTAATTTTCAAAATCAGAGAGAGAGACGAAAAGACCAGTGAAACGAATTCAAAGAGACAATATTTTTGGAAAGAGTTAAGTGTACTAAATATTTGAAACAGGGGGATCTGTGGTGTCTTTTTCACTCCCCGGCAGAAGAAGCATCCTCTATTTTTTTCTTGAAAATTTCCCTCCTCCAGAAAAGCCCTTAGAACTCACTTTCCCAGTGGCGCTAGGATAGGGTGGCCATTGAAAGTTCCTCTCAGAGAATGGTAGGAGTTGATTTTTTTTCTCTGTGTGTCTTTCAGCCAATAAAAATCCTGGTGGTGTCCACACTCTGATTGGCTGAGAATGGACAGAACAATTCCCAGAACCCTCTCTTGCAGTTTGTCTTATTTTAAAACAATGTTATGATTAAAACTTAAAATAATTCTAAAAGATTAGTAGATTTGTGAATTGTTTTGAATCTTGGCAGAGCTGCAGTTGCAAATGAGGTCTACAACTGAGGTAGGTTTCATGCAGATAGGCTTTAAAATGGCTGAGTATTGAGCCTTTAAATTTTCCCATTGTAGTCAATGGGCCGAATCTCTGCCAAATGAAATAGAAAACACTCCTCCCCTTTCAGGTAATTGTCTGGTAAACAAAATGAGGGATCAGATGGAAACAGACCCAAAAACAGCATGCCTTTTGGCCTGAGTTCACATGACTAATACATAGTACTTTTATTACTGATTAGAATTAGAATTAGAATATACAGTGGTGCCCTAGTTAATTATTCATGGCAATCAACCTAGTTATTCCCTCTTTAGGTGCTACTATTGATTAAATATATTTTCAGACCCTTTAGGTTGTTGTACTTTACGAAGTGCCAGTCTGACAATTGAAAAGAACAAGATCCATTTTAGGTTTCCAATGAAATTATTGCAGAACTGATCTTCAGAAACTAATTTTGAAATCAAAATTTGGCATTTGCCACATTTGATTAGCTGATTGAACAGTAGTATCATGCCTACTAGGCAGTATGATTAGATGACATAATTAACAACAAAATACCATATTTCATTGCATAATAGTTGTACTTTTTTCATTTTTTTAAAAAAAGGTTGTGATTATTACACAAAGGAAAATGCCTTTTTTGTTTTTGTGGTTTTTTTTTAAAAAAAATGCCTTATCTCTGAAGGAAGAGGAGGAGAGAAGATCCAGGCTCAAAAAAAGTTCAGTTTCTGTTTGTTTGTTTGTTTTGTTTGTTTGTTTGTTTGTTTAAACCGCAGAGCCATTTGAGGCTGATTTTCCCTTCCTCTCTTCTTTCTGCAAAGGCAAGGCAGTTTTAAAACTATAAAACACAAGTCTCTGAAACTTGGATGATCCCTCCTTCCTCCTTTCTCCAAAGAACCCCATTGCCTTTGGAGAAAGACGGAGAAAAGGGAAAATCAGCATGAAAAGGGAATGTAACTATTATGTGTGTCATGAATGACTTTTCAATAACTTTGAAGCATAGGTTCTTTTTATTGCAATTTCCAGTGTGAGAGGGTATATCAGATTACAGAAAAACATTTATACAAAGAATGACATTGGACATACAGACATACAGATTCTATGCAACTACATTGGATTTGCAATTACATTAGTTAACAAGCAAAAAAGAGGAATTACATTTCCACTCAACATTCACCTACCTGCATCCAAATATTACCATATCATTTTCTCCCTCCTTGGAGAAGCACCTGTTAGGCCAAACCTTGCTTTCCTGCAGCCTGCCAATGCAAAAAAGTGCACTTCTTCCTCTTCCTTTGAGAAAAAAGTCCCAAAATGACCAGACTGCTCCTGTGCAGATCTGCCACTATCCATAGGTACACTATCTCTCTCCTTCCCATGGAGCAGAGCATAGTGGGTGAACCAGACTCATCAGGTCGGTCACAATTTGAGCATTATTTGACTGAGTCTTTTATAGAAATATTCTGTTGATATAGTCCCAAAGTTGTAAATTAATGATAGACGTCTTCCATCCTGGCTCCATCTCAGTTTCCTGGCCAGATTTTTTCTCTTCTTGATTGGTGTTGACAAACACAAGGCTTGTGTTTGTATTCTTAACATAATAAATGTTGCAAACATTTCCTTAACTTGAAAGAAACATTGTCAAAGTTCTTATCTATTCTCATTAGCAGGTCTTGATCACAGTTCCAGCAAGCAGGTAGTTAGTCATTGCAGGTCTTAATATTATACTTGTGTTTCCAAAATTATTAATTTGAACCACACATTCTTCCATTCTTCCATTCATTCCCACACATCATATTCAATTCATATTTGTCAAATCTGCACATTGAATTTCTTGTGATGTGAAGAAATAAAAATTCTATTTTTGACACCCCAAAATGGGGGAGCTACTGTTATACAGTGACAATGGTTATGAAATGAAATATAGTATCTTATTATGAAGAGAGATCCAGCACAATTCAGAGGGTGTTAGGCAATAAGAAATCAAGAAAAAGCAGAGAAAGCTAACAAGTACAAAAATCCCTGTACATATACACGGGAAAATCCATTTACAATATTTTTATGTGCAAATAAATAAATAAATAAATAAAATTATTTTTATTCCTGTTTCACATGTCTTCTCTGGATGTGAGATGCTTTATACACTATCCAGATCACATTTCTGTACATTTGTAACATACCACAATTTGACATACCCATTTAAACTCCATTGTATCAACATAATATCACATTCTTTATGAGCCAGGGACACTTTTAACAGCTATAATCCAAGTTGAAACCTATAAGTCTAAAGCCTCCCTTCATAATAAGATGACAATTGCTCCTACTGTAACAGCTGTGTAAAATTTTGGATGGGGTGCATAAGTCATAATAATTTTGACAAAATTTGTATTTATGACTAGGCTTATGAACCCAAATTTGAGGCCTCCCAAACCAGACAGAACAAAATAGGCATTGCTTGAAATTTGGAAAGAAAGTTTGTAAGTATTGTTAGTAATCTGACAGTTTGTTTTGTAAGCACAAGCAATCTCTCTGTCGTGGGAGTGATGAGGAACAGAGAGCAGTCTGCTTTATTCTAGCCTAAGGGGACCCAGCCAATCAAAACTGTTCAAGCTAGAAAATGAGGATAAGAAGGGCTGGAGAAGACACAAAGGCTTCCCTTGCAAAGTTCACATGCTCTTTCTCAGCCAATCACAGGGCTGTTTTTCCTCTCCACCCCCCCCCCCCCAAAGAAATCCCTGTTGTAGATTTTTTTAAAAATATATATAAAATTTCCTAAAAATCAATGGATAAGTGAAATGTTCTTAAACTTGGATGGCGTACAGTGGTAAATGTGTCCTACAAATGTAGCAAATTTATTCCCGGCAACCATAAAAACAATGAAGAAATGAGTCCAGGAAGTGTTCCCATTGGCGCAAATGGGAGAATTAACTAAACAAAATATTTACAGGTTTTTGTTTTTTTTGGTGTTTCAAATTTCAAACAAAATTAACCCCTCAAGATAGTTTAGAAACACTTATGAAACAAAATTGGGGGCATACTAAATTTGTATTTTGAAATGAAGCATATTTTTGGCTTTTCACACACCTCTAATGAGCGCCTTTTGGTTGGACTGGTAGAGAAAGGAACTTGTCCTTGTCTGTGGCAGGTAATTGTGTGGGGAGAAAGAAGTTAACAGTTTGGTTTTCACCTTGCCACTCCTTTGCTGTTGGTTATTGTTCTGGAGTAGTCTCTATGAATAAAAGGCCCTGGGTTTTGTGAAGAATAAATCCTTAAGGTAATCCTGGAATTTTGCGCTTATTAGTAAGTTGTGGAACTTCTATGGGAGTGCCTGAGGTTTACTTTCCAGTAAAGGGCCACCCAGGAAGCAACTTAAGTATTAGGCAGCCCTCTGGGCTCAAGAAATTCACAAAAGACAGAAGGGGTTGCTCTCAGGGGAAAAAAAACCTGGTCTCATTAGGTCTGACATCACCCCCCCCCCCCCCACACACACACACACATACACATTTCTTTTAGCCCAAATAAATAAATAGAATATATTCTAAATAAAGTGGCCCCTAATCAACCCAATCTTAGTGTCTGAGCTCATTATTACAGAACATGGTTGGTCAATAATAAAATGCATGAAAAATTGCATTCATTCTCATTTGCAGTTCTCCCTAATAATAGATGTTTGTTTGTATGCCCTTTTATATTACATTTTGTACTAATCCATCACTAAGAGACATTTGTGCTTTGGCAGGGTGTTGGACTGGATGACCCGTGTGGTCTCCTCCAAGTATATGATTCTATAATTCTACATGAATGCAACATTCCCCAATAGACACATGCACTTTTCATCCAAAAATTGATTGCTGAGTTTTGGAAGTTTGCAATCTGAAGGGTCTCTGTTCACATGTTGGCTAAGAAAATACAAAATAGGTCAATTTACTTCACATTGTGAATCCAAATATACTGTCCACAATTCCTATTCCAAAACAAATCTAGCTCATTTTGACACTGGCTTTTTTCATTCTTCCCATGCATTAAAATATGTGACATTAGGTATTACAGACAGCTGTAATACTGTGTTGCCATTTTAAGAAGTTATTGAAATTACTGAGATTGGAAGGTTTAATCAGAGGGTGAATACATAAAGATTCACTTCTGAAGGACGATTGATTGTTTTAATAATAGCCCAGGAATATTGTACATCTTTAAGGTCAAAAGTCTCAATTCATATCTCCAAAATATGTCATACTCTTGGCATAGGTTTCTTCCTGAGTGCTGGAGAAGAAGAGTGCAGGAAATTAGAGTGAATATCTTTTAGACACATCTCAAAGGGTCATTTTGTCCATATTTTCCAGACACCAATGAAAGGAGAAATGTGAAAATGCATTCTTCTCTTTGTTAAAACTTAGGGAGAATGAGGAAAATCATAAAGGAAAGGAAAGAGATAAAACTCAAAAAAGGTTTTTCTTTCAACTTTTGTAGCTTTTAGGAGATGACTCCTGGCATCTCATTAAGAAATCCTTGGGGCCCATCCACACAAGGCCCAAACTGTGGGCCCTCTCAGACTTTTACATTAGGTGTCCAAATGACGCCTTAGGTAAAAGCAAATTAATTTGGGACAGAGCGGGAAAACCCTGCTTTGCTCCCAAATTAATTATGTATTGGATTAGATCCAGGACTTCCTGAAAGATCTGGGTCTAATCCAGTATGGACTCTGTCTGGACTGCCCCCTTGATAGTCCTGAAATAATGTACCAGGAGAAGGGGGTGAGGAGCAAAATTGCTCCTTACCCCCCTCTCCTAGCTCATCATTTCTACCTGCCAGGAGACCTACATCAGCAGTGTAATGGCAGCTGAGTAAGTTATTTTATTTTTTAAAGGCTTTGGGAGGGGGGAGTTGGGTGTCTTGGTGCACTTCAGGCTAGTGTGGGCTTTGAGAGCTGGTGTGTGGACTAAAGGGCACTCTGACGCGGGTTTTCTAAATCTGGGTCAAGGTGGACTTTGCTGCTGTCTGCAACTGACCTCAGCATGTCACCACACCTAGACTAATTCCATGACTATTAGTAGAATGGTTACTAACACATCAAGCTGATCTGCCAGTTAATTCTCTTTTATACATCTACATTAAAAATTATGGTTTCCTCAAATGGCCCAGGCCCAAATTACCTGTCCGAATGCATCTCTCCCCCTATGAACCATCACTGAGATTAAGATCCTCTGGGGAGGCCCTGCTTTCCATCCCGCCATTGTCACAGGCATGATTGGTGGGGACAAGAGCAATCTTGGTGATTGCTCCCTGGCTATGGAACTCCCTTCCTGGTGAGATCAGGTTGGCCCCCTCCCTCCTGTCCTTTAGAACGATGGTAAAAACTTGGCTGTGGGACCAAGCTTTTGGGACAGGCCATAAAGCGCCAATAGGAAAGATGACCAGGCCAATTAGATTTGATGCGGATGACTAGGACGGCTTTTAATGGTGTATTTTAATATTTTGATTTTTTTTAATGTTTATGTATTGTATGTGAATTTGTGTCCCAGCATTGAATGTTTGCCATGTATATGCTGTCCTCCGCCCTGAGTCCCCTTCGAGGTGTGAAGGATGGAATATAAATGTTTTAAATAATAAATAAATAAATAAATAAATAAATGTACAATATTTTTATAATAATAATAATAATAATAATAATAATAATAACTACTAATAAGTTTATTTACATCCCACCCTATCTCCCTGGCAAACATTTTGTCTGCATTGAATGGAAAACATTCAATGCAGACAAAAACATATCAAAACAAATCAATTCATAAACAGTAAAAATACAAAATCAAAGTAAAACTTATAAAACAACCCAAAAATAACAAGAATTAGAAATGAAATATCTAAATATGGCATTTAAAACACATTTAACTAATAAATCTAATAATAATAAATAATTAAAATATTAAAATATTTGCAGCTAGCCAGCAGGGCTTAGGGAGATTTTCGTTAACCAAATCAGGATATAGTTCACAAAGTGCTAGTCCTCCTCCCCATAAGCGAGAGTGCATAAATAAGTTTTTAAAATTTTCTAAAAGGAGAGGAGGGAAGGGAGTTCCAGGGAAAAAAAGCGGCCATGGAGAAGACACCCCCCCCTTTGTTCCCACCGGCCGCACTTGGGACGAGGTGGGACCGAGAGAAGGACCTCCTCCACAGAACACAGCACCCATGGTAGTTTATATGTGTAGATATGGTTTTGCAGATAGTCTGGGCCCAAACCATTTAGGACTTTATAGGTAATAATCAGGACTTTGTATTTAGCCCAGAAGCAGACAGGCAGTCAGTGGAGCAACTATAACATAGGAGTAGTCCTCTCCCTGTATAGTGCACAAGTTTTAATTGTTCAAAGGAGCTCCTGGCTACTGCCGGCACCTGGGTTTCCTGGGTCAGCGATGAGTCTAGGAATACCTCCAGACTGCATACTTGTAGCTTCAAGGGGGTGTGTGACCCCATCTAACACAGACTGTAATACCACACCCTGATCCGCCTTTCGACTGACCAATGGCACATCTGTTTTGTCTGGATTTACCTTCAATTTATTAGCCCTCATCCAAATGTTATATATAAAAAATCCTTGAATTCAAAAGCCTCCATGCCTGTTTACTTTGCTCGAGTATCTGCTACATCAAGGAGGAAGAGGAAAAGGAGCAATAAGTGTCACAAATTCTTTTTAAAAATTAAAAATATTCTTTTATTCCATTTTAGTGTGGCAGAGTATATCACAGGCACTTTACAGAGAAAGAAATAGACACATACAGACTATATACTACATTGGTTACACAAACAAAGGGCAAATTATATATTACTCAGCATTCACACACATGCATACATTATCATCCCTTCTTCCATCTTTTGTAGAAGAGACCTGAACATGTTCCCAGCAAATCTGCCATTCTGGCAGTACACCATCTCTCTCCGTCTATTGGAGAAAGAGGTGGGGGACTAGATTCTGCTGTCTTCCACACTTTTGCATATTTAAAAGGGTGTGTGTGTGTGTGTGTGTGTGTGTGTGTGTGTGTGTGTATATATATATATATATATATATATATATATATGCTGTTGTTGTTCCAAATTGTTGTAAATGACTGGCAAGATGTTTTGCAGTAAAGCATGCTGACTTCATTAATGCCTGGACAGATGTTGGTTTAACGTAGGCACCATTGCATTTGGATTCCTTACATAAAGAATCATTGTCTTTGACAATGTAAAGATGTTGTTTTCAACCAAGAGTTAATCATTGTCTCTGATCATGTCAGCTGTTCAGCGGTTTAGCATTTTGTAAATTCTTAACCTCCTTTCTGTAGTTTTCCAATCTTACGATGGTGTCTTCAATCTTTCTCAGGCCCCATTTCATACAATTTCATTCAAGCTACATATCAGTTGTTATAATATGCATTTGTTGTAGTTGTTATGTAATACATTAATAATTTAAAAATAAATTTATTACTTGTTAATATATGTTGAATATTATAATTGTGTGTGTTTACATATTTGTTTCTGTGTTTGACCTTGATGTGAACTACTTTGAGTCCCAATTGAGTCACAAGGCTAGACAAATTAATCAAAGACTCAATCAACAGCCTGTTGAATGTTGTATTAAATAAATGAATTGTGCAGTAGATAATGTGCATATTGAAGCACAGTTCACTTCACTTAGATAAAACATGTGTGTGTGTACTAGTAGTAGTAGAAGTAGTAGCAGCAGCAGTATTTGCAATGTTGTTATGTGTTTTTGAGTTATTTCTGATATATAGCAACCCTATCATAGGGCCCTTCTTCATTGCCTTATAATCCAGAATATCAAGGCAGATAATCCACATTAACTGCTTTGAACTGGATTATCTGAGGGCCCTTCTAAGCTGCCATATAATCTAGAATATTAAAACAGACCATCCCCATTATCTGGTTTGAACTGGATTATCTGGGTCTACACTACCATATAATCCAGTTCAAAGCAGATTAACTAGATTTTATACAGCTGTGTAAAAGGGGGCACAGTTTTTTTGGGGGGGGGTGGCTGAGAGTGTGTCATATACTGAATGCAGCTATGCTGTTGAAATAATGCAGTATGAAACCATTTTAACTACCATGGTCCAATGTTATGGAATCCTAGGATCTGTAGTTTAGTGATGAATTAGAATTCTTTGGCAGAAAATGTTAAAAGCTTTGGGCCCTTCCACCCAGCCATACAACTCTGAATATCAATGCAGATAAACCACAATATCTACTTTGAACTAGGTTATCTGAGTCCACACTACCATATAATCCAGTTCAATGTGGATTTTATTAAGCTGTGTGGAAGGGGCCTTTGGAAAACTACAACTGCAATGATTCTATAGCATTGAGCCATGGCAATTAAAGTGGTGCCAAACCTCATTAGTTCTATAGTGTACGTGCACTAATTGTCCAAAGCTAAAACCACTACACCACATTAACTCTCAAAAATGTTTATATTCCATTCTAAATCAGGGAACCTTATAGAAAGAATTAAAAAAAGAAGGGAAGTTTTAAAACAATATTGAATTTTGACCCACAACTGAAATTTGAAAAGACTCCGCAGTCATGGAATCAATGCTAGTAAATGTTTCAAAGATAGTGCAATGAGCCCTTGAATTACAGGTGAGAAATTGATTACTGTTTTCCAGATGAGATCATGCCTCTGCTTTCTATAATGTTATTATAACATCTTCTGTGTTATTTTATAGCTCATTATTTATTCATTCTAACATTTAGAAACAACAAATGTTCTTAATAGACCTGGAAACCAAAGGCCAAATATGAAAGCAGGTTATAGAAGATTAAATTACCCATTGTCTCCTCAAATGCAGGCATGCTGTGAGATTATTGTATAACCAGCTTTCGTTTTACAGCATAATCAATCAAATTAGAGATCAGGCATATTGACCATTTCCTATTCCTCCCCAAGTAATTAAAAATAAACACAACTGCTTCTTTACCCGGAGCATAATGGATTACAAAGTCTAACAAAGAATATGTTCATTAGGAATTGATGATGGGTAAGTGTTTCCCTGCAATTACAAAATGATGTTGCTTCTTTGATGGGCATTCCTTTCTTTCGTACTGTTCTTACGTGTATTAGTCTTTGGTCTGGATTGCAAGGGTTTGCCAATGGCAGAGTATAGAGTTGTGGTGTGGAGATAGTTTTACTTTACTTTGCAGTGGGAATGTAGGGATAAGCACTTGCAGAGATGTAAGAACTTTTTATTTTTATGATTACCTGCTAATACCATTTCAGGAAAATGTGGTATTTTGTTCTGCAAAAATATTAACTTACGTACCTGAATTTGGCATAAAGCAGAAAAACCCTACTTTGTGCTTTTTTACTGTGTTTTTTTAAAAAATATATTGAATACAAGATAACATAATATTTGAACAGATAATAAATGTCTATTGTGAGCTTACATTGTGGTAAAATATTTCTACGTTATCTATTCACCTTCTTGACAAGTTCATTCTCATTACATTTTTTTATTTTTTTCTCCCACCTTATCCCACCTCTCTCTCCTACCCCTCCCACCATATTTTCCTCTATATCTTTATCTTTAACCACTGACACAACCTTCTTCATCTTTATGCAATATCTATGTTGGCTTTGCCTTCTTCTATCTGTATCATAAAAATTGCTCATTTCTCTTTAATTACTTCTGTTTTGTGCTCCTGTGAACCTTCTTGGGTTATACATGCAATAATATTCGATTGGTTATTCCAATTTTCCAATTTCCATTTTTTTGTCTCTCCATCCCTAGGCTATTATCGCCTTTCCTGCTAGAATCATTGCTTCAAATAGATCTTGGTTCTTCGCAGCAATGTTTTTGTTCTCTGTAATTGCCATTAACATAAGTTCCATGTTGACCTGAATGGTTATTTTGAACAGTTTCCCCATTTGTAATTATCTTATCCCAAAAAGTGATGCATTTAAACAATCTCACCACATATGTGCTTACCGGCCTTTCTCTACTTTACAATGCCAACACATTGAGCTTAGTCCTATTCCCATGTTTGCTAGTTGAGCTGGTGTCCTATACCATTTCCAGATTTTTTTTTCTAATTTTCTATATTTTTGCATTTTAATTTTCTTAACATCTTTCTTAACTTCGTGGAGCCCGGAAACCCCAAGACAGGTCCTCCCCCTCCCCAAAACTCCTTTAAATGCCTTAAAAGGTAAAAATTACTTACCCAGCCACCATTACCCTGCTGCCGTCCCTCTCCTGGCAGGTAGAAATGATGAACCAGGAGAAGGGGGGAAAGGAGTGATTTTCTCCCCCCCCCTTCTCCTGGCACGCCATTTCATAAACCTACCCCAACCCAGCTTTTTTAAACCCAGGTCAGAGTGGACCTTTCCTTTGCATGGAACCAGCCTGACTCTGCTAGCTAGGGCTGTTGGAATTGTTGTATGCAGCAAAGTATTATGGATGGGTAGAGGAACAAAAAGCATAGTTAATCTCCTTTGTCCCCAGCAATCCTAATGTTCAGAACAGCATGAAGACTTGGCCTTGGTGGAATGGTGCTCTCTACCTTCCAGAACAAAGAGAGCAGCAGACCTCTAAATGTATATTATAACACACAAGGCTTATAAAGTATTTTCCATTTATAAGTTGTTGCTTTGTCATTACATCTCAGCAGGAGTTTGTCTTTTTTGGTGTAAATTTTATTGTGTTATATGTTATATGAAAAAAAGAAAGCACCTCAGTAGGAGTAACCCAATCCAAAGTGTGACCTCCCCTGCCCCTTCTTTTTCTTCTTCTATATTCTTGCCTATATTTGACTTCACAGTTGCTTCTCTCCCTTTAAGACCTCTATTACTACCTTGAGTACATCTTCACTGACCAAGTAATGAGGGATTAAAACAGCAGAGGTGGGAGCAAATTGAACAGGCAAATGATCAAACAATAAGCTTAGGAACTGGGTCAAGGCCTGGGTTCTGCTTATAGGCACTGGTGAGTTCAGCTCCAATCCAGTTCCACATTAGCTGTTCAGTGAAGATGTGTCCCTTGGAATGAAATTTTCTCCTGACTCTTGATTCTGTGGAATTATTACTAGACCTTAGACTTCTTTGATAACTCATCTCTGATTTTGTTCTCTTCATAGTATTATCACTTGACCTGTTGTTGTTGTTGTTGTTGTTGTTGTTGTTGTTGTTGTTGTCGTTCTACACCTGAACTGGACTCAAGAGACAACCCATTATGGCATTAGTCCAAGGTCTCATGAAAGGTTAAAACTTTGATTTTTCAAGGAAAACTCTGATACTGAACAATATGAGAAACAGTAAACTATAAGACCTCATTTGGCACCAGCATGCTATTTGGGATCTTGGTTGACATCTTCAGGTTTAGACTTGATTACACATTCATTTTGCGATATCTTTAACAGAATGAAGATTGGAACAAATTTAACACCTCCCTGATATTAATATCTGGATTATCAACCAATGAAGTGCATGCTGCCATAGCACTGATTAAGAGCTATGTTCTCCAGAGGTGAGAAAAGAGTAGTGTATAGGTTACATGAGCAGGCACAGTGAATGGTCAAGATATTTGGTCAGACCTCTTACAGCTAAATCTCTGCTACACTTTTCTCATTATTTGTTTCCATGCAGAAAATCTTTCATATGGGACATGTGCATATCATAGGATAAGCACTCCCAGGCCTAAATCATGGGCTACCTTCTTCATACTCAAATAAAATGCACAAATACTTAAAGTATTAGCAGTTACAAAGGAAACAGAAAATTAAGCAGCAGAGTTTCCTAAGGAGCAATGTCTCCTACTTAGGGATATATTTTTTTCACTGTGTTTCTTCTTAAAGATAGCAATTACTAATTTCAACAATTTTCTTCTTGCTTTTGGAAAATCTTTGAAAGTCACAGGTTACAATGACTATTTGCAATTCAGGGGGTTTTTTTTGCCCAAAATAAGCATATTATTGTTGTTGTTGCTGTTGTTGTTGCTGTTGTTGTTGCAGAAAGCTGAATTTTCTATGCAGAAAAATGCATTTTCTACATGGAAAATAATATCCCAATGCAAAAATGTTGATTCCTGTTCCTGAAAATGGTGTATTCTGTATAGGAAAAAGTAGTAATTCTACACTCCTTTTTGTCTTATTGCTTCTGTCCATTGTGATGTGTGCCTGATCAGAATCTCCTAGAAGACACTTGAAGTTAAAAACTCAAATTTCATCTTACATAGTCCACTGATTTTAAATTCAGTTCAGAGCTGGACTTCTCTTTAACTTTGCCAGCTGATTTGGAGACAGTCTTTCTTGGTGAAGGTGAGTAATTGTCTGGCAGTGGAATAAATTAATATTTTAGAATCTGGACAGTAGAAGAATGTGAACAACAATTCTAAAGCTCTCTGTGACTTGGTCTGAGCTAGGAACATGTTTATCCCTTATGGTCAATGTGTGATACAATTTCTTCACATCTATTCAATATAAAATGTCAATTATGATATATCCTGTCCTATATATTAGCAAACTCAGTTCTCCAAGTGCCAACCCATTTATAGGCAATACTGAATCATTCATAGAGAAAAGTAAATGTGTTCAAAAATATCCAACCATATTTTTGTGCTTAAACAACTGAAGCTGGGGAGACATGGTTTGGTGAACGTATGCAATCCTAATGCTCATGCTTGAATTTTTTTCCTGCCTGCAGAAGTTGTCTCCAGCAGACAGCCAATGAGTGAGGAAATTTAAGTGAGCACTGTATGATTTTCATTTTTGAAAAAATGACAGAAAAACTTGAACAATGCTACTGCATTAAATTTTATGTAAAGCTTGGAAATTACCAAGTGGAAATGATTCACAAGATTCAACAGGCATTGGGGGATGAAGCAATGGGCACCACACAAATTAAGGAGTGGTACAATGGCTTCAAAGATGGCTGCACATAACTGGAAAGTGAAGCATGTTCTAGTAGGCTCTCAACATCCAGAAATGAGATTGTCATTGTCCAAGTGAGGATCCTGGTGATGTAGGATCATCGAATCATAATTAGAGAACTTGCAGATGAGGTGAGCATCAGCATTGGATCTGTTCATTCTAGTTTGACTGAGGATTTGGGATTAGGAGTGGTGAAGGCCTGGGAGAGAAAGCATGCATGCCTGTCTGAAGTTCCTCTCCTCTAGAGTAGAAACAGCTTAAATACCTAAAATGACAGGAAGGGGAGCCTGGGAAGCCCCCACCCACCCCATAATGGACTGGATAGAAAATGAATCAGCATCCCACAGTGAAAACAGATATCTGCCCTCTCAAAAAATGGATCAGGGCCTAACTGAAATCCAGAAAACTGAAACAGATCATGGTTTACCCAGAATGCACAAGCCTAAACAGTATTATGGGATGGGTAATTAGTAAGCTTCTGCTTGAGAAATTCAGTAGTACTTCACATTTCTGAAAAATCCCAGGATGAGGCTACTAACCTTTTCTTTGCACCACTAATATCATGGTCTGTCCTGTTTGTCACCATTGGCAATGCTATTTGGAGCTCATGAGAAGAACAGTCTGAAACATTTTAAAAGCACTAGATGGCGAGGGGGGGGGAGGGTGAGAGGAGTTATAAAGAATATTGGCCAATATGGAGAAATGACATAGTTCTGCATTCTGTATAGAATTCCTCTGTTCCACCAGGTGATGTGAATGGTTGTCTATTGAAAATCATGAAGAACTTCTGCAGTTCTGGAAAAAGATACATAAATATTTGACTTGATATGAGCAGGTTTTTTCTCTGTTTCTAAGAATGAGTAAAGTTGTTAGGTTGTTTCTGCAGAAAAAACTTTGACCTAATTCATGCTTTATTCTCTGCTGCAAAACTTTTGACTGACTTGGCCAGAAGTCTGGGTTTTGAATTTTGTGTGTGTGTGTATGTGTGTGTATCCATCTGGATCTAATAATTTAAATTTCCTTTTCACTTTTCAGTGTTTATGTATCAAAGCCAGTTATAACCAGACGTTATAGCAGCACAGTAATACTTCTTTGAATTTTTCAAAAGTTAAAATAACCCAGCTTGACACACGTCTGATTTACGTGTAATAAGAACAACTATGTTGTCTTTTTATTTTTTTATTTGGCATGAAAAGACATGAAACCTAAAATTATTCATGCGAGGAACAGAGGTACTTGATATTGACTTGAGACTTCCCTGGGAAAATTGAAAGGATGATGAAAAAATAAATAGCAGTTTACAAAGAATATGATGTTTTGAATCTTGAAATCCATTTTAAAACAGGATCTTCACCTTAAATCCCCTTCAAAGTGATACCTTGAGTAATAACATATCTCGTACATGAAAGATAAATCTGCTGTTCACAAAGGATTTATCAATTATATCTTTCAAAAGCCAAGTGGATGAGAGCTCAGACTCGTAAAACAGTTCTAAGACCTTGCAAGTCTATGTAGAAATTGATTCTGTACTGTGGAGATATTATATCTCACAAAATGCTGGGTGACTTCATCTGATAAGAAGTTCCCAGAGAAGCAATTTTGAAACAGTGTGCTTGATTTGAATAGGCTAAAGGAACATTCTCAGCTTAATCCTGATTCTTGATATTCTTTTTCTGCACATTAACTTATTCTTATGTGATGAGCTTCCCCTGTAGAGGGTAAGTAAACAATAAGTAATAACTTTCAATTTTTCTTCCTACTCAAGCGGGCACTCCTTTTTGTACCCACAAGCTGGCAATTTGCTACATATTTCAATAGTGCATGATTTTTCACAAATTTCATTAGCACACCATTGATTGCTCATTTTTCAGCACTCAAAACAATTTAACATAGTCACTTTCATGCAGAGAATAACATATTCATATTATTTGATTTTTGATGAAACCAAATGACCCTTTAAATTTGCAATAGGGTTCTTTAATTTTGCATGAGTTTCTTCACTGCTGTTCATTTAATTTTCTGTTTCCATTAACCATCTGCAAGCATTTGACTCTCCGACAATTATTCAGCTGTGCTACATCATGACTGACATATTTTATAAACGTTTAGAAGAAAAAGAGAGCCAGGAAAAGAAGAGAGGAAAAAAATAAAACAAAAACGTCATGGTTCAGAATCATGTATTTTCCATACAGCTGAGATGTCTGAATAGTAATTTGGAGTTCTATTGAAAATCTACTTAATTGCATTTTGTCTTCTTTTCTGATAAGCACTTCATGATGCTGATGATTGCTGAAGCTAAAAGCTGTTCACTTTGAAATAGTGAATGTTTTCCCACACTGGTGACCAGGGCGGTACTATCTGTAAAAAGGCCAAATTGATCGCTTCTATTCAGCCTTTGTTTCTCTTTAGTTTTGTTATTCTGATCGGATCCTTTTCTTTTCTTTGTTTGTCTTGCATAGAAGCAAAAGAGAGTAGTTAACCCAGAATTTCCATAGTTTTCATCAGTATTTGGGGGTGGCACTATCATTCTCAACAAACCAAAGGACTGACTTAACAGTCTCTTTTCTAAATCACAGTAGTCCAATTGTATAATATGAAAATGACCTGAAAATGAATCCAGAAAATATGTGAGCAGTGATCAGTGCTGGCATTGGTGATTTAAGGATGACACACCTTATGCATGTCTTTCATCTAGCTGGTGTTGCTGCATAACATGACAATTTTTATATTGAGAAAGTGCTGGATCCAAAGGCACAGCTAGAGAGAATGTGGATTATGCTAACTTTTATGCCTCAAATAGTACTGCAACTATAGTGAACTTTTAATCTATGTGCAGTGATAGCAAAGTTAAGGTCATTGTTGAAAACTACTAATAATTTATAATTTATAGTTTATAATTTGCAGTAGTTCAGAGTATGTCTACACATAGATAGGGGAAGGATCTAGGGATTATAAAAGGTTGAGTATCTTTTATCTGGAATTTTGAAATCTGAAATATTCCACATGCATAACTAAGAAAGTGACACTTTTGCTTTCCCTTGCTTCAATGTACAAATGCTTTGTGCCATGCACAACATTGTTAGAAATATTGTATAAAACCACCTTCACACTGTTTATGTCTGCATCACAGCGAAAGGAGCAGTGAAAGGAACTGGAGCAAGCAGTGGGCCAGCCTATCATCCTGGGGAAGGGAGTTTCAGAGAGTAGGAGTAGCCCCTGAGAAGTCTCTCTCTTTTGTGTCTTCCAAACCAGCCTGTGATGGACTTAGAGAATGCATCCCTGTCAATCTTAAGATTCTGGCAGGTTTGTATAGAGAGACACTTTTCTTTAGCTATTTTAGCTATTTATGTGTTGATATGTAGAAAGGAAA
The DNA here is from genome assembly GCF_037176765.1 of Anolis sagrei. Lineage (NCBI taxonomy): Eukaryota > Metazoa > Chordata > Lepidosauria > Squamata > Anolidae > Anolis > Anolis sagrei. The sequence continues at coordinate 249,001,558 of NC_090022.1, read as the reverse complement.
CTATCTTGAGGGACTGATATCCTTATGTAATGTGAACAGGTGACTGGACCTTTCATACATTTCAAAATCAGCCCTGATGTTATTTGTTTATCCTCTCATATCACAAACAACTCTAGAATTTCTTGTGATTCACCAGATATAGGGACATGCATAGAACTGAAACATCCATCCTGGAAAGTGATTGCCCACATTTATATGTTTTCAAGGTTACCCGTCCTAAGTGCATCAAATTGCTCTTTTAATTCTATGATATGAGACATTGGCTACTAGATTCAATGTTTTTCCCCTAATGCTCAAAGTTGTTGATATAGGAAAGAAATATCTGGAATCAGTTTTACTGAATATATTATCAGTATAATAGCACAATTACAACATACTGAGACACTGTATGAAGGCTGTGTTAATGCCACTTAATCTTGCATAAAATGAGGACAAATAAAGTCTATTCTAAGGGAAATGCAAACCTTTCCTCAGAGCAGTCTCACATAAAGCATTTATGCACTGTATCCTGGACCATAGTGAGATGATCTAGAACAACATAAGGGGCTGTCACCTGCTCCATGTTAATGCAGCTCTTTGCTGACCATGGAGCTCCATCTGAGCACCAAGTAATTGTAGATATCCCTGTCGAGGTCAAAAAAGGATGTACACACAACCAAAATGAAGGAAGATGTGGGTGCCCCATTCTGACATCAGCAGAAGGCCTGCAATGGCATGTAGCCTGGATATACCTTTAATAGCTAATTGGAACAATAACAATAGCAGCAGTGGCAACATCGTCATGATCCATCCCTTTTCTGTGTGCTGTGAAAGAGTGATAATGCCAGTGTCCCACCAGAACAATGAATTGAGCCAAATTGGACTTGATCCTATTATCCAGACTGCCCCAAAACTCTGGGATATCTAGAGTTTCCAGCAAACAGAACATACAGCCAGTGATCCCTTTATGATGAATACAGGGTTTGTGTGTTCATACAAATGCACACACAGAGAGATAGCTCAAGAATGGTCCCAGCTTTCATGAAATCGGTTGTTCCAAATATTTAACAGAAAACAAAGTAGTTTGCATTATAAAGTAAATTGAACTACTCTACTTCCTAAAATTAATCTCACATAAACATGTGGGAAGAGCTTCTGAAAAGAACAGCTTTGCTGTGGTTTTTCTCCACTATACAGAAAAAATAGCTTCTTGTTTGTAACGCTTTCATCTCTCCTCATGAAAGAAGCAAACTTATAAAAATTTAAATTATAAAGCAAAATGTTCTTTTTGCTGAAATTGTCTAAAAGGGTTAAAACCTCAATAGGAAAGAAAACATTCTTCTGTACTAAAGATGTAAAGCTTTGATCAAACAAAACATGCTGTTAAGAAAAATAAACATTTCAGCATATTTAAAAAAAACATAAGGAGGAGTGGAAAGCTACAGGACCCTGTTCTAAAGTTTTGAAGGAAAATTAAACACTTAATTAACTTATCAGAAAATGCAATCTTTTATGGTACTGGAATATATTAAATGATTGAATATGTGGCTTTCAAAGATAACCTTTCAAAAAAAATTAATATTAAGCTAACCCATTGATAGGAAAAGACAAATTAGTCATGGCAATGTTAAGTAATACATCTATTCTTGTTTATTGTCAATTGATTTAAACTACAATATTTCATTTGATTATATATTTGTATTAGTGATTTTGAATGTCTCTTATTTATTTTTAATTTTTTTTCCTTGTCAGGAGCAACTTGAGAAACTGCAAGTTGCTTCTGGTGTGAGAGAATTGACCATCTGCAAGGAAATTGCCCAGGGGATGCCCAGATGTTTTGATGTTTTACCATTCTTGTGGGAGGCTTCTCTCATGTCCCTGCATGGGGAGCTAGAGCTGACAGAGGGAGATCATCTGTGCTTTCCCCATGCTCTTCCCACACTCTCGGTCTTCAGTCCTGCTGGGTCGGCACAAGGCTCTTATGAAAAAGTCTCTCATGAAAAAGTAACGGTTTCTGTATTTCTCCATACAGCATATGCTTTCAAAATGTTTTGCCTTTTCATTTATTTTTTTTTAAAAAATTAGAGCAGTAAAATTTTACACTATGTTCCATAGAACACTGAAAATATTTAAAAATATGAATACGCCTAAAAATAACTTAAACCCACATATGTGTGTGTGTGTATCTGCATATTTGCTGGAGTAGTACAAACCAGAGTTGTTAATCCTTCAAGATCTCGAATAACTAAAGGGTCTTGTTAGTTTGGAGAAATTAAATCAAAATCCATTAGGTAGTTGAGGCCACTTCCACACAGCTGAATAAAATTCCACATTATCTGCTTTGAATCGGAATATATGGCAGTGTGGGGTCAGAAAACCCAGTTCAAAGCAGATTTTTGTGGGTTATTCTGCCTTGATTTTCTTAGTTATATGGCTGTGCAGAAGGGCTCTGAGGTAAAACAGGCATGCTGCTTCTTCATTTGCAATTGGAACCTGTCCAGATGTGTGTGTGTGTGTTTAAGATGGAAAGAAGCTAAGGGGAGTTATGACATCAGAGGAGGGTCTTCGGGACTGCACTATTTTGAACTATGTGTATACAGTAAAATGACGGTTGTTACTGTAGTTGAGCAGAAGGCATCTGATAAAATTTTCCACCATACTTCTGTAGATATTAAGGTTTCCACAAATTCATACAGCAGGAGTCAGTTTTTCCTTTTGCCTGGACCTAAGATGTATATTATTTTATAGATCATGGTCAACACTTTGAATTGTGCCTTGAAATGAATCAATAACCAGTGAAGGTCTTTTAAAAAGGGAGTTACACACTCCCTGTAAATGACCCCAGTCAGCATTTTAAGCATGGCATAATATATAAATATATTAAAATCTATTTATATGAAATATATATATTAAAGTACAAAGGAAAAAATAAAATACAGTGAACACAGGAGATAAGTTTAAAATTCATAGTTAAAAACTGACTGGGTAGGCCTGCCGGAAAAGATAGGTCTTCAATTCTCTCTTAAATTCTGACAGCTGATTTATCTATCAAAGCTCCTCTGGTAGGTCATTCCACAGTCTTGGGGTAGCCGATAGGCATGTGTGATAAAATCCATCATTCTAAACTGTGTTCAAAAGTAGGGGGTGCTAGCACTTCATTTCTAAAGTCTTTTCCAAATTTCAGACATTTCAAAACTTTATGAAACTTCTGAATCTTCGTAAGTACTTTATTAATCGTGGTCATGCATATACAATAGGGAAAACATCACTGGTAATGAGAAAACTTCAGAGGCTTCTCTTTCCCTCATTTTTGAGATATCCTCACACATTTATCATTGTTAGCACACCACATTTCAGAACCTTTGACTTATCTAAGGATTTTAGGCAAATTTTCAAAGTTTTTATAAAACTTATTTTTAATAATAAAGAAAATTTGTTCCTGCTTTGACAGTGTTATTTCCTGTTTCTTTGGGTAGTCTTTACCTGGAAAGTAGTTGTTCTACTCCAGAAACGTTGTTTGTTTGGCACAAACTCTGTTAAATTGGTGGAGAACAGAAATCATAGTAGTAGTAGTAATAATAATAATAATCAACTTTATTTATACCCCGCCACCATCTCCCCCAATGGGGACTCGGGGTGGCTCACATGAGGCCAAGCCCAAACAACAAGTACAATAAAATAAAATGCAGAAAAATAAAACCAAAATGTAAACAAAGCAAAGCAAAATACAAAACATATGAATACAAGAAACCATGTGCACAATACATAAGTAAGCAATAAACAAACATAATAGCAGTGAGCAGGCCGCAGGTACATAAAATTCAAAAACTCAGGGTGAGATAAAGGAGCAGAATTATTTGCAAGGGAGAACTCATAGAGAGACAGGGAGATAGACAGACCTTCATACAAGGGTGTGTGTGTACTCCCAGGACAAGATTATGTGACTACTCTCCAAAAGCTCAACGGCAAAGCCAGGTCTTGAGATTTTTTAAAAAGGTTTTTAAGGTAGGGGCTTTCCTAATTTCTCCGGGCAATGAGTTCCAGAGTCGGGGGGGGGGGGCACAGAGGAGAAGGCTCTCTCTCTTGTACCCACAAGGAAGGCCTGAGAAACTGGCAGGGGCAAAAGGAGGGCCTCCCCTGAAGAACGAAGACCTCGGGCTCGTAAAGATTTTCTGTATATATTTCAGATTTCAATATAATGTCAGAAATACATAGTATGATTTTACATAGGATTTGTGCTACATTAGAACAGTAAAGACAAATATCACTTAAGTAAAAGAAACATTAAATATTAAATAACCAGAAAAATAAAATAAAATAACACTAAACTAATCTGGGAATCTGCTATTGCAACAGACGTCATCAAGGGACCTCCTTTTTCCAGGCAGAAAGGCACCATCCAAACTCTCCTGACATTCATTTGCTTCCTCTATTGAGTTGGAGGGCACCCTCAAAACTCATCCATATAGGCCATTACTTTTTTTACAGCCCAGCACAGAGACTGATTTAGAACAAATCAATTATTCCCCAAAAAGTAACAACAGCAATCCTCTTGAATGTCTGTCTATATGACAAATAATTAACCACATAACCTCAACTTAGCACATATTTATACTATGACTTACGTTTAGTCCTATTTGTAGATTCAATCATTTTATTTTATAATTACTGACTGTAAATGGCTGGCTGGCTGCCTCCCTCCCCCCAGTGCCTTGCACATGGGAATAGGCCCAAAGTAAAAGGATTGGGTTTTTTTTAAGCAGTTTATGTTCTCTTGGCTTTGCAAAAGTTGCTTATTGCTTGCTTGCTTTAGACCTCTTTGCAGATTCAATCAGTTTATCTTATATTTAAACATAGACTGCTACAGCCAGCTATTTGGATCCTTCAGCCATCATTTGACTACTGAACAGACTTGTATTCTGGGAAATGTAGTTTAATGGTAGGGCCTTATGCAATCTCTACCATTGGGGGCCTGGCCTTCCCAAACTACAGTTAAGATGGCTGTGATTGGCCTTGCCCAATGCCTCCCTTGTGGCAGTACTGACAAAAATGTGGCCAAAGGAATGAGATTGTAAAAGTTCCTTTGGCTTTACTTTATGTTCCTTGGCTTTACCAAAGTTGCTTAATGGTTGTGAAAATTAAATTGACCTTGGGAGACATCTGAACGTTACAGAACATTTCTGAAAAACTGGGTAAGTGATTCAAATTCTAAATCCCCCCCCCCACCTTTCCTGCATGCCTTGGAACTCAGTGCCGTATGTTCAAATTTGTATGTCCACATCTGAGTTCCAATCTAATCTGAAATTTTGCACATCTCTAGTGGCAAATGAAAAGGGTGATGGTTCAAACAGAATTTTGAGCCCGCTGTATTTTGAATGCATTAATTTATCAGCTCATAAACGTGGGAGTGGAAGGTTCCTGAAAAAAATCTCAAAATTAATTTCCAAAGTTTCTCCTTCCTGTGAACATATTTGAATCATCTTTTTCACTAGATTGAATAAGAATGAGCAGAAAATAAGGAGAGAGGATTCAGCATGGTTACTATTCCACATTTATCACAAGTGGTCTATATGTCTCTGTAAAGAGGCCACCAATTTGTAACAATGCCACCAATTTGTAAAAGTTTGTGAAGGAGCCACCACTTTGTAAGGACTTATTAAATTGATAACTCAACTAATAGCTTGTAATATTGATTTGGTCTTTCTTCAATGTGTAGCGCGGCTTAACTTGAAAATATTTCTAACAGAAACTTGGCTTTAGAAGAAACTGTAACAAGTTTATTGAAGTATAGAAGAAGCTTGGCAGTTTCAATGTTTCTTAACTCTTTGAGGCACATTTCTTCAGAGGTTACATTTATAACATTTCCTAAAACAACTCTTAAGAGGACTGCTCCTTTCATTAAACAGGTTTTAAACTTATTTTCCTTCAAAATGTGTTTCTTTCTTTGCCAGATTACTTCAGGTACAAGCTTATTCTTTCCTTATGTTATTTCTGTTGCAGTGAAGATTCTTATTAGGGTTTCTCTCACCCTTTTTACTCATACACTAACCACTAATCTAAATAAGTCAAGTTGACCTATCTAAACCCCACAGGCTAAAAGCCAAAACCGTCATGATTCTCAAAACAGTGGAACCAGCCTTTTCCTGTAGTTCTTAGACTACAAACTACCTAACTGGTTTTCAATACACAACAGAACCAGCCTTTCCTGTAGTTCGCTGACTACAGACTAACTGTTTTAAAATGGCTGCCCTGCCAATGGCTGCCCTGCCCTTTTTCCATGGCAACTCAGCTCAAAGTGAGTTGAGCTGGCTACCATCCCCCCAATTATATTCTATATACTTACCCTTTTAAATACCTATCTATAATTATACATAACTGCAGATTAAAATTAACACTTCACCACAGTCTCCTTTTAGAGTTGGAAAGAGATCAATGCTTTTGATACTGTCACTAAAATAAAACATCACACAACTTGAGACACAAGGAGAGAAAAAGCATAATTTGCTTCAGAAAGCTGTACATTTGTTAAAGTTGCAGTGTGCTTGGATTTTAACACATAAAATCATATGTGGGGGGTTAGTTTGAAAAATGGATATCTAAAATGAGTCTAACTTTAAAAATAGGTATCAATTTGTTTAACTTAATCCAAACTAGTGAACAAAATGCATATATTAGGAAACCTGTATATTATAAGTGTGTACATTATGGAAACCGCATGCAAACAGTTTTCCCTGTTAGAAGAAATAAAGACCCACAAACTGGTGAAAATGAAGGATGGATTAGCAGACCTTTGTGATTTAAAGAAATGCAATAAATAGACATTGAGAAATATTAACATCTGTAGCTTGCTTGTTTTTGAAGGTATGTGAACCTTCGTATTCTTGTGTTCATAGGCAAGAACTTGTGCTATTTGTTTCTTTGCCTTATTATGGTAATAAAAAACACTACATTTTCAAAGAACATTTAACGGTTTCATACTAATTTTGTGCAAAATGAAACATTTTGTCACAGAAAGCAGCATTATCTGAACAAAAACAACATTTATGTGCAGAAAACAAGTTTATTTGCAGTAAATACTGTCTTTGAAGGAAACTAGTTTCTGTGCAGGAAGCTTGTTTTTTGAAGAGAAATACTATTTCTTTTTCTGCACAGCAAATCCCCTTTTCTTCATATCTACCCAAAACCCAAATGCATCTTTTATGCAATTCTGAAGGTTCCTACTATCTTGGTTTCTCACTACCAAAATTCCTAGACAATTGAAAAACCTGTTTTTTTTCTTCAATGTTTTTTTAATATTCTTTCCATTCCTCCTCTTTTTAGTGCAAACAACAAAGAAACAAACAAGAAAAACAAAGGCAAAAGAGGTGGTTGTTTCAGGAGACAATAAGGATGATGACTTCATAAAAAGTATTAAATCTTGGGCTCAATATTTCCCAGAGGAAAAAAAATAGATCTCTGAAGTCAACTGAAGATATCTACACCTGTTTGTTGGTTGACTATATTGTCTTTATTCCAATGTTCCAAAGCCACATGGTGTCAGACTTCACCATAAAGCTGTGCAACATCAGATGTTGCACCCAACCTATTCAGGAAGCACTCCAAATGAAGAGTGCTCTTTTTCTGTAAGGGAACTTGTTAATTGAAAAAAGAAGGAAGGAAAGAAAGAAAGAAAAGAAAAGAAAAGAAAAGGCACTGCAGACTCCTTCAACCAGAGAAGTCAGCCATAGCAGAGCACCTGATGAACCAGCCTGGACACAGCATATTATTTGAGAACACAGAAATGCTGGACCACACCAACAACCACCATGTCAGACTACACAGAGAAGCCATTGAAATCCACAAGCATGTGGACAATTTCAACAGAAAGGAAGAGACCATGAAAATGAACAAAATCTGGCTACCAGTATTAAAAAACTCTAAAATTATAACAGCTAAACAACAGAGAGGAAAAAAACCAGGCACAGATTAACACCTCCCAGCAACAGATTTTCCCAGGCGCAGGCAGGCCTTCAAATGCTAATGAAGGTGATCAGCTGAACATTCACACCTAACTGCAGCAGGGAAGAGCTCCTTGCCCCACACCAGCCATTCCACAGATATATATATAAACCCATTGTCCTAATTCCAACAGACCTCTACCTCTGAGGATGCTTGCCATAGATGCAGGCGAAACGTCAGGAGAAATGCCTCTAGAACATGGCTCTATAGCCCGAAAAAACCCACAAGAACCTAAAGAAAAAGGTGTTACAGTCTTTTTATTAATATCTCTTTTATTTGTCTTATCTTTTGGACTCCCTAAATGAGTAATCCCTACAACATGGTAATGACCCCATCTCAGGAAGTAGGAAGAAGGTCCTGAAGATACACATATTCTCCCCATCTGAAGATACACATATTCTCCCCATCTGCCTGAGTCTATTCTTTTATTTCTAGTTTTTACTAAAGGTCCTCTCTACTGTTAGAGGGATGTATTCTGTTATGTATTAAGTCTGCTTTTAAAAAATTAGCCATGACTTATCCTAAAACAGCATTGGGAGCATAGAAAAAAATGATCCTCTGTCCTCTAAAACATGACATATTTAGTAAAAATAAAATAAATTGGAGTGGTGAGAGGCTGGTGACTCTGGGACCCAGGTGGCAGTATATAACTTATGTTTCATACTTTACTAAACTCATCCTATCAAGTATTTCATTGCTATATAAGCAAAACATCTTATGATTTACCTGAATAGACTTGCTTGTTTTTCTGGACTGCACTTTGATGGATGGAGTTATTATAATAGCTTTGGAGCACAAACACAGATCCACAGTATTATCTGAATATGTCTTTCTTGGTAGATTCAGCATAAACAATGATGCTGATCCAATTTATTTTCCATTGCAACTTGATTTCCAGGGAAATATACTGTCTGTCACAAAAATTCTAATTTCTGCTTTCTGTAGAAATGAGTGGAGGTCCCTAGGAATTTGAAGGAAAATCAACAATTTCACTCAATTGTCATTGATATTGGTTTATTTTTTTTGTTTTCAAATGTCACTTTTCCACTTCTGTCTCTCCTTCACTACTTTTTATTCTTTCTTCCTGACAAATTTCTCAGATGAGAATAGTTTTGATCTTAAAAATGAAATGGCAAATGCATTGGAGGAAATACAAGCTATCACACTTATTGTCACTGGTTATCACTGTATCCCATGCTTTCCACTTTTGGCTTTGACCCATAAAATGTACATGCACACATAATATTCTTGTTTTTATGTAATACATAAATCTTGCTAAATGAGTATTCCAATTAATGGTCCATTTGTGTTGTTAATTCAGTCTCTTTGAGTGTTTCTGTTTGCTTATTTATTTGTTTTTTGTGTCAGCATGTGTATTTAGAAAGAAAAAAGAAATGGCATGGCATGGCATGGAAAGGAAAGGAAGATTAAAAAAAACCTTCTTTGCATTAAGGTTTACATGTCCTGTGTTAGAAGGGAGTACATATAATCACCAGAAAGTTTAGAGTCATGTTAATTTTTTTTTTACCACAATAGATGTCCAGTGGAAGAAAACAGTTTTTTGTGCTTGGGAGATTTCCCATTGAAGTCCTACTTAGGTATGCCCATCAGTTTCTAATGAACACAAGAGCAGAAAAACAAGGATGACTGTTATAATTTTGTTCCCTTCCATTGCGATATTCACTATGCTGAGGTTGAATTTCTGCAGAGGGAGCATATTGTATTTACCTACACTCCTTTGATAGAACACTTATGATCGGGACTAACTCTCACACCTACAACCACAAGCTGGTATCATTTTAGTGACATATCAATAATAATAAATTTGATTTGTTACAAGCCTCTCCTCATGGTACGAGGTGTGGCACAACATAGAAATCCATACTCATCCATAAGTCACAGGATACATGCAGGGAAAATTATTGTCATGATACACAGATGTATTCTTTTGACAGCAATAGAAGCAGAGCTGTTAATACAGCAGCATTTTGCATTGTACTTGTGCATTGTGATTGTACACTGCACATTGCACACTGTGGTTTCATATCATGAAATCCACCAGTCAGCACATATGCTGTGCAATGCTGTTAATTTACACGGAGTTTGTGCATTGCTCTACACTGAGATGTTGGATTGCAAGCATAGTTTGCCTTCCATGTTCAAACACCTGAGCATGGATGAAGGACAAATCAAAACTGGGCACAAAGTAAACCTAATTTATGTGATGATGGTAGAACCTTGATAGCAAAGTCATTCATGAGAGAATATTGGAAATATCTTTAATGCCAGGTTACTACACTACAGTTAAGTTATGAATCCATGCCTACTTTTCCAGACCTTGGTTGGTAGAGTCAACAAGCAACATATATGTTGGAGAAAGGAGTTCCCTCTGTGGGTCTGGCAGGATTTGAAGAACCAAAAGAATGCCCAGAGATAAAACCACATAATGTGAAGGATAATCTGGAATTAATAACAGTGGATTATACACTGGTGAAAGGAGTGTGGGACTGGATTGTAGAAGACAAATTGACTTAGCCTATGAGATTCATCAAGGAGATTCATCAAGGAGAGTCAACTCCCACATCTCACCAGGATGTGAGAGTTGAGAGTTCCTGAGGTGACTGTGAGGAGGAAGAGATAGGAAGAGCTCCTGTGGAGACCCTATGAAACCCTTCAATGACTCTGTGCCTTGGAATTTAAGGTAGAGTTTTTGGTGACAATGCTTCAAAGTATTTCCCTGACATTGTGGCTAAAGTCATTGGGGCTGAAAGATCTATTGAGATCTGAAGCTTCCTCTTAAGGAGTATCCCCCAAACCAGTGCAACCTGGCAGGCCCGCTTACTCAGCTGGGATGAGAAGAAGAAGGCCACTCAGACAGACAGTCTCCTCAGACCTGGTATCAGGGGCTATGGACAGTGCACTGAACCAGGTGGTACAGTGAGGAGAATTTAAAGTGAAATTTAGAGAGCTACAGCAATTGTCCTACTTTCTCACACGTATGTGTAAGTACGTGCATGATTGTGGGGACACTTTTCCCTTGGAAGAGGTGAAAGTGCATACTTTGGGGCCAAATCTGAAGGGAGCAGCAATGAACTGGCTAGTTCCATCACAAGCACAGTTGGTGGGGTTGAGAGAAAGGGCCTTCTTAGTGGTGGCTCCCCAGCTCTGGAATTCTTTCCCCAAGGAGATTAGATTAGTCCCCACCCTGTGCATCTTCTGGAAGCAGTTGAAGACTTGGATGTTCCAATGTGCCTTCGGATAATGGTTTAGCTACTGATTAAGTCTGCCTATCCCTACCTAATATTTTGGTTGAATCTTCAGCACTTTACTCCCAGCCTCGACCCTACAGTTTGCATTAGCACAAGCCCTTGTCCTGCCCTATTAGTCTCAAATCTGCACATGCCCACTTTTCTTGGCTGCTGGTTGTTTGATGTTTAGTTTATGTTTTATGATACCTACCAGGGGCAAAAATACACCATATCACTCAGAGGCTCACCAGGCTCCTTAAGCCCCATCACCGTCCTCCCCTCATGTTGATTCATGTAGGAACCAATGATACTGCTAGGCATACTTTTCAAAAGATCACAAATGATTTTTGAGCTCTAGGAACAAAGCTAAAGCAATGTAATGTACAGGTGGTCTTTTCATTCCTCCTCCCAGTCATAAAACATGGTCCTACAAGGGCCAGAAAAATAGTACAGGTCAATAACTGGCTTAGAAAATTGTGTCAGGAGGAACACTTTGGCTTCCTTGACCATGGTCTGCTTTTCCAGGAGGATGGCCTACTGGCAAGGGATGGGGTGCATCTCACACAAGTAGGAAAACATCTTTTTGCTCACAGACTCGCAAACCTCATTAGGCGCACTTTAAACTAGGCCCACTGGGGGAGGGGGACAACAGCCTTGCGAACACTACTTTACCCAGAATGTCAGGGAACCGCCAGAAGGCTAAACGGAGGGCTGCACAAACACAAAAAGGACCAACTACTGAAAGCACAATAATCCCAATTAAACAGCTCAGGGGAAGATCTCAGGGGCTCACATGTCTTTACACTAATGCACAGAGCATGGGAAATAAACATGACGAACTCCAACTTTTAGCACAACACCAAAAATATGATATCATGGGCATCACTAAAACCTGGTGGGATGACTCCTATCGCTGGAATGTAGACATTGTGGGCTATAAACTCTTTCACAGAAACTGAACAAAGGGGGAGAGGAGGCGGAGTAGCCTTGTATGTCAAAAACTCTTATGCTGCAGAAGAAATGCATGATAGCAATCCGGGAAACCAGCTTGAAAGTATCTGGATAAGAATCAAGGGAACTGGGACTCAAAAAGATCTTGTTGTAGGAGTCTACTACAGACCTCCAAGCCAGGAGGAAGAACTTGAAGTCTTCTGCCAACAGTTGACCAAACAGGCACAGAGAAGAGATGTAGAAGTCATGGGCGATTTCAACTATCCCGATATTTGCTGGAAAACAAACTCGGCCAAGAGTACAAAGTCCAACAAATTCCTCGATTGCCTTGCAGACAATTTCATGGTCCAGAAGGTAGAAGAGGCAACAAAGGGATTGGCTACTCTTGATCTCATCCTAACAAATGCGGAGGACCTGATCGATGCGGTTGAAGTGGTAGGATCCTTAGGGGAAAGTGACCATGTGCTCCTGCAATTTGAGGTACAAAGAAAGGCCGAAACGAATACAAGTCAAACCCGCATTTTGGACTTTAGGAGAGCTGATTTCCAAAAAATGAAGGAAACACTGAGCAGCATTCCGTGGACACAGATACTAAAAGACAAGGGAGTTACGGATGGATGGGAGTTTCTCAAGAGTGAAATACTCAAGGCACAGTTGCAAACCGTGCCAACAAAAAGAAAAAATAGGACAAGTGCAAAGAAGCCAGAATGGATGTCCAAAGAACTTCTAACTGTGCTGAGATACAAAAGAGACATGCACAAGAACTGGAAAAAGGGAGAAATCACCAAAGAAGAATTCAAACAAATAGCCAACACCTGCAGGGAAAAGGTCCGCAAGGCTAAAGCACAAAATGAGCTCAGGCTTGCCAGGGACATTAAAAACAATAAAAAGGGCTTCTTTTCTTATGTCAGTAGAAAAAGGAAAAACAAGGAGGTGATAGGGCCTCTTCGAGGAGAAGATGGGGCAATGTTGACAGGGGATAGGGAAATGGCAGAACTACTAAATACCTTCTTTGCCTCGGTCTTCTCACAAAAAGAAAGTCATCTTCAGCCTCAGCAAGACGGAGTGGATGAGGGATTTGAGGACATCCAATTCCAAATTGGGAAACAAGTCGTACAGGAATACCTGGCTGCTCTAAATGAGTTCAAGTCCCCAGGGCCAAATCAACTACACCCAAGAGTATTGAAGGAACTAGCGGAAGTCATTTCGGAACCATTGGCAACCATCTTTGAGAGTTCTTGGAGAACAGGAGAAGTTCCAGCAGATTGGAGGAGGGCCAATGTGGTCCCAATCTTCAAGAAGGGAAAAAAGGACGACCCAAACAACTACCGTCCGGTCAGCCTCACGTCAATACCAGGCAAGATTCTGGAAAAGATTGTTAAGGAAGTGGTCTGCAAACACTTAGAAACAAATGCGGTCATCGCTAATAGTCAACATGGATTTATCAAAAACAAGTCATGCCAGACTAATCTGATCTCTTTTTTCGATAGAGTTACATGCTGGGTAGATGCGGGGAATGCCGTGGATGTAGCGTACCTGGATTTCAGTAAGGCCTTCAACAAGGTCCCCCATGACCTTCTTGCAAGGAAACTAGTCCAATGTGGGCTAGGCAAAACTACGGTGAGGTGGATCTGTAATTGGTTAAATGGACAAACCCAGAGGATGCTCACCAATGCTTCCTCTTCATCCTGGAAAGAAGTGACGAGTGGAGTGCCGCAGGGTTCCGTCCTGGGCCCGGTCCTGTTCAACATCTTTATTAATGACTTAGATGAAGGGCTAGAAGGCAGGATCATCAAGTTTGCAGGCGACACCAAATTGGGAGGTATAGCCAATACTCCAGAGGACAGGAGCAGGATTCAAAACGATCTTGACAGATTAGCGAGATGGGCCAAAATTAACAAAATGTAGTTCAACAGTGACAAATGCAAGATACTCCACTTTGGCAGGAAAAATGAAATGCAAAGATACAGAATGGGGGATGCCTGGCTCGAGAGCAGTACGTGTGAAAAAGATCTTGGAGTCCTCGTGGACAACAAGTTAAACATGAGCCAACAATGTGATGTGGCGGCAAAAAAAGCCAATGGGATTTTGGTCTGCATCAATAGGAGCATAGTGTCTAGATCTAGGGAAGTCATGCTACCCCTCTATTCTGCTTTCGTTAGACCACACCTGGAATATTGTGTCCAATTCTGGGCACCACAATTCAAGAGAGATTTTTTTTTTTGTAATAGTTTTTATTAAGGTATTTGTCAAATACAACGAAAGAGGGGGAACATTCAAAGAAGATAGAACAGTAGGAAAATTAACTAAAAAAAGGAGAGAAAAGGGAAAAAAAAGAAGAGAAAAAAATAGTGTAAAAAATTATGAAAAAATTATAAAAAAGACATACAAAAGTCCCTATAAAAAGATAAAAAAAAAGGTTTGACTTCCATCTCGTCATCCGGTGTTGTGTCTCCCAAAATGTTACTGTTACTTTTCATTTAATTGTCCCGTATTTACTTTTTCCTTTCCTTCTCGTAATTATCAAAAAGTGTCCAATCGGTCTTCTTTATCGGGTTTCCGGTATTTTTTTTCAGTAAAAAAGTCAATTCGTCCATCTCCCTTATTTCTCTAATTTTCCCTAACCATTCCTCCTTATTAGGGGTATTTTCCTGTTTCCACACCTTTGCTAAAACTATTCTTGCTGCCGTCGTCATGTAGGTAAAAAGTTTGTCCTCGTTTTCCTGTAATTGTAATTCCAAATCCGTGAAGCCCAGTAAATAGTATTCCGGTTTCTTCTTAAATGCTCTTTTCAAAATTTTTCTTCATGTATCATAGACCAATATTTTACTACTTCTTTACACGTCCACCACATATGATAAAAAGTCCCTATTTGTTGGCAATTTCTCCAACATTTGTCAGAAAAGTTTTTATTTATTAAAGATAGTTTCTTAGGAGTGGTATACCATCTGTGGAACATCTTTATCCAGTTTTCCTTTAAGTCTGTTGCGTATACATATTTTAATTTCTTGTTCCACATCTGTTCCCACTCTCTAAATTGAATCGATCTTCTTATATTTTCCGCCCATTTTATCATACATGGTTTAACTTGTTCACCTTCCGTTAACCACGTCAAGAGAATATTGTAAATAACTGTGATAACTTTTTTCTTTGCCTTCAAAACTTTGTCCCAGGTTGAGCCTTCCCACGCAAAGCCTATTTTATTGTCTTGCTTAATATAATCTTTCATCTGTAAATAATGCAACCATGTCATATTCAAATTTTTCTCCTTTAATTGTTCATAAGTCTTAATCTCTCCTGTATTCTCTTTTAAAATGTCCTTATATGTTGGCCACGCTCTCCAGCCTAATAATCTTCTTTGATGTGCCTCCATTGGAGAAATCCAAAGGGGCGTTTTAGTGTAAAAATAATTCTTATATTTCCCCCATACTCTCAATAAAGATGCTCTAACAAAGTGATTTCCAATTTTTTTTCCTTTTTCTCCCTATCATACCACGTGTAGGCATGCCAGCCCACACGTAGATCATGTCCTTCTAAATTCAATCCTTTTTCATTTTCTAGTAACATCCAATCCCTAATCCATAAGAGAGCACTTGCATCATGATACGCTTTCAGGTCTGGGAAACCAAGACCTCCTCTCGTTTTTTAATCTATTAAATTTATGTATTTAATTCTAGGCCTTTTTCCATCCCAAACAAATTTCAGCAATTCTTTGTTCCAATTTTTAAAAATTGTTTGATTTCTGATTACGGGAATGTTTTGAAACAAAAACAATAATCTCGGTAATACATTCATTTTTATTAGTGCTATTCTTCCTAATAAGGATAATTTCAATATTTTCCAATTCTTGATGTCCTTCTGTATCTTGCTCCAAACCGATTCATAGTTATTCTTCAACAATTGGCCATTCTTGACAGATATCCAAATTCCTAAGTATTTTAATTTTTTAACAATTTCCATTCCTGTAGTAGATATGATCTTCTCCTGATTTTCTTTCCTTACATTTTTGGTTAAAATTTTTGTTTTTCCTTTATTCAATTTGAAGCCTGCCACTCTTCCATATTCTTGAATTTTCTCTATCCACTTCTGAAGATTATTTATAGGATCCTCAACGATCCCTAACAAGTCATCCGCAAAGGCTTTAATCTTGTATTCATATTTCCCAATTTTAACTCCCTTAATATTTGTATCTTCTCTTATTTTCCTCATCAATGGCTCCAAAGCCATAATAAAAATCAAGGGAGATAATGGGCAGCCTTGTCTTGTTCCTTTCAAGAGAGATATTGACAAGCTGGAATGTGTCCAGAGGAGAGCGACTAAAATGATAAAAGGTCTGGAGAACAAGCCCTATGAGGAGCGGCTAAAGGAGCTGGGCATGTTTAGCCTGAAGAAGAGAAGGCTGAGAGGGGATATGATAGCCATGTATAAATATGTGAGAGGAAGCCACAGGGAGGAGGGAGCAAGCTTGTTTTCTGCTTCCCTGGAGACTAGGACGCGGAACAATGGCTTCAAACTACAAGAGAGGAGATTCCATCTGAACATGAGGAAGAACTTCCTGACTGTGAGAGCCGTTCAGCAGTGGAACTCTCTGCCCCAGAGTGTGGTGGAGGCTCCTTCTTTGGAAGCTTTTAAACAGAGGCTGGATGGCCATCTGTCAGGGGTGATTTGAATGCAATATTCCTGCGTCTTGGCAGGGGGTTGGACTGGATGGCCCATGAGGTCTCTTCCAACTCTTTGATTCTATGATTCTATGATTCTATGTCTTACATTTTATTGGTTTTACTGTTTATATACATTTTACTGTTATATATGTTTAATTGTGTTACTTGTAACCTTTGTTTATATTGGGCTTGATTCCCATGTAAGCTGCCCTGAGTCCCTTTGGGGAGATGGAGGCAGGATACAAGAATAAAGTTGTTGTTGTTGTTGTTGTTGTTGTTGTTGTTGTTGTTGTTGTTATTGAGCTATGAGAGGAAGGCATCTGAGCTGTACAGCTTTTCTGATTTATTAGAGGCCCTCAAAGTAAGGTTTCAAGACTCTTTGATGACGTTGAGAGTGAAGATGCAAATTAAGCAGCTGAGTCAGGGGACCACCAAATACAAATATTTCAAGAGCAGTCTGAGACCTGAGTTGTTGGACTGGGCTTTACATAGTTTGGAAGGGTGGATCTATTTGACTGATAATGTACAGAATATAAAACAGCAAGTGAGATGACACATGATAGATTAAGCTGCCTGGATAAACACCACAGTGCCAGTGGGAAGTGGTGGTGGTTTCAGAAACCTGAACAGAGGCCAGTAAAGCAGCCAGTAAAGAAAGGTGATAAAGAAGGTACATCATGCAGCAGATTGTTGGAGAGTAGCAGCCATCAACAACCATGGAAAGGAGAAGGAAAAAGCCCAAAAACTTGTACCAGAACAAGGGAAAGATAAAGCCAATTTAGCAAAGGAGCCAAAAAATGATTACAAGTTTGGAGGACTCCGAACCAGACTCTGACCAACCAGCCGAAAAGTACCCCAACCTTTTGTGAATCATGCCTGGTGGCACATTGTCAAGAATCAGGGTGGCAAACCACTGCTGAGTAAAAGTAAAGGTGGTGGAATTTGGGACTAGCCTGGGAAGAGACTGTTAACGAGAGCCAACTCAGACTGGACCTGGAGGCTGCCGAAAAAATTTCCATGAACTGAGAAGGTGGGATTTCAAGGGGGGGGGGGGTATTGCACTGAAAGTTTACCTGTTTTCTTTATTAATAACTTTGCTTAGTGTAGTAACCTGGCAAGTATTTCTAAGATTCCCTTATGAGTGACATTGACTGCTATCAAGGTTCTGCCATCATCACAATGCACCTGATAAATTTGAAAGCAACACTCGAATCAGAGTTTTGCATTAGGTATTCATTTCAGTGATATTTTTTCCAATCTTTATCATGGGGAGGTCCATTGAAGTACCATGATCTGGGTTCTGCCCTATATTTTATTTTAAATATTGAATAATATGATTATGCTGTTTAAGGATTCTGGGAGCTATAGGCCAAAATGTTACTTTGCCTAGCTATGAGTCAAGTCTTAACGGTACAAAACATGTATTATTCATATATAGACTGTTAACTGATCAATGGAACCTGAAAGAGAGCATGTCTGCACTCTCTAAGCAATTATGGATATGCCCTAAATTCTGGGGTTAGCAAATTAAGGCTGCTACTATCAGAAGGTTTGAGTAATAGGGGCAGTCATTGTGATTTCCATTCACCTTCCTTTTTTAATTAAACAAATACAATTAAAATATATCCAAAACATTGTTAGTGGTGGATAATTTCTCCCCCACAAATATTGTTATTATTATTACAAGTTTTTTAAAAAAACAAAAATCAGTTAAAGTGTCTTTTCAACAATTGAACTAGCAGAGAAAGCTGCACTACAGTGAATGCAGCCTGATTTGAGACAAAATATTCAAGCATATCAGGCTTAGCAGCATAGTCAAGTCTCAGTTTCCAAACCTAGGGATTTTTTTTATTTCTGATATATTTATTTCAGAATTTAAATTCAGGTGCTGGAGAAATTTAATTAATCAGCAAGATACTAAGAAAGTCACTTTTTCCAAATATTTTTCTTCTAATGGAAGTTAACTATATTTCCATTGAGAGATGCTGGAAAATGGGGGCGGAATACATCAGGGACTCCACTCCCATTTTCCCTAATTAAGACATGTACTTTGAACCCCCAATGTACATGGATATTTTTGTAACACACAACTCTAGCAGTCCTGAAGGATTGCACCTTTGACCTCAAATGTTATGGAATAAATTCTTCCTTATCAACAAGCCATAATTAACATATGTACCCTACTTCCGCTATAAATGTCTCTTCTACTAAGAACTACTTCTTCAGTTTATTTTTGGTAAATATTAATTAAATAAGAAAATGTCTTCATATTGATAATGGAAAAAACATGTTTTTTTTAAAATGTAGGGGAAACCAAGACTAACAGCCTTTTAAAGTATATGATACCATGGGTATTTTAGCCATATTCGTGCTATACAGGCTGAACATACCTTATCAGGAATGCTTGGGATCAGAAGTCTTTTGGATGTCATTTTTTTCAGGTTTTGACATTAGATGAAAATTTTATACAGAAACAAAGGTATATCAGCATGGGTCACTTCTCCCAGGTAGGGTTGATCCAGAGTACTATGAATCAGCCCTAGGAGACTCTGCATGGACAGTCCCCAAGCTGCAGCAGCGACAGAGGGGTGGTCTGCAGAGCCAGGCACATGGTGCCCTGCCAGCAGAAAAGGATTCATATTTTCCAGTGATGTTTAACCCTACTTAGCACCATTGGACAACCACCCTCACCATCACCATCCTATCTGCATTATAGCAGTGACCATGTAGTCATTGCTCATTGCCAGTGCTAATATTGCTGAAGTGCCAGCATGATTCAGAGAGAGGAAAGGAAATAAGGGATGATCCCCTTCCTTCCCCCCATGTCAGCCACTTTAGGTCTTTAGCAAACACCAGCACTAGCGACAAGTGATGATGATGAGCAATTTCATGTTCGAAAGTCACTGCTACAATGGGGGCAGGACAGTGATGGTAAGTGCCATCCTTTGCCTCCAGGTCACCTGAGCTCACGGAAAGAAGCATGGCTGTGTAAATAGCAGCAGTCAGTTCTGAATCAGTACCGTTACATGTGGCCAAAGTGCATTTTGTGATTTTAGGTAACAGGACAAGGCTATGTTAAAAAAAACCTCTGTCCAGTGTTTATAATTAATCAGCTCTGTGCATCACCTGGAGAGTCCATTCATTCCTGCCTTATTTCATTTGACTGACATATATGGACTCCTAGACAGCCAATGAATTTGACAAGATTGTCTCCATTTGAAATACAGACAGTTGAATACCATTTCAAATTCTACTATGGATCTAAGGGCTAACAGGTTTGTTGTGTCAAAATATATTAGGTATCTTACTGCACATTCCTAGGCATATTTCTTCTGTAATATGTCTCAGTGTGTTTAATTTTTTTATTTATAGTATCAGGAGTGAAGGTGCCCCCGGTGGTGCAGTGGGTTAAAGTGCTGAGCTGCTGAGCTTGTTGACCAAAAGGTCGCAGGTTTGATTCCGGGAAGCGGCGTGAGCTTCCGCTGTCAGGACTAGCTTCTGCCAATCTAGCAGTTTGAAAACATGCAAATGTGAGTATATCAATAGGTACCACTCCAGCAGGAAGGTAACGGTGCTCCATGCAGTCATGCCAGCCACATGACCTTGGAGGTGTCTATGGACAACGCCGGCTCTTCAGCTTAGAAATGGAGATGAGCACCACTGTCCAGTCAGACATGACTGGACTTAATTTCAGGGGACAACCTTTACCTTATCAGGAGCGAAACAAGGTTACAGTTGTAATGTATTCAAAAAACACAAAGTTTAAAAACTTGGCATTATATTAAATATCCTTTGACCAGTAGCTGACCACTTGGAGTGCCTCTGGTGTTGCTATAAGAAGGTTCTCCATTGTGCACGTGGAAGGGCTCAGACTGCAATGTAATAGGTGGTCTGTGGTTTGCTCTTCTCCACACTCACATGTCATGGACTCCATTTTGTGACCCATATCTTAATATTGGCTCTGCATCTCGTGGTGCCAGAGCACAATCTGTTCAGTGCCTTCCAAGGCACCCAATCTTCTGTGTACCCAGGAGGGAGTCTCTCATTTGGTATCAGCCATGGATTGAGGTTCCAAGTTTTAGCCTGCTACTTTTAGACTCTCACTTGCTGAGGTGTTCCTGCAAGTGTCTCTATAGGCATTGGCATGCTGACTGATATCTGAACAGGGGATGGGCCAGAGATGTCACTGCCTTGATCCTTTCACTATTGGCTGCTACTTCCTGGTGGATGTCAGATGGTGCAATACTGGATAAACAGTGATGTAGGGCGTAGACATCTTGTGATAATGCAGAATGTGTCATTAAGAGCCACATCCACTGTTTTAGCTTAATGGGATGTGCTTCACACTGGGCATGCATACTCGGCACTACAGTAGCAAAGCACAAAGCAGATGTCTTCACTATTTCTGGTTGTGATCCCCAGGTTGTGCCAGTCAGCTTTCATATGATATTGTTTCTAGCACCCACTTTTTCTTGATATTCAGGCAGTGCTTCTTGTAGGTCAGAGCATGGTCCAGGGTAACTCCCAGGTATTTGGGTGTGCTGCAATGCTCCAGGGGCATTCCCAGGTAATCATTCCCAGGTAATCCTCAGAGCTTGGGATGCTTATCTGTTCTTAAGATGAAAAGCACATGACTGTGTTTTAGATGGATTAGGACTCAGCTGGTTTCCCCTGTAATAGACAGTAAGAGCACCTAAAGCTTCAGGGAGCTTCTGTTCAACTATCTCAAAGCTCCCTGCTTGAGCGGTGATGGCATGATCATCAGCATAGATGAAACTTTCTGTCTTTTCCGGCAGTGGCTGGTCATTTGTGCAATTTTAAACATTGATGGAGCAAACACACTTCCCTGAGGCAGACCATTCTTCTGTTTTTGCCACCTGTTTCTCCGGTATTCAACAAAAAAGTTCCTGTTTTGTAGCAAATTTGTTATGAAGCAGGTGAGGTGGTAGTCCTTTGTGAAATTATATATTTTTTCAAAACCATCTTCTATGTGCTGAAGGCGAGATGGTTGTCTAGAAGTGTCTCAGCAGAAGGAAAGCAAAAGGAAATAGTGATAGGGGAAGATATGCCCAATTAAATGCACAATTCCAGAGGTTATCCAGAAGAGATAAGGAACTATTTTTAAACAAACAATGCATGGAAGTGGAAGAAGACAACAGAATAGGAAGGATAAGAGACCTCTTCCAGAAAATTAGAAACATTGGAGGCAAAAATGGACATGATAAAAAAACAAATTGGCAAGGACCTAACAGAAGCTGAAGAGATCAAGAGAAGGTGGCAAGACTATACAGAAGATCTGTATAGGAAGGATAATAATATCAAAGATAGTTTTGATGGTTTGGTGAGTAAATTAGAACCAGGCATTCTAAGGAGTGAGGTCGAATGGGCCTTAAGAAGCATTTCTAACAGCAAGGCAGCAGGAGACAATGGAATCCCAGTGGAACTGTTTAAAATCTTGAAAGAAGATGCTGTCAAGATTATGCATGCCATGTGCAAGCAAATATGGAACATACAAGAATGGCCATCAGACTGGAAAAAATCCACTTATATCCCCAGGATATAAAGATCATTGCTAAAGAGGTCAGTGCTAAAGAATGCTCAAACTTTCGTACAGTCGCACTTATTGCACATGCCAGTAAGGTAATGGTCAAGGTCCTGCAAGGAAAACTCAAGTAATACATGGAGAGAGAGTTGCCAGATGTACAAGCGGGCTTTAGAAAAGGCAGAGGAATGAGAGACCAAATTGCCAATATCTGCTGGATAATGGAGAAAGGCAGGGAGTTTCAGAAAAAAACATCTATTTCTGTTTTATTGATTATTCTAAAGCCTTTGACTATGTGGATCATAATAAATTGTGGCAAGTTCTTGGTGGGATGGGTGTACCAGGTCACCTAGTCTCTCTCCTGAGGAATCTGTATGAGGACCAAGCAGCAACAGTAAGAACTGACCATGGAACAACAGACTGGTTCAAGATTGTGAATGCGTACGACAGGGTTGTATACTCTCACTCAACCTATTCAACTTGTATGCAGAACACATCATGTGATGCGCGGGGCTTGATGAATGCAAGGCTGGAGTTAAAATTACTGGAAAAAACATTAACAACCTTACATTTGTGGATGATACCACTTTGATGGCCGAAAGCAAGGAGGAGGTGAGGAGCCTTCTAACCAAAGTGAAAGAAGAAAGTGCAAAATCTGGGTTGCAGTTAAACACAAAAAACAAAATTCTGGAAACAAGACTGATTGATAACTAGCAAATAGAGAGAGAAAACGTGGAAGCAGTGACAGATTTTGTATTTCTAGGTGCAAAGATTACTGCAGATGCAGACTGCAGCCAGGAAATCAGAAAATGTTTACTTCTTGAGATGAAAGCAATGACCATTCTTGATAAAATAATGAAGTGTAGAGACATCACGCTGGCAATGAAGATCCGCATAGTCAAAGTAATGGATGTGAGAGCTGGACCATAAGGAAGGCTGAGCAAAGGAAGATAGACGCTTTTGAACTGTGGTGCTGGAGGGAAATTCTGAGAGTGCCTTGGACTGCAAGAAGATTAAACCAGTCCATACTTCAAGAAATAAAGCCCGACTGCTCATTGAAGGGAAGGATATTAGAGGCAAAGATGAAGTACTTTGGCCACATAATGAGAAGATAGGAAAGCTTGGAGAAGACAATGATGCTGAGGGGCCAACCAAGGGCAAGATGGATGGATGGTATCCTTGAAGTGACTGGCTTGACTCTGAAGGAGTTGGGTGTGGTGGCGGCTGACAGGGAGATCTGGAGTGGGCTGGTCCATGAGTTCATGAAGAGTCAGAAGCAACTGAATGAATAAACAACAACAACATATGCTGAGTCAGGTTCAACACTTGTGATGTGCAGCTCTTGCCTTTCCTGAAGTCAGTTTGCATGTTTAATGAGGCTTAACATCAGGAAAATAAATATTGCATTTTAGTACTGATATTTTAAAATAAAATATCCTTACAGAACAGAAGTATTAAAGAAAACCATGCTTTCCACTTATATGAATAGTTTATGGATATCCAGGATGGGCTTTAAAAAAAAGCACTCCTTTAAGCAATATATAGCCATGTCAAGGTAAATGGAACTCACAGATTTAAAAGTGAATAGCATTCAAGAGACAGCTTGGATTCAGGGTCAAGCTTATGGGTTCTGAGAATTGAAAGTGTTTCAAAAAGTACTCCATAATGTAATGTGTTCTAAGTAACCTGACCTGCCTCCAATATTTTATATTTGTGAAAGAAATTCACCTGAAACTAAAAATTTCACTCAGTAATTCTCCTTGTCAGAGAGCAAGGATGAAACATATTAGTCTTCAGAAGTCTGTTTTGGTCTATATACTTGGCAATGGCATAGATTTCAACAACTTTCAAAAGCAATCTTCCATTGTTTGAACAAGCTGTCACCATTAAATAAGCATGTTTACCTGTGATTCTACACAGGATAAGGTATCGTTTTAAAGCAAAATGAGGATCCATGAGATATGAAAAGGATCATTACTGTTCAAATAGTGTATTATAGGAATGGATCATCTAACTGGCAAGTTATTTTCTTCTTTCCAGACAGAGAGAAGGAGGTGATTTTCTATTATGAACAGCGAAGTCTACATCATACTTAAAGAAGTGCCAAGGCCAAGAAATCAATCAAGACACTTATAACAATCTTACTATTTTTTAATAGGGTGTGAGTCCTGCTTCTCCTACAAAAGAAAAATAAATTTCTTCTTTGGCTATACAATGTTTTATCCAAAAGTGGAATTATATTGTTTTGTGTGAAACTGAACTCCATTTTTTCTCACTCTTTCTTTTGTAGCACACACATTATTTTGTAGATATACCATTAGAGCAGCAACAGTCAGATGCGTTTAGATAAAAGTTCCTCTGTTTTCTTTCTGATATCTTTTGCAAGTTATGACTGATTAGAACTACTTGCAAACTGTAAGAAAGCAATAATAACAAGATTGAAAGGCAGAAATGGAACACTTAACACTTTTAATTTTTCGGCACCCTGGTAAGATACAATTAACTTGCTGGTGTGAAAGTTGTTTATTTATTTATTTATTTATTTATTTCCTATATTTATACCTTGCCCTTCTCACCCCAAAGGGGGACTCACACCCTAGTTTACCAAGAATGTATTTTCAGCATTTGAAACACATGCACCAACACACAAACTGAAGTATGGCATTAAACAACTAACTCCTGAAAATACTAATACTGATACCTTCTTTTACCAAATCTAAGGCATCTTATTTTTAAAGGTGCACCTTATTTTTAAAGCTTCAATTTTGAAAAAAAAAAACACTTTTTAGAAATTTCTCTGCATTCACAATTTTTTGTTTTACTTTTCATGCAGCTTTGTAGTGCTGTCTTCCCTGTTGCTTGAGGAGTGAGTGTGAAGAAACCTCTTGGAATATGTAAATGTCTGCATAAATATATTTTACTAAGTCTAAGGGCCCATTGGGGAGGTAGCTGAAACAGGAAGTAGTACTTAACTCAGCTAGATGGTAAGCTGAGGCCAAAATGGGGGGGGGGGGGGCACTAGCAGAACTTTTTGGAGCTGGGCCCTCCCCCTCCCTTGGTGGTAAGACAATGTAAAAATGGCCAATAGGACACCATGGAACCTAAGGTGCAACCATTTTTAAGTCCCTTATATGGGAAAAAGTGTGCCTTACATTTTATGATTTTTTCCCCTTTTCATTAATTGCATAATAGAATCAATATGGCCTGGTGTCATGGCCAGCAGCTTGTCTGTTTTGACTCAGCTGCTGTTGAGTGCTTGGAAGAGGTTAATGTGAATGGACTGCTTGAAAGAGGTCAAGATGAACTTCCCTTCCTTAGGAATGCTTCAAAGGATTCAGGAATTTTTGGTGAAGGCCTGCTGGAATGGGCAGCATTTGAGAATCCCTTTGGTAACAGTGACATCATACTTTTGTACTCTTGTCCTGAATCTTGGCTGTTACCCCTGGGTAAAATTTCTGGACCCAAATCTTGTTCTTGTAATATTTTTTTTTTTGGACTCCAGAAACCATGCTTTGGACATTTTTATACCTTGAAACCTTGAATTTGAACTCTGGATTGACTTCCTGGCTTGATTTATGGTCTTGACTTCTAGTTTTCACCTTTGGATGTCAATTTAACCTTGATTATCTCGCTTTTCTCTGGAACTCTGACCATGGATTGTACCTTTGGAACTTGGGACCTTGATTTGTTTTTACCCTAGCTGTGTGATGTATTACTGTTCTATTACAGACCGTGGAAAGTCTCAATGTTTTAGTTCATTGTTTAAGTAAATCTAGTTTTGGCACATTTTGAATTTGTTTGGTTAAACTCTACCCTCATTGCTGGGTGAGAGTCCTAAAACATGACACTTCAGGTAGTGATTTGGGAAGCTTCATGCAAATGTGAGCTAGTTTTGAAATGTCCCACTGCCAAAAGGGGAAAGGTCAGTTATCACCCAACCTTTCTAGCTAACCTGTGAAAATCCCAACACAATCACTCTGAATTTTATTAATAAACTTTTTATCAAGTCTTTCTTAGGATTACCTCAAAATACAGCCTCCCTTTTCTCAGATGTTTAAAATATGGTGAGGCCACAAACTTTCTTCTTAACTGCATATCATATTGTTTGAAAAATGATGAATTCAGGAGCAAAAACAGCTCTCTTTGGCATCTTGGAGAATAGTATCTATTGTCATACTACCCACATAAAATAAATTTTCACTTTTTATAATATAGTTCTATCCCAAATGCCATTCACTTTACCTATGCTTTAGCTTCAGCCTAGGATGTCAACTAAGACAAAAATAAAATTGCCAAACTTAAAAAGGTGTGGGAAATTACCTCCACTCTTTGGGGGGGGGGCACAATTCACTGAATTAATGAGTTAATGAATGACTGGGAGCTCAAATAATGGCTGTGGTCTCTTAAACAGACTTGGGAGCTGCATATTGCACTTTTTCCACTTGATTTTGTGTGTTTTCAATGATAATTGTACTCCTGCACGAGGAGACTCAACCCACAAAAAAGCTGAGAACCTATGTTAGGTTCCAAAATACTACATCCAGAATAAAGGAAGAAGGTCATGCATTTGATAACAACAGAATATTTTTTCTCTGACTTAAGAAGATCCAGAAGGAAAAGAAAATACCTATATCAATATCTCCTGCATATTCCAATATGTTGCCTATGATGCTGATATGTATTTTTAATATTGTTCCATTATCTGGGTGGAGGTGACTAGGGGACGTTAGAGAGAGAAGGATAGTCCATTTTACAGGGTTGGAGAGTGGGTGGAAGGAGTAAAACCATTTCTCCCTGATTTCTTGTCATTTCCCCCACCCATGCCCCTGTTGGAGAAATAACTCTCATTTTTATATTCAGCAAAAATGAGGGAAATTGTTTTCCTCCTTTAACTCCCCCCCCCCCCAGAAAAAATGAACCATCTTTCTCTCTCTAGCATCTCCTAGTGGCCTCCAACCAGATAATGTAACAGTACCACATTTAATATAGTATATAATTCATAATACAGTATTCAGGATATTAAGTAATGTATTCTTTAAAAACAATCCTTGCTGATTTTGCCAAACTCTGTCTTGTCATTATCATATATGTTAATAATCTTTTCATCAGTGTATGTGACAATGTGATGCCACATCAAAATGGGCTATTGGCCCTTTAATTAATTTTTGTCAGGATATACTAACACTCATTGCATTCTTTCTTTTAATTATGAAAATGTACAAGTTTCAGAGAGAGAAGGGTGGTGTGTGAAAGAGATGGAAACTGAACAATGGCTGCAACTGGTAAATGAGTCATTAAATTGCCTAACAAGTTCACTCACTGAAAGCCTAAAGCTTCAAAGGGCTTTGCTAGTCTCACAGCTGTAGTTTGGCATTTGAACCTTAGTCAAAAATGAAATCATTGTTCAGATCAGGTTGTCCTCCTCCAGTTGAGTCTTATGAGGATCCTAATAAGTGGTTGTCCACCCACATACCCATTCTTTGACTTTTAAATGCTTTGAAATAAAATCACCAAAGTTCTCCTTTCAACACATTCTATGTGAAGCCGCGGTAGTCAGCCTCAGCATTCCCTTTCCATTTTCTCTCAAATGTAGCTGAGTTTCATTCTCTCAACTTCCTTTTGGGTATATTATTTTCGATGCCGTTTCCTATTCTCTGCCCCCCATGTTTATATTTTTCAATTGTTCTTCATTATGAACTTAATAGGTAGATTCTGTTTCAATGGAGAAAATAAGTCTACCAGACAAACGAAATCATTGGTTTTTAGTAGAAATGTGCAAAGCTTTGGAGCTTCACTTTGTAATTTTAAGAATTGGACAATTTGGAGAAACGAACCTCTGAATTATGAAGAGGAAAGGACCCCTCCAAAGTATTTACAAATCAAAATAGAAGGCTCCAAAGCTTTCAGATAAATTTGTAAAAGATTTGTTGATTTGGAGATTTTTTTAATGTAACATACTTTGTTTCCCTGGGGTGGAAGGGGGTGGGGGAGGAGATGAGGGCTCATGTGATTGACAAGGGCAGCTGCATGCTGTTTTTTCCCTTGTCAGCCAATCAGAAGAAGAAAGCTGGTCTTACAGCCACTCAGTGTCTCCATTTTTCGTGGCTTGGTGTTTGCAGGAGAGAGATAATGTGTCCTTGGAGCTCTGTTCAGTTTCTGTGTGCTTCTTAAAACTTATAGCATCTGGCTTTTTGAGAATTTTATTTCTTTCTGTCCCATTGTCCAGTATATCTATCTTCCTTTGATGAAATTATCCACCCCCCCCCCCCAACTTATATTTTCCAAATTCCCATAGCTAGTAGCTGCCTTGCTAATCCCTCCATAGCCATTATTATTATTAATATTATTATTACTATTAGTAGTAGTAGTAATAATAATATCCTTCTTTTTCTCTCCATAAAGAGACTTAAAGTGGCTAAAATTAAAATCATTAGAGTACAATTTAAAATATGCAAATATTAAAACAGCATTAAAATAATTAGTATTAAAACAATTAAGAGTAATCCATAAAAACATATAAAATCACAGTAGCCCCTGATATGATTTTTAAAACCTTCATCTTTAAAAGTCTGCTTGAATAAAAAGGTTTTAGTCTATTGCCGGAAGGACAGCAGGGAGAGAGCAATTCTGGGCAAGGAGTTCCAGAGTCAAGGGGCAGCCACAGAGAAGGCCCTCTGCAAACACTGCAAAATAAAACAAGCACCACCACCTCACCATCCTCATTTGCATTGGGGACCCTGAGCAGCACTGTCAGAAGGGAGGTACCTGTCCCCACAGCTGGCAGGTGGTAGCATCAGGGGGGAGGCCTTGGTAAAGATGGTCATGCCTGAGTCCGCCCAGCCACACAGGATGAACTCAGCAGAGGTTTCCATAAATAAGTACCTGGAGGAGCCAGTGGAGGGTCTGTCCTGTTATGCCTTGGCCTACTGAGTGTCCTGGAGCCAGATGTGGCCAGATCTGACAATGGTTGCTCAGAAATACCTTGGCTGTCCACCAACCAGCATGGCAAGTGAGAGGGTGTTCAGCATGGCTGAAAATGTTGTCACTCCTCACCGGACCATGCTGGACCCTAAAAATCAATAGATGACTAGATCTTTCTGAAACTTGGCAGGCTTAACGTCATAGATGCTCCCTACAACTGTGCCAAGTTTCACCCTGATAACCATGAAAATGATAGAGAAACGAGCCTGGCCATTTTCTTCATTTCCGCTAGTGGAGCAAATCTTAACAAAGCAATTGCGACACTTTGGAGATTCGGATTGCCAATAGAAATGGCACCACTCTGAATCTTTATGATTCAAAGCAGGGGCCATTTGAATCTCCAAAACAAATTACTAATCAGATTTCAGGCATTTTGCTAACCGCTAGTTTTAGTTGTTTAAATTGATTGCCAGTCATTGACTTTAGGATACTTTTCATTCTGAAGCTGTCTGAAATAAAGAAGTGGCCATTGTCAAAATGAAGGCAGTTTCCCTAAAAATTAATCATACACCTTTTCATTAGATGCTAATTCTTAACACAAAGTATATGTACTTTGATCAAGAAATGTTGCTAAAATATGGCTAATCTTACCAACAATTCATTTTTATGTGTGTTTTTTGTTTTGTTTTTTAAAAACCTTATATATCTGGTTGTTGTTTTTTTTAAAAAACAACTCTCAAGTAGCAAGTATGATAAATCAGAATTTATTCTGTTTAAGTAAAATATTGCTAGATAGCAACTGCCACTTAGGAAATTAAATTTAATTTCCCTTTGAGACTAATTAGCTGTTAGCATCTCAGCTCTCTTTATGCCTATAATTAATGTTTCTCATCAAATGCTCCTTCATTGGATCAGAGGAAGATAGGATAAGCTTTGCCATCAAATATTATTTTTTGCTTTCATGAACAACTTTAGGTGAAATCATTTGTGTGCAGTGTGAGATGCTCAGGAGTTGTCAATGCAGATAAGATGATAAGATAAGGTAAAATAAGATAAGATAAGATAAGATAAGATAAGATAAGGGGGAGAAATCACTAACTCTCCATACCACCCAAGTTTCCGTGTTTCAACCAAAAATGTCTATTGAATTGTTAGCATTTGAAACACCAGAACAAGATTTGGAAACTGTTGCCAGGGTTTTAAAAACAGAGCTGTAAGAAAGCCTCAGAGATGCCAGCAATTTTGTGTGCAGTCAGGTCACACACTACATCACTTAAGCATGAAAAGGCTCGTAGCACGTTGAGACGGTGCATAAACCCTCTGGAGTTATGAGTGTTATAAAGACTGATTTGCTTCTGAGCTGAGTTCCTGTTCTGTCTTTTCTTTTCTGAACATTTTGTTATTATTAGAAAAGGGATATATTTTATTTCTGTTTAACAAAACATGAACAGTACAAGTCATCAATCCAACTGATGTACAGAAAAAGCAGGGCCACTAATTATTCATTGCAGCCTTATGGGTGGGTTGACAGTCTGCCAAAATGTAGTTTCTTCCCCTGTCTTAGAAAGATCCTGAATAAAGCTAAATCTTTTGATACTTCTATTCATTGTTGCACATTTTGAAGAAGTTGTGGGATTGTGTGGCAAGCTTACCTCAATGATTGAAACAGCATTTCAATAGAAAATAAACCCTAACAATCTGATATGAGGATCACATCAAACATAATACCTGGTGGAAGTTATTGAATGAGAAATCATCTGCAAGTCAAAAAGATCATGAAAACTGCTCATGTTCTAGTAAAACACAAACCATTGGGAGTCAACAGTTCCTTATAATTCAAAGAACAAAAGCTTGAAAATTCTGCTTTTCACATACTCGAATTTGCAGGCAAAGAAAGTTAGGAAAACTTCTAATTAGATCTTTGTTTTTTTTAATGTAGCCGCCAATTTTTCAGTTTTGTGAGCCAACTCTTTTACTAGTGGAACCCTGGTGAAATAGTTATCATTTGTTATATGTCATCTGCACTTTGAGTTCATTAACTAAATCAGATTGCTGGGATACCATTATACAGTTGGCTATTGGTATCCACTGGGGTTGGTTTCCAGGGCCCCTTCATATTGTCCCTATATCCCGGATCTGATCCCAGATTATTTTATCCCAGATTATCTGGCAGTGAAGATTCATATAATCCAGTTTAAAGCAGATACTCTGGGTTCAGATCCTGGGATATATGGCAGTGTAGAAGGGGCAGAGGACACACCAAATCCCATGAATACTAAAATCCATGGATCGTCAAGTCTGATTATGTACAATGGCATTGTAAAATAGTGTCTCATATAAAATAGTAAAATCATGGTTTTAAATATCTTTGTAATTAAAAAAACATATTTTCAAGCTGTTGATAGTTGAAATCATGGATACAGAATTTGTGAACGCAGAGAGCTGATTATATATGTGAAGATCATTAGCACATAACTTTTGGCATCACAAAATAACCTTAATTTTATGCAGAACTTTGCAGTTTTTTTATTACATTAACATATTTCAAGAAGAAAGAATGAAGACAAGATCTTTTTCTACTTAATAGTGGCCGCAAGAATGACCCTAGCAAAAATATGGAAATCAAAAGAGGTACCGACAATTGAACAAAGGACAATAAAAATAATGGACATAATAAATATGGACATACTTACAAAAAGAATTTCGCAAAACTACACAAAACCCCAAACAACAGACTGGAAAGCAGTGCTGGAATTCATAAGAGGGGAAAATAAGAAGATATATATAATGGACCCATAAAAGGAATTCAGGAACTGTATAAAAGGAAAAATGATAACTGACTCAAGCAAAGGGTTAAAAATGTGTGCAGGATTATATGTTCAAAAACAGATGTTTAATAAGAAGTATATACTATGTATAGATTAATAAAATTGTACATGATTGTAGAATTGTATGTCAGACAAACCACCCTGAGAAATCCTGGAAGTACACATCCCATTCCTATTATCACCTTCCCCTTTTCCCTCACCCCCCCCCCTCTTCCCTTCCCCCCCACTCCCCCCCTACCTACCCCACTATGCCTTCCCCATGATTTTACTGCAATTTTTGTAAATCAAAAACCAATAAAAATATTTATTAAAAAAAACATATTCCAAGAAGTAGTTTGAAATTTACAAAAGTTTGTGCTGAAAAAAAGTTATTCTTAAAAATACTAATGGATTCCCCTCCCCCCTTTATCTTTTTATAGTGAAGAAGACTAAAATGGCTGCTTTCTGGAAAATATTAAAATTTGTCACACCTGCATACAGTAAACCCTAGATATCTGTGGAGTTTTAGTTCCCATAGATACCAAAATCCATGAACCGAATCACATTAAATACTGTAAGATAATACAATGGAATTCCATATATAAAATGGGAAAGAACTGAAGTGAGTGCCTGAGGATGTGAAATGTCTGGAGATCACAGTGGAGTATGACTATTTATTTATTTACAGTATTTATATTCCTCCTTTCTCACTTCGAAGGGGACTCAGGGCAGATAAACACATAAAAATAGATAGAGGTAATTCAGCATTTTTTCCAACTTCGGCTCCTGGAGGTTGCTCAATTCCAGCCAGAAGGGGCAGCTGTCACTTCATCCACTATGACGCCAAGCCTTTGCTCATAATATTACCTCCTTGCTCTTTGATCTCCAACATTTTTTATGGTTTCATAAATTAACCTCCCCACTTTAAGCGGTCCCTAATTTCTCTACTCACAGTTCAGCTTTTTATGAACTGCTTAGGTGAACAGTAAGCTGGGCTATTAACAGTTGGGAGCTCAAACCCCACTTGGGCTTCGAACTTGCCACCTTCTGGTTGGTAGTTATTTATTGTTGCTAGTGATTAACCAGCTGTGCTACAGCCCAGATAGCACAGATTAACCAGCTGTTCTACAGCTGTGCCTACCTACTCATCAATATAGTGTTTGGCATGTGTCGTTTATTTGTTCAGTCGCTTCTAACTCTTCATGACCTCATGGACCAGCCCATACCAGAGCTCCGTGTCTTCTGTGGCCACCCCCAGCTCCTTCAAAGTCAAGCCGGTCACTTCAAGAATACCATCCATTCATCTTGCCCTTGGTCAGCCCCTCTTCCTTTTTTCCTTCCATTTTCCCCAGCATAATTGTCTTCTCATTATGTGGCCAAAGTACTTCATCTTTGCCTTTAATATCCTTCCCTCTAGTGAACAGTCACTGGTCTTTCTTTCCTGGAGGATGGACTGGTTTGATCTTCTTGAGGTCCTAGGCACTTTCAGAATTTTTCTCCAGCACCACAGTTCAAAAGCGTCTATCTTCCTTCGCTGAGCCTTCCTTATGGTCCAGCTCTCACATCCGTAGCTTACTATGGGGAATACCATTGCTTTAACTATGCAGATCTTTGTTGCCAGTGTGATGTCTCTACTCTTCACTATTTTATCGAGATTGGTCATTGCTCTTCTCCCAAGAAGTAAATATCGTCTGATTTCCTGGCTACAGTCTGTGTCTGCATTAATCTTTGTGCCTAGAAATACAAAATCTATCACTGCCTCCATGTTTTCTCCCTCTATTTGCCAGTTATCAATCAGTCGGGTTGCCATAATCTTGTTTTTTAAAAAAATGTTTACATGCAACCCAGCTTCTGCACTTTCATCTTTCACCTTGGTTAGAAGGCTCCTCAGCTCCTCCTCACTTTCAGGCATCAAAATGTTATCATCTGCATATCTAATGTTTTTAATGTTTCTTCCAGCAATTTTAACTCCAGCCTTGGATTTGTCAAGCCCCGCATCCTGCACGATGTGTTCTGCATACAAGTTAGATAGATCAGGTGAGAGCATACAATCCTGCCACATACCTTTCCCAATCTTGAACCATGTGGCAAAATCTTGAACCATGTGGCATGTGGTAAAACCAAATTTTACTTTTTGGAATTTGTTTTGAACATTTTTGACCCATGGCTAGTTAAATCTGTGGATACAGAATTCATGGGTATGGAGGGCTTACTGTATTTGAATGGCATGTAACTCTATAAAATATAGTTCCTAATGTCCTCTCAGGCACATTCCATTAAACAAGTCATTAGTTACAGCAGTAAAATAAAATCTCATTGTTGATGTCATCAGTGACATCAGATTTATACATTACTAGCCATCCCCTGCCACGTGTTGCTGTGGCCCAGCTTGTGTATATGTGTTTTGTATGTGTATATATTTGTGTATATGTGGTTTTGTGCATGCATTGTAATATATTTTTTTGCTTTTAAATTCTCTTCTGCCGTGTTTTTCAGTGGTTTTGACCTATAAAGCCCCAAACGGCTCTGGCCCAGTTCATCTGTCCGATCGGATTCTCCCCTATGAACCATCAAGGCTACCAAGATCTTCTGGGGGGGGGGGGGCTGCTCTCGGTCCCACCACCCTCACAATCACGGTTGGTGGGGACGAGAGACAGGGCCTTCTCGGTGGTGGCTCCCTGGCTTTGGAGCTCCCTCCCACTAGAGGTTAGATCTGTCCCCTCCCTCCTAACGTTCAGGAAATCACTAAAAACCTGGCTCTGGAAGGTGGCATTCGGGGACTGAACCTAGAACCTTCCCCGGTGATGAATTATGATGAACTGTGACTATGAGTATGACTATGACTTTGACTGGATTGACGATTTGGCGTAGGAAACTGTAATGATGTAATGATGATGTTTTATTGTACTGTGTTGTGTTATTTTGATATGTAATGATTTGTACTTGTTGCTCTTTTATATGATTGTATTTTATATATGCTGTAAACCGACCTGAGTCCCTCGTCGAGGTTGAGAAGGCCGGTATAGAAAACCTCTAAATAAAATAAATAAATAAATTTTTATGAGTGATGGTCACTCATTGGCCTGATAGGTGTATTGTGTCCAAATTTGGTGTCAATTCGCCCCATGGTTTTTGAGTTATGTTGATCCCACAAATTAACATTACATTTTTATTTATATAGATTTGCTTAGTCACAAATAATATTTTAATTGAAGAAATCTGGTTTTTGTGAAAGTAGGCAAAACATGTTTTTCATCTCCCAAAATTCCCATCCTCTTTTTTTTTCACTTTCAGTGGACAGGCTTGTTTCCAGGCCAATCTTTTGTAGCATGACAAGTGAACAATATAAGGAAATAATATATTTACTGTTTGACCTGTCAGCACCTCCAAAAGGCATAAGAATAAAAACATTATTTTTCATTAAATTAAGGAGAAGGTTTCCCTGAAACAAATTGGCACAGACTACTAATACTTGAGTTTCTCCATTTTCTCTGCTCATTTACTACGCTTTCACTCAGATAGCAGCAAAGCCTGAAGTTCACCACCCGAAACATGTTCACTTTGAATCTCAAATCCTGTTGCACATAATGATAATAATTCAGCACAGATTTTGGTATACTTAAGTCTCATTCCTTTCAAAAGGACTGCAGATAACTGTGCATTAGACAGATGGTGACCAATGGACCATACTTCAGTGAATGGGTCTGCAGGTCTGCAATATAGTCCCTCGAATGCTTCAGATGGTTGATCCCTGATAAATGAGAATAGAAAACCAAATGTCTGCACTGTCCTTTGAAAACTCATGGACTTCTGAATATAATTTTAGTGCCTTTGTGGCTGTTTTATGAATATTCACTCCATCTATGACCATTTCTATGCAAGAAATTATGTAATATTAGATGTTTATAAAATCACACAAGACAAATTCATACATTTCACATTGTTTTATCTCCCAAAATAGCTTCTATATATTGTTGCTGTTGTTGCCATGATGTAAGTATGCCCTATCCTCCCTAGCACTAATCGGTCATAGGTAATGATACAAGATATTGCTTCTATAGCACAGCAACACTTTCCTGGGTTGGTGCATTTCTACATAGGTTGAAATTCTTTGCAGATTTTTATTTGATTAACTTCAGATATGCATCTTCTTTCATTTTATAAGCCACTCTAGAACTTGGAGTCTGTTTTGATTACTTTTATTCTATTGTTACTACTACTACTACTACTACTACTACTATTGGGTATTTAATTTATATTCCAGATTTATTCAAAGTAGCTTAAAAAATAGACTGAACCATGCTCTACAACATATCCATTGTGGGAAGGGTCTCAAAGATTCCCCTGCTAAAACCACAAAATGGGATCAAAACAAAGTGTACAGAACCACTTGTAATTTATAGCAATTTTGAATTTTTTATACATGGGTAACTCAATTCCATGTCTATGAGTTACCCATGTACAACATTTTCCTGGGCATCATAGCACAACTCATTTCCATTCAGCATTTTATGGACTTGCAAGCCAAGTTTCATGTAACAGCTTCTTGGGATGAAAATGAAGTCACAGTTCTATGGAATAGGTCTCCTGATTGCAAACCTGACTTGAGACATTAAATCTGTTTTTCTTCTTATCACTTGATAGGAAATCGAAAGATTTTTTTTAATAAAACCAACAACAACAGAAGGAAAAACCCTAAAGAAAAATATATTACAGGGCTGCTTTTATAAATCAGTAAAAGCCACAAGTAAATATACCTTTCCATTCATTTCTAACCATTACAGCATTTCTGCCCATAATAGCTTTTTAAAAAAATAGAACATTTGGTGTTTTTTTCAGATTTTTCAATGATAAAAAATTAAGTCTCCATCCCTTTAAAATAGTACAATGACTGTAATTTAAGACTATGGCTCTTTACTGCAATGCCCTGTAGGAAATGAATATATTATATGGTTTTATTTTCATTTTCCATAGTCATTTGCCAACAGAAATCATATTCTTTTAAATCCAGTTCCGGGAATGAACCATTGCTTGGCTGCAAGCTATGAGCTACTTTTATAAATCTTATCTTGATGTATTCCCATACTCATTGAAGGCTGCATGGAGATTCAAAAAAGACACTGGGTCAATATTGCACTGCTTAATCTTTTTCTTCTTCATCAGAATGGCCTAATCCCATTTGCACACATTACTTGGCCTCTCATCTAAACTTAACCTCAAACTGGCACTGAAGTTCACAACGAAAAGCAATATTTTGATCTGTATGTATTGCTAAGAGCAAATTAACTTCCATTTGACTCCTGAAAGAAGCAGGTCACCAAACTATGGTCATTTTTGAGATGGTTTCACTTGATATTGCAGGAAATGATAGAAGTTCTTTAAGAAATATAGCTCAATCCTATTATCTTCTATTTGATCTATATGAATTTTTTAAACAAACCTAAAATCTCCCTAATGCAAAATAAAAAATAATGACACACACACAAAAATTCCACAATAAGGAAAATAATGTGAATGAATAATTACTTAGTAATTATCAATTAAAACAATTTTCATATCCACCTAAACTCCCAGCCCTCCTAAGCTATTATTTGTTGTCCTATAACTTTTCAATCTCTTCTGTTGAGATTGCCCCAGGCACTGCCAGGCCATCAAATGCTAATCAAGGTGGTCAGTTGAAACATTCACACCTAGCTCCAACAGACAATAGTTCTTTGTCCCACCCTGGTCATTCCACAGATATATAAAGTCATTTTCCTAGTTCTAACAGACCTCACTACCTCTGAGGATGCTTGCCAAACATGCAGGCGAAACATCAGGAAAGAATGCCTCTAGAACAGGGGTCCTCAAACTAAGGCCCAGGGGCCAGATGTGGCCCTCCAAGGTCATTTACCCGGCCCTCGCTCAGGGTCAACCTAAGTCTGAAACAACTTAAAAGCACACAACAACAACAACAATCCTATCTCATCAGCCAAAAGCAGGCCCACATTTCCCATTGAAATACTAATAAGTTTATATTTGTTAACATTGTTCCCCATTTTAATTATTGTATTGTTTTTAAGTGTTTATTACACTACAAATAAGATATGTGCAGCGTGCACAGGAATTCATGTTTTATTTTTCAAATTATAATCCGGCCCTCCAACAGTTTGAGGGACTGTGACCTGGCCCTCTGCTTAAAATGTTTGTAGACCCGTGCTCTAGAACATGGCCATATAGCCCGAAAAAACCTACAACAACCCAGTGATTGTGGCCATCAACAATACAATATTTTGTCTACCTTTTTGCAATTACTTTCAGGGTATTCACTGTCAATTTTACTTCAGAATAATTTGATATAGTTGTATGCATTTGTCCCCCTAGATGGACTGTCACCTTGTCGTGGTGAGGGGGCTTGCGTGTTCCAATGAACCTGCGGGCACAATGACTGGAGTCGTGCACTCCCAGGAGTGGCTGCAGGGGAGGTTCCAGACCAAGCACAGTCTGAAGATCCAAAAACCTCAACGGCGGAGCAGGCAGAGGATAGCATGGTACATGTTACAACTGTGAAGGCAGAAGAAGGCTGCAACAGATTGAGAAGCCACAATCATTGCGTTAAACTACACCACCAGTGGAACTTCACTCTGTGAAGACTGTGTGTTGATCAGTTGTGCACTGACCTCCACACATTAAAAAAACTCACGCACAGGCATCTTCCAAAGAAAATAAAAACAAGCCAGCAAAAGTCCCATGACAATCAGCGAGCGGTGACGGGAGCAGGACTGTGACATCTGGAAGCCCCTAGTCACAGACTGGCACATGGGCAGTGGATACGGACTCAGTAGTTCTACCTCAAGGTCTGAGGCAGTTGAGTAGTTTGGCAGCTGTATCCATGACTGAGCAGCCCTTTTTAGGACCCACTCTGCTCAACCCACATGGGGAAGGGGCTAGAAAAGGTGCCCTAAACATAGTCTGCCTCTCTTATCCCTGACTGGACTGCCGCGTCCAGTGGGTTCACCACCCTGCGGCCAAAAAAGAAAAATGAACTTCAGTACATGGAATGTACGGACACTGATGGACAACACTGACAGCAAACGCCCCAAACTGCCATCATTGCAAGGGAGCTGGGATGCTTTAACATCACCATAGCAGTGCTTCGGGAGACCCAGAGAGCAGGAGAGGGACAGCTGAAGGAAGGAAAAGGAGGCTACACCTTCTTCTGGAAGGGACTGCCTGAAGAAGACCAAAGAATGCACAGAGTTGGCTTTGCTATCAGAAATGATCTGGTGAAACATCTGACCGAAGCACCCACTGGCATCAACAAACGACTCTCAACCCTCCGAATTGATCTTGGCAAAAACCAACAAGAAACCATCATAAGTGCCTATGCACCAACACTCGAAGCTGATGAAGATATCAAGGAAAATTTTTACTGTCAGCTGGACACCATCCTATAGGAGATACCTAACGAGGACAAAATCATCCTCCTGGGGGACTTTAATGCAAGAGTCGGGCGAGACTTCGACCTGTGGCCAGGGTGTCGGAACCCAGATGCCTTAAAGAGCCAGACTCAGGAGTATGTCCAAAAGTAAGGTTTATTAACACAAAGCAAAAGGAACTCAGAGACAGTGTCACTGGTCAAAACTCAAAAGTAGCAACAAGTTCCAGTTCAAAAGCAAACTGAAGCAATAATCCGGATTATCTGGATAAAAGATCAGGATTAAACTAAACTGCTTCAAAAGTCACGCAAAATAACACAGCAAGTAAAGGGTGAACAAACAAAGAGCCGCAAAGAATAAGACGTAGTCAAACGAAGTTCGAGGTCGAAGTAAGCCAAGTCCGAAGTTGCAAGGTTTCAAAGTCCACGTAGGCAGCATCGTAGTCAAAACCGGTCCAAAGTCAAAGAAGGGGAAATCCGCACTTACAAGAATCCAAGCCGAGTTGTAACACAAATGGAAGCAGCAACCTGCAGATCCAGGACCCAAACCCAACACGAAAGCGCCAGAGACAAAACCCAAGACATGAAACCAAGACTTTGCCTTCTGCAAGGATCCCCCATTTCAGTGCCTACTTTTATCTTACACCTAAACATCCAATGATGAGCTGACCTCCGCCCCGCCATCATCTCTTAGAGCTGTCCTTGCCTCCATCCCTCTAACTCCTCCACCTTTTGTCAAGACTTAGATCTCCCAAAGACTCAGCAGTATCTCCCGATTGACAATCCCCACCACCAGAAAGCCCCACAAACGTGTCACTAGATGTTGGCTGAGTAAATACATCTTGAACCTCTTGAACCTTAGTCCAATCCAGTGCGTCATCCCCATCACTCCCAGACCCATCACTCCCAGAAAAACCCATGAAAGACTCTTCATCTGTGGGAGCAGTAAGTGTATCCCGAATCTTTTTCCTTTGTCGCTCCTCATCTGATTCCTGCTCCCGAGTAACCCTCTTAGTTCCCCTATTCACATCCACTGTATCTCCTTCCTCTCCCTCACTCTTTGACCCTTCGCTCTCAGAAAACCCTTCAAAGGAGTCTTCATCGGTAGGTGACATAAGTATATCCTGGATCCTTTTCCTTTGTTGTTCCTCATCTAGCTCTTGCTCACAAGCACTCCTTTTTCCCCTTCTGACATCCATACTATCACTTGCAGTGTTACTAACAGGCTCTACTACAAAACAGGGACCATAGGAAAAGACGGGGTTGGAAACAGAAACTTGAATGGCATCCTGTTTCTCACCAAATGTGTGGAACACAACCTTGTCATCACCAACACGCTCTTCCACCAGAAAAACAAGCTCAAGACATCATGGAAGCACCCCTGGTCAAAGCATTGGCACCTCTTAGACTACATAATCACACGTGCCAGAGACCGCCTTGACGTGCTCCTCACAAGAGCCATGACAGGTGCTGATGACTGCTGGACAGACCACAGGCTAATCTGATCCACAATGGCTATCAAGATCGCCCCCAAGTGCAGACTCCAAGGAAGAAAGACAAGGCGCAAAATGAACACACATGCCCTTCAGGAGCCCTCCAGACGAGCCCTTCTCCAAACAGCACTCAAGGACCATCTACCCACAGAACACCCCAAAAATGTTGAGGAACATTGGAACAAACTGAAGACCTCCATCATCCAAGCCTGCGAAGAAACTATTGGATATCAAACCAAGAAACATCAAGATTGGTTTGACAAAAATAACAACGAGATCCAACAGCTAATTGACAAGAAAAGGAAAGCCTTCCAAACATGGCAGAGAGACATCAACTGTGCTGCTAAGAAAAAGATCTAAGCCAGCGCAAAAGCTGAGGTCCAAAGAAGGACAAGAGAACTCAAGAACACCTGGTGGACAAAGAAGGCTGAAGAAATCCAACACCTGGCAGATACCCACGATGCTCAGGGATTTTTCAAAGGCACAAAGGTCATCTATGGACCAAGAAACCATGGCATACAGCCTCTACATTCATCAGATCGAACTAAACTCCTGAAGGACCAAAACTCAACTGCACTACGTTGGAAAGAACACTACCAAAGCCTCCTGAACCACAGCTCCACAGCTCCAATGTGGCTGAAGAAGTTCTCTCACAAGTCCCGCAACAACAAACCAGGGATGAGCTTGCAACACTGCCTAGTTTGGAAGAAGTCAGCAATGCCATCAGAACAGACTGCGGAAACTATCGCGGTATCTCCCTTCTAGCCTCAGCTGGGAAAATCCTCGCAAGAATCCTTGCAAACCACCTTCTACCCCTCTCAGAAGACACCTTCCCAGAATCCCAGAATGGCTTCTGCCCCCCCCCCCCCCCGAGGAACAGTGGACATTATCTTCATTGCACGACAGCTCCAAGAAAAATGCAGGGAACATGGAATTCATTGACCTTGCAAAGGCATTTGACACAGTGAATTGCAGCGCCCTCTGGACCATCCTCCAAAAAATCGGGTGCCCTAACAAATTTGTGAATATCCTGTGGCTCCTCCATGATGACATGATGGCAACAGTCTTGGACAGCAGTGGCCCCCAAAGTGACCCATTTAAAGTGGAATCAGGCATCAAACAGGGATGTGTTATTGCCCCAACTTTATTCT
Organism: Anolis sagrei; assembly: GCF_037176765.1. Lineage (NCBI taxonomy): Eukaryota > Metazoa > Chordata > Lepidosauria > Squamata > Anolidae > Anolis > Anolis sagrei. Next base: position 248,959,390 of record NC_090022.1, on the reverse strand, counting down.
CAATCGCTATGATACTTCACTTTGTTGATGGGAAGCTTCAGACAGATGGCAAGCAGTTTAACCTCAGCAGACTGAAAGCCAAAACCAAGGTTACAACAGCATCTGTTATAGAACTCCAGTATGCTGATGACAATGTCATCTGTGCTCATTCAGAAGAAGGTCTACAAGCCACTCTAAACCCTTTCACAGAAGCATATGAGAAGCTCAGTCTGTCACTGAACATCGAGAAAACCAAAGTGCTCTTCCAGCAGTCACCAGCCAACCCCTCTCCAATGCCAGAGATACAGCTTAATGGTGTAACATTAGAAAATGTTGACCATTTCTGCTACCTTGGCAGCCACCTCTCCACCAAAGTCAACATCGACACCGAAATACAACACCGCCTGAGCTCTGCGAGTGCAGCATTTTTCCGAATGAAGCAGAGAGTGTTTGAGGACCGGGACATCCATAGGGATACCAAGGTGCTTGTCTATAAAGCTATTGTCCTCCCAACCCTGCGATATGCCTGCGAAACGTGGACTGTCTACAGAAGTCACATGCAACTCCTGGAACGATGGGGATCAACTTCTGTGTGAATCAAATATGATGTAAACAGAGTTGTGATTGCTTCTTCTAGGTTCTCTTAGGATAGACCAAGCTTCCACCTTTCAATACTCTGATCAAAGAAGGGGATGTTACCCTCATTGATGGTGTCATCTGGTGTAGTTAGCATGCCCTTCACACTGTCTAGTGATGCAACTAGTTGGAGGTAGAAAACCTCAAAGAGGTAAGTAAGCGTTATGATACACTCTTGTTTAGGATTCCTCTGTGGTGGCTAAATGTTTGTTATTTAGCCACCACAGTCTCAGCTTTTCTAGCCAAATTATTATCAACCTATTATAACATACTTAGCCAGAGAAGGCCCCACTATGTCTATCCTGCTTGACCATTAAGCCATTGGTCTTTTGTGTTGTATGGAAGATAAACCAATCAACTAATTTCCCCTATGTTCCTATTATGTTCAAAACATCTTTGCTTGGTGATGTTTACTTTTAGGGGTTTTTTTTTTTGAGAATGCAGGAACAGGTGCAGCCAATTGAATGTTTCTGCTGGTAAATTACCACCTGTCTGAAGTACAGCATTTGCAAGAAGATGCTCTAATTTTCTCAGCTCATTTTCATTCTAAGTGAAAGTGATGAATGATAGTTGCATTTGAACAGATGATGCAATCATTGACTACATTCACCTCATCATCTTTCTCTTTTGTTTTCAGAAGTTTTTTTCTTTTCTCTTCCATGTCCTGCTTCTTTAGGCCAGTCGAAACAATAATGATTTAAATTATGTTATTTTTGTCCAGCCAGACATGAACACAGCACCTGCATATAGGAAACTGCATCCCATTGCAAGCCTTATTCCTGCCCCCCTCCTTTCTACTTACAGATGCATAGGCAATGCAAGAATGTAGTAATTGTCCAGAGCCTGGATGTTCCACTTGTGCTTGTGGAACATACATCTCCAGTGTTCCTCTCCTGTTGCTTGGGTGACACAAAGCTCTTCTTTCCAGTGCATGCAAGTACAGTGTTATCAGGCTATTGATCAGTTACAGGGTTGTGCCTGGTTATGTTGTATCGTTCTTACTTACCTGGGGGAAGAAACAACATACTCCAGTAAGGGTGGAAGAGTCTTCTTCATTTCAAGGTGCAGAAAGCAGGCTGGTATTCAGGTGCACTCCCATTGCTAATAAGACATGGGATGGACAAGATGTGCCCATTTTGATTGTCCTTATAAACCCAACACTGGATACTTTCTGCAAGTATTTTAGTACCACCCTGGTGGAATGAGGGATTTAGTTTGCACAAGCCATTTGCAGGATTCTAACCTTTATCTAACCTTATAGCTCTTTCCTTCTGTAATATATGTTCTATTTCAGAGTCTGGGCATGCTGATGAAAAAGAAGTGGATCAATGAAGGAGTGCACATTTTGCCCGCCTGAGGATGGTGCAAGGATGGAAAATTTTGATGTTGAGAGGAAGAACTAAAAGCACATTCACCCCTTCTTGCTTCATTTTCCCCTGAAGATAACAGGCTGCACCACTCATTCAAGAAGGCTTCCATACGCTCACTGAAATGAGCAAACACCTAGCTCCCTTTTCTTTTTCAAGTTGTGCACACATATTTCTTACTATGCTACCATGCACATCAAGAAGCATAATAGCTTTTTACAACCTTCAGCCATTTTGCAAGACTCTCGCCACCTATACTCCATGATAAGGGGACAAAATTGAAGGAGCTTTTTAGCTGTTATAGCTTATTGATTTTTATATTTTCTGATGTATTAGAGCAATTTTTCAGATGTATCTGCCTTACCTTGATATTTTGGATGCAGTGAGAGGATTTCGCATTTATTAGCTTTTTTTTTTTGTAAAAATAGAGAGAAAGGGGGAGAGTGCAAGGAAGAGGGAGAGAGGGAGAAAGAGAGAGTAGTTCTTCACTGTTATCAGAGGGATATAAATGGTTTTAGTAAAAAAAAAACATATTCAGAGTAAAATGCAGAGCTTGTGTGCAAGTGTTGCATAAAAAGCCAGCCACAAGGAATACTCTTTTCCCTACTAGATATCAAAGATGGTTTCTGAGAGTGTACTCTTCAATTGCTGTTGAACTCACTGATGCTCAATATTTTTCGAATAGAAAAGTTCTATCTTAATGGAGAGCATATAATGCAGTAAATACTTTTTTATTATCTCTGATCAACTGTGACAGCATTTTAAAAAAATAAAATAAAAAGGGAATGCAGCAGTGGCAGCACAGGTCTCTCGGAGCACAGTCAAGGAGGACAAAAAGTAGGACATTACATGTTGAGATTATTTCAGTGTTTGCCTTAGATTTAATTTTTAAATGCTGCATTCAAAACAAAGAGGTATACTATGGCTTAGAGCAACCAAGACGTCATCCCAGTGCTTTTTCCTTTTGCAACACAGTGTGATTTGTCCTTCTCGAATGCTGTTTTCCATTAATGATGTTTTTCATCTAATGTGCTCCCTGTTGATGGCCTTTAAAAGCTCTTTCGTAGTTTTAGAGTTGGAAATAGAAATGCATGTTTGGGTTGTCATTATCTAACTATGTCTGTGTTTATTTATAAGTATTATTGCTTTTCTTTTTGTGTGTGCTTTTATTGTTAAAAATTTTAATTGAAAATTATCCCTGAAATATGCATTCCCTCTGTCTCTCCAACCCCACCCCCCCTTGACACACACACACACACACACACACACACTTTTATTTTGGATTTACTTTTGGGTTAAGATCAATTTCTTGCTTCTTCCTCCCTATGGGGAGTGTCACTTAAATTTCTTCTTTGTATATTCTACTTTGTTGAGTATATCCCAATTCAATGTGAAATCAATTACTGTATATACTTGAGTATAAGCTGACCTGAATATAAGCCGAGGCATCTCATTTTACCACAAAAACATTGGGAAAACATATTGACTCGAGTATAAGCTGAGGGTGAGAAATGTAGGAGCTATTGGTAAATTTCAAAATAAAAATAGATACCAATAAAATTATGTTAATTGAGGCATCATTAGGTTAAATGTTTTTGAATATTTACATAAAGCTGTAATTTAAGATAAGACTGTCCAACATTGATTAAACTATTATTCCAGCCTTCTTCAATGTTTAAGTACACTTTATTATGGTCAACAACCAGGTTTTCAATGTAAATGTGCTTATGTATCCTTCTAATAATCACCATAGATTATTTTAACTGTACCTTTTGGGGAAATGCTGTGTGTCTATGAATAAGGAAAAGTGAGAAAGACTAGAGCAAAGAGAGGAAGAGAGGAAGGTGTGCCCTGTACAAGACAGGAGGAGCGGAAGAAGAGCTGGGTTGCTGTGCGGGTCCTGACAGGAAGGCATGGGACTGAAAGAAGCCCTTCTTTCAGCCCCACACCTACCCACCAGGAACCTTGCCCATGCCCAAGTATAAGATGAGGGGGCCTTTTTAGCCTAAAACGGGGCTGAAAAACTCAGCTTATACTCAATGCTATTGAAGTATATTAATTCAAAAGGGTGAACACTAATAGTTTTCAAGCAGCTGACTAATATAGTTATATAATGTACTGTGTTTGAAAATGGCAGAGATGCATGTATGTTTTGTTGATTGGGTCATTGTAAAGATGTGGTATCCATTTTCTAATAAGCTAATGTAATATCCAATAACTTGAATAGGCTGTGTGATTAACGTGGCTGCTTAAGCTGCAATACTATTAAGCTTTGTATTTATTTTCTAAACTATCGGTAATTGACTTGTCTGATAATAACTTATGGTTGTTTGTGACATGTAAAATGAAGGTGCTGTTGAACCCCCCCCCCCCCACATGTTGGCACAGAAACATGTACCATATCCATGATAAAAAAAGAAAGCTTAATTTGCATTTCTGATGTTAAAACTATATATTTTTAAAAGGAACCTAAGAAAACAAATATATCCAGTTTCACAAGTTAGTGAAAATTTTAGGACCCAAACTGATATAGTTTTAATTCTTTTTGCTGTCAGGTAACTGAAGGTTTTCATTTTAAAATGGCTTCTTTTGTAGCATTTGGCTCAGATTTTTAGTCTGGTTTATGGACTGTATTTGTATCAAATCGATTCCCTACTAACAATTGATGATGACTGTACCTGAGTGACTATTAAGATACATTGTTTTTTATTGTTTAAACTGACCTTGAAAAATAACATCTCAACATATTTGCTTCTAAAAGGACACCAGGACAAGTTGTCTATGGGTTCATCTAAACTTTAGAATCAATGCAGTTTCATATCACTTTAACTGCCATGGCACAATACTATAGAAGAAGTGTAGTTGTAGTTGTACAAGGTCTTTAGTTTTCTCTGCCAAAGAGTGCTAGTATACAATGCCCAGGGTTTCATAGCATTGAGCCATGACAATTGAAGTGTTGTCAAAATGCATTAATTTTACATTGTGGAAACACTCCAAGAAATCTAAACTAGAAAATAGATTCAGGCAAGTATTAAATTCATGGAAGGGATACAGTAGTGGGGACCTTCTTTAGAGAAAACTGTTATCTACCATATATTCTCACGTATAAGTCAACCTCATGTATAAGTGAAAAGAAGGTTTAGGGGATAAAAATGTGGATTTTTGATATGACCCATGACTAAGTTGAGAGTTTTTCCATGGAGAGTGTGCCTTTTAGAACCCCCCCCCCCCTAAAGCACTGGAACTAGAAGTTAAAACCTTCTCTGGCTGGAACCTAGAGTTGCACATCAAATAAAACAAAAACATTTCTCCTTTCCTACTCTTTGTTTTTCTTTCAGATTTCACTTCCCTCTCCTGCGCAACTAGGGGCAGGAGAGACAAAGAAAATAGCTCCAGCTAATAGCTCCAGATAGAGCTATTTTCTGGGGGGGGGGGGGGGGTGTGGATGCGGATATGCAGTTGTTAGCAGATGTCCCCTGAATTTAGTTCAACCAGCAAGTTGACCCCCTCTCATCCAGTAACAGTATAATTAATTGGTCGTCTTTAGGGCCGCGTAGGAATCCCCCCCCCCCCAATGTTCTAGGGCAGTTTTTCGCCTACCCTATAAAAAGGGCGAATTGGAAGATGTGGTTTTAAATAGGACACATGTAGAAAATTTCAAGGAATTTACATTTTGGTGGTCACCTAAGGCACCCTCTTTGTGTGTAGGCCAGGAACAGAAACTCTCACTTGTGGTTCAGATAACTAAGGTGAGGGCAAACAGAAATGGCCTAGGAATGGGAGAGTCTGGCCTCAATAACTCCTTGGGACAGAATTCTCTGTTATATTTCCTTTGGTGGTTGCCCAAGATTACTGCATCCGGGGACCCAGGTGTTTCACCCAAATTAGCCAAGGAGTAGGTCCAGGATGGCCACTGTTCCAGTATATATACTACTAGGTCCTTAGATGCACTTCTGGGCCATATCTGATATCAATACAGTTTCATGTTGATCCATAACTCTGTGAAAGCCAGATTGCTTGGATTTAAGTAGATTTAAACTACAATTCTAAACACTCTAACTGGGAAACAAGTGTCATTGAAATGAATTTAGGATCATGGGCAAATACCTAATTGTTATCCAGCTGTTGACTGCATTCACTGAAAGCAGGCAGCCTCACAGTGTGTCAGTCAACCTTAACTAAAGAAATAAAAGAAAAAAAACAATTTTGGAATGAACTCAGTAATATGTTTTATGCTTTTGAGGACTCGGATGCTACAGGGATTTTAAATTGGATGTACTTTCTTCATAACTTCTTACTGAAGTGTTCAGTACACAGTAGTCCCTAAATTCTGCATGCAATTATAGAGCAAAAATAACATTTTGTCTGCAAATTTACATCTGGTGTTTGAACACATCTCCTGGTGTGACAAATTGGGGTGGGGAGATATTTTCCCCAAAACAAAAGTACTCTGGGGTATGTTTATCATTTTGAAAAGAAATTAAATGCTACATTTTGATTAGCTTCTCTTTGATTCTGAACATTAGCTCAAAGTATCTGTGATGTTTTAAGCAGCAGTAGGTTTTTCCACAGTGTATTGAGAACATAAAGTCTGACTTATAATTGCCTTTTATACGAGAAGCAAACATTTAAGCACTTATAAGCATTAGCCCAGACAACTGGTTCCTCGATTTTTAAGGTACAGGAAGCACACAAGTATTTCTGAAGTGTGTGTTCTTATACATTTTTTCCTGATCTATCCTTTTTATAACTTCCTTTGTTAAACACACACACATATGCAGACAGACATACCTAGACACAAATGTTAAAAGAGAAACTTTCAAGTCCAAGACAGTGATATCTAGACATCTGAAACTAAGGACACGCCAAGAATCTACACATCACATGTATGACTGTTGTAACAGTAGTTGTTGTAGAATTATTTTTATTACTTTTACTGTCTTGAGAGCCAGCATTATGTAGGGCTTTGAATCTTTGGCTTAGCCATGGAAAATCACTGGGTAAACTCGGGAAGTCACACTCAGCTTTGAGGAAGGCAATGGCAAACCGTCTGATCAATCTTGCCAAAAAACCCTCTCCAGCTTATGACAGGGTTGCCATAAACTGGAGAGAACTTGAAGGTACATGGCAGCAATAATCTGTCTGAGGCCTGAATTATCATATTTAATCATTAGATGATAGATTTTCTTAACTGTTCCCAAACATAAAGAATAAAGCTATAGACAAAACTTGCCCATCTCTTCCTTATTTTTTTTCTAGACAGCTCTACATGAGACTTATTTCTGCATGAACCCTCAGAAATTTAGACAGTTAAAACACCAAGAGCAAGAGAAAGAAAAATAATATATTCATTAAAGAGGACTAAACATACACTAAATGCACCAGATCTCATTTGATTTTGGAAGCTAGGAAGGGTCAGCTCTAGTTAGTTCTTGGATGGGGGATATCCAATGTATATCAGATGCTGTAGGGTATATTTCAGAGGAAGAGGAAAAAGCAAAACCAACCCTGAGTATTCCTTGCCTTAAACAACCTAATAAAATAAATGGACAGGCAATTTAAAACTGCACAACATGCACTAGGAGGACACCGGTGTGAACAGAAGTAAAGGCTAAGTAGATACCAGATTGGAGGAGGAGAAAGGTTCATGAGGAAGTCTTTGAAAATGATAAAGAAAAATCAAAATCACTGGTGTACGGGCTGAAGGATTTCTAACACTTCTGAAACTGAAGACTTCTTAAAGTGCTGCATATGTCTACAAAATGCACAGGAAATATTCCCTAAACCTTTCGACACTAATCTTCTATCATTCTTTGCACTTTAAATTCATATAGCCTTTTCTTTAATAGTATTTTCTTTATTCTTAAAGACAAATACTTAAATGTATTTACACCCCACCCACCAATGTTCCTTGAGGTTTCCCAATTTTTTGGGGGGAAAAATCCAAGATGAAGAAAGAGAAAAGCAACAGCAAGAAAGGAAACGGTTTATGTACATTTGGGTTTCTAATAATTTATAAAAACAAAATAAAAAAGTAAAGTAATTAAAATAAAATTAAATAATTTCCTATTAAGATTATAATTAGTTAGTTGATGATGACCAATGTTGTTGACAGGAGTCTTAAGGACTTCATCACACTAGAGCAGTGTTTCTCAAACTCTTCTCCTCCAGATGTTTTGGACTTCAGCTCCCAGAAATTCCATCCAGTTTTCCAGCTGTTAGGAATTGTGAGAACTGAAGTCCAAAACATCTGGAGCAGAGTTTGAGAAACACTGTATTAGAGCATCTATCCACTTTAAAATCAGTTGCTACCCTCTGCAAAATTCTGGGTTTTTTAGTTTAGTAAGGCCCAGGACCACTCTGGCTGATCATTTAAAACGCCCTCCCTAAACTACAAGTCCCAGAATTCTGCAGGAGGCAGCAACTGGATTTAAAGTGGACCCATGCTCTAGTACTATGAAGTCCTGAGAAATCATAGCATACCAGGGTCTTAAAAAGCCCCCCACCCTAAATAATAACCAGGGTGCCTCAAGAGAATACCATACTAAATCAACTTTTGATTAAGCATTAGGAAAGTTTTGCTCTAACATTTAAGAGCAAAAACAGGGGAAAAGATAGAAAGACAAACTTACTCTTATAAAAGATAGGGACAGCACAAAAATAGCCAACAGAGTTTCTGGAGAATCAGGATTCCTGGTAGGCTTGGGCGGTTTCGTTCGTTAATTTCGTAATTCGTTATTAATTCGTATTTAAATTAGCTTACGATCCAATATTGAGCCATGCAGGACTACTGTGAGGAGTAATTAAAAATCGAAACAATTTTTCCAATTTATTTCGTATTGTTTCGTAATTGGTTCAAAATTGTTTCGAAATTGTTTCGTAATTGTTTCGTAATTATTTCCGTATGTCTGGTGCAAGTTTTATAGTTGTTGTTTGTTTTATCAGTGATAAAAAATAAATTATCACACCAACAGTCAACAACAGAGGGAGAGGGAAGCTTCAGAAGTTCCCCGTGTCCCATTTGGAGGGTTTTTTAGCATATTGCGCAATTGCGTCCGCCATTAACGAATCGATTCGTAATTTTACGAAATTTCGTATATTTCGAACTTTTTTAAAGGAAAATTTAGAAATTCATTAAAAAAACGAAACGCAAGGCCCCCCCTAAAAACGAAACGAGTTTAGAACCAAATTTTTCCGTGGTTACCCAAGCCTAATTCCTGGGAATCAGATTTGTCCTTTGTCAGAGGCTTCCCATGTTTCATATTATTTCTTCTCTTCCTGTCTTTCTTTTCTCTACCTTGGCTGGTTGAAGTTAGCCAGTCTCCAAACTGTTTATTACCATGAGGTTCAGTTCATCTACTATCATTTATGCATTGTTTCTTCTTGTCCCGGCTCCTTCCCAATGTATGGTCATATCCAGTAGTGGATGAGCTACTTTTTGAAAAAATATTCTCAGACTACCATTCTCAGACATCATGGACATTGGGAAACTTTGGTCTAGTCATATCTGTTCTAATCTCTTTTTAGGCCCTCATACCTGGCTATAGCTTTACCTCACCTTGATGTCACCTTGGTGTTATTGTACACAAAAGCATCTATGACAATTGGGCTTTAATTTTTAACAATATTTAGAAGGGCATCAAAACAATACAAGTCATGCTGCCATCTATTATATTAAATAAACATTCAGGTTTTAAAAACCCAGTGCTCTCTCGTGTTCTTTATTAGCTGTCATGCAGACAGATCAGCAACACAATATTTAAGGTTAACATTTGTTTAGCAACATATGGTCTCCATAATATTAACATTAACATCTCATTGGGAAATTCAGTGTGTGTCTTCCTAACCTTGTAGTCTGGTAAATAATGTCTATGAGATAACAACATTCATTACAGAAGAATAGCAATAAAACCAGGGCAGAATGTCTAATACAGAGGAAGGTACACAGTGCATTTCCAAAACATTTTGGTCAATTAATTCAAAAGCTCCACTGTCTTATTTATTAATGAGGTTGTTTGAAGGAGACAGATATTAATAATTGACCCTAATGCACAAACTCAAAGAAGAGTTCTTTCAGGACATGATTTCATAGTGACAAACATTTGTCACTTTTCTAGTTTCTATGGATGACTGGGAAACCAATGACTTCTTTGACCTAAGGGAAATGGAAAGTTGAATAACATTACCTATTTCCTATTCACAGCCAAAATATTTACATGATAAGACCAAGATTTCTAAGGATTTGATCTGTTCTTAGAAGACAATGTTAATCTATTATAAGAAATCCCCTTGCTGTATCCTCACAGCAGAAAATAACATATCCTCTTCATGTACACTTGTTGAAGTAAATGACACCTGCTCTGGTCATGGCAGATTGTGATGATTTTTGTTTTACTCTGTAGATTTGCTGTTGGGAAATGTCTTTCTAATCCAAACACATTTGAAAAAGCCAAAGAAGATGCAATTTATGGGCATGAATAGAAACCCCACAGATGGGCCTATTCTTACAATATAATCTTGTCTTTTCCTTGCCTCTAAGCAACTTCTCCAAAGTGCTTTCTGAATCTTTAGAACAGATTTGGAGGCAAGGGGATAGTAGTAAGAAGCTGCGAAGGAAAGGAAGAATCTAGTCCTGCGACAGTATTCATTATGATAGCAGTCAGGCATGATGGGAACAAAAGGCATTGTATTTGTTAACAAACCCATCATAAAACATTTTTCTTTTTCTTTGAAAGATTAAATAATTCAATAGCTTGTAAAATCAATGGTATAGTACTGGAGTGATCTCTCAGTTCTTTCAAGCATACATTTCTGTTTCCATTACAAATATTCAATGAAATATGTTGCACTATCACAGAATGCTTAATGGAGGATGTTACCATTTTGGAAACACGGAGAGATCTTGGAAATCATTCTGTAGATTATGTTAATCTATGCAATACTAATCAAAGCTAAAGTTTTACCATACTTCTTAAAAAGGGGCACATGGACACACGCTGCAGTGACCCTGGAAGCCATCATGGTTATTCTAGTTGTTCAAAAATGAAATTAAACTCCTCACCATCACTTCTGTTTTTCTATCCTTGAAGACAGAAGATGAAGTTAGATATCACCTACCGGTTTTCTAGATTGTGGGTGAAGTATAGAAGTCAGATGTCAAGCATCTCTCACAAAGGTGAACAAAACATGACCAGTTTGAAGAGGAAAAAGGATTTCACTCTGGTTCTCACATAATCATAAAATTCCTGGGAAAAATATGGGGTGTATATTAGGTTTTTTAGAGAACATTTGGTTTAAAAATATAAACATTAGTGGGTTGTTGTAGGTTTTTTCGGGCTGTATGGCCATGGTCTAGAGGCATTCTCTCCTGACGTTTCGCCTGCATCTATGGCAAGCATCCTCCGAGGTAGTGAGGGTTTAAACAATAAACATTAGTGTTTCCAGAAATTGTTATTTTTTCATATCTATCCCTATTATCATAAGCTGAAAAGGGATGGTATGGATCTTGAATGTGTTGATCCATTCATAGGTAATGTCAATTATTTATTTATCACATTTATACTAAAGTAATGCATTGGTGGGTCCCCTTTGTGGTGCAGCAGGTTAAACAGCTGAGCTTCTGAACTTGCTGACTAAAGGTCAGTGGTTTGAATCCGGGGAGTGCAGTGAACTCCCACTCAGCTTCAGCCAACCTAGCACTTTGAAAACATGCAAATGTGAGTAGGTAAGTAGATACCGCTTCTGCGGGAAAGTAACAGTGTGCCATAGGCTTGTTTGATCAGGAAAAAAAATGGTTCAAAACTCGATTTGGATGTAGAGGGCGCTGGTGGTTCAATTCTAAAGTCACCTCCTTAAAAAAAAACTTTCCAAAACTTCTGAAACAGCTTCATTAATGACAGACACGTAGGAAGAAACAGCACTGGCACTGGGGGAACTTCAGGGGCTCTTCCACTCAGGCCATTCCTGACGGAGGGGCTCTTCCACTCCAGGCCTGCCTCGACTGTCAATGCTGAGGAGGAGGAGGAGGCAATACGCCCCTCAGGTGCCACTTGGCTCCCGCTGCTGGGCTTCAGCCAGGCAGCAGGCTTCAGGCTGTTAGGAATAATGGGAGTGGAAATCAAAAACACCAAGCAGGGCTTGGTTTAGATGCAGCCATGCCACAGTTCAATGTTTGGCTCAAAAACCATGCAAAACTACAGCTCTCAGGATTGCGTAGCATTGAGGCAAAGCAGTTGGAAGTGGTTGTCAAAATTCATGTAAACAAGTTTATTTATTTATTTATTTATTATTTAAACTTATATGCCGCCACTCCCCTGGGGCTCGGAGCGGCTTACAAGAATAGCTAAAATCTAACAAAGTTCCTCAATAAGATCTGCCTGATCCGCCTTGATGGAAGGAGGGGGGACGGAAGGGAGGCAGGGAGGGAATGAAGGAAGAAAGGAGGGAGGGAAAGAAGTAAGGGAGGGAGGGAGGGATGAAGGGGGGAGGGCCGTGCTTTCCAAAATTGGTTGCTTTAACCAATATCCCAATCTGACTTTAGTGCAGCTGATCTAGGATGGAAAGCACCATCGCCTTCCTCCCTTCCCCATTTTCTCCTGCCTTCCTCCTTTCCTTTTTTTTTTTTTTTTAATAAACACAGCTTTGGCTTGATCCTGTTGGGTGGTGGCTGCCTCCTGCCTGGCTAAACTCCCCATTGCCAAGCCTTGAGATTGGGGTGAGAAGGTGGGGAGTGAGGGAGTGAGGAAAACTAGGTTTGAATGCAAACAAACCCACTTTCTCCTCCTTCTTTCTCTTGTGTCTCGCTGAACCTCAGAGCCGGAGAAAAGAAGATTGGAGGTCTTTTCTCCCCATTCTGAATGATTCATGTAAATCGCTTTACACTGGAGTCATTCACAATTAATAAATGGCAGCTTGGCTTTCCTTTCCCCTTCATGAACCCATAGATCAATGTTTTTTATTCTCCCGAAAACCATTCACCTTTTCTCACTTTCATTCTAACCTGGGAATTGGGGTGGGGAAGAAAGAGAAGAGGGGAAGACATGCTGGGTGGTTTCTGCCTTTCTTACTATCTTTCCTCAAAGTTTTTATTTTATTTTATCATGGTTCAATACATTTGTTATACATATTATTCAATACAACCTACTATACTTTAACTTTTGGCATCTAGTGTTATTTTTCTGCTTATACATATTAAATATCCCTCACTGGAAGTTGTGGAGGTAACTTCCCTCACTGGAAAGAAGGAAGTTGTGGAGGTAACTTCCTTCTTTCTTTTTAAATCCTTTTTTGATAATTTTTCTCCATATATCATCAAAATCACTTTGTTTTCATATACCTCTTTTAACTTTTAATATACATATCAGCTTATCATTTATTGCCAATTTCCATACTTCCTTGTACCACTCCTCTATTTGTATATTTATGTCTCTTTTCCAATTCCTTGCTATAAGCAGTCTTGCTATTGTTAATAAGTTTGTTATCACATCTTTATCCTCTTTTTTCAATTGTTTATTATTATATAATGATAAGAAAGCTATACTAGGACTTCTTTCTATTTTTATGTTCATTATATCTTCTATTTCTCTAAATACTTTCCCCCCAAAATTATTTACATATTTACATTGCCACCACATATGTATATATGATTCTGATTCTTGACATCCTTCTTCAGCAATTTTTGAGTAGTTTTTATTTATATTTGCTATTCTTACTGGTGCTAGGTACCATTTCCATATTAACTTATAATAATTTTCTTTAACCTGTATTGATATTTTTTAAGATGTCTTTGTCTCCATAATTGTTGCCACTCTGTTTCATTTATTTTGTATTATTTGTTCAAATTGGTTAAGCTTACTTCCGTTTTTATTATTTTTTACCCATTTTTTAAACCATTGTTCTAATTGTATACAATGGAACCATGTCAATTTTATTTCTCTAAATTCTTCCATAATCATCTCCTTCTTCATTCCAACCTTTATCCAATCCCCTATTTTGTCTATTTTCCCCTTAACTTCTTATCCATTACTTTTTTTTTAAAAAAAATGGAAATTTATTTTCCATTACAATTGGGGTTATTACTGAACCATCCGTTATTAACATTCTCCTATATTTTTTCAATACTTGTTGTAGTAGAGTCTGTTGGCAACGCTGCAACTGGTAGTAGAGGAGAGGAGGTAGAGTAGGGAAATGAGGCACCCAGGTGTTAGATGAAGAGCAGCAAAGGAAGAGAATTCAGGAGATACTTATGTCACCCACTGATGAAGAATCCTTTGAAGGTTCCTCCAAGAGTGAAATGAGTGAGGAGGAGGAAGGAGATTCAGATGGGAATAGAGGCATTAAGAGGGTTACTCAAGAGCAGGAGTCAGACGAGGAACATCAGAGAAAGAAGATCCGGGACATACTTACTGCTCCCACAGAGGAAGAGGATTTCATGGGCTTTTCTGGGAATGATGGGTCTGAGGGTAGTGGGGATGAAGAGGAACCACTGGATTGGACCAAGGTTCAGGAGACTCGGAATGTGTGTACTCAACCAAAGTCCAGTGACACATTTGAGGGGTTTTCTGGTGGCGGGGATTGGCAATCTGGTGATACTATGGAATCGTGGGGAGACCTAAGTCTTGATAAAAGGTGGAAGAGTTGGAGGGATGGGCATTGGTGTTCAGCTGTAGAGGCTAAGCCAGCTGACAGAGATGAGGATGGGGTGGAGGGCAGCTCATCAACGGATCATGAGTTGTAAGATAAATGAAGGCACTGGAGTGATAGAACTTTGCAGTAGTCAAAGTGTTGGTTTCGTGCCTTGGGTCTTGTTGCTGCCGCTTTCCTGTTGGGCTTGGATTCTGGATCTGCAGGTTGCTGTTTTGCTTCATGTACTGACCAGCTTGAATTCTCGTAAGTGTGGATTTCCCCTCTCCTTGACTTCGGACTGCTTTTGACGACGACGCTGCTGCCTTGTGGACTTTGGAAAATTCGACTGGAATTTCTTCGACTTTGGACTGAATTTGGACGACAGGTTTGCTTCGCGGACCTTTGTTTGCTTACCCTTTAACTGCTGCTCTATTTTGGGTGATTTTGGACACTAGTCAGTTTAATCCGGATTATATCTCTGTTTAATCCGGATTATTTCCTAAATTGGTTTTTTGAGCTAATTTTTGCAGCTACCTTTGAGTTTTGACCAGAGGCACTGAAGTAAGTGTCTCTGACTCCTTTGTTTGATTCAATAAACTGTTTCTTTTGGACATACTCCTGAGTCTGGCTCTTTAAGGCTTCTGGGTTCCGAGAATACTTCTAATATATTGCTCAACATTGGGTTTCTAATTTCCCTAGTTTCCTTTCTCATAAACTGTTTAAAAAATATATATTCCAAATTTTTTCCTCCTTTTTCCCTAAATCCTTTCTTAGTCAATCTACACCCTCTTTTTTAATCATTCCTTCTATAACCAATCTTAATCTGCTCGATTCATAATATTGTTTTTATATTAGGGAGTGCTAATCCTCCCTCTTCTTGTGATCTGAACCATAACTGTTTGTTTAATCTATTTCTTTTACTACCATTACAATATTTATTTATCATTTGTTGCCATCTATTTAGCTCTTCTTCTGTAATTTGAAGTGGCAGCATTCTAAATATAAAATTTATCTTCGGAAGTATTTTCATTTTTACTAATGCTATCTTTCCAAACCAAGATAAATGTATATTTTCATACGCAATTCATTTTTTGAACAACTTTTCTCAAGGCTACTACATTTACCTCTTCTATTTCGTTTAAGTCCTTTGTTATTATTACTCCCGGGTATTTTAATTTATTCTTAATTCTAATTCCCATTTTCCTCTGTTCTTTAAAGTCTTTTTCTTCTTTCTTTGTATAATTAAATAGCATCATTTCTGACTTATTCCAGTTAACTTGTAGACCCGTTGTTTTCCCAAATATCTCTAAGTGATCCTTTATTTTATCTATTTTACTTACTATATTTTCAATAAATAACAATGTATCGTCGGCAAATAAGCTTATCTTCTGCATTTCCTTTAATCCTACCCTTTCTAAGTTCTTATCTTTCCTGATGGCATATGCAAATAATTCTATCACCATGGCAAACAAAATTGGTGATAGAGGGTAACCTTGTCTTGTTCCCCTTGTCACTTTTATTTCTTTTGTCGCCCCATCATTTATAGTTACTACTGCTGAATTTCTTGAATAATATCATTCTAATAATCCTTTTATACTACTTCCCATTCCAAATTTGTTCATAATCTTCCTTAATGTCCACCATTCCACACAATCAAAAGCTTTAAATATATGTAATGATAATATCCCTACTTTTATCTTCCTCTCTTGAATCACACAAATTTTATTTAATACTCTCCCTATCAAATTTGACATTTGTCTTCTTTTTCCAAACCCACACTTATCTTTTTTATATACTTATACATGCATTTATTCATTCTATTGGCTATTATAGCAGATAAAATCTTTGCATCCTGATTAATGATATGGGCCTATATGACCTGGGTCTGTTAAATCTTTATCACTTTTTGGTATTAATATTATTACTGACTTCCTCGATGATTCTGGCATCTTCTCTCCTTTCATTATTCCGTTATACAGTTCTAATAGTTTTGGAATCTATACTTCTCTAAAACTTTTATAATATTCTGTTCCCAGATCGTCCAGACCTGTAGCTTTCCCAGCTTTTAAATTCTTAATAACTTCCTCTATTTCCGTCTTCTTAATAGGTTGTTCCAATAATTCTTTGTCTTTCTCCTCCAACCTACTCTCCCAATTTTCCTCCACATATTTCTTAATTGCTTCTTTTGTTTGATATAGTTAATTATAAAACTCTTCGACAACCTAAATTTTTTCTTTCATAGATCTACATATTTTACCAGTTTTATCTTTTATCATACTTATTATATCTTCCATTTTCTTTTTTTGTGTGGATTCGGCTAGTATCTTTGAATTCCTATCACTAAATTCAAAAAAATTCCTCCTTAAATATATTAAATTTTCTAGTACTTCATCTATTTCCATTTTATCCAATTCCTCTTTTTTTAGCTCTCAGCCTTACATAAATTTGTATATCTCTCTTTATTGCATATTCTTTTTCAAGCTCCTCTATTTCTTTTTCTAGGTTCCTTTTCCTTTCTTCTTGCCTTTTTTGAGATTAATTGTCTCTTTTATGCATAACCCTCTCACCACCACTTTCATTGTGTCCCATAGCACTCCTTTTGATATGTCCCTTTCCCTCTTGCCATTCTGATTTATTCTATCCACAATATCTCTATAATTCAAAATTTTTGTTTTCAATCTCCATCTCCTCATTTTATCATAATCACATTTCAAGGCAATCTCAATTGACACTAGGGCATGATCCAAAATCTTGATAATCCCAATATTAGCTTTTAACAATTTACTTAACATGTTTTAGAAACAAAAAAATAATTTATTCTTGTATGTATTTTTTCATCTCCCTTTACCAGTCTCCACACGTCCTTTAATTGCCATTTATTCATCACTCTACTTAAGTCTGTTGTTTCACTACTTAAGTCCGTTGTTTCACTCAACTGCTTTGAGTCGCCTAAGGGCTGAGAAAAGCGGTATATAAATGAAGTAAATAAATAAATTTTACTATTTCTAATTTTTGTCATTTGCGTAGTTTTCTTTTTTATATACATATAACAATTACAATCCCCCCAAATATTACATATTGTTGGTGATAGTTCTCTATCTGACCTAGTACTTTTTCATAGAATCATAGAATCATAGAATCATAGAATCATAGAATCAAAGAGTTGGAAGAGACCTCATGGGCCATCCAGTCCAACCCCCTGCCAAGAAGCAGGAATATTGCATTCAAATCACCCCTGACAGATGGCCATCCAGCCTCTGCTTAAAAGCTTCCAAAGAAGGAGCCTCCACCACACTCCGGGGCAGAGAGTTCCACTGCTGAACGGCTCTCACAGTCAGGAAGTTCTTCCTTATGTTCAGATGGAATCTCCTCTCTTGTAGTTTGAAGCCATTGTTCCGCGTCCTAGTCTCCAAGGAGGCAGAAAACAAGCTTGCTCCCTCCTCCCTGTGGCTTCCTCTCACATATTTATACATGGCTATCATATCTCCTCTCAGCCTTCTCTTCTTCAGGCTAAACATGCCCAGTTCCCTAAGCCGCTCCTCATAGGGCTTGTTCTCCAGACCCTTGATCATTTTAGTCGCCCTCCTCTGGACACATTCCAGCTTGTCAATATCTCTCTTGAATTGTGGTGCCCAGAATTGGACACAATATTCCAGATGTGGTCTAACCAAAGCAGAATAGAGAGGTAGCATTACTTCCTTAGATCTAGACACTATGCTCCTATTGATGCAGGCCAAAATCCCATTGGCTTTTTTTGCCGCCACATCACATTGTTGGCTCATGTTTAACTTGTTGTCCACGAGGACTCCAAGATCTTTTTCACACGTACTGCTCTCGAGCCAGGCGTCCCCCATTCTGTATCTTTGCATTTCATTTTTTCTGCCAAAGTGGAGTATCTTGCATTTGTCACTGTTGAACTTCATTTTGTTAGTTTTGGCCCATCTCTCTAATCTGTCAAGATCGTTTTGAATTCTGCTCCTGTCCTCTGGACTATTGGCTATCCCTCCCAATTGGGTGTCGTCTGCAAACTTGATGATCATGCCTTCTAGCCCTTCATCTAAGTCATTAATAAAGATGTTGAACAGGACCGGGCCCAGGACGGAACCCTGCGGCACTCCACTTGTCACTTCTTTCCAAGATGAGGAGGAAGCATTAGTGAGCACTCTCTGTGTTCGTCCACTTAACCAATTACAGATCCACCTCACCGTAGTTTTGCCTAGCCCACATTGGACTAGTTTCCTTGCCAGAAGGTCATGGGGGACCTTGTCGAAGGCCTTACTGAAATCCAGGTACGCTACATCCACGGCGTTCCCCGCATCTACCCAGCTTGTAACTCTATCGAAGAAAGAGATCAGATTAGTCTGGCATGACTTGTTTTTGATAAATCCATGTTGACTATTAGCGATGACTGCATTTGTTTCTAAGTGTTTGCAGACCGCTTCCTTAACAATCTTTTCCAAAATCTTGCCCGGTATCGACGTGAGGCTGACCAGACAGTAGTTGTTTGGGTCATCCTTTTTTCCCTTCTTGAAGATTGGGACCACATTGGCCCTCCTCCAATCTGCTGGAACTTCTCCCGTTCTCCAAGAACTCTCAAAGATGGTTGCCAATGGTTCCGAAATGACTTCCGCTAGTTCCTTCAATACTCTGGGGTGTAGTTGATCTGGCCCTGGGGACTTGAACTCATTAAGAGCGGCCAGGTATTCCTGGACGACTTCTTTCCCAATTTGGGGTTGTATGTCCTCCAATCCCTCATCCACTCCATCTTGCTGAGGTTGAAGACTCTCTTTTTGTGAGAAGACCGAGGCAAAGAAGGCATTAAGTAGTTCTGCCTTTTCCCTATCCCCTGTCAGCATTGCCCCATCTTCTCCGCGAAGAGGTCCTATTGCCTCCTTGTTTTTCCTTTTTCTACTGACATAAGAATAGAAGCCCTTTTTATTGTTTTTAATGTCCCTGGCAAGCCTGAGCTCATTTTGTGCTTTAGCCTTGCGGACCTTTTCCCTACAGGTGTTGGCTATTTCTTTGAATTCTTCTTTGGTGATTTCTCCCTTTTTCCACTTCTTGTGCATGTCTCTTTTGTGTCTTAGCACAGTTAGAAGTTCTTTGGACATCCATTCTGGCTTCTTTGCACTTGTCCTATTTTTTCTCTTTGTTGGCACGGTTTGCAATTGCGTCTTGAGTATTTCACTCTTGAGAAATTCCCATCCATCCGTAACTCCCTTGTCTTTTAGTATCTGTGTCCACGGAATGCTGCTCAGCGTTTCCTTCATTTTTTGGAAATCAGCTCTCCTAAAGTCCAAAATGCGGGTTTGACTTGTCTTAGTTTCGGCCTTCCTTTGTACCTCAAATTGCAGGAGCACATGGTCACTTGCCCCTAAGGATCCTACCACTTCGACCGCATCGATCAGGTCCTCCGCATTTGTTAGGATGAGATCAAGAGTAGCCAATCCCCTTGTTGCCTCTTCTACCTTCTGGACCATGAAATTGTCTGCAAGGCAAGCGAGGAATTTGTTGGACCTTGTACTCTTGGCCGAGTTTGTTTTCCAGCAAATATCGGGATAGTTGAAATCGCCCATGACTACTACATCTCTTTTCTGTGCCTGTTTGGTCAACTGTTGGCAGAAGACTTCATCAAGTTCTTCCTCCTGGCTTGGGGGTCTGTAGTAGACGCCTACAACGACATCTTTTTGAGTCCCAGTTCCCTTGATTCTTATCCAGATGATTTCAAGCTGGTTTCCCAGATTGCTGTCTTGAATTTCTTCTGCAGCATAAGAGTTTTTGACATATAAGGCTACTCCGCCTCCTCTCCCCTTTGTTCAGTTTCTGTGAAAGAGGTTATACCCCTTGATATCTACATTCCAGCGATAGGAGTCATCCCACCAGGTTTCAGTGATCCCTATGATGTCATATTTGTGGTGTTGTGCTAAAAGTTGGAGTTCATCTTGTTTATTTCCCATGCTCTGTGCATTAGTGTAAAGACATGTGAGCCCCTGGGATCTTCCCTTGAGCTGTTTAGTTGGGATTATTGTGCTTTTGGTACTTGGTCCTTGTTGTGTTTGTGCAGCCCTCCGTTTAGCCTTCTGGCGATTCCCAGACATTATGGGTAAAGTAGTGTTCGCAAGGCTGTTGTCCCCCTCCCCTGGTGGACCTAGTTTAAAGTGCGTCTAATGAGGTTTGCGAGTCTGTGAGCAAAAAGGTGTTTTCCTACTTGTGTGAGATGCACCCCATCCCTTGCCAGTAGGCCATCCTCCTGGAAAAGCAGGCCATGGTCGAGGAAGCCAAAGCGTTCCTCCTGACACCATTTTCTAAGCCAGTCATTGACCTGTACTATTTTTCTGGCTCTTGTGGGTCCGTGTCTTACAACAGGGAGGAGGGATGAAAAGACCACCTGTACATTACATTCTTTTAGCTTTGCTCCTAGAGCTCGAAAATCATTTGTGATCTTTTGAAACGTATGCCTTGCAGTATCATTGGTTCCTACATGAATCAACATGAGGGGAGGACGGTGATAGGGCTTGAGGAGCCTGGTGAGCCTCTGAGTGATATGGTGTATTTTTGCCCCCAGTAGGCAGCATATTTCTCGAGGCATCCCATCCGGTCTGGAAATGACAGCTTTCGTTCCTCTAAGGAGGGAGTCGCCTACTACCAAGACCTGTTTACTTTCAGGAATGACAGGGCCCCTTTTGTGCAATGTAGTGTGTTGGTCTCCAGAAACGTGATCCTGTTGGTGTGAATTGTGTAGGTGAAAAGTGTTGTCCTCCTCCTCGACATCCCCGGTGCATTCGTCAAGGACAATCCATTGAGATTCGTCCAAGAGCCTATGGTTCTCCTGTATGTGTTCCTGTTGCTCCTGGTCTATGGTTGGGGATGGTACACCTGCAGGATTGAGCAAGTGTGAATGTTGTGAAGTGTTGTCCCAGTCAGGGCTATCACCCGCACACTGATCAAGGATGAGCCACTGATCAGTATCTAAGCCATTCTGGTCTTCCCCAATATGTTGTGTTTCTTGATCAGGTGGTAGTTGTGTGAGAATTTGGAATATATTGTGTAACTGCAGCTGAGCGGAAGTATTCTGAGGAGGCTTCCGGGTCCTATGTGTCCTTCTAAGGGTGACATTTCTCCAAGCCTGAGGGTTGTCCACATCTGAGGTGCTGTTCTGTTGAGCCTCCCCGTAATGTTGGTGTGATATGGGCCGCGTGTCTAGGCCAGTGTGGTGTGTGGTGTCTAAGAACAGCTCAAGTTCCTGAATGTCCTTAAGGGTGTTAATACGGTCCTCGAGTTGTCGTATCCTGTGTTCCATGCGAGTGATCTGTGTACACTTGGGGCAGATGTAATTGAGTAATTGTAGTGTGAAAAAGCTGAACATGCCACAGCTTGTGCATGACACGGGAAGTTTTCGTGTTTGTTCCATCTGGAGGTTGCTAATGACCTCCTCTTGGTGTGTGTTTGATGTTGTCTGTATGCAGGGGTGAAAGTATAGGTTACTGAGTGTACAAGTTCAAACAAAGAGGTTAATTTTTAAACTCAGGAAGCCCCTCCTCTCAAACAAAGAGGTTAATTTTTAAACTCAGGAAGCCCCTCCTCTCAAACAAAGAGGTTAATTTTTAAACTCAGGAAGCCCCTCCTCTCAAACAAAGAGGTTAATTTTTAAACTCAGGAAGTCCCTCCTCTCAAACAAAGAGGTTAAACAAAGCTTACCCTGAAGCAGAAGGAAACAAAATGGGTTCCTGCTTCCTCAACTTCTGTGGAAAGCCCAGCTGCCCCTTGGGTTCAGACACTGGTTTATATAGGATAACCAGGAAGCCTCGCCTCCTCAAACAAAAAGGTTAATTTTTAAACTCAGGAAGCCCCTCCTCTCAAACAAAGAGGTTAATTTTTAAACTCAGGAAGCCCCTCCTCTCAAACAAAGAGGTTAATTTTTAAACTCAGGAAGCCCCTCCTCTCAAACAAAGAGGTTAAACAAAGCTTACCCTGAAGCAGAAGGAAACAAAATGGGTTCCTGCTTCCTCAACTTCTGTGGAAAGCCCAGCTGCCCCTTGGGTTCAGACACTGGTTTATATAGGATAACCAGGAAGCCCCGCCTCCTCAAACATAGAGGTTAATTTTTAAACTCAGGAAGCCCCTCCTCTCAAACAAAGAGGTTAATTTTTAAACTCAGGAAGCCCCTCCTCTCAAACAAAGAGGTTAATTTTTAAACTCAGGAAGCCCCTCCTCTCAAACAAAGAGGTTAATTTTTAAACTCAGGAAGCCCCTCCTCTCAAACAAAGAGGTTAATTTTTAAACTCAGGAAGCCCCTCCTCTCAAACAAAGAGGTTAAACAAAGCTTACCCTGAAGCAGAAGGAAACAAAATGGGTTCCTGCTTCCTCAACTTCTGTGGAAAGCCCAGCTGCCCCTTGGGTAACACTCTTGCTGTTGTACATTTGGTGCATATACATTTACTAATACTTATCTATCCTCCCCTGTTTCACCATACATTATTATATATCTACCTTCCTCATCTTCCAATACTTTATTTATTACAAAGTTACATTTCTTAGCAATGATTATAGCTTTTAATTTTGACGACCCAAAATATTTTTCATAGCTTCTTATCCAACTCGATTTTAATTTATTCGAACCCGGTTTGTTCTGGTGTGTTTCCTGTACGAAAATAACATCTACTGCATCTTTCTTCAGTAGGGTTTCAATCCCCCTTCTTTTAATTACTGTTCCTAAACCTCTGGTGTTCAGTGTTGATATTCTTAATTTATTGGACATCATTTCCATTTCCATTAAAACACTTTTTTTTGTGGCTTGATCCATTGTGAGCCCTTGTCCCTTGTAATCCTCCCCACATCCTCCCTCCCCCCTGCTTCCCCTCCTCCCCTCAATCCCCCCTTCCTCCACTTCCATTCTTTGGGAAATCT
This sequence comes from Anolis sagrei, assembly GCF_037176765.1. Classification (NCBI taxonomy): domain Eukaryota; kingdom Metazoa; phylum Chordata; class Lepidosauria; order Squamata; family Anolidae; genus Anolis; species Anolis sagrei. Next base: position 248,935,877 of record NC_090022.1, on the reverse strand, counting down.
AGTCCCAACCATGGCACCTGGCCTTCCCAAGTGGGGAGGGGGGGTGAAATCATCCTGTGGCCCAAAGTCTCATTTTTTTTTTACAAAAATTAAATTTTTGATTGCAGTGCTTCTAAATTTTTTCTTACAGCCTAATTCCTCCGACAGTGCCAATTATTTCCTCCAATTCTCCTTCTTTCTCTGATGTTCTTCCTCCTACCGCTCCTTTCTCCTTCTCATCCTTTACGTCTCTGTCTTGTTTTGTTATTATGCCGAGCTCCTTCAATAGTTGAAGTCCTTCCTCCAAAAAATCAATTCTGTACCTCTTGCCTCTCCAATGGAATTTGAGAAAAGTTGGGTATCCCCAGGTATACAGTATTCCAGTCTTCATTAACTGAATTGTAATTGGCTTCATTGAATATCTCCAGTTTGTAGTTTCAGGGTAGTAATCATGGAATATTTCCAGCTTTGCTTCTTCCATATTCAAATTTTCTGGGTTCTTCCTCAGTATTTTAATCAAATCTTCTTTTTTGGCAAAATTATGAACTCAAATTATTTTGTTCCTAGGTGTTATTTTATTTCTTCCAGCCCAAAGATGATGAACTCATTCTAGATCCATTTCTGTCCAGTTTAACGTTGGTGTAATTTTTTGCAACCACTTCAAAATTTCAGTTTTCAAATCTTCTTTCTTGTTCCCTTCTGAATTTTTTTTAATAATAACATAATTCCTTCCTCAAAGTAAGCAGCAGAAGGGTGGGTTGTTTTGGGCTTTTTTTGTGGAGGGTTGAGACACAAAGGGAGTGAAGTGAATCAGATTGGGAGGTCACCAGAAACGATGCAAAGAAACGATGGGGTTTGACTGGAGAGTGCGCTTTTTTATAGGCTCAGGCTGCACAAATCTGTTTCTTTCTCTCCATCTCTCTCTTTTGTGTCTGTGATCACTGCTGCTGGATTCTCCCTCCTCCTTTTCCTCCGCATTAACAGCTGAGGCAGGCCTAGAGTTGAAGAGCCCCTCAGTCAGGCTGAAGCTTGGCAGCAGGAGCCAAGCAGCTCCGGAGGGAGAATCCAGCTGTCAATGTGGAGGAGGAGGAGACAACTTGGCCTTCCGGTGAGTGTATTGCCTCCTCCTCCTCCGCATTAGACAAAGACTGCTGCTCAGCTATTTTGGCTAATGAGCAGCAAGGCTGTGTGGGAAATGTAGTTTAACAGTAGGGCCTTTTGCAACCTCTACCATTGGAGGCCTGCCTTTTACAAACTACAACAATGGCTGTGCTTAGCCACACCCACCTCATCCCTCCTTTGCATCACCTGGGAGGGGAAGCATGAGATTTTAAAACTGTTAGGCTTTACAAAAGTTGCTTAATGCTTGTGAAAATTAAAATAACCTTGGGAGACATCCGAACATTATGGAATGTTTACAAAAAAAGGTAAGTGGTTCAAATTTGAATTTACCCCTCCCATTTTTCCTGCATGGTTCGAAACTGCTTCAGAAGCCCAAATTTGTAGGTTTTTATGACATTTAGGTGTTCCCACACTGAACCTAACCAACTCTAGTGCTCCATGTAGTCATGCTGGCCACATTACCTTGGAGGTGTCTGTGGACAATGCTGGCTCTTTGGCTTAGAAATGGAGATGAGTACCACCCTCCAGAGTCAGACACGACTAGTCTTAATGTCAGGGGAAACCTTTACCTAATGAATTGGTATACAGATAGCATATGTGTCTTATTCACAATATCTTTGTGAACATGTTTATTTATTTATTTAATTGGAATATTTGTATGCTGAATAACAAATATATAAAATACAAAAAAGGTGTTCCCACAGGTTTGGGTTCAAAGAGCCATTCGTAAAATACATGGGATATGCCATGAGTGTGGTGTTCACCGATGAATACATGGTGACATATATAATTTGTGATCTTTAAATATTTATGGATCTTTATAGTGCCAACAATCAGGTTAGCATTAGGGGATAAACTTCATTTTTGTTGAATACATAAATGATTAATCAACTTTGTGTGATATGGTGGCATGGACTGGAATCTGTTCTGAACCACACCCCGGCAAGATTGTTGCAGCTCACAAATTGTAGTAGTAGGACAGGATGGTTCCATATCATACAGTCCTGCTAGCCTGAAGCTCAACATATTGTTCTATAGATATTGTAAATCCTCTTTCTCATGATTCCTAGCTTTAAATAGTTGATTGTTAAAGACAGCATTGAAGGTGGCCAATTGAAACACTCACACCTAGCTCCAACAGACAAGAGTTCTTTCTCCCACCCTGGACATTCCACAATTATATAAACCCAATTTTCCTAGTTCCAACAGACCTCACAACCTCTGAGGATGCTTGCCATAGATGCAGGCGAAATGTCAGGAGAGAACGCTTCTAGAACATGGCCATACAGCTTGAAAAATCTACAACAACCCAGCATTGAAGTACAGTTTAAAAATGCCTTTAAGTATTGTGAATTTTAAATATTGCCTTAGAACATACTGCTTTTCAGCCCAAGGCCTATTAATATATTTAAAGGTTGTTTAAATGTACTGATTTAGTCTACTAAAAACAATGCTTGCCACTGCATTATAGTGCATTGCACAAGAATGTTTAGGGCATCTGTACAAATATGACTCTTTATAGCAGCAACCCTATGAACACAAATTACTGTGATCGTTTAGGATTATGGGTGAGCAAGCATCTGCAACACATCAAATAATCTAAGGTATACCATCTATCAAACATTTAGCATCACAGGCAGAAACAATCCTATTTACCATAAAACCTAGAGACTATTAGAGACCAGTACACATCTTTTTATTGTGCTGAGAGCAATGAAATAATTGGATTTCTTTTCTTTTTTTACAGAATGCTTTACTGTTTTATCAGAAATAGTTTAGCTCAACTTTAACTCATTTTTTCTAATCTAGAATAGAGGTTGGACTCATGTCATCCTCTAGATGTTGATTTGCTGTATCCCCTATTCTTCTTCACCATTACTAAGGCTGCAACTTCTGACTACTGCAAAATTCTCACATTTAGTGTAATGCGGTGTGTGGGCAGCGGGGGGCCTGGGTGGTATGGGGGAGGGAATCAGAATGGTTGTTTAGTTATTACATTACATTTGTTTTCATTGTTAAAATTGATTCATAAAATTGTTTAATTAGTTGTATGCTCCCTGAGTGCCGCTCCTGTTAGCATCCTGGCTGCTGATCGTTGGACCATTTGGAGCAGTCTTCAGAGGCAACCCCACGTAGAGAGCGTTGCAGTAGTCTATACGGGATGTGACTAGAGCGTGGACTACCATGGCCAAGCCAGACTTCCCAAGGTACGGGCACAGCTGGCGCACAAGTTTTAATTGTGCAAATGCTCCCCTGGTTACCACTGAAACCTGGGGATCCTGGCTCAGCGATGAGTCCAGGGTCACTCCCAAGCTGCGAACCTGCGTCTTCAGGGGGAGTGTAACCCCATCCAACACAGGCTGTAACCCTATGCCCTGTTCGGCCTTGCGACTGACCAGGATTAGTAGTGTTCTTTGCCAACTAAATTATTATTATTATTATTATTATTATTATTATTATTATTACTATCACAACAAGATGAGTCCACAGCAGACATTCTGCTGGCTGTTGTATTGGATCACATGTCGGGCACTTCCCAAGTGTCTAGGACTGTGTGATGTATCGGTGAATAATGCATGCAGATCCCAGTAAGGTGGCCTTCTGCAGCTGGCAGATGGTAATTTTGTCAGCTCTGATTGTGTTTAAGTGCAGGTCAAGGTCTGCACCCAGTATGCTGATCCCCACTGGGACCACCTTGACTGGCTTGTGCCAGAGTCTCTGCAGTTTGATCTTTAAATCCTCATATCGTGTCAGCTTTTTCAGTTGTTTCTCTTCAATCCTGCTGTCACCTGGGATTGCAACATCGACAATCCATACTTTTTTTAAACACGATCATGAGGTCAGGAGCATTGTGTTCCAAAACTGTCTGACTGAATTCGGAAGTCCCAGAGTTGCTTGACGTGTTTGTTCTCTGTAACTTTTTCTGGATTATTATTATTATTATATTTATATTTATATTTATATTTATACCCTGCTTTATCTTTCCTGCAGGAGACTCACAATGAATTGATTTTGTACAAGAAGCTGAATATTCTTCTTTAGGTTTCCCAGTACAGATCACACAAAAAGGCTACATTTTCTCTGACATAAACTAATCCAACAGGCAAGACTATGTCTGCTTGATCCTATGCATCAAACACTGAAAGAATGTGTAAAGAGGCTAGGTCATAGGGCTACTGTGATAGTTCTGATTCAATTACATGACATACTTATGTCTTTTTCACTTATCCCTGCCATAAAAATGCTTATCGACACTTACACTTTTAGATAGCATTGCAAAGAGCTCAAAGTCTGACAGATATGCATAGACATATTTCTTGTGAGTCCGGATCCTGATTGTGTAGAATTCTGTAAGCATACAATATACGTGGAGTTTCTTTTGCTGCACTATTTGAATGTGTGGATGGTGTTGCCATGGTTCCCATATATAAAAGGGCAGTGCTTGGGATAGAATCAAGGGCTGTAGAGACAGCCAGCACAACCCACATAATTCCTTCTACATTCTTCCTAGCATGGAGAGGGTCATGTGAACCTCAGGTTAAGATACATCAGTTATAGAGATTTCTGCCATTTTGGAGGAATCTACAAATTTTAAGGGTCTTCCCAACAAGCGAATGAAGAACCAATGGCCAGAATCCAGTTAATTCTGACCTGATGTGCACAAATGTGAAGATATTTCACATTGTGTTTGCATGTATGCATGCACATTTAGTTTTGCAACATCACAGCCACCATGTAACTTCATGAGTGAAAAATTATGCTTTGCCTCCTTGATGTAGGATGTTGCTCAATATTTAAGGTAGATGAAATTTTCATGTGACTTGGTGGTTTCCCTCTAGTTTCAAATAATATTCCTCAGAAGCAGTTTGAAGGTTCGTATATTCTTACTGCTGCTCTTTAAGGTGAAATAAATGTTGAAAGACCTTTTATTGCCATCTGTATTTCTGTACACTTGTAGAAAAGGTCCAACACATTCTGTAGGAAATACCTCTGCATTACAATCCCTAGAAATATTTCTTCAATGCAATGTTTTCTTAAAGTTTCTCTTTCTCTTCTAATTTTTTTCCCCATATTTTACCTTCCCCCCATGATCTGTCACTGCATTGTCTTCTTTGTGATCTAGATCAGAGTTTTATTCACAAAAAGACTGCTTTAAGAAAAAGCTTCAATGACTGTATCTCTGGTATATAAGAAATTTTTTAATAGAATGAGTGCCATCTCCTGGCACAGAATAATGCATTCCATTGTCAAGAAAGCTGTCATTTAATGAACTGTTAAGAATGTTTGATACAGACTTCACATTTGAAGCTATCGTATTCCTGCATGGCAGGGGGCTGGACTAGATAGCCCATGTTGTCTCTTCCAACCCTCTGATTCTATGGTTCTATGATATGTGCTCCAAGCACCAGAATGTACACACTGTGAGAACAACTTCATTTCCCTCCACATTTCCCAAAGCATTTTCTGAACTTTCCCCAAAAACTCTGTTATGGAATCACTGGATCAGTCATGAAATCCTACCTCCACATCTCCATTTTGGCTTTTAGGAATCATATGCCCTTGCTGTGAGTCCTTATGAATAAATGGAACCAATCTTGGAAGTACTTTCTGCACATTGGCATGTGAACAGTGGAAAAAGCTTTGCTTTCTCTGTGCTTTCCAAGTTGGAAATAAAAATGGAGTCACACCAGCATACACATCTTTGGTAGCGAGATAAGCAGAAAAGATGGCAGGATTGACTTTGCAACATATTGGGGGATTTTCTAGCAGAGGTGTTTAAGCCAAAAGTCTTTAATACTTGTTTTCAGCTAGTAACAATTCTTTTTTTGGCCTTGTAAATATCCATGAAAATGCTTACTAGGAGTTGATCTATCTGTCCCTACCTTTACTATTATTGCTTTATTTTTCAATAGCACAGAAATACAGTTTATAATGTTATTTCTCAGCTACTTCCTCATAAAATAAATGGAAAAGTTATTATTACTGCTGTTGACTTTTACTAAAAGCATCTGCTGTGCTCGTGCTTCTCCCTTCTATGGGCTTTCATCTGCTGGTCTTTATTTACTACTAGTTTAGCGATGCCTGGGTTAGAGTTTTGGTAATTTGTAATCCTATTTACTTGAAAAAGTCATTGTTTTTGGATTTTATGAATAGTCCAATTAAGAAAGTATATAACAATGTGGGTGGACTACAACCCACACCATGCTAGGTTAGTCCCCCTCAAACCCCATCAGTAATTAAAGTTGGTCATGTTGGGTATGTGTGCAAAGTTTGGTTGAGATTTATTGATGTTGGAGTTCAGTGTACTCTGTAGATGTAGGGTGAACTACAACTCACACCATGGTGGGCAGTCCCCCCCCCAACCCCTCCCATATGTTCTGTTGATCATGGGGGTTCTGTGTGTCAAGTCCAGTCCAGATCCATCAGCAGTGGGGTTCAGATTGCTCTCTAGATGTGAGATAAACTAAAGCTCTCACCATGCTGGGTTAGTCTCCCCAAACCCTTCCTCTGAACATGGGGGTTCTGTTTCTGTTTGGTACAGATCCATCATTGATGAGGGTCACAGTAGTCTCTGGAAGTGGGAACCAATAGGAAATTGGTCACAAACATACATTGTTGCCCACATACAGACATACAGACATACTTCCACTTTTATTATATACCAGCTTAGGTACTCGGTGATGCCTGTGTTGGGTAATTTGTAACACTACTTATTTAAAAAGTCAGTCTTTGCTTTTGTTTGTTAAGAATGTACTCATTAGAAAATGAATAGGGTGTGAGTGAACTACATTTCCCAATATCATAGGTAAATTCCCTGCAGACCCACCAGTATTCAAAGTTGGCCATGTTGGGTATGCATGAAAAGTTTGGTCCAGATCCATCATTGGTTTGGTATATAGTAGGGATGGACAATTCGGCTAAACCCTGTGCCATTTTTGGTGTCTGGATTTCAGTGGTCTCCCTGGATTAGGCCATTTTTGGGAGCCCCCCAAATTTGGGCAAGCAAAATTCAGTTTTTTGATCAGGCAGCCAAAAGATCTGTTTTCACCCCAGGAAGATCCTGCCCTTTGATGGAAATGAGGGAACCTCTGAGGCTCCCCTTTCCATCATTTTTAGGGCATCAGTCTTAAGAAACCATTTTTTTCTGGGATCGCTTATCCTCATATCCTTCAATAAGACCAGGGTTAAGGCATCAGACTTAAGAAACCATCCTTTCTGGGATCTGCTCCCCTTATATCCTTCAATGAAACCTGGGTTAAGGCATTAAATTTAAGAAACCACCCTTTCTGGGATCCTTTTCCCTTATATCCTTCAATGAGACCTGGGTTAAGGCATCAGACTTAAGAAACGATTAAGGATGTGCAATTGATAAAAATGTTTCAAAAGTCATTACAAAAAAGGAGGTGGGAGCTGGCACCTCATTGTGGGTCATTCACCCCAAACCCCCACCAGTATTCAGAGTTGGCCATGTTGGATGTATGTGCCAAGTGGGGTTCAGCATGTTGTTATTGGGGTTAAGCATGCTCTTTTATTGTAGGTGAATTATAAATTACAGCATCTAGAATCAGGGCCATAGCCGGAGGGGGGGGAGGTTTAAGGGTTCAACCCCCACCCCCCGAAATGTGGCAGGTTAAAAAAAAACCTGGTTTATTCATGAATTTTAACTGGTGTTTTTTTCCATATTAGAAAAAGCACATGGATGATTCCCAAAAACATAGCTTCCTTGGTAGCTTTGAAATACAGAGGAAAAAACAAAGGAAGCCCTTCCTGAGACCATACCATGCTATTTCTGATCAAAATCAGAGAGTCCTTCCACACAGCCATATAACCCAGAATATCAAGGCAGATAATCCACAATATCTGCCTTGAACTGTGTTATCTGAATCCATACTGCCATATACTCCAGTTCAAAGAAGATTTTATACATCTATGTGGAAGGAGATGGAGCGAGTATCTCTGGACATCTTGCATGCCTGTGTCCTAGGAGACATGATTGGGGCTACAGTTCTGGCAGTAGTGAGCCCAATATACCATACAACTCTTCCTTCCATTCAATTCCATTCTTCCATTTTATACAGCCTTCCTCACCAAGAACTACCTCTTTCTTGGCATTACCACAGCACAATAATCACATAACTCTCTCTATATATGTGTGTGTGTGTGTGTTCATTGGTCATTACAGTAAGGATCCCCTAGAAACTCAGAATCTTTGAGCACTAGTCCAATAGTAATGTTGATAATCTAGCTTGAAAGTCTTGGTTTAACCACAAATATGAAATTATGGGGTGAAAGAAAGATTCTCCTTTGTTTTTACAGAATGGGAGGGAACTTTCATTTTATAAATGAATGAACGCACACTTGAATCCATTAAGATGAAACATAGTCTAGAAATATCTGAAAATAAACAATAAATGGGAGCAATAATACTAAAATAAGTATCAGTCTGTTTAAGTGGCACACATTCAATTATAACTCTAAGATACACTGTTTATTTATGCAGTTGAAGCCACATCCAGATGTAGTGCAATGTTATGACAAGGTGAAAGAAGAGCTCCTGAAATTGCCTATAATGGAAACCCTAAGAGAGAGAAGAGATGCTGGCACAGTAGAATAAAGAAAGCAAATTGGAATAAGAACTTAAGCCATTAGTCTGCCTATGAACATTAACTCCCTTCACAAAATGGTTTTCTGATGGCTTGTGAGTGACTACATCCACAATCAAGATGTGACATGAAATGTTTAACCATGTCATAACTTGAAAGAGTATGGCATCAGGTGGCAGTTCTTTCCCTCTCCTGTCAATGGTTTCTCTCACCTTATTTTTTTGAAAATGTTGACTTTACACTTCAGGATTGAATATATGTGGCTGCAGTAAAATTCTCTTTGACTGACCCCCTTCTTCAAATGTTATGTTGAGGTGGCATCAAAGAAAGAAAAATGGAGGCCACTGTTTTTGTTGAATAATCCTATAGATGAGGCAAAACAGGTTTTAGAAATGAACTGTACCAGTGGATTGTGTATCTATCATATATATATCCTGTGTCATCTATCTGTTGAGAAAAAGACCAATCACTTTTCTATAACATGCCCAATTCTAGTTCTTTCTTTCTTTCATCAGAAATTAACAGCTGGAGTTTTAGTGGAAGACTTGGACTATTAACTGACAATTGCCTCAGGTAATAAGAAAAATGAAAAATGAAAAAAGGCAATCTATATTTATTCAAAGTTACTCACAAGGCAATAACCTAGCCCAGGAAACAGGTTAACTCTCTGTAATATTCACAAATGGCAAGTAAAATCTCCCCAAATAATAGTGGTGATGCATAAGAAATAACAAAAAAGAATATGTGGACAATACAGTTAAAAAAAACTTAACCATGAAAAGAGACCATGAAAATGAACAAAATCTGGCTACCAGTATTAAAAAAAACTCTAAAATTACAACAGCAAAACAGCAGAGAGGAAACAACCAGGCACATCTTAACTCCTCTCAACAAAAGATTTTCCCAGGCTCAGCCAGGCCTTCAAATGCTAATGAAGGTGGTCAGTTGAAACATTCACACCTAGCTCCAGCAGAGAAGAGCTCTTTGCCCCACCCCACCCATTCCACAGATATATAAACCCATTGTCCTAATTCCAACAGACCTCACTACCTCTGAGGATGCTTGCCATAGATGCAGGTGAAACGTCAGGAGAAATGCTCTAGAACATGGCCCTATAGCCCGAAAAAACCCACAAGAACCTAAAAACTTAACCCATTATAAAAAAGCAAATGGAAATCTGTAAGAATACACTATAAACCAACACTTACTTATCTATGTGTTTTGGAAGATATAAGTTTCATCAAAGATAAGCAGACCAAAAATAGAAGAAATGCTTTCTATTCGGCCAATATTGCGTCCGCAAGGAACCGTCCAGCAGAGCTGTTTCGAGTCGTCAGAGGGTTGTTGAACCCCACCTCGAGTGGGTCCCCTGACGACTCGGCAGCGCGTTGTGAAGCATTTGCTCAGTACTTTGCGGACAAATTCGCTTTGATCCGTTCGGGCTTTGACACCACATTAATGGCAGTCTCTGAGGATGTAACTCAAGCATCTGCTTGTCCAGTTTTGTTGGATTTGTTTCGATCTGTTCAACTCGATGAGGTCATCAGGGTTCTTGGAGAGGCGAGGCCTACCACATGCATCCTAGACCCCTGCCCTTCCTGGCTGTTGAAAGAAGCCAGAGGGGGTTTGGCAGAGTGGGTGAAGGTGGTGGTTAATGCCTCCCTTCGGGAAGGCAATATTTCAGCCAGCTTAAAACAAGCTGTTATTAAACCGCTGTTGAAAAAACCATCACTAGACCCCACTCAATTCAACAACTTTCGACCAGTTTCCAATCTCCCCTGTTTGGGCAAAGTCCTGGAAAATGTGGTGGCCTCGCAACTCCAGGAGTTCCTAGTAGACACGGACTATCTAGATCCGGCGCAGTCTGGCTTTAGGCCAGGACATGGTACTGAGACAGCCTTGGTTGTCTTAGTGGATGATCTCCACCGGGAACTGGACAGGGGGAGTGTGTCCCTGTTGGTTCTGCTGGACCTCTCTTCGGCCTTCGATACCGTCGACCATGGTATCCTTCTGGGACGCCTCGTGGGAATGGGTCTTGGGGGTACTGCTTTGCAGTGGCTCCGGTCCTTCCTCGAGGCTTGCTCCCAGAAGGTGTCACTAGGGGACTCCTGCTTGACTCCTCGGCCATTGTATTGTGGAGTCCCGCAGGGTTCAGTACTGTCCCCTATGTTGTTTAACATATATATGAAGCCGTTGAGAGAGATCATCCGGAGTTTTGGAGTGTGGTGTCATCTGTATGCAGATGATGTCCAACTCTATCACTCTTTTCCACCTGCTACTAAGGAGGCTGTTCAAGTCCTGAACCGGTGCTTGGCTGCTGTAACGGACTGGATGAGGGACAACAGATTGAAACTAAATCCAGACAAAACAGAGGTACTCCTGGTCAGTCGTAAGGCCGAACAGAGTATAGGGTTACAGCCTGTGCTGGACGGGGTCACACTCCCCCTAAAGACGCAGGTTCGCAGTCTGGGAGTTCTCCTAGACTCATCGTTGAGCCTGGAGCCCCAGGTCTCGGCAGTGGTCAGGGGAGCTTTTGCACAATTAAAACTTGTGCGCCAGCTGCGCCCATACCTTGGGAAGTCTGACTTGGCCACGGTGGTCCATACTTTGGTTACATCCCGTTTAGATTACTGCAACGTTCTCTACGTGGGGTTGCCTCTGAAGACTGCCCGGAAGCTGCAGCTAGTCCAACGCTCGGCAGCCAGACTACTAACGGGTGCTGGGTACAGGGAGCACACCAGTCCGCTGTTACACCAGCTCCACTGGCTGCCAATTAGCTTCCGAGCACAATTCAAAGTGCTGGTGTTAACCTTTAAAGCCCTAAACGACTCCGGCCCTTAGAATATGTCCTCCTGTTTACCTCTCCGAATGTATTCTCCCCTATGAACCATCAAGATTATTAAGATCATCTGGAGGGGCCCTGCTCTCGGTCCCACCGGCCTCACAAGCGCGTCTGGTGGGGACGAGGGACAGGGCCTTCTCGGTGGTGGCTCCGCGACTCTGGAACTCTCTCCAACCGGAGATCAGAACCGCCCCTTCTATCCTGACTTTTCGGAAATGGGTGAAGACGTGGTTATGGAGACAGGCTTTTGATGAGTGAGACAACACCCTAAGACATGGATGGAAGATGATGTATAATTGTTTTTTAGTATGACAACTGACCACTGTAGTTTTGGATATATTTGTTTTTTAATGCGTTATTGTATTATGAACTATGATGTTTTTACCGATTGTATGTGTTTTTATGGTTGGAAACTGGTCTGAGTCCCTCAAAAGAGGTGAGAAGGTCGGTATATAAAACTCTGAAATAATAATAATAATAATAATAATAATAATAATAATAATAATAACAAGGGAATGTCTGGGGGCCCTTCCAGGCATGGCAATAACCTGCTTTTTCCTGGGATTTTTCCCCCAACCCCAATCCAATACCAGGGCTTTCCCTTGAGGAATTTAATCCAGTCCCCTCTCCAAACCACCTCCCCCCCCCCCCCCCCCCCGCCAATCTCCTCCCAAAACTTACAAGAGAGGCCTGCCAACAGTTCAGTTCCCTATTGTAGTTCAGGGAAATGCATGAGATATTTACAAGTTCTAAATCCAACTTTTATTTCTATAGGTAGGATGAATAACTTGAGGCTATTATACTTTGGACATATTCTAAGAAGGAGTGACCCATTTGGAAAGACAATACAGAAAACAGTAAGTAAAGAGGAATACCACAATGTAAGTGGGTTGATTAAACGAAAGAGGCAATGGCACTGAATGTACAAGATCTGAGATCAGCTAAAGAACTTCCATTCATAGGGTCACCATATAATCAACTCGACCACAAGTAACAACAACAAATCAACCTCAATTCTTAGTTGTCCATAGGAAGACGTCACACTGGCACCAAACAGCTATATCACTAATGTTTACTGAACTTTCTTCACTTCCAGTTTTAAGATACAATGGCCCATATGATACAATGCTTAGAGAGAAGGTACATATAAACAAAGCAAATCATCACATTTTATATACCTACAAAATATTACTTAGCTTTCAATATTAAAAAGATTACCTTTCATGAAAAAAATGAATATGGCAGAACAGGATTTCCCAAACATAGATTAATGGAGGTTGGGAGATCATTTTGCTATCTTCATAAGGATGGAGATATGCTGTAAATGTGTCCTGGCATAATTGCCAGGAGATGGGAAGAGAGGCAGGGACTAGCCTGCTCTTTAGAGGCAGCCTCATCATGTTTCCTTGACCCACCCTCCCACCTTCTTACACAGTGTAATCGTTTTTGTCACTACAGGGCCAGAAGGAATCCCCACTCCTTTATGGGTTTTTTTTTTGCCTACTTTACACTGTTGTGGAAAATTGGAAAACGGGTAACAGTGGTGTCTTAAATAGGTCTCCATGGCAGGTGTAGGGAAGATACGAACTGGTTGTATACCTACTGGCACATTTGTGTAGGATGGGAATTTGGGACTGCTCCACGGTATCATAGGATGTGGGCGTTGGGGAAAAATCTCATGTCCTTGGGGCTGGTCTCTAGGTTTTTGCTCTTACCAGAGGCTCAGTGTCCTGACAACTTACACCCTCTAATGAGCCTTTCAGTTAATTAGGTGGCCTAGAAGTAACCCTAACTTTCAGGGATTCCTTTCCCTGTTTATGCCCAGCAGAGGCCGGGTGGTCTGGTCTAGGGAGGCTGATGGCCAAATCCCCCTCCCCCTTTTACAGGGATTACCTGATAGTCTGTGATCGTTCAGCAATGCACTCCATTGAGTATAGTCACAGAGTGCTACAGGAAGTGATGTATATGGCTTTATAAAATGAATTTAAATACATTGTATAGACCTCATAAAAACACCATAAAATATTGTGGTAGTTCAAAGATTAACCAATTTTTTAATGAAACAAATTCTTCATTTTTGCTGCCAGAGATTAACATGCTACCTTTGTAGAAGTCCTAGCATCAGGTGTATGTTAGTTTGACTTTTGATTTTCCCCTAGTCAGTCCAACAGGTTTATTTATATATTTATTTACAACATTTGTAACCCACACTTCTTAACCCCAAGGGTGACTCAGAGTGATTTTATACATCAGCAATAATTCAATGCCATAAAACATAATTAAAATTAAATAAATATTTATGTTAAAAACACAGAATTAAAACACAAATAATTACATCAAATTAAAATCACGTTGTCCAACATCGTAGTCCAGAGCCAATTGAGTTGTCATTGCACAGATCCTATATTCATTTATTGCGCTGCAATTACTCTAGAAAAGATTGTTTTTTTTATTTTGAACAGAAGTAAACTGTTTTGTAGTTGTGTTATTGGGTTGTTGTAGGTTTTTTTGGGCTGTATGGGCATGGTCTAGAGGCATTCTCTCCTGACGTTTCACCTGCATCTACGGCAAGCATCCTCAGAGATAGTGAGGTGTGTTGGAAGTAGGAAAAAGGGTTTATATATCTGTGGAATGACCAGGGTGAGACAAAGGACTCTTATCTGCTGGAGCTAGTTGTGTTATTGTTTTTTAAAAGATGGCAGACATAACTCATGTAAGCAAGGGCATGAGTAAGAAGGCTTGCTAATGAAAAGTAAAATGGGTTTCAGCATACTATAATTAGATGATGGAAAATGAGAGTAGAAATTGCTGTTTTCAAAACAACATACATCTGCAAATAAATAAATACAGGAGAATGAACTTGCATTATAACACAAAGTAGCAAATCTGCATTCAGTTCTAATAGGCCAGAGTTTCAAGCTCAGTGAGCTGAAACACTTACAATATCATGTTTACATCATAAAAAGACACATTTTAAATAGTGGATTCAATTTTATACTTTCAGGAAGTGCACAGACTCCAGCAATACTATGAGCCTTTGATTATTAAAAAATAAAACAATGCTAATTTTAAGTGAGCTATTCTACCTTGAGGGTTCAATTTATTATATCTTGTGTGCATTTCCTTCACCCTCACATGTGATTTCACAAACTGTAGAATACTTTATTTTGATATATTTCACAATGGTTCCCACTTCCCCCTGATGGAACCAGAACAGCAAGGAAACAGTGTTTAACAACATATCATTGGTGTCTTTTTATGTTTGGTGTTGTGTAATGCATAACTGTCAGCTGATTAGCATTTACTTTGTCCTATTATTTTATTGAGAGCAAGCATGGTGTAGTGATTTGAGTGCTGAAGTACAATTCTGAAAACCAAACCTCCAGAAAGAGATCAAGGATAGGATCCTCCTGGCTTCTCTGAGAGGTGATTACCAAAGTCTGGGAGCAGCCATAATCAACCTCATCACAGAGGCATCATGGCAAATCCATGGGTTCCCAGCAGGAGGCGTGGAGAACCCATTGCTCCACGCTTTGTATTGCGTTGGTTGCCTTATCCCTGATCCCATAGGGGAAGTGTTACTTTCGGGATTCACCCCATTGCTAGAAAGGCAACATGGGAAGTGTGCACCACTTCCTCTCCTCTTTTGGCATGTAGTTTGGTTAGAAGTCCCAGTGCATCCTCTAATGGGCTCTATGCTGAAAGTGGAGAACAAGCAGCATACAACGGGCAAATTGGCCCATGTGATGAGATAGTAAGAAACTCCTGTCCCTTGCTCCCATCAAATGAGATACAAAGATGTCGTGACAAAGAGAAAGGTCTCTCCAGATGATCTTAGAGCTCTACTGGGCTAATGAAGGGAGATATTATCTGTTGACTCAAGCCATATAGGGCTTTATAGGTCAAAACCAGCTATGATCAGAAATGGACTGGCAGTAAGCATTTCTCATTTTCCACATTCAACTCCATGCCTCTAGCATCTCAAGTTCCAGAGCAGTTGCATGTGTCTCACAGCAGTCTTGCTGGTGAAAATTTAAAAAGATACGGAATCATTGTTTCTCTCACATTCATTATGTTATGGTACCAAATTCAGAAATGGTGTCTATTCTTACTGCAGTGCAATACCAAAAAAGCCTGCACTAGTTTGGCTGAAGCATGAGTAAAAGTGTTACAGAGGGCCTATTCTAGCTTTTTACTACACACCACTTACTTAAGCAGGAGGGTTTGTATGTTGTAGAGCAAATGGATTATATGTTTAATGTATTGTCAAAGGCTTTCATGGCTGGAATCAATAGGTTCTTGTGGGTTTTTTCGGGCTATGTGGCCATGTTCTAGAGGCATTTTCTCCTGACGTTTCGCCTGCATCTATGGCAAGCATCCTCAGAGGTAGTGAGGTAGTGACCTCACTACCTCTGAGAATGCTTGCCATAGATGCAGGCGAAACGTCAGGAGAAAATGCCTCTAGAACATGGCCATATAGCCCGAAAAAACCCACAAGAACCGATTATATGTTTGTTCAACAAGAGCATTCCAGATTTGTAGGTAGTGTTAAAATATCACAGGATGAAAACATTAAATAATGGATTTCAGCTTGGAAGGTGCTATTTTTAATAATCAATAATATTTTGAGTTTTACAATGGCAGAATCTTTTTCTCTGTGTGTGATTCACACTTCAATAATCCCTGTTTAAACTAGATAATTTAATCCAGACCAATATTGAATTTATCTGTTGTTTCTGTCACTCTAAGGCACCCTTTACACTGCCATATAATCCAGTTCAAAGCAGATAATCTGGATTTTATATGGCAGTGTAGAAGTGGCCCACCTCTCTCTTTCTCATCTTTTATCTGTCATCTATCTATCTATCTATCGATCGATTGATCTATCTATCTATTAGGGGTTTGTAGAATTTTTGGTGATTTAGCAGCCAAACTGCCAAATATGAACTGGGAAGGACACCCTTGGAAGCAGCCGAATGAAACATGAGCCGCCAAATCCTTTGGCTAAGTTTGGCAAAGATTTGTTGATTCTGGCTTATTTTTCATCATTAGTATTCTGACCATTTGTTTGTTTTGCAAGCACAAGCAGCAATCTCTGTGGTGGAGGCCATGAGGCAGAGCAGCAAGCACAACCACACTTGCTGCATCATGTTTCTCAGCCAATCACAGGCCTGGGTATGTCCATTCTCCTCCCCTCTTGCTCCCCCCCCCCCAACATGAGGACAGGAGAGCGCTTTGCTCCCTGGTAGCAAAGGGGGATAGGAAAAATAGTCTCAGCTGGTATGTGATGTGGGTGGGGCCAGTACTCTGCTCCCTGCCCTACTCTTCATTACTGACTTCATCTCTTATCCACCCTCCTGCCCTCTAACAGTGAACATCAAAAGTTGCCACTTGGGGCCGGGTAGGAATTTCTTCCCTTCTATGTTCTGGGCGGTGGGTGGGTGGAGGGTTTACCTACCTTACACTGTTTAATCCAAGGTATATTGGGAGAGGGGGCTTTAAATAGGCTATCATGCAAAAAAAAAAAAAACAGGGATAGGTTACATCTCGGTGTGTACCTAAGGCACCCCTTTGTGGTGTAGGCCATGGGTGGGAACTTTATATATATATTTATTTACAAGGTGAGGGTGAAACTAGTGACCTTGAGTGTGGAGATTTCTGGTCTCAATATGCTCTGGGATTGGGATGGAGTTCTCCATCTGTTTCCCTGAAAGTTCACTCTTGAGGCAACAGTTGGTTGCAGCTGGGGACCATGGTATCTTGCCCTTGATTTATGAGGAGGAGGTCTTGGATGCCCACTGCCTCGGTTTCATTACACACCAAGTTTCATTACAACCTTTACATTGGTTGGCAGTTCACACAGAGATTGATTGGTAATATTTAATAAAAGTTATCCCTAGTTTAACCCACACTGTTGTTTTGAATCGTTACGTTACTGGTTGGGAAGCAAACTCCTCTTGTCGGTTTTTATAAAAATGTTATTGGTAAAACTTAACAAAATTACCAAAATCAGTGGAATAGTTAAAGGATTTGAAACTTGGCAGGCTTACAGTTGTAAATGTTTCCTACTATTATGGCAAATTTTTATTGGATCCTGATGGCCATAAAAATGACAGAAAGACAAGCCAATGGACCAAATCTTCCCAGAATAAAAACAGAACTCCATATTTTGAATTTTGGATCACCCCCCCCCCCAAATCTCCTGAATTTTAGCAAAAATGAAATGAGGGTGGGGATCCAAAAATGCAACCTGAAATGGATCAGATGTCCGCCATTTCTCACTGCCCTCTCATCAATCAATCAATCTGTCAATCTAGATCATCAAAAGTTTAACAGAACTCAACCAGAAGTATAATCAAATGTAATTGGCAGCTACTGGAATCCACAGATAATTTCTGTGGCTGCTACTGGAATCCACAGATAATTTCACCTAAACCAGAAGATTGTTTTACAGAATATCTGAAAGAGTGAAGTAGTCATGCTGCAATCCTAAATTCAATATAGCTTGTTTTTGAATGAGTAGTCGTGCTCAGAATTATGTTTTTATTCTATATTCTTGGAACTTTGCTTATAAACATAATTCAACTAGTGCTGTATCTTCATTTCCTGCCACCAAAATATATTAATGTGTTGGGTGTGTTTCACAAAAATATAGTTACATTAAATCAAACTTATAAAAATAAATCTTTTGTTGTAGTATGCAGACAAGAATCTAGCCAAGAATTTGACACAAAAATATTTCTTCGTAGAAAAGCAGACCAGCTAGCTGCCTCCACCCCATGCCCACAACTCATATAGAGCTGGCAGTAATGTTTTGAAAATGTGTTGCTTGTTAGTTCAATATTCTCACTGATGTTCATTGGATGGCTGGGATTTTAAAGTAAGTGATCCTGCAAAAGAATTATTGTTAATGAGCTCATAACTACTTCAGCATTTCTCCTTCTCTCTATATATCATTTCCCAGCATTGAGATATTTTTATTTACCAGATTTGTGCCATTGCCGATACTGCATTGTGTCCTGCATGCTATGAGGAGTAACGTAATATTAAGCCGCATTGTTTTTCTTATTCCTTTTTATGTGCACTTCCCCTTGGTGCTATGCAATTTGCAGACTGTCTGAATTTAAAATGGGCAATGAATCCCAGAAAGTTATTGTGTACAGTACAACACACAAAAGGCAGTTTAAATCAATGAAATGCATTGTATCTTGGCTCTAGGAGTAAATCTTTTCGGACATGGGTTATGATTAAAAGCAAAAAACAAAAACCAAGAAATAAGGTATACATTTCAACCATGTTCCTCACCGCACCCCTTTAGATGGGTATTATGAATTGTGACCTTTAAATGAAGAAATGGCTGAAGTAGAATCACTTTCATAGTCAGGTTTATACCAAAGGAATATTCTTAACTGGCATTTTAGGTATACCCAACTCACAATTCAATCCTATACTTGCTCAAGAATAGATTTCACATAAGGCTCCAATAAGGCTCCAATTCTATTCACACTTATTTGATAGCAATGTCCATCAAATATTATGGTGCTTTTATATAAACAAACATGTTGTAACTTAATCCCAGTAACATGCTTGCTTATCTGAGTTGACATTAGGCATTCCTGGTCACCGAGTTTGTGGCCAGTATATTTATGTTATCTTATATAGGTAGGGTTGGGTGTGTTTTTTTCTTTTGGCTTTTGTACAATGGTTATGGTTACGTAAATGTAGTTCAGCAAATGTAACCATTTCACATTTGCCCAAAACCTTCCATCAGTTCTCACTAGAGTAGAGCTGGTGAAATAACAGGATTTACTTATGGCATCATCAAAAAACTGATCCACTGAGATTTTCCAATATGAGATTATGCACTAGGAGTCTAGCCATCAAGTTGTACGTTACTGAATAGATATTTTATTTATTTTCTTGGCTTTCTAATGTCATGCAACCCAGGGCAGTTTATAACAAGATTAAAACAAGAACTAAAGTCTAAAGAAAATGTTGAAAGGCAATTAAACAAGCTATATAAAAACACATAACTGTTCAGTGGTGCTTTCCATGTACCATTTTGATCATTAAGATTTGAGAAATGGCAATTGTCCATTCACCTTTCCACAGTCAGACTAAGCAGAAATACTGGCAGATAAACAATTGGTTGAACAAAGTTCATTTTCAATGTAAGGTAGAACTATCATATAACTTTGTATGTACACTATGCAAGATTGATGTAGGTTCTTAGCCCATATTTGTTCAAATGCAGTCATTTAATTGGTCAGTTGCCCAGGCAATATGATGTTTCTAGAGTAATGTTTGCCAGGATTTGTCTTCCCTTGCAAGGATAAACCATTGAAACTTCATAGCATTTTTAGTAATAAAATGGTTCTGTGCTTGCCTTCACTAGCCTCATGGGAAGAGAGCAGAAATTTGGTCATTGGGTGCAATGACTCTTGATCCAGAGTCAGTGGTGTTTTGAACTTCCTCCATTCCCTTCCCCTTGTATCCTCTTTTTGGTAGCAAACTTGACCACCTTTCCACTTCCAGTGAAGTATGAGCATTAAGCTGGGTTGATTTTTTCTCCCTTTCCTTGTTTGTCATCTTTTTTTACATACCCTATATGCTATACTTGGCATGGGGTGGAGTCTCTAAATAGGTGTACACTTGGCAGGTGGTGGAGGGAAGAGATTAGGAGTCACACTGAACACAGTGGCACACATTTGGGGAAGGGAAAGAGCTCTAGAACCAGCAAAATAGGCCCTGAGACCCATCTAATGGATAAATCCACTATCCTTTGAGTTGACCTGAGGACAATGCCCATACATTCTCTACTTCTGTAGAGGGGTTTCCTAAGGTCTATCTTCCAGCAGTGGTCCAGATGAGAAATAACCCAGCTCTTGGTTCCCTTTCAGGGCTCAATTGGTTCACCCAGAGATAGGCTGAGGAAGTTGTCAGGAGGTGACACTTGCCTCAGTTGAATCCACTGCACATTCCCCACCCCTCTTCTGCACCTTTCCAGGTGCAACACAGTTAAATAGATTTAGTTGAAATAAAGTAGCCCTCACTCAACCCAGTTTCTTTCCCTACTTTTATTATTCCATTGTGAATCAGCAATGATATTTATAAACCTGTAGTACAGGCTGAATATTTAGCTAGAGTCCAGAATACCCAAAGATAGCTGAATCAGTACTCCACTTCAAGTTTCTATGAAGCATGTTGTGATTGTTGAATGTTCATCCTTTCATTTATTTTTCTTTGTAAACTGTAAGACTTTGTTAACATAGTTTGCATTACACATGAAGTGTGCATTGAGCTATATTAATGCTGAATATTATTACTAATTATTACAAAACCAAGAAAATTAGGATGGTAGCTAGATATTCAGCTCAAAGAAAAGAAGAGAAATTACAAGCAATTCTTAAAACAAAATACAGACATGCTCAGAGGAATAGAGACTTGAAACTGAACAAGAATCATGACAAAGGGCTTTTTACAAACAGCTAAATTTACATTTAATTATTTATTGATTTGTTAATGACAACTTGTTAGCACTGGACTGCAGTTGTTATTGTACTTCTCTGAATCACAGATGAGGACCCAATTTGTTTAAAGACATGATAACTTAATAGCAATACCTCCAGATAATTCAGACAAGGCTTATTCTTGTTCTTTTCTGTAAAAGTACAGACTGAGAAATAGGTTTAGAATTCTTCAGAATAAATCTCTGACCCCTGTGGGCAAAATTGCCATTTATATTGTAATTTTACACAAAGAGAATGTTTCAACAGGTACTGTTTCTACAACCTTGTCAAACCAAGGACATTTGCTTCCATTTCTGTATCCCCCACAATGGTGTTTGCATGGTGATATTTCATAAATGTTAAAAGACTTCCTAGGAAGAAACAACTGAGATACAAATCCCTAGATAAATATTAAATGACAGCATGCCACCTGAGCTCTTAATAGTGAAGAGGACATCCTAAGAATATAATCATACCAAGTTACCAGGAAAAAAAACTTTGTAGCTGTCAAATGTTAGTCTTATTTAGAAGATGTTATTGAAACTAGCCTTTCCCAGGTCAAGTCATTTACGCATTTCCCCGAAATATCACTTGGGAGATAAGATAAAGAAAAAAATTATAAATCCCTACATTGAAATTTCTAGCAGCACTTTCCAAGATTGCCTGAAAGAAATTGCAGTTCATGAACCAGTCCTGATCAATTCCTCTAATAACTTTTTAAAATTCTTTAATAGTGAAATCCTCACTTAAAGGAAGCCTAAATGCGAGAGCTGGGGTAAGGCATAAGACTCTTCTACTTTGCAAATTTATAATTGTCTGAAGACCATTTCTAATGGTCTTCAGACCATTATGCTGTCAGCTCACCTTAGAGGTCTTTGCAAGAGAAAGAAATCTGCTGTGTGAGAACCACTAGTACAAGAGCCACAACATAAGGAGAAAAAGAAAATTATTGGAACCCTCTTCACCAGTAAGAGAAGGGCAATAATAGGACAATGTTTGGTATGGTGAGGATAGCACTAAGCAATTTGCAACACCTCTAGGTAGGGAAGGGATTGAATTTATTTCATGGCCCTTCTATACAGCACCTAAAATGCAGAAGTTACTGGGTTAAAAAGGCGGTTAACTAAATGACGCTAGCACCAAATGCACGCTCATTCACATTAACAGAGGAAAAATACGTGGTGAAAAGGTCCCCTTATATCCTGATTTCAGCTGGAAAATGCACATATTCACATGACTGTATAACCCTAAAGTTATGCAAAACATGCTTTTCTTCCCTCCCCCATGTGTAGACTGCTCCAGTGCATGTTTGCTTTTAACAAGTCTGAAACAGCTAATCATCTGATTGGGTATGTGTACATATGAGGTCCAGCACATAACAGTGGTTTTTTTTAAAAAAACACACACACAAATCCTCCACCAGATGTCCCCTGTCAGCCTTCCATCTTGTTCCATTATAGAGGAAGCCTGTGAGTACCTAATCCTGAGACTAAACTATCATTTAATTCTTTTGGCCAGTTAGGATTGTGATCCAAATTAGTAAGTATTACTAGATATTGTGAACCTGTGGTCCTCTGTATCAATTAAACCAAAGTATCTATTTCCTTCCTTCTTTCCTTCCTTCCTTCCTTTTTTGAGCCTCAGCCAGCTGATGTCACTTTGTGATGGAAGCCCTGTAGCATGTTCATTTGAGTGCTATAGTTAGAATGGGAAAATAGGATCCTTGGTTTCTTTAGTCATTGTCCCTGTTGCATTTAGTTGGAAATTTTGAAGCGCTGGGAAGTGTGAAGGTAGCTACCATTTCAGACTGCTTCTGGAAGAACCCACTTAGAGGACTGCCATCATGGGATGGTTTGGATACAGTGGAATAACTTTATTCTGATAAAAGAAATTCCTCTAATTCAGAAAGCTTCTCTGACCCTAACCTAGCCTCATGAAGGATAGATGCACACATTCTTCATTATTTAATGCCATTAATTTGTGTGTGCATGTCTGAGAAAACTTTGGTTTCTATCAATGACCATACACTTTCAGTTGAATTATCATATATCATTTCACTTGTTTTATTGACACTGCTTAAAATTTCACCTGAAACTTAAGATTGTTTTTGTTTTTCTTTGGATCTTTTTTATCATTAAGCTTGAGTAACAAACTCTGTATTACTTCATGTTTCTTACAATGTCTTGAGGCTGAACACTTGATCTGACATGAAAAAAGAAGCATGCCTGCATTGATATATAGCTGTTCTTTTTTGTATGAGAAATCCTTTGGAGGGGGTGACAACAACAATAGATGATACAGAAGAATCAATACAAGGTGGGGGCGGGAGGTGAACTGCATGAACTCTGCAATAACTTTGACAATATCTAGTTGACAAAAGAGACCACACTGTTGAAGGATGGCAACATGTTTCAAAAAGAAGAATACAGTGAAAGAATAACCAAATCTGGGTCGTGCCACAAATTATATTAAGCTTATAGTAATAATAATATTTGACTAGTTTACACCCCAAGTGAGCATGTTACCTTTAAAACTGAATGAACAGACAAAGAGAATTAATTTGATTTTCCCCTTTTTGTAATGGACATTTTAAACATTTTCAGAACATTTTATGGAAATTTGTCCTACTTTTGCAAATGTTGTTACATTGTTACATTACATCAACAGCACTGGATGTTTAATCTGCTTAGATGAGTGGGAACATCTCTGGAGAGTAAAAATAAAAATATTCAGAAACTATTCACTTCTGGTAAATTTCTACAAAATGTTTAATCAATCCTATATGACACCTGTCAAAATAGTCAAAATGCAGCCACAATTGAAAAATAATTGTCAGAAAGGCAAACAAGCAATGGCATCATTTTTCCATATGTGGTGGTCCTGCAAGAAGGCAAAAAACTTTTGGATTGAAATCCATAAAACTATTGAAAAACCCATGAACCCAGAGGCATTCCTACTAAGAATAACAGACAGATCACTTTTGAAGATATAAGACAAACTTCACCCTGATGACAACTGCTGCATGGATTGCTCATGCACAGGCTTGGAAATTGAAGGAAACACCAAAAGTGGAGGAATGGATTGTGAAAGTGGCAGAAGTGGCAGAGATGGACATTCTTACAGGATACCTTCTGTCAAAAGATCCTTTAGAGTATTGGTTCTCAACCTGGGGTCCCCAGATGTTTTTGGTCTTCAACTCCCAGAAATCCTAACAGCTGGTAAACTGGCTGGGATTTCTGGGAATTGTAGGCCAAAAACATCTGGGGACCCCAGGTTGAGAACCACTGCTTTAGAGTTATAGAAAGACTGGGAACCCTTTAAAATGTTTCTATAAGGAAAAACTATTTCAACGTGGGGATTACACATTTAAAATGGAAAGTTTGACTTTATAAAATCAAAATTTCTAACATATTGTTCAATTTCCTCTTGAAGAAAGTCACAATGAAGAACCTTTTGGGATTATTTGGTGTGGCTTCCTTTTCCACAGGATACGCATTTCTGTACTTCTCAGGGAAAGTAGAAATTAATGTTTTAAAATTAAGATGAATGTTAAGAAGTAATGTCTGACGCATTTAATTATGAGAAACATCAGATATGGCATTCTTTGTTCTAGCACTTTTATGGAATGATAAATCAGTTTGTGTTTTCTATTAATAATGGAGTTATCCACATTTGTCTAACAGTAGTCATAAAAAAACATGAAAGGTTACATGTCATGTTTATATGTAGAATAAGTTTTATAAATGTGGTATTTGAAATAAAGGACAAAGTTCTGTACCGAGTAGGCACAGTTGGATTCTGTTTCCTGGAAAAGCATTAATGCTAAAATCAAGATTTGGAAGTACTTTACTTTGCATGATTCTGCCATGTTTAATAATCATGTGCACAAAATTTGTTCCTACCATCTCTTTAATGTTTTCTGTTTATTCGGAAGCACAAAATGGAAAGCCCCCTCCCCATATAAAAATCTGCTCAACACAAGAGCCTGCCTAAAGCCTGCTTCCATGTGCATCTGAACTTGTCTCCTGGCCTTGGAAAGAGAGTGCATGTGTGGTGGGGTGTGTAGGCAGGCAGGCAGGCCTGCAGCTCAGTTGCAGGCATGATCCAGGCCTGCCTGCATGCCCCACCACACATGCACTCTCAAATAATGTGGCAGGTTGTGTGTGGTGAGGTGTGCAGGCAGGCTAGGAGCAGGCCTGCATCTGATTAGTTAGACCACATCTGGAATACTGTGTCCAATTCTGGGCACCACAATTCAAGAGAGATATTGACAAGCTGGAATGTGTCCAGAGGAGGGCGACTAAAATGATCAAGGGTCTGGAGAACAAGCCCTATGAGGAGCGGCTTAGGGAACTGGGCATGTTTAGCCTGAAGAAGAGAAGGCTGAGAGGAGATATGATAGCCATGTACAAATATGTGAGAGGAAGCCACAGGGAGGAGGGAGCAAGCTTGTTTTCTGCTTCCTTGGAGACTAGGACGCGGAACAATGGCTTCAAACTACAAGAGAGGAGATTCCATCTGAACATTAGGAAGAACTTCCTGACTGTGAGAGCCGTTCAGCAGTGGAACTCTCTGCCCCGGAGTGTGGTGGAGGCTCCTTCTTTGGAAGCTTTTAAGCAGAGGCTGGATGGCCATTTGTCAGGGGTGATTTGAATGCAATATTCCTGCTTCTTGGCAGGGGGTTGGACTGGATGGCCCATGAGGTCTCTTCCAACTCTTTGATTCTATGATTCTATGAGTGCTTCTTACTCTAGAATAAGAGGCGCTCAGCTTCAGGCACTGGCAGGCACGTGCACTTTCTGGACCTATCTGCATGCTCTGTCACATATGCACTATCAGAGAGTGTGGTAGGGTGTGTGTGATGGGGTGTGCAGGCAGACCTGGAGCAGACGTGCAGCTGAGGTCCTCTTACTCTAGAGTAAGAGGGGCTCAGCTGCAGACACTGGCAGATGCATGTGCTTTCTGGGCCTGCCTGCATTCCCCACCATACAATCACTCTCTTTCCAAGAAGAGTGCATGCGTGGCAGGGTGTGCAGGCAGGCCTGGAAAACATGCATACCTGCCAGTGCCTACAGCCAAGCACTTCTTGCTCTCTAGTAGAAAGAGCAGGTGCCAGGTCAGGAAGGAGAGCCAGTGGGTGGGAAGTTCCCCTCCCAATAATGATCCGATTTTCAGGCCCCCAAAACGAAAGAACCAAAAACAACCCTCCCAATTTTGGGAGGCTTACCTGGGACACAAAACGGGAAAAGGTTTTCCCCGAATACACATGTCTAATGTTTAACTTATTTTTAAACAATAACTAATTAACTACTCAGAGGAGATTTATTTTTATACTCTTTTTGCTCAGGACAAAAAAAATGTGTAAAAGCAGCACCATATTTCAAATGGACTGAATGTCTTCCTAACAGCTTTTCATGTCCAGCTTTCACCACCATACATACAAATTGAATTTCCATTAATTAAGACATAACTTTATTTATTTATGAAGAACCTAAATTTCTTGTCAAGATACATGCATAATTTACCATTCCTGTTATATATCTGAGAGATATATTTGAATGACTGAAAAATTGAAAACTGCACCTAAAACATCTTTAGGTACAATCCAACTGTCTGGCAAGTTACCCCAAAGGGAAGAGGATGTCCCATGTCCATTTTTCAGATTTCTAAAATCTACTACAAACAAACCATTCTGGGCACTAGGGGACTATTTGCTGGGACTGACAGCTCCATTTTTGGATTTGCTTTCAGGTGCCGCAATTTTTTTGCCGCACTTCTTTGTCCTGGATTATGAGGCTATCTGGAAGGGCACTTATACTCTCAGAGTTGCTGTTATTGTGTATTCCTGAAAAAATAAACATGTTCTGGCAAAGTTTCCTATATAATATACTGTTCATTTGGGGGGGGGGGGAATGTAGAGAATGGCAATTAATGGAATTCATAAGTTTCAGAGTCTCGTCAGTTTTTGCCAACATACTCCGTCTCAGTACAGTTATCTCCATGAGCTATAGTCTGCACTGTAAGGGGGGGGGGGGGGCAAATAGGCTGGTAAATAGTAGTCCTTTTTGCCTCTCATTAGTGGAAATGTCTCGATAATCTGGCTTGCTCTACAGGAAAACCCTAGTAACCTCTGGATTTTGAATGATAATCTAGGCAACTGTCTGAATTGGTATCACAATTCATCTTTGAACAATCAATACCATGGTAATTTTTTGAAACATAAAATACTACTTAAAGTTTTAGTAAAACAATGACACAATTGCCTTTTTCAATATACTGTACATTCAAGACAAGGATCCATTCTATTTTAGAATAGTTTGAACTATTAACCAAATGACACAAGGGCAGTATACTACTGTGAGGAGTAATTTGAGGTTTAAGTTTAATATTTGCTGAGTTGTATATATCTTAATTTTGAATTGATGTTTTTGATATATGATTATCTCACCTCCAAGACAGAAATCTATTCATAATAATAAATATTTTTTCTCTATGTTTCATTCTCAAGATCTGATCCACAAATCTGCAGATTATTATAGGAGAACCAATTTCACAAAAACAACTTTTGGAATATAAAGTGGTTTTTATTATTCTTCATTCAAATTTCAGTGGCATTGCCCATATCACAATCCAATGATTTGACAGCTCTATTTTATATTAAAAAAAAGCAAAACAAAAAAAAACCCCTCTTATTACATTCCCCTAAGATTTTGTTCTATATTATTTTGTGATCACTTTTCACATAATGCCGGGATCGAGCAACAAAAGGACTGTAAACCCTAATTCTCATAGGCTTGTTTCCAATGTTCTTGCATTATAAATAGATAATTATCATGGGTAAAGTAGAATATGCAATTGAACAGAGAAAAATGAATCTTGCTATGACAATAGGAGGCACCCTTGTCCATAAGCATTAATTTTAAATGTGTGTCCTTTGTTTAATCTCTATTTTGTGTATTTTAATATTTATTTTATAGAAATGTATTTTAATGTGTACCTGTTATATAAATACATTTTGATACATGTATATCTGTAGTGTTTTTGCAATGTTTGTGTGTTTTAATTATTCTGTAACCCGCCTTGACCCACGAGGAGAGGCAAGTAAGAAAAACAACAACAACAACAACAACAACAACAACAACACAAAAAGCAAACATACTTTGACTGCCAAGGTTAGTATTGTGTTGCCATCATACAAAATGGAGAAAAATATGGCTTGATGTGTTCAAAGAAAAGAATCTAGAAAAAAAATCCTGTTAATTCGTTCTGCTGCTCTTTGTATTTACAGTAATTTAAATTTCAATCTACGATTAAGTTTCACATATGTTCCTGCCTGAATGATTATTCTTATGCAACTTTTTGTATGGTTCATAAATCTACCTGATCAATCTAGTTACAACAGGTGTACGTGTGTGCAAGAAGAACATCCATACACATGGGTCCATAACCTCTTTATTTCCACTCTGTTCCTTTCCCTTTGTACTGATTGCTGAGTTTTCAGAAGTACCAAGATACTATTATATATGTATATCCACTCATTTATCTGCCTTGTCCTGTTATACTATTACTTTCGCTCCGTTCGTGTCTACACAGACTGGAAAATCTGGGGCCAGTCAAGAGCAGAAATTATCTGGACTGACCTTGGAAATAGCACCCTCCTAATGTGGTGGTGGGTTGGAGTTCACACATTCCAGCTAGACCAAGATCCTGTCCGCCTTGATGAACTATCACTTCTATCTCTTTGGGCATTTCCACACAGCTCTTTATCCCAGGAGCATCTGTGTTTAAAAAATGCAGAAACTCAATCCCCCTTCCTCAAAGCCCTAAAACCCTTTTTAAAAGTAAGGAAAATTTACCCGGCCTCCAGGAGAGTGTTGCCGGAGCTCTCCTGGAGTGTAGAAACAGCATGCCAGGACAGTGGGAGCGGGGACAGCCTCCTTTTTATTGTGGAAGTTTCTGCAATAAAGGGGCTGTCTGGATGTGCCCTTTGCCAATGTTGCTGTTTCTAACCAGCTGTAGAGCTCTGCATGAACTCTTGACCACCATAACCACCAGGTGTGAACATCAGCAGAGGCACTGCACAACCAAGTAGAAGGTGGGGGGGGGGGGTCGATCTCCCCACTTTGTTCCTGGACATACAAGCACCTCTGATGTCAATATGGGGTGTATGTGATGGCTAGGAGCTCACATGGAGCTGTGGAGCTAGCTGTGCCATGATCCATTCTCTATTTCCTATACTGATGATCAACAGTACATCATGTGGATCATTCCAGATTGGACACTTCACAGAAGTCACTGGAAAAGTTAGAACATATGGTTATTTTTCCTAAAATGGGGCAAAGCTGGATTAATTTCCAGTTAGTATTACTGGAATACTCACTGGATAACACAATACTCACTGGAACTGTAGGAAATGTGAATCTTGGTTTTAATGCCTACATAGACAAAGTCTTCCATGAAACAGTACTATTGGAACAGTCTTCAAGCAACAGACTCTATCAGCTTCTTGAATAGTGGACTGTAGCAAGCAAATCATACGCTCTCAGACATGAGTTTTCCTCTGACACTCACAATATACCATAGGTATAAATATTGCCATCAATAATGAAGAATTTTAAAAGCTCCCAACCCAAGTTAGAGTATTAGAAATTTTGCATGTTTTTCCATTATTATTTTCTTTTCATTCTGGGGCTTTTAATTTGCAACCCCCCCCCCCCCCCCCAAACTGGCTCAGGTTTTTATGCAAAAACCTTGATGTTTTCCTTCACAGAAAGTCCTGAAGTATGAAACAAATCTTATGGCCATTGCCCATTTTTTTAGTCAGGGTTCAATGTATCAAGATGGCCTTTCTCATCAAAGAATAGAAAATGGGCAGATTCTCATTATATCTTTAGTAAAGGCACACTCTTTTGAGATTTGCAGATATTTATTTATTTATTTATTTATTTATCGTGTCAGGAGCGAACCAAAACAGTTGTATTGCATAAAACAAAACAAAACACAAAGTTTGCAGACTTGACATTCTATTACATGTCCTTTGACCAGTAGCTGGCCACTTGGAGTGCCTCTGGTGTTACTGCAAGAAGGTCTTCCATTGTGCATGTGGCAGGGCTCAGGTTGCATTGCAGCAGGTGGTCAGTGGTTTGCTCTTCTCCACACTCGCTTGTCATAGATTCCACTTTGTAGCCCAATTTTTTAAGGTTGGCTCTGCATCTCGTGGTGCCAGAGCGCAGTCTGTTCAGAGCCTTCCAAGTTGCCCAGTTTTCTATGTGCCCAGGAGGGAGTCTCTCATTTGGTATCAGCCATTGATTAAGGTTCTGGATTTTAGCCTGCCACTTTGGGACTCTCGCTTGCTGAGGTGTTCCAGCAAGTCTCTCTGTAGATCTTAGAAAACTATTTCTTGATTTAAGTCATTGGTGTGCTGGCTGATACCCAAACAGGGGTATCAGATTTGCAGATGAGGCCCTTTATATATTCCCTTTAATTAAAGATGTTTCATATTCTAGAAATGGGTGGTTCTTTCCATGATACCTTCTATGTGATTCTTCATCCAGTTAGAATTAGATATGCCCAACAATGGTATGATAATATGCAAGTACTAATAAATAGAAGTATAAAAACTTTTTATTCTTAAGAAATTTTGGACTACCTTTATCGTTGCTATTTATTAATTAGAGATTTTTTTAAAATTTGAGTTATCTATGATAGATGACCTATTATTTATTTATTTCACCAAGGATTTTCATTGTCTTGGGTTATACAAATATCTATAGATAATGTGAATCTTTCTGGACATAAAAAGATATATATGTTGATAAATAATATATAATAATAATATTTCCCAATGCTGTGCATGTCTTAGCAGACTATTCATGTTAAATAAATAATAAGCAAGAATAGAAACTACTTTTGGCATTACTGCTCTAACTTCAATGGGCCTGAATAACAAAAGGCAATTTGTTTACTTTTGTTTTAGAAGACTATACAAATCCTTCAAATATTTAAGGAAAAACTGTGTTTTATTCAGAGTTTGGAAAAGTTACTTTTTTGACATCAAGTCAGTTATATCTGTAGTACCTGTACCAGAATAATCAATAACTATTATTAGTGAATTTTCAGTTTCCCTCTTCTGGAGGATTACTACTTAAATCTGTGCTTATTTTTTTTTAATAAATTTTATTATTACAACATAGGAAGACATAAAAAGGCATAAAAAGACAATACAAAGACAATACAGAAGACATTCGACAATACTATAGGATTTACAGACCCCCTAACCCAACCTTACTAACTATCTAATCCTAGCCACCTAATACAAAACATATAATACAGATACGTTAAAAACAGAGTGCTTATAGCCACTATTTGACCTCCTTCTCTCTCTGCTACGGCATTTCATTGTAAAGTTTCACTTTCTATACTTACACTATCCTTATATATTATTTTTGTACTACATTGCTCTACCTTATCTTACTACGACTTCTTACTAATAAATACTTCTTACTAATAAATTCATCTATATTAAAAATAGCTCTTTACGTTACAAAAAGGTTTTCTTCGTATTGTCTTGTTGTAGCTATTGATATTTCTGCAATCATTCCATACCTCTTAGCCTCCTGTCTGGATACTGTGTCTTACTTTTATAAAAAAGGTGTTAGTCTGTTGATAATTTTATCTTCTTTTCTCTAAGCCAATCCTTAACCGGGGTCCAGTTCGTTGGAGATACAGGCATATTTCGTGAGGATGACAGGATGTTCGTTAATTGGTCCACGTTCATTATATCTAGTATTTTCTCTATCCACTCTTCTTCCGATGGAATTGTCTTTTGTCTCCAGACCTTTGCCAATAATAATCGGGCTGCCGTTATTAAGTGGGTGAATAATTTGTCTGTCTCTTTGTCCCACCCCCCACCCGTAAGTCCTAATAGGAAGCATTCCGGTCTGAAAGGGATATTTTTCTTTAATATTTTCTGACATTTCTCATGTATTAGTTTCCAGAACTTGCTTACCCTCTCGCAGGACCACCACATGTGTCGATAGGTCCCCTTCTGTTCTCCACACTTCCAGCACTTATAACACATCTGTTTGGAGAATTTTGCTATCTTGGCTGGTGTTAGATACCACTGATGTGTCATTTTCACCCAGTGTTCTTTTAGGTAGTAGGAGTAGGAGTAGTTTGTTTTACTATTCCATATTAAACTCCATTCATCTAAAGAGATGGATCGCCCTATTAATCTAGCCCAATTTATCATATATTCTTTGACCCGTTCTTCCTCAGTAGACCATTCTAATAGTATCTTATATGCTTTTGTGATGTATTTTCTGGGGGAGTCCAAGAGCCTATCCCATGCTGTTGGGTTTTCCATAAACCCTACTTGGCTGTCTTTTTTGAAATATTCCTTCAGCTGCCAATGCTGAAGCCAAGTGATGTTATTATATTGCACTTTTAATTCCTCCTGAGATTTGATCCTGGTTTCTTTTCTTTCCCTAAGTAACAGATCTTTATATGTAGGCCATGAGCCCCATCCCAATTCCCTCCTTTGATGGGCTTCGAGGGGGGAGACCCAGAGTGGGGTTTTGGGATACATCCTATCCTTATACTGGTCCCACACTTTCAACAAAGCCGATCGAATAAAGTGGTTCCGGAAGTTTTTTTCCACTTTTGCTTTATTGTGCCATAAATAGGCATGCCACCCGGTTCTTAGGTCGTGGCCTTCTAGGATTAGCAGTTTTTTATTTTTTAGTAGTATCCAGTCTTTGATCCACTCCATACAGCTTGCTTCGAAGTATAGTTTTAAGTTTGGCAAGCCCAGTCCCCCTCTTCTTCTTTCATCTGTCAAATTCGTCAGGTTGATTCTAGGTTTTTTGTTGTTCCACACAAATCTCGAGATGTCTTTATGCCACTCCTTAAAAAGCTGCTTCCTTCTAATTATAGGGAGGTTTTGAAACAGATGCAACATCTTTGGAAGGATGTTAGATTTTATTACCGAGATTCTGCCCAATAGGGATAATTTCATATACTGCCAGTCTTTCAGATCTTTCTTAATTTCCCTCCATTTCGCTTCATAATTATTTTTTAGGAGTTGGGAATTTTTAGCTGTTATGTAGATACCCAGGTATTTAATTTTAGATGTTATTTGTAATCCTGAAATCTCCATGAGCTTTTCCTTCTTTTCTTTAGAGATGTTTTTAGTTAGTATATTAGATTTTAGTTTATTAATTCTGAAGCCTGAGACTTCACCGAACTTCTCTATCTTATCAATCCACTTTTTGATGTTATTTAAAGGGTCCTGTATCGTACAAATTAAATCATCGGCGAAAGCCCTCAGTTTAAAAGACTCTTTTTGGATGGTTACTCCTTTCAATGTAATATCTTCCCTGATCCCATTAAGTAGGATTTCAAGTGCCAAGATGAAGATTAGTGGCGATAAAGGACAGCCCTGTCTCGTACCCTTTTCAATGTCGAGATTTTCTGAGTCTTGTCCATTCACTCTTATCTTGGCTTTCTGGTCTGAATAGATGGCATTTACGGCATTCAGGAAATTGTGTCCGACATCTATTTCTCTCAATATAGAGTTGAAGAAGGACCAGTTGAGATTGTCGAAAGCCTTCTCCGCATCGACAGATAATATAGCCAGTTCTTTTTGGGGGTGGGCTTCGTGGTATTCTATAATGTCTAGGATGTTTCTGACATTGTCCTTCATTTTCCTATTTGTTAGAAATCCTGTCTGCTCCTCCTTTATCCATGAAGATAGGAACCCTTTCAGCCTATCCGCTAATATTGTAGTGAAGATTTTGTAATCACTATTTAAAAGCGAAATTGGTCTATAGTTCTTTACACTGAGGGGGTCCATACCTTCTTTGTGTATCATAACAATATTGGCCTCTTTCCAAGAGTCGGGCATTTTCCCAGTTTGTAAGATTTCATTCATAACTGCTCTCAGATTTGGTATAATAACCCCTTTAAGTTTTTTATAATATAGCATCGATATTCCATCTGGTCCTGGTGTTTTCCTAGAATCCAGTCTCTTAATCGCTCTCTCCATCTCTTCTATCGTGATATCTCTATTTAGTGCTTCTCTCTGGGATTCTGATAGTCTCTCTATATTTTGTTTCCCCAGGAATTCGTTAATCTTTTCTCTGCTTATCGGGTCTTTCTTATATAAGTTTTTATAGAATTTATAGAACTGGGCTATTATTTCTTCATTTTTGGCGAAAACCTTATCTTCCTCTATGATTTGGGTGATATTTTGTGCGCATTTTTTCTTTTTAATTCTTCTCGAGAGCCATTTCCCTGCTTTATTTGCATTTTGGAAGAAATCTTGTCTCACAAATAACAGGTTTCTTGCCATTTGGTCCAGTTCTAGGCGTTCTTTTTGCTTGTTCAATATTTTTAATTCTAATTTGATTTTCTCGTCCTTTGGGTGTTTTTTAAATTGTTTCTCTACTTCTTCTATTCTGTCATTTATTTCCTTTTCCTTCCGCTTATTTTCCTTATATTTCCTACTACCTTGCTGGATAAATATACCTCTCATGTAGGCCTTACTGGTGTCCCATATTGTATTTTTTGCTATATTATCGGTGTTGTTTAGCTTGAAGAATTCTGTCAGGATCTCCATGTTTCTCTTGATGTCTTCCTTAGCTCTTAATAAGTCTTCATTTAATCTCCATTTCTTACTTTTATTTTTATGGTTTATGGCCATTTCTATCGGGCAATGGTCTGAATATTGTCGCGGTAGAATTTGTATTTTGCTGACTTTCCCTATAAGTGTCTTAGTGGCCCAGATCATATCAATTCTAGTCCATCTCCTATGCCTGTCGGAGTAGAATGTATAATCCCTTACGTTCTCATTATGGGTTCTCCAAACGTCCTGTAACCCGAGGTCGGTTTGTATTTTTAGGAAGGAGTCTGGTAGTTTCCCTCCTCTATCATTCTTCCTTCCTTTTTCTCTAATACTTTTATCCAAATTGGAATCTAGGACACCATTGAAGTCCCCCAATAAAACAAGGTCGTCATATTCTAGTTCCATTAATAAATTTTTAAGTTTATTTGCAAATTTGTTTTTCGCCCCGTTTGGGGCATATAAGTTACAAAACAACCCTTTCCACCCCGCTCTTTCCACAATCACTCCAATCATTCTGCCCTCCATATCCTTAAATACTTGTCTGGCAGGAATTGACTCCTTTACATAGATCGCGACTCCTCTTTTTTTCTCGGCTGATGCTGAATAAAATGTCTGTAATCCCTTTTGGGTGAGATGTGCCACATGTTTTTGAGAGATATGTGTCTCTTGGAGCGCAATTAGGTCATAATTCCCTTTCTTGAGGTAGTTACAGATCTTTCTTCTCTTATTCGGGGAGTTCAAACCGTTGGTGTTATTGGATATACACTTAAGACTCCACTCCATCTTTGTTTTCATTTTCGTTATCCTCTTTTACTCTTGCCTCCTTAGCGTCCGGTTCCCACTCCGTCGGCTCCTCTGCATACGGTGTACCTCTCGGTGATGTTGGTCTTGCTCGTTTGACTCCTTGTTTTTGTCCTGTTTCTCTTTTTAGCCTTTTGTGGAAATCATGCGCTTTTTCTTCCGTTGTTAACCAAAGCCGTTCTCCTTTGTATGTAACCATTATCCCTTCCGTTCTTTCCCAACGAAATCTTATATTTAATTGCTTTAACTCTTCAGTCAGGAATAAGTATTTTTTCCTTTTTTGTAAGGTGGTTTGAGGGATCTCTTTCATTATGGCGATTTTCCTGCCTTTATGTCCCTGGTTGTTACATCTAAGAATTCCATCTCTGGTTGTCTTCTTACTAAGATGTACTATAACATCTCGATCCACTTTATTTTTCTTAGCAAAGTTGGTAGTTATGCGGTACACTCGGTCGATCTGATTTTCTAATTCCTCCTTTGGTTGCTCTAGTAAGTTCGCTGTTATCTCGACCACAATTTTTCTTATATCTTCTTTTGGATCTTCCATTATGTTTCTGTATCTGAGCTGAAATTCCAGTTCATTGGCTTCCATTTTCTCTTGTTGTCTTTCCAGTCTCGAGCTTCTTTCTGCCAGTTCCTCTAGTCTTTTTTCACATTGTTCCTGTTTGCGCGACATTTCTTGTTTTTCTTTCTTAATTTCTTTCATCTCATGTTGGAACGATTGTATTTCCTTTTTCATTGTATTTAATTCTTCTGTCATTTCTTTTCGCATTTTCTGGAGTTCCCCCTGATGTGCATCTTGTTTCTCTGACAATTTTGTTAAATTCTCCTGATGTGCATCTTGTTTCGCTGAGATTTCTTTTACCTCTTTTAAAATTTCTTTCAAGATTGATTCTTCTATGATTACATTCTTTTTATTTGAGCCAGATGTTGAGGTAGATAGTTTCTTTTTTATTTCCTTCTCCTTCTCACCTTTGTCACCTTTTTCTCCCTTATTTTTTGGTGTGGACATCTCTGCTTTTCCTGATTTTGAATCTCCTATTTGGTTAGCTCCAGTGTGATCCTTTTGAAGTCTTTTCTCTTTTTCCATTGCTGCTTGTTCCTCTGCTTTCGCTTGTTTTGCCCCTTTCCTTGATCTTTCCTTCCTCTCTTTGTATCTTAGCCGGGTTCTTGTTTTTATTTTCCACTCCTCCTCTGACTTAGCCCTTCTGGCCTTTGGCTGTCCAGAAGGCAAGTTGTAATATTGTGAAATTTAGCTAGAATGTTTTCTTTCTTGCTCTTTTTCGTTCCCTCTTTTCCTTCCCCTCCTCTGTCAGCCGGCACAGGGTATATATATATATTTATTTATTTATTGTTAAATTGTAAGTCTTTTGTACTTACTCTCTTTCTTGTTTCTCTTCCTTCAATTCCCTCCGTTGCGCTCTAAGGCTTCCTTTCTTCTTATTTTCTACTTCTTTATTTCTTTATTTCTTTATTTCGATTTATTTCCACTCTCGCGCCAAGTCTCCCGGCCAAATCTCGCGAGCTTTCTCCGTTCCTCGCGTTTCTCGCGTCTCCTCGCGATGGCCTGTCTCCGCGCGTTCGCGCCACGGCTCCCAAGTGTGCGCACGTCGGAGGAGATGCAACGCAGCTGGCGGGCGCTTCAGGGTAGGGTAAGTTATCTTAATTAACTATCTTAAGTCCTTTAATTGCCTTTGTAGTTTTAAATTCTTTAATTGCCCTAATTATTGGTTAGGGCTGGGAATTGATTAGAGGATTCGTAGGCTATACATTGAGTTTTTAGAGTAGTTCAAGTCTAATGTATTCTCCTGTTCTCTTGCTTACGCCTTAGGCTTCGGCGTTTTCGGCGTTTTCTCCGGGCAGTCCTCACTGTATATTATATTGTGTCTAATTTTAATCTGTGTTTTCTGCCCCCTTGATGGAACAAGCGAATGGAGGGGAGAGGAGGGGAGGGGGATTTGGAGTTTAGAGTTTCAGCGGGGTTCCTCTTCAGAGTCAAGGTGGCGTGGCGAGGGGGCGGGAGTAATAGTTTTGTAGTACTTTTGTTCTATTCTTAACCCGACAAACCATCAGCGCCTCTCAACTCCTCTTTCTGCTGTAACAAACGGCCAGGCCCTGCGTCTCTCTCCTTCAGGATATTAACCTCTAGCATAAGTTGCGTGAAGTAACTCCGGGCTGAACCGAGATGGTGGGGTTTCACGACCAAGCCTTCCTCACATCAACAGTATCCACAGTATTGGCAATTCCAATAATAATAATAATATTGGTAGGCTGTGCAACAACAACTTAATTGTACAGAACTAGATAGAGCCTATTACTCTTCCATCTCTCATCCCTTTTTGGAAGTTCTTAGAAATACCGATGCAGAAAGAGTGTTTACTCACAACCTCTTGTTGTATGCTTCTTTCCTTGGTAAGGTGTGGGTGGCGGCAAAGTGCCGAGATCCGCTGTAGTCAGCTGGCCGGCTAGCGTTTCGGTGATCGCTACCCTGTGGGGGCCACTGCCGGGTCTATCTGCCCCCCGCCCTTGAGGGGAGAGGGGAATTTAGACCGTCGGCTGGCACCCCTGTGGGTTTTGCGTCCTTCCCAGTCTCCATCCGCTGGTTAGGGGGAGCCGAAGGCTCGCCACATCACTCAAAAGACGCTGAGGTTTGAGGAGCTCTCAAAACCACCATCTTGCCGCCATGATTCCACACCGGAAGTCAACCCTTAAATCTGTGCTTATTTAAACATTACTCAGTTTGTATATCAGTCTCAGGGTGTATTTACATTATAGAATTAATGCAATTTTACATTGCAGTAACTGTTCTGGGTCAATGTTATAGAGTAATTGTAATTTTACAAAGTAATTAGTCTTCTCTAGAAAGAGTGCTAAAGCCTTATCACATTTCAAAACCCTCGGTTTAGTGGGAATGTGTTAGCAACTTCATTTTTTGCCGTAATGATGTTAACAGTGTTCCCAGAGCCACAATCTATGAGGAAAATAGTATTATGAAAGATGATTTCCAACCCTATCTTGACTTTACCTCTGATAGTGATCATTTTAGTCCCTTTTACCAAGACTGTTGGATTATTATAACACAGTATACCTGGGGCTATATTGAACACATGCAGAATATGCTATTATAATTTAACTGGTTGATAACTGGCAAATAGAGGGAGAAAACAGGGAGGCAGTGACAGATTTTGTATTTCTACATGCAAAGATTACTCCAGACACAGATTGCAACCAGGAAATCAGAAGAAGTTTACTTCTTGAGAGGAGAGCAATGACCAATCTCGATAAAATAGTGAAGAGTAGAGACATCACGCTGGCAATGAAAATCCACATAGTTAAAGCAATGGTATTCCCCATAGTAACCTATGGATATGAGAGCTGGACCATAAGGAAGGCTGAGCGAAGGAAGATAGACGCTTTTGAACTGTGATGCTGGAGGAAAATTCTGAAAGTGCCTTGGACCACAAGAAGAGCAAACCAGTCCATACTACAGGAAAAAATATGCCTGGCTGCTCATTAGAGGGATGGATATTGGAGGCAAAGATGAAGTACTTTGGCCACATCATGACAGGAAAGCTTGGAGAGGATAATGATGCTGGGGGGAGGTAAAAAGGAGGAGGGGCCAACCAAGGGCAAGATGGATGGATGAAATCCTTGAAGTAACTGGCTTGACTTTGAAGGAGGTGGGGGTGGTCTATGAGGTCACCAAGAATTAGAAGTGACTGAGAGAATAAAAAACAACAAATTTAACTTGCCTACTCTGTTCAGATCAGACCTTCTCTATTTTAAAAAATAGACTGAAATTCCAACACTAAAGTCCTGAACAGTTTTTTTCACTCAAATCCTATACCATCTATAAAAGATATCAAATGGAAGAAGGCCGAGAAGAGAGGATTTAAAATAATTTGAATTTATCAGACAGGGAAAGATATAAAAATAATCCCAACGCTGCTTCACTAAATTATAATGAAACTTTCCACTAAGGAACTTCTTTATAATGAATATCACAAGAGGGAGGTTGATAAAACAGGAAAAATATAACTGTATAGCTATATTTGAATGACGTCTGAACTGTGAGGTTTTGAAACTGTTTCTTCAATTGGGGTACGCTGCCACCTTATTGCCGAATATTCAGGCTGAGTTATATGTGTGGAGAGGATACTTAGTAACACCCTTCTGTGTTACTATGGTGTTTATTTTCCTCAGAGGGCTTAAATACCAATAACGTTCACACACAGGCTGTTGTAATGTGTTAACTATAACAGGCATAAACTCTTCTGGTACAAATGCATAATGGTTTCTGTAAGTTAATGGCACAAAAGCTTTTGGTTACTTGTGATGTACAATTCTTAGATGGGTACTGGGTTCAAATCTAGAGTTAACAAGCAGGAGATTATCTCAGGAAACTAATCTCTGATGATAATTCCAAACCAAATTCCCACTTTCTGGAATCTAGCCAAACAACCTTGGCCTAGCCTTCCTCAGGAATAAAAGAAACAGACCATAAGCAAGGTCCTGTTCCCACTGTCAGTATTCCTGGCTAATTCCTCTAGTCCTTGAATACTACAAAAGATTAACCCAATTCTCCTATCTAGCACTATCCAACTGTGAACATCAACTGACTACCTAACTCCCAACTGACAAATCCCTACTGCCAAAACTCAAGTCTCAAATTCAAAAGGTTTTTCCCTCTATTTGAATGTTAGGCTTCACCCCCTATTCCTAACCAATCTTGCTACAATAATAGAACACATTTACCATTGCTATCCCATAAAATTTCAGTATGTTTCACTTACTCACTGATTTTTGGGGAATTTTCAAAGTTTTTATAAACAATATTATTTTTTAAAAAAACCTACAAGAGCTATCTCCTTAATATTTCTATACAATTACACAAGATAGGGAATCATTCTCTCAGCTTTCAGAAATATTCATACATCTACTGATTTTAGGGATTTTAAAAAAAGTTTTGACAAAAACATTTTTTTTTTAAAAAAGCCACAACTCTGATATTAACCGTCACAACTTCCATTTAGGGATTTCTTCCCATCCCAGCACAGAGATTTACTTACTAGAAATATCAGTCACTCCACCTCTTTGCAGATTCAAAAATGTATTGGAACTCTGGCTGGCTGCAGCTACGGAATGACAATGCTCTCCCGTATCCTGATGGGGGCTTTCTGATGCTAAGCAGAATTTTGGGAATTGCATTTGATGGCAGTCTTTGGCAGGGGGCTCCTCACCTGCCCAAATTACATTTCCCAGAATTCTGGGCTTTCTCAGTCTTTTTTCTAATGAACTCGGCTTTCTTCCTGCTGCTTTCCTCCCTCTCCTAATGGTGAGGAATGGCAGCCTTTTTGGACTTCCTTTGCTTGATTGTGCTGTACATGAAACTGACTTTGAGAGGCTTCCAAGGTTCAAAAAATTCAAATGAAACAGTATTGGGTAAGTTTTGATTATTATTATTTTTGGAACAGGCCACATCCATGTGTCGGATATTGCATCGTAAATATGGATTTAACCAATTTGATCCAAGTTTGTTGTAAGTTTTTTGGGCTATATGGCCATGTTCTAGAAGCATGGCCATATAGCCCAAAAAACCTACAAAAACCCAGTAATTCTGGCCATGAAAGCCTTCAACAATACAAATTTGATCCAACATACAAAGATTAACGAAAAGTTTGCCCAGCCCTTCTTTGCATAGTTTTATCCTTGTTTCAATTTTGGGTATGGTTTTTGGAAAATTATGTTCACAAAAACATATTTGAGCAAAATAGGCTTTTGCACAAAGGAAGCATGATTTCGCAGAAAATATATGTGTGTGTGGAAGGGGTTGCATATTACACACATTTTTTACGTAGGGGGGAGGGGAAGATCTGAAACTCTCATATACTGGCCTCATGTGGAAGAAGGAAATCAATTAAGAATGTTAGTCCTTCTTCTGAACAAAATCTGTTCGGTTCAGTTGGGGGAGTTAGCTTTGATATCCTTGTGTATTTTTATCCACTGCTCTGTGTTTTAGTTTTATGATTTTTCTGATTGCAGTAGAATGGAATATATATATTTTGACTTGTTAAAACCTTTGATATTGTAACTATACTGCTGTGTCAACATGGAAAAATGGCTTAATAAATAGATGTCAGCATTTCTCTGCATTAGGAAAGTTCAGTTTCTTTCTTCAATCTCTTCTTGTTCAGTCTGTAAAAGTGTATGGCATGGCGGTACAAGAGGTAATACATTAGTGTTAAGGGTTCTGCTGTGTATCCATGTTGTCTTTTTTCAGCCCCCCCCCCCAAAAAAAAGCTCCACAGTATTGAGTTTGCATTTACAGTCTTCACTTTACTTACAAAAATAATAAAGATGAAATACTCTACCTTTACACCCATTAAAGAGTTTACATTTAAATTTGGGATGGAAAACAACTCCATGAGTAGTTGCCAATGATTACAGTGATTTGAAATAAATGAAATCACAGCTGGCATTGATGTAAAGCTGCTGTGAAGAATCGCTTTAGTAATGTTGCTTCTGACACTAGATCTAGATCTTTTAATGAAAACTTATGAAATAAAAGAAAGCCAAGATGAAGAAGAACAAATAAATGTTAAAAATTTTCCCCTTAATTTTAATGGATACAGTATCTATTCAAGCCATACAATTTTAATTGTTTAAATAAAATTTGTGAACTTATATTCCCAAACTTTACTAATATGATTTGATTCCACCTAGGTATATTTACAATCTTTTATGGGTTTAGGCTTAGGAACCAATATCATGAAATATGTAGATGGCACATAGCTGGAAGCCAAGGTGTTAGGTTGAATAAGAATGTAAGCATGTTGAGTAGAAGCAAGAAAAGGAAAGCATCACTATGGTGAAAGAACAGAAGGAGGTCTAAGAACAATATTTTGAACGCATTAGGGCTTGATTACAAGAAATTAGTTTGAAAAGCACAGAGAAATTTAATGCTTATTTATACACTGAAACACCGCAAACTTATTAATATGATAGTCCAACACTCTGATGTCATCTGCTTGATCTGCCAATCATCAATATTCTCTTGCCAATTTGGCTGGCTATAGCAGTGGAATTAGATGTCACTTTAAAAAAACTGATTAATGATGTGAATTATAGGGGAGGGGTAACTAGAAAACAAACAACCCTAAAGCACACTACAATACACATCCAAATGGGAAAACATGTGTTAAAAAATCAGGAGGAATTTGAATTCATTGCTCTGAGTCCTAGTCTCCAAAGCAGCAGAAAACAAGCCTGCTCCCTCTTTCTTATGACATCCTTTCAAA
Organism: Anolis sagrei; assembly: GCF_037176765.1. Taxonomy (NCBI): domain Eukaryota; kingdom Metazoa; phylum Chordata; class Lepidosauria; order Squamata; family Anolidae; genus Anolis; species Anolis sagrei. The sequence goes on along the minus strand of NC_090022.1, from coordinate 248,893,098 downwards.
TATTTAAGCATAGTGATCATGTTTCCTCTCAACCTTCTCCCCTGCAGGCTAAACATATCCAGCTCTTTAAGGTGCTCCTCATAGTATCCAGACCTTTGACCATTTTAGTCACCCTCCTTTGGACACGTTCCAGCTTGTCAATATCCCTCTTGAATTGGGATGTCCAGAATTGGACACACTATTCCAGGTGAGGCTTGACCAAATCAGAATATAATGGGACTGTGACTTCCCTTGATCTAGACACTATACTCATTTTGATGTAGCCCAAGATCCGATTGCATTTTTTAGCTGCTTTATCACACTGCTGGCTCTTGTTCAACCTGTTGTCCACCAAAACTCCAATATCTTTTTCACATGTACTATTGTTAAGTCAGGGATCACTCATTCTGCGTCTCTGTGTTTCATTTTTTTTCTGCCTAACTGAAGTATCCTGCTAAAAAAGAAAAGAGAAATAACAATAAAAAGAACATTTATTTTCTAATCTAAAACAGAAGGATAGAAAAGGGGTATACAATGTTTGAAACAAATGGGATACAAAAATTGAGAAATAGAAAGGCCTAATGAATGCTCCCTATCCTGTCTCTGCTTTTTTTTTAAAAAAAAAAAAAAGTCAATAGACAGCTGCCTTAGTTTTTGAAGGATCTGGTGATTGTATAAGTCCAGTCAATTTGTGTATCTCTAATTATTAGAGTATTAGATTTTTTCTTCAAATTTGGGAGGGTCTAGTGATTGTATAAGCCTGATCAATTTGTCAATTTCTGTCAGATTTATCATTTTTGTAAACTATACAAAAAGTTGGTATTTCTTCTTGTTTCCGGTAATCACAAATAATGAAAAGCTCTTCTCTTGTTTGGCCAATTTAGTCCATTTATATATATAGAAAATATTTTTGGGATCCTCGTTCTTGAAAAAGTAGGTGATCATCTAATTTTTCTCCATCATATGGAGTAGCCTGCTGCGGTAGTTGAAACATCTTCTTTATCCAGGATCTATTGAGGCTGCCATCTCTTCTTGGCTTCTTGTATGTTCTCTTTATTCTTGGTCTTCTGATCTTCTCTCTCTGAAACTAGATTCTTTTTTTTTTTAATTTGTCATGGGGCTTCAAGACTGATGTTAACCAATACCTTTGTCCTTTATAAGATACCATCAGTCCTTCTGGGCTTTCCTATCTCATCTGTAGCTTTTCTTCCTAAGTTTATCTGTCAGGAAAAAGACCTCTTTTATTTTTTATTGTCTGAGGTCTCTTCTGCACTGTCATATAATCCACATTATGAAGCAGATAATCTGGATTTGATATGGCAGTAAAGAAGAGTCCTGAGGTGTAAATTCTCTTAATAATGTAATTCTGTCATTTAAATCAGATCTTTGTTGTGGGTTTTCAAAAGTTGGTCTCGTACTTTCTTTTTTGTAAATAACACAATCACATAACTTGGAAATTTATTACTTATTGCATGTTGGAATTTGACCAAGAATTCCAGCCACAACTTCTGCTATTGCCATATCAAGTTTCTGTACAGATTCCCATATTCCTCTCAACTTCAAAGAGTTTTCTCTTTGTGTGTACTTTAATCTTTGGAGTTGGATTTAATGTCTTTGGTAATCCTTTTGCATCTTCTTTTGAGCCTCTTCAATTATATTTATTTTCTGTTTTTGTTGTTCCTGCTACTTTAAAATACCACTCATTGTGTCTGCGATCCGTTGCATATCTTTCTTTATCTCTTGTTGCCCTTTATGTAAATAATCTTCAGCCTGTGTAATTCTCTTATCAATCCTGGCCTCCAAATATTATATTTTATCTATAATTGTTCTTAATTGGCTCAAGATTTCCCTCATTGGATCATCTTGTGGGAGAGATTCTTTCCTGGAAGCTTCTTTGTGATCTTTCAATCTTTGACTTGTTGACATCACAGTAATTTCTGTAATCAAGCTGTCTTAACCCCCCCCCCCAAAAAAAAGAGACATCTAATTTTTGAATTTTATAGAGGCTCCTACAGCCTCTTTCACTTTTAGTATGCTGTTGTTACAGCCATTTTAGTTATTTCCCTATTTTCGGTATTTAAAGCTGTATTTCAAGCTCTATGGTTTTCTCTATGCTTTTCTCTATGGGTCTATCTCTATGGTTTATCTCTTTGGTCACCTTCTGCCTTCTTTGCAGAGGCTCTACATCAGTGGTTTTCAACCTATGGGTCCCCAGATGTTTTGGCCTTCAACTCCCAGAAATCCTAACAGCTGGTAAACTGGCTGGGATTTCTGGGAGTTGTAGGCCAAAACACCTGGGGACTTACAGTTTGAGAACCACTGCTCTACATGTTTTTAGGATGTTATGGCTATCAAGTTCTTAGGTGTCAGACCTCAGAGTAAAGTCACCTTGCTTAAAATATCAAAGAACACATAAGCAGTAGTCTTTATGATTTATTAAAGTAAAAGATAAAAAGTTCAAAAAAGGCAAAAGTATATTTCAAAAGATCAATCCAAGGTAGCATAGACAAACAAGATCCATGAAGACACAGGCAAGGCAAAATCCCATGAGAACATGACAAAGTCCTGAAACATGAACACGAAAGCTGTAAGATAAATCCAAGGTCTCTTGGTTGAAGTGGGAAGTTGCTCTGACACTGAGGCATATTCAAACAGCCTGTTTAATACTCTTTGGACAACATGAAGGCATTCCTATGGCCCTGAGCCTCCCTCTCTTGCCTGCTAGCAATCCTGACACTCCTTTGAACCTTAAATTCCAACCGATCAGCTCGATCTAAACCTCCAGCTTCATCAAGGTCAATTCCCTTGTTAGTGCTTTTTCCCTCATTATCTGGATGAGAATTATCTGGCTGAGAACCGTCCTCCCTTCCTGAATCATGCACCTGGCTCTCAGTAGTTTCACTTTCACCAGAGTCATCCCTTGCTGTGGGAAACAACTGAACTTCTGCCCCCTGTTCCTGGTCTTCTTCGTCTAACACAGGGACATCATTGCTTTGCACCTGACTGTGAATTTGAATCCCATCATCACTGACACTATCATTGATACTATCACTTTGAGATTCCAGCTGAGTCACAACACTAGGTATGTTAAACAATTTCAATTCTCACAGTTCTTATAGCTTAATCTTTAACAAATTAATTTACTTTCATCCTTTGTAATTGGTCTCAGCAGATAGTTTCGTCAGGCAGACTTAGAAAATTCTTGAAGAATAGTTCCAATAAGTACATTTGCAAGACAACATCACTGGGGTACATGATGTCTCCCCTTCCTTTCATCCCTTCTCCTGCTTCAGTGGGGAAGATTAGATCCTTTGAGTCTTGAGGAGTTTGCATTTGTCCATTATCTTTCTGAAAAAGTATTTCTTAACTCCATATTTTTGATAACCCACTAAGGATATCCCAGTGTTCAGTCAGCTCACAGCTCTATTTTCTTCACCAGAAGTCAGAACTTTTTTTAAAAAAAAAAGTCCACATACTGATCTGGATTATGTGGTTCTGTAGAAGCAGTTGTAGAGTAATCCTGGAGGACCTAGAAATGCCTAGATATTACACATTTTGTCAGATATGAATAAGCAAAACCATGAATACTGCTCCCATGGATACAGGTTGTCCTGTAGAAAGATAGTAAATGGGAGTACATAATTAAACTTGTGCTAATATTGATAGTGTATGTGTATGTTGGTTACAGTTTCTGATTTTTCAGTAGCTTGGAAAAACAAAGGGGTTTAATATGGATACTGTAGTCTAAGATAGGAAATTTACTTGGGGTACTAATCTAATCAACCTTAATTTTAGGTAAGAGCTGAGATAGGAGAAGTGGGAAAGCATCCCTGGGCCCTTCCACACAGCCCTATATCCCAGAATATTAAGGCAGAAAATCCCACAATATCTGCTTTGAACTGGGTTATCTGAGACCACACTCAGATAATGTGGGATTTTCTGCCTTGATATTCTGGGATATAGGGCTGTGTGGAAGGGCCCCCTAAGAGTATGAGTTTGCATCACAGAGGCCAAAATGTTAGATAAGAAGGAAGGACAGTTTGGATCATTCAGATCATCTAACACTGCTATTAGGTGTCTGCTCTGAAGGAATCTTGACTCTTCCATGTTAAGTGTTGTTGCACTTCTAACAAATATTACATGTAAGTATGGTAGACTTGATTCTACTACCAACAATTTGTAGTGCCCTGGGGATTTTTACTTGAGAGCCCGCAGAACATCTGCTGAAATTAACAGTAATTTTGTTTCAAAGCTATTAGGATCTGACATCTGTTTTTATATAAAATTTTGGTTGCAGAGTTCAGTCTACAGTTATCAATTATAGCAGGCCTATTTAATTATTAATGATAGTTCCTTTGTGTCATCATGGAGGATAGTAATATCTTAATCAACAAAGTCTCTAATTCCAAATTACAGGCAATCTGAAAAACATAAATGCTGTTGCTATTCTTTAGTCAAACATTGCATGTAAACAGCATGTTAATACATGGGTGCAAAGCCTATGGAGTATATTGGGAGAAGTTAAATTTGTCAGAAACCTCTAGAATCATATTTCTGGAAGCAATGGGATTTATAATCCAGTACGTAAGGAAGGCATGAAGTTAGATGAGATTGTTCTGTATAGGTATAATTTGCATGCAGTACAGCTTAAGATGGAGTTACATGTCTGCTATAATACACATTAGGGCCACGCCTATAAGATTTTATTTAAGACCTTAGTCCTTTTTGGATGGTACCTTAAATTTCCCTTGAGGTATTATTTTTGCTATAGTCATGATGGTTTTGTTGATATATCAGATGTGGAAGAAAACCGGTGAACATAAATGATCTTGTTGAAATGAACCTACTAATGGTCAAAACAATTCATCTTGTTTATAGAGTACTGTAGCAAGAAGGTAGAATATCTTTTTTTAAAAAAAAACCACTATACTTATCTTTAAACCCATTTAGATGCTCATTGTTTTTGACATAGTACAATTAGTGAAACAGAAAGTCAAAGAAAACATGTCAACTATAATTTTCTGGCTCATAGTGTGCCTTGCATTCTGAGTCTATTCTTTAATGATGCTATAAGCAAAGAAGGAAACACTAAAAAATTGGATTTTGATCTAAACAAGCCCAAACTGTTTAGAATTCAGGGTGCAAGCATAGCATAACTTATTTCCTATTTAAATCTAGTTAATGTGCAATTTTGAAATGATTTTCAATTTCTGCATGATTTGTACTGCATGTAGTCGGTCTGTGCTACCTGAACTATCTTGATGTAGTAGAAACTCATGACAACCCTTCAGATGAAATGGTGCTGTGTTCATTAACTCAAATGGTTGGCAGCTGCAATGAAATTAGGATAAATATCATTTCGATATCAGTTTTGTTTAACAATATATAACAATGCATTTCTATGTTGTGTAACAGAATGTGGTTTGTATGCATAGCATACAAACATTAATGCAGATAAAGCAATACTTTCAAAAGTCCATGTTATTGTTACACACTATCTGAAAATGATATACAGATTTAAACAGATGCTTAAGTGTAATCATTAGAGGGAATCCAAACCATATAGTAAAATAGAGCAGGAGAAATCTCCCTTCTCACTGCAACTCCCTGCTCACTGCAAGTCACTGCAAAAACTAAGGGACTTTCCACACAACCATAAAAACCACAATATTTGCTTTGAACAGAGTTATCTGAATCCACACTGCCAGATAATCCAGTTCAATGTGGATTTTATAGCGGGACCTTAGAATCTATCTAGAACTAATAGCTAGATGGCTCTTAGGGCTAGGGAGGGGGAAAGGACATTCCTTGGTAATGTAGCATCAGCACTGTTGTTCCTTGAGTGCTTTTTTTTTTGGAAACAATTAAAATATTAAAATGCCACCAAAATCTTTGATGCATAACCATTTGGCAGATCCCAGTTATTTGTATCCTAGTACAGATAATTTCCAAGTTACGAACAAGATTTGTTCTTAAATTGAATTTGGAACAGGTACAAATAGATATAAGCTTTGGATTGCAAAGGAAAGGGTTATCACAGCTGTGGTGTTTGTTTTCCTGTCTGTGCCACTGTACAGAAGATTTCACTTCCTTTCTGCCCCTGTGATAATTGGATTTTGGAAAAAAAATGCTTGTTGTGGAAACAAGGATTGGTGATAAAGCTTCGGTGGAAACACCTTTTCCCCTTGATAACTCTTTCAGGAATAAGTTTCCAATCCTAGGGATAGATTTCACTCACTTGCTGTAGTCTCAGTCCAGTTCTTAATTTTGACTTGTTGTAAGTCAGATGTTTGTAACTTGGGGATTGCCTGTATAAGGTTTTTGTTGGCTAATGGCCACAATAAAACAGGAACAACAATGGCAAGGTTTCACTGGGGGTCCATCCAGACAGCCCCATCCACAATAAAAAGGGGGCTGTCCAGATGACATTCTGGCCAACCCACAATTAATTCGCCACAAACCAGAAAAACCCTGGTTTGTGGTAAATTAATTAGATAGTGGATTTATTCTGTGCCTTCTTGGAGTCCAGACACCATTCCCACAGTTTTCCGGAATAAATTAGTCCAGAAAACTGTGGGAATCCCAACCCCTTCCCCCACAGCCCCCCAACTCCTTTTTAAAAGTAAAATAAGTTTACCTGGCCTTCTTGCCAGAGCTCTCCCGATGTGTAGAAATGACGCACCAGGAAAGTGGGGGGGGGGGGGGAGGAGCAATTTTCCTCCCCCCCCCCTCTTCTGGCACATCATTTCTACACACCAGGAGAGCTCCAGCAAAACTGTAATGGAGGCCAGGTATGTTTATTTTACTTTTAAAAGAGGGGTTGTGGGGCCAGGGGGAGCGCTCCAGATGTTCTGCCAGACCAGTCCTGGCAGAACATCTGGACACCCACTCCAGAAAGCATGTGCTTTTTGGGGTGGGTGTAGACAGACCCCCAGGAACATTTTTGAATGCAGATGCTCCTGGGATAAAGGGCTGTCTGGAAGTGCCCTGGGAGCATTCCTTCATAAGAAGAACTCACTTTTCAAAAGAATGCTTTTGGACATCCCAGAGTGAGAACTTTTCAGAAACAAATGGAATGTGGGAAGGCAGAGATGGTTCCATTGAAAGCTTCTGGAACTTACTTGGTGATAATAGCTGGTAGTTTTCATGTTAGCATGGTGGTGAATCTTTTTGACTTTTATTGCTCTCTGCTTAATCTTTTCAGTTGTGTTCTCTTTGAATATTAAGAACTGGGATCATCCAGCATCTATAGTATCAGCTAGAAAAATTTTGGCAGCACCTCTTTCAATTTGGTTTTATTTCTCATGACTTGATTTTCTTTGAAGGAAAGACCTTCACCATGACCCAGGCCCCTTCCACACAGCCATATTACCCAGAATATCAAAGCAGATAATCCACAATATCTGCTTTGAATAGGATTATCTTAATCCACACTGCCATATAATCCAGTTCAATTTGAATTTTTTTACAGCTGTGTGGAAGGGGCCTCAGTCAACAAAAAGACATTGTTACTTCCTTGTCTATAATTATTGCCATTTAAAGATACAGAAGAAGAAACATCAACTCCCAGCTATAAATAATTTGCCACAATGTAAGGGCTGTGAGTGACGAATTCATTTCTCCAGCTGTGGTATGTTTAATATAAACAAAATTCTAAAACACACCAATTATCCCATTTTAGTCAACATTTTTATGATGTTTCTTGTGAATACAGCTGCATAATCCAAAATGCATAATATTTTCAAGGACTATGTGTTATAAACACACATTCAGAACTGACTGGACTTCTCATACATTTCAAGATAACACTGTTTTTCATACCTATGGGAATTTAAACTGTTCTCTGAAAATATTATTTTTAAGCACTTTAACATTCTATTGTATGACCAAATAGGGACCCACCTCAAACGGGTTGCCAGTGAGGAAGGGGAAGCAGATAGCACCATTGGAGACCACTTCTTAGCTGTTAGAGGATACGGGGTTTGAGGAAGGAAAGATTGAAAATTGGCATCTGTTGAAATCACCCCATCTATTCTATTCAGCTAGTCAATAAACAGTATGGAACTTGGAAGAGAGGGGAGTTTTGGTGACATTGGGGAGAGAGGATAGAAGACAGAGGGAATGCTTCTGTCCACAGGACACTGGTTTCCATTCTTGTGGTATGAGGGCATATGTACAGTAGCTTGAATGTTATCTCAGTTGTAACATACTTTATAAAATTACTGTGTTTTTCTGTGTTTGAAGAAGGAAAAACCCACTTCCATTAAACTCGCCTTAGTGAAAAGGTTTTGTCAAACACAGACTTTATCAGTGTCTGCTGGATGAGTTTCATGCCTACAAGGGAAAACAACAATGGAAAGAACTGAAAATATCACTTGAAACAAATATATTTAATGTATGCTTAATATGAAAAGCAAGAAATACCCCCTTAGTGCTATATGAAGCTGATAGGCAGATTCAACAATATTACTTTAGATTTTCTACAATATCTGTAGGCACAAAAATCCTCCAGTACCAGAGATTTTAATGAGAATTTCAGGTACTGTTCATAGCTCAGGTTTCCTTTCTTGTTCATATCTTCTTAAGAAACCATGTTCACTCTCTTTTTGCTTTTGCATTAACTATTTCAGACTCATGATTTTATATTTTAGTGAGCTTGCTAGACAAGGAATTCTTTCAAGCCTTTTTAAAAATTATTTTTCCAAGAGATTGGTTGCCTCAGTTGCATTAAATCTATTCAAATTCATTTGCACACGGGCTGTATCTGCTCCTGAAAATATTAATAAAATCCATTGACTATGTGGACATCAAATAACCTTGTGCTGTCATCCTAATACCACCCTAGAAAGCTTTTAAATAATATCAATTTTCCTCAATGTATCATGCACAATTTGGAATAATTGGACACCTTGCAAAACAATTTCTGAAATGTTGCAATTCCCTTTTGTCTGACTGATCTCAGAAGTTGAAACATCTCTAATTTGAAACCAAACTGTCTCCTTTCTTCCTGTAAAAACTTAAAGAAATACCTTTTTGCAGTTGATGATAATTTTAAAACTTTTTCTTCAGGTCCCAATCAATCAAAATAGTTTTAGGTAGCCAAACACTATGAATTGCTGTCAATTATAAGCTTTTATCACGTTATCACAGGAGGCATTAATATACTGTTGTTGCAGTGGGTTCTTAGTTTATTTTTTAAGCTATACTGTCATTCCTGTGTTGAAATTACAGACCAAAATATCAGAGTGTTTCTTAATGAACAACCATGGCTTTCATCAAACTATATAGTGTTTGCTTGTGTTTCTCTTCTTTTTTTCCTTTCACAGCAATTTGGACTTAGAATAACCAGGTAACGGAAAGCTCTTAAAATCTCCACAGTGCACTGAAAGAGCAATACTTGGCTTCCAATTAACTACTCCATTTGTTTCAGTTTGCATAAAGCCTATTATAAAATCAATTGAGGTGCTTGCCATCAACTGAGAAACAGTTTAGTAAGGGGTTGAAGATATATATATATCTATATACACACACTCTGAGTGAGAGAGAAAGGGAGAGAGAATTAGTATGTAATGTGAACTAGAGAATCAGATGAGTAGATGAACAAATTATGAATTATTTCAAAGTATTGACAAAATGAAATGTATTATGTATTAAGAATGCTAAAAATAAGCATTCTGCCCTATGCTTCAAGGCCACTTTATAAAGGTCTTGATATGCCAATACATGGATCTTAATAGCAGGAAGTATTGCCCAGTGTCATACTTGAGTCTGTGATGAGAGTGTCTGAGTATGAGTATCCAGAATGGATCTGTATTTAATTAAATTAGCAATATAACTGTCTTCGAAACTTAAAGTACCCAGGCATTCAGCCATGATGTAGGCAGCAATATAGAACACAGATATCTATTATCTAAGATACACAAAGTATTGTGTTACTGTTGTTCAAAATTCAAATGTGTTATCGTATGACAGGTTTATTACTTATATATACTATATAGAGGAACAAATTATCTCAATCATGGATAAATGTCCATATTCATGTTGATAAACTTAATAGCCCAATCTGTCTCATGACTTGAAAAGTCACTTATAGGTGTTTCAAAGGACTCTTTGTGGCATCCAATTAGAAAAGATTAAATAAGGAGAAAATGATCACTCTCCCAATCCACCTGAAATTCTTTCAAAATTATTCCTTTGGAGTGAATCAATTTTTATGGTGTTTCAGTCCTGTGTGCATTCAGTCTCAGGCACTGAACTTATGGAGGCAATGCATATTTTCAAGTATATCGACATTATCTATACAGCACAGGTCAATTCCTCAAAGCCAACTTTATGTATGAGGGGCAGAAAAGAATCTCACCTTCAGATGAAACCTACCTTAAACCTAACTTTGGCTGCAACTCATAATAATAATAATAATAATAATAATAACAACAACAATAACAATAATAATAATAATAATAATAATAATAATAACAACACTTTATTTATACCCCTCTACCATCTCCCCAGGGAACTCGGTGTGGCTTACATGAGGCCGAGCCCAAAATACAACAATACAAGCAATAACAACAACAATACAAGCAATTTAAAAACAACAAAACAATAAAACAATAACATAGCATATCAGTAGGACAACACTAGGGATGGGCGGTTTCGTTTCGTTAATTCGTAATTCGTTAATAATTCGTTATTTTTTTTAATTACAAAACGATAACGAACCATTCTGGAGCAATTTTTAAAAAAGACCAATTTTTAAACATGTTTTGTAAATGCTTCGTATTTCGTTATTGTATTCGTTTCGTTATTGTTCTGAGGTCGTTTCGTTATTATTTCCGCATGTCTGGGGCAAGTTTTTAGTTTAATTAGTGAAAAAAATTTATAATATCACACCAACAGTCAACAACAGAGGGAGAGGGAAGCTTCAGAAGTTTTTGGAGGTTTTTTAGCGTATTTCGCGGTCGCGTCCGCCATTAACGAATCGATTCGTTATTGTTTCGGAAATCAATTCATTAATGTTTTGTAATTTTTTTCACATTTACGAAATTTCGTAAATATCGAACTTTTTAAAAGGAAATTTTTGTAATTATTTTAAATAACGAAACGCAAACCCCCCCAAAAAACAAATCGATTTTAGAAACAAATTTTTCCGTTGTTACCCAGGCCTAGACAACACACTTTAAAATCTATGGGTAGGCCAAATGTAGTTAAAATTAAAAATAATGCTGGACATGGGCGAAAAAGTGATGGGGTGGTTTGTGGAAACATACAAGCAGACCTAAAACAATGTAAAATGCTTTGGAGGACAAAGTGCTATGGGATCATTATTCTGGGAAGGCACACTAGAACAACCACATCTTCAAGCTCCTCCTAAAGACTGCCAGAGTTGGGGCATGCCTGATGTCCTTAGGAAGTGAGTTCCAGAGTCGAGGGGCCACCACCAAAAAGGCCCTCTCTCTTGTCCCCACCAATCATGCTTGTGATACAGGTGGGAGCGTGAGCAGGGCCTCTCCAGATGATCTGAGAGATCATGTGGGTTCATATACAGAGATGTGATCACGAAGGTAGGCGGGTCCCAAACCATTGTAGGTAAGAACCTGCACCTTGAATTGGGTCCAGAGAATGAATGGCAGCCAGTGGAGGTCCTTAAACAGGAGGGCTGACCGCTCCCTGTAAGGAGCCCCGGTTAACAACCTGGCTGCCGCCCATTGGACCATCTGGAATTTCCGAGCCGTTTTCAAGGGCAGCCCCACATAGAGTGCATTACAGTAATCCAGTCTAGAGGTGACTAAGGCATGGACCACCCTGGCCAAATCCGCCTTCACGAGGTACAGTCGCAGTTGACGCAAGAGTCTCAATTGTGCAAAGGCCCTCCCGGCCACCACTGACACCTCAAACGTAAGTGATGAATCCAGGAGGACACCCAAACTGCGGACCTGTGACTTCAAGGGGAGTGCAACCCCGTCCAACACAGGTTGCCATCCTATACCCCGATCTGGTTTACGATCTACCAGGAGGACCTCTGTCTTGTCGGGATTAATCTTCAGCTTGTTTGTCCTCATCCAGACAGCCACAGCAGTCAGGCACTTGTCCAGCACCCGAGGGGCTTCCTTGGAGTTAGGTGGAAAAGAATAGTAGAGTTGTGTGTCATCTGCATAAAGATGGCACCCAACTCCAAAACTCTGGATGACCTCTCCCAACAGTTTCTTGTAGATGTTAAAAAGCTTGGGAGACAAATGGAACCTTGCGGGACCCCACAGGTCAAAGGCCAGGGGTCTGAGCAGGTGTCACCCAGCTTCACCATCTGGGATCAACCCTCAAGGAAGGACCGGAGCCACGACAAAGCCATGCCTCTAAGGCCCATCCCGGAGAGGATACCATGGTTGATGGCATCGAAAGCTGCTGAGATGTCCAAGAGAACCAACAGGGTCACACTCCCCCTGTCCAGCTCCCTACGGAGATCATCCACCAAGGTGACCAAAGCCATCTTGGTGTCATGGCCAGACTGTGACTGATCTAGATAGTTGATGTCATCCAGGAAGCCCTGGAGCTAAGCGGCGACCACCCGCTCCAACATCTTGCCCAGAAAAGGGAGGTTTGAGATAGGTCTGTAGTTGTTCAAGACCATGGAGTCAAGGGAGGTCTTTTTCAGGAGTGGTCTGACCACCGCCTGTTTTAGTCCAGATGGAAAAATTCCTTGCTCCAGCGATACATTAATGATCAACATAAACCAATCAATCAAACCATCCTTGGCTGGTTTAATTAGCCAGGACGGGCAGGGGTCCAGAGCTGACGTGGTCACCCTCACTGCCCCAAGGGCCACCTCCACGTCCTCAGGATGGACAAGCCGAAAGGAATCCCACACAATCGGACAAGCAGATGCCTCGGTCACCTCTCTTGGAACTGTGATTAAACTGGAGTCCAACTCAAGATGTATCTGAGCAACTTTGTCTGCAAAGTGCTGCACAAATTCACAGCACCGAGTTTTCAGGTTGTCGAAGGTCTCCTCCACCTCGGGGTGGTGAAGAAGTTCCCCAATGACCCAGAACAACTCCGAAGATCTATTAGATGCAGACGCTATACGGGCAGTTGTGAAGGTCTCCCTGGCTACCCGTATGGCCGCGGAATAGGCCCTAAGTGAGGCCGTAGCCCGTGCTTGGTCAGATACATTCTGAGATTTCCTCCATTTGCACGCTAGCCTCCTTCTCGTGCGCTTCATCACCGCCAACTCCCCAGTGAACCAAGGAGACGGCGTGTCTCTACACAGTGAGAGGGGGTGTTCGGGAGCGATCAAGTCTATCATGACCAACATGCCCTACTCTGGGTGAGAGTTTTCGTAGTGGTCACATAGTTCACAAAATTGCTAGCATTGCCATCACTTAAGCTTAAGGAATGCAAGATCAAAGCAAAGATTGCTATGCTGAAAGTTCAGGATGCATGGGGTGAATCACAGGAAGCTGTGCCCCTTTTTACGCAAATGCTCTGTGTGTGGTGGTATCAACTCTTTTTGGAATTGCCCCAAAGGATGGGGTCAGCCAAGGGACCATAGAAAAGCACAGGGAGGGCAGTGTAATGTGGAGGATAGCCAACAATTTCCAAATATATACAGCTCAATCAGTTTAGGAAGGATGGAAATGCTGTTCCATGGATGACGAAATGAGGGAGAAGCACAATAATTGAGGGATGGTTTTCACTTTGAGTTTCAAATTCTTTTTGAAGGATTTTTATTTAGGTATATTTAAGTTGGTGGTGGAGTCGGGGCACATAGATAAAGAATGTATTGGACAAATGAGGGATAGTAGGATCATTCTTGCCCTTTCTTCACTTTTGGAAAGGTGGTGTCAAAGAAATTACCATTGGCCTAAATTTTCCAATGTCACATCCAAGAGGGAAATCCATTGAAAATGCCACATTTGAGCAAGACAGCAAATATTTTGACTGGGCCCTCAAGGTTAGAAAATGACACATTTTCCTCCTCCTCTTCTCTATAAAATAAAACTATATGCATTCTACAAAAAAGAGAATGTATTAATTTAGTTTGCATCGGTAGCGAGAAGTCATTTCAGGTTTGAGAGCATTCAAATCTCTCCAATGTGGGCAATTTAATTCAAAGTAGACAGGCTATTACGGTGTGCACAAAGCCCAAAACCATACTATTTTCAGTTCTGTTTTTGACTGCCCCCTGTTCTGTTTTTCAAGAAATTCCTGAAATCAGAAGGGGGCATTTTCATTTCTGTAAGATTGGTGTCAATAGGGAAAATTTAGAGGCTCATTTCTCTGATGTTTTTAGGCCTATCAGGATGAAATTTGTTACACTTGTAGGACACATTTAAGACTGTAAGCCACCCAAGTTTCAGAATATTTCACTCATCCACTGATCTTTGGGAATTTTAATTTTTTTTAATGAATAACATTTTTCGTGATATGCAAATTTTTTTAAAAAAAACCCTGCATGATGTATTTCCTTGAATTTCTCTATAATGACATGGCCAGGTCATAATTCCTCCAAAATTTCAGAAAGATTCACATATCTACTGATTTTTAGGGCTTTTATTTTCAATTTCAGCACCTTGGTCAAGTCACTCTCTAGGTCTAAATGAATCCTAGAAAATGGGAAAACCCCAAACATGCAAATAAAATGATCCTAAAGGGCTACTAAGCTGTGGCTATCTGACTGTGGCTGTTAGACTGGCGGCTACATGCAAAAGCATTGGAAAATGGACCAAGAATGACTTTTTGATACATCAATCGCTCTCCCTCTCAGAATGATGAGAGAGGAGGCAGAATGGCTGCTGGCTGGCTGCTGCTGCAATGGAGAAATGCCAGCAGCTGGGGCTCCACCTGCTCTCTTCCCCTCTCCTTCAGCCCCGATAGCCTGAGGAGAGCTTGTGATGGAGAATGTTTGGCTGTGCCTCCCAGTACAGGTTGCTTGCATCAAAAACAAACTTCTGAAATTTTGGAGATGGGTGTCTTGATTAATCTGGTTTCAGCCAATTGGGGGGGGGGGGGTGTGCTCTTGGTTCATAGCATTACAATTATATGACTCATCCCACTAGGTTTCAATGATGTCTATTACATTGTAACTGTTTTGTCATGCTAAGAGTTCCAGGTTCATCTTGTATATTTTCCATGCTTTGTGAATTAGTGTAGGGACATATAAGGCCATGGGACATTCCTTCTAGCTGTGTATTTGAGATTACTGTCTTCTCACAGCTTGGTACTTGTTCTGTTTGTCCAACTCTCTCTTTAGCCTTTGGCCTATTTTGTCTAAGACTTGATAAAGTACTGTCTCCAAGAATACTGTCACCCTCCCTCACACAACTCAGTTTAAAGTCTGCTCGATCAGGTTTGCAAGTCTCTCAGCAAAAACATTTCTTCCAACTTCTGTGAAGTACAATCCAGCCCATGCCAGATGCCCATCTTCCCGTAAAAGAGTGAAAATACATTTTTGAAATGTAATATGGCTTGAGAGTTTTCTTAGCACTTTCACAAAATAGGTAATGAGGGGTGCTTCCTTTTGTATTGGAAACTCTAAATGATATCTCTGAATAAACTAACCTGACCTTTATTAACTGTTTTTATTTTGTTCTTATTTTCCTTCCATTTTGACCTTTCACTTTTATTGGTTGAAAGAAAGTGGAAGGGAGAAGAACAGCATAATTTGCAGAGTTGACAAAGTTCTCTAGCTGGTGGGAAATAGAGGCTTTTTTATTTACATGTACACCATAGAAAAAACAAAGGTTAATGAAACATGTTATTCTATAGTATTTTTTTTTATACAATGCATAATCAGTAGGGTAGTATTTATAAATAAATAAATATATAAATAAATAAATAAATAAATAAATAAGTTAAATGTGTAATTCCCAAACAAGTAAATATATTGTAGGAAGCATTTTAATTTAAAATCTGTTTAGGGTGTGAGTTGCAATTCTATTCTATGCTTATGTCAGTAAATTGGTACAGGGTACAATAGAACCCCACTTATACAGATAAAACATAAGATATAAGCCTATAGCTCTAATGGCATCAGTGAAAAGAGGCTCAAGTAGTAGTGCAAGACACAGCATTGAAATGTGACCATTTGCACAAAGAAATACTGCTGAAATCTGGTCTTAACTCTCATAATGAATATCTACTAATACATTGAATATTATGGTGGTGCAAATTTTGGATTTATTCCATAATATTCATTGTAAAACTGTACTTAATATCAATCTGCCAGTGCACAGGATCTTCAGGGGAGGTTTTTCCCAAGTACCCTGATACATTATGAAAACCAGAGCAACTTTTCTGTTGTAGTGACTCAAAAGCAGAACATGTTTGCCAACTATTTACTACTGCCATTGATATTATATCATCCAATAAAAATATGTTGTTTACATAGATAGCAACGGCAATTCGGTTTATGAAACTACATTGTGTAACTTGTTAGCTAAGGATCCACTGATTATTTTAAAGTGGTTTTTACTAGGATTTTTAGCATTTTCCTCTCTAAATTTTATGAACCACTTATGTCATAGGCATATTTTTTTAAAAGAAATAGAGAATAACTAATATTGAATCAGCTTAATATTTCATTGGTGTAGCAGTCGAAATATGATGAAGGTGTGAATGGGAAACATAGCTTATATCCAACAATATCAGTGGAAATGGAAACAAAAGAAATCATTGTTCCCACCATGAAGGGTTATCTTTGTTAGCCAAATATGATTGTAACTCCTTGGACTAGCCTAATAGCATTCCAATGAACATAGATGGGACAAGAAGGAATAGAGATGGGGCACACAGGCAAATTAGGAAAATTGTAAATTCACATCCAAGTGTTATGCATCACACTTTGCTTTTTTGTGTCACTCCTTGCTCTCCATTGGTCAATCTTCCACAGGTGAAGATGTTTTGCATCCTATATTCTAGGAGGAATATCTGATTCATGGTTTGCCTTGAAGGCTAACATGCCTTTGGTTCATTCTCTGTTCATAGTGAAGACTAATGACTACATGAAAACACACTCAGTGAAAAATGAGTAATCTAAGAATTAGTTTGTACTTTCAGTTCTTGTGGGTTTTTTCGGGCTATATGACCATGTTCTAGAGGCATGTACTTTGCATCTACTAGATAAAATGGCAATTCAGAAAGGGAGTGAATTAATTTTCCTAGGTAAATGTAGAAAGCTTGAGGTGCAAAGTAAACATGATATGTTGTCTGGCAGTTGGATGTAATTAAAGTAATTTTCCATTTATCTGGGCTTCTTGAAAAGTAGGTCTTAAAAGATCAGTCTTTTTTTTTTTTTGTCTTGTTCATAAACAAGTTCAATATTGGGTTTTGTTTTGCTTTATTTATAACCAAGAAAGGTTTGTTTTGGCATGCCTCTATTTTATTGAATCATGTATTTAGTTTCTCGTGCCAACATATTGTATACTGTGGTCGTCTGTGTATTTTTTTTCCAGGCAGATACCTGCACCTTTGCCAGATCCATGTCAGAAAAGTATAAAATGGAGCTTGAGCCATGAGGAACATTGTACTTGAATGCACTACTCTCTGAAAACTAGAGATGAAAAAGAATTTGGTTGGGTTGGGTGATCCTGGCAAAATTGGCCTTTTCATAACTCTTAAGAGTTATAAAATGTTCGATTTTGCAAGAAGAGCACCCTATCCACCAACATTTTGCAAGAAGAGTGTTACAAGAAGTCATATACCTTGCCTCAAGCCTTGGGGATATTTTACAGATATGAGGTGCACACAGAAGTATATTTTGTTGTTCATTCGTTCAGTCGTCTCCGACTCTTCGTGACCTCATGGACCAGTCCACGCCAGAGCTCCCTGTCGGCCGTCACCACCCCCAGCTCCTTCAAGGTCAGTCCAGTCACTTCAAGGATGCCATCCATCCATCTTGCCCTTGGTCGGCCCCTCTTCCTTTTGCCTTCCACTTTCCCCAGCATAATTGTCTTCTCTAGGCTTTGCTAGAAGTATATACACATTTTAAAATGTTTACAACTTAAAATGTGCACAGTTGAAAAATGCACAGATTCAATCGAGAAAATGAGGAAATAAATGTACACATTATTCACACATTAGCAAATCCTGAATCCCAACAGTTAGTCCCAATTGGTTAGTCCCATATTAACTAG
Source organism: Anolis sagrei (assembly GCF_037176765.1). NCBI lineage: Eukaryota > Metazoa > Chordata > Lepidosauria > Squamata > Anolidae > Anolis > Anolis sagrei. Next base: position 248,874,988 of record NC_090022.1, on the reverse strand, counting down.
ACTCCAGGAGAGGAAAAAATCTTCATTCTGGCCTGAACTTTCTGTCACATTAGCAAAAATGTTGCAAACCTTGCAGAGTACTTTAATTGCTCAGATTTGCACTTTAAATATGATCTGCGTTCAGAAAAAAAAAGCTTTGGATGTGATTTCTAGAAGATCAATTGCCTAAAGAAAAATGAATCAATTGCATTTTAAAATGCACTTCTGACAACTGCAATAACTAATTGGGCTAAATGTGGAACACCCTTAATATCATAGAATGCAGAGCACATTTTTACTAGTGTCTTAAAAAGGCATTAGGAGAATATAGTTTGCAAGGACTAAGAAATGCAATGCAGACGCATGGATCTCTCTCATGTATGCCTCTAGGCAGATAAACAGATGTTCTCTGCCCCTAACTCATACCTCACAAGAATCAAGATTGCACACATACAATTAAACAAGGAAAAAGAAAACATAGCAAATGTACTTAGTGATTCTTCTGGAGTAATTTCCTGGCAGTTGCAAATTGTTTTTCTTCCTATATCTTTAGTCATCCCACCTGGGTATAGTACTCCCTTGAAGTACTATAGAGGAATTCACAATATTTAAATTCCTTACATGGTGAATGATAAATTTCATAGAGCTATCAGACCTATACACACATTATGTCTTGTAGGGCTTGACAGCAGATCATTGTATTGAAACATAGGCATTTATACTACATTGTATAGGAAATCTCTTAGTGCCCTTCTACACAGGTCCTAAAGCCCGTGATAAGTAACGGGTTTACCTGAGGTGTCCAAACAATACCTCAAGTAAACCCGGATTAATGTAAACTAGGTTTTTTTCAGTTTACCCTGCATTAATTTAGCACCTCAAAAATCTGAACCTTAAGTTAAGGTCCGGATCTTTACAGGTTCCAGGCCTGTGGAGATTGACTCCAGGAACTACTTCTGCAATCTCAAGGGTCAATCCCCACAGCGACCCCAGTTCTTCAGGCTCCTGGAGTCCAAAGGAGTGGGAGGGACCTCCTACCCCCAATCTAACACTCCCCCCATATCTACTGGAGGGGCCTGCAGGCAGCTCAGACTCTGCTGTAGAGACTCCGATGCTTGCAAATGATGTGTCAGGAGGTGGGAGAATGGAAGGAAGATCCCTGCTCCCCCCATTTCCTGACATGTCATTTTCAAGCATCAGGAGGACACTCTGGAGGCATCTGAATTGCTGTCAGGTCCATCTCATAAGTTTTTTCTGGGGGAGGGGGGGATGGATGCTATCTCAGGTATGCCCAAGAGGGGAATCTAGCCATCCCCCCGAGGGAAAGCCCAGGGTTGTGGGAGGGGGTGGGGACTGAAACCCGGGAGGAAGCGGAGGTTTTCAACCCTCTTCCTCTCAAGTTTTAATTAAATGTAGAAGTGCTCCTAATTATATCACAATCCCATCCTTAACATATATCAACAAAAGTACTGTAACACAAGCCTGGGTTTTCTTAGCCATTTTGGAGATATGAGGATGAACCTGACAGAATAGCAGTTTTGTTTAAAACTATTTATGGAGTTCATGACTAAGATGAGTTTTAAACATAGACCATCCTAACTCATATCTTTGGTCCCTTTTCTTAAACAAGCTCACAATTAATCAATAGTGACAATTTTACAACAGGAATCGATTCTTAGTGTAAAGGATCTCCACTAACATAAAGCATCATAGTCTTTAGGAAATCAATATCTATGATTCCCAAGTCATACGAACTATAATATTTGCATTTAAGCTGGCCTATTTCCATTCAGGCATTGTAAAACAAGCAGGTTTCTGAATCTTGATAAAGAAAATGTCTTAAGTCAATTATTATGGCTAAATATAAATTGATCTATAAAATTTACTAAGTAGAGCCTTCAACTCAAGAAATGTTTGAGTGCCTCTATCTGTAGGATGGGGCCATAAAGCATAAACATGAATTAGCAATTATCATTGTTGCTGTTGTTGTCATTATTTTTAAAACAATTACTTTAGAACTTCTTCTTCAAAATATGTCATTCAGTGTTCATTTCCCCTTCAATGACATCTTGTAGCCTCAAAAAGGACAGAGTCAACCAGGATTGTTTGTTTGTTTTTTTTTAAAAAAATAGCTTATGGAGTCTAAGGGTCCTTCTACACATGCATTATAACCCGGGTTAAATCGGGTTTGGGGGGGGGGGGCTAAATGATGTTTAGCCAAAATGTGGGAGGAATTAGAAGGACTTGTGTTAAAGGCTGGAAAACATGTCTTTAAAAGCTGCCCTTTAAACACCTTTCCTAGCAGTGCCCATGATGTCCACCCCTACTGATACCGGAACAGGAGAGGTGAGTATTTGGACACCACACCTGCAAAAACACTGCATTTAGGCCAGCTATGTGTCCTCCATCCCAAGAGGAAGTGGGATTTAAAATTGCACTTCCTCTTGGTTTTTAGGCCTGTCTGGAAGGGCCCTAAATGTTTCAGACTCTACATGATCAAGAGGAACAGCATCTACCTCCATTAAGACCCCTCCAAACCACCTGAAACAACATCTGATCCAAAATGCAAGCCTGTGATTTTAAGTCATATTTATTTTATATGACCATTTAAACAACTTTTGCTTGAAGAAGAAGCCAGTGGAGCTTTAAACAATTGCATGATGTATTTTTGCTTTTTGGTTGACCAATAAAGATATTTTTGCATTTTTTTATTTTATATAAAGCTATCTTTTGAAGTGAAAACTCCCAGCAAATTATTACATGTTTATGATCTCATGAACATTACTTCTCCTTGACAGCACTTATACCAATAAACAAATAAACAATTTCAAAAAACATAAAGATTAGAAAAAATATATACATATAATTTTTAGATGATTTCACTTAATATGTCAGGTGGTGAAAGCATGTCCTGCCATACATATATGATACCCCCTTGCCTTCACCATCCAATTTCATCCAGGCAATTTTGAAATCTTCAGTCTCACTAGCAGAGTTGTTCTTTAATTCAAATACTCCTATAGACTGTAGGGGACATGAGGAAAATTATCATTTCCTCTCCACAAAGATAAAGATACATGGGAAATTTGAGTCTACACTGCCATATAATCCAGTTCAAAGCAGATAATCTGGATTTTAGATGGCAGTGTAGAAGGGGCCCCAAGTGGCAAGATGATGACAAAATGTCTATCTGGTTTAACCACCATCATGAGAAAGGCATTCAGGAGGCTAGAAGATTATGGCAAGTCACCTCAGACAAAATCCAGATTAGCTTTATTTATTTTGTGTCAAAAGCATTCCATAAATAAGTATAAAACTGATATAATAAAGGAAGCACAAGTGGCTAAATAATTTTAGACTAAAAATGGACAACAGTGACTATATTGTTTGTAGCTCAAAACAATTCTTCCTCTGTGCATGAGGCGGGGCATTGTGGGCAAGCATACAGATACAGATTTGTTTGTTCTGCTCCACAGTTACACAAGGTGGGGGATTCTTCTAGGTAGTGCCATTTTGTCAAGTTGTCTTTTGATCTGCCCACTCCACTTCTAAGTCTGTTCAAGGACTTCCAAGATGCCCATTCTTGGTTTGCCCATGGAGGGGCAACCCAAAAGCATTGCATTGCTTTGCAACATCCAAATTAGCTAACAAATGGGAATGGGGGAACAAACCCAATTCAATAAGGAGAAGGAAGTACACAATACAAAGACAGAAGATGGACATACTTTCCTTCTCTTTTCCTATATAATCCCCTAAATTATATAGGGAGCCATGGTGGAGCAATGGGTTAAATCTTTGTGGTGGCTGAACTGCTGACTTGAAGGTCAGCAGTTCAAATCCATGAGACAGGGTGAGCTCCCACCTGATAGCTACAGCTTCCCATGCAGGGACATGAGAGAAGCCTCCCAGAGGATGGTAACACATCCAGACATCCCCTGGGAAACATCCTTGCAGACAGCCAATTCTCTCACACCAGAAACAACTTGCAATTTCTCAAGTTGCTTCTGACATAATAATAAACTCCCTGAAATATTTTTCATGAGAAATGAGAAGCATTTCCAAACCGTGAGCACTGTCTGTATTGCATTTCACATGATAATTTGTATCATATTAGGAAAAAAAACTCTCATCATACTATAACCAATGCACTTTATTTATTTATTTTGAAATGCAGTCTCAGGGCCTATTGTTCTTTCTGTTCCAGCCAGGCATGCACTGGTATTGCCTTTCCTTTTGTTTCTTCTTCAGACTCCATCTCCCTGCTACTTCTGATTTTCCTTATGAGTGTCATTCATTTTGTTATAGATGGGGCCCCATCTACATAATTCATTTTGGTCAGTGCAGAGTCATATAATGTAGTTCAGTGAAGTTAATGCAGTTATATTATAGTTCAATGCAATTAAATTGCATTATATGAGTCTACACTGACCATATAATGCAGTTTCAAACTGATTTATATAGCAGTGTAAATGGGCTCGGAGGGTGGATATACACTGCCATATAAGGAAGTTTCAGAAAACAGATTAAATTATATGAGTGTATACTGCCATATAATCCAGTTCACTAAAATGTCTATTGTAGAAGCTCTCTAGTAAATTTCCAGTGATTTCCCCATTGTACTGTAATTTATTAATGCTAATTACACATTAGGTTAATAGTTTGAAGACATTATCCTATAGTACCTTGGTGAAAACAATGTTGATAGTAATAGTTTGTAGTCTGGAGGGGATATTAACAAGCTCAATAAGTTATATTCTCAGAATCTAGCTTGCAATATGTACAATAACAATGTCTGCCATTAAACTTCTCCATCTCCAACTGCTTGCAAAAAAGATAAAGCAAGTCTGGAAAAATAAAGGAATACAGTGTATGATTTCAGATAGACATTTGAATCTAACACAAGCTTGCCTGTATTCATTGTTCCAAAACCAAGGGCACAATTTTGAAATCAGTACCGTAACTTAATAATATATTTATAGGATTCTGTACTTTAATAAAAGTCTCAGGACATCAAATCCTTTAAGCAAGCTAGCAATAGTGCAAGGACATGGTTTATAGGCAACTCGGATCTCTCTTGATACAAATAGAACATGTTCTGTAGATTATTCTTTACCCTTTGTGGTGTTTTTAGAATCATACCAGAATCTGCTGTTCTTGCTAGTTTTACTGCTCATCTAATGAAGAGTAAAACTCAGAAAGTTTTTCATAATACATCACAATAGTTTTGTTTTAAGATAAATCTTATTACAAAAAGTGCCATTGCAAAAATGAGCTATCTGGTCCACAAACCAGTTGGACAGCATGGAGACCAAAAACATCATAGACTATTTGATAGAGTATCTTAAACTTTGAAATAGAGGTTGCAATTCCATCTCACCAAGGCCCCTTCTACACTGCCAGATAAAATCAAAGTTATCTGAACTGGATTATATGACTTATATAATTCAGTTTGTAAAAGATAATGTGGATTATCTGTTCTGATAATCTTGATTATATGGCAGTGTAGAAGGGGTCCTATTTATCCAATTTTCTTGAGCCATCGAGTCCCCCCAGGGGTGAGAAAGGTGATATTTAAATACTATAAATAAATAAATAAAAGCATGATATTTCATGCCCTTTAAGGAGACATTTAGGACGCTTTCAGATCAGACTAAAATCTTCATCGAAGCAGATTTTTAAAAACTGATTTGGTCCCCCCACTGCCCTCCGCCCCAAAAAATCTGGGGTTTCCTGGGGAGGGAGTGACATGAAGCAACCCCAAAGCCCCCAAATGTTTCCCTAAAAGTTAAGTAAAATGCTCCTGGCCACCACAAGTTACCTCCTTGCATCCTTCTGGCATAAAGAAATTATATGCCAGGAAAATCCCCTCCCTCCCCGGGTCTCTTGGTGCTATTTCCTGCCATGGCTCAATGCTATAGAATCATGTAAGTTGTACAAGGTATTTGCCCTTTATGCCAAAAAGGTCTGATGCCTCACCAAACCACATCTTTGAATCCATAGCACTGAGCCATGATAGTCAACATGATGTCAACCTATATTAATTCTACAATGTAGATGCACCCAAAAACATCTGCAATGGCTGGTTTCCTGTGTGGTGCATGATTTACTCTCACTCAGATCTAGAACCATGCAGGATTCCTATGCTGTGAGGATTAAATGTTCACATGGACATTTTTATGGCTGGAAAATGAGATACTAATTTTCACTAACTTCTCACAGAAATGTCAGCACAAGTCCAGAGCTCGCAGTAATTCATGCTTGTTTGTCATGTTATTAATAAGCAATAACAATCTAAGGCTTCTGCTGCTTTTTAATTGCTAATTTGCAGACAGGCTTGAGTTTTAAACCTATGATTTAACTGCAGCAATATATAAGGTGATGGCACTTCAAACGTACAGTTTTGAAATATTAGTGAATTAGATTGGTGAATTATGACACAGCTTGCACATTAAATACCAGGTTGTGCAGCAAATGTTACAGACAATCTGCAACATGAAATATTAATATCTTAATGCTTTGGAGAATACATTAATTACAGTCACTTGAAGAATGTAATAATTAGCTTGTTTTGCAGTAACCACGAAGGTCAGTTTATACAAGAGATCATTCACCTGCTACAAAGCTTAAAAAATGCATTAACGTATCATCGTGCCCCCTGTTTCCTCTTCAAAGTCCTATAATCATGAATAAACGAAGCAATGGGGACTACAGCACTGTTCTGGAATTATATTTTAATACTGAAGTCAGGATTACCTGGCATTATACTTCACCAGGTGACACATGTAAAGACATGAATACAAATTGAGTTTTCATAGCCCTGTGGCTATGAAGTCAACGCAGTATGCCCAAGAGCCATGCGCTAACAGCATTACTAGAAGGCATCCAGAGACTGATGGAATGTTCCTAGCAATCTGCAAGTTGCCTCCCCACAAACTATTACAAGGTTGATTATGTATCAACAGAAGAAAAATGTAGAAGTAGTCAACCAACAGAACGGACACTCCTGTTAAGGACTAGAGATAAACATGAAAGTATAAAAAAAGCAAGGCCAAACATAAGATAAAGGGTCGATCAAAGGGGAAGAAAAAAACCCAAAAAAGGCATGCTTGTATTGCTAAATTTCATTACTATGTATGTATTGTTGTGTATTTGGGCATTGAATATTTGTCTTTTATGTTTGGAATCTGCCCTGAGTTCCTCTGGAGAGATAGGGCGGAATATAAATAAAGTTTTATTATTATTCAAATCCTGATTTTTTTCACCAGTGGATATTAGGCATAAATATGCATGCCTTTGTACCATATAATATTTAAGTGCTTACAAAGGTGTGGTAGCCATATTATTGCTATGCATCCTAAAGATAACATACCTTGGAATAAGGTTTTGGTGCTTACATACATTTGGGAATTTCATGCTACTGTACAACTTATGTAAACCTACTCATAATATTATTTCTAAAACAAATGAATTGTATCCCAACAAGTTCCTTGTTAAATCACTAACATTTTTACTATTATTATAAATATCACATGCCTCATTTTCTGCTGTGAGAGACTGTGCCATGGGAAGTGAGAAATATTTTTGAAAATTTTCTTCATTAAATCTCAACTTTTTCAGTCAATGTGAAGTTGGATCTACATAAAGCAAAGCTGCTGAAGCAATCCATCATCTTTAAGGAAGCCCTTTCCAAAGAAAATGCTCTCATTGTGTTTGGAAAAAAACTCAGATAAAATTGATATATTATTTAATGACATGTCCAGTATCAGGATTTATAAAAGTTACTTTTTTGACTACAGCTCCCAAAGCTCACCGGGCAGAGCAAAGTTCAATCCAGTTTTCTCCAAATGAGTTTGTGTTATAGCAGTATCATGTCAAAGAGACAAGAGGAATTAAAACAGACAGTGATAACTGTTTGATCTGATATTAGCAAGGCAACAAATCTACTCCAGATTTAATCTGAATTTTTAAAGAAGCTATCCCTAGAGGTTGAGAAGGGCGGGGTAAAAATGTTTGAAATAAATAAATAAATAAATAAATAAATAAATCCAACATGCTGAATCTTACAATTCAAATAGCTTAATAATCTTGGATGGTTCCATTAAAATTCAAACTAAAAAACTCAAAGGAGATACAATGCCTTATTGCACTTTTTTACAATGGTCAATTTTTCTGGGACCAGCCTGGAGAAGAAATGCTTCAAACTGGACCTGGGGAAGTTTGGAAACCAAGGATATCTAATTAGCATATTTAATGAAGTCTGGCAACTTCAAAATATGTCTATATTCATGGTAGGAGAGCCTTTGGACCAGTTGAGAAGAAATAATCCAAAGTGGACCTGGGGATCTTTACATATTTACATGTGTTTACACTTTCCATCTTTGACCTGTGGCAGTGGTGGAGCAAAGTCTACATAATCCATCTGGACCAAAGCCAGCTCAGTCCACATGGGATGTCACTTATCTTTCCTGTTGCTGTCAACACTTAATGGTGGTCACAGAGCTCTGGGAAAGCTTCTAGTTCTTTTAGATGCTCCTTGTTGACATCAACAAAAGTTTCCACATGAGCAGGAAGAAGTAGTGGGTAACCCCTTCTCCTTCTCCCTGGTTTTGTGGATGCCTTTACAGATAGCACCCATAATGTTATTATGCTGTTCCAGAGCTCTATGGCTGTATGCAGCAGCACTGGGGGTATTACTGGCCCATGTGATAGCAGACTAGTTCGCATTGGAGCCAGTCTGCTGTCTACACTCTGACCAAAGTGTAGGGCTATTCTGAAGCTTCACCAAAAGTCCAGGGCATTCCCTGACTTTCCTTAGTGCAAGGTTAAACTGGTTTACCTTGGTTCATTCTATGCGAAGGACCAGAAGTCCCTGGACATCATGTAGACATCCAGGATTGACTTCTTTCCCACTTCAGGTTTTATGGCCAGTGTAAAGAAGTCTATTGACATGAGATTTGCCAGTGAAAATATGCATTGACAAATTCTGAGAAAGGGATGACATTGAACAGCTACAATTCAACAATGCAATAACTTCAGTGGGTTCAAGCACATTTAATATTGGGTTTCATAGTTGCTAATACATTAATCTAAATCAGGGGTCCTCAAACTAAGACCCGGGGGCCGGATGCGGCCCTCCAAGGTCATTTACCCGGCCCTCGCTCAGGGTCAACCTAAATCTGAAATGACTTGAAAACACACAACAACAACAACAACAACAACAACAATCCTATCTCATCAGCCAAAAGTAGTCCCACACTTCCCATTGAAATACTAATAATGATATATTTGTTAAAATTGTTCTCCATTTTAATTATTGTATTGTTTTTAAGTGGGTTTTGCACTACAAATAAGATATGTGCAGTGTGCATAGGAATTCATTCATGTTTTATTCAAATTATAATCCGGCCCTCCAACAGTTTGAGGGACTGTGACCTGGCCCTCTGTTTAAAAAGTCTGAGGGCGATCTAAATTGTGGATAGTTCATGCTGAGTTTTAGGAAGTGCATAGTATGAATGCATGGCAGTAAATGGGCAAGTTGCTATGCAATAAGTTCATTTTTTCTTAATATTTTGTATGTGTGTAAATTAAATTGTGTTCAAAATGATCTGAGAGAGAGAGCCAAATCACATGACTGTGTATTCGTAATTATTGTTTCAGTTTTGGGTACCAAACTACCTATTATAACACCAGCTAGTCACCTTGTAGTATCTTCACCACACTAACAGTATTTTGTGCAAATACTATAACAAAATCTGAGGAAGTTGATGCAACCGAGTTTTTAAAAATGTTGTATAATGCTTCCTTAGACCTGTAAGTTTTAATGCATCTGTAGATTTCATTATGTGCAGTTGAGAATGTTTTCTTCTTCTTCTTTTGCTAGTATTTGTAGTGATGTTGACATCTGTTGCCATTTACCAATAAAAATCCAATCCCCTTAAGCCTATTGGTGTTACATCTTTTCTTTAATAAAGGACAGTGTGACACCAGATCAATAAGACAATTGAGTAACTGCCCATCACGATGAGTAAAGGCTTTATAATTTGGCCCTAGGCACCTATTCTCCATTATTATTTTTTTCAAAAAAATACAGAATTCTCCTCTAATTGCAGTATGTGGTCAAACAACTCATCAAGGACTTATTGTTGGTCTCTGAAAAACTTTGTATCACTGTTCGCTGGTGTTTTGAAACAATGAAGCCACTTGTATGATGAGCAACCAAGCAGTAATATTGTTTTTTTTTTTAAAGCTTCTATGTTTTCTTTTGAAGTTACAGTTATTGGATGTATGTGGAGTTAAACTAAAGACCTTGACATGACTAAGATAGCTTTAATCAATTTAAATTCAGTTCTGAGTCTGTGAATTGAAATGTGTTGTTTAATACGTTCAAAGATTCAGACATGAACCTATTTGTCCAGAGCTGTAGTCCAATGCTCAATCAACTACACCACTTTGTCTCTCTGGCATACTCTGGCCCTATTTGTGATTGAAGGATTACAAACTAAAAATGTTACCCATTTTAGGATTCACCTTTTACTAGATTTCTCCTCCATGTCTTACCAATTATTTTTGCAAAAACTATTCCATTACAAGTCACTTTTGACTAGTGATATTAATGTATTTTGTTTTCTTTAGAGTTTGGAGATACGATAAATAGGTCAGATGTCAATGTAGAGAGACATGTGCTTTTATTAAAGGAAACAAGAGAATCTATTTTCATCATTTAATGCTTTAAAAATATGTCAGGTCAACACACCAATTTCCTGTATGTTCATGCTAGTAGATCCCCTTTATAAAGTTAAAGCCTTGATACAAAGTTGAGTTGTACATAACATCATGCTTAGAAAGCATGGGAGATTTTAACTGGTTTCAAAATACATCTCCTGAAGAAGGGGCAATGATTTAAGTGAATAAAAGGCTGCGTCTAAATTACTTGTATAAATCAGTGCAATGTGTTTATGATAATCTCTCGTTACATAGTAATGCCCATTTTTCCACACACCCCTTCTACTTCTTTTAAAAATCAAAGTAGAATGTGACAAAGGAGACAACAATTCAATGATCCTACCTTTCTCCAAGGTTGCCTTATATTGCTCAAGCACTAGATGCAACTAAAAACTCCTTCTCCTGCACTATAAGGATTGTTCGTTCATTTAAAAGGAAAGACTCACCATTACATTGTGTATATTTCACCAAAGGTAGTTATTTCTGGTTGCTGCTTAAAATGTAAATCTAAAGATAGTTTATCTGTTTTGTTTGTTTCATGCTGTCCTTTTAATTGTCTCTTTGGTTCTTTGGTACTTGTATGCTTTCTTACAGTTTTGTTGACCCTTTCATCTAAAGAATTTTGGCTCTTAGGTGTAGAAATATACCATTCCAAAAATTTCACATAATAAAAATCCTATATCACCATATCTTTGTAACTCAGGGTAACACCAAACATCTGATGATATAGTCTTCAGACCATAAACATTTATGTGAATATTTTCTCACTTGATGCCCTACAGATGTCTAGGAAACTGTCATGATGTATAAAATGTTTCAGTTTTTTCCTCCTGGTATAAAAATACCCTACAATCCCAATATCTCTGTGATTCAAGCCGTATTGCTGTATCTATATTAATTGAAAATTGTCCCAAGGAACTCAGTGGGATGAAGAGAAATGGAGGACCAACTTGTCAGTAAACCAACAAAAATCAAGTTTTGTTTTGTTTTATTTCTTTTTTTAAAAAAAAAATGGGAGGATGATAATTGGTTTGCCTGTAAAACATGATTCAAAAATCCACACTCATTTTCTCAAGATGAAACCATCTTGTACTTTTGTGCTCACTAAAACAGAACAAGTTGTTTCAAATAGAAATTAGTTTCATGTTGTATCTTCACTATTATTTCATTTTTAACTGTAGGGGTTTCACTTCAGCTCTCCTAATTTTCTGAGTATATAAACTTTTGGAAATTCCAATTCTATTGTCCAATGTTCACTGGCGCTGTCCTTATGTATTTATTTTCTTAGGACCCAACTACATTTTTAAAATGTTTAAGCAGAACCCATTAGAAAGCATGTGTGATTGTCAAATGTAGCAACTCTGCTAGTAAAATAGTCCTTGTGCCCTAGAAGCAATTGATTCTGTAAGTCAACATCTTCTTTATCAAAAAACAGGGTCTTCTAAAGATCTTGTCTGCCGCTATATTTGCATTTTGCTAGCTTTTCTTTGACAGAAAGGTTAGGTTGGCATTAGCATAGCTCTGAAACTGTGCAAATAATTATTTCGTGCTTAGCTGAAGCAATGAATATGCAGCAGTCAATTACTGTAATCTTTATTTATCCACCGTCTCTGGAGAGATGTGATGTGACCAGGGTTAGTCTGAATGACAAGTAAATAAGGAATGAACTTGATACTTTTATAGCCTGATCCACAACCCAGTTAAGTCAAAGTGCTTTGATTTAAATCAGTTTAGTCCCATTAAAGCCAGTCAAACTAAATCATCTTAAATCCAAGTATTTTGCCTTTTACAGCCATGCTTTGTGAACTGGGGTGATTTTGGTTGATCCTCATATGACTTTCATGCAGCCGACTTTATGCCTTGTCATTTTACAACACTAAATGTACCTCTCCTAAACACATTCCCCAGTACAAATATGCTTTTAATCCATATCAAAGTTGCTGCATTTATGCTTGTTATTATAATGCAACTGAGTATTGTTCTGTTGTCAGTCACAACAAAGATTTGTTACTCTTTTAAAAATTCTTGGCGGTATAATAGAAGCTATAAAAAGGCTAATAGGAAAGCAATAACCGGAATACATTGTGCACAGGACACATTGCTATTTCCTAGTATAATTCACTTTATGAAGTAATATTAGAAAAATGATGAAACATTGAAACTTCTATAATAGTCTCATAGTTTTTCTTGCTAGATTAACCACCCACTTGAAACCAGTATGTCTGGTGACATTGTGGATTCTTTGATATTCAAGGTATTTCATATCCAATAAAGAAGCAATTTTCTTCAGTTGTCCTTTTATACCATGGCTCCTCTAATTCACATGGCACTAGTATGTCAATATGCTGAGCGGAGGTCATGTTTGTATGTAACAATAAACAACAGATTAGAATGATAGAAATGAACTTTCAGAAATCTTGGACTTCACTATTCCTGCCTCCCCTTCCTCCTCTGTGATGATCAAGAAAAGGAGATCAGAATTATTCACTTTTTTCAACTCACTATAGTTATTCATTTTGTCCAAAGTAGTAATGATGTTCACTGTTAACTGTAGTTTTGGAGAGAAAAAGCAGGCTTATAAACCTAGACAAATGCAGTTTGTTCCCTCAACTGCACTTATCTAGGATCAGAAATAACAAGTAACTAACCATGGTTAACTGAACATGGAAGAAAATGCCTTCAACTCTTTCTTACTCCTGTCCATAGGAGAAAAGGTAATACAGTTAGGTTTATACATGTCACAAGTATACAAGCCATGAAGACCATGCATACATGTAAAATCATAATTTAGCATTTTCCAGGCCAAGTGATAAGCTCATTCTTAAAGTATTCTCCATATTTTATAGACATAGCAGAGCCTCTGAGAATATATCTGAATGTGCTTAGATCGTATAGATTTTGCAGTAGCAATACATTTCTTTATCAGTTGCAAAATATCTTGAAGGGTATAAACCTTAGGGATTGAATAAATATTCTAGTTGTTTAGTTCTCAATAGAAAAATGGTTTTCTGACAACCAGGAAACTTCATTGGAAAGAATAATAGAGTGGAAAGAATCTGATTGCATTCTTTGTACCTGCCCTCAAACAGCTTCCTGCTCGTTTCTACTCTCCATTCCTTACATCTGTTTCTCCTGCAGATACTACTCGCGTTTTCTGGCACCCAGTTCCTGCTTTTCTTTCAGCTTTGTTCTCTATGCCTCTTCCCTGCCTACTTCCCTAGAAAGCTGTCAAGTACTCCAAATCAAAGAACCGAGGAAGGAGGAACTGAGGGTTTTTCAATGTAGCTCCCAGCAAGTAGTGGAGTCTGTATGTGTGTATGGGAGGACATGTGTGCCCATGAATCTGTCTTAGATCCTTTTCTTCATCTGACAGGGGTCAGCCTCCTAAGGGACCATTACTTTAGGAGCTTTCACTTCCTAAGCTGGTTCCTAAAACACACAGCAGACCTGACTAGTTTGTGTCAAGAGGAGCATGGTGGGTCCCTCCTGCCTTTTACAGTTTTGCTTTCTGTCTCATTGTTTTCAATTCGGTTATCCAATAACATGCCATTCAGATGATTAGACAGGCTGCAGTGTGTGTGTGTAGAGGTTTCACTATTTTATCTCAGCAAAGCCCCGTTTCTTCTCTTCCTCTTAAGTCAACGATCACCATCAAATACCTTGAACGCAATTACAGGCTGGGCATTCAGCAAAAGGGTAGGTGTAAGGTTGGTGTGTGTGGGGGGGGGGGGGCAGGGTGTCAGCACACACCCCACACACACTCAGGCAACTCCTTGACCACTGGATTTGTTTCAGAGCTGGGTGAAATGGTTTCCTTTTGCTTCCTTATACTGTTATGCGGACTGGATGAACCGGGGGAATAATAGCCAGTGGTGAATTCTCAGAATTCCCCCCTCTCTAAACAGATTGCTTTTTTTGGAGGGGGCATTACCTCTGCAAGAAACAGGTGAACTAAAGGAGTAAAGATATCAAGACCTGGCAGACACATTCAAATACCATGTGTACATTTCTGCAGAGTAATCCCCTTGGAAAACTTTGGGACTCTAGACTTTAGAATAGAAGAAAAATACTGTGGGTAATAACTGGTTTTCACCTGGATCCAGTTCCAAACTACTATAATGATTTGTCTTTGCATTAAAGGACATAATAATGAAGGTTCAACACCTGCAGAAAGCCTCATCTTACTTGATATTGATACCTTGGAGTTAATTTATCCTAAGAACAATACATCATCCTAAGATGCCTGAAGAAGGAATTGGCAAGACTTCTGTTGAGAATGTCTTCCCTGTATCCCTTCATAATGGATAATTGTTGCTCAGCATGCAATAGATCATTTGGGGAAAGTTGATATAAGGTGTGGGGTCCTTTTCAGGTCCAAAATTCTTGGCTAAAATGGATACAAGCCTGGGCCATTTTAATCTATTTTTGAGCTTGCTATAACACAGAGATGGCAATAATCAACTTGGCTTTTATTGGGAACTAGATGGGGAGTGTATTCTTATTGGTTTTTCTGTACTATCAGCAACTTTTGTTATAATTGACAATGGTACTTTTCTGGTCTACTTTGTAGGAATGGGGCATGGAAGACTCAGTTTTCCTGAAGGGCACTAAGAGAATCATGTTCAATTCCTTGGCTATTGGTCTGTGGGGTCCCTCTGAACTGTGTTTTTCCCCTCTTGCTTTTCAATATCTACATGACACTGCTGGGAAAGGTCAACTGGAGGTATGGGATTCAGTTTAAGAAGTATGCTTTCTACATTCAGTTCTATTTCTTCCTTGCACTTAATATCAAGAAGATGGTATTGCTTCTCAATAAATGTAATAGATTTGGAATAAAAAAATCAAAGCTTAATCCAAAGAAATGTTTCTGGTCAGCCAAAAGGCAAATCTGGCAATCAGAATACATCTTGTTGTTAAAGGGTTTATATTTTCCCTGAAGATACTATTATCTAGACACCTTCCTATCTGACTACTGATTTGATTTAAGATAAAAAAAAAGTACTGGTAGTTTGAGGGAAAAGAAGTATTGGTAGTATTGGTCATTAGTGTGTGTCTGTAGATCAGTATACTTCCCTGCTGATTTCATTAGCTTTCTCAGCAGGACATGTTGATGGGTTCATTCTTTTTATATTGCATAAACTCAAATGTGGTCAAACCTACAGGAATTAATATATAGTGTGTTTGGGGTTTTTGGATTTGTACTTTCACCTGTAATATTTATAGGTTTATTTTGTATATTATGACTTTTATAGTGTCAGTTTAGAAGAGTTTATCTTGTTTTAATTAATTGTGTTTTATAATTAAGTGTTTTACATTTTACTATGTGATTTGCCTTGGAAAGAGTAACTCTAAAAGCCAGCAAGAGATATTTTGTTCAAAAATAACATTTAATGCCTATATGCAGCTTTCAGTGACATCTAGTTATACTCAAAGTGTTCAGCTGCATATTTCATTTTGTTCCATGTAGGAATTATGGTTTCTATTCACAATCTAGAAGCTGAGTTCAAGCATATGAGACAGCAAATGAAGCCAGACAAGTCAAAATTGAAGCTTGGTGAGATGTGTGTGTATGCATGCGCATAAATGGTAACAATTTATATGAGGCATCAATTGATGAATGAGCATTTGTTGATCTCAGGTTAATGGTGTTGATGATTTTTCCTTGCTTTTCAGTAAACAGATTCTTATAGATTCTAAAATCAGATTTATTTTCGGTTTTTTCCTGCACAAACTGCTCCTGCACTTTGAGGCTGGAATAGTTTCATACAGATTCACAGATTCACAGATTTGATTATTACAGTTGTTTAAATGGAGTTGGCTTTGAAAATGACTTAGAGATTTAGTAAATGGTGCAAAGTGCTGTTAGTTATCTCTTTTGAAAGGGAACATATGGAGCTTTTATGGCGTTTCTTGATTAACTTCAAGATGTTGATTGGGGGTTTGGATGTTTTACACTTTTGCCTTAGCAGTCAACCTTCTTGTCACTGTCTTTGTATAAAACCAGGATATTTCACTCTCACAGTAGGCAATGTACAGCGATACTCTCAAGACTGTGGAATGATCTCCCTCTGGATTTAAGGAATCATCTCTCCTTGTTGTTATTTCAGTGCAGTGATGCTGTAAAATGCTTCTGTTGGGCTTTGGGGATTTTCCTTCAGAAGGAATCTTTTACTAACTGACTACTACATGTTTTTGTTTTCTTGTTTGCTGTTGTTGTCCCATTGTCAACACTTTCCCAGCCTAAAGGTTTTCTTTAAAAAAAGAAAATGCAGATCGGCATTGCCAGAACCATTACAGAAATTTGAAAATCTCACAAGAGGTGCAGTTAGTGACCATTTTGACAGTTAGGACATCTCAAAGTTGTGAAGGATCTTGACAAATTCAGCATTATTTGAATGATTTTCTTTGTCGTGTCAGGGCAACCAGTCAATTGTATTACATTTCTAACAGAACAAAACAAACAAACAGACAGACAAAATACAAAATTTGCCAGTTTGGTAGTTGATTAAATGTCCTTTGACCAGTAGCTGGCCACTTGGAGTGCTTCTGGTGTTGCTGCAAGAAGGTCCTCCATTGTGCATGTGGCAGGGCTCAGGGTGCATTGCAGTAGGTGGTCAGTGGTTTGCTCTTCTCCACACTCGCATTTCGTGGATTCCACTTTGTGGCCCCATTTCTTGAGGTTGGCTCTGCATCTCGTGGTGCCAGAGCGGAATCTGTTCAGCGCCTTCCAAGTCGCCCAGTCTTTTGTGTGCCCAGGGGGGAGTCTCTCATTTGGTATCAGCCATTGGTTGAGGTTCTGGGTTTGAGCCTGCCACTTTTGGACTCTCGCTTGCTGAGATGTTCCAGTGAGTGTCACCCCAATTTAAATGATTGGGGTAAAGTTAGTTGCACTGTGTTGAGCAAAGATATTAATTTTCCTTCTTTAGATTTTGCAAAGTCAGAATGACTATTTCTGAGTCAAAAACCAAAAACATATCCAAATCTTCCTCAAAAGTGTATGGATGTTTGAGGATCTACAACTCATAAATTAATAAACATGCTGGATATCAGTGATTTATCTATGTTTACATGATTTATATCATTTTATGTGGTGCATTCAATTTGTCCTTTTGTTTTAGCCTACAATTCCCATTAGCTCACCCAACATACCCAATGACAGGAGATTGTGATGGTTGTGGTTTGAAAACATCTGAAGGTCAAAATGTTCCTGATTATCACTTTATCCCAATTCAGAGAGTTCAAACAGCATTGAACACAAGATTATTAGAGAGTTTTCTAACTCTAAAACAAAACCTTTGAAAATAATTTGTCTTTTTAAGCAATGTGCTGCCTGTATTATTAAGGAAATGATTATTGTATCTTAATTTTTTAAGTTGTTGTCAGTTCCTGCATTCATTTAATAAATGAATTTTAATTTTGCACATTGTATAGGGACTACACGAGTGATTGCTAAATGTATTTTTCCCAGAAGAATATAGCAATTTTCACATGACTGCAACCAGGCCCATAGCCAGGATTTCGATTCGTGGGGAGGGGGGCTGAGTCTGAGTGAAAGAGGGTCTACCCTAGCAAACCTTTTGTATCGTTACCCCAATACCCCCATGCATATGGGATATATTGATTATGGTGATCAGATCATGATATGAATAAACATAACAGTTTAAATAATGCACCAGTAAGGCCTTTTCGCGAACCACCATGAGAATTTCAGGGGGGGGGGGGCTGAAGCCCCTCAAGCCCCCCCCCCCAGCTACATGCCTGACTGCAACAGTTTGAAAACAATTTAAAACAAATTAAAAAGTCTTTGTAAATAACTTGAAAAAGAGAATAAGAGAATAAGAGATTACTATCAGCAAGCAACAGATGAGGACTTGGAGCCAAGTCTGATCTTTGCAAAAGTCTTATGAACATTGAGCACAGCAGGTTGTCCTTGGAGTCAGGAAGAAATGAGCATGAGTTATAAAGCTGGGTCAACTAAACTTAAAGTTGTTGTTACATACCTAAGTGGAAATGAGTCACATAAAAATTACAAATCTTAAAAAGTGTTATTCAAGTGATATGGTAGCACCTCTTCTTGTCATTTTACTTATGCAACTTGCTGATGTTGAAACAAGAAGAGGGATACATAATAAATGGAGCTTTTAAGCTACAAAAACCTCATCTTAGTGTCTTATTTAATGCATAGAGAAGGAGCCAATTGCTGTTAACATTTGTAGGCTGTGTGTCTCCGTGACCATAAATTATATACTTTGCAAGTTTTTCCTCCCATCTAGTATATTTTGAAATGTAAGTTAAAACATATTTTATAATTGTGTAGATGTATGCCATAAAGAATAGCAATAAAAACATAATATGTGTCAGAAAGTGACCATGTAACAATAAAATACAGAGAATAAGGCAAATTATCCATATACATAAGCAATCTGTGTTAATGCATAGAGATTTATCAGTTTAATGAGATAATCTATGGTAAACATTTTAGTGCAATTCTTAGATCTTTTCTTATAAGAAACATGTTAATTGTGGCTGTATTTCTACCTCCTATTTAAATAATCCAAAGTACTGTGCTCTGGAGCTGACTGAAATATAGTACCAGAGAGCCCCTGTGGTCTTATCAAGTCTAGATGGACAAATGGACTGACAGTGCAAGCAGCTCCCATGAAGAGCCTTGGTAGTGATGTTGCTTCCGATATAGTCACAACAGGGTGCCCAGTTATGATATCAGCAGAAGCAGTCAACAGTAAGGCCTTGTCAGGGAGCTGCTTCTAGCCAACACTAGACCTTGATGTATTAACATTATCCTATTATAGAGCCTAGCACATGGAGCAATAGGTTCAAATGGCAAGAAGTGAAAATTAGGAAGAATATCCTGATGGTAAGAACTGTTTGACAATGGAACATGCTGCTCCGGAGTGTAGTCACGTCTCCGCCTCTCCATTTAGCTTCTACTTGAAAATCTTTCTTCTCTGGAGGTTTTCAACAGAGGCTGGATGGTCATATGTTCGGAGTGCTTAGCATTTTTGTATATGGCATGGGGTTGGATTGGATGGCCCTTGTGGTCTCGTCCAATTCTATTATTCTAATTATGAACATCCCTGTAGGACTTTCTGACCACCTTTATTTGAACATGGCTGATGTCATGAATGTCACATCTCTGCCACTGTATTAAACTGACTAAAATTGCACAGACCACCAGTGGTGCAGGGAGTTAAACCACTGAGATGTTGAACTTGCTGAGCTGCTGAACGGTTCAAATCTGGGCAGCGAGGTGAGTTCCTGCAGTTAGCCCCACCTTCTGCCAACCTAGCAAATGTGAGTAGATCAATAGGTATCACTCCAGTGAGAAGGTTACAGCGCTCCATGTAGTCATGCCGGCCACATGACCTTGGAGGTGTTTAGGGACAACACTGGCTCTTTGGCTTAGAAATGGAGTTGAGCACCAACCCCCAGAGTTGGACACAACTGAACCTAATGTTAGGGGAAAACCTTTACCTATTATACAAACCTTCATGTTCCATGTATGAAGACATAAAACAGTGTTGTACATATAGTGATGTTCAAAGGTATGACGTGCATGTAGCCATCTTTCCTATATCCAATGTTGCCCTATATTTGAGCAGATGAAATCCTGGATAAAGCTAAGGAAATGTGCATGGTCGTAGTATACATACATATGCCAATAATAAAAATCTCAAGAAAACACAAAGAACATGGATGAGCTTTCTTCTGTACTTACCAATACAGTAAAATAATAAAAAATATGTTAAATGCCATACTGTGAACACTAGGGGTGTGCAATTCAGATAAACCCTGTGCCATTTTTGGTGTCGGGGTTTCAGCTGATCCTGATTCATTTTTTCAGAAGCTGCCCAAACGGGGCTATTGGGACAAAAATGTCACATTTGGAGGACACATTCTCCACTGCAAATCCCCCAAATTTCAGAATGTTTGAGTCATCTACTGATTTTTAGGAAATTCTTGAACATTCTAAAAATAAAATCTCCTTTAAAAAAATCTAAAAAGGTGTCCTGTGGAAGATCTGCTTGTGATTCAGTAGTACCTCTCCATTCAGTAAACCATCACAATATTTAAACAAACACCTCCCAAAAAATGCCCTTCCAAAGCCCCCCTAAAGCATGCCCACCCTCACTTCCCTAGTGAAATAGTAAAAAAAGAGAAAGAAATGAAAGATATTAAACTAAAAAAATCAAATTATATTGCCGAAGGAATTGAGTCTAAAAGCAAGCAAAGTGATCCTAAGTTCCAAGCACATACCAAAAGAGGGGAGGAGTAAGGATAGAAATAGTCAACCAGGCCTCTGATTATTATTATTATTATTATTATTTATTTGCTTTATTTTTATACCACATTTTTCAGCCTAATTCGGCGACTCAATGCGGTTTACAATGCAATTTATATAACAATAACAATTAGCTAAAACACAACATACACAACAGACAATACAAGACAACACTACATAGTCATCAACAGATTGGCTGATAAATTTATTATGTATTTATTTACTGTATTTATACCCTGCCTTACTCTACCCCAAAGGGGACTCAAGATGACTTACATAGAGGCAATTATTTAATGCTTCAAAACACATACTATTCTTTGTAAAAAAGTGAAAAACACAAAGAGAAAAAACATCAACTCCCATCATGCCCTGAGAGGGAGCACAAGGCTCCATTAATGCTTACGCCACACAAAGTGCTGCTGGGAAATAAGTTCCCATTTGCTTCAAGAAGGCACATAGGGGGGGGGGGGGTGCTTCAGGAAGGGATGAAGGAGGCTGCCAGGGATGAAAGCAAAGGAGGAACAGTAGCTTTCCTTATTAGTGAGGTTTCCCTGCCCACATGCCATTGCCTCCGCCTCAGGTAGAATGCCACTCAGCCCCATTGATCTCCATAAGCTAATGTGATCTGTACTGGCTAAGGCTTCAGCCGCCCTGTGCCTGGCTCATTTTCATGCATTCAGAAGCTGAATCCATTGAATCTTTCGAATCCAGTACACAGAAATGAAATCGTGCACACCCCTATTGCATGAATGCCAGTTTCTGATGGTCATTTTCTGAAGGCAGGAGGTATATTCCCTTCATATCTCCCCTGTAGGTTGAAAAAAAACCAATTGGATGATGCCAGTGGGAAACGAAACAGCATACTAGATTAAATGGGCCCTTGGTGTGATTCTGCTGAACTATTCTTCAGAGCTCAGACAAGTGCTTCTGAACCTTTCTTTTTGTCACAGGTCAGCAAGTCCATCACTTCAAAAGGCACCCCTTTAAGAAAAGCTTATTGCATCTGTTTCATTTGGATGACATTTTCCCATCAGATGGTATAACCAATTCGGCACTACACCTTCTGAGACATCACTGGTATACCAGGTGGTATACTGAAGAGCTATGTTTGGCAATGCTTTGCCTTGACTTGAGTGATTATACTGCTTGCTTTTTAGTAGGCAAGACTGAAGCACATATCATCCAAACTTTGCTTTCAGAAATTCTTCAGTATTTGTTTCCTTTTTTCCTACTTTCTTCAAGCTTCACAAAGTCCCTCCAAACCCTGATATTATTCATACCTTGTATTTTTATTGCACTAAGGGTGGTTTATATTGTAGCAGTGGCTGCTAGTGCTGATATATTTAGGGCCATGTCAGTATTTCCATTACAACCCCCTATTTTCATGGGTTTATGGCTTTGTTGTAAAATTTTACTCTAGGCTTAAAGCTAGAAGACGAGGTTTCAGCCTTGAAGTATTTTTTTACGTCTCAATGCATGAAGTCTCACTTTCTCACACACATGCAAATACATGCAGAGACATTTGTGATTTTTTTTAGATTGAAAGGAGTGCAAAATATATAAAAGCTCCTCACACATAACTTTTACATCCCCCCCCCCCCCCCCGGGTTAATTTTTTAAGTGGCTGTCCCCTCTGTGTTGCATACCACATATTCAGATCCCTGTATATCTAACAGTCTAAGCTACACTGTGTACACACTGTGAAGCAATCTATGAAAGAAATATTAAAGGTCAATGCAAATTTTAAATATTACATATTACTGTTTGATGAAGTAATTTAATATATGATTTCCCTCCATTAAAAATAAGGCATTCAAAAAGGGTGTGAAGTGTGCATGTTAGTGAAGAATGGAAAGAAAAGGGAAATATAGATTGGTGGAAATATGATTTCCACCTTGACAGTTCCCAGGCGTGATGGACTGTAGCCATTCACAGATAACCATATTTTGGACTTTGTAGTTCATGTAAGGAAGCATTGTACATTGGAGCAGGCAACTTAAAAAAAAGAACAATTGCCCTTTGAAGCAGAAAATGTTAATTTAACACTTGGAGTAAAAAGAGAGCAGAAAAATACATGGGAGCAAATGGACATCAGGCCAGTCCCTGAAATCTGGGAACTATAAGTGAAGTGTGACTGAAATTAGACAAGCAGATTAACAGAATTTACTCCAGCCATGGGTTCCATGCAGTATATAGAAAGACAAAAATGTCTTTAGAGACACCACAAAAACTTAAAATTAATGTATAGGTAGTCACATGGTTTTCCCAAAGTTGCAGAATTTCAGAGAAAATGAAAAGGCATTTGAACATAGTGTCAATTTATGGAAATAAAAATCCCTATTGGTTATGAAATAACAGTTTTCTCAGCCCAAGTTTCCAGCCCATTTCTTTCAGAGAAGTAAATAATTTGTCTTGGAGTTGGCAACTATTCTTCTATTCCTAAGGGCATCATTAAAGGTTGCTGAATTTGCCACTGAAAGTATGCAAGCTTCTTATTGTTTTCTGCATTTTCTTTGGCAAATGAAACGCTTTGGCATGCATATAGCATCTCAATTTGAAACCTAATTGGTGCTTAAAACCAATGGAATCTTCCACTCATTTGAAGCAATGATCAGTTATATGTGATCAGTCATATGATAAAAGGAATATCCTGCTAATCAATATATTTGAAATATTAGTGCTCCCATTAATATATTTCCATATTCATGTGAAATAGCAATATGTAGACAAATTGTTGACTTTCCTCTATTGTAGGACAGTATGGAACCAATTATGCCATTCCATAGGGTATTTTTATGAGGATACATAGAATTAACTTTGACTATTAGTCAGAACTGTCAGAATCATCTGTCAATAACACTATGTAACAAAATTTGGAACATTTTCTGTACCTAGTTTAAAAGTGTTATTTCCTGTTTAATTGTGTGGTGCTTACTTTGAAAGTAGCTGCTATACTCCAAAAAACTTCATTTTTGTGGCTGCCACAAACTATGATGAATTGGTTGAGACTCTTATGAGATATTCATTGAAAAACTATAGCAAAATGTGTTGCAGGATATCCAACAAAAAAGCAGTTTAATAAACCTTTTCCATGTTTTTATGATAGAACCAATTAGGAACTGACATTAATAACTGAGAGCAAAAGTTGTGTTACATAGTTTTATTTTTCATTTAGTGTTCCAGCACTTCTTTTTAGCTGAAATCAGGCTGTAACAATAACTGCATTTGTGTCATGAATGTATTAAGTATTATATTGATTCCGAAGTGTGACTCCTTTTTTCTGTTAGCTAGATAAATATTCTGGAAGTCAGTTCTAATATTTGGTCCACTTACTTGCATTCTTTTATTGTAATGAGATAACTGCCTTACTGAAGATGTCTCTCATTCTGAGATGATACTCAAAAAATGTGCAGCATTGCAAAGTGATGTATTTTAAAAACAACTCCGGTGCTATATAAGGAACTTGGAGCATGTCAGGTACAATATATCATGTTTGGTTGTTTTCAAATGAATGCAACTTAACCTATATCATAGATATAGCCAAGCTGAGTAAAGGTATTTACAGCATGCTCTTTGGACTTAAAATGGTTGGCAATATCTCATAATGTCAGGCTGCTGATACTTGAATGTGTTGGCCACTTCCCTTACCCCATCAAATACCAATGCAGTGAATAAGTGTTGACATCAATTTAATTCTTTTTCTCACACATAGGCCCCATGTTTGAAGTAATTTTCTTTTCTCATTTAAAAAGAGGCAGATTCGTTCAACTACCTCACAGTATTTTTGTTGGGGTTTTGTATGTATGTTTGCACATTTCAGTTGACTAGGTAAGAAGCGGAGTTACTGGCAAACATGGAAAGATAAAGCAAAGCATTTGAAATTATTATTTTTAAAAGCAGTTTGCTATTATTACTGTCACAAAGGCCAAACAAAGTAAGAAGCCAAACAAAAAATGCACTTTTAAGAAGTCCTTATTTTCTTGATTTTTTAAAGTAACTAAAATATTACTTTCTAATAACAATAAAAAACAAACAGAATATTATAAAGTGTTGGATTATAATATAAAATATACCCAAGTAGTAAGGCTACACATGCACTGCGGCTATACATGAAAATCAGTACTTATGGTTACAATACAAAAAGA
Organism: Anolis sagrei; assembly: GCF_037176765.1. NCBI lineage: Eukaryota > Metazoa > Chordata > Lepidosauria > Squamata > Anolidae > Anolis > Anolis sagrei. The sequence goes on along the minus strand of NC_090022.1, from coordinate 248,849,842 downwards.
GTGGTACTTTTCACTACATAATATTCCTTCATGTAATTTAGGGTGAATTTACATTATAAGATTTATTTATTTATTTATTTATTTATTTACTTTATTTACTTTATTTGTATACCGCTGTTCTCAGCCCTTAGGCGACTCACAGCGGTTAACAACAAGAACAGCAAAAAATTCAATGCTACAACAACACGGTATATAAAAACAATTAACATCATAAACACATTAAACAAGATGAATGCAGTTTCACATTAGTTTAACTGCCAAGGCTCGGTGCTATGGAATCATGAGAATATTGGTCAGAGAAGGCTAAACTGCATTAATTCTACACTATAACTGCAGTCTTAGTTATAGTTTGGTTATTTAAAAAGTAATGTATTTATTTTTTAAATTGTTATTGTTATTTGTATCCTGCTTTCTCTCTTTAAAGGGACCCGAAGTGATTAGCTCTAAAACAATACAATATATAATTTAAAACTTAAACGCATACAAACATTGAAATAGGTTTAAACACTGAAATTATTAAAAAATAAATGGTTAAAACCATTAAAACATATTTACATGGCTAAAGCATGTAACAGCACCCTCTTGGCTAGTCTTAAGAACATTCTTTTTTAAAAGCCTCCCTGAAAAAAATAGAGTTAAGCCTTCTATGTGATGAAGTTTCATAATAAGTGGGAGATATTTATAAAGAAACACAAAGTTGATATGGAAGTCCTTTTTTATTTGTCTTAGTAACGTGATGAACTCTAAATTCTTGAAAAACTCTTATTGTCCTGTAGACAGGGCCATAGCTAGATTTTTTTTTTTGGGGGGGGGGGAGGTGAAACTTTTCTTTAGCGAATCATGAAGAGTAGTTCCATAACACAAAATAATTTAAATACTATAATTCATTCTATATTTAATATAGACTTAATTGAATGAATTTTCTACTTTAGTTACAAAGTTTGAAGTCTTAAAGTAACTGAAAATGACTGTTAATTGGCAATCTATAGTTACAAAAGAATACCACAACCTCTATTGGAAACACTTGAAAACTGTGTTAATGCACCTTGACAGGAATCAGGTTCCGTCAATAAACTTTGGTGGACACTCAAGAGTGCAAATCCAATCAGTCTTTCTTTCTCCATTGTGCTTCTTCTGTATGTTTTCAAATGTTTAAGAGTTGAAAATGATCTCTCTCTTAAAATTGGCATATCTAAAAATCAAGATCAATGACTCATACATATTATCAATTTTTTAGAAACTACATAAAATATCTTTAATCTGGTATCTAATTATTCAAAAATTATTTGATAGTTTAGGAGAAATTAACATATAAACTTTTAAAGGAAGTACAAATATCATAGTTGTTATATACCTGGAAACATCATAAGGTGTATTTAAATTTAAGTTTTTCTTATGGTGTTTTTTGGGATTACAATATCCCAAATACAGGACAAAAGCAAAACCCCAAAAGACACTGCCAGAATACTCACCATAATGAATATCTATATCTATATCTATTTCTATATATATAATAAAAGTCAGTGTTTGTATGTGGAGGGAAGGCGGACGTAAGGTGGAGGTGTTTGTGGCAGCATTCTGATTGGCTGCTCTTGTGGTACAATTTGCATATGGTCTCTGATTGGTCAGCCTCAAAATTCCAAGATTCTGAGGTGACAGAGGAGAGGAAAAGGCTGTGTCAGAAAATTACCAATACAGACCAAACTTGGCACACAGAGCCCGTAAGACCCACTCTACATCCTACTGCAGTTTGGAGGAGGATGGACCATGGATGATGGGACTTTCAGTACCATCACTCACTTTCTGAGACCACTGTGACCCTCATCCAATGACTGATCAAGACCAAACTTGGCACACAGAGCCCCCATGACTCACTCTACATCCTACTGCAGTTTGGAGGAGGATGGACCATGGATGATGGGACTTGCAGTACCATCACTCACTTTCTGAGACCGCTGTGACCTTCATCCAATGACTGATCAAGACCAAACTTGGCACATAGCCCTCTCATGACCCACTTGAGGCCCTGGTGTGGTTTGGCCACGGATGGACCATGGATTATGGGACTTGCAGTACCTTTCCTCAATTCCTGAGACCACTGCAATTCTCATCCAATTACCAATGAAAACCAAACTTGGCACACTGAGTCTCCATGATGCACTCTACATCCTGGTGCAGTTTGGAGGAGGATGCACCATGGATGATGGGACTTGCAATATCTGAGGCCATTACAACTGCCAACAATGATGGATCAGGACCACAATTCACACAGAGAGCCCGCATGACCCACTCTACATCCTGGTGCGGTTTGGAAGAATTTGGAGATGGATGATGGGACTTGCAGTAACTTCACTCACTTCCTGAGACCGCTGAGACCGCTGAGACCCTCGCCAATGACCAATCAAGACCAAACTTGGCACAGAGAGCCCCCATGGCCAACTCAACCTTCTGGTGAGGGTTGGGGGAGAACAGAATATGGATGATGGTATTTGCATACCTTAACTCACTTTCTGAGACCACTGTGACCCTCATCCAATGACTGATCAAGACTAAACTTGGCACACAGAGCCCCCATGACTCACTCTCCATCCTGGTGCAGTTTGGAGGAGGATGGACCACACATGATGGAACTTGCAGTACCTTCACTAACTCTTCCTGAGACCACTGTGAGCCATATAAATAACTGATAAAGACCTACCTTGATACACAATTCCTTTCTCAAATAGCCTGGGCAGCGCTGGGTTCCCAAGCTAGTAAGTAATATAATGAAGATTTATTTTTAATATCTGGCTGTGTATCTTACCCTATGGCTGAGAGTGTGTGACGGTTTATCTTCTGTGCCTTTCAAGGGGCTATGAGCCTGAGCAACCAGGGTCTGGCACCTCCTCTCAAACACTGTAGAAAATGGTACCTCAAATTCGGCCAAATTCGGACCATTTATCTATAATCAAAATTCCAAATCGGTCTCCTAAGGTAAATTGGTGTAACCAGGTGAGCGGACCCTCCGGTCTGAAGGTGGTGCTGTTGAACGCCAGATCTGTCAACGGAAAAACGACCTGGATCCAGGACTTAATCCTGGACGAACGGGCAGATCTGGCGTGCATCACGGAGACCTGGTTGGATGAAGCTGGAGGAGTAAATCTGACCCAGCTTTGTCCTCCGGGTTTCTCCGTGCAGCACCAACCTAGATCCGGAGGGCGGGGAGGCGGGGTCGCAGAGGTCTATAGGGATTCCATCCATCTGACCAGGTGCCCCATCCCGCAGACCGCAAATTTCGAAAGCGTCTACCTGAGGGTGGGTGACCGGGACAGTATAGGGATTCTAGTAGTGTACCGTCCACCTCGCTGCACTACAGTCTCCCTACCTGAGCTAGCGGGGGTGGTCTCGAGCCTGGCATTGAAGTCTCAACGGCTTCTTGTGCTGGGAGACTTCAACGTCCATGCCGAGACGACCCTCACAGGCGCGGCTCAGGACTTCATGTCTGCCATGGCAACCATGGGGCTGTCCCAACAAATATCTGGCCCCACCCACTGTGCTGGACACACATTGGATTTGGTTTTCTGCCAGGGATGGGAACAGGGTGGCGGTGTGGAGGAGTTGTCCATCTCTCCGTTGCCATGGACCGACCACTTCCTGATCAGATTTAGGCTCACTGCGCCCCCTAACCTCTGCAAAGGTGGAGGACCCATTAAGATGGTCCGCCCCAGGAGACTGATGGATCCGAATGGCTTCCTGACGGCTCTTGGGGATTTTCCCGCCACCTCGGTAGGTGACCATGTCGAAGCCTTGGTGGCTCTCTGGAATGGGGAGATGACCAGGGCTATTGACATGATTGCTCCGGAACGTCCCCTCTCAAGTAGCCGAGCTAAACCAGCCCCTTGGTTTACTGAGGAGCTGGCAGCTATGAAGCGAAGGAAGAGGGAACTAGAGAGCGTGTGGCGTTCGGAACCGAGCGAGTCAAACCGAGCACGGTTTGTGTCCTTTCTTAGGGCATATGCCGCGGCAATAAAGACCGCAAAGAAAACTTTCTTTGCGGCCACTATTGCGTCTGCAAAGAACCGTCCGGCGGAGCTGTTTCGGATTGTCAGAGGTCTTTTAACTCCCGCCTCTGCAGGTGGGAGCCCTGACAATTCGGTCGCGCGCTGTGAAGCATTTGCTCGGTTCTTCGCAGACAAAGTCGCCTTGATCCGTTCTGGGCTGGACGCCGCGTTAGATGCAGACTCTGTGGATGTAACGAGAGCACCTGCTTGTCCTATTTTGTTGGATTCTTTTCAGTTTGTGAAACCCGAGGATGTGGACAAGATACTTGGAGGAATGAGGCCCACCACGTCCATCCTAGACCCCTGCCCATCCTGGCTTCTGAGAGAGGCCAGAGGGGGATTGGCCGAGTGGGTAACAGTGGTGGTGAATGCCTCCCTTCGGGAAGGCAAGATTCCAGCGAGCCTAAAACAGGCTATTATAAAGCCGCTGTTGAAGAAGCCATCACTGGACCCCACTAAATTGGACAACTTTCGGCCTGTTTCCAATCTCCTCTTTTTGGGCAAAGTCATGGAAAGCGTGGTGGCCTCACAACTCCAGGTATTCTTGAGAGACACGGATTATCTGGATCCGGCACAGTCTGGTTTCAGACCGGGGCATGGTACCGAGACGGTCTTGGTCGCCTTAGTGGATGATCTGCGCCGGGAGCTAGACAGGGGGAGTGTGTCCCTGTTGGTGCTCCTGGACCTCTCAGCGGCCTTCGATACCGTCGACCACGGTATCCTTCTGGGGCGCCTTGCGGAAATGGGTCTTGGAGGCATTGCTTTGCGGTGGCTCCGGTCATTTCTGGAGGGTCGCACCCAGAAGGTGTCATTGGGGGACTCCTGTTCCGCACCACAACCTTTGACTTGTGGGGTGCCACAGGGTTCCATACTGTCCCCCATGCTGTTTGACATCTACATGAAGCTGCTGGGTGAGATCATCCGGAGTTTCGGGGTGCGGTGTCATCTGTACGCAGATGATGTCCAACTCTGTCACTCCTTCCCACCTGCTACTAAGGAGGCTGTCGAGGTCCTGAACCGGTGCCTGGCCGCTGTAACGGTCTGGATGAGGGCGAACAAACTGAAACTAAATCCAGACAAGACAGAGGTACTCCTGGTCAGTCGCAAGGCCGAACGGGATATAGGGTTACAGCCTGTGCTGGACGGGGTCGCACTCCCCTTGAAGGCGCAGGTTCGCAGCTTGGGTGTGACCCTGGACTCATCGTTGAGCCTGGACCCCCAGGTTTCAGCGGTGACCAGGGGAGCATTTGCACAGCTTAGGCTCGTGCGCCAGCTGCGCCCGTATCTCGGGAAGTCTGACTTGGCCACGGTGGTACACACTCTTGTCACATCCCGCCTGGATTACTGCAACGCTCTCTACGTGGGGCTGCCCTTGAAGACGGCCCGGAAGCTTCAGCTGGTCCAGCGTGCGGCAGCCATGTTACTAACTGGAGCGGGTAGCAGGGAGCACACAACGCCCTTGTTGTCCCAGCTCCACTGGCTGCCGATTTGCTACCGGACCCAATTCAAGGTGCTGGTCTTGGCCTACAAAGCCCTAAACGGTTCCGGCCCAAAATACCTTTCTGACCGCATCTTGGCCTACGAGCCCACGAGGACCTTGAGATCGTCTGGGGAGGCCCTTCTCTCGATCCCGCCTGCATCACAGGCACGGCTGGCGGGGACGAGGGAGAGGGCCTTCTCGGTGGTGGCCCCCCGGCTGTGGAACACTTTCCCGGCACACATCAGACAGGCGCCCTCCCTCATGTCCTTTCGAAAAAGCCTTAAGACCTGGCTGTTCGAGAGGGCATTTAATTAAGTGCTAAGCAACAACATTACGGTAATGAGAACTGGAATGGTATAAGGAAGATGAGACTGGCTATGATTCTACTAAGAGACGAAGCGGATTTTTATGTAGTTTGTATTTGTCGTATAGTTATATGTTGTTGATACTGGCCTTTGTAACTGTCTTTTTATGTGTACTGTACACCGCCATGAGTCGCCCGTAAGGGCTGAGAATGGCGGTTAATAAGTGCATGTCCAATCTTCAGTTCTCCAATAATTTTCAGTCTGTTTTGTTTAGTTTATTTGTTTTCAGAGCTGAACATAAGAGAAAACCCACCAGTGGAAAGGCTTGCATATACAGTGGTCCCTCGGTATCTGCAAGGATTTAGTTACAAGACCACCAGAGGAGACCAAAATCTACGGATGTTAAAGCTCTGTTATATACAATTGCACAGTCAAATGGTGTCCTTTATCTAACATGGTAAACATCTTAAACAAGTGTCAGGGAAAACCAAAGTCCTGTGAATTGATGGGAGATTACAGAGAATAGACCTACACATTAAGAATGCTTGGCATGTGGTAAAGTTGAGATTTCCTTTTTGAACCCCCCCCCCCAAAGTATTTGACCGGTGGTTGGTCAATTTTATAGATACAAAATCTGTTGGTAAGGATGGAAGCTTGTAAAAAAGGAGTTCACTGGTCAGAGTGTGGATGGTCATATTCAACAACTGGTTCAGAATATCCCACAATCCCTCTGATCTCACCCCACTAACCATAAAGGATGACTTCCAGTCCACATGGAAACAGGCAATAGCAACGAAAATCTCATCACTAGCTTCTCACCAGGGTTGCTACTCAGTATGGAGCACAATCAAGCCAAAGGACTCATCAAACAATGTATCTCAGATACAGAGCACCAATTGGATCCAGCCTATGCTCCAAACTTTACTATCAACAAAGCCAGGAGATATCTCATTTCCCCTATGGCATACTTATTTTATGTAACCAATTCCTCTTAGAGAAAGGGGAATAAAGACTGAAATCAATGAAAAGTTTATTGATACTTCAGAATGATATCTCAAGCTCCATCTACATTGACCATTTAATACAGTTTAAAGCTGGCTTCAAACAGTGGTGTACAGACAACAAACTCCCATAAAAACACACAAAAGCCCTTTATGTGTATCAGTTACACAAACCACAATGTTTTGTGGTTTGTGTAATCACAATCAAATAGCAAAGGAAATACAGGACTAGTAGGCACAGTGCAAATGTTTTGCTCAGGTTTTTTTTTTCATATTTACTTCATGACTTGGACCATCTGCTTGCTAACTACTAAGAAGCATGTTACACTGACTGTAGATTTTCTGTAAATCAAGGAATCTTAGGGACTCTACATGATCAGAATGGATGCTTGGCAGCAATTGTGGGAGTATGAAAGGTACAAAGATTTCAAAGTTAAGACTAAAGCCTTAACCAAATGGAAAGCTGAATCAGCCAGAAGATCTCCAAGATTAATAATAAACCTTTAGATTTTAAAATTTCAGGAGATGGACCATTTTAATCCAATGCTGCAGAAAGGGCAAGCTAATTTCAATTTAAAATTCAAATGAAAGTGATCTGTCCACAATGGCAGGATTTATCTGTACCAGTCTAGTGATGTGCCGAGAAACTTTATAGATATCAGGCTAGCCATGAAGTCTTAAACAGGATTATCTTTGGTGTGAATTTTGAGCCCTCCAAAGTCATTATTCTAGATGTTTTAATCTTCTAAGTGTCATCCTATGCCCCTAGGCCATCCAAGCCTAGGGAAAATGGGATGGCCCTGTAAACAGTTGTGGGCAGTTCTGTCTTAGAATCAGTCCAATGGTTTGGATTCTCAGGAAAAATTCAGAGGAACTCATGATTTTGTTAATGTCATTCAAGGTTATGTTAAGCGATTTTGGCCTGTGTTCACCCAAATCAAATCCATGCATCATGCTGCCACCACTGAGCTGATTTGCCCACCTTCTTTGGGAATAAAGAGTTAGTTGAGATGTGCCTGATGAGAACTCTGAGAATAAGATAGACGAAAGCTCTGAAAATTTACTTTTTTGGACTGCACCTTTTAGAGTCCCCCAAACAGTGCGGTAGCCCACAAAGCATTCTTTTGAGATTCTAAAAGTGTTTAATTTACATCATTGCTGACTTCTGAGAAGGCATAGGATTTCTGATGATGCCATCAAATGTAGATCAGTTGTTAAATATCTATCTTTTAAAAGAGAACAAGAAAGGACAGCACACCAAATGAGAAAATTGTGCTGTAACAACAGTGTGAATGTTAGTGAATTTAAGCAAAATGGCACTCATTTTGAAATGAAATTGGAAAAGATTCAAACAGCTGCTAAAAAATACAAGCCTATTAATTTGCTTGGGCACAAAGCAGCAAGAGTACAAAAAAATAAAGACACTTTAATAGGACACTTTAACGAGGGCTTTTAATAGGTCTGCATATGATAAGCAAGGGATAAAGCACTATCCTAATTATCCATATTAAGATCTATGCAGTGAATTGTGTTAATGTTGCAATATTCTTCATATACATGGAGTCGCACTCCTCTAGTCATATAGAACTATGAGGGTTTTTTTTTTTTTTTGGTATGAATTGCATTCATTTTACAGGGAGGAAACAGACTAAACACAAAACTATGACACATGGACCTCAAGGGAACATGCTTTCCTCTACAATCTCGGCAATCTTATGAGTGTTGTTGAAGGCTTTCATGGCCAATACCTCATGAAAACTAGGCAAGAGGGGCTGATATATCTGTGGAAAGTCCAGGGTAGGAGAAAGAACTCTTGTCTGATTGAGGCAAGTGTTAATGTAGCAATTGGCCACATTGATTAACTTTAAATGGCCTTGCAGATCCAAAGACTGGCTGCTTATTGCCTGGGGGATCCTTTGTAAGGAGGTGTTAACTGGCCCTGATTTTCTTCCTGGAATGCTCTTGTTTTCTTAATGTTGCTCTTTATTTACTGTCCTGATTTTAGAGGATTTTAATACTGCTAGCCAGATTTTGTTCATTTTGATGGTTTCCTCCTTTCTGTTGAAATTGTCCACATGCATGTGGATTTTCCACAGACATATAAACCTCTTGCCTAGTTTTCAACAGACCTTACAACCTTTGAGGATGCCTGTCATAGATGCAGGTGAAATGTCAGGAGAGAATGCTTCAGGAACATGGCCATACAGCCTGGAAAACTCACAGCAACTCAATCTTATGAGTAATTTGAAGCTAAGAACTGAAATTCACATGAAGTTAATAATGAAGCTCCTCATTAGACATGGTTTCTTGTTTGGGGTAAATATATAGTGTGGAAGTTCTGATAAAAGTTCTGAACCTACACTGAAAGACTCCACATATGCAGTTTATACAGGAGAGTAGCCTTATTGAAATGTTTGTGGTCTTTTATTTTGTTTTGTTTTCTGCAGTAGAAAACAAGATAAAGAGCTCCTGTCCTGGATCAATTTCCAAAAATAAAAATCCAATGCTTGAACCCTGTTTTGGATCAATATCTTGACTATCTATCCAAAGAAAAATGAAACCCAGCAACCCAGCACTGTAAGGCAAGACTGTACCCTATATTTACCCTGGAAGAGAATGATTTCGGTTTCTTGACAATTCCTTGCTTCTTTATTTCTCATTAATATCAGATGAAAAGCAGAAGGATGTATAAATATTATAGTGGGAGATAAATCTTTGATAATATTTGCTCTTGTTGTGTGCTTTCAAACTTACTGTGACAATAGGGTATATGGGTGTGCCATGATCAGGGCCGTAGCCAGAAAAAAATTCGGGGAAAGTTGAAAATTTTGGGGAGGGGGGTTGAAGATTTGGGGGGTGGGCCACACTGAAGCAAAGAGCACAGCAGGGGGCAGAGCAGCCTTCAATCGCCTGCAGCTCCGCCCCTGTCAACCACCTCCACCAAGTCTGACCTCCTTAATGAGAGCATTCAACACCCCCTCCCAACTTGGTTGCTTCGCTACATTGGCTATTGCTGCAAGTAATGACAGTATGAATAAACTGTCAATATTTGCTTGAGATAGTGCTTGCAGTTCTGGAGGGACTTTTAATTTTTTGTGTCTCATAGACTTAGCATGGGGATTTGGTTAACTAGTTAAAATTCATGAGCAAACCAGGTTTTTTTTTTAACCTGAAAAATTTCGGAGGGGGGGGGGTTTGAACCCCTACCCCCCCCCCCCCCCCTCAGCTACAGGCCTGGCCATGATGTATCCAGAAGATGCTTATCAGGTGGACAGTGTGCAGTCCGTTAGAGGCACCATCTGGGTCCCCATGCCCATATGGTGAATCCTAATGCAACATTTATGCCACAACATCACCCTGGCTCAATGATAACCAGAGGTTGTTGTGATGTATGACCCCCATGCATCATGCAAATATAACACATAGTGGATCAGAGAGAAGTGTCCCCTTAGTACTAAATTTCTAGGTTCTTCTATAAAATAAAGTAAAAAAAACCCTGATTTATTGGCAATGTTGTTGTCATTGTGTGGGATATTTTTAGGAGTGGAGGGCAAAGTGACAGAAGAATACACAAAAAAAGTAGCAAAACAAGATAAATACATTCCAAACATATTTAAAAATTTAAATGACAGGATTTCCTTGACACTCCCAAAAATAGCACAAATGAAGAAATTTGAGTTCAGTTCTGCTGAGACTGGACTATACCTCCTTGCCTTGTCTGAATGCACCTCTTACTTCAAAAGATTTTATACCCTCTGACTATCTTAAACTTCAGTTTAATTACAAATTTATTTTCAAGTCTGAAAGTAGATTTTTCACAAAAATAATCTATGAGTGCATCTTAATTTAATGCAATTTGACACCACTTCAACTGCCATGACTCAATGCTATGGAATCCAGGGAGATGTGTAGTTTAGTGGGGCATTGAGCACTCTGGAGGAGAAACCAAGAGACTGCAAAACTATAATTGCCAAGATTCCATACCATTGAGATGGATTGTGTAGAATTGCATCAATTCTACAGTTTAGATATATCAATAACTATTAATAGAGTGATTCAATTATGTGAAGTAGCCAAAAATGGCTGCCTTATTTATATAATAAGAAGAATATCAATGCTAAATTGCTATAAATGAAAGATAATACTTTCCTCCTCTCCACCATTTTCAGGAAGATAGCATAAGTAGGTAACCTATTCCAGAGTATAGAAATAACACAAAGTAATTGTGAATGAACAAAGAAAAAAAATATTTATTTGCATGTACCCTTCACAAATAACAATTGTATAAGCTCAGCTATTGAATTTCCACTAAGTGTCACTTCCTTTGACCTCCTTCAGAGACATGCGGGCACCAAAGATCCCAAAGGCCACCCAAAATTCTTGGCAGCACCTCTTGATTGATCATAACTGGAAGGACATCTTGAGGGTACTCCCTCCTAAACCTCATAGTTCTAAACCTCCCAAACCTCATTCCAGCAGCAAGGGTAGCCCCATTTTCAGGAAAACTTATAAGAATATTATGGAAATCAACATTTCATCCCCTAAAGGGTGGGGGGTGCCATGGTGCCTACTAGAACTATTTCACTCCCTCCCCGTTCTTATAGACTTTGTCTGCCAGCTGCAGGTGACACAATAAGCAACAAAGCAACAATGTTCATATTTTTCACATACTGGAATGGTTATTCCAAATGTATCCATTTTGTGGCACCTAGAAGAATGTTGAGTGTGTTTTCAATGAAGATAAGTGGAAGTTAACTTTTTGGAGGAAAATGCTACAAATCAGCTAGAGGTGAACCAAATATCCATATATAAAATGCAAAAAAACCAAAAAAACAAAGAAAAAACAAAAAAAACAAAAACAAACTACAAACAAAAACCCTCAAAAATGAAGGTATAAAAAAGTTTTCTCTGTAGAGGTCTAGGGTATTTTATTATCTCAAATCATATATTCCCCTTTCCACACAGAAGCACTTCTCAAGGATAAGATGTCTTTTCATTCTTCCAATATTTTTGAGTCATTTATTTTTATCTGATTATTCTCAGTGTATTCTCAAGTGAGTATTTAGAATCTAGATTTCAGTGTTAGGTTTTCTACTAACACTATGAACATAATAATACACATCAGGATATGGAGTATGCCATCAAATTCCAGACCCATCCACAGAAGCCAACAATTCACAAAAATAGGTGATTAGATCACAAATATCTTTAGGAACATCTAACTGTTGATTAAGAACAACAAATGCCATGTAGCCCAGAGGATCTTTGTAAGCCATAAAGTGCCAGCCTTTGCCATATAAAAACCTTCTCCTTTAACAGTAGTGCAAATAATAAAGTACTGCTTTTATTTAATTCCAGGTGAAAGAAAAAGCAGACTGCTTCATACTACTGTTGATCGTAGGCCTGGTCCTTTCGTAAATACCAAATTTTTTTTAGGGAAAATTTCGGATATATTTTTAAATACAAAACGCTGAGGCACCCTAAAAACGAAACGATATTAGAAACAAATTTTTCCGTTGTTACCCAGGCCTACTGATTGCAACTTATTAACAGTTCCTATTTACTGTATATTCTGTTACCCTGGTTAATCAGAATATTGGGATTGCAATCAGATCCTGTTATTTTGGTTTAAATTTACTTAAGAGTTGAATTGTGACCACAGTTGAACTGAACTGAACAGTGCCTAATTGTGATATGCTTGTTATAGTCATCATTTCATAGAATCATAGAATCATAGACTTGGAAGAGGCGTCGTGGGCCATCCTGTCCAACCCCCTGCCAAGAAGCAGGAAAATCATATCCAAAGCACCCCCAACAGATGGTCATCCAGCCTCTGTTTAAAAGCCTCCAAAGAAGGAGCTTCCACCACACTCCAGAGCATAGAGTTCAACTGCTGAACAGCTCTCTCAGGAAGTTCTTCCTAATGTTCAAGTGGAATCTCCTTTCTTGTAGTTTGAAGCCATTGTGCCACATCCTAGTCTCCAGGGCACCAGAAAACAAGCTTGCTCCCTCCTCCCTATGACTTCCCATATTTATACATGGCCATCATGTCTCCTCTCAGCCTTCTCTTCTGCAGGCTAAACATGCCCAGCTCTTTAAGCTGCTCCTCATAGGGCTTGTTCTCCAGATCCCTGATCATTTTAGTCACTCTTTTCTGGACAAATTCCAGCTTATCAACATTTCCTTTAAACTGTAGTGCCCAGAACTGGGCGGAGTATTCCAGGTGTAGAATAATGTCCCATTGCTTTCCAGTTAAGTCCCATTGATTTCCAGTTGAACTTAGTCCAATACTTTGTAATTGTGCAATTGCAAGTCCAACTACCCAGGGTCTTCCCTTGAGAAATTGCATATCCTTTTGATTCATTTTTTATTCATCTGTTTCTTGCCAAATATATACTTTTTAGTAGTTTTCTCTATGAAACAATTAAGAATTTAAAACAAAACAGTTAATGTTATTGGCTAAATAAAATGCATGGTATGTGTCCTCAGTCTCCTCATTATCTGTTCTTTGATAGATAAAGGTATATAGGGAAAGCTGGCTTTTATTAATATAAAGGCACCTTATTCCTTTTGACCTTTTGTTCTTTGGTTGTCTGTGATTACTTCATTTTCTAACAGAGGACATTACAAGCATACTTTCACTGATATATTAGTAAGAAGATGGAGAAAAATGCTATCACTTTTAATCACATTTTTCTGTAATAACATATAATTGACTAGAAAAATTAGGTGTTCCAGATGGTATCTACAGGAAAGAATAATAGGACCATGTGCCATAAACAATGTGAAGTCATAAAGAACAAAATGTTTCAAGCTTACATTTTTTTTCAAAAAAAACTGCCACCATTAAAAATAGATTTTCATGGTTTTGTATCTAGATCACAAGGTGAAATTGGTCCCACAGAATGCAAATAGCGTTGTAGACATCCACCTTTGTTGATGCACTTTGTAGAATTTAGAACATGAGGCAAGGGGGCTGCTGAGAAATGCCGCAAGGGCCTTGCTAGCTAACAGGGAGTGAATTGACTCTCTTGGAAAGATAATTGATTACCTCCACTACTAACATACCCCTCCTCTCCCCTCTCTCCCCACCTCCTATTATTATGGAATCCTGGTGTACATCTCTCCCAGAAATGAGGAGGAGAAACTGCATAGCTGTTTGAGGCCAGGTAAACACCTTTCTAGCCTCAAACAAATTCCAGACCTGTCAATCTAAGCATATGAGCAGCAAAATCAGTTCCAAGCTACATTATAGTGTCAGTGTAGATCTTCCCTAAGTTAGAGTCTTACTGGGAAACACTCCTTCATAGCTTCTGCACTCCATAAATTGAATAATTAATGGCAGATTATCACTATAATATTAACAAATGAGAGAGAGCAGGAGAAAATAAAACATTCAGCTTTAATAATCTTACACAAGTTTGTCTACAAGCCTGCAACTGGAACTTCTTGGTGAGATACTTTCCCCAAAATGGAAACCAGAGTTCTCAATTAACATAGTGCATCCCCACCCAAACTTTTTTGATTGTACCACCATTTCCCTTATATGAAAGCATCAGGCAGAATTTCTGCTTAATTTACTCGCTTATTTCTTTACTATTGTAGCATCCAAAGCACTATCTGATAACTTCAGACCAAAATAAACCACCCTGAACTTGTCCTATCTGACCCATGCTAGAGCCATTCCAAATCATGGCAGTTTGATTTGAGATTCAGTTGAAACTAATAGGGATCAAATAAAAGATGAAGAGTGAATGATAAAAGACAAAAGTATAGAATCAGCTGAGTTATGCCAAATGATTAAAATTAGCCCCTTCAACCCAGAAGGCACTGCAGTACATCAATGATACTAAATGGAGATAAGTGTAGTAATTTGACATTGTATTCATTGTATTAATTATTCTGTAATGATTCATGTGCATAATGACGGTATAACATTTTAATGCAAAATATGTTTTGTTTTGTGTTTTTACTCTTAGCATCAAGAATAAGAACATATGATACTTTCATCATACATGTATCTGATGGCACTATCTTGTAAATATGTTGACCAACATATTTACAAGGTAGTGCCATCAGATACATGCATGATGAAACAATGACAAGGGTAGAGATCTGATGGTCTGCAATAATATGATACTTCGAAAGAACTTCACCGGCATTCCCCAAAGAGATATACACCTTGAAGTTAGCCATATTATGTGTAAATTGGGGCTTTATTGACAATATAATGGACAGTGTCATAGTAAATATAGGTTTAGTTATGAAGCAGTTAAAAGACTGTAATTGCAGAGGCCAATATGGATTCAATTGTTCTGGCAGAGATACAATATAGTAGTACTAAATTTCTAGAAGCTATTCTAAGGTGCTATCTCTTGAAAAAAAGCTATGTCTACCAATTCAGTAGCTATTCATTCCAGAAAAGAGGTGGTGGTGGTGGTGGTGGGGGGGGGGGGGTTGAAACTTCAACAGCAGACTTACAAACTTATTTGGAAGGCAAGTGGAAAAAATAAAAAAAATAGACTTTTTAACTTTTTGAATATTTGTTTATAACATTCTTGTCTTTTGAGAAGTTTTCGAGCAGACAGAACAGATGACAGAAACAGAATAACAGTGAAGTCTAGGCCAGTGGAGGACTCACATCTTAACATATATTGTTCCCCAATGAGTGTTGGTGAAACATAGGCATATCTATTGTTTAAGATTGGAAATACATTTTTAGTGAGGCAATAAGAAGCAGAAGCATAGCCTAGTGTATTAAATATGTCCATCATTCATTTGGCCCTCTAAATATACTGTTTATATGCTAAGAAGTGAAGATATGAGGTTGCTGAGACGTGTCCGCCAATGAATACATCTTCAAGCTGTCTTTGCCCCCTCTTTCTTAAGGTGACTTGTGCTCTTGCAAACAATTCTGCAACTCTTGACTCTTCCCTGGGCTCTTCTGGTGTATTTGCACTGTAGAGTGCTTGGGAATGAGTTAATGCTAATGATTTTGCAGGTTCAAGATGAGATTAAATGTCTTGCGCAGGCAAACAAGTTTTGAATAACTGCTACATTTTTTCTCACCTAGAAGGAGCACTACTTCATTAAGAATATAAAAATGCAGTGTATTTTTACTATAATTCCACCAAGCAGTGAGATTCACTGTATAAATTAAACAGATCCATATTTTTGGGAACATAGGCAATTAAAAGAGTTTCATTCTTTTAACTGAAAAGACATTTTATATATTATTTCCTTTACAGATCTGGTCTATATACATAATCAGGAAGTTTTCTTGAAGTGTTTTAAGTGCCTAGTAAATTGACTTAAATAAGCTATGGATTAGTCACTAAGCTTCTTAACGAAAACTTTAATAGACATTGAACTACCTGTGCTTTTCAGATCTAACTGTATATTTCCAAATTTTTAAAGTTTGGAAGCATAACATCCTATCACAAAAAAGAAAAAGAAGATAAAATTATCTCTGAGAAAGATCTTGGAAGAATGCAAAAAAAAACCTATTTGTGTTCATTTAAAATAATATAGTTTGCAGCCCTGTAGTGTCACAAACTGTATTATTTTAAATGAACACAAATAGTTTTCTTTTGCATTTTGCATTATATATAAGGAAGGTACCATGAGTTGCTACTCACTAACAAAAGATTGGCAACATAGGAACAGATCTTTTCATTTGGCTGAACATGGCTGAACATATAGGACTGAACATAAATATACTTGAGCAGAGAGGTTGGTGTTGCGTATGTGTGTGTGTTGGGTAAAAACAGATTTTAAATATTGAAAAGGTTTCAAGGGACACTTGGAGACTGGTAGGGAACTTTAGAGATCAAAAAAGTACACTAGGGGTTACATATCCTCTACAGGCTGCATCTTTTCTATTGCTGCTGTATACAGAATCACTACAACAGGGAATTGTTTGGGGATCAAGAAAAACTAAAACCCCTTTTCCTAGCTGACCCCATCAGGGATTACTGCTTTGGTGTCACTTGTAGTAGTATGAAAACAGCAATGCCAGCTATCAGCAAGCTGCTAGACTTGGAGGAGGTTTTGTCTCCCAGTGACAAAAAAAGCAGTGCTGATTATTGTGATATAAATAATATTGTAGGTGGGAGGACAGGAGTTCCACACATCCCATAGTCACACAATCCATGTCAGTTTCATAGTTTGCATATCCCTGAGGTGATAAATAAACAGCCCTGAAGTGCAAAAGAAAAAGGGGGGGGGGGAAGGAGGAAGGAAGGAAGGAAGGAAGGAAGGAAGGAAGGAAGGAAGGAAGGAAGGAAGGAAGGAAGGAAGGAAGGAAGTGCAGTCTGCTGCTGGGATACTTGTGTGCCCTTCTCATATCTCACTTTTTATCTTTATGTGCTTAATCATAAGTGAGGATGAGACCACTGGAGAAAAAACTGGCTGGCCTATTCATCTGTTCGAATTACAAATCTAGATTGTGATATAAAGATATGCTTTGTCTGTATAAAATAGAATAAATGCTCTCTTGAATCTACATTTGTTCCTATGTGTTCATTGTACTTAATACACATTAATAAAATGATTAAGAAACAAGCAAACAAACATTGTGAGCAGATGTAGAAACTGTCCAACAATGCTAATACTGTTTGGAACACAAAAGCCAGCCTAACTATTAGTCTAAAACAAATATTAGGAAGGATGTAAGTTTTCATAAATTTTGTTTTGTAGAGATGATTTTTTAAATGTATGTAATGTATGTATGCATATATTCAAGGTATTTATTTGTAGCCTCTCAACCTCAAGGGCCAGCAAGTCATTTTGCAGTTGTTCTTCTCACTATGAAAAATGGAGCCCCCGGTGGCGCAGTGCGTTAAACCCTTGTGCCGGCAAGACTGAAGACCGACAGGTCGCGGGTTCAAATCTGGGGAGAGGCGGATGAGCATCTCCCTGGGCGTCCGGGCGTCCCCTGGGCAACGTCCTTGTAGACGGCCAATTCTCTCACACCAGAAACGACTTACAGTTTCTCAAGTCACTCCTGACACGACCAAAAAAAAAACTATGAAAAATGAACAATATTTGAAGTATTTTTGCAATTTGGGGCTTTCTGTGCAAAATAATATTTAAAAACATACAATATACACAGAAAATTGTGGAGTTTCTTTTGAAGGAATCATATTTCCTGAAGAAATGTTATCTTTGCTGAAAAATCCGTGTTTTTGCACAACCCTGAAATGCAAATTCTTCTGGAATCCTCAATTTTCCAAGTATTATTTTCGTCCCTATATATTCCTTATCTGTTTTTCTGTTAAAACCCAAAATAATAAAAAATAGTTGTGTAGTAATTTTCATATGTTCTGAGCCCTGCCACATCAATGACTGTTCAGTCTCAATTATTCTGATTCAAGTGCTACCATGTCATCACATGAGGCTTCTTTAGTGTCCTAGGACACTTTCCTGCCAGTCCAGCAAAGGATGGGCACACTGCCAATAATACGATGTCATTGGACTTCAGGCAGAAATCCCAACCACAACTTGAGTGGAAGTATTCTAGGAAGCTTTCCTTTAAACATGGGAGTCTGCTTGTGTTGTGCTGGCTCCAATGGAGTCAGCACAGATCCTCTCCACTCTGGCAAACCTTCCCTTGTGTGATGAGGGAAGCATTGACACATGGTAGCACTGCATGGGGTGACAAAGTCCCCCCTCCTCCCTGCTGTTTCACCATGGAGGCTGGCAAAACAGCAGAGTGGAGGGGAGTTCCCTGTATGATGAAGTCCTTAGTACTGTTGGCTTATATGAGCGTCCTCACTTCTATTTGTATAGTGATACATATACTAAAGATAAATAATAGACATGAAATACAGTCATGCAAATGTACTTAATATGCAAGTTGCACTTTGGAAGGACAAACTGGACTGGTTTAAGCATCGACACTAGTTTATGATGTCTTTGAAAGCTAGCACCACATAATGCCTTACAAATGAACTTGAGTTTTCAAAAATGTCTTCCTGCAAAATAATGTTATGGGCAACTGAGTGGATGTGTTTGAAGTTGATGAGACTATAACATTTGTTTTGGAGATAATTCTCCATTTTCTTCAGAGTCCAACAATTTTTCACACACTTGCTAAGGTTAATAAAGTTTATGGCAACACTTTACTTTACAAGAAGTGCTCCAAGCTACCATCCATAGTAATTTATTCTTAATAGAGCACTTATTCTCACTTAGTTCCCAAATAATTCAGTTTAATAAGCATTTGATTTGATTCACGTAAGTGCTTTGTTAGTTAAAAAAAGAAATGGTGACAAAATGCACTGGGGATATTTCTGTTGATAGAACAGATACAAGAAATACGCACACTTATGGAAGTTTTCTGACTTGCCATGTTATCTATATAATATAGGAATAATATGGATCTCAAAAAGTCCATACGATGTAGAACTTCTTTGTATTACACTAGGAATTGCTGAAACCAGGGTTCAAATTCCTGCTCTGGCATGGAAACCCACTAGGTGACCTTGGACAGATTACACTCTTTTATTCTAAGAGGAACAAGGAACAGAAAGGAAGATAATGATAAACCAGTGATAAAGAAATCTTTTCAAGAAATGCATAATATGAACAACATAATTTGTAGCTAGCTTGAAGGTACATACAAACAACATGGATTTCAGTTCCATACATAACAAACAAACCAAATAATTAACATGGCACAGGTAAACAATAACAAATCAGGCTTCCTGTGTCTGCATCCTGCTTGCCCTCAACAAACATGTTGGGAAATATACTACCAGTAGAAAATAGCAAAAAAAAAAAAAAACTTGGAAAAATTACTGAAGATGTTCGAGAAAGAAAGTGAAAGAGCACGTTTACAGCTAAACATTAGGAAAACAAAAATAATGACCATAGATAATTTATTCCAGGGAACAAGTCATGTTGCAACCACTTGCTACCACTATAACAAGAGTGGGAATAGTATAGTGAATGGCTGTCCAAGCTTGGGAAATACAAGATGGCCATGTAAACATTTCAGCAAGTCCCATCTCAGAATACAACCCATCAGCTTGCATAGGCCCGAAGTAGCAGTTTGCTCTAGATTCTCAGGGAAAATTCAAAGCCATCCACAAGTTTTGTTTATGTGATTCGAGGCTGTATTAACTGCTTCCAAGCTGCATGTTGGGTTCTTAGATAAAAACTCTGACTTCATGTAACAAGGTATTAACGTGCTGAAAGTTCTTTGGCTGTACCTCAGTTAAGCTTGATGAAGTTAAGCCAAAGGCTTTTTGGGAGTATGTAGGTTCTGACGAGGGGTTGAACCGAGTATAAAATTTGAACAACACATAATTGGCCTGCATCAATAGGAGCATAGTGTCTAGATCTAGGGAAGTAACGCTACCCCTCTATTCTGTTTTGGTTAGACCACATCTGGAATATTGTGTTCAATTCTGGGCACCACAATTCAAGAGCGATATTGACAAGCTGGAAATGTGTCCAGAGGAGAGCGACTAAAATGATAAAAAGTTTGGCGAACAAGCCCTATGAGGAGCGGCTTAAGGAGCTGGGCATGTTTAGCCTGAAGAAGAGAAGGCTGAGAGGGGATATGATAGCGCCATGTATAAATATGTGAGAGGAAGCCACAGGGAGGAGGGAGCAAGCTTGTTTTCTGCTTCCCTGGAGACTAGGACGCGGAACAATGGCTTCAAACTACAAGAGAGGAGATTCCATCTGAACATGAGGAAGAACTTCCTGACTGTGAGAGCCGTTCAGCAGTGGAACTCTCTGCCCCGGAGTGTGGTGGAGGCTCCTTCTTTGGAAGCTTTTAAACAGAGGCTGGATGGCCATCTGTCAGGGGTGATTTGAATGCAATATTCCCGCTTCTTGGCAGGGGGTTGGACTGGATGGCCCATGAGGTCTCTTCCAACTCTTTGATTCTATGATTCTATGATAATGTGAGATTATACCCCAGTATAAAAAACTAAACAAGAATAAAGTTAAACAAAATTATTGTTCCCACATTATTTTTATTTTAAAACCTGGTAACTGACAATGGCTAGAATCTTGTTAAGTAACATGAATGCATTGTGTATGGCATATTCCTTTTTTAATGGTGTGCAAGGGCCTATTCTTTAGCTTCTTTCACACTATCCAAATTCTTCCTTTGTCTGCAGTTGTAAAATCTGGGGAAGGAGTGAATGACTTTGATACTTCTTCATACTGGGAAGGGCTGAGGCAATTCAGGCCCCTTCTACACTGCCATATAAAATCCAGATTATTTGCTTTGAACTGGATTATATGGCAGTGTAGAAGGGGTCTCAGAGGGAAGGGAAAGTAACTAACCTCAGCTCTGAGGAGAAGGGAAATGAGGCTGCACACTTCGTTTTATTCCTGCTGGCAGCCCGGAGGAGCTTTATTTTTTTCTTGGCCTTTTTTTTTTTTTTGCTTTTGTACCAAAAATCCCTTGATTTGTTCAGATGACACATCTACTCGTTGCATAGTGATGACATGACTATTTTGCTTGAGATTCTATGTGGTCGCTGGTGCAGCATGAACTTTTAGTAGTATATTACTGGAGGGCTTCTTGTTTTCTTTTTATTGTGTGGGTTTTAATCTGTATTTTTGGGCTTGTCCCTTGTAAACCACCCCAAGTCCCTGGGTGGTGATGGGGTACAAGAATAAAGTTATCATTAGTATTATTCTCTTTCTGCCCTCCATGCAACTGATGGCACCAGGGTACAATCAGTAGTTACTGGGGATGACAAAACACACTATCCAACTGCAGTTTTGCAACCATGAAAAAAAAAACCGAGGAAAATATTACTATCCCACACTTCCAGCATAATCCCTATATTATTATTCACTACACTATAGGGAATGAAAACTATTCAGTACTTTCTTTGGATTTTATTTTGATCCTAATTTTTTTCTTGTAACTTCATTGCTCTTTTACAATGCTCCCTTGTTTTTAATTTGCATGCTGTTATTTTTCAGCAATAAGCAAAGGACAGAAGGAAGTTATTTACAGCTTTTTTGCAGTTTAGACCCCCATGTATTTGCATTTATTTCACAGCTCACCACCTCTTTTTCTGAAATGGTTATACAGATCTATTGAGTGAGTTATTGTTGCCAAATAAATTTATGAAGAGTTCTCAGATGCAGTATTTTTGAGATAACTGTTTGACCTATTATACTAGAACTTTTCTTTGGGATAGCACATCCATTTCATATTCAATATCATGACACTTTCCCCATCATATTGTCATTTCTCTCCTTTATAATATTTCTTTTTCATTTTCCTTTTATTTTGAGAGAAAGGAAAAAAAATGAGTGATTGTCTTTCAGGGACCAAATGCAAACTAACTGTTAAAACTATAATACAGGTTTGAAAAACGAGATGAAATGGGAATGCCATTCAAAGTTGCTTCTTGCTACAGTGCAGATTCCAGCTTCTGAAAAAGAAATGTGAAAAGGAGAAAATGACAGGAGTTGGTTTAATTTTAGACACAATAAAATATTTATACAGTGTATGGGTGGGGGAGTATTTATGTCTTGGAATTTAAATCAAGGCCTAAAAGGGAATTTAACATTTGACAGTTTTAACGTTTGACATAGCATTGTTGGAATAAATTCCAACTTTAAGTCAATCTACTTTTTGGAGAGAATGTTACAAATTATTTGGACTGAGTACTTTCAACAGTCTTCCAATTCTGTGTGAACAAGTTTAAGTGAAGAAATTATTTCCTTATGTAAAAATATCTGGCTATTTGAAGCAGTCAGTGCTGGGCAGTTTGACTCTGTTTCTTCAGCACTTCATAAATGTAGAATGAAAACCTCTTGCAACAATTGGCCAAGATCCTGAGATAGTAGAAATGTCTCTAGCATGAAGTTACAATATAACTCTGCCCTTTGAAGTGTGGCAGACCAACTCTAACACTAATTTTCTTTAACTGCACATAATGCAACAGGCATTCTTAAGGACCTTCTAGGGCAGTTATTCTCAACCTTTGGTCCTCCAGGTGTTTATTACTTCTGCCCCCACAATTCCTAACAGCTGGTAAAATGACTAGAATTAAAACATCTGGGGGCAAAAGGTTCAGAACCACTCTTCTAAGAGTTCTTGGGAGGTCTCCAAGAATGACATTATTGCCACAAAGGGAAAAAAAAGCAAGATCTCTGCTGCTATTCCTACTCTCCACCAACATGGGAATGGCTGTTGTGCGTGGGGAAATGGGTGGGACAACTACAATGAAAAAGTGAGTTGCAAAGATTTTTATCGATCACATGGTTAAAACAGAATTCTAACCTCTGTATTGCACTCCCAAAAGGTAGGTTACAATGATATGTTGAATTTATGTTGTCATTAATGTGTGTATGTGAGGGGGAGAATTTTAAGTCTTTTTATAAGATATATGTGTTTATCAGATGTGTTACTGAACATGAAACACAAAAAAAATTACATAAGATAACTTTGAGCTCTAAGATGGGGGCTAGTGACACATATTCACACGGGAAATTGGAAATATTATTCTCAAGCTTCTAAAAGTGGCTCACTTCAAATTGCAAATTGTATTTTGCTATTTTAATCCATTTTCAAACTCTCTTTCTCTCATTCTCTCCCCATTATAACACATGGCACCACCCAAAGGTTTCTCATTCTATAGAGCAAAGTTTTTGTGGACCAAAAACAGAAAACTAAGGTGGAGAGAGGGGATTTTCTCTTCACACTCCATTTTGTTTCTGGAAACAATTCCATCAGTGGATAATCCTCCCCACACTGGATTTAGATTGAAGGGAATACGCTAGATAGCTACTACATGAATAAATACAGATCCATAAACCAAGTGAAAGTTTTCTCAAGTAGAACTGATGGGAAAAAAAGAAACAGGGAAAGAGTAGGCATCCATTTAGAGGATACTTGTAAATAAATCATGGGAAAAAAGTAATTACTGCTTCAGACATGGCTTCTCCACTCCGCCACAGCAGTCAAAAAACAAAATGCCCCAGACAATATTCATTTCTGATTTCTTATCTATTCCTATACAGGTTTTGTCTCTCTTATCTGAAGTGCTTGGGACCAAAGTTTTTTCAGATTTCAGATTTTTTAATTTTTTGAAATACTTCTATTTGCAGATACATAGTGAACATGGGATGAGGTTGAAGGAGAGCTAGCCCAAACCCACTGAGATTTTTCTCAAGGATAACTGATGGAGGAAAGAGAAATGAGAAGGACTCCATTAAGAGGTCCTTATAAAAAGCCGATGTTTAAGATGCCTCCCTGGCTGTCAGCAAACATTCTGGGGTTTTCTTTGCCAATGCAGTGGGAAGGGAGATAAAAATCCTCTCCCATCTACTCAGATAAGGGAGACTGAACCTGTATATGCCTCTGGGATCAAAAGCAATTCTGCCTGAGGGTTTACTTAAGAATTGCATTACCCCCTTATGATTACAATCACAATGATTTAAACATCTTTATTTTCCCCTGAAACCGGGGTTCAACATAGTAGAATTCAGCTGGAGGGTGATTTATTTTTGATATCTGAATTTCAGTGGGTACCCATGCAGATCCATTTTTGGGAGCCTCTTGAACATTGGCTAATGGAAAAATCTGTTTTCAGCTAGGCAGCCGAAAAATCTGAGAAAATCTGGCCCATTGGCGGGAATGGGGAATTTACAAGGTAACCCTTTCCATTCCAGGGATCCTTTCCTTTCTTCCTTTCAAGAGAGTCTGGGTTTGAGCAATGGGGTTAAGGAAGCATCATTCCTGGGGCCTTTCCTTTCTTCCTTTCAAGAGAGTCTGGGTTTGAAGAATGGGGTAAAGGAAGAACCCCTCCTGGGACCCTTTCCTATCTTTCTTTTAAGGGAGTCTGGGTTTTTAAAAACGTGGTTAATGGGGCTATTGAATTAAAAGCATTGAAAACAAATCCACTAAAAAGGCAAAAGATGCAGGGGTATAATAGCACAATGGAAAGGGTAGGGAGAGGGCAAGAAGAGAAAATGGGAACACACACAAATAAAGAAGGAAATAAAGTATCAGTTTGAGAAAAGCTATTTACTGAATTATTCGAGAACCTGATACTGTGAAAATAATATACTAAAGAAGTTCATTTCAGTTCACTCCAAATAATATTATGTAATAACTATCTTTTTGAATAATGTACAATAGAATATAGTCTGCAATTTAATCTATGAGAGCAGGTAACACTAGTCTTTCATTTTTAAAAGATCTGACATTCTGGAAGGGACATGGCTTCCTTGGCCCATTGATCTTTCGCTAAGTATAATCATCATTAAAAATTATGTACTAGAAGAATTTATGAAATTAATATTTTACAAAGTTAACTGCTGAGTAATTTTGAAACTCTGAGCTAGCAACATGTCTGGAGGTTCCCAAGGTAGGACAATGCAGAAAATTATGTTTTAAAAAACACAAACCCCCAGAAAGAAAACAAAACAAAACAGAAGGCCAATATGGGAGAAGGAATTACAAGGGAAAAGAAATGCATACAATCTTATCATTAGACTGAGAAACAGAACTTGATGGTAATTAATTTAAACATGATATGAATTTAAAACTTAAAGGAAAGAATGTGAGGTGTAGGGTAGATGATTCCAACACACATGTGTCTAGCAATACTGTAGCTTTTTAAAAATGAGAAGCACGTTATCTGTTTTATTTTATTTTTTATGTGTTAGATAGTAAACTACAGGATGTTGCACATGATTCCATTGTGAACCTGAAGAAGATTAAAACTAATTAAAATGGTTAAACAGTTTGAAATTCAATTCCAATTTGTATATTTTCCTCAAGTGTCCTAACCCCACTGACCAAACAATAATTAGATTGTTCACAGGAGAAGTCAAAAAAGGTGATCACTATAGAGCCACAAGTATTTTATTCCTGTTGTTTCACTTAATGCTGCTCTTAATTTCTTTGCAAATTTAGGAAGGTCAGTAATAAAAAAATGTTCATGAGCAGAGGTGGGTCACATTTCCGTAGCAATTACAAATTACCACTCATACACAATACATTTATGATTGCATCATTTAAAAAATAATCTCAGCAGAAATCATGCACAGGGTTAAATTTTATGCTCGGGACTTTGTTAATTTTTACCTCAAGTTGCCATTCTGCTTTATATGGGATTTGTATTTAATAAGAAAAATAGACACAAATACACACAACTTTTTTGGATTTAACAGTTTCAATGAAAATAAACTATCACAACTGCTAAGACTTATTATGAGAATTTTATGTTAAGACTAATATTTTATTCTGTTCCTTTCTTTTACAATGGTATTTCCTTCCCAGTTGGTCAGTTGCTTCACTTGTCTTCTTCTGCTGGATTATGTTGCTTACCAACATAGCCATGTAATGGGCACCCGATTTTTTGGAGGATGGTCCAGAGAGCGCTGCGGTTCACTGTGTTGAATGCCTTTGCAAGGTCGATGAATGCCATGTACAGAGGTTGATTTTGTTCTCTGCATTTTTCTTGGAGCTGTTGTGCAGTGAAGATAATGTCCACGGTTCCTCTGGAAGGGCGGAAGCCATTCTGGGATTCTGGGAGGGTGTCTTCTGAGAGGGGCAGAAGGCGGTTTGCAAGGATTCTTGCGAGGATTTTCCCAGCGGAGGTTAGAAGGGAGATACCTGGATAGTTTCCGCAGTCTGTTCTTTCCCCTTTTTTGAAGAGGGTGATGATGGTGGCATCCTTGAAATCTGCTGGGATTTTCTAGGTCACCCACACTTTTTCTATGAGCTGGTGAAGTTGTTGTGTCAGCTCAGGTCCTCCCTCTTTAAAGATTTCAGCAGGGATCCCATCCGGTCCGCTGGCTTTGTTATTCTTTTGTTGGCTGATGGCATTCCTGACTTCTTCCAAACTAGCAAATTTGTGAACATTCTGCGGCTCCTCCATGATGACATGATGGCAACAGTCTTGGACAGCAATGGCTCCCAAAGTGACCCATTTAAGGTGGAATCAGGTGTCAAACAGGGATGTGTTATTGCCCCAACTTTATTCTCCATCTTCATCGCTATGATACTTCACCTTGTTGATGGGAAGCTTCCCACCGGAGTGGAAATCATCTATCGGACAGATGGCAAGCTGTTTAACCTCAGCAGACTGAAAGCCAAAACCAAGGTTACAACAACATCTGTTATAGAACTCCAGTATGCTGATGACAATGTCGTCTGTGCGCATTCAGAAGATCTACAAGCCACTCTAAACACCTTCGCAGAAGCATACGAGAAGCTTGGCCTGTCACTGAACATTGAGAAAACCAAAGTGCTGTTCCAGCAGTCACCAGCCATCCCCTCCCCAATGCCAGAGATACAACTTAATGGTGTAACATTAGAAAATGTGGACCATTTCCGCTACCTTGGCAGCCACCTCTCCACCAAAGTCAACATCAACACCGAAATACAACACCACCTGAGCTCTGCGAGTGTAGCATTTTCCCGAATGAAGCAGAGAGCGTTTGAGGACCGGGACATCCATAGGGATACCAAGGTGCTTGTCTATAAAGCTATTGTCCTCCCAACCCTGCTCTATGCCTGTGAAACGTGGACTGTCTACAGACGTCACATGCAACTCCTGGAACGATTCCATCAGCGCTGCCTCCGGAAAATCCTGCAAATATCTTGGGAAGACAAGTGGGCAAACGTCAGCATGCTGGAAGAAGCAAAGACCACCAGCATTGAAGCGATGGTCCTCTGCCATCAACTCCGCTGGACCGGTCACGTTGTCCAGATGCCTGACCACCGTCTCCCAAAGCAGTTCCTCTACTCTGAACTTAAGAACGGAAAACAGAATGTTGGTGGACAGGAAAAGAGATTTAAAGATGGCCTCAAAGCCAACCTTAAAAATTCTGGCATAGACACTGAGAACTGGGAAGCCCTGGCCCTTGAGCGCTCCAGCTGGAGGTCAGCTGTGACCAGCAGTGCTGCAGAGTTCAAGGAGGCACGAGTGGAGGGTGAAAGAGAGAAACATGCCAGGAGGAAGGCGCGTCAAGCCAACCCCGACCGGGACCGCCTTCCACCTGGAAACCAATGCCTTCACTGTGGGAGAAGGTGCGGGTCAAGAATAGGGCTCCACAGCCATCTACAAACCCACAAAAATAGTCATCAAGGAAGACCATCTCGTCCAACGAGGGATCGCCTAAGTGAAGCCATGTGATGAATTTCATCAAATCCTAATCTTTCTTCCAGTTTATGGAATCTCCTATAAGAAAAGCCACTCACTGTAATTTATTCTAATGTTTTAAAAAATAGCTTGCTAAGGCATAGGATTAACTTAAGTAGGTAACTGGAAAATCTTGTGGATTAAATCATGTCAGTATGAAAATATAATGGCCTCCTAATACAAGTAGTCAATAAACTCCTTATTACCAAGAAGCCAATCAAATCCTTTTTACTGGTTGATTATATTAAGCAGCAACCTATGAGATAATGTGGAATTAACCAATGTAACAATGGATTGGCTGGAAGAATTTTTTTTCACTTTTAGTGGTAATTTTTATGTTTATTATCCAGGATGTAATAAATACTACAATGTTCCATGGACTTCCAGGTAGATGTACATATGATTGCAACTTTAGAAGAAGAAAAACACTCAGACTTCTCTTATACAACTGTGCAGTAATAAGCAATAGGCCCAGAACTGTTTTAATTCATTTTTTCCAGTATACTTTTCATTTATGTCCCACATAAAATGCATGAATTTCTGAGGAATGTTTAGAATTTTTTCAAAGGTAGCCACAAGCCTCTTGTACTTCCAATTATTATTAATAATAATATAATAAAACTTTATTTATACCCCACCTCCATCTCCCCAAGGGGACTCGGGGCAGCTTACATGAGGCCACGCCCATCAATACAGTAAACACAATATAACACAAAAACACAACAGAAAATCAGAAAATAAAATAACATAAGATGCCAAACCAATATAAATAAGCAACACAGCAATATAAAATCATCATTAAAACACAAATGATCCCACTGGGCAAGGCCAAATTCAAAGATAAAATTTTAAAACACTGGGAGATAGGACAATGTAAAATATCAAGGAGTGGATCCGGGGATGAGGAAGGATTTAATTGCACGAGCCATAAAATAAAGTGCTTCTGAGGTCATTTTATGCAGAGTTTGGTCAGGGAGTATCTTACATTCAATCATTGAAGGCCCATTGGAATAGCCAAGTTTTCAGGCTCCTCCTGAAGATTGCCAGGTTGGGAGCTTGCCTAATATCTCTGGGGAGCGAATTCCAGAGCCGGGGGGCCACCACAGGGAAGGCCCTCTCTCTTGTCCCCACAAGTCACGCTTACGATGAGGGCAGAAGCGATAGATGAATGAAATAGAGTCTCACAGAGTGTTCTGGGACTAATATTATGCTTTAAAACAAATAAGATGAGTACAACTTTATTAAGTGCACAGAGCTGGTGACACAAAGCCATTAGATGGCATATTGCTTTTCTCAATACTTTTCGTTTTACTTAGCTGAATGCTTACTAATGTAATGCAAAACAACCTGCTGTTTAAACCACTTGATCTATTTTCATGGAAAAGAATGACTAATATCACAAGCAAATGCTTCCTGTGTGGTGTAGAAATAAAACTTAATTAGGGTTCATATAAAATGTAAAATTGAAATTTTTAATATCTATTTCAGGACTAAATACATTAACTTTTTATGTATAGATGAGAATGCAGAAATAAATAATCTTGACCATTAGAGAGGTAGCGAATGAAAAACACTATATAATGAAGGTATTCCATAAAGGTTTTTGTTTGAGCTGACATTTATCTTGTTTTCAATTTTTAATTTTTTTATTGTTTTATAGTGTAGACAAGAATAGAGAAACAAAAAAAAAACAGAAAATGAAAAACAAAAGAAAAGAAAAAATATATACAAAAATGTATATAAATTAATTAAATGGATTGCTATTCTCAAAACTTCCCACATCTACTGCCCAAAGATGCTAGAAAATATTCTTAATAGATAGGGTTGATTCCCATTACTCTTTTTGAAGTAAGGCAACCAAAGCATGACTCCTTTCTTCCTCACTGAAGGGTTTCAGAGTTTCAAAACTTCTTTCCCTAAGAACAATGCAAAGGACCATATCTCTGTTTTCCATACAGCAGAACCTGATTCCCTGCAAAAAATCTCCAAAAGCGCACTTCTTCCTCTTCCCTTGAGAAAGAAGCCCCAAAGTGTCCAGAATCATGCTTCCCCATAGCATATCTGACACTCTCTGAATACACCACATCTGTCCTTCCCATGGAGCAGAGCATGGCGGGTGGAACAGACTCCTCAGTCTGCCGCGATTTGAGCATTATTAGCCTGAGTCTTTTATAGGAAAATTCTGTTGATGTAGTCCCAAAATTGTAAATTAATGATAGACGTCTTCCATCCTGGATCCATCCCAGTTTCCTGGCCAGATGTTGATTTTCTTGATTGGTGTTGATCTTATGTTGACTTCCTTCTTAACATAAGGAAGGTTGCAAACATTTCCTTTATCACTGTTCCATTCTTATCAGAGTTTCTCATTAGCAAGTCCAGCAAGCAGGTAGTTAGTCATTGCAGGCCTTAATATTATACTGGTGTTTCCAAAAGTATTAGCTCCATCCATACATCCTTCCATCCTTCCATTCATTCCCACACATCATTATTAAATTCACATTTCTCAAATCTGCACATTGAATTTCTTATTACAAAAGGGCAGTCACCAAGAAGGCCCACTCTCTTGTTCCCACTGACCAAGCTTGAGATGGAGGTGGGACTGAAATAAGGGCAGGCTTGTACAAGGGGATGCAGTCAGTTAAATAGCCTGGACCTGAACTGTCTAGGGCTTTAAAGGTCATAACCAGCACTTCGAAATGTGTGTGGAAACAGAATGGCAGCCAGTAGAGTGGCTTCTACTGGGGGGGGGGGGCTGTCCCCTCACCAAACTGCAAACCTGTGTCTTCAGACTGGATCCCTATTCCCTGATCTGCCTTATGACTGACCACTCAAACAGTAAACAGTAAAGCAGATATGATGGTCAGGATAATTGTTCTGTGATAAGGCAACATGTCTGATCATAATGAAGCTTTCAAGACATTATGCTTAGAAATCCTACTCCTGTGCTGATGGTAAATGCGTGAAAGTGTGTTTATCAAGGACTGGCAAATACAGAGAGATGATATGCAAAGTGTGATTCTCCACTTTTAGTCTTGCTGTGTTCAGTTGCATATCTTCAGATATTTGCAGAACTCTTGTGGTTGTATGACTATATAAGAGATGAAAAATAACAAAATTGTAGATAAAATATTTGACTATGGACATTCCACCACATTATCAAATATAATATGCATTAGGATTAAGATATTTTCCTAGTTTTTAACCTGACATTTACTATAACTTGTACATCCTATTGAACATGTCAACAATCCAACAGACCTTGGCTGGCAAGCTATTTAAAAGAATTAAATACATTATTTCCTTGCCTACATCAGACCTTCAGGGAAACCACTTTACTGTCCTTTCTGCATTTTTCAATCAGTTTCAAGTAAGATTCTGACAAAAAGGGACAAGGTCAGACTTTCATCCCAAGGCCTGAGCACATGAATTGTAATGGACCATTAGAAAACTAGGAGAATAAAATGTTTAACTTGTTCATTTTGCAATGAATTTACTCTGAAAAATCCCAGTTTACAAAATTGTGTTGAGCATATTGAAATCATATTGAATAACATGTAAGTATTGGAATCCATTTAAGATTATACAAGTATATATCAAAACAAATGGCATTCGCTTCTTAAATGAGGCATTTGGTAACTGAAAGAACTTGACATCCCATGCAAAAACCGAGAGGTGGCTGCAGAAAGAGAATAAAAATATTTTGATCAAAAAGGGGGATGAAGGAACAATTTTCAGATGAAGCCATGTTAAGAGTGTTTCATTGTAAAAAGAAGGAACAATTTTCATAGATCACTGGAAAGAGGGGTATATGTGAAAAATTAGTTTCTTGCTTCTCAGGTACCTTCTACATTGATATATAATCCAGTTCAAAGCAGATAATCTGGATTTTATGTGGCAGTGTAGAAGGAGTCTTAGTCTCAAATACCTTATCTCTTAACTCTGACTATTAAATATTATAGAATAAAGAGTATAGTAAAACGTCTTTTTTCTTTGTAAAGAACCTAAAACTTTACTTTCTTGTGGTGACTTTTCTTAGACTCTATTGCAATTTCATGTGGAGTGAGGATGATGCTTCCTTCAAATCATTATTTTAAGTTTATGTCAAACTTTATTAGTTTTATTATGGGATGAGTTGCAGTTTAGGCAAAGGGAGGTTGTTTTAGTTAGTCTCCAGGGGCCCTTCTAGGGCCCTTCCACACAGCCTTATAACCCAGAATATCAAGGCAGAAAATCCCACAATATCTACTTTGAACTGGGTTATCTGAGTCCACACTCAGATAATGTGGCATTTCTTGCCTTGATATTCTGAGATATAGGTCTGTGTGGAAGGGCCCCCAGACAGGCCCTATATCCCAGGATCTGATCCCAGGTTTTCTACATTAAACTGGATTATATAAGTCCCACTGCCAGATAATCTGGAATCAGAACCTGTTATATAACGTGTGACAGGAAGGGCCCTAAGCGTGCTACCAATCTTGCTGCATACTGATATTTGCGGTGGAGTGTCTTTGGATTCTCTCTACTTGTTACAATGTATTTCTTCTTCATTCTGAAAGGTAAGAACTCATGATTTCTGCTTTCATTAAAGGGTAGATCAGAGATTTGTGGCAAAATGGCTAGATACTGAGGATTCTTTCAGCACAATGATTTATTTCAAGTTTTGATATAATTTATTAAATATCCTAGCTGTCTCCCAGTATTAGACAGCCTATGACATAGATTAAAAGACAGTTTTCAACACAAAATTAAAACAAATTACAATGAGAAATATAGTTCGAAATCCTATACAATTTAAATCCTGTTGTAAACACTAATTTAAAACATTTTGAAATATATCGAAAACTTACTAAAACATCTCATTAAAAGACTCTTTGACTACTACCTATGCATAGTCAAAGGCCTATCTAAATACTTTCTTTTCTTTTCTTTTTTTTTAAAAAAAGAGCTTTTGCTTTCCGTCAGAAATAGTCCAGAGAAGGAGTCAACCAAACATCCAGTAGAAGGGCATTCTACTGCCTGACAGAAGCCACTAGGAAGATTCTCATCAAATGAGTCTATGGTAGTAGTGGGATTTGAGGCTGGTCTACAATAGAATTTTACACTGAAGTGGATCAGAAGTGGAAGATGAATATCCAAACAATGTTCAAAGTCTTCTGGTCCTTAGTGCAGAGTTAAACATGGTGAGCCTGCTTAGCTGCACATTAAGTTGAAACTCAGCACTGCAGGCTGAGTGTGAACAGTAAAGCAGCTCCAAAGTGAACCGGTCTGCTGTTCACATGGGCAAGTTTTGCCATTTCCTTTTTCTGTGCTTGGTAGTACAGGGAAAGGGGGATGGACCTGGGTCATGTCATTTTTGTCAAAGCTGCAGCAGGCTGAAGAGCTCCTGGCCATTGTAGTGACAAAGGTGTCAACAAAATCAGGGAATGGGAAATAAGTGATTCATGTTTGTGTGGGTACTTTTGCTGATGTCAGCAAAGACTTTCAGTGATGGCCATGAAGTCTGTGGAGCTCTTTAATCAGCTGCCATAACATTGGGGGACATAATGGGTAAGAGTGACGGTCCAGCTGGACAAAACTGTTTTTTACCCAGCTGGACTGTCTGTACTCTTCTCTCACCACTGCTGCTAGTAGGTGGCAATGCATGTGAACACTTTCTGCTCTGGACTGGTTCTGGATTTTTCCATAAGCGTGGATGAGCCCTTAGATAAATTGATCTTAGAGACTCACATGGGCTCTCATAGATAGAGCCAATTATTCAGACTGTGAAGGTATTTGGACTGAAACTGTTTTCAAATATTTTGGAATCTCAACAGCCTCATATAAAAAGACATTGTCCTTAAATAGTCTAGCATCAAACCACAGAGGGCTTTACAAATCATAATCAGACTTAGATTTCTTTCAGGAAAAAGACCAGTGAGGCTGTTGCAGCAAGAGAAATATGTGATGTTTTGGTATAATAAATTTCTATTGTTTTTCTCCGTATTCTCTATCATGTTTAATTGCTGTTGTTTTTAGGGTGGTTGTAGCTTTATCAAACATTCCCCATAAACACACTGTGGCAAAGTAAAATAATGATTAAAATAGAATCAATTTTCCATAAAGTACAATCAGACCACAGAGGAGATCAATAACCTATAATGCTCTCAGCATGAACCCTTTATTCACAATGGTTCCATGATGTGAAATCAAATTAGTTCCTGGAATATAATCTAGGATCAGGTTTAATTTTGAGTAAAAACATAAGGAAAAGGAACAACATTGCTGAAATATGCTATCTTAAAAGTGGATTTCCTTAACAAAGAAAAAATAAATGTAAAAAGCCAAGAAATTGGAAAATGTAAGTTCAGCTGTTTAGGATCTGTAACTATATTCTCACTTCTCCTTAGCTAATCCAGTGCTACCAAGCCAAATCACTAAAGCCTGTTCATATAGTCTCTTGGATAGACCTCTATCAACCTGAATTCAACTGGTTTGGGTCTATGATCTGAGGACCAAAGCTGTACTAGACCATAATTATCCCTTTGAAATTGAAAGTTGAGCTAATGCATTCTGCTGAGTCAGGCACATGGTTGACAGAGATAAGCTGCTGACCGAGCTAATCCTTTGTGTGTTATACAACAGCTATATTTGCTAGATTTAACCCTGGATTTTGCTGGAGAGTAAATGGGCATGTTGAACTTATTTTGCCTCAATGGTAGTAACAAAATAATGGGGGAAAGCAAGCAACATGATGGGTAGAAAAGCTATGGAGGATAGAGAAGAAGAAGAACCAATGGATGAAAATGTTTGAGGGTTTTATGTTAGGGATATACTGTATTTATTCGACTCTAACGCTCACCTTTTTTGGCTAAATTATTACTTTGCAAAAATTAGGGCACACATCAGATTCACATAATATGGTAATCTTTGTGCTGAGTCAAGGAAATAGGGGAAGTTGCTTCAGAAGCACCTGGAGCTTCTATTTGAGGTTTGTCATCTGTAATTTAATGTCATCGCTCAATGATATGTAATCCTGGGATTTGTAGTTTGCTGAGGCACGAACCTCTGTTTGGCAGAGGTTCATGGCCTTGTAAAATTACATCCCCCATGATTCCATAGCATTGAACCAAGGTTGTTAAAGTGGGTTCATTCTACATCATAGATGCACCCCAAGGTTTCTTTTCAATTGTTAAAAGCTTTGGTGTCCCAACTCAATTGTTTTTGAAGAACGAATTCTAAGCAGGCAGCAACTGTAATGGGCGTATTACAGAGTGCACATTTTGCTGCTGCACACTACATCGTCAGCAAATACTTTTTCTTGTTTTAGTTTCAGGGTTTTGATAATTGAGGTGTGCATTAGATTCAATGGCACATTAGATCCAAGTAAATACAAGTATAATTCCAGAAAATATAACAGCCTGATCAACATTCATTCATCATGATAATGGGCATGTTAGGTGGGGAGTAAGGCTGTATTTGAAATCCTATAGCACTATGGAATTGAAATTCAGGATCTTCAGGATCTCTGTCTAAACTGTCAGTAGTAAAGAGAGTATGTTTAAGGACAACAGCATCCTACTACACATTTCTTCATTGAATTGAATGTTCTCCACTTTCTCTATTAAACATAGTGATTCCATCTTCTCAAAATTATCTATTTCTGTCTGGAAAGCCCTAAACTAGCTTCTTTTTCTGGGTCAGTCTACAATGTGGCAAAATGTTGGAAATTGACTGTTATGGGTAGGAAAATAAAAAGTGGGTTAAATGTGTTTCAAAGAAAACAGCAGTCATGGGATTAAATAAGGTTTTCAATGACTTGAAGATTTCTTATGCCTCATCCCTCTCTCCAAATGTTTGACATGCAGACTAATGTTCTTGGGGATAATTTTTGTCATCTTATGTCTTCAGATATGAAACTGGCTTAGTTTTGTTCTCCATTGCCCTTGCTCAGTCTGGATATACACTGCCATGTAAACCAATTTGAATATGCATATTATGGTAGGTGTAGAACCATATAATGCAGTCCAATGCAGTTCAGACTGCATGGTAGGATTCTACACTGACCATACAAATGCAGTTCAAACTGCATTATTTGGTAGCATAGATTGTGCTTGGGAGAGCTTTCCGATCTGTAATGGAGTTGGGTTGTAAGTTTTTTCGGGCTAAATGGCCTAGAGGCATTTAATGGAGTACTTGGAATAACATTTTAGTTTGTTTTCTATACAAAACCAGTCTGTGCAACACTATCTTATGAGACTTGGGACCTCTTTACATGGCCCGTGGGGGCCATGCTATTGTGCTGGCAGTCACCAGTGAAAGGGAAGTCATGTGGGGTGACCTGTGGCACCCTGCACTTTGGCACCCTGTCCCTTCTGACACTTCTCTTCCACTTCAGGAGGAATGTGGGTGGGGTCTGCCAAGCATCGTCTGATGGTGCTCGGCAGGCTCTGGCCAAGCCATGGTGAAAAGTGCCAAAATAGGGCTATTTAGCCCTGTGTGAAAAGGTCATTAGACTTGCATTGACCCCCTCTTAGTAACATTGATGTATGTTACAGTCACACAGAGAACCATCAAATACAAAAAAGAACACAGTGTTACACAGCTTTATAAAACCCAACAAAATCTGAAGATACTGAAAAGAACTACATTGTTGGTCCTACACAAACATTTGTACACTTATTTCTCTGCTATTTGGCATGCCTCACCTCCTCAGCAGGACCTAAAATGCTGCAAAATTATAAAGAAGTCATAACAGTTTGTTGATATTGACATTGAAAAAAATCTTCAAATGCCAAAGAAGTCTTTGATACTTCAAAGAGCTTGTTTTCCTCATTTGTGTCAAACCGAGCATGCATATTATTAGAAGAGGTTTCTCTTCCTGAACTGTTTGTGCACGTCTCAAGGAACATGAAAACTGATATTGTTCTCTCATTGCAAA
Source organism: Anolis sagrei (assembly GCF_037176765.1). Taxonomy (NCBI): domain Eukaryota; kingdom Metazoa; phylum Chordata; class Lepidosauria; order Squamata; family Anolidae; genus Anolis; species Anolis sagrei. Next base: position 248,812,959 of record NC_090022.1, on the reverse strand, counting down.
GAAAATGAGAAGCAACCAAAGCTTTGGACAATAGAGGCTCAATTTCAGATACAGACTACTCAGATGAAGCAACCACTCTGTCCAAAACTTTGAAGTGGGTTCCACACTCAAATTCTATTTATGTGAACACCCACAATTACATATCAACATGTCATAAGGAGCTGGTGGTCTTTCTTGCCTTTGATTAGAACACAACCAAAATGTTAGCAAAAATGAAAAATGGATTTCGGAATTAACTCAAAAAGCTATCTTCAGTGAAAGGAAATGAAAGACAAAGTTCATGAATATATTTTTCACTATTTGACTAAAAGGATGGGACACAGGCAGGAAAATGAGGAACATGTCAGGAACTCAAATTAAGCCTGACTTTGTCAGGCTTTTAAGTAAGGAAACATTAGAACAGATTATATGAATAAATTTGAAAGTATTTTCTAAACTAATATATACTGGGTTAACATGAAAATTTTAAAAACTCCCTTGGCGCTTAACGATGATATTCATGTTTAGTGTTTTACAATAAATCTCATTAATCTAACTTCTTTGATTCCTCACCCCCCCCCCTCCAATAATTATAAAAATAAATTACATCTAACTCTATTGGGCTGCTCATAGTTATCACCAAATATTTCATAATTTATTTTTATCCTGCAGATGGTCAAAATGGCTGAATGTTGAGATTTCCAAAGCAAACTCATACTACTGCATTTCTTAATTCATGTATTCTAAGGATTTCTCCTTAAATTTTATCTTTTTTTTCACAAATGTGAATTTTCCAACTATTGTGAACAACTGAGAAGGGGACTCAAAGGGGGAGGGACTAATTGAATAAAAGTGAATTAGGTTGTTGATGATATCTCTATAATTTTTATAATTCATGTCCTTTGTGAATGAATCCCAAAGTGATTTATTCTCACACAGTGGTTCTCAAAGTGTGCTCTGGGGTGCTCTTGGGGTTTTGTGAGGGGCTCCATACTTCCCTCCTCCTCCTCCATCCCACTCCAAGTTTCCCCTCATCTTTCCAGTTCTCCTCACTTCCCTTGTGCCCAAAAGATCCCCTCCCTTTCCATCAAAAGCCCTTTCCTTGCATTCCTTGCTCCCAAAGCCTTTCCCTCACCTTCCTCACTGCCCACATCCTTCCCCCCTCAGCTTCCTTTCTTCCAAAATCCTATTTCCCTCCCACCACTCAGGGGGTGCTTTGACTGTGCTTTTCCTGCATGGCAGAAAGAGTTGGACTGGATGGCCCCTGGGGTTGCTCCTGTGGTTGTTGTTATTGTTCTTGTTAATATTATTATTATGAAAAAGGCTGGGTAGCCATTTGTTGGGGGCACTTTGATTGTGCTTTTCCTGTATGGCAGAAGGGGGTTGGACTGGATGGCCCCTGGGGTCTTCCACTGAAATACTGTTAAGTTTATGTTGGTCTAAAAGTTTGCCTTTCTGTATTGAAGAATTGGATCAAGTGGATAATAATAAGATCTCTTAGAACATATCTACACTACAGAGTTGTGGCAGTTTGAACCACATTAACTGCCATGGCTACATGCTCTGGAATTTGTTTTTATGTATTTATTTAGGCAATTTCTATCCCACCTTTCCCCACTTAAGGGCCCAAGGTGGCTAACAGAATTAATAAAATAAGACAGTACAAACATTACAAACACTATATATAAAACCAAATATTCTACAGTGCTGAAGAATTGCCACGTGAGGCAATTCTCTTCTCTAGTACTCTAGTCTGTATTTCATGCAGGTGCACTTGTGCCTGCTAGCAGAGAATTCTAAAGTTTTCACCACATTTGAAAACCAAGTTTTCCATAGCACTCCCCGGTGGCACAATGGGTTAAACCCTTGTGCTGACAGGACTGAAGACTGACAGGTCAGAGGTTCGAATCTGGGGAGAGCGCAGTTGAGCTTCCTCTGTCAGCTCCAGCTCCCCATGTGAGGACATAAGAGGAGCCTCCCATAAGGATGGTAAAACATCAAAAAACACCCACCATCCCCTGGGCAATGTCTTGCAGACATCCAATTCTCTCACACCAGAAGTGACTTGCAGTTTCTCAAGTTGCTCCTAACAATGAAAAAAAAATAGCACTGGCAACTTGATGATTTCACAATTTTGTAAATCTGCAGCTTGGTAAGATATACTCTTACATTTACAGTTTTTCTTCCCCCAAAGGAACTCAGGCATTAATCTTCTCTTGCCTGATTTCCAGCTCTGTTGATTTCATTTGCCCCATTCTTCCTAGTTTGTGCAATTGTTTAAGAAGAAAAGAAAGTTAACTTCTAATACATGTGTCAGCAGTACAAGTTATCCATTAAATAATTGAAAACTCTGCTAGAATAAAGGTTATAACTATTTTCCTCTGGTTATTTCATTGATGACCACGTGACTATATCTCTCCTAAGGTCTTTACTTTGTAATAGTATTGCTGACCAGAAAGGTCATCCTCGGATCAAAAGCAATTAAATTATGTGAAGCAGAAGTCACAATTTGAATTGACCCTTTCATTTCACCCTTACAAGTCACTACCATAGAATTTCTTAATTGAAGGTTTTAAATACCAGTGAGCAAGAAGCAAATATTTCTGACCCCTTAGTGCTCTGATGCCATCTTTTGTCCCTCTTTTCATGATACCAAGCCAAACAGATATTATTACAATAATAAAAAGTATAATTGCAAGAAGGCTGCACTAAAAGAATAGAAATGAAGTGTAATAACTATGCAGACATTCACTTGCATATATACTCTATCTTCACTTGCATGTGTGTGTATTTACATCAGAGAGAGAGGGTTCATTTCAGTGATAGTGTTTTAACAGCTTTAACATTTACACATACATTTAAAACATCCATTCTGAAATTTTACGGCTCATGAAATTCCACATACCAGTTGAAAGAAGGTTTCCTGGTCAGTTAGTATTGAACAGAACAGTCCCCACCAGAAGAAAATCCAGCAGCCTTCTAGGCTTTCATTTGGAGAACAGAAAGTCCTTTTTCTCTTCCACTTCTGAACATGTAAATATTTTTGTTGCTGTATAATTTCCCTCCTACTAGAAATTATATACCTAATTCCAGTTTAAATCTTGTATTTGCTTTCTCCATATCCCTTATTTGGAAACTGGGGATTTTAGATCACATTGGTCGAAAGTCTCTCCTGCTCTTTTCCTTCCTACTAATTTCAGAGAGATAAGGGAAACAGAGATTTCCACAAGGGCTTCTTGTGCTCTTTTCTGGAGGAGGGCATTCACATTGAATTCTGACCCGTGAGATGTCTTCTCAAGCCTTGGGATTACAACATAAACTCCACTACATATCAGTTAGGAGGTCAAATGATAAGACATAGACTATCAGTAAAAAAATAACAGGTTGCCAAACAATAGTACCTAATATTAAATATTCCAATAAAGTATTTTTTTAGTATTTTAATAACAGTATATGAAAACTACGTTCTAGCTATATGCTCTCCATCCCAAATACCATGTGGTTCATGCAGGAAACATTCAGAAAATGTTGATTATTAGTGGCTAAAAACTGTTTGTTTGTTTTTTAAAAAGTTATTTAAAACAAATCAATACATGTACAATACATTTGTAATACAATAGACATCTAATAACCACAAGATATTGCTGTTACATCTACTATTAATTTCAGCTGAGAACTGTAATAGGTCATTGACGACCAACCATGGACTAATAAGACCAGATATTGAAAGATGAGTTAAATTATTTGACTATAACCTATTTAATTTGTGATGAATCTGAGAAAAAAACAAATGGGACAGTAATCTGATGCATGTTCCCCTGATGTCAGGTGTCAACACTTGACACCTCTTCAGGCCTCCACTGGATGCAGCATTTAAGCCCTGGGACGATCCAACAATAGGGTTGTTTTCTAGGTGGCCATTTACTGGAAGATAGACCCAGGGTACTACTCACACTTAAGTAAAAGGTTTCTATAAAGGAGGACTAAGCCACAAGTTAGCCTCAAGAGTAGATTAATTTCCCAAACCTGGTCCTCAAGACCTAAAGGCACTGTTTCAGAGCCCTGCTTTTCAACAAAAAGGATGTCAAGATATATACAAAAGACAGGTTCTCCCTCTTCAAGCCAATCAACATGGTCCTCACTTCCTGTTGCAAATTCTACAGTAGCAACATGTTCTGGATGTCAAAGGACTATGGTGTAGAACATGGGAAAAAGTGGTTTAACCCCTTATTCAATCCAGGATGTTCTCAGGGTATACCTACATGGGCCACCTAGATCAGCTTCAAACTGGTATTGGAGAAAGTAGGGTTTTGTGTGTGTGCGTGTATGATTACACAGGGAATTCTGGAATAAAATTGAGGCCCAATTGGTGATTATATGTCACGGGATGGTCCTCGTGGGGCTCTGTTTTGCAAGCATATAAAAATGAGAGAAAATTAGAGTGGAATAAGGTCACTAGTTACAAAAATATTATGCAAAAAACAATATTAACCCTCTACAACTGATCGTGTTTTAAAGGTATTTAAAATACTGAAAAGAGTGGAAAATCACTACAAAAATATAGCGTAAGCATCCAGGCCATTTTGCTACTCACCAACTATTTGTAAAAGGTGGCTTTCATTAGAGTATATGTCCCTGTGCTTGTTCAGTGACTTTGCTGCAAGGGAAGGTATACATTTGATGGCCTACAGGGATAGAGGTCAGAGATTGCTGTATGTGGTGCTATATGCGATGATTCTACACATGATGGGGTAGTGCCAGAGGCTATTTTAGGTCAGAACACTCCTTCATATGCCATCTTCCTACACCTTCTTTGCCTGCGTTTTCTTCCAAAAGGCTAACAGTGCTGAATTTTAAGAAATAGATTAGATAATGCAGTAAGAGAAATGCAGCACAGAAGAGGTAAAAAGACAGTACAGGAATATCTGCGTCCTATAAATGAATTCAAATCTCCCAGAGGGATATGAATGACATCCAAGGGTGTTAAAATAACTGGCAAAAGTAATTTCAGATCCACTGACAGTTGACTTTGAGAATTCCTGATGATCAGGAGGTTCCTGTAGACCGGAGGAGAACAAACGTTTTCCCTATCTTCAAAAAGAGGACCCAAACAATTATTACCCAGTCAGCCTGACATCAAAGGCAGGAAAGATTCTAGAGGAGATCATTAAAACAGGCAGTCTATAAGCACAAAGAAAGAAATATTGTGGTCACTCAAAGTCAACATGGATTTTTCAAAAACAAGTTGGGCTAGGCTAATCTTTTTAATGAAAGTTTATAATTGTTTTTAACTGTTGTATATTAACTGTAACTGTTTATTTTCATTTGTGTGCTTAATATCTAATGGCTGCCTTTTGTAAAACCGCCCAGGGGTGAGTACAAATGTGCAAAATAAATAAATAATAAATAATAATCTTATCTCTTTTTGATTGTTACAGACTTGGTAGATTTTGTATCTCCTGAGTGCTGAAGATGTAGTAGGTCTTGATTTCATCAAGGTCTTTGATAAAGTTATTCCACATAAGTCTTGAAAATAAGCTAGCAAAATGTGGGCTAGATAATGTTTGACTTGCAGAACAAAAAGGTGCTCATCAGTAACTCCTCTTTATCAAGAGGTGACTAGTTGTGTGCAACAAGGCTTTGTCCTAGGCTCAGTGCGATGAAACATCTTTATTAATGAGTGGATGATGGATAATGGCATAGAGAACATGCTATTGCTTATCATTTTTTAAGGCTGAAAAAGCATGGTGTGCTCTGCTCAAGGTCACCCAGTTGGTTTCAGTGGCTGAGTAGAGATTGAAACCCACACTGTTGGTCCAACACTCAAACCACTAAACCCTATTGGCTCTCAATTAATTACAAATACAAAATCCTTAAACTGGATCAAGACCACACTATAAGGCAAAGGAGACATTTCCCCATCTCTATATTAAGGAGATAAGTTGGTTTAGGTGGTGAGGTATCACAGCTGATAGCTAGATCCTTAAAATAACAATTAGTTTGACCTTCAGCATTTTGTTCCAGTTTGTAGAGAGACTCACTTTTGCACTTATGTGGCAAAATTTGAGTTCTTTATTGTGTTTATCAATTGCCAGAGGGAGAACATACAAACTATATTTGAACATAGGCCTCCCACAGCATTGTTTTCATTTTTGATTTGAAAAAAAGAACTAAAATAAAGAAATTCGTGATTGGAAAATGCAAACATGCAGTACTCCCAATTGTCAAAAGATTCCCACTCTGTTCTATGAATACATTACTTGCATTGGTGTTTTTTTTTTTTAGATGAAAAAGACTATCCCACTGAGAATAAGTATGAGTCACTGAACATTACTGATATTTGTCCCTTCTTTGTTCCTCACTGAACATTTGCCAGTAAAAATATTATGACTGCCATTAAGCAAGACATTCATTTCAGCCAAGGGTCATTTTATTTTACATTGTTGCCAAGCTCTGGGTCATACAAAGTAGATGACTAGATGTTATCCTAGTATGCTTGGCTATTTTGTTACACCAATTATGTAAGGGAAAGAGATCCCCAGTTCCTTGCTTTGCTTGCAGAAGTGTAAATAGGGATGTTTATGTCCCATCTATACTTACCATTTAATGCACTTAGAAGCAAGCTTCAAACTTGCAGTGACTAGATGATGCACATTGTAACAACTGCAGTGTGATTTAAGAACTTAAAACTGCCATAAACAAAGTGGGGGGAAATTCTGAAAGAAAGCTGATAATGCACATTGGTGCATTCCAGTATAAACCACATTGCATGGCAAAATTGGCTTGATGTGTTCTACTGATATGCACATGTGCATCTCAGGAAGGAGAATTCAAAAAAGATCCTGTAGATCCTGTAATCAGTTTGGGGAAAATTGTCTTGCCTACATGCAAAGATGGAGAGAGGACTCAATGTTCAGCAGTCGGGTGTTCCCTGACTCCTGATTGAAGACAGTGACAGGAAATGGAGGAAAGCCTGAAGAAGACAGGGAAATGCCATGGGATGGCTGGCCACCCTTGAAGACAGACCTTGCCAGGGTAGGTCAGGTCCCCACTCTTAAGGACGCTTCCCCCTGTATTCCTCCTCTTTCCCCTTCTTTCCTTCTAGCCATGGTATCTGTTCCAATTATTTGAAACAATTGTCTTTTCAAATGTTATATTAACTTCCCAATCACAGCTATCAGTACATTTGGCTAATGTACATTTATTGTTTAAATTTAGGTTTTAAAATAATGAATACCTGAACAATATTTGAATTCACTGGTTAATATTACATTTTATTGCAAAGAAAAACACTGGTTATACCATACCTTTTAATAAAATTCTACAAAGATTATTTAATTATAGTCAAAGAGCCCTATAGACCAAAGATTAACTCGGGTCTTACCACAAGGGCTTTCTTATTTACAGTGGCTATTTGTTTATTCCCAAGTAAACACCTCTAAATCCCTCATTAATTATCTGTAAGCTTCCAATTTGAAGTAGAGTTCCAAAAGCCCTAGAATCATCATATGTACCTCTCTATTTAAAGGGCTCTGCAATTTTAATACACAATACAGTACCCCAAAGACTACATCCAACAATTATTCTGCACGATGTATAATACTGCTAAAGTGCATAATAAAGCAAGTTTAAGCAGTAATCCAATATTTAAATTACCATATAACTATGAATAACAACAAAGCCACCCTGTTTGCTTAGTTGGTCGAATCTGTTGTCTACATCAATGTATTACTTTAATAATATTGTTTGAAGAAGCTTCCCAATAAATAAATAAATAAATAAATCTGGTTCATCTCACAAAAATAACCCCTAGGTGATACAAAGTCTTTTCTAGAGGGGTTCTAAGCAAATTTGCTTAGGTTGCTATTTCGGAGGAAGGATATGAACACGGGTCAAAGCTAGAATTGCTACCCTTCTTACAAGTAATGTTGAGACAACTGATTTTAATAAAGAAGTACATACTGGAAAAAGGTCATTGCATGTGTAATATAACATAATCACCTGTGCATGCTTCTCAGTCAAAAACAATATGTTAAATAAAAAACATAAACTGATGAAGAAGTTGAATGTAACCCTTTAATTTACATCACGTCAATATGATTTGCACATCTACCCAGAACATATGAGAAGCAGGCGTGGGATAAAGTAGGATCACAACTGTATTGACAACAAGATCTTCAGTGAAGTCATGCAGCTGTGTTTGACTGAGAAGCATGCACAAGTAACTGAAGAAGAAGATGCTTTGGGACCTCAAGCCAACCCTTACTCCCAAATCCCGAGCTCTGAGGATTACCTGGGAAGGAATCCCACTGGAGCATTGCAGCACACCCAAATACCTGGGAGTCACTCTGGACCGTGCTCTTACCTACAAGAAGCACTGCCTGGACATCAAGCAAAAAGTGGGTGCTAGAAACAATATCATACAAAAGCTGACTGGCACAACCTTGGGATCACAGCCAGACACAGTGAAGACATCTGCCTTTGCGCTGTGCTACTCTGCTGCTGAGTATGCATGCCCAGTGTGGAACACATCTCATCACACTAAAACAGTGGATGTGGCTCTTAATGAGACATGCCACATTATCACAGAGTGTCTGCGCCCTACACCACTGGAGAGATTACACTGCTTAGCCGGTATTGCACTACATGACATCCGCCGGGAAGTAGCAGCCAATAGTGAAAGGACCAAGGCAGAGACATCACCAGCTCATCCCCTGTTTGGGTATCAGCCAGCACGTCAACGACTTAAATGTAGAAATAGTTTTCTAAGATCTATGGAGACACTCGCTGGAACACCTCAGCAAGAGAGAGTCCAAAAGTGGCAGGCTCAAACCCAGAACCTCAACCAATGGCTGATACCAAATGAGAAACTCCCCCCTGGGCACACAGAGGACTGGGCGACTTGGAAGGCACTGAACAGACTGCGCTCTGGCACCACAAGATGCAGAGCCAACCTCAAGAAATGGGGCTACAAAGTGGAATCCACGACATGCGAGTGTGGAGAGGAGTAAACCACTGACCACCTGCTGCAATGCAACCTGAGCCCTGCCACATGCACAATGGAGGAACTTCTTGCAGCACCACCAGAAGCACTCCAAGTGGCCAGCTACTGGTCAAAGGACACTTAATCAACTACCAAACTCACAAATTCTGTATTTTGTCTGTTTGTTTGCTTTGTTCTGTTAGAAATGTAATATAATTGACTGGTTGCTCTGACACGACAAATAAATAACTCCCAAATTAGTCTTCAGCATGAATCTAGAGAGTCTCTTGCAAGTTATAGTATTTATTTATTTTATACTCAGACTGCTGCTGCTCCTGCCACAGGGGTCCTGAATCCTTCCATCCAGCTTGGCTGCCCTGGACTACTTGTGAGTAGGAGAAGCCCCAGGCCCTTTCCAACTGGGTGCGACTCAGCAATCCTCCAAGGAGGGAGTGACTATAAAGCTGTGTTGCACCTGCCTTGGCCTAGTCTCAGACTGCTCCTGCCACAGGGGTCCTGAATCCTTCCAGCCTTGAGGTCAGGACGAAAAGTACAAACAACATCCATTATACAACGGACAATCCGTAAAATTGTGCTGCTGAGTTACCAATAATTGCATATATTGTCTCCATTACGGATTACCATCTGCTCTGCTGGGAACATCTTCACCCAAGACGGCCAAGAAGAACCGGAGACCTGACCCTGGGTGCCGGCTTGTTTGCTCCACAGGCCTAAGGACCTAGGTTCTTCGGTGCGAACTGTCTGTCTTGACTGAGTGGTTAGAAAGTGAATCCATTTATAGTAGGCATTCTTTGCATCATTGAGCACTTTAGAAATATCTATCTCAGCACAAAGTCACTTTAATCTAAGCACTTTAGTTCCTGCTAAATCTCATATCATTACTCTAAGCACTTTAGATCTTGCTAGATTCCATACCTTGACTAAGTGGTCCAAAATCCTAGGTCAAGTGGTTATAGCCATTGCACTTTATGTTCTGTTCTTTGGGTTCCTGCTAACTGTTTACATCAGCATACTACCTCTAGGTCAATGTTCACTTTACCTTTGCTGCTATTGATATCCCTCCAATTTCCAGCGCAAGTGCACTTTATAATAACTCTAGCACAAGTGCACTTTATAATATTAACACAAGTGCACTTTATAGCTTTTTCAGCGCAAGTGCACTTTATAACAACTTTAGCACAAGTGTACTTTATAGCATCAACACAAGTGCACTTTACAGCTTTTGCTACACTGGAAGAATTAGATAGCATTGAGAGGTGGGAATATTGGGACCCAGAGACAGATAATCAGTACTATGAGTATGCGCCCACAACTGAGATTACAACTGCTGGAAATGGAGGGAACGTCCCCGGGGGGGGGGGGGCTGTGGGTGGAGGGGCCGCCATAGAGGTGGTGACTGGGAGAGGGAGATACGGGAAAGGGAGTATAAAACATTCATTTCGGCCCAAAATTCTCAATAACAAATTGGTAACCTCCAAAGATCTTAGAAATCAAAGACAAAAGCAAATTCGACACAAAATTCTAAATAGGACATTGACAACTCCAAAGATTAATGTTACTATTCGGCCTGAAATTAATAATGATAATTTGACAACCCCAAAACTCACTCCTGACAATATACAACTGAGGTGCCAGGATGGTGGCCCCTCCAAGCTAAAGGTGGTGCTGTTCAATTCCAGGTCGGTAAATGGAAAATCTTCTATCATTCAAGATCTAATCCAAGAAGAACGAGCCGACCTGGCTTGTATAACGGAGACCTGGTTGGACGAGGGGGGAGGGGTCAATCTCTCCCAACTCTGTCCACCAGGTTATTCCGTTCAGCACCAACCAAGGCTTGGAGGGTGGGGAGGCGGAGTCGCAGTGGTCTATAAGGACTTTATTCCACTGATCAGGTGTCCCATCCCACAATCATCTTCCTTTGAATGTGCCGGCTTTAGGATAGGTGACCGGGACAGGATAGGGATTCTGTTAGTGTACCGACCACCCCGCTGCACTACAGTCTCCCTACCTGAGCTAGCGGGAGTGGTCTCGGACATGGCGTTGAGCTTCCAACGGCTTCTGGTCTTGGGAGATTTCAACGTCCATGCTGAGGCCCCTCTTTCTGGCGCGGCTCAGGACTTCATGGCCGCCATGGCAACCATGGGCCTGTCCCAACTAATATCGGGTGCCACCCATAGTGCCGGGCACACTTTAGATTTGGTTTTTGTCCAGGGATGGGATGAGGGTGACGGGATGGAGGAGCCGACCATCGCTCCGTTGCCATGGACTGATCACCACCTGATCAGATTTAGACTAACTGGGCCTCCTAACCTCAGCAGGGGTGGGGGACCCATTAGAATGGTCCGCCCCAGGAGACTTATGGATCCAAATGGACTCCTGACGGCTCTTGGGGATCTCTCCACCTCCTTGGCTAGTGATACTGTCGATACTCTGGTCTCTCGTTGGAATAATGAGTTGACTAGGGCAATTGACACTATCGCTCCGGAACGCCCCCTCTCGAGTAACCGAGCTAAACCAGCCTCTTGGTTCACCGAGGAGCTGGCAGCGATGAAGCGAAAGAAGAGGACGTTAGAGTGCGTGTGGCGCCAGAACCCCACCGATCCAGCCCAAACACACCTGACTGCCTTTCTAAGGTCCTATGGTGTGGCAATAACGGCAGCTCAGAAAATATTCATCACAGCCAATATTGCATCAGCGAAGAATCGTCCGGTGGAGCTTTTCCGAGTTGTCAGGGGCCTGTTAAATCCGCCAAAAAGCGAGGCCTTGGACAACTCGGTGGCTCGCTGTGAAGCATTTGCTCGATCCTTCGCGGATAAAATTGAGCGGATTCGGTCGGGTTTTGACGTCATGTTAACGGCAGTCTCTGGGGATGTAACGAGAGCATCTGCTTGTCCAGTTTTATTGGATTCTTTTCAATTGGTTCAGCTTGAGGATGTGGACAGGATCCTTGGAGAGGTGCGACCCACCACAAGAATCCTAGACCCCTGCCCATCCTGGCTGATCAAGGAAGCCAGAGGGGGTTTGGCGGAGTGGGTGAAGGTGATGGTTAATGCCTCCTTACAGGAAGGAAAATTTCCAGTGAGCTTAAAACAAGCTATTATAAAACCGCTGTTGAAGAAACCATCACTGGATCCCACTCAATTCGACAACTATCGGCCAGTTTCCAATCTTCCCTACTTGGGCAAAGTCATGGAACGTGTGGTGGCAACACAACTCCAGGGGTTTCTGGTAGACACTGATTATCTGGATCCGGCACAGTCTGGCTTCAGACCGGGACATGGAACTGAGACAGCCTTGGTCGCCTTGGTAGATGATCTCCGCAGGGAACTGGACAGGGGGAGTGTGTCCCTGTTAGTTCTGCTGGACCTCTCAGCGGCCTTCGATACCGTCAATCACAGTATCCTTCTGGGCCGCCTCATGGATTTGGGGCTCGGAGGCACTGCTCTGCGGTGGCTTCGATCCTTCCTTGAGGGACGGACCCAGAAGGTGTTATTGGGTGACACCTGTTCGGCCCCACAACCGTTGTTGTGTGGAGTCCCACAGGGTTCAATCTTGTCCCCGATGTTATTTAACATCTACATGAAGCCGCTGTGAGAGATCATTCGGAGTTTCGGACTAAGATGCTATCTCTATGCAGATGACGTCCAAATCTGTCACTCCTTCTCACCTGTCACCAAGGAGGCTGTCCAGACCTTGAACCGGTGTTTAGCCGCTGTATCGGACTGGATGAGAGCTAACAAATTGAAATTGAATCCAGACAAGACAGAGGTCCTACTGGTCAGTCGTAAGGCCGAACAGGGTATAGGGTTACAGCCTGTGTTAGACGGGGTTACACTCCCCCTGAAGACGCAGGTTTGCAGTTTGGGAGTGATCCTGGATTCATCGCTGAGCCTGGAACCCCAGGTCTCAGCGGTGGCCGGGAGAGCTTTCGCACAATTAAAACTTGTGCGCCAGCTGCGCCCGTACCTTGAGAAGCCAGATCTGGCCACGGTGGTCCACGCTCTTGTCACATCCCGGCTGGATTACTGCAACGCACTCTACGTGGGGTTGCCTTTGAAGACTGCTCGGAAACTACAACTAGTCCAGCGAGAAGCAGCCAGATTGCTCACCGGAGCGACGTACAGGGAGCATACAACCCCCCTGTTGCGTCAGCTCCACTGGCTGCCGATCCAATTCCGAGCACAATTCAAAGTGCTGGTTTTGACCTACAAAACCCTATACGGTTCCGGCCCAGTGTATTTGTCTGAACGGATCTCCCTCTACGTCCCACCTCGAAGCTTAAGATCTTCTGGGGAGGCCCTGCTCTCGACCCCTCCACTGTCACAAGTGAGGCTGGCGGGGACGAGGAGCAGGGCCTTCTCAGTGGTGGCCCCCCACCTGTGGAACTCACTCCCCGGGGAGATTAGATCGTCATCTTCCCTTTTGGCATTTAGGAAAAAACTGAAGACCTGGATCTGGGATCAAGCCTTTGGTCATTCTGACAGCTAACTGAAGGATCTGATGATAGACAAGGACAAATGGAATGGAATGGATATATGGACTATGAACCCTGAGCATGAGACTGTTTTTATTATTTTATTATGTACTGATGTTTTTAATTAATTGTTGAATTGTTTGTATTTGTATTGCTTGTGAATTGTTTTGGGCATCTAATTGTGCCCCCACTGTAAGCCGCCCTGAGTCCCCCCCGGGGTGAGAAGGGCGGGGTATAAGTAAATGAAATAAATAAATAAATAATAAATAAATATTTTGTACATTTCTATCCCACCCTTCTCCCCACAAGGGGACTCAGAGCAGCCTCACATAGGCATCAACGATGCTTACAGCATATACATCAAATAATATAATAAAACAGTAAAACAGTAAAATCATCTCAAAACATCAAACACATCAGCCAATACATTCATTTACCAGATAATATTAAAATGCCAGTAAAACCAAAAATCAAACTGGGAAATCCAGTGTCGCAACCCAAATTCCTTTCCTATTGTCAGTATCATCTAATCAAATGCCTGGCCGCAGAGCCAGGTCTTCAGTTGTCAATAACTGCTTCATGATCGCTAACAATCATCTTTGGATATTCTGACAGAGATTCTTTCCCCCGCTTCCAGCCATATAATTCAAAGCTGAAATCTATGGAAATCCTTATCTTTATAAAGGTGATTTTGGATACTACACTTTCCTGATTTTGTAACTGACCTACATAGTTATGTTATAGCCTCTCCAGTCCTTCTCTTAATCCAATTCCATGAATGAATATATCATTGTAAAACAATCTGGAACCCATGATAGGAGGAGACTGGAAGTTAGATTCCGCTGTGTGATCAAAATCTAACCCCTTCCTGATACCTGATGTTTTTAGATGCAATATGTATTTTCCATCTTGGGCTCCATGCCAGGAAAAAGACAAGAAACAAACAAACACAAACAAATAAAGATTTACTCTCCTGGTTTTGCCTTCTTCCATTTTGGCATGTAAGAAACTTGGTGTGTTGCAGAAAATTATTTTAATCTCCCTATCATTCTATTCAATATTCAACTGCACTTTCATAAAACATATTTAAAATGTCATGATTCCATTTTTCTTGCTAGGGCCATATCCTATGCATGCAACCCAAGAATTTAGAGACTTTGGGGGGAGATTTAAAATTTTCAATGTATGTGCTTCAGTAAACTACAAATCCTAAGACTCCATAGAATGTTGCCATGGCAGCTAAAGTGGAATCGTAATGCTATAACAATGTAGTATAAAAGTATTCCTGACCAAAAGGATCCAGAAAGGGAATGACCTGTCATATCTGAAGAATAAGCCATCTTCACTGTAACCTATTGTCAAGTATTTCAGAAAATAAATGGTCCAAAGGCACCAAATCTATTTTACTGGTGTTTCTTGAGAGCTTTGAAAGGCCAACCATCTGGCAAAACCATCTGGCAAATATTTCTTAGGAGAGAATGCCTCTAGAACATGGCCATACAGCCTGAAAAACCTACAACAACCCAGTGATTCCGGCCATGAAAGCCTTCAACAATACAATATTTCTGTTCCTTTGAGGGAACGCCACAAAAGTAAAGAGAGGAAAAATAATTTACCTAGAAAACACTGTGAATTTCTCTTTCAGTGTTTGTCAACTGAGATGGATAGATAGCTGTTAAATAGATAGCTACTAGGGCTGTCCAACCACGGAAAAATTTGTTTCTAAACTCGATTCGTTTTTAGGGGTTTTTGCGTTTCGTTATTTAAAAGAATTCCGAAATTTCTCTTTTAAAAAGTTCGATATTTACAAAATTTCAGAAATTACGAAACAATTTCGAAACAATAACGAATCGATTCGTTAATGGCGGACGCGATTGCGCAACACGCTAAAAAACCCTCCAAATGGGACAGGGGGGAACTTCTGAAGCTTCCCTCTCCCTCTGTTGTTGACTGTTGGTGTGATAATTATTTTTTATCACTGATAAAACAAACAACGACTATAAAACTTGCACCAGACATACGGAAATAATAACGAAATAATAACGAAACAATTTTGAAATAATTACGAAACAATTTCGAAACAATTTTGAAACCATTACGAAACGAATTGAATTTAGTTGCTCCTGAATGGTTCAATATCGCTTCGTTATCAAAAAAATAACGAATTAATAACGAATTACGAAATTAACAAACGAAACTGCCCAGCCCTAATAGCTACATTAGATAGACAGATGATAGACAATAGATGCAAGAGAACATAAGATATCTACAATTAATAGTGGCATCGGGATTGCATCGGAAATATGCTGCCACTATAGCAACAGAACAGACACTGTATCCAATGAATGCTATTGCTCAGTCCAAGATTGAATAGGAAAATTACATAACATAAAAGATACAGAAGAAGCATAAAACCAACAGACACTCCCACAGTGTTCCTGGAAACAATTCCTTAATACATCAATGAGGGTTTTTTCCCCTCCTGCTACATTTTTCTCAGTCTATAGTAAGTGCTTATGTGGAGGCAAGCTGAAATCCATAAATCTCTTGCTATCTTCTAACAACATTGTTGTAAAATGTAGTGCACAGCCATTTTTCATGACCACAGACAGCAGGAAATGGATATAGCGATGGTTCAAAAGTTACCTCTTCTGATGTACAGCAAACTGTATTAGTTGCTGAAACCCTTTCTTCCTTTTTCTAGTCAATACATCCATCTTTTCCTTTGTGTGATGATGAAAGAACAGTATTGGTTTTACATTGTTCAGGGTGATAACAATGATCCCCCACTATAAATTCAACACTAGACTGATATTCTAATGCCACTTCTCACCACCTCCCTTTTGTTCTTTCATTGCTCCAAAACTAAAACAGTCCTCTTCCTGTTCTAGCGTTAGCTTAGCTTAGAACCCTCAGAAAGCTTTTCTTATTCTAAAGTTGTCCCTGTAATAAAAGTTTATTTTACTTCCTATAGCCATTGGAGTTAGTGCTCTTTAATCCTAGTTGCCAGTTTCTGCATGCATGCACTCTTTGTCATTTCTGATATTCAATATTGAAGACAGTGGGTGTGTGCAAAATTCTGTTTAGCGATTCAAGATTCAGGAAAATTCAGCGATCCTTTGGCTGGATTGCTGAAAAAGGACTGGGCAGGATCCAACTGAAGCCTTAACTGGAACAGATCATGAGCAGCCAGATCTTTTGGCTACTGGAGGTGATGGGATGAGTGCATTCTACCTGAGGTGGAGGCCACAGCATGTCGGCAGCCTTGAAAATCAGGCAAGAGTAGGTCCTGGTGGTGACTACTCCTCTTCTTTCTTCCCTGGCAGCCTCCTCCATCCCTCCCCGAGACCCCTCCCACCAGCAGAGCACTCACTTGAGGCAAATAAGGCAGAAAGAGAGAGAAAGAGAGAAAAAGGCAGAAAAGGCTTCCCTAGGCCTTTCCTTCAAAGAGGGCCCTGTTGGGATCTTGGTTTCCCAGCAACACTTTGCAGGCACGGGCATTGAAGGAGCCTCTGCACTCCCTCCCGGGCATGATTGGTTTTAAGGTTTTCTCTCTGTTTCTCACTTTTCTTTCTCAGCCAGAGGCCTGGTCAAATGTGTCCATTCTCTTTCCCTCTTGCAGTGCATTCTATCTGGGACTTGAATTACCAGAACACCCTCTTGTGGGTTTTTTTTTAAAAATGTTATGGTAAAAACTTTTTTAAAATTCCAAAAATCAGTGAATTAGTGAAACATTCTGAAACTTGGTAGGCTTCCAATTATTTTAAAAAAATATTTTATTAATTATTTGACACAAACAATCTAATATACAATCAGAAAATATACGATAAAATAATGAAACATGTCTAGATCTATATTCATATGGCAACTTGTGCAAAATTAGTATAACATACTTTACCATTCACTTGGATTGAAGACATTTTCAAAGCAAAATCTGTGCTTAACTAGAATGATTGGCTACCATGTGTTAGGAATAACTGTTTCAATCTGGATAACAGTAATAGTGTCACCAGCTACTCCCACCCCCATATCATATTCAAAAATCCTAATGTAATTTTTCCCCCAAGAAACCCCTTGTAAGGCAGGGAATACATCTTTACAATCAAGAAAATTTCAAAACATGTCTACACATATCATGATTTCACATTAATAATGAATAATCCCATAAGACTGGGAACAGGCATTAAAGCATTTTCTTGTAATTTGAGCTTTCTGACTATCTTACATACGCAAATATGGATAACTAAAAAAATCCAATTTGCATAAATTGAAAGATGTTAAAAATCATAATCAAATGTTTCATTAACATTATTACATTATATTTAACCTTTTCAGAAATCATTTATAATTTTGTAACATTCCAGCTGGTTGGGACTTCAATTACCAGAACTCCCTCTTGTGGGTTTTTTAAATGTTATGGTAAAAGTTTTTAAAAATTCCAAAAATCAGTGAATTGCTGAAACATTCAGAAATTTGGAAGGCTTCCAAATTGTAAATGTGGTCTGCATGTGAGACAAGTTTCATCTTGATAGGCCTAAGCATGACAGAGAAATGACCCTCTAAAGTTTTCCTAGTGGCAGCAATTGACCAAATCTCACTGGAATGAATACAGCACTCTTTCCTGATTTAAGCCATTTCCCAGAAAATGGAATGGGGCGAGGCATCCAAAAATGGAACTGAAAACACTATGGTTTTTGAACATTGTGCACATTCCTAGAAGACAGTATATCTTTCCAGTTATGGAGGTGTGGGAAGTCTTATGCCTGTGCAAAGCCCACAAACAGGGTATAAATACTTTGTCAGTTGGCACTTGTTTAGTCCATTCTAAAGCACTGATACCCTGTTACTAGGCTTCCCACAGGCATATGGTCTGTCACTGAGAACAGAATAATTGATTAGATAGGCTTTTTCTCTGATTTAGCATGGCTCTTCTCATGCCATCTTTCATAAATTACCAAGTGGAAACCTGGTCTTTCAATAAAGCCATCTGGGTAACTTTAAAAAAACAAACAATAACAAAGCTTCCGTGAGCATTAACTCTGATGAAAAAGTGCACAATTTACCACAGAATTCTACTGAGGGATATTCAGTGATAATAGATATTCTAAATCAAGGGGAACTAATATTTCAGTTGTTATCTCAACTCAATAGATGCTATTTTGCTTTTATTGATGTGTTTGTTTTTTTCTCATCCTAAGGGAGAAGTATAGTTTAGTTCCTTCAGTAGTCAGCCAGAATAATAATAATGCTAACTTGCATTAAATTCTCCACATATCTCATTCACAGAGGGTATTGTTTTTCAGGGATGCTCATGCTATAACAGTAGTTCATATAATAGCCCTATAAGGGAGGCAGATTCATGAGAGAAAGCTCAAACTATCAGATACAAATCCATTAGGTACTATTAGGAAAGTCCAGAGTGGAGGAAAGAACTCTTGTCTTGTCGAAGGCTTTCATGGCTGGAATCACTGGGTTGTTGTAGGTTTTTTTGGGCTATATGACCATGTTCTAGAGGCATTCTCCCCTGACGTTTCGTCTGCATCTATGGCAAGCATCCTCAGAGGTAGCGAGGTCTGTTGGAACTAGGAAAATGGGTTTATATATCTGTGGAATGACCAGAGTAGGAGAAAGGACTCTTGTCTGCTGGAGCTAGGTGTGAATGTTTCAACTGACCACCTTGATTAGCATTTGATAGCCTGGAAGTGCCTGGAGCAATCTTTTGCTGAGAGGTCATTAGATGTCCCCGATTGTTTCCCTCTGCTGTTTTAATTTTAGAGTTTTTTAATACTGGTAGCCAGATTTTGTTCATTTTCATGGTTTCTTCCTTTCTGTTTAAATTGTCCACATGCTTGTGGATTTCAATGGCTTCTCTGTGTAGTATGACATGGTGGTTGTGAGAGTGGTCCAGCATTTCTGTGTTCTCAAATAATATGCTGTGTCCAGGTTGGTTCATCGGGTGAGCTATGGCTGACTTCTCTGGTTGAAGTAGTGTGCAGTGCCTTTCATGTTCCTTGATTCGTGTTTGGGCGCTGCTTTTGGTGATCCCTATGTAGACTTGTCCACAGCTGCATGGTATACGGTAGACTCCTGCAGAAGTGAGAGGATCCCTCTTGTCCTTTGCTGAACGTAGCATTTGTTGAATTTTCTTGGTGGGTCTGTAGATAGTTTGTATGTTGTGTTTCCTCATCAGCTTCCCTATGCGGTCAGTGGTTCCCTTGATGTATGGCAAGAACACTTTTCCTCTGGGTGGGTCTTTGTCTTGACTTCCGTGGCTTGTTCTCGATCTTGCAGCTCTTCTGATGTCTGAGGTGGAGTATCCATTGGCCTGTAGAGCCCAGTTTAGGTGGTTCAGTTCATCTTGGAGGAGGTGGGGTTCGCAGATTCTTTTTGCACGGTCTGCCAAGGTTTTAATGGTGCTTCTTTTTTGACTTGGGTGATGGTTGGAGTTTTATGTAGATATCTATCTGTGTGTGGGGGTTTTCTGTAAACGGTGTGACCCAATTGTTGATCTGGTTTACGGATTACTAGGACATCTAGAAAAGGCAGTCTTCCTTCATTTTCTTTTTCCGTGGTGAATTGGATGTTTGGGTGGATGCTGTTAAGATGTTCCAGGAACCTGTTTAGTTCTTCTTCTCCAGAAAATCCAACAAATGCTATGTTCAGCAAAGGATTTTGTTCATTTTCATGTTTTCTTCCTTTCTGTTGAAACTGAAACATTCACACCTAGCTCCAACAGACAATAGTTCTTTCTCCCACCCTGGACATTCCACAGATATATAAACCTAATTTTCCTAGTTCCAACAGACCTCACTACCTCTGAGGATGCTTGCCATAGATGCAGGCGAAACATCAGGAGAGAATGCCTCTACAACATGGCCATATAGCCCAAAAAAGCCTACAACAACCCAACTTTTGTCTGCTTGAGGTTTCTATATCTGTTGAATATCTAGAGTGGGAGAAAGAACTGCCTCAAGCAGACAAGATTTCTTTCTCCTACCCTGGGCATTCCACAGATATATAAATCTCACTTATTTAGTATCCAACAGATCCCTCCACCTCTGAGGATGCCTGCCATAGATGTGGATGAAACGTCAAGAGAGAATGCTTCTGGAACATTGACATACAACCTGGAAAACGCACAGCAACCCATGTAATAGCTATTAATAACTATACAATTTTTAACAAACCCATACTCCTCTTACCCCCTACCCATGAACCCACCACCCAAGACCTCTGACACCACTCAACAATCTGTCAAGAATCTATCTTTGTATCTTTTTTTAATAAATTCCCTTTGTGGCTACTTTTAAAACTACCTTTGTCTTCTTTTCCAGATATCAAATGCCAGCCTCCATTTATTTGCAAATTCTTCAATCTTTCCTCCTCTAATACCATTTGTTAGCTTGGCCATTTTGATATACTCTAATAGTTTATCTCTCCAATGGCTTGTCCCCATGTAGGCTACCCTGAGTCCCTTCGGGGAGATGGTAGTGGGATAGAAAAGTAAAGTTGTTGTTGTTGTTGCTATTGAATCTTTTCCCCCTTCCAGGATTTTGCTATTATTAGTCTTGCGGCGACAAAGCCGTATTAGTAAATTTCCTCATCTCCTTCACTGATTCTCTTTCTGAATAATCTTAAAAGGCACATTTCTGGGTGTTTCTTAACCATTTTGGTGTTCATATTATTTGTTTCTATAACCACCTTTAAAAATTGTAGTATATTGCAGGCCCACCAGACAACTACTTGCCACACACTTATGCTTCTTGAACTTTGCTTCCATAACCAGAAATTGAACGTGGCCATTACAGAATGGCCTCCAAAATACCACCAGATGCAGAAGTATATGTCCCCAAGACCACTCTGGTTCTTTTGTCAGTCTTTAAAAAAAAGTTTATTGTACAGTGTTCATTTATGATACATCTGAGTATTTGGGGAAGCATTTTTATGAATGTATCTTCTGTGTAGTACATTTTCAGCAACAGTGGCACAACTTTCCACTGAATAATCTCAGCTGAAATGAATAGGATTTATGCAAGAAACCAGATGTGTCCCTCTGCAGTTCCCATTCATTATACTAGAGTTTGCATTATAGTCAAGTCGTCAGTGCATTCCACCCCTTGTGGATAAGGTTTCTTTACCAAACATACAGACTCAAGCAGTTTGTGAAAGCACTGGATATTTATGACAAACTCATGAAATTTTACAGCTCCTTGTAGAGGCTGCAAAATTACCTTCAGACCTTGCGCTGAATTAGTTGTGTTGTTTTATTCTGACAGGTTCATTATATTTCTTTTGGCCAAGTAACCTGCTGAAACTGACATTTTACCAAACCCTAGATTAAGTAGGTAACTTGCACTGATTTCTTTTTTATGTGCACGTGAATCATTACATTTAGATTACCAGGAAAGGGAGGGGGGAGGAGGAAGGTTGCTTGGGAAGTTGAATTAAAATAACTGTATATGTAATCAGTTGAAGATATACAACAACAAGAACAACCATGTGTTTGCATATACATAAAAAATATAGCAGCCTATTCATGGGGAAAATATATTCCAGTGTTTCTGCACTACGATTCTTCATTAAATGTCTTCCAAATAAAGCAAAATAATTATGAGGAAATCAGTTAAACATGCTTCTCATTGTACCACTGCATTTGTGAATCCATCTGGTTAGTTTTCTATTTCTTCTATTCTCTCCCCCAGATGAGGACTGAGAAATGTTTATAGAAGCTGGGAAATCCAGCATGGCCCTGACTGGCTAATAAGGGGTACATGTACACTAACCATTTAAGTCAGTGCAAAACCAGCAGCTAAAGAAGCAGTTTCAGTGTGCGGATCATTACATCAGAAGTCCTGGAACTATTTCGAGGCCTGGATGGTGCTTCTATGCATCTCCTAGGCTGGATGGTGCTTCTAGGCTGGCCTCAGACTGGTTCCAGGATCCACATTATGCGTGGCTTCCTGGCCATGAAGGAATTGGGTTTTTTCACCTCTTCTTGCCACAATGTGCATGTGTGTGTCACCAGAGTGCCCATCCCTTAATTCAGTGGTGCCAAACACATTTTCACCAAGGACCATGTCATGATTGCCTTCAAAGGACCATTGAATCCATGAATGGAGAATTTGCAGATACAGAGGACCAATTATCTCTATATTTACATAGTTGTCTATCCTTTTTAGATTTTACCCAATTTGGATCCCCAAATTGAACAACAGATCTCACCATTTTTATTACACTATGTAACAAAATTTGAAAAAAGATTCTGTTCCTGGTTTGAAAGTATTATTTCCTGCTTAATTGTGCAATATTTACTTTGAAACTTTGTTTTTCTGGCTGCCATAAATGTTGGAATATATTGAATATGGTGATCAGATCATGATATGAATAAACATAACAGTTCCATGCTTTATGATAGAAGCAATTAGGAAATGACATTTATAACCCAGGAACAAAATTGTGTTACATATTGTTATCTGCTAAGTGGACTGGGGATAATGGGAATTACAGCCCAACAGCACTAGTTGCTCTGAGGTCAGGAAAGGTTAGAGAACATTTTGAAGTCAGAAATCATATACACAAGCCCTGTATCTAAATTAAATCCCCACTTTCCTAGCTAAACAGAATAAATTGCAGCCTTCCAGGCATTATTGTATCACAACTCCCATCAGCTCTAGTCCTGGCATCAAATGATGAGAAATGCAGGAGTCATAGTCCAGCATCTGTTGAGCCAACATGGCAGGCCTTGAGTTTGTCTTAATAATTTTTGCCATGCAATGTGGTTTACACTTAGGGCACTTCCAGACAGGGCCAAAAACTGTATCCCCATCTCCAAAAACCCGGGGTTTCCTGGGTTGTCTTCTAGATGCCATCATGGTAGCTACTGAGATCGCATCCACCCCCCCCCCCCAGCTCCCCAAAACAAGTCTTAAAATAAAAAAAAACTTACCAGGCCACCATTAAGTTGGTCCTTCAGTCTTCCTGGTGCATAGAA
Organism: Anolis sagrei; assembly: GCF_037176765.1. Classification (NCBI taxonomy): domain Eukaryota; kingdom Metazoa; phylum Chordata; class Lepidosauria; order Squamata; family Anolidae; genus Anolis; species Anolis sagrei. The sequence continues at coordinate 248,789,511 of NC_090022.1, read as the reverse complement.
ATGACATGTCAGGAGGTGGGGGTGGCAAGAGTGATTTCCCCCCACCCTCATGTCCTGGCATGTCATTTCTACATACAAAGTGGACTATTTAATGGTGGCCCAGTAAGTTTTTTTCAAATTTTAAGTTTTGTTTTGGGGTGCTTGGGGGGAGGAGTGGGTGCTATTCTGCATCTTTGGGCTCCAGGAGCCCAAAAGGTGCGAGATGGCAGATGGGAACCCACCCCCGGGTAGTTCTGGTTGGTCCTAGAACTACCCGGGAGTGAATCCGCACAGGCCCAATATCCCATTAGATGTGGACCTATCTAATTAATTTGGATCAAACCAGGGAAACCCTATGTTTCTAGAGGTGTGCATTTTTTGTCCTTGTAATTTGGATCAAATCTGTTAAATTCGTACTTACAAGGAGATATATAATACATGGCTGTGGCCCACTCCAAAAAAATTTAAGAATCAAAACTTACCCCATACATTCTTATTTTAGTTTTGTAAATCTTGGAAGGCTCCCAAAGTCAGTTTCATATTCAGTGCAAGGAAGCAAAGCCAAGCCAAAAAGGCTGCCTTTCTTCTGTAAATCAATGGAGTCTTGGCATTAGGAGCAGGGGAAAGAGAGAGCCATGTTTTCTCTGAAGAGCACAAACCTTTGGGAAATGTAGTTTGGGAAAGGAGGAGCGGTATGACAGAAAATTCAAAAGGCCCTGCCCTAAACTACATTTCCCAGATTGCATCAGCATTAGAAAGCACCAATCAGGATAGCAAAGAGAGAGATTTGTCCCTTCCTAACCGCAGCCAGCCACAGCAAGTTCCAATAAATATTGAATCTGCAAAGAGGAGAACAGACTGATACTTCTCTACTAAGTAAGTAAATCTCTGTACTGGGAAAAAATCCCTAAATGGATGGCCTTGAGGGTTCCTTCCAACTGGATGTCAGGAGAGTTTGGATGGTGCCCCTATGCTTGGAAAAAGAGGGTTGGTCTAGATGATCCTTAGCAGTGTATTTACTATTATTTTTTTCCTGGATTATAAAGATCAGTTCCTAATTGATTCTATCATAGAAACATTGGGAAAGTTTATTAAGTTGCCAAAACATTTTTTTGTGGGAGCAACATCATGCTATAGCTATAATACCTTATTGCATCTCCAAAAATTTAACAAGGTTTGTACTGCAAAAACAGAGTTTCTGGAGTAGAACAGTGGCCTTCAAAATAAAGACTACACTACTAAACAGGAAATATCACTTTCAAAACAATAGCAGATTTTCTTTTTTATTTTAAAAATGTTGTTTATAAAGACTTCAAAAATTCACAGAAAATCCATGGATAAATGAAACATTCTGAAATTTGGTGTGCTAACAGTGATACCTGTGTTCTTCTATTGTAACAAGTTTCATCTTAATAGCTGTAAAAATAAGGGAGAAAGGAGCCTCCAAAGTTTGCCCAATTATAGTAATTTAATTATGCACAATTACTATAATGAAATGGGCTGATGTTCCTGAATCTTTCAGTTGCTGGATCAAAAAACTGATTTGGGATGGATCTGGCTGTCTACTGAAATCTGAATACTGAAAACAGAACAGGGGTTAACCATATTGCACATCCTCAGCTACAGTTCTTATATAACATACTGGGTTATTTTACTTTACTTTTTTATTTTCTTAATTTATTTTAATTTTGACAGTTTTATTGAAACTATGATGATTTTGCCCTATGATTGTTTTAACTATAGTAAGTGCCCTGTGTCTCAAACTGGAAAAAGGCCTAATGATGGTTGGAATTCTGTATGACAGTTACAGGTGGGCAGGCCCGTAACCAAGATTTCATTTCGGGGGGGGGGGGGGGGTTCAGGGGGGCTGAGTTTCGGGGGGGGGGCTGAGTCTGAGTGAAAGAGGGTCTACCCTATCAAAACTTTTGTATCATTACCCCAATACCCCCATGCATATGGGATATATTGAGTATGGTGATCAGATCATGATATGAATAAACATAACAGTTTAAATAATGCATCAGTAAGACCTTTTTGCGAACCACCATGACAATTTGGGGGGGGGGACTGAAGCCCCTCGAGCCCCCCCCCCCAGCTACATGCCTGCAGGTGGGTAAGCGCTCGAATTGAGTGCTATACAATGACTGTTGGCTATATTACCCCCAGTTCCTCATGTATCCAGCAGCAATTACTTGGATGAATGGGTGTCTGTTCCCCTGTTGCTCAAGAAGCAACTGATTGCAATTACCATCCCTTTGCATTGAGGATCTCTAGTATGATAGGTACAAGTAAAACACTTATTACAATTCCATCTCATATGAGAGATTGCTCACTAAGGGGTGGAAATGTTTCCCAACTGATAGGAGAACACTCCCCCCCCCCCCCACACACACCTCCAATCAATCTCATTGACTGCTACCTTGTAAATATGAAATTGGGTGGGGGGGGGGGGGAAGCAGCCATACTTACTACATGGACCCTAAACTAGTTACATAAGTACTGAGAAAATGTCTGGAAGGAGAGAAAAGCCTCTGGAGTAGTTTTGCTGTTGTTTTACATGGTTGCTGATGAGGAAGGGGGAAAGGGAAGACAGGATCTTATAATGATTTTGTGCATCAAATGTATCTGAACAATAAATAAAGCATGAAATCTTCCTGAAAAAACCCTATGATAGATTTGCTTTAGTGTCACCATACATTGGAAATGACTTGAAGGATTACAAGTAGATTAGTAACAGAATATTCAAGTATTGTTTTGGAAAAGATGTTTTAACACAATAAATTATTATGTAATATATGGCTATTTATTCCAGTCATTCAACTCCTGAAAGGCAAGTTCAATGGACTCACTTATTTACTGGGGCTCTGCTAAAATAAAGATATTTCATAGGAGGACAAACGTAATGATTACATCCTAGTTGGCTATCAGCCTTTCTGGACTGCTGTGTGGCTTTTTTTCTAATTGTGGTGAGAATGTTACTTGAAATTAATTAGGTATGTGATGCTGTAAAGAAATAAACATCAGGCTAGTGGAAGATACATTAACAGTGGTTTAGATAAAACCATAATCAGGGATTGTGCAGAACCATAACTAATAACATTTCCTGCTTCTTATAAAGTAATACGTATGACAGCTTTATGATTAAATTCTTTCAGTATGCTACAGAGGAAATTAAAAAAGAATTATTGTGAGGTGAACCAAATAGCTATATTAAACATTACTACTCCTACTCGTAATCTTTAATATTTGTAACCACTTTAATTAGCATTATGCTCCCATGTAACATTTGGGCACTTTTTCTAGTGTGTATTGCAGACTTCTTCATAAGTGTGGAATGCAATTATTTCAATTTTTGAGCCATATTATTAATTTGCCTTTCATATTTTATTTATATCTATAATTGCATAATTTTTTAGAAAAGGCACGCTGATATTTATATTCAGCAATAATTATAACCAAGCAGCTTCATAACTTTCCATAATGTATCTAAATATGTTTTATCTACAAATCTATATGTTATAATAAGCCTCTATTCTTGTGTGTGTGTGAACATATAGATGTGCCTGGACCTGACAGTTTGGTTCAAAAGCCATTTCACTGCTTCTGTAAATGGTCTGATTTTGCGAAGATCAGTTCTCCATTTGACTTGTTTCCAAATCAAGTGACCGAAGATTTATGTTCCCATTGAGGATGTGACTTGCCCAAGGTCATCCAGCAGATATCCATGGCTGAATGGGGTTTTAACCTATTTTCTTGAGTTCTACATCGTGCTGGCCAGGCCCGTATCCAGGATTTTGATTCGGGGGGGGGGGGGGGGGCTGAGTCTGAGAGAAAGAGAGTCTATCCTAGCAAACCTTTTGTATCGTTACCCTAATACCCCCATGCATATGGAATATATTGAGCATGGTGATAAGATAGATCATGATATGAATAAACATAACAGTTGAAATAATTTACTAGTAAGGCCTTCTCGTGGACCACCATGAAAATTTGGGGGGGGGGGTTAAGCCCCCCCCCCCCCCCCGCTACATGCCTGGTGCTGGCATTCAAATGTTTAACATATTTTATATTCTGATTCTTTTAAATTAGAACTGCCAAAAAAGTTTGAATTCCTCAGTTGCAGGGATAGTTCCACCTGCTAACGGGATCAAGTCTGACAAGTTTCAAATGAAAAGGTTTAAAGATGTGGGTACAAGAATGAACCCAAAGAGATGACAACATCCAAAGGCTCATGGGTCACATAAGATTTTACCAGGCCTGGAAGGGCCATGCATAACCCCAACAAACTTTGAGTTTTGGACAATGGGAAGGGAGTGTTATTTTTTTTTTTCAAAACCAGAAGTCTGAGTGGTGAAATAGAGCCTTCAAACTCCTAGATAGCACAACTAGCTTTATTAAATCATAAAATTAGGTGGTGTTAAGGGGTAAGTTTATGACCTACATTTTATACACCCTTTGAGGTAGATAATGAGAACATTACAGGATTGAAATGTTAGCCATGTGAAGTTTGGATCTAAATCAATGGGACTAACACTTACAAGTAGATTTTGAAATAATTTTGCATTTCTGAATCTTGCTATGTTTCTGTGTCTATTCAACATATCTACTTGTACAACAACCTACACATAGGTCAAACGTATGTTGCTGGTCTACTTAAAATAGACCAATTGAATCAATAGGATACACTTAAGTGGTTAGCTATCATTCAGTAATTCATTGACTAGGTCAACTCTTTTTGAAATATGATTCAAACTATAATATTTGTTTGAAAGCTATCAGTAAATGTGATCAAAGTATCTGATCATTATCTAATCAATAGCCAAAAGTACTTTGTCTTTAGCATGACTTTTAAAAGGTATATTTTTGACTATAAATCCTAGAATATCCTTTTCAGTGTCCAGTCCTTTTTATAACTAGGTTCCAAACATATTTTTAAAGTGTTAGTAAAAACAGTTGATTTGGCTAGTCATTATTTCTTACATATAATGAAACATACACAGGGTGGAGGTAGTCTCCACAGAGATAAAATTGTTTGCAGTATTTGCATTGGCTGATCTTGGTTTTTATTTACTGCACATATGACATGGAAGCATAGAATCATAGCGTTGGAAGAGACCTTGTGGGCATTCCAGTTCAACCTCCTGTCAAGAAGCAGGGAAAATGCTTTTCAAAACATTTCTATTATAAAATCATATTGGACCCTTTAAGAGCCTCCTGGTCTCAGTGGCAGAAACAGGCCTACTTACAAACTGGGTGTGGCTCCTTGCTCCTGTTGTGGCTACCACTTGAGGGCAGCTGCTACTGGGGTGGGTCATTGGACCCTTTAAGAGCCTCCTGGTGTCAGTGGCAGAAACAATCCAGAAGGTAAGAGATTCTACACCAGCATTTCTGCTGCCTGCCTTCTGGATTGCAAGAGCTGCAAGAACTGTTGTTGAGCAGGCCTACTTACAAACTGGGCACAGCTCCCTGCTCCTGCTGTGGCTACCACTTGAGGGCAGCTGCTACAAGAACTGCAAGAACTGCAAGAATATAATTTAGATCACCTTTATTGGGAGCCTGGAAATTTTTACCGGAGAAGGTGGTTTTCATTCCAGCTGTGGAGGTGTCATCGGGTATATTCAGAAGAGGAGTTTTATAGCCCCCTCCTGAACTCATAGACATCTGCCATCTCTTCTGTGTCTTCCACCTGTGTTTTCATCTACCAGTCTCTCTATTGGGTCTCAGGAACACTTACCAGCACTTTATCAGTTCTTATTAGCATAAATAAATAAATAAATAAATAATAAATAAATATTAGCATTTATTCAATACTTATCAGCATTTCGTCAGCACTTTAAGTCAGCCTTCAGCCATCTTAAGAATCACTTGATACCATTAATAGATTATTAATTATTGTTATAAACTTTAAACCTTGTGCAATATTAAAGGTGCAATACTAACTACCTCTGTTCGTCCTCATAGACAAACTCTCTCCCTGCACTTTATACTGCACTCTTCCTTCACTTTATACATATGCTGCTTATATTACCTATGCTGCTACTACCTAGGCACTTTAAATCTACATTTGCATTTTATATCTTGCATTTTATATATATAATGTCTGTACATTATGGCCAAGGGGGTTAGGGGAGGGGGGAGGGAGGAAAGATATATGGGACAGTAGAAAACAGAGAAGGAAAAACCTGTGAAATGGAAATTACACAACATTCTTTACTATCTGAGCCAAGGGATGAGGGTGGGGAAGGAGGGGGGCAGGAATTGGATGGAGTTCCACCTGTCGGGGCCCCCTTATAGAAGTGGTGGTAGAGAAAGGGAGTTACGGGAAAGGGAGACCTAAACAATTCATTCGGCCTAAAATTCGGAACAGAGTACTAAAAATTCCAAATTGTGCTCCTGACATAACTAAACTGAGTACTGGGGAAGGTGACCCCTCTAGGTTGAGGGTGGTTCTGTTGAATGCCAGGTATTCAGTGGAAAAACATCAATTATACATGATCTAATATTGGAAGAACAAGCAGACCTGGCAAACATAACGGAGACCTGGTTGGACAAGACTGGCGGGGTCAATGTCACCCAGCTTTGTCCTCCAGGTTACACTGTGCAGCACCAGCCAAGATCAGGGGGACAGGGAGGTGGGGTAGCAGTGGTCTATAGGGACACCATCTCCCTGACCAGGCATCCCATTCCACAGTCAACCTTGTTCGAATGTGTCCACCTGAGGATAGGAGACCGGGACAGAACAGGGATTCTGTTAGTGTACCATCCATCCCGCTGCTCTACAGTCTCCCTATCTGAGCTAGCTGGGGTGGTCTCGGGCCTGGCATTGGAGTTCCAACGGCTTGTAGTGCTGGGGGACTTCAACGTTCACCCAGAGACCTCGCTTTTGGGAGCAGCTCAGGACTTCATGTCTTTCATGGTGACCATGGGGCTGTCCCAACTAGTAACTGGCCCTACCCACAGTGCTGGACAGACATTAGACTTGGTTTTCTACTAGGGATGGGATGAAGGTGGCGGTGTCGAAGAGCTGACCATCGCTCCATTGCCGGGGACCAATTACCACCTGATCAGATTTAGACTCACTGCACCCCCTAACCTAATTAAGATGGTCTGCCCCAGGAGGCTTATGGATCTGGAAGAATTCCTGGTCGCTCTTGGGGAACTTCCACCACCTCAGTAGGTGATCCTGTTGACACTCTGGGGAGTTGGCCAGGGCAATAGACATGGTCGCTCCAGAACGTCCCCTCTTAAGTAGTTGAGCTAAACCATCTCCTTGGTTTACTGAGGAGTTGGCAGTGATGAAGCGAACAAAGAGGAGACTAGAGTGTGTGTGACGGAAAAAGCCTAGCAAGTCTAACCGAACATGCCTATGTCTTTATCTAAGGGCATATGACTTGGCAATAGAGGCCGCAAAAAACTCTTTTCTATTTGGCCAATATTGCGTCTGCAAAGAACCATCTGGCAGAGCTGTTTCGAGTAGTCAGAGGGTTGTTGAACCCTGTCGACTCAGCAGCCTGCTGTGAAGCATTTACTCAGTTCTTTGCAGACAAAGTCACTTTGATCTGCTCAGGCTTTGACACCATGTTAACGGCTGTCTCTGAGGATGTAACAAGAGCACCTGCTTGTTCAGTTTTGATGGATTTGTTTCAATTGGTTCAGCTTGAGGATGTCGACAGGATTCTTGGAGGAGCGAGAGCAACCACATGCATCCTAGACCCCTGCCCATCCTAGACCCCACTCAATTTGACAACTTTCGTCCTGTTTCCAATCTTCCCTTCTTGGGCAAAGTCCTGGAACATGTGGTGTCTTCACAACTCCAAAAATTCTTGGAAGACACGGCTTATCTAGATACGGCGAAGTCTTGCTTTAGGTCAGGACATGGTACTGAGACAGCCTTGGTCGCATTAGTGGATGATCTACGCCGGGAGCTAGACAGGGGGAGTGTGTCCCTGTTGGTTCTGCTAGACCTCTCAGCGGCCTTCGATACCGTTGACCATGGTATCCTTCTGGGATGCCTCGAAGGAATGGGCCTTGGACATACTGTTTTACAGTGGCTCCAGTCTTTCCTGGAGGGTCGCTCTCAGAAGATGTTGCTAGGGGATACTTGCTTGACCCCACGGCCATTGTACTGTGGAGTCCTGCAGAGTTCAGTATTGTCCCCTATATTGTTTAACATCTACATGAAGCCGCTGGGGGAGATCATCCGGAGTTTTGGGGTGCGGTGTCATCTGTATGCAGATGATGTCCAGCTCTGTTACTCCTTTCCACCTGCTACTGAGGAGGCTGTTCATGTCCTGAACTGGTGCTTGGCCACTGTAACGGACTGGATGAGAGCGAATAAATTAAAACTTAATCCAGACAAGACAGAGGTCCTCCTGGTCACTCACAAGGCCAAACTGGGCATAGGGTGACAGCCTGTGCTTGACGGGGTTACACTCCCCCTGAAGGCGCAGGTTCACAGCTTGGGAGTGGTCCTGGACTCATCACTGAGCCTGGAACCCCAGGTCTCGGCGGTGGCCGGGAGAGCTTTTGCACAGTTAAAACTTGTGTGCCAGCTGCGCCCGTACCTTGGGAAGTCTGACTTAGCCACGGTGGTCCACACTCTTGTTACATCTCGAATAGACTACTGCAATGCTCTCTACATGGGGTTGCCTCTGAAGACTGCCCGGAAGCTTCAACTAGTCCAACGTTTGGCAGCCAGGCTGCTCACTGGGGCTGGGTACAGGGAACGCACAACTCCCTTGTTACGCCAGCTCCACTGGCTGATTATCACAATTCAAAGTGCTGGCCTTGGCCTATAAAGCCCTTAACAGTTTTGGCCCGGTTTACTTGTCCAAACGTATCTCCTGCTACAAACCACCTAGGGCCCTAAGATCATCTGAGGAGTCCCTGCTCATTGTCCCCCCATTGTCACAATCATGTCTGGTGGGGACAAGGGATAGGGCCTTTTCTGTTGTGGCCCCCTGGCTGTGGAACTCCCTCCCAAGTGAAATTAGATCTGCTGCATCCCTCTTGACCTTCCAGAAACAAGTAAAATCCTGGCTATGGGATCAGGTCTTTGGAGTATAGGCTGACCTACTGATGTGTTGACTTATTTAGAACTGATGGACTGCCCTGGGATAATGATTTAAATCGGTGACCACTGACTATTTGTTGTCTGTTTTTATATTGCTTTTATATTGTTTATACGGTTTTATACTGTTTATACTGTTTTATATTGTTATTATTACATTGCTGTTAGTTGTATATTTATGTTTTGATGTGGGCACCATCCTGAGTCCCTCTGCGGAGGTTGAGAAAGGATGAGATAGAAAAGCCCTAAATAAATAAATAAATAATAGAAAATCTGGTATCACTAACATTTTTTTTTATTTCCAGCAGTAATTTTAATTCCAGGATACATTGTAGCAAATAAAAGAAAACAGTTGATGTATGCTATTCTACCAGTTTCCTTGGACATGTCTCCTGCTCCTTGCTGGATAAAATGGGGGAGAGCTAGACCATTTATTATGTAGTTTGAAGAAGAAGAAAAAAGGTAGACATGTCTCCAGAGCCAGTAGTTAGAGTAAAGGATGCTTTGAGTTCATTGAGGGTGTTTTCTGAATTAATTTATAAATAAAATAGAGAATCCTCTTCATATTTTGCCATTGTTGATTAGATGACTAGCTTTGATTTGAATAGAGGAATCATCTGTGGGATAACTGTCCTTAATCAATATTGACCACAGATTGTTCTGTTTAATTGTAAGTCTCCATATTCTAATTTAAGTTGGTAACTCTGGAAATTATCAAATAACATTGCAACTTCTGTTTTGGGGGGATTATTTGATTAAATTTATAGGAAAACAAATGGATGTACCCGGTGTGGCTTGGGCTTGGATTTTGTAATGGTTTTTATTAGAAAAACTAATTGTTGTTTTTACAATTATAGGAATGATTCAGACACCATGCTGAAACATAAAGCATTGTGTCTTTCTTCTTTGGATACAGACCATACCCTGCTGATATAGGTCTTCATGGCAACCTCCTACGACTCCCATCATACTCACCTAAAACTTCCATCCTGTCTTCTGGGTGGATCCCCACACCAGTCATCACACTTTCATCCTGTCTTCTGGGTGGATCCCCACACCAGCCATCACAGCAGGGCCTCTGTGACTTCCCATGGAGGCCCTGCTCCAAACTATGGTGAAAGAGTCACCGGAGGCTTTCCCCACAACATGGGAGGCTTCCCGTGTTGTGCTGCCTCCAATGGGTGCTCTGCAGAAGAGGGATGCTTCTGCCATGTGATGGGGTAAGCATCACCAAAAAGGAGCTGTGCACAGAGCAACCCTGCTGCCCCTCTCTTTTCTTCCCAAGGCTAAATTGTGGCTTTTTTGATTGTGACCATTAGTGGCCTCCTGGTGTTGCAGTTTGTTTTTTTCTACTTATTATTAAGTTGTTGATCATATTGTTTAGTTGTCTATGTTGCTGGACTCCAACTCTCTTCATTCTCTATCAGCCCCTCCTCCAAATCCCACTAGTATTTTGAGTTGGATCAAGAAAGTTATGTGCATCAAGAGTGGGATTTCTATTGCTTTGGTCCTGGGTGGGAATCACACATCTCTGTGGCTGGACTCCAACTGCCATCCTCCTCCTTTGGATATACACAAATCTCACCAATATTTCAAGTGGGACCATGAAGGTTATCTGTTTCAGATTCTTCATGAGTAAATTTACATTGGACCCTTCATGAATGAGAATTACAGGGCTCTTTGGATGTGGTTGGAATACAACTCCCATTATCCCTTTCAGTCCCACCTGAACCCTATCACTATTTTTGTTGGATCATTATGGGTGTGTGTACCAAGTTTGGTCCCGATCAATCAAATCATGTAGGCACCTTTGTGGATCATACAGACATACAGATACAGATACACACATACTTTGACTTATGGGTAATATCAAAAATAGCTGTTCTTTAGCTTGTTTCACAGTTATTGTGGGGTTTCTTTTAAATGACCTGTCCTGGAATCCTATAGAGATTAATTGCTCAAAATCAGAGCATTTAACATTTTTCTAACTGAATAATGTTGGATTATAATTTATTGTCACTATATTTAATTAAACCATTTGAGACCTTGCATGATATCAGTTCTGCCTCTCTTCACAAATATTCCCCACATCATTCACAGGAAATTCCTATGATATAATTTATTCAGACATCTTGAAGACTATGATTGCTGCCAGATGGTATCTTGGAAAACACTGGGCATATTATATGTATAAAAAGAAGGTTCTACTTTCTGCTGATGATTAGAGAAATAATGCAATAAATGCTTCAAACACCTGTTATTTGTGCCACAATTAGATTTTTCATTAAAAGGCACAAAATGAACAAAAGACTTAGTTTATAGTTTCATTATAACTAAGTGGTCCTTAGTGACTTGAATTCCAATATGCATTTTTCCCTAGCACTTGGTCTTTGCTCTCATAGTTTTTTTTAAACTGCTAAGTCAGTTTGTAAGAATGCTGATGGTTGGGCATTTAAAGTATATCCTTGTTGTAGATATATGAAATGACAGATCTGATTTTTGTATACCAGTAACAATGACAACAGGGTTACATACATATCTGCTTTGTCATTAGGTAAATTCAATTTTGATTAATATTTAGATTTATATAGTTTTACTAATTTCATGGAAATGATTATGAGATGCTTGGTCTCAGCCAAAGTACTCATAGATGCACACTATGGTGAAATAGTACATAGAATTGTGAAAATGTTTTCATATCATTGCTTTTAAAAGAATACCATATTGCCATCTACATGAATCAAGAATGTAAAGTCTATCAGGTTCTTTTTCATTGAGTTTTCCATAATCTCATGAACATTCTTATCTAATTCCAGTTCTATATAGGGTTGTGAAGTTCCTTTCTGCCAATAGTTCATATTTTAGTATTCAGGTTTTTTTGAAAATGCATACATTTTTGAAAACATTTTCCAGTTGACTGAAGTATGGAGCTATAGAGATGCTGTCATAAAATTCTGGGCTCCCATTATAACTGAAGCAGGATTCATCACTACATATTAATGGAATCACAAGCTGCCTCTAGGACCTACTCAGCTTAGCTAACCAAATTAGACTATACCGATATAGTCTAATTTGGTTAGCTAAGCTGAGTCGGTCCCAACAGATGTACATTGCCTTTCTAGCAATAAGGTGTTAGAAGACTCAGTTGTATGAGAAAACGTGTTATTTTATTTACTCACTTTTTATTATTATTAGGGGTGTGCAATTCGGTTAAACCCCATTCTGTTTTAGATATCCGGATGTTGGTGGACCTCCAGATCCATTTTTCAGACGCTTCCTGAATTTGATTGGCAACTGAAAGATCCAGGAAGATCCGACAGATTGGTGGCAATGCGGAACTTACAAAGCTTCCCTTTTCATCATTTTTAGGGCAACAGACTTAAGAAACCACCCTTTCTGGGATCCTTTCTCCTTATATCCTTCAATAAGATCTGGGATAAAGGCATCAGGCTTAAGAAACCACCCTTTCTGGTGGTTTCTTAAGTGTGTAGAAATTAAACTGCTTATTTATTACTGTTTGAGTCAAAAAGCAAGCCATGACATGCAGAGTTACAAGTGGCACTACAAATTAATTTAGATCACTTTATAACTAAGCACAGAAAAGATCCTGTGATGTTTCTTGACTAGAGTACCACACAGCTTGAGACCAATCACTGTTAAGAGTAGATCCAATAATTAACTTCTGAAGTCATAGCTCCTTGCTTCTCATCATCACCTCCTGCCTACAGCCAGCCAGCCAGCTATAGCTCCACAAGTGGGCATGGCTTCCCTTCCAATGACTCTGCTGGCTCCCCTCATGCACTGAGCGACTGAGGCTCCTTCTTGTACCTCAGAAAGAATGACTCACACCCAGCACCCAGCATAAGTAGCCGCTCTATCCTTATATCCTTCAATAAGACATTGATTAAGGGAATCAGATTTAAGAAACCACACTTCCTGGGATCCATTCTCCTTATATTCTTCAATAAGACCTGGATTAAAGGCATCAGTCTTAAGAAGCTATCTTTTCTGGGATCCTTTTGCCTTATATCCTTCAATAAGACCTGGGTTAAAGGCATCAGACTTAAGGAATTACCCTTTCTGGGATCATTTGCCCTCAACACCCTTTCAACAAAGCTGAGTTTAGGGAAGCACCCTTTTTAGACACTTATTTTAATAGGATCTACACTACCTGCAGGGGCATTAGCCATTCTTTTAAAAAGATATAAATTATGGCTTATGGCAGCTTTAGAAATGTTAAGATACAGTCTCTACCCCACATTTGAAGCTTAAAAGGCACCATCAGTGGCAGTTTCTTAAGTGTGTAGAAATTAAACTGCTTATTTATTACTGTTTGAGTCAAAAAGCAAGCCATGATATGCAGAGTTACAAGTGGCACTACAAATTAATTTAGATCACTGATCTGTCTCTCTCAGAAGCTTGCTTACTACAGAAAAATGAAAGCTCAGCTTGGCTTAAAAGGCACATCCTGGCTTCCTTCTGTTCTGACTGGCTCAACAGGCAGGGCTCACATAAAAAATCCATGTGTGCATGTGTGACTATCTTGTCATGCTCCACATGTAGCCAAAAGAAACAGAAAGCAGTTATTTTAGCCAGCCACATGGTCTGTTGCAGCCGGAAAAAATGGTGGCAGAGCCTGTGCTGTTACGGCTGGACAAAACAGCTGAAACAGCTGGAGCCCATTTTGAAAAATGGATCCATGCACAACTCTAATTATTATGCCTTCCTTTCTAAAATAGTTAGCAGCAACAAAACCTATAATATAAAATAAACCCACAGCAAAGAACACAAAACTATATATTACCCAAAATGAGATAGCAGTTAAAACTGAGCAGCAGAGAGGACTCATCAGATGCATAGATCCAGCAATGATGACAACATTATTAACAATAAGAAGTCTGAGCATAGTCACTGAGAAAATCCAGTCATGAGTTCTTATCAAATTCTTATCAAATGTTCAAATGGACATGAAGACAGAGTAGTCCCCTCCAAAGATCTTTACAGCTTTGATCCTAGGAATTAGTCTTCATTGTACTTTACACTGAAGTATTTTCTCTAAATGGGAAAGCATGTGTAATCTTTTTTTCTGCTTAGCCATTTTTGTGTTGGTAGGGGATCCACAAATAACACCATAAAAATTCAAATTACTCAAGACAACTCAATATTATTAAAAGGAGAGAATATTTGAAATATATTCACAATGGAACGGATGGGCTGCCAAAATCACCACTCATCATGATGAATCCAGCGTGGGCATGGGGAACTCGTCCCTCTTACCTCAGTCCATGGGAGGAAGGGTCTGCTGCCTGGCTTCTCCCATTGATCCAATACAACACGGGATGCCTCTCATGTTGCTGCCATGGCAGCATGTGCCAGTTCCTCTATAGTTTTATGAAAGAGCCCCACCTGAAATAATATTGTGTCATGTGATGGGTATTGGTGGGCTCCATCATAAAACCGTAGAGGAACCAGTGTATGCTGCCGAAAAGTATCCCATCTGATGAGGTTGTAGGAGACACTACTAATGTGGAGTAGGAAATTAAAAATAAAAGTAAGGAGATGTAATTTATCTGTCGTTAACTGCCATCAGGAAGACTTTGACTTTTATCAGCTGTATGAATGACAGATATCTGCATTACCCTATCATAAACAGCCATGCCCTGGTCTTGTTCACTTGGAACCATGCTTCTTTGATTACATCTATCCATCTCTAATATGGTCTTCCCCTTGCTATCTTTCTTTCCAAGCATATTACATATTGTCTTTTCTAGTGAGTTATGAGTTCTCATAATATGTTGAAAAAAAAGTCTCAATTTAATCATCTTGGTTTCTAGGGAGAGTTCAGATTTTATTTCTTCAAGGAATGATATATTTGGGGGTGGGGGTTACCTCTCTTTGGTATCCACAGGACTTTTCTCCAGCATGTCATCTGGAATGAGTTGATTTTCTTCCTTTTGGCTTGTATCACTGACTAGCTTTTGCAGTCATACAAAGACATGAAAAATACAATGACATGAGCAATCCCAACTTTAGTATTCAATAATATATTTTGAAACTTCAGGGTCTTGTTTAGTTCTCTCATAACTATCCTTCCAAATTCTGGTCTTCTTGATTTCTCCTAGGACTCAGAGCAAAAATGACAGGTCCATAAGCAATCTCAAAATAATGATGTTGTGACATAGTAGAATATTGTAATAAAATGAAAAGAATACAACTACTCCACGAAACACATATAAAAGATATCAAATTTACACAGTTGTGTCTATCATGAAAAACTATGGATCACTCTTAATGGCATGAGTGTACCACCACATCTGACTATCCTGATGTCTAATCTGAATTTGGGACAAGACACTACAGTTAGCATAGAATACAGAAAAATGAAATGGTTTCCAACTGGCAAGGAGATCAGGCAAGATTGACACAGAACTCTTCTCCAGCACCATACTTTGAATGAGTTGATTTTCTTATTCTTTACTGTTTAGCTTCCACATTTATACATAGGATGAAAAATATGATGGCATGGCCAATTCTAAATTCCATATTCAGAGGTGTACTGAAATGTAATAGATAAGCCAAAACATCAAAATCTTGTTTATAAAGAAGATGCACTACAGTTCTCCTCTAAGACATTTATGAATGAAAAGACTAACCGTTTTTTCTGGTCATGATATATCTTCAGACAATTTAGAGCAGATCTACTATTATAGTTGATAAAAGATAATATCGCAGACTGTTCCCAGAAGCTATTTCAATGAGACTTTATAATTCCTACATCAATGAGGTATGTAACACCAACCAAATGATGTGATTTAGATCTTGATTAGAAATAAAACTCTTTATTATCTGCAAAAATTATACCTTCTAGTGGGAATGATCATAATATTTCAGAACCGGTGTGATAATCTCTTTATTCAGGGCAGGAAAATGTATAGAAATGTGATGATTCAAAATAAACCCATTTTAGATGCTTTATTTTTTAAAAAGAAATTACATTTGCCACTCATGGAATTTTACCCATGTCCATACCTTTAAAAAAAGGAAAAGAAAGATGTGACATTTTAAAACCATTCTTCAAAATAGTTTGAACAGAAAATAGTTTTAAAAACATCTTGCTTCCTCCTTGGTTTTTGCAAAAGGAGACAGAAATAGTGGCTAAAAGAAAAAAAAACAGTGGTTTACCTGCTGCATTAGATTTTGAAGTTATTTTATCATACAGAAAAGTGATGCCTTCTCCCCAGACAGGTGATAACAAATCCTTAACCTTTAGCTTTCTTCCAGTCTTTTCTTTGGTCCCTCCGTGTAAGGAGAGGTGATAATAACTTTATTGGTCTGTCGTGTGCTGTACTGTGTGCAGCTACTTGATTAGTATTGCTGTTGACCTAATGCCCACTCAAAATGAAGACAGAATTGAGTTCACGATTGCATTTCAGAGGTTGAAAGACCACATTTCCCCAACAAAACCAGGTGCCCCAATATGTTTCCATCAGATACATCTGTTCCAAAGCCTATAAAGCTGACTTGTTTCATTTTGTAATCAGTTTTACAAGGAATAGTGTGGCAGACATACTCACCCAGGATGTATTTTCAGAGGTGCTACTTCCAGAAAGAGATGGGTACCAGTCATTTATGTTTTCATATTAGAAAGTCAGAAAAGAAGAGGAAAAAAACATGAAAACCCTTATGTGATAGAAACAACCAGCTGATGTAAGTGACCAGACATTAACCCGGCCTCATCACCTTTCCGGCTCCCAACCCCAGATTAAACTGCAATCCCAATTTGGGGGTCAACCCATTCATTAAAAAACCAAATTCTTCCCTAGATCATATGGGGGAAGGGTGTTAAATCACTGTAAAGACTACACGCATCAAAAAATAAGTATTTTCACATTGGAAAAAGGGGAACATTGTGTGTTCCAACAGGGCTGGAATAGAGGTAAGGGCATGTTATTTAGTCAGTGTAGAGTCAACCAAGGACAGACATAAATGTTCAGGTGAGCTATTGATAGTAAAAAATACCAAAGATGGCTCCTAAACAGCAACACCTTAGATGTCTATCAGTGAGCTACATGGTCTGTTTGAGGACTTGATGCTTTTTGAGCCTCCAGTTTACTGCTCCTACTCATTTTGAAGCATAGCAGATATGCAAGGAGTGAGTTTTTGAGCTAATGACATTTTATTTTCCTTTGCTTCATGACAACATTTCCTGTACTCCTAAATTAGAGAGATTTATCTGGAAGATATTTATATTCTTTCCCGGAAGTATTTTTCCAATCTCATATTTCACACATATGAAGTCCAAATAATTGATTCCCCATGCAGGACATTGACTCACCTAACTTCTGAAATTTAGATGGGCTAAGGACCTTATCAGATTGACAAATCCATGGGGTCCTAGTGGGGGGCATGGAGAACCCATTACCCCACACCGTGCATTACCCAGCTTACAGCTGGGCTTCATCCCATATGTCTTCTGCCTGGATTCCCCCATTGTTTCACAGGCAACACGGGAAGCCTCCTGGAGTGGTGGTGTACACCGCTTGCTCTCCCCTTTCACTATGGAGTCGGGCCAGAAGTAGATGTGAACCGTGAAATGGGCTCTGTGGTGATACCGGAGAGGAAGTGGCATACAATGAGCAAATTGCCCCATCTGATAAGGTTGTAAAAGGAGATTGGTTTTGCTGGTAGCATCCTTCAACAGATCATAAATTACCAGATGACCTTATATATCTTCTCAAGCAAATAAGCTATCCCTACTATACCTTGGAGGACAGTGAACAAGTGATGGAATCAATTCAGTTTACTTATTAATATTTGGGGGACCAAATAGGTATAAGACATAAAATTAAATGAAAAGGAAAAAGAGTTATAAACTATAGTCCAAATTAATCTCATTACTTCTCACAGAGTAATTCCAATTTAGTGATATTCATATATGTGAAAAAAAGATTTAGGCTTGATGAGGCTTTCATAGCACTGAACAATTAAATTGTTCTGGACAGTCATACTAACACCCATCTACTAATGGTTTATCTTTTTTATGAGCATGAATCTTGTTCTTATTAAATGCAAATATGAACATCTCATTGCGGGTGAATTTTCCTTGCACTCCTTAAAGAGTATCTCATTTAATATCAAATGGATGCTCTGTAGTGAATATCAGAAGAAGAGCCAGAAAATGAATCAAGTATTAACATTTCTTTATAGTAGGCAAATTATTACTATTGCTCCCACTATCACTACTGTTATTATTTATTATTAAAGCAAGATAATATCTCATGAAAAAAGAGTCAAGTGCATTTGAAAGTGTATGAGACTTTGAAATGAATGGTTAACGCAATGTATTATTTGCTTCCATTACTGAAAAGAAACACCTCTTCATAAAATGTTATACCATTGAGTACTTTACAGTTTAAATGCAAACCTAAGAGAATTTTCATAACCTTTGACCATGGTTTCAATTATATTTCTTAGCTAATTGTGTGAGAGAATTCATTCAAATGAGAATTTGCCATATCCAGATATGTATACCTAAATGTGTCCTTAGTAAAAAGATTTTCCCATTCAAGAAAAGACTATTCTTGCCTATAGATTCTCTTTTCTTTTACACATCAGGGACAGTAGAATTCCATAATTAATTTTCATGAAACTTTTATTCAGATATCCCTCCACCCATATATAGGTGGCCCATACTAAAGGGCCACCCAGTACAATAAAACATGGATTACAAAATTTGTGGAATTTTCAGGCCCCTTCTGCACTGCCCCTATATGCCAGGATCTGATCCCAGAATATCTGTGTATCCCAGGTTACTTGGTAGTGGATACATATATAATCAAGTTTAAAGCAGATAACCTGGGATCACATCCTCGAATATAGAACAAAGTAGAAGGGGCCTCAGCCTTTCATACATTTTAAAGTCTCAGGTATCCTATAAAATAAACAAAACAGAAATTTTGCAATGAAACATGCTAATCACATTAAGATTGTGCTGGGGGACTTCAATGTCCATGCCGAGGCGGCCCTTTCAGGAGCGGCTCAGGACTTCATGTCTGCCATGGCAACCATGGGGCTGTCCCAACAAGTATCTGGCCCCACTCACAGTGCAGGACATACATTGGACTTGGTTTTCTGCCAGGGATGGGAGGAAGGTGGCGGTGTCGAGGAGTTGACCATCTCTCCGTTGTCATGGACCGACAACTTCCTGGTCAGATTTAGGCACACTGCGCCTCCTAACCTCTGCAGAGGTGGAGGAACCATTAAGTTGGTCTGCCCCAGGAGGCTTATGGATCCGGATGGATTCCTGATGGCTCTTGGGGAGTTTCCCGACGCCTCGGTAGGTGATCCTGTCGAGGCCCTGGTCGCTCTCTGGAATGGAGAGATGACTAGGGCAATTGACATGATCGCTCCAGAACGTCCCCTCTCAAGTAGCCGAGCTAAACCAGCTCCCTGGTTTACCGAGGAGCTGGCAGCGATGAAGCGAAGAAAGAGGGAACTAGAGAGTGTGTGGCGTTCGGATCCGAGCGAGCCAAATCGAACACGGTTTGTGTCCTTTTTAAGGGCATATGCCGCGGCAATAAAGGCCACAAAGAAGGCTTTCTTCGTGGCCACTATTGCGTCTGCAAAGAACTGTCCGACTGAGCTGTTTCGAATTGTCAGAGGCCTTTTAAAACCCACCACTCAAGGTGGGAACCCTGACAATTCGACTGCTCGCTGTGAAGCTTTTGCTCAGTTCTTTGCAGACAAAGTCGCTTTGATCCGTTCTGGTCTGGATACCATGTTAATGGCAGTCCCTGAGGATGTAACACGAGCACCTGCTAGTCCAGTTTTGATGGATTCATTTCAATTAGTGAAACCCGAGGATGTGGACAAGATACTTGGAAGAATGAGGCCAACCACATGCATCCTGGACCCCTGCCCATCCTGACTTCTAAAGGAGGCCAGAGGGGGATTGGCTGAGTTGGTTAAGGTGGTGATTAATGCTTCCCTTCGAGAAGGCAAGATTCTAGTGAGCTTAAAACAAGCTATAATAAAACTGCTGTTGATAAAACCATCACTGGACCCCACTAAATTCGACAACTATCGGCCTGTTTCCAATCTTCCCTTTTTGGGCACAGTCTTGGAACGTGTGGTGGCCTCACAACTCCAGGTATTCTTGGTAGACACGGATTATCTAGACCCGGCACAGTCTGGCTTTAGGCCGGGACATGGTACCGAGACAGCCTTGGTCGCCTTAGTGGATGATCTGTGCCGGGAGCTCGACAGGGGGAGTGTGTCCCTGTTGGTGCTGCTGGACCTCTCAGTGGCCTTCGATACCGTCGACCACGGTATCCTTCTGGGATGCCTCGCGGGGATGGGTCTCGGAGGTACTGTTCTGCAGTGGCTCCGGTCATTCCTAGAGGGTCAATCTCAGAAGGTGTTATTGGGAGACACCTGTTCAACACCACAACCGTTGTCGTGTGGGGTTCCTCAGGGCTCAATATTGTCTCCCACGTTGTTTAACATCTACATGAAGCCGCTGGGGGAGATCATCCGGAGTTTCGGGGTACGGTCTCATCTGTACACGGATGATGTCCAACTCTGTCACTCCTTTCCACCTGCTACTAAGGAGGCTGTCCAGGTCCTGAACTGGTGCTTGGCGTCTGTGACGGTCTGGATGAGGGTGAACAAATTGAAATTGAATCCAGACAAGACAGAGGTACTCCTGGTCAGTCGCAAGGCCGAACAGGGCATAGGGTTACAGCCTGTGTTGAATGGGGTCGCACTCCCCCTGAAGACGCAGGTTCGCAGCTTGGGTGTGACCCTGGACTCATCGCTGAGCCTGGAACCCCAGGTTTCGGCAGTGACCAGGGGAGCATTTGCACAGCTAAAACTTGTGCGCCAGCTGCGCCCGTACCTTGGGAAGTCTGACTTGGCCACGGTAGTCCACGCTCTGGTTACATCCCGACTGCAACGCTCTCTACGTGGGGTTGCCTTTGAAGATGGCTCGGAAGCTCCAACTAGTCCAACGCTCGGCAGCCATGATTTTAACAGGAGCGGAGCGCAGGGAGCATACAACCCCCCTGTTGCGCCAACTCCACTGGCTACCGATTTGCTACCGGGCTCAATTCAAAGTGCTGGTGTTGGCCTTTAAAGCCCTAAATGGTTCCGGCCCAAGCTACCTATCCGACCGCATCTCTGCCTATGAACCCACCAGGACTTTGAGATTAATATGGATTAATATGGATTAATGGACAATGAGATTGGATGCTGATTCTATTGATGAGACGTGATGGATTGTTGTTTTTCTGTATTGTTGTATTGATGTTCTGATGTTAATTAATGAATATTACTGTTTTAAATTATTAATGATTTTGTATTGTATTGTTGATACTGGTTGTTAACCGCTCTGAGTCGTCTGATGGCTGAGAAGAGTGGTATACAAGTGAAGCAAATAAATAAATAAATAAATAGGGCCTTCTCGGTGGTGGCTCTTCGGCTGTGGAACGCTCTTCCTATGGACATTAGACTAGCACCATCTCTAATGGTATTCCGCAGGAAAGTGAAGACCTGGCTGTTTGAGCAGGCGTTCGAATAATTAGTGCAATGATTGGTTAATGAACATTGGAACGGAATAATGGATCATGTTTTTGATGATGAGACGATAGTGAATAATGAATGGTTATTGTAGTAATTGTTTATTAATTATGTAATATGTTAGGTTGTTAACTGTTTTTACACTGTAGCATTGAATTTTTGCTGTTCTTATTGGTTGTGAACCGCTGTGAGTCGCCTTCGGGCTGAGAACAGCGGTATATAAGTAAAGTAAGTAAGTAAGTAAATAAATAATATTCTAGCTTTCACATTTTCATATGGTCCCACAGACATTGAATTGCAAATATAAAATTCACTTCAATAGAAGCAAGTATTTATAATGGTTTTAATAAGTTATTATAGTTATTCAATGAGCTGTGATATAGAAATTATAAATATCATTTTTGGAAAAAATATCTTGATTAATTATGTTAAATAAAAAGTATATGTATATCAAGTGCAACAGTAACTCTGGTTGGAGCAATTAGGTTGTTTGTCACAGACTTCCCTCTATCCTTACAGCACATGCAAGTGCTTTTCTTGAGTCCCTGTGAAGAGATACATTGCTTAAGTCCTGGAAACCAGGCTGAGAGTATCTAAGTAAAAGATAAGGGTAGAGGGAGAAAGCAACAGAAATGTCATCGTGGGGATCTACTACAGATCCCAAAGCCAAACTGAGGGCTTGGATGATGCCTTCCAGAAACAGATGACCGAACTTTCAGAGAAGGGGAAAGTTGCAGTAATGGGAGATTGTAACTAATCTAATATTTTTTGGAATAAAGTCTGCCAAAAATATATGGCCCAACGAAATCCTCATTTGCCTTACAGACAATTTCATGGTCTAGATCATGGAACGGGCCACAAATGGGTCACATATTTTAGACCAAACTAGTTTTGATGGGCTGGTTAATGCAGTGGAAATAGCAAGATCTTAAAATGAGACTGATCATGTTCTGAGCTGAAAGGGAAAGTCAAGCATTGTCAGACACACATTCTAGACTTTGATATAACTAATTTCAGTAAACTTGGGAAACATTGAGTGTGTTTACTAGCATACTGAAAGAGAAAGGAATTCATGATGGTTGGGAGTTTTTAAAAAGTGAGATGTTGAAGGCACAATTTCAATTCGAAAGTTTAATAGTAGGTTTCTAAAGGATTATTGTCTAAAGCATTTTCAACAGAGCTAACATTTAGAAGGGACAAATCCAAAAATAAAAAGTGACCAATAACCAAAGAATTCAAGTGAATAGTCAGCAGATGTAGAGAGAAAGTCAGAAAAGCCAAAATGCAGAATGAGTACTGTCTTGCTAGATAGGTCAAAAACAAAAGGAAGAACATGAAGAAGACTCATTTTATTTTTTATTTTTGTTATTTATTTACTTTGCTTGTATCTCTTTTCTCACCATGGGGGGCACTTAAAGCAGTTTCCAACATATTTATGGCAAAATTAAATTAGTAGCACCCTTCAAGTTAAATTGGTACTCATGAATGGTTTCTCTTCATCCTGGGAGGAGGTAATTCATGGAATGAGAAAGGGTTCTGTCCTAGGCAGAGTGCTATTCAACATTTTTATAAATGACTTGAATATTGGAATAGAGGGCATGCTTGTCATACATGCATATAGCATCATATTGGGAGTGGTAGCTAGTATCCTAGAGGATAGGATCAGCACTGAAAAGACTTTAACAAACTGGATGAAAACTGGGTTGTTCTAGGTTTTTTGGGTTGTATGGCCATGTTCTAGAAGCATTCTCTCCTGATGTCTCACCTGCATCTGTGGCAAGCATCCTCAGAGGTTGTGAGGTTTGTTGGAAACTGGAAAATTGGGTTTATATATCTGCGGAAGGTCTGTTTCACCATTGCCTCATCACAAGCTACTTTCAGTTCACAATGAATTCTATGAACAGAAACATGGAGAAGCTATGGGAAACCCTGTCAGCCTGATCATTGCAAATTTCTACATGGAACACTTTGAAAACAAGCCCTGGAAACAGCAACAAAAAAGTTCAGATACGTGGATGATACCTTCACCATTTGGAGCCATGCAGAAGAAGAACTAAACAAGTTCCTGGACCACCTGAATAGCATCCACCCAAACATCCAATTCACCATGGAAAAAGAAAATGAAGGAAAACTGCCATTTCTAGATGTCCTAATCATCCGCAAACCAGATCAACAATTGGGTCACACCATTTGCAGAAAACCTACACACACAGATAGCTACCTACATAAAAAAAACTCCAACCATCACTCAAGTAAAAAAAAAAAAAGCACAATTAAAGCCCTGGCTGACCATGCAAAAAGAATCTGCGAACCCCACCTCCTCTAAGATGAACTGAACCACCTAAACTGAGCTTTACAGGCCAATGGATACTCCACCTCAGACATCAGAAGAGCTGCAAGACCAAGAACAAGCCACAAGATTAAAGACAAAGATCCACCCAGAGGAAAAGTGTTCTTGCCATACATCAAGGGAACCACTGACCGCATAAGGAAGCTGATGAAGAAACACAACATACAAACTATCTACAGACCCACTAAGAAAATCCAACAAATGCTACGTTCAGCTAAGGACAAGAAGGATCCCCTCACCTCTGAAGGAGTCTACTGGATACCATGCACCTGTGGAAAGTCTACAAAGGAACCATCAAACGTAGGGCCCAAACACTAATCAAGGAACATGGAGGGCACTGCAGACTACTTCAACCAGAGAAGTCAGCCGTAGCATAGCACCTGATGAACCAACCTGGACACAGCATATTATTTGAGAACACAGAAATGCTGGACCCGTCTAACAACTACCATTTCAGGCTACACAGAGAAAACATTGAAATCCACAAACATGTGGACAAGTTCAACAGAAAGGAAGAAACCATGAAAATGAACAAAATCTGGCTACCAGTACTAAAAGAAACTCTAAAATTATAACAGTAAATAAAAAACAAAACAGGGAAACTCCAACCAGGAAACAATCAGGAACACCTGGTCACCTCTCAACAAGGAAATATCCCAGGCAGTAACAAGTCACACCTAAAAACTGTCAGGCCATCAAATGCTAATCAAAGTAGCCAATTGAAACATTCACACCTAGCTCCAACAGACAAGAGTTCTTTCTCCCACTCTGGACCTTCCACAGATATATAAACCCAATTTTCCAATTTCCAACAAACCTCACAACCTCTGGGGATGCTTGCCACAGATGCAGGTGATTCCAGCCATGAAAGCCTTCAACAATACATTGAATGAAAACTAACAGAATGAATTTCAACAGGGAGTTTTAGCACTTAGGCATTGAATGAGATGCCAAAAAAAATGAAGTGCACAGATATAGGATGAATACATGGTTTTACAACAGTATATATTAAAAGAATCTAGAAATCTTTGTAGACAACAATCTGAACATAATTCAATGCTGATACAGTTCAGTATACAGAGGGCAATGGGAGTTCAGATTTGGCAATACCTTTGCTTTATGGGGGGGGGGGGGGGGGGACTATCTGTCTTCATGTGTAAGGGAGAGAGATAAGACCAAACTCGAGCTACACCTGAAAGTCTCATAGTGCTCTTACATGTTTAGTTAGTGAATGCATTATTTGTTTTCAGTATCAAATGATTATTGATGAACGTCTATCTCAACTTGATCCTAGGAAGAGAAATTCTAGTTCAATCGTTCAAAATCAATAGCCTTGGAGGGCTCGTTCCTATATTCCCCATCACCAAAACCCATGATTGCAAACACATCTGTTTAAAAAGAGAAATAGAAGACTGACTCATGGGAAAGTCTGTTGGGCTTATATTACTTTTGTAAAAAAACTTTTATGAAAATTTGGTGGGATGGTTAACTTTGGCACCCCATTCAATGCAAAAGAAAAAAGACTTGCTAAACAGGTCACCCAATACACCATGATTTGGAACTTTTTTTATGGATCTGTCAAATGTTGTTAATATTTGACTGTTAAATTCATTTTCACTTGCTGTCATAACAAAGGCAGGAAGTATAAAAACTCTTATGTGATACAAGTTTTCTAAGTAAGGATGATGTGTGTCCTTCCAGAATTTTCTCCACTGATTTTCCATTGCTCATATAAAAACCTACTTGTTCAAAAAATTACTGGCACGAGAAAGTCAATTTCACTGTGTTCCTTCTCATTACTTATTTAGTTCCTCTGAAATGCCTAGATGCTCCCTAAGCACTAGTGTGAGTGTGTGGATTTAAAATTATACTGAAATTTATACTAAAAGGAGTAAGCACCTGGGATTGCCAAACATAATCTGTGGTGGTTTGTTTCTGCAGCCATCCCATGTTCCCTGGGCCCAGGCACCCAGTGGAAGCAGAATTGAAGTTCCATCCCCCCCCCCCCCCCAGCCTGCTTCACCCTCAAAAGAAAAGGGAAGCCTGTTTACTGCTCCTAGAGACTTCCTTGAAGCTCTATCATGCTCAGTGATTATGTGAAGGGAGGGGGCTTCCCTCTCCATAACTCCATCACAAAATTGCAGAGTATAATGGAGTAACAGGAAAGCCTCCAGGAACAGTAAGATGACTTCTCTTTTCATCTAAGGACAAAAGTGGGGCAGGAAGAAGAAGTTGGCACTGGCTATGCCTACCTGTGCTAAAGCCACATTAGAATGGATGGAATGTCTGGCCAACCCCTCGCCAATGAGGCACAGTTCCCCGCCCCCAATGTGTGATTTCCAAATGCAGAAGGAACCAGTATTTTTTAATGCTGGTTCATTCAGCATTTTGGCCAGCACGGGAGGGCCCACTGTCCAGATCAGTTAGTATAGCTGAGAAGAGATTGGGAATAATGATTTTTGAAATGAGAGTCAAAGTACAGCTTTTATTAAAGTTTGTTTAAATCAAAATTCTTAAGCAGTGGCTAGAAACAAAAACCTAAGATCATAACAAATAAAAGGGGAATGACCCTGCATTAAGAATAATGCAAAGTGTTCAGTCTCCTCCCTCACATCCTTAACCTTCAAACCACCTCCCTCTCTTTTTGCAGGAACTGATGGGTTCTGTGGCTCTGAAGGTTGCTATACAGAACTATAGGAACAAATCCCCAGAACCGGTAACTTCTAATTGTAAATAAATTGATTACAACTGCATTGTAATCCATTAACAATTTGAATTGCAGTAAAGCTGGGGTGTGGGAGGAATGGGATATATTGTTGGCATCTGAAATATCACAAAGAGTGTGCCAGGTGAACAAACCTTGGAAGGTGTTTCATAAGCCAATTGCCCCTTCAGCAATAGTTTTGAGAAATGTTTTTCCCCTCTCTGACAACCACCTGCCAAACCTTAAAGTTAGAAGCCAGAGAAATACATCTGATGAAGAAATGTATTGTCTCAAAGCATACTATTTTGAAAAAGATTGTGATAGCAAGGAAGGTGCCATTGTTTCATCCCAAATGATTCCTTCATAACAAACATAGATACCACACACAGTACTGTTGTGTATGCATTGCCCTTCAGATTTCTTCATTTCAGGAAGGTAAATGAATTTCCCAGGCCCAACACATTTGACTGGATGAGAGTTTTCAGTTCCAAGCAACTGAACCATGAAGTAGTGGTGATTTTGTTTTTGTCCCTCTTGAAAGTTTTATGAGAAGTAAAATGGAACATCTTTTTAAAAATTCTCTATAGAAAATCCAAAGAGGAAATAGAAATCCTAGTACTTTTCAATTACTTCAGTTTTTCAAGAGCCACCAGTAATCCTATGGCAAAATTATAACAACAGTGTCTCTGTTAGGACTAATGTTTATTTTATTTTATTTTTAAAGCTGTACTTACTGATAAGAAAACTTAAATGACATATTTTTATTCAGACTAAATTACACAGTTGGAAAGTTGTTCTCATAATTCTAAAAAGGAGCAATGGAAAGTACATTCAAATGAGTCTAAAGGAATCAAACTGTTTGCAGACCACGTAACCATGAGCTTGTCAGCCCACAAGTTGTATAGAATCATTCACTATTCATACAAAACTTTCCACCAGAAGGTGAATTCATTCAATATATTTTACTTTGTTTCTTTAACATAATTTAACTACAAAATCCAGTGAGCATTTCCCAATCTTGCAGCAGACATTGCTTGAATGGATCTAATCAGGTGACTTATCATGGATTCTGAAAGTTACCATATTTTGCCCTTTCACAAGAAGGTCATAACTGCACAAAGGACTATCTTCCATATACAGCTGTATTCTACACTGACCCATTATTCCAAAGCGCAGGGGTGCAAATAAGCTCTATGGCAATTGAATGGTAAAGAGCTGATGCAGGCTGACATGGGCCAAAGCTTCTTGTAGCCTTGAACCATTTTAACAAAAGCTGCAGATGCTCTGAATTTTCCCTGAAAATCCAGAGCAAACCATGATTTTAGGCCCATTTAAGCAGTTAGACTGATCCCAAGATGTAACTAGCCACAATTGTACACATGATTATTTCTCTGGCTTACATGTCTCTTGTGGTGGTGGACAGTGGACATGATGTAACGAGTGACCATCACTCATTGCCTTGAGTGACATTAGCCAGGATTTCAGGGCAATTGGAGAAGGGAGTGGGGAAGGAAGGGCCGTTTCCTCTTCTCCCCTCCTCCCTCCCATGTCACTTTGATGCTCTGGCTGACCTCAATTCAGGTAACAAATGATGGTCACTAGCCGTATTGTGTCCACTGGTTACTATGATGGCAGTAACAGAAGATGGATTGTCAGGAGTCTCTCCTGTCTCCAGAGTAGCTGGAAGTCAAAATTATACCAGATTTGACATCCTTTATTGGCCCTGGAATAAAGTTTACTCTAATGTACAAAATGGCTATATGTACATTACATGACAGCTTCAATAAGCATGAGACAAAAGAAATGATCCAAGCAGCCTTATTGACATTATCTAAGTGGTTGATCTTGTGCTTAGAATAATGAGAGATCACAGAGTACATGCATAAATAAAAAAAATCAAATTATGCAGGCCTCATCTATTGTTTCCCTAGAAATTTGTTTGACATCTTATACCTGGTTTGTGGGCTGTGAACAAGTAAATCTAGTAGTTGCTATTTTTATTATCTACTTGACTAACAAGCTACAGTTCATTTGAAATGATTTGAAAAAAGTGAACAAGGTCATCTAAGCAGCCATTAAACAAAAAAGAAAAGAAAAGAAGGAAAACCATTACTATCTGGAAATAGATGGGCTGGCAGTTTGAACTTAAACTACTCTGCTGGCTGACACTCGGGTTTGTGAAATCGGCCATTAGAGAAATATGGTTTGCCAAACAGAGACTAGAAAAATTGGCTCCTGAGCCAGCTGTTACTACTGACTCACCTTATTAAAACAGCTTGCTTGGCTTCTACATTGCCTGACACCTATAATTCTCCTCAAGGTCCTTTTCATCAACTGCAGCAGATATATAACTTCACTGGGTGCAAAAACCTAAATCACATCTTGTAAAGAGAACACATTAACATTAATATGAGTTGAAAGGGAAAATAAATACTAGAAAATGTTAAAAATAGCATATGCAAAATGTGTATAATTGCCTAAGCATCCAACACTTTCAGAAAAGTGTATAACAATGGGAAACTAGGAAAGTATGAAGCAGTAAAAGGTAAAACTCTAAGACAAAGGAGTTTAAATTCATCTTGCACATACAATGAATAATGAAAATTTATTTGGCTTGCATTCTCCCCATGATCTCTTCCTTAGGGATATCATTCTTTACTAACTTTGTTCTTTAAAAAAAAACCCAGTAATGAATACATTCAACAATTTTCTTCCTGCTAAAAGAAAGTCTATAAAACCCATAACATTTGCAAAACCATGTGGGATGTACTCCCATATTGTAGTTTTATGTAGAAAGTAGCCAATAGGCATGGATAGGTACTGTTGGAATCTTCGTAATTCAAAATAAAGTCAGAAAAATTATCTTTTTGAAACAATTTTGAAGTTTTTAAGAAAACCGGACGTCCCTTTGCCCTTCCAAAGCTTTTTCTGCCATTTTTGTTATGACTCATGAAGTGAGTCGGAAATGTTTCAGCTTTTCCCCGCTTCTGGTACCTGGCCTTCCTGGTCCCAGTTTTAAACCAGAAAAGGAAGGAACTTCCTGGCCTCAGTTCAAGCCAGAGAAGCCAGTTTTAAACCAGAGAAGCCAGTTTTAAAGTCAGAGACGTCAGTTTTAAACCAGAGAAGGAAGGAATTTCCTCCGCTTACCTTTCCCTGTTTCTGGTCCATGGCCTTGGCTCACACCAGAGAAGCCAGTTTTAAACCAGAGAAGGAAGGAATTTCCTGGCCTCGGCTCAAGCCAGAGAAGCCAGTTTTAAACCAGAGAAGGAAGGAATTTCTTCCGCTTGCTTTTCCCCGCTTCTGGAGTAAAATAACTACTTTCAAAGTAAAGACCACCCAATGAAACAGGAAATAATACTTGCAAGCCATTAACGGAAGGATTCAAAAGTCTCGGGAGTTTTAAAAAGTTTTGAACATTTTTTTCTGTGAAAATCAGAATTTAGTTTAGAATCGAACCACCAGCACCCCTACATCTGAAATGAGTTTTGAACCATTTTTTGATCAACCAAGCCTAGTAGCCAATATTTGCACATGAAATATTATTTTCAGTGCATAAAATATTTCTGCAGAAGGAAGCATTTTCTGCACAAAAAGTTGTTGCCTGTACAGAAAGTGCTGTGTATAACCACATACAAATTTTGCACAGAATTTGTCACTGACTACAGCACATTTTATACAGGAAACATCTTACTCTTCATTGTGTATCTCTAAGCACCCAACTTTTGTGGACTGGCTCTCTTGTATAGAGGCAGCAAGGTGAGAAGATGACAGTAGTAAAGCTAGTGAGTAATAGAAGCAAAAGACCAAAGGTGTCTCTCAGTTTTCATAGTCACAAAAAGTAAATGTGCCACAATGGTAAACTATCATTTGATTTTTGGCTCCATGGATGAGATAAAGGTTACCCCTCTCCAACAAAAGGCACTTAATCCAAAATGGTATGCCTTTTCAGAAGGAAGGAAGGAAGAAAAAGAATAAGTGTGGCTTTAGATCCTTACAGAAGGGTTATCACAGCTGGAAACCAAGAAAGCGCAATGACCAAAACATTTCTGAAAGTCATTGATAGTTGCCCAGCCAGATTTAATAATTCTCCTAGGCCTCCTTCATACAGAAAAATTATCTATTGACTATATTTTGCAACATATCTGTAAAATAACATATCTGTCTTATGTTCAATCTAATTTCTAAATGAACAAGTGATAACTGTGAAAAAGAAATTCTCTCTCTATCTTGCAATGCTAGCACCCAATAAAATGGATCTGGTAAGTACATATTTAAAAAGTCAAAGTGCTTTCCATAACATACAATCAACTTAACAGCTCCCCCAGCAATTATTGGTGATGGTCATGCTGGTTTAGACATATCTGAGACTGTTTTAGACAATCATTGAAGAACAAGTGAATTCCTGGTTATTGGTTATGGAAGAAGAATAAACAATGAATACTTCAAATCAGATGTGGAGAGTAGTATTAAATTAATGCGAGTTTTCCTGAAGGATCTAGCTGGCTGCTGTGGTGCTCATGTTCTGAAGATATTTTTTTCTTATTGTTTTCTGGTGGTTGTAGGTGAATTACCTTTTATGACACTGAGGCTGAAGTAAATAAATCCAAGGGCAATCCGCAATATCTTTTCATCAACATTGTACCTGCCCTTCCCTTGTTTGAAATGAAAAGAGACTGATAGAGTTATTGCTCATTTGAAAGACTTTTACCTTAGCATTTCTTGGGAACAAAAAAAAACACTGGATTGTTTAATATTTATTTGCAGCTATTGACCTAGGAAGGTTGCAAATTAGAAACATTAAACATGTGGATAAAGAAAATGAAACATGGACACTGAGCAGAATTACGTGTTCTATGCTGACATGATATATTTACTATTCAACCATCCAGTCACCACGGGAAGACATTTGCTAAATAGATTTATCTCAGAGATGAAAATTAAAACACTAATGGAAGGGGTTTAACTTTTCTGGTGTATTTATTTATTTCTTTATTTGATATGTCATATTTACTCAAATATAGTGTACCAACAAATCTAATGCACACCTATATTTTCATAACCCTGAAATAAAAATATTATTTGCTTGCAAATGTAATGCACAGCAGCAAAAAGTGCACTCTTTTTAATTTGTTCTAAAAAGGTGTGCATTGCAGTTGCGGTGTACTTAGAATTCCTTCTTTAAAAATAAAAGAGTTAGATCACCAAATCTTCCAGCAATGGAAAGTAATATCGGAGAATCAGGTAATCCTTGATGGGAAGGAAAGAGAGACAGGGGGAGGGAGAGAGAGGATAGAAGAAAAAGAAAAAAAGAGGATGAGAGGGAAGAAAGAAGATGAGTGGAGGATAGAAATAAGGTAAGAAAAGAGGAAGGAGGAAAGGGAAAGGAAAGGAAAGGAAGAGAAGGAAAAGAGGGAGGAAGGGTGGGAAGGAGGGAGGAAGGAAGGGAGGGAGGGGGAAATATGGGAAGAAGGAAAAGGAAGGAAGGGGAAAGAGGGAAGAAAGACAGAAAAAAAGAAGAAATGATTAGAAGAAAAGAAAAATGGGGGTGAAAAGGAAGAAAGGAGAAGATGGGTGGAAGAAAGAAAAAAGTTAAGTAAAGAGGAAGGAAATTAAAGGAAAGAAGAAGGGAGGGAGGGAGTAAAAGATGGGAAGAAAGAAAAGGAAGGAAGGGGGAAAGAGGGAAAGAAAAAGAAAAAAGGAAGAAAAGAGGAAGAAATAAAAGTATAGGAGAGGAAAAGAAAAAAACAATTACATGGCTTTTAAAAGATATCTCTTTCCATGGCTTTGGAAAGAGATATCTTCTTGAGGAATAAAGCTCTGCAGATTTCCACAATCTGGATGACCTTGCATGCCTGTATTTTGGCTGTGAAGAGATAGCTAATGCGGCTAGCTCCTCACAGCAGTAGATCAGGTCTTACTATAGAAGACACTTCAGAAACATGATTAACCTCTATAAAATACTGAAGCATTTAAAAAGGCTAGGTAGCCAATTCCAATACAGCACACAAAAGAAGGATGAGAAGGAAATAAGGCAGTAAGGGAAGAAGGAAAAGGAAGATCTCAGGAGTGGTGGAAAGATAAGGAAACAGTTAGGAAAGAAAAAGGAAGAGGGAGACTTGGATGACAAGAAGAAGGAAAGAAAGAAGGATGGAAAGAAGGGAGAAAAGAAAGAAAGAAGGAAGAGTGGAAGAGAGAGGGAAAGAGAAAGAACAACATGAAAGGGAAGGGAAGGTGGAAAGGACAGAAAGAAAGGATAAAGGCAGTGGGGGGTAAATGCCAACCCCCATGCCTACTCCTCCTCTGTTCCTGGGGCATGCCCCCTTCATGCCACCTCACCAGAGCGAGAAAGGGAGGAAAATGTGGAAAGGAGAAAAAGGTTTAAAAGGGTGGGCAGGTACACACGTGCACAGGAGAGGGAATGGGAGCATACACTGGCCTCTATGTTTGCCCCAAGACACCGAAACCACCTCTTCTCCCAAGACCCACCCCTTTACTTCCAGAAACAGGGCTATCTTCTTCTGTTGCTGGTAAGCCCCCTTCCTTATACCAGCCTCAACTCAGCCCTGATGAGCACCATCTCCTTCACAGTCATGCCACCCCAGGAGGGCAAAGGTGCAGGCAGTTTAGAGCCAGTGGAAGAAACCCTGGCTCTTGCAAGGGGGCGTGCCCCAGGAGTGGAGTGGAGGACAGAGCAAAGGCAGCGGTGACTTGGGGCAGGTAGGGAAGCCGGCACATGCTCCTGTTGCCTCTCCTGTGTTCACCAGTCCACCCACACTTTAGCATTTTACTGTATTACATGAATCTAGGACACACCCCAATTTTGGCATGGTCATTGAGCCAAAAAAGGTGCACTTTGCGTAAATCTCCCACAAAGAACCCAAAGCCGCTTAATATCATAAAACAGTAATAACACCTTACATAAACAAACGCATACACTTTTTGATACCTTTATATTTTTTTTATAGCAAAAAATAGCATAAATGTTTATGCTGTAATCTGAAAGACTGAATGTCAACAAAATCAACACATGTGAAAACACAAAACGTAAAGCAGTCCTTGAGAAAAAGAGAACTGAAGAAGCAAGGCTGATGTATTAATAATGAATATAAAATAAAGGTTGCAAACAGCAATCCTCTATGCGAGAGAATTTATTTTAACAAGCAAATCAGTAAAAGTTAGTTGGTACCAGGTTCATCTTACATTGTAAAAGTGAAAAAGAAAATCAATGTGTTCTGCTTATTGAAAAATATATGTGGAACACATCTATAATTCCTAAATCCATGACTAATGTAGTGCCTAATTCAAAAAGTCACCAGACACATGGCAATTGTTTTTGAGATAATGTAAAGCTGCCAGGTACTGTAACTGACATTTTGATAGAGCTGGGTCATGTGAAGATGGCAGATGTCTAAACAGGTGCCTCTACACAGGCTCTACTAATATAGGTATTATGATTTTTATGATTTGAAAAAGCACAAATAATAATGCTGCCCATATAGATTCCACATAGTTTAGAGGCATCTGATTAAAGCATTTATTAAAAATGCTGTTGGCTATTATTAAGTCTTCCACACATATAATCAGGTAGGCCTATACCCAAATGTTAGTTCCCTATCACATACCCATGACATTAACAAATTAACAAAAGTACTAGAGTATAGTGAATTTCCCACATTTGCAGGGCTCAAGGACACAAGACTCCCATAAATGTGGAAAACTACACCCCCCCCCCATCAAATTCACAAAACTCAAACCTT
This sequence comes from Anolis sagrei, assembly GCF_037176765.1. Classification (NCBI taxonomy): domain Eukaryota; kingdom Metazoa; phylum Chordata; class Lepidosauria; order Squamata; family Anolidae; genus Anolis; species Anolis sagrei. The sequence continues at coordinate 248,755,075 of NC_090022.1, read as the reverse complement.
TCAAATGTGGAGGCCAAACTGTACCAAGTTTCTATTTATTCCATGGGTCCATTGGGGTGGGATCCTAACCATTTAACATGTAGAGAACAAATGGACACCAGACTTCTGGGCTGGCAGCTGAACATAGAATATGTGAAAAGATCAAGCTCTGTCTGAGCATAGATATAGTGGGAGAAAATATAATTTCCCTCTTACTGACCTCTCTCTGTTGGGTAAACAGATTGAGGGGAAAAGCTGGCACCCCCTGAAGCAAGCCAATTAGTGTATGGAAGAATCTTCTTTCATCAGAATAACCATCAAAACTATATTGGACATGAACCTTCTACAATGATCAGAGACAGCCACCAAGTGTTTTCAAATAGTTAAGAATTCTTCTTCTTTTGCTTCTTTAAAGGAAACGTTTAAACTAGCATCATTCACTGAGCGTGTGTTTGGATTTAAACCCAGAGTTAAACATATAATGATTTATTCCCTCTGTTGGTCAAAGAGAGGGAACCTGCTTTGTCTCAACTTTTAGAAAAAAAATATTATTCTGAATACTACCCATCTAGAAGTTTGAAGAGAGGATTAGATAAACTGTTTCTATAGACAGGACTTAGATATGAAATAAACAAGACTCTAAAGGACAATGTTTTTGGTTTTGCAAATGAAAACTTAGACGAAGCAAGAGACATTTGAATGGTTAAAGGCCAAGAAACCACTCTCCTCCCTTCTGCCAACATCAACAAACTCTTCTCTAGTTTGCTGTGGCTAAAGCCTGACCTTGAAAGATAAAGCAGCTGTTCCCTAATCAGAAAACATAAGGAATGGGGGAAAAATAGGTCAGCCACCTAAATGCCCAGGCTGAGTGCCAAAGGTCTGATGACATCATATGCTACTGCAGCTGGTGCTGGTCCTGGTTCTGTTGACAAATAAAAACCTCCTATCTCTTCCCCTTCCTCTCACCAAATTCTCCTGGATATTAAAATGATGTTCCAGGATTTTAAAAAATGGACCAGGAGTCATTGAGGGATGACATCAAAAATTTCAGAATGCCAATCTGTCACAGACTCAAAAGTCTCTAAACTAGAGGTGGTTTGCAAGCCTTTGAAAAAAAGCTAATCTGAATACAGACATGATTAAGATTGTGGAGGATAACCAAGATGCTATGCAAGACAAACTAGATTTGCTGAAGTTAAATGTTAATGAAAACACTATAAGAATCAGAGGTCTAAAGGAAGGGGCTGAGAGAGGAGATTTAAAATTGTATCTGATACAAACAATCACAAATCTTTTTGGAGGAGGATACAGATATGATATACACAATGGTTTCAGCAGCGTACAGAGTCAATCTCAAAAACCTTCAAAGAGCTCATTTTAAAAAAGGAGTATGAATCACCAATTATGGCAGAGGGTTGCAGAATTTTGTTGTTTATAGATATTCCAATGAGGCTGCTTAGGAAAAGAATAGAATTTGCATTTTGGTGTCTAAATTATAGAAGAAAGGAATTTCTTTCAAGTGGCAATTCCCACATGGCTATTATTCTTCTGTAAAACCAAAAGACATTTTATTTTGGATGTATCAAAAGCAGAACAATTCTTGTGGAAGTATAACAAAGATTTTGTGGAGGATACTGACCGAGAGGATATGTGCCCTCAAAAGATACTGCTATAGGAGGCACAGGGGGTATTGGTTTTGGTACAGAGTCTACAAGGAGAAGAACAGAAACTACAGAAGGAGTCAGAAGAAGAAGAGGAGGAGATGTTGGGAACTGCGACTGCCTAATGCTGAACAAGAAAATGGGAAATGTTTCCATAACTTTATGAGGCTGGCATTTGGATATCTGGAAAAGAAGACAAAGGTATATTTGAAAGTAGCCACAAATTGAATTTATTAAAACAAAGATACAAGAGTAAATTTTAATAGATATATGATCCAGATTGAGTAGTGTTGGCATTCTTAGGTGGTGGGTTTACAGGTGGGGGAGGGGTAAGAAGGGTATGAAGTTAAAAAAGGGTAAAAAAAGTGATAATTGTATCGTTATTAATAGTTATTGTATGATTTGAATTTGATTGTTGTATCTTTTTTCTGTTGTGTGTGCTTTTTGGTTTCTTTTTCTCTTTTCTTTTCTTACATATATACTAGGTGTGAAGTCTTGGCCTAGTTTTTTCCCTTCTCTGTCCATTTCCTTGTTTGCTCTTTGGGGTGGACTGTTCTATTTGTGCTGAGTTTAGGGGTGGAGCTTAAAATCCCCCTAGAGGCCTGGCTCTGATGGTTTAGCCTTGCTGCCTCAGAGCCTGTTTAAAAGAATTTCCCTCCATTCTTTCTGAGGCAGAGAACAAGGCCAAAAAAGTTATCTGGATTTTGACCTGGCAATCTAAAACAGGCATCCAATAGCACATACTTACCATCATAGAGAGTAATTACCAATATAATTCGGTACTTATCATCATAGAGAGTGCTTACTACTATAGTTAGTACTTACCAATATCATATAGTTTGTACTTACCTTATAGCACACAGTATTTATCATGCATCCTTGCATTTAACTCAGAGTTTATACTTTATATCTGTGCTTACCATCATAGAGATTACTTAGCAGCATAGAGAGTGCTATTATAGCTAGTACTTACCTCAGAGTTCATACCATCTTTATAGCTCATAGTCTCTATAGATCTGTACTTACCTCAGAGTTCATACCATCTTTATAGCTCATAGTCTCTATAGATCTGTACTTACCTCATAGTTACCATATCCTGTACATACCTCATAGATTATAGTTTGTTTTTACCATTTAGAGATCATAGCGTGTACTTACCAATATAGCTTAGAGTTCATATCATTACAGCTTATATTTACCACTCAGAGAATGTAGCTTGTACTTACCACCATAACTATTATTTGCTTTGTACTTCACCATTCTAATTCTGTATCATTTCGATAATCAAACTGCATCTTTGTAATACTTTGTTTTGATTGACCTTTCAAGAATTCTGACTGAAGTTCACTTTGCCTTTTGTTCCGGTAAACTTGTTTGGTTGACTTTAACCCTGTCTAGAGTCCTTATTTTAAAGAACTAAAGTACATCATAGGGTAAACCGATAGCCACCGGGGATAGCCAGACACATAGATATATAGTTTTTTCTTCACCCCGGCGTGCCATCACACTAGGCATGTGCAATTTTTTGTTAGTCCTTGTAAGTGAGATCAAATTTGGTAAATTTGTACTTATGAGACAATATCTAACACATGGGTGTGGCCCATGCCAAAAACTTAAGAATATAAACTTACCTAATACTTTTTGCTTGCATTTTGTAAACATTGGAAGCCTCCCAAAGTCAGTTTTATTTTCAGCAAAAGGAAGTATAGCAAATCCAAAAAAGCTGTCTTTCCTCTTTAAATTAATGATTTCTTGCCATTAGGAGAGGGAAGCAGCATGGAGAAAGCAGATTTCGCTGGGAAAGAAAGCACAGAATTCTGGGAAATGTAGTTTGGAAAGGCTTTGCCAGAGAATTCAAAAGGCCCTGTCCTAAACTACATTTCCCAGAATTGTGCTCAGCATCAGAAAGCCCCAAGCAGGACATGGGAGAGATTTGTCTGTCCATAGCAGCAGCCAGCCAGGGTTCCAATAAATTGTTTTATCTGCAAATAGGAGAACTGATTGATACTTCTATTAAGTAAATCTTTGAGCTGGGCTGGGAAGAAATTCCTAAATGAAAGTTCTATTGGTTAATATGATTAATAACAATATTATTATTATTAATATTAATATGGTTAATATAGTTAATAACAGACATGAATTTGAACAAGAATCAAGATATCCTATTCAATTATATGATAACTGCAGCCAGAATCGTATTTGCTAGACATTGGAAGACAAGAGAAAACCCAACAGAAGAAGAATGGAAACAAAATAATGGATATAAAGAATATGGATAGACTAACTTACTTTCTGAAAGGACACCAAGGCAAACCCAAATGCCCTATAGATTGGACTTTATTAGATTTTTTTTTCAAAAAAAAAAGATGGACATGATGTAATTACGAGAAGACGAAGATACTAATTACAATTCACATGCAAGAGATCAATCTCCTGGACAGGAAAAGGATTCGGAAGTCAACAAGAAGATTTTATTTTTATTTTACATATTTTTTATAATTTTTCTTTTCCCCTTTTTTTTCTTTTCAATAATTTTTTTCTCTTTTTTTTCTTGTTTTTCTTTTTTACCACATTTTTTTACCTTTCCTTTCCCCCCAGCCCTTCCATTCCAATCTCCATTAGTAGGGAAACTTCCATAACCCCTTAAACATAGTTAGCTTCTTCCTCTTTCCTACCCGTTAAACTTCCCTACTCACTATTACCCCCCTTTTTTCCTCCTCTTTTTTATTTTTCTTTTCTCTTTCCTTTTCCCCTAAAAATTCAATAAAAATTACTTTTTAAAAAAGAAAATTCCCCAAAAATCCATGGATAATTAAAGTGTTCTAAAACTTGATGTGCTATCAGTGTTAAATGTATTCTATCATTGTAGCAAGGTTCACCCCAATAGCTGTAAAATGAGGGAGAAGGGGCCCTGAAGTTTCCCCACATATGCAATTACTATACTGAAAAAGACCCACCAAGAAAATCCAACAAATGCTATGTTCAGCAAAGGACAAGAGGGATCCTCTCAACTCTGCAGGAGTCTACCGTGTACCATGCAGCTGTGGACAAGTCTACATAGGGACCACCAAATGCAGCGTCCAGACACACATCAAGGAACATGAAAGGCACTGCAAACTACTCCAACCAGAGAAATCAGCCATAGCAGAGCACCTGATGAACCAACCTGGACACAGCATATTATTTGAGAACACAGAAGTGCTGGACCACTCTCACAACCACCATGTCAGACTACACAGAGAAGCCATTGAAATCCACAAGCATGTGGACAATTTCAACAGAAAGGAAGAAACCATGAAAATGAACAAAATCTGGCTACCAGCATTAAAAACGCAAAAATTACAACAGAAAACAACAGAGGAGAAACAAACAGGCACATAAAATCACTCTCAACAAAAGATTCCCCCCAGGCACTTCCAAGCCATTGAATGCAAATCAAGGTGATCAGCTGAAATATTCTCAGCTAGCTCCAGCAGACAAAAGTCCTTTGTCTCACCCTAGTCATTCCACAGATATATAAACCCATTTTTCCTACTTCCAACAGACCTCACTACCTCTGAGGATGCTTGCCATAGATGCAGGCGAAACGTCAGGAGAAAAATTGCCTCCAGAACATGGCCATATAGCCCGGAAAAACCTACAACAACCCAGTGATTCCGGCCATGAAAGCCTTCGACAATACATACAAAAAGACTCTTTCTTCTCCTCATTCAGCTCTTTGACTACCTCATTTATTTACCTCCTTTCCTTAACTTCAGGCGTGTGTACTCCTGCTCCAGTTCACCTGGCTTGTGTGCGTGTGTGTTCCCTCTGGCATATAGGGCTGTGAAAAGATCTGCTTTTCAAAATGGGCTCCAGCTGGTTTGGCTCTTTCTGCCAGATATAACAGCACAATTTTGGCACTGCCATTTCTTTTTGGCTGCCATAGACCATGCAGGAGCTTACCACAGCTACTTTTGGTTTCAATTGGCTACATGTGGAGCACGGAGGGGCAGCTGTACGCCTGCATGGGGGTTTCCCTGCAAGACCTGACGTTGAACCAATCAGAACAGAATAAAGCCATGACATGTCGTTTAGCCAAACTGGGCCTCCATTATTCTGCTGTAAGCAGGTTTCTGAAAGAGACAGTCTGCTGGGGATCTAAATTGGTGAACTAAATTCCCAGTTCCGATCACAGCTCTGCATCACTTGCCTTGCTTTTTTACTCCAATAGTCATAAATAAATGTTTACTTTCTACACACTTAAGAAACTGCCACCAATGGTACCCTTCACATGAAGCAAGATTCAAATATGGGGTAGAGAATCTTGCCATTTCTAAAGCTGCCATAAAAGGAGGAGGTAATTTATATGTTTTTAAAGAATGACAAATATTTTTTCAGTGTGGCTCCCACTGAAATATTTGTTTAAAAAAAGTGCCTTAACTCAGCTTCATTGAAAGGCTGTTGAAGAGAAATTATGCCAGAAAAGGTGGTTTCTTAAGTCTGATGCCTTAAATTCAGGTGTTATTGAAGGATATAAGGGGAAACAATGCCAGAAAAGGTGGTTTCTTAAGTTTAATTATATATTTTTTTATTTATCGTGTCAGGAACAACCAGACATTTGTATTACATTTTTAACAAAGCAAACAAACAAACACACAAAACACAAAGTTTGCAAGCTTGGTAGTTGATTAAATGTCCTTTGACCAGTATCTGGCCATTTGGAGTGCCTCTGGTGTTGCTGCAAGGAGGTCCTCCATTGTGCATGTAGCAGGGCTCAGGTTTCTTAAGTAAAATGCCTTAAACCCAGGTATTACTGAAGGTTATAAGGGAAAATGATGATAGAAAAGGTGGTTTCTTAAGCCTGATGCCTTAAACTCGGGTGTTATGGAAGAATATAAGGGGAAACGATGCCCTAAAAGGTGGTTTCTTAAGTCTAATGCATTAACTGAGGTCTAGTTGAAGGATAGGAGGAGAGACAATCCCAGAAAAAGTAGTTTCTTAAGACTGATGCCTTGAAAATGATGGAAAGGGGAGCCTGAGATGTTCCCCCATTGTCACCAATGGCCCGGACCTCCCCAGAGCAAAAACTAATCTTTCAATTGCCAGATCAAAAATCGAATTCAGGTGGCTCCCAAAAAATTAATGGGGGGGGGGGGGGGTCACCAATATCTGTACACTGAAACAGCATAATTTTAGCCAAATTGCACACCCCTACTCCTGCACCAGTCTAGCACTCCCAAAAAACAATTATTTATAAAAATTAAAAAACACAAGATTTTAAACCCCCTGTAAGTTGTTTGTTGTTCCTCTTTTACTCTATTTTTGTCACTTTTATCAGGATGAAATGTGGGACACTTTTAGGACACATTTTACCACTAAAAGCCTACCAACTACACCCCAGAGTATTGAAGGAACTAGCGGAAGTCATTTCAGAACCATTGGCAACCATCTTTGAGATTTCTTGGAGAACAGGAGAAGTTCCAGCAGATTGGAGGAGGGCCAATGTGGTCCCAATCTTCAAGAAGGGAAAAAAGGATGACCCGAACAACTACCGTCCGGTCAGCCTCACGTCGATACCGGGCAAGATTCTGGAAAAGATTGTTAAGGAAGCGGTCTGCAAACACTTAGAAACAAATGCAGTCATCGCTAATAGTCAACATGGATTTATCAAAAACAAGTCATGCCAGACTAATCTGATCTCTTTCTTCGATAGAGCTACAAGCTGGGTAGATGCGGGGAATGCCGTGGATGTAGCGTACCTGGATTTCAGTAAGGCCTTCGACAAGGTCCCCCATGACCTTCTGGCAAGGAAACTAGTCCAATGTGGGCTAGGCAAAACTACGGTGAGGTGGATCTGTAATTGGTTAAGTGGACGAACACAGAGGGTGCTCACTAATGCTTCCTCCTCATCTTGGAAAGAAGTGACAAGTGGAGTGCCGCAGGGTTCCGTCCTGGGCCCGGTCCTGTTCAACATCTTACTAATGACTTAGATGAAGGGCTAGAAGGCATGATCATCAAGTTTGCAGACGACACCAAATTGGGAGGGATAGCCAATAGTCCAGAGGACAGGAGCAGAATTCAAAACGATCTTGACAGATTAGAGAGATGGGCCAAAACTAACAAAATGAAGTTCAACAGTGACAAATGCAAGATACTCCACTTTGGCAGAAAAAATGAAATTCAAAGATACAGAATGGGTGACGCCTGGCTCGAGAGCAGTACGTGTGAAAAAGATCTTGGAGTCCTCGTGGACAACAAGTTAAACATGAGCCAACAATGTGATGTGGCGGCAAAAAAAGCCAATGGTATTTTGGCCTGCATCAATAGGAGCATAGTGTCTAGATCTAAGGAAGTAATGCTACCTCTCTATTCTGCTTTGGTTAGACCACATCTGGAATATTGTGTCCAATTCTGGGCACCACAATTCAAGAGAGATATTGACAAGCTGGAATGTGTCCAGAGGAGGGCGACTAAAATGATCAAGGGTCTGGAGAACAAGCCCTATGAGGAATGGCTTAGGGAACTGGGCATGTTTAGCCTGAAGAAGAGAAGGCTGAGAGGAGATATGATAGCCATGTATAAATATGTGAGAGGAAGCCACAGGGAGGAGGGAGCAAGCTTGTTTTCTGCTTCCTTGGAGACTAGGAGGCGGAACAATGGCTTCAAACTACAAGAGAGGAGATTCCATCTGAACATTAGGAAGAACTTCCTGACTGTGAGAGCCGTTCAGCAGTGGAACTCTCTGCCCCGGAGTGTGGTGGAGGCTCCTTCTTTGGAAGCTTTTAAGCAGAGGCTGGATGGCCATTTGTCAGGGGTGATTTGAATGCAATATTCCTGCTTCTTGGCAGGGGGTTGGACTGGATGGCCCCTGAGGTCTCTTCCAACTCTTTGATTCTATGATTCTATGATTCTATGATTAAGTTTCAAATCATTTTGCTAATTCACTGATTTAGGGAAAAAATTAACCTTTTTTACCCAGTAGTTCTCAACCTGTGGGTCCCCAGATGTTTTGGCCTTCAACTCCCAGAATTCCTAACAGCTGGACAACTGGCTGGGATTTCTGGGAGTTGTAGATCAAAACACTTGGGGATCCACAGGTTGAGAACCACTGTTTTTACTAATAACACTTTATTAAAAAATCACAAGAGTGGTCCAAACCAGCATGCTCCACAAGAGGGAAGGTCACTAGACAGAACCAGGCCTGTGATTGGCTGAGAAACATGATGCAGCAAGTGTGGCTGCACTTGCTACTCAGCCCGATTCCCCTACCATGTAGAGATTGCTGCCTGTGCTTGTAAAACAAAGGAATGGTCAGAATACTATGTATTAATTAATTTATTTAGAACATTTATACTCCATCCTTTTCAGCCTCCGAAGAGGGACTCAGGATGGCTTGCAACAGGCAATTGTTCAATACTGACACCATATAATAACATAACATAACATACAACATAACATAACATACAATTAGTATAAATTAAAAACAGTTATAAATATACATTACAACAGTTTACCAGTTCAAATTGTCATCCAAATCAGTTTTACGGTCCACTAAAACGTTATCTTCAGCAGTAAATCAGTCTATTCTGCAAACGGTTGATCCCACAGATTTGATGAAAGTAAGTCAGTATCAACTAAACTTTCCCAGATTTAGCCAAAAGATTCAGCTGCTTGTGTTTTGTTCCAGTAAGGCTTCAGAGGGGGGTCCTTCCTTGTTCGTATTTAGTGGTTCAGCTGATCATCAAACGTATTTGAAATCTGAATTGACCAACAGAATTTTACACACCCCTATTAAGCAACCACAAACATGTTTCTTAGCAAATAAGTCTGGAATACATAATTAACATTACAAGTAAACAGATATAACAGTTAAAATTCTTAAAACAAGTATTTATTTATTTTCCTATTTGTAAAACTATCTGCATGAGAATTTTGCTTGGTTGTCATGTCATGAAGCAATGCAATTTGAATTTCCTTTAAACTAATGTGTGGATTGAAATGCAACTACCATTGCAATTTTACTTATCTTTGAATTTTGCTATTCAGTTATAAACTAAACAAACATATCAAAGCATGTTTAAAATGAGTATTTATACAGTACATGTCAAATTTATATGAGTTTTCAAATTGTTGTTTTGTTTTGTTTTTAAGAACCACCATAGATTATTGCGATAATGAACAGAACAAACTTGTGATGGAACACAGGTGAAAGTGACATTTACCCAAAAATAGACAAATTCATCTAGCTTTTTCAATTTCTCTCAACAGAGCTGGAATCTTATAGCTAATGCATTGTTGAAAAAAAAAAGCTAGAAAAGGATATGTTCAGGGAGAAAATTAAATATAATTATATACCATAATTCTGAGTGTGTTCCTCTTGGCTAAAGCAAAGTGCTCTGTTTAATGCTGTATGTACATTTAGTAACATCAGTGCTTCCATTCAGTTGTTTAAGATTAACAGGAGCTTGGCTCTAATGGGTTGTATTCTGTGTTTGAAAATCCTTCAAAATGACTCAGAGATCATTAGCTGTATGAGTTCTAATGCAGGCTGCTTCATGTACAGCAGCATTACAAGAAGTTAAAATGAAAGAAAATAACCGCAGTTATCCTTACAAAAATTACCATTTTATAAAAGAAAAGCAGAAAAAAACATTCTTTAAAAACCCTATTATACAAACATTACTCTAGAAATGTTTTGGTAGTCCTTTAACATGACAAACCTTTTTTGTTTTGTTTTTTACTTTACAAGAACCCCAGTGGAAGCTATTTTTTCAGGTGCCAGTGACTTAATGGGTCTCGGAATTATTAAAGCCCAGATGTGCAGTGTTTTGTGGCTAACAGTAACAAAAAAAGAGGCAAAGATAAATGTCTTCAATTTGTTTTTTTTAAAAAAAGCAGCATCACAAACTACTAATAATCAAGTAATTCACCTGTAACAAAGGATATTAGTGCATTAATAAGTTCAGAGTAAATTTCAACACAGAACTATAAAAGACCAAATATTTATGTACTGTAACATGCACAAAAACTCATACATACTACAGGTACCATACATCATCTATATAGAAAATATCACCTTGTGCCACAGTATATTCCACAAGACAAGTACATAAAATGCTGCTATCAACATCTAGAAGACGACAAGTAAACTGAGACAGTTGTAAATTGGACATATCATTCAAAGACTCAGTAGAAACAATAATAATTATGTTTGAAGACAGTATGAAAAGACGAAGTCCACAATAAAAATGGATGGAATCAGTCAAGAAAGCCATGGTCCTAAGTTTGGAAGATCTTAGCAGGACTGTTGATGATCAGTTAACAAAACCAGCATTTTTAAAAAAACTTGTATCTCTATAAGACTGCTCTAAAATCTGTAAACAATTCATCCCTTACATCTGTGCTTTACAACTCTTTGCTGTCTGAAAATTATGCTTATTCTTATAGAATTATTTTATATGGCTAAATTGCTATTTTATGACAGAGCTTTGAATTTGCATACTAATCTCAAATCCTTAAAGTTTTGTTTTTTTTTTTGAAATGGTATGCACCACTTAAGTAGCAGGTTCATGTTCCTTTGGTCAGTTTTTATTTCTTAAGTATACTTTACAATCACATTTCCATTCCTCTTCCTTGTATAAATAGCTTTACAACCACTTAGCCAAGCATAATTTCAATCTCCTTAGTAAATCCTTCAGTCCTCTTCACATTGAGTTTGTTCAATCTGTTCTGATGTCCATGAGTAACTGCACTGTAATTTCACAGTCAAGACTCGGAAAATTGTCTGAAGTGATGACAAGTAGTTCTATCCTCATTTGTTATTTGATTAGGAAATGTGTGTAGTGCCTTCAGAATATCCTCACAGGAACAGTGAAATGAGGTGTCAGGTTACCACACTTAGCATACAAAATAGTTTGCACTCTTGAAGCACTATTGAAGTCATTGGCCATTGAAGGGCAGTTGAATTGCTCTTCAAAGACCTCTGCCATGGCAAGATAAAAAGTTGACCTCAGATTTCAAAAAAGTTTCATCATATACTTGCACATTATAAACCAATTCACATCTACTATTTTTAGCAAGAGAGTAGTTGTTTGGTGCCTGTTCAGTTGTTTCATGCTTATGGCTACTGAGCACCCGAAGGACTCTTCACAAATGTGTCTAGATATTCCCATAGAGGCAAACTTTACTGGGTGGTGATGGTGGTATAACAGTCTCCAGCCCTATCTTCAGCTCATAAGTTGAAGAAGAGATCTTCAAATTCTATCTAGCTTTCACCACCCACTAATTCATCCCACATGACTCAGTAACTTAGGGCCCTTCCAGATAGGCCCATATCCCAGGACCTGTCTCGGTTTTACTTAAGGTGTCCAAATGATGCCTCAGGTAAAACTGAATTAATTCAGAGAAAACAGGAATTTCCCAATTTGCTCTGGATTAATAAATCACATGGAAAGATTCAGACCTTAAGCAATGGTCCAGATCTTTCCAGTGTGGGTCCAGTGGGGAATGACTCCTGGGACTGCTTCCACAATCCTAGGGGTCAATTCCCACAACCATTCTGGTTATTCAGACTCCTGAAGCCCAAGGGAGTGGGATAGCACTCCCATCTCCCTCTCCAAAACTTATCAAAGGGGCCTGTCAGCAGCACAGGCCTCTCCAAAGAGTACTCCTGACATGTGAAAATGATGTGTCAGGAGGTGGGGGGGGGGGGAAGAGCCCCCCAATTGTCATTTTCACATGTATTCTTTGGAGGGTCCTGCACTGATGGCAAGCCTTTCAGATAAGTTTTGGAGAGGGAAATGGGGGGGGGGGCTGGAGGGGGACTGGATAACACAAGTATAACTGCAATTCCACCTCTTTCTCCCTCCCACTAGCTTCAGGTAGTGAAGGCCATGGTGCCATCACTGCAGCAAGTCAAGATGGAGGAGATAGAGATAAAGCAAGGGTACAGGATAACAGAGGCTCATTTGCTGAGCACACTCAAATGTGTGTGTGTGTGTGTGTGTGTTGGGGGTAGGGAGAGGTCTTTCTAAACTGTGGATAGAATTATGACTGTACATTTTCTTTTAACTCCACTGCTACAGGTGCTAGAGACTTATTTCTAAACTAATGATCTAAATATGTACTGGTGCCATGAAACCAGGTTAAATCCTGCTGACCATGTGGTATGTCAATTCAACACAGTTTATAAGTTGCACTTTTCCCACACCTTCCCTAGATGATATGCTAGTGATATTCACTTATAATAATAACAACAACAACAACAATAATAATAACAACAACAACAACAATAACAACAACAACAACACTTTATTTATACCCTGCTCCATCTTCCCCAGGGGGACTCGGGGCTGATTACATGAGGCCACGCCCATCAAACACAATAAACACAATATACACAAAACATAAAATGCAAAAACCAATATAAAAAACAACACAGCAATATAAAATCAAACACAACAAATCCACAGGGCAGGGCCACATCAGAATAAAATTTAAAAATTTTAAAAAACAATTGGAGATAGGCAATGTAAGGATTGTCATGATGGGGAACCAGGATGAGGAAGAATTTAATTGCATGAGCCATAAACTAAAGTGCTTCTGAGGTCATTTTGGTCAGAGAATGTCCTACATTCAATCATTGAAGGCACATTGGAATAACCAGGTTTTTAGCTTCTTCCTGAAAATTGCCAGCAAGGAGGCTTGTCTGATCTCTCTGGGGAGTGAGTTCCAGAACCGGGGGGCCACTACAGAGAAGGCCCTCTCCCTCATCCTCACAAGTTGCGCTTGCGATGGAGGCGGGAGCGAGAGAAGGGCTTCTCGAGAAGATCGAAGAAGTCGTGTGGGTTTGTAAACGGAGATGCAGTCACGCAGGTAGGTGGGTCCCAAAGCGTTCAGGGCTTTGTAGGTCAAAACCTGCACCTTGAATTGGGCCCGGAAAATAAATGGCAGCCAGTGGAGCTTCTTAAACAGGAGGGTTGACTGCTCTCTGTAATCTGCTCCAGTTAATAATCTGGCTGCTGCCCATTGGATCATTTGGAATTTCCAAGCCATCTTCAAGGGCAGCCCCACATAGATAGCATTGCAATAGTCCAGTCTAGAGGTAACTAAGGCATGGACCACCATGGCCAAATCTGACTTCACGAGGTACGGTCGCAGCTGGTGCATGAGCTTTAATTGTGCGAAGGCCCTCCCAGCCACCTCCAACGCCTGAGCTTCAAACGTAAATGCTGAGTCTAGGAGGACACCCAAGCTGCGGACCTGTGATTTCAGGGGGAGTGCAACCCTGTCCAGCACAGGTTGCCACCCTATACCTCGATCCGGCTTACGATTGACCAGGAGGACCTCTGTCTTGTCAGGATCGATCCTCAGCTTATTCGTCCTCACCCAAACCATCACAGCGGTCAGGCACTCGTCCAGCACCCGAGGGGCTTCCTTGGAATTAGGTGGAAAGGAGTAGTAGAGTTGGGTGTCATCCACATAGAGATGGCACCGAATTCCAAAACTCCAGATGACCTCTCCCAGCAGTTTCATGTAGATGTTAAAAAGCATGGGGGACAAAATGGAACCTTGCGAGACCCCACAGATCAAAGGTCAGGATCCGAGCAGGTGTCCCCCAGCTTCACCATCTGGGAACAACCCTCCAGGAAGGACCAGAGCCACAACAAAGCCGTGCCCCTGAGACCCATCCTGGAGAGCCAGCCCAGAAGGATACGATGGTCGATGGTATCAAAAGCCTCTGAGATGTCCAAGAGAACCACCTGAAGAAGGCTTACTTCTATACAGAAGAATATAGATATGTGCCTATTGATGTCAACCCTGGGCTATCAGAGTACCACAAAGTGTAAAGGCTTGTGTGAAGTTGGGAATCATGGGTCTACAAGCACATATCTTGCAACTATAATTATATGATGCCCAATATTCAGTTATATAGCTAATTGATACCACTGTGATTTTTGAAAACTGTCAGTATACTTCCACATTTGCTTGCCTTCTGCAGCTCAGCAAGGTTATTAAATCTCTCACCTGTGTTTGAAGTAGGTTCACTGAGTAAGTGCCCTATGGCTAATGTCAAGACCCTGCAGACTGTCTGGAGAACTTTTGCTTCTGTTGAGAAACCTCCATCTTGTTTGCATCAAGATAAATTGAAGGATTCTCAATACATGGATCCCTAGAAGCAGTTTGATTGACATCAGATTCCTTGGTATGCTCCATAGCAGCTATTCATAGCATGTTGCTAGAATTGGGAAATGGATTAAATCTTTCAAGTGGTTGTTTGGCTCTCATCATAATCTCTTTCCCATTGCAACAGAAAAGGGCTGGGTTGCATTGTGTTATAGAAGACCATGCAAGAATCAAGATGGATTTTTAAACACAACACTTTCATGATGCTCCATTTATATGGATTAAATTGTCTTATAATTAAGAAGAACACTAACAGCCTTAAAAATCTAAATAGTGTTCATAGCACTACTTGGCATATGTAGCAGTCTTCCATGAGGAAGTATCTAACTCCAGATATAGCTGATTTTTCCGTCCCAATGCAACATAACTACCTGCTACTCTCTGTGGGTCTCTGGGCTTGTGAAACATGTTTCTTTTTCAATGGATTGAGCATCTACAGGTCAGTTTAATTTAAAGTGCTTTAAGGTCTAAAAGCAGATTTGTAGCAGGTTTGCTGAAACTTTCATCCCTGTAGGTTTCTGGGACTTTTTGGGTGGGGTATCTAAGAGCAGAGAAATTTCAGCCAACATGACCACTGACCATGTTGGCAAAGGGAATAAGATTTAACTTATAGGCCAACTCATGGGAAATCAATAGAAGTTCACAAAGTGGTAGATATCAATCAAAATCATTGCATATGCACAGCACAAAACAGTATACTGAAATTCAAATAATTGCTGAAAAGTTGGAGATGGGGAAAGTTGTGAAGAAGTCAGCTTTTCAATGAAGCTCCTCTTGAGGGAAGATCTCTTTGTGCTGATATCTGTCATACTACAGACCTATGAACATCATTCAACTTTTACGATTCTTTTCCTCTTAACCTGCTTCAGCGTCCACTTCTAATAAATAGACCAGGTATTACAACAGCATACTATGCAGGAAAGGTTAATTGAAAAAGAAGGGGAATTTGAAATAACTCTTACTATAGGGTATGTGTTTTATTTTTACATAACCAAAAATGAGAAGAGAAAAGGCACCAACACTGTGTTCCAAAGGCAGAATAAAGCATTTCCTGTCAAAATCTTTAAAAGTGTGTGTAAAAAAATATTGTGTATATTATCAGTTCTGACAGAATGATATTGAAAGAGGATTGGCTTGATCCCTCTTACTTATCCTGATTACTGACATTGAAACGATTGCATAGACAGAACACATATACACACCACCATTACAAGCACAGGTTGCGTTAGCTTACAGTGCACTGTCCCTAGATAGCACTTCAGTTTGAGTAAACATTGATATAAAATATATATGAAGGATGAAGGCAAGAACATTAAGATTAATTTTTCCAAGTACATTTGTGCAATGAAAGCACAACCTTCTATCTATCAGTATAGGCTAAAGAAAAAAAAGGAGGGGATTTGTGCTCAAAGATTTGTGAAAATAGCTTGCCACTTAAATACGGAGGATGTCAAAACAACTTTTAGCATACTACTTGAAACAATGTTCTGAACTTCCGTTGATAGACATTTATTGTAGATAACGATGTAAATCCTTGACTGATTCATCCATGTGAGGACAAACAGTTATGTTAGTTATAGAGACATTTTAAATGCACATAAAAGGTTGGGACAGTATAGAATTATTTAAAGTGTCCATGAAAATTGAAATGGTTGAAAATTATGGTCAAGGAAAAGCTTTGAAGCCACATACAGCAAGCTGAAGTTGTTATTGTGGCCCTCAACTTCTCCAGACTTTTTAGAGCCTGCCTTCCCCTCAAGAGGTAATCATTTGTCTCTCCTGGAAGTTTCAAAAATAGGCAATTCATTCTCAAACAGACTGAGATCCATTTTTGCTAAACTGGAAGTGAACCTCTGGTAATTTGCAATTATAATTCATGGCTGTCTGTTCAGCCTCAGAAATTTTGGATGACTGGTTTCCAGACCCATCATCATAGTTGTCCATCTCTGTCTCTAACTGGGGGGCACATCTACACTGACCAATTAGGATGGTATGGATCCAGTTTGGAAACTGTTTTAGCTGTACAGATGATTAGATCAACATGTCTGGAACAGGTTTGAGGCCAGGAAAGTGATTACATTTACCACAGAAGATGACCTTTTAAAAGTGTACAATACAAGTCTGCAGAAGTTAGTGTTTTTTGTTTAAGTTTGAAAGGAAAAAGGATTCTACTGATGAAGTTGTGTCACTTTGGCAGGAGCAGTTCCAATTAATCTTTTATTATCCGACTCTTGTCAGTTTCTTTTTAAAGCATCTGCTTCTCCCTCCTCCACTGACTTTCCTTCTTTGCTCTCAGCTTACATCAATTGCTGAAAAATGCAACGTTGTTTTCAATCACCAGATTCAGAAGGGTGGAAGAGAGGAGAAGGGATGAAATCCTGCCCTATCTTAGTATAGTCAGGCAAAAGCAAACTGCTGCAATCTCTCCAGGCTTGTTATTCTTCCTCATTAATAAATTCACCATCTTGACTACATTACCATGTTGCTTGACCATAAATATCTTGTCAGAAGATGGAGAATAGATGAAGTTACCACTATCTCTTTGGTATTTCTTGGAAAACACAGCCAGGGACTACAAATTGAGCAAATAAACTCATTTGTCCCATCAACCACACCCAAATACCTTTATAGAGTGTAAGTCATGCACAAGTATATCAAATAACAAGTGGTTCACAGAAGTCATGGCTATTTTGTATTATATATAGTTCCGATCTCAATCCATTCAGAATGTGTTCTTTCATTACCTGGATTCTTTTCAATTGGAAGAAAACTACAATGTGCCAGGAATAAACACACACACAAAAGCAGCAAAGCACCACTTTAAACAACTCCCAAGGACAACTGAACTTGTATTATCTAAAACAACAATGAGCTTCATTTTTGCTTTCAGGCAATCTAGTAAGTTTGAAGCAGTGCAAGGTTTCTATCATTTCTCTTGGGAAAGTTAGCAGACAATGTAGCCTAAACATTACTGCAACACAATGATGCCAGCATTTGGTCACATTTAGCTCTGTTTTTTGTCTCCACTGTCTTGCCTTTTAATACCTATAAGTATTTTTGAGTATGGAAAGGGAGCTTATACAATAGTATTCGACAAAAAGTTATACTATATGATTGAATAATGAAATATAACATTTAATTCCTTTCATACATCTACAGCCATCTTATAAATTTGTGGCACCAAAACTGAATTTAGTTGTAGACTGGAAGCAGTGAAATGTTTCATTTTCTCACTTACTTCTACCATGTTTCATTTTATACTAATATATGGGGTATTACTACTACTACTCCTACTACTACTAACTACGAATAACTTCATTTTTATTCCATCTTTTTCCCCAAGACTTGGGATCAAGCGGATTACACATTAAAATATAATTATTAAAAACATATAGAAAGTAAACTTGAATGCTAAATCAAATGTTTGACCAAAACCATACACTCTAGAAATTGACTTTTAACAACAATAGAGTTTATAAATAATATAGTACTTATAACTCCTTTGTTAAAAGCATTCAGTTCTAAATGCCTCTCTAGAAAAAGAGTATTTACCTGCTGATGTAGGAACAGCAGAGGGAGGCATCTTAAGGAAAGGAAAGGAATGTGGATGATAATGCATTATTCAGAAGCGGGGACAAAACAAAAAGGAAATGATTAAAAATTGTTTTGAAAATGCTAAAACAAAAGCAAAAACAAAAACAAAAAGTGACCCAAAAGGTGGGCAAATGGTTCAATGAATACATAAAGTGCTGCACTTTGGAACAAAATATACATAATGGGGAGTCTTTTTCTAGCTATGTTGGCATGAGAACCAAACTAATTTGAAGCTTTGATAGTTTACATCAACACACTACATATCAGCATGCCTGCATCCTCTAGGATCTTTGGATCTGTAGTCTGATGCAGTACAAGAAATTTTCTCCTACAGCTCTTTAGGAACTCACATGCCTCACAGAACTCTGAATCTCCATCTTTTGCATAAGAATTGAGTTTTTAAAACAACAAGAGCTATTTCCTTGAATAACCATGGCACAATTTCCCCTAAGTTTCAGAACGTTTGGGTCATCCAATGATTTTTAGGAAATTTGTAAAGTAATGCTGAGCTGGTAGTGATCAACTGTGCTGATTCAGAAGGTGGCAGATGGGGAGATAGTGATACATTATAACAATAAATAGTAAACATAAAACAATACAGAAATATAAAAATAAATAATGTTCAGTAGCTGCAGCCCCCAAAAGAGGTAGTAATACCAGTAGAACTAGTATTGGTAATAAAATGTAAAAAATTTCTGGATTGGGAGGGAGGGACTGAATGTGATCAACCATGGCATCTGCAGGCTGTTTTTTCCCCCACTTGTCAGAGCTTTCTGGAGTGGGGGGTTTGGAGAGAGCAGATGCGTTTTTTGAGTTCTGTGGACCTCATCACACTAGAGCATAGATCCACTTTAAATTTTGTTGCTACCTCCAGCAAAATTCAGGGGTTGGTAGTTTGGGGGAGGGCTCTTTTAACTTTTCAGCCTGCCAGGTCCTGGGCCTCACTAAACGACAAGCCCCAGAATTCTGCAGGAGGCAGAAACCAGACTAAAAGTGGATCCATGCTCTAGTGTGATGAGGCACTGTGTGTACCTTAACTTTAACTTAGCCTTTTTGATAATTCTGAAATTGATTTCTGCCATTTCCCACCTCTAGCAGACAAGTACTGTAAGAGAAACTTGAAATGAGCTTTGAAGAGAAAGAGAATCCCAGATTGTGTGGCTCACGTAGTCTGTCCTGAGGAATTAACTAGTGAAGAAGAGTAAAGACTGCCAGTCATAACATCAAATTGATTAAATACTGCCAATTAAAGTACTGACTGGGGAAGGAATGGGATGCTGTAGCCTAACCAACCAACAGGGCTTGAAAGGAAACAAGCCAGGACTTTGACTGTGTGCCTGGCCTGCCTGAGGAAGAAGTAGGATGCTATAGTCCATCAACCAATAGAGCACAAAGGGAAACAAGCCAGGACTTGACTTCAACTGTCTGCCTGGCCTGTTTGGATACACAGCTCCATTTTGCCATGCGAACTGTGAAGAATTGAGGCAGCAGCCAGCCACCACCATACTGTACCATTTCATGTGACTCCCTCTGAGGGATCAAGTCCTTCTGATTGAGGCACAAACTATGGATGGTGTGAGGCTGGTAGCAGACCTAGGCACAACAGGACCAAGTCCTTCTTGGGGTTGGGGTGGGAGGTTGTTGGACTGGGAAGTCAAAGTATTTGATGGAGTAGCAAAACTGTTCCCAAACCACAACAAAGCTAAGGAAGGTGTAGAAAAGAAATGGAGGGAGAAGAAAAAGAAAACCAAATTTTACCCTTGTCAGAATGGGCCAGGGATTTATTTATTTATTTACCGCATCTTCTACTATGAACCGTGCCAATTCATAGAAGGAGATGCTGTCGAGAAAATAGGTTGCACCCAAAGCATATAGGGCTTCTTCCTTCCAGCGCAAAGTTACTTTCTCTTTCTCTGCATGTTTGCAAATGGTGCACAGTTGCTCTGTGAATTAAAACTGCGTCACAGAGAGTTACAATATTTATGTAACTTACACAAAGCTACCAGGTGAGTTTCGATTCTTAATTTTTTGGCATAGGAACAATCTCCACCGTGAAATATTGTGTGATATGTATGAATCTAACAAATTACATCTGACATAGACACATACTTGAAATTTTGCACACCCCTACTCATTATATATACTAGTAAGAACATGATTCTTTCTTTTTTTACAGGATGGTCCTCTTCCCCCATTTCCCAAGTTTTTATAATATAATTGGTGTTATTCTATGTTGTTCCAGGAAATCATGAAAGAAAATGAGAGCTACTACCAAAAAACAAAAAAGAGCAGAATATTCAGAATTTTGTAAAGGAGACAAGGCTGAGAGAAGGAAAAATCTCATGATAAAAGACAATCTTACAAGTTTTTTTTTTTTGCTTGACTGTATAACATGCCACTGATTCTTACAGACTATGTTATGCGTGTTTTTGCTGTTATTTTAAAAGAATATCTGTAATTGAATTGATGGTGTACTTGCTCTCCCAGTAGAGCTCGGTCTACCTTCTGACCACTTTTTGTTTTTAGTAATGTCTGAAATAAATTACTGAGATTGTACTTTTATCCGAGTTCCTCTTTGATGAAAACGGTAACAGAATTTACATATTCCTTTACTTTGAAGGTCTTTTGATGCTAAAGGGCCGATGTTCAATGTTTGATTGCAACAAATCATTCTATTTTCTTAACTGAACTATGTGTTCAGTTTGATACCTAACTGTAGTCAGAGGTCTTCATTTGATTTGTGACTTTATACAAGAATTTCATCATGTTTTCATAATAAGGAATTCATCATCTGTAGCAGATAATAGTGTTCTCTCTCTCTCTTTTGATTGCACTGTAAAGAAGGGTGGAATACCTATTGTGTCTTTTTTCCTTCTTAAGCGTCTTTGTGGCTTAAACAGTCACACGGAAAGTAGACATTCTTTCTTTGAAAAATACTGATTTCACTGACTGAATACCCATGTCATTTGTTGGTTTAAAGCAAATTATTCCACCAGGGCAGAAGATGGGTGATTGACAATTTTTTTTTGGTACCAATAATTCTCCTTGCAGTACCGGGTTTTGAGTGCTTTTTACACCATCCAGTTGTGGCACTGTGATTCTACATGGATATCTATGGCTGCTCCTTGTGGAATCCTGGGATTTATAGTTTGATCAGAGATGCTATAGGAGCTCTTTGGGTTCTTCTTCCTCTTCTTATGTTTATTTATGCCCCTCTTTTTCTTTCCACGGAGGAGACTCAAACAGAAAAGGGCTGTAAAACTCTGAAAATCCTAGGATTCCATAGAATGAAGCCATGGCAATAGAATCATAGCACTGTAATTGTGTTGCATGAAAGAGTCCAATGTTTTATTTAATGGAATTCTAGGGACAGGCATGTAGCCGGGGGGGGGGGGGGGGGCTTGAGCGGCTTCAGCCCCCCCCCCCCCCCCGAAATTCTCATGGTGCATTATTTAAACTGTTATGTTTATTCATATCATGATCTGATCACCATACTCAATATATCCCATATGCATGGGGGTATTGGGGTAATGATACAAAAGGTTTGCTAGGCTAGACCCTCTTTCACTCAGACTCAGCCCCCCCGAACCCCCCCCCCCTGAAATCCCCCCCCCCCCGAAACGAAATCCTGGCTACAGGCCTGTCTAGGGATTATGGTTAAAGGAAGGATATTTAGAATTTTCAGTCAGAACGCAGAGGATGAAGAGATAGTCAGAGGGAAATATAATGGGAAGGGAGCGAGATTATATAAAACTTGTCGATCCCAAGTCTTTCCCATTTTGAATAGTCTGGATAGACTTGACAAAAGCCGCCCTCCCCCAACCGGGCTGAAAATGCTGCTTAATGTCAGGTTGGTTAATGAGAAACTTATGTTCATCCAGGATCTAGTCCTGAGTGAGCATGCCAACCTGTCTTCATTACAGAGATCTGGATCAATTCAGAGGGGGAGGTGCTTAATCTCTACTAGCTTTGTCCACTTGAGTTCTCTGTTGAGCAGCAAACAAGGCCAGGGAAAATAATACATGGAGTTGCAGTCTATCAGTATTCCATACTCACATTACGTGTCCTGCTCCATAGTCTACTGGATTTGACTATATGAACTGAAAGGTGGATGTCTGGAATTCTATGTTACAGCCAAACCCACTGCTGACAGTCCACCCTCCTGAGCTGTGTGAGTTGGTCTCGACTGTGGTACTGCAGTTCCAGTGTGCCTTCCCAGAATAATGAAGTCTTGGCATTGTGCCCTCTAAATGCACTTTTCATTGATTTAGGATTGTTTGTATGCTCTCACGAATGCCCCATCTCTCCTATCTTGTTCACGCCTAGCACTATTTTTAACTTTAATTACATTTGGCCCAGCTATAGATTTTAAATGTTAGTTGTATTACTGTCATTTTAGATTGTTTTTTTTTTTGTTTATGAGTTTTATTTAATTGTTTTATTGTTATTGTTATTGCTTGTATTGATGTATTGTGGGCTTGGCCTCATGTAAGCCGCACCGAGTCCCTTGGGGAGATGGTAGTGGGGTACAAATAAAGATGATGATGATTACTATTATTATTATTGCTTGTTCTTCTGAAACAATTCAACTTCAATACATAGGCTACTCTATCAGAAGAGGCTGAGGATTTCATATCCCCCATATCTGGAAACACTCATATTTATTTATTTATTTATTTACTATATTTGTATTCCTCTTGGGTTTTAGCATAGTGTAGAAGGGCCCTCAGAAGCCCATGGTGAATAATTTCTGTGATACTTTTCAGCTTAATTTGCTTGGATCCACTCCTACTTGATATATATCTGATGGGCATAAGCTTTATGTTTGCTTCTTCTGTGTTATGAATGTTTTCATTTGTGCAATAAGTTGTGGACAGGTCCTTGGAGATGTGAGATGCTCTCTTGGCTCTTAAAGGGGGGAGGCTGGCTGAGTGAGTAAAGGGAGTAGTGGATATTCCTCTGGAGCAAAACAGATTTCTATACTACTTAGAGTAGGTTATAGTGAGGCCATTGCAAGACACATTCCACCAAATTCCACTATTTTGTACAGTTATCAGCCAGTTTATAATATTCCTTTGTTGGGCAAGATTCTAGAGCATGTAATGGTTTCACAACTCCAGGAGTACTGGGTTGAAATGGGTTTTCTATATATTTTTCACTCTGGCTTCAGGCTTAGCTATGGGACTGAGACAGCTTTGGCTCCTTGGCAGATGTATTATTTAGAGAACTAGACAGGTGGAGTGTATACTCATTGGTTTCAGTGGACTTCTTGATAGTTTGTGATACAATTGACCATGGTATAATTTTAGGTTTTGTTTCTATGACTGTATTAGAGGACACTGCTCTACAGTGGAGGCCGCTAAAGATGGTGGTACTGGGGGATGTTTGCTTGACTTCCTTAGCCCTGGTATGATTCTACAGCTGCCCCCTTGCTGTTTAATATCTATTGGAAACCAATGGGAAAAGCCCTGTGGAATTTTGGAGTTTCATGTCACCAGTACAATACTATATTTCTTTCCCACCTGACTCCATGATAGCTGTTTCTGCACCATGCTAATATCTGCACTCAATAATGGACTCAATGAGGGGGGACAAATTAAAATTTAATGTAGACAATGCAGAGGTACTCCTGGTCAGTTAAAGGAGATCGGGGACTAAGCCTTTTCTGAATGGGTTTTCATACAAACTTTAAATAGTATATTTATTTAATTCATCAATCAATATATCACCCAACAACAAAATCCACAATTCTATAAGATAATGCTATAGAAAATAGAGTGGACCTCAGGTAAGCATAAAATTTCAGCCTAACCCTATAATTTTATAGTTACCTTCCAGAGAGTAAAACTCATTCAGCTCAGTGTAACCAGTGTAAGTATGTGCAGCAAGACTGCACTGTGAACTTTCCCCATAATCTAAGAAAGTAGATATAACTTACCTATGATTATGCTGTAAATTTATTTATTTATATTTATTTATTTATTTATTACTGCGCTTGTATACCGCTATTTCTCAGCCTGAATCGGCGACTCAATGCGGTTTACAACACTATAAAAATCACAATATTCAGTTTAAAAGCATAAAAACACATATACAATACAAAATTATTGGGCCACCAATAACAATCCAATTGCATCTCGTAACTGAAATCGCAATCCAATCTCATCGTCCATGATTACCAGTCCTTTGATCATCAGAATTCATTGCACCGGGATTAACCAAATGCTTGTTCAAACATCCATGTCTTCAATCTTTTTCGAAACACCATCAGCGAGGGGGCTGATCTTACCTCTATAGGGAGGGCGTTCCAAAGCCGAGGGGCCATCACAGAAAAGGCCCTGTCTCTCGTCCCCGCCAGCCGCACCTGTGAAGCCGGCGGGATAGAGAGCAGGGACTCCCCAGAAGATCTTAGGGTCCTGGTGGGCTATAAATCCTTCCCATTTGTTATTTTTATCATTCTCCCCTCAAAAAAGTACGTATAGGTGTATGCATTCTTTTTCTCATCTCTAGATGCTGAACAATGCACAGTTTTAAAATAAAAATGCCCAAAGGTTTACAGTATAAACTTATATATTGTTATAGATCTGTCTACAGCTATAACAAATGCATTTCTTGCCATACTCATGATAAATAGTCATCATACACTAGTTTATCTTTCTGTATTCTCTCATAATAAACAAAAGCTCACACAATTCCTGATTTAAAATCATAAGTTAGTTGATGGAATATGTACCTGGAACAAAATATCAGTTGATATAGTCATATACATTTCTAAATCTAAACCACAGCTGCTCAGTAGTTCATGGACCAGCATTGATCTGTGAGCCTTCAAATATTGGTCTCTAGTGAGTGTTCAAAAGAAAGAAAGAAAGAAAGAAAGAAAGAAAGAAAGAAAGAAAGGAAGGAAGGAAGGAAGGAAGGAAGGACTGTAGTCAATGGACCCAAATAAAGTACCACATCCTGGCACACTGGGAAAAATGTTGGTCCCTCACATCAGATTGTCTTATAAGTACTGATCTAAAGTACTGATATTTGTATCTGTGCAATTGTATCCCTTCATACTGCTGTTTTTCTTGTTTAAGAATATCTTTCATTACACATTGTGAAAACTGACAGTTCTGGATTCAGGGTGAATATCTTTTGTCTTTTCACAAGTATAGGCAAGCCCTTAGTAAGAAAAATAGGTCTGATGAATCTGTGAATGTGTTGCTTGGACTCACTCAGGTCAGAATGATGCTGCTCAGTGGTAAATTTAGAAGCAGAAGCTGCATGGGCCATGTGGACTTCTCTGAATTCCATGAACTATATATATTTCCAGAATGAATTTTAACTACTAATTTGTTGAGTTCCTGTAGATGGAAGAAGTGTGCCCCCTATCTTCTCATTTAGTCCAGGAAGCAATATATCTTGAGTTGGAGCTCGCATCTATATGGTCATATTACTATGTTGTGTCTATGCAGTGGTCCTGTTATTATATGTATAATTCAGGTGGATAGAGAAAAAGCTGAGCTGGTTAGATCTTAGTAATAATACATATTATACTTTTGAGTAGATGTGCTTGGACATCATCATCTATATTTGGTACTGGATCCTGCTGGTGAAGTTTACCATTGTTATTATTTCCAGCATGACAGACAGAAGAAAGACAAATCATATTAATGATAATTTGTTATTTCCAAGAAAAAGAATATGATAAAAACATGTCTTCAAATGTATTACAACCCACATACTAGGGCAAACTGCTTGAGTTCCTTTGGGGAGAGAGGGCAGGTTTAAAATAAACTATTATTATTGTTATTGTTATTCTTATTCTTATTATTATAAAAATCTGGTAGTAAGGTATCAATAGAAAATCATCGTATTAGAGAAAGGAAGAAACAGAATTTTACAACTAAAATTCAACAGTGACTATATAGAATAATTAAGTTAAGCATTGTTTTAGACAGACTTTTTTCCTCTCCTTCATCTTTCCTTGTTTCTTTTTAAAAAGGAATATATATATATATATATATATATATATATATATATAAATTTTAGGGTGACTTTCTTTCTTTAACTATAAGTGACTGTCTGGAAATTATGATAACTTTAGGATAGCACATGATAGGAAACTTTGCAAAATAATTCCTAATAGACTTGATTAATAATACAGTGCTTCCTTCAATTGCCATATATCTCAATCCTATATATAACAGTTTTCTGTCTTGTAACAATTGTAATTCACACTCTCTCCTGTTAGAAACATTATGAATACCCTCTAAAGTTACTGGAGCATGACTATTCAATGCTGCTTTTTAAAAGATCAGTTCATTCTCTCCATTACAGTAAATTCATTCATTACTGTTACATATAGAACTCTTTGCCTATTAAGGAAGAGGCAGCTTAACCAGAAATGTATCTGTGCCACATAGGAAATATTTCTCCATATATTTCAAATGAAGAGAAGGAATTAGGAAGGTTTTTCAGTAACAATTTTAATGTCTTGATAGCAAGTTTTGCTTTATTAGGACAAATAGATCAACTCATTCAATATTCGTTCTGTAGATTGAATTGTCCCAATATCAGCAAAATACTAAGTTATGCATAACAAATAAGTATTTCCATAAATAATAGTTCATTATGGGTAGTTAAGCTATTGTGCCTTTATGTTTATCAGGATCCATAGCAATGACTTATCTATCCAATCACATTTGGAATAGGTTTATCGGTAGATGGGGCCCTGCTTTAAAGAAAATGAATTGCCACTTATATATTTTTTAATTTTAGCCAAACCATGAAATATCTTTGGCCATTCTCATATTACCATAAATACTTCCACAATCCCTGTAATTGTGTGTGTGTGTGTGAGAGAGAGAGAGAGAGAGAGAGAGAGAGAGAAAGAGAGAGAGAATTGAGAGAGGAAATGAAAAGGAAGGAAGCTCCAGTTGCATTTGTTCATTGGTTAAATGAAGCCATCCAGATTAACAGAGTGACAACTCTCATTTTTCAAAGCTCACAGGGAACTTTTCACAGCTATTTGACTGTCCAATCTGACAGAACACTGGATGGCAGTATAAATCAGTTCCATTTCCTGCCGAGGAAAAGCAGAAACTAACAAAAATGAAGCAGGTATCATGAAACTGTGGGATATTGCTAAATTTGGAGGAGCAAGGTTGCCGCATTGACCAATGATTACTTTCTGCTTTACCATTTCATTTACATTTGTAAATAAGCATATTTTTATCTTAGAGGTAGACAACATATCAAAAACCAAAGTTCCATAACGGGCTTCTCCTCCCCGTTTCTATCTGCAATAGGTCCAGGTGGTGACTTATGGTTGTGATTTCTGCAGATACAGTAAGGGGACAGGAGGTTTGGAAAAGTAAACTGCTACATATAGAAACTTTCAGCTCCAAATATTGACATTTCTCTAGATGAGAGAGCATCAAAATGGGGTTGGAGCCACTTGTCATCCATTGGATAAGGTTTCTCCACACCATGTAGTATGTGAGAAGTAATCAGCAGATCTCTTCATTGTTTCAGTACGCTGAAAGGAAATTAGTCTATGGACTCAATATCTTTCATTCTGTTGGGTAACTGATGAAAAATAGTCGCTTTTATAATGGGTGAAATTCAGGCCCTGAGGCTGAGGTGATACTTTCTGAGGAATTAATTTGATTAGGCTTCCTCAGTCAGACATGTCCATTCCCAGTGCTACATTGATTTTGTTGCTTCACTGATTATGTGCTAATTCCCCACACCATTCCCAACTAACACACAGGATCCATCTACACTGTAGAACTAATGTAGTTTGGTACTACTAACTAACTGCCATGACTGAATGCTATGAAATCATGGGAATTTTGGTTTGATGAACCATCAGCAGTCTTTGGTGGAGGAGGCTATAGACCTTGCAAAACTGCAACTCCCAGGATCCTATGGCATTGAGGCATGGCAGTTAAAGTCGTGTCAGACAGTGTAAATACACTCTAAGTCAATCAAAACTAGCTATTTTGTCATTGTATTGTGACTGCATTCTTTTGATTTTGGCCTTTCCTACTACAGAAATATCCCCCCCCCCCCCACAAAAAAAACTACTCTTGAATTTAGTTCCCTGAACTTGTTTGTGTGTATGTAGATCTTTGTTCAGACACATCCTCCATAACAAGAAGCAGGGAATACTAGCAATTTGTATTATGCCCTGGGTCATCCTGCACAAAACAACTGGTATAGTCATGCCCTAAAAGGACCACTAAGAAGAAGAGAATTATTGAGTACCTGTGAAGTTGCTGAAATATGTATATTTCATACCTCTGCCTGTCATTCAATTGTTGAAACCCAGATTGTCTTCATTTCAAATACTGCCTTTAAAGATCCATCTTCCTAGGAAACTAGACCAGAAACTCAGTGAGAATACATTAAGCCTGCATCTTGATTTAGAAAGTGAGATTGCAGAAAAAAATGGACCATATCATTACCATCTGAATGACAATTATTTAAAGGAAATGTAAGGTCTGTTAGAGTGACATTCAGATTCCTCTGAGGACAAAACTACAGCCAAACTGCACTTCAGTTGTATAACCCTTACTCAAATTCTTACAGCTCTAGATTTTTCTCTCATTTCTATTTAAATGACAGAGACTTCAGTGATCAAATGATGTCATCAATTCTGGCTTATTTTATGAGCAGCTGATTTCCATTAGGAGCTTCTCCTCCACTCTCTTTCTCTCTCTGTGTGTGCAAACCTCTGTATTTCATTAAAGCAATTAGGTTCTGGCAAGCCAAGGAAGTGTTTGTGTCTTTTAAAAAAATCAATCAGCACTCAGGGGGAGCTCTTGTTACACTGCAAACAAGCAGTGAACATTCATTTATACAAAACAGTGAATACTAAGGATGAAGTTGACAGGGAACAAGTTCAATGGATAAGATGTGTGAGCTATACATGGGTAGTATAGCCTTGATCCAGTATTAGCCTAAACTAGTGTAGATTCTACAAATCAAGGACATCATAGTAAGTCAACACTTATTTAAGTTCCATTAATTCCATGTGTCTACTCTAGTTGGAAGTAATAGAGTTATAAATATATTTCTTAGAAACACCTCATGACAGTGAGTGGATTTCCTTTTCCCTTTTAAAAGATTTCTGGCTATTTATGGTGCTCCAACTGTTCAAAGGACATTTTTCAAATTAATTTTTGAAATGGCACATCATTTCCTCCTACATAAACCATGCACAACAATAGAATGCATGTGGTTATTTTTGATCCTACTACAGCGAGCACAATTGCGTCATTATTATTTTACTATATTTTTGTCCCTGTGTAAGGATGTTGATTCAGAAAGCATTTGTCAAAAAGGATGATGCATCAGAAAGCATATCTCCTCATAGCTGATGTCTCCTTGCCATAAATATTGTTCACAACTCCTACAGGCGTATGCCTGGACCAACAGGGATACCTTGGCATGGGGCAGATCATAAAAAGAAAATGAGATTCCAGCAGGTATCATGCAGGTTGGATTTTCCACAGATGACAATGTCTTTAGAGAGATCCCCAAACAACTAGGGGTGATCATCCAAACTGATAAACGAGGCTTGGATGAGATTTCAGGGCAATGACAATATGTCGTTCAATTAGCAATAAACAAGTTTATTTTAAAATTCTTTCAGTATCTGTTAATGTGCATGGCATAGTATTAACAGAAGGCTAGGGGCAAATTTTCTAGCCCTGCTATCTGGAATTTGCATGGCCTCTTCAAAAAAGAAAACAAAAACAAAAACTAGATTAGTATAGATGAGCAGGTGGAGTATTTGGAAGAATGGTTCTGCATTTTGTGAAATAGGAACCAGCTCATCTGTCTTGATACCCCATAACTTGGAGCACAACACAAACCCTGGCTCAGGATTCTGGTTTAATCCCACCCCCTCCAAAGTATCTCAACTGGATTAGATAAAGGTTGTTGGATCAACGCTGTGAAGCATTTAGTCATCATTAGTCTGATCTTAGGTCACACCAACCTTAGTCATACCAACCAGCCATAAAAATCTTAAGTCACACCAACAACCATAACAATGATGGAGAAATGAGCATTTCATAAAAGGACCCCCAATTTAAGCACATTGGGTGAGTCACACTATCTCAACCTCAAATTATTTTTAAGACTTTAATTTTTTTCTCTCTACTACTACTAAGAGTAAGAGACAACTTGCAGAACAAAAAACAGGGAATTCTGATACTTGAAGTCCAGAACAATGGACAGAAAAACCAGCCTGTGATTGACTGAGGCAGACCACATGATACAGCAAATATGACTGCACTCGGACCCCATTGTCCTGTTGGAAAGATAATGCTACTTCAACTAAGGGGGGGAAATCCTAAAAATCAGTGGATGACTGGATCTTTCTGACATTTTGCTGGAATTATGCCCTACTCATGCCCTTGGTCAGACCACTCCTGGAATACTGTTTCCAATTCTGGGCATCTCAATTGAAGAGAGATGCTGACAAGAAGGAATGTGTCCAGAGGAGAGTGACTAAAGCAATCAAGGGTCTGGAGAACAAGCCCTATGAGGAGGGGCTTAAAGAGTTGGACATGTTTAGCCTGAAGAAGAGAAGGCTGAGAGGAAACATGATGGCCATATGTGAGGTGAAGTCATAGGGAGGAAGGAGCAAGCTTGTTTTCTGCTGCCCTGGAGACTAGGATGTAGAACAATGGCTTCAAACTACAGGAAAGGAGGTTCCACCTGAGCATTAGGAAGAACCTCCTAACTGTGACTGCTGTTCAGCAGTGAAACTCTCTGCCCTGGAGTGTGGTGGAGTCTACTTCTTTGGAAGCTTTAAAACAGAGGCTGGATGGCCATCTGTCAGGTGTGCTTTGAATGTGATTTTCCTGCGTCTTGGCAAGGGGGTTGGACTGGATGGCCCATGAGGTCTCTTCCAACTCAATGATTCTATGATTCTGTCACTGTGAGTAATATTTTTTAAAATACCTCTTTTGTTTTTTTAAAAAATATATATTTGTAAAAACTGGAAAAAAAATTCCAAAAACTCAGTGGATGGGTGAAATGTTCTGAAACTTGGCACACTTACAGGCATAAATTCGTCCAACAAGCATGCAAAGTTTCATATTGATATCCATAAAAATAATGGAGAAATGAGCCTTTAAATTTTCCCCATTGGCGCCAATTGATCAAATCTTACCAAAACAAAAATGGAACTCAGGGTTCTGAATTACGAATCTGAATAGCTCTTCTCCTAATCTCCTGGAATCTTCATGAAAACAAAATGGGGGAGGGGCACCCAAACATTCAAAAAGAAAATAGAATTGATTTTTGCCAATTTGCACACCCCTGCCATTTACATGCTTTCCATGACCTTTAGGAGGTGTTGCCTGATAATAGTGAGTTTTCTGAATAGAATGGCAACTGCAAATAGGTTGGGGGCAGTTGTTATATTTCTAATAGCAGCTTAATGAAACTTTAAAACTATCTTAATTGTCCAGATGGATTGAGTTTGGATTTAAAAACTTACTGTTGCTGTAGTAACCTCATCCTCATGGTGTTGGTTTCTACAGAAGCAATATGTCAGTGTGACATCCCTTTGGCAACCTTATATTTATCTGAAAATGAGAGAATACCTACTAAAGCTTCCCTGGGACTATTCAAAGAGAAATATAGGAAATTATCCAAAACTATCCATACTACTCATGAAATACTTCCATTAAGTAAAGGCATGTTGTACACACTGCAACAAAATATGAAAAATCTATATGAAACATTTAACACAAATCCTTGCACAAAGCATATCTCTTAATGACTGTTCATCCAGCTTTTACCACAATATTCTTATTTTGCTGGTATGTTTAGGAAACATCTGTTCTTGCAACCCAACCAAATATTCATCAGGCTTTTGACTTAGTCTTATGAAGTTTTAAATCATGCACAATACCTGCCTAGATTTCTTCCAAAGCATAATCTAGTCTAATACAGATGAAATGATGTCCCTTTAGAGACTATGGGAAACCATCTATACTATGGAAACCAGAAAAGTGTGAAATAACAGGCTTATGTGATTTGCTTGAACTCTGAATTAAAGAATCTTACAGATGAGAGATGGGAATCACGTGACAACCTAGATATTGTGAGACTGAAATTTCCTCTTGCCTATACTGTCTACTAGGGTTGTTAAATTTGGTTCAGAAAAAACCTTTGAACCAATTTTGAACCATGCAGGAATAGTGGAAGGAGCAATTCTGAATTTGAACCACTTACCCATTTTTCGGAATTATTTTCGGATGTCTCCCACAGTTATTTTGATTTTCAGAACCATTAAACAACTTTGGCAAAGCCTAAACAAATGGTTTTAAAATCTCGCGGTTTCCCTTCCCTGGCATGTGGCAGTGATGCAAAGAGGGACGAGGTGGGTGTGGTTAAGCAGCACAGCTCTTCTTTAAGGCCACGCCCCCAGTGGTACAGATTGCAAAAGGTCTTTCTGTTAAACTACAGGACCTTTTGCAATCCCTACCACTGGGGGCGTGGCCTTCAAGAAGAGCTGTGCTTAGCCACACCCACTTCATCCCTCTTTGCATAGTCACACACAAGGGAAAGGAAACTGTGAGATTTTAAAACTGTTTGTTTAGGCTTTGCCAAAGTTAATTGCTTCTGAAAATCAAAATAACCATGGGAGACATCCAAACATCACAGAATAATTCCACACAGCCTTGCTGCTCATTAGCCGAGATGGTTGAGCAGCAGTCTTCGTCTAAATATAAAATAAAGTGAATCTACAAAGGTGTCTAAAGAGAAGGCAGCAAAGCCTTTCCCTGCAATAAACCCTTTCCCTGCAATAAAGATAGCATGTGTCCACCACAAAAGAGGAGCTCCATGGCTCTCCACACACACACACACAGTTTGTGCTACCCAAAGTTTCTGGAGTAGAACAACTACTTTTCAACTAAATCTGGCTACCAGTCTTAAAGAAAACTCCAAAAACAGCACAGTAAATAAAAAGCAACACTCAAAAATCAGGGGAATTTCAGACAAGAAACAATCAGGGCCAGCTAACACCTCTCAACAAAGGATTCCCCAGGCAGGAAGCAGCCAGGCTTTGAAGCTGTGAGGCCATTCAATGTTAATCAAGGTGAACAATTGCAACATTCACACTTGCCTCCACCAGACAGGAGTTCTTTCTCCCACCCTGGTCATTCCAGAGATATATAGTCCTCACTTGCCTAGATTCCAGCAGACTTCACAACCTCTGACTGCTGGAGAGTGAAAGAGAGAGGCTCTCGCACCTACGTTCATACAAAGAAACAGTGCAAAGATCGAGAGAAGATAAAGGTTCCTATTCTCCCATGCAAGCCAATGGCAGCAAAATAGCCTACTGGCAGAGCTCCCAAAAGCCTCCCCTGTTCAAAAATGTCAAAAATAGGGGGGGTGCACGGAGGGCTTCCAAGACACCTGCCATTAACGAAGTGATTCAGAAATTTTTGATATTTCTGATCTTTTTTTCCAGAAAATTTCAGAAATCATTTCAAAATCGAATCGCCAGCATCCCCTACATCCAAAACGAGTTTTGAACAATTTTTTTTTATCAAACAAGCCTACTGTCTACTAGGGTTCTTGGAAATTAGAGCATAATAACATCTAGAGTGCTGCACAATCTACACACTTGCTGTAGAGACATACATTCTTAAGAGAAGTAGAGTAGATTCAAATTACTATATTACTACTAGGCTTGGAAAATAGACGGTTTCATTTTCATTTTCAAATATCATATATCTCATGTGTCAAATGCAACAACTGTAGGCTAAATACGGCCTGCCCTGTCATTTTATGTGGCCCATTTGGCTTTCAATGCCAGGGCAAACTAGTAACATTTATAGTCTTACAATTATAAATGGCACTTTGAAGTCAACCATAAGGCTGATGTCCCCCCCCCCCCCCTTTTCCCGGTGAAAATGAGTTTGACATCTCTGCACTAGTTTGTTCATCTTCACAACAGTCTATTAAACTAAGTGTTTGAAAGAGAAGGTGACAAATACTTTTTTAAAGGCAGGAGATAGCAGCTAAGAACAATTTGCTGGTGAAAAGTATGCACGAGGAGTGTGATTGTCTAGCACAGTGTCAGGTAAAGTGCATTAGCTCTGAAAGCTTTAAAGCACAGGTATCATGACTTATGAGGATTATCTGACAAATATATGTCCTTGCTCCATGAAAGTTTATCCCCCAAGGCAGAATGGTTTTAAATTTTCCTAAAGAAATGAAAGGTTTGTACATGTGAAATAGTCACCATTTTGTTTTTGAATCCTGCAGCTTTAATTAGTTGCTTATAGGCTTTTTGAGCACCTAATGAAAACCCTGTTTCATAAGCAACTGTAAGCATGGCCTTATTAAAGATATTATCCAGTGTCGACTCCTTCTTATGTTGTTGTTGTTTCAGAAAATGAATGTAGTAATGAATAAAAGTGTCTTTATCACTTCACAGTCCTTTCAATGTCTCAAAGACTTTCTATTTCAATTTCTATTCAATTTCCATTTCCATTCAGCTAGCTAATAACTGCCTTTTGTTAAGGATGAATGTATTTTCAATCTATACTCAGCCACCAAGATTATTTATTTATTTTTCTGTTAATTTGCATGTAAAGCAGTTGTTGAGTTTTGAAAAATCCCATTTTAAAAGAAATCACAGTATCTGCATGTCACACTCTGGCTGCAAAAGAAGTACAGGTAGAGAAACAATTACTCAAGGCACGGAAATGAACATTATAGCAATAATAATCAGTCATTTCCAATTAGTCCTGTTAACATTCAGACTTACTTTGCAGCTTAACGGTTGCTCAGCAGGATTTTTCCCTTCTCTCTGTGTTTTGAGCACTTTGTGTTTCATTGTGCAATGAGTTTACTCAATAAATGTAACAATTCTTCCAAATTACACTGAATGCATTAGATTATCCTATCACTTGACACATTCTACCTGTCTAATTAAAAAGAATTAGAGATTTTTCTCTCTAAGTTCTGCATCAGCTATGTGAGTGATGAGAGTGTAATTTAAAAACTTACATACAATGTGAACAAAATAACATATATAAAAGTAACATGAAAAGAAGTAACAATCTACTGTTCCCTGCCAAGCAGATTTTACAACCCATAGCAGAAATTATCACCATTCATTTAACAAGGAATGTTTTATTTACTTCAATTTAATAGGTTTATAATAATCATAAACAATGTGTGAGATACTATACAATTATACCATTGTGGTTTCACTTTAATTGCTATCATAAGATCTCATGGAATCCTGAGTTTTGTATTATGGTGAGGCTCTAGAACACTGCTGGAAAATTCTAAGTAATATAGGTGTGCGAAATGCCAAAAAGGTGCTGTTTTCAGATCCATTTTCAGCTGCCCCCATTCCATTTACTGGGAAATTCTCAAAATCAGGAGGGGAAAAATACTGTTCCATGACCTGGCAGCCAAATATCCCATTTACGTTCTGGGAAGACCCGGCCCATTGCTGACAATGGGGGAACTTGCAAGGTTCCTCTTTTCATCATTTGTATGGTTATCGGTACAAAATAGCTACATGTTGATGACACATTTATGATTGCAAGCCCACCAAGTTTCAGAACATTGGGTCATCCACTGGTCCGTTCCAACTGAGACTTTGGCTATCCCATGTCCAGTCCGTCTTTGGTGGTCCGGATGCAAGAACATAGAATTTTCCCAAATCACAAAATGGATTTGTGCACACCCCTATTAAGTAATCCTTCCAAGACTCCAAATCCCAAGATTCCATAAGATATTGTCATGACAGTTATTATTTATTTATTTATTATTTGCACTTGTTAACCGCCACTCTCAGCCCGAAGGCGACTCGTGGCGGTGTACAGAACATAGAACATAAAGACAACAATTACAATAAATTCAGGGCCATAACACACATCTTACTAACACACAGCTAATTAAACTAAAAATCCGCTTCGTCTTGTTTGGGTCATAGTCAATCTCGTAGTCATAGTCCATTCCGGTGGTCATTCCAAAAACATAGCACTTAATTAAAGGCCTTTTCGAAGAGCCAGGTTTTCAGGCCCTTGCGGAAGGCCAGGAGGGAAGGCGCCTGTCTAATTTCAGCAGGGAGGGAGTTCCAGAGCCGGGGGGCCACCACCGAGAAGGCCCGCTCTCTAGTCCCCGCCAAGCGTGCCTGTGAGGCAGGCGGGACCGAGAGCAGGGCCTCCCCGGATGATCTCAAGGTCCTCGTGGGCTCGTAGGCCGAGATGCGGTACTCAAGGTATTTTGGGCCGGAACCGTTTAGGGCTTTGTAGGTTAGCACCAGCACCTTGAATTGGGCCCGGTAGCTGATCGGCAGCCAGTGGAGCTGGGACAGCAAGGGCGTTGTGCGCTCCCTGCGTCCCGCTCCGGTTAACACCATGGCTGCCGCGCGCTGGACTAGCTGGAGCTTCCGGGCCGTCTTCAAGGGCAGCCCCACGTAGAGAGCATTGCAGTAGTCGAGACGGGATGTGACCAAAGCGTGTACCACCGTGGCCAAGTCAGACTTCCCAAGATACGGGCGCAGCTGGCGCACGAGCCGAAGCTGTGCAAATGCTCCCCTGGTCACCGCTGAAACCTGGGGATCCAGGCTCAGCGATGAGTCCAGGGTCACACCCAAGCTGCGAACCTGCGCCTTCAAGGGGAGTGCGACCCCGTCCAGCACAGGCTGTAACCCTATACCCTGTTCGGCCTTGCGACTGACCAGGAGTACCTCTGTCTTGTCTGGATTTAATTTCAGTTTGTTCGCCCTCATCCAGACCGTCACAGCGGCCAGGCACCGGTTCAGGACTTCGACAGCCTCCTTAGTAGCAGGTGGGAAGGAGTGACAGAGTTGGACGTCATCTGCGTACAGGTGACACCGCACGCCGAAACTCCGGATGATCTCACCCAGCGGCTTCATGTAGATGTTAAACAGCATGGGGGACAGTATGGAGCCCTGAGGAACACCACAGGTCAAAGGCTGTGGTGTTGAGCAGGAGTCCCCCAATAACACCTTCTGGGTACGTCCCTCCAGAAATGACTGGAGCCACCGCAAAGCAGTGCCCCCAAGACCCATCTCTGCAAGGCGTCCCAGAAGAATACCGTGGTCGACGGTATCGAAGGCCGCTGAGAGGTCCAGAAGCACCAACAGGGACACACTCCCCCTGTCTAGCTCCCGGCGGAGATCATCCACTAAGGCGACCAAGACCGTCTCGGTACCATGTCCCGGTCTGAAGCCAGACTGTGCCGGATCCAGATAATCCGTGTCTCTCAAGAATACCTGGAGTTGTGAGGCCACCACGCTTTCCATGACTTTGCCCAAGAAGGGAAGATTGGAAACAGGCCGAAAGTTGTCAAATTTAGTGGGGTCCAGTGATGGTTTCTTCAACAGCGGCTTTATAATAGCCTGTTTTAGGCTCGCTGGAATCGTGCCTTCCCGAAGGGAGGCATTAACCACCACCGTTACCCACTCAGCCAATCCCCCTCTGGCCTCTTTCAGAAGCCAGGATGGGCAGGGGTCTAGGATGGACGTGGTAGGCCTCATTCCTCCAAGTATCTTGTCCACATCCTCGGGTTTCACAAACTGAAAAGAATCCATCAAAATAGGACAAGCAGGTGCTTGTGTCACATCCACAGAGACTGCATTTAATGTGGCGTCCAGTCCAGAACAGATCAAAGCGACTTTGTCTGCAAAGAACCGAGCAAATGCTTCACAGCGCGTGTCCGAGTTGTCAGGGCTCCCACCTGAAGTAGGGGGAGTTAAAAGACCTCTGACAATCCGAAACAACTCCGCCGGACGGTTTTTTGCAGACGCAATAGTAGCCGCAAAGAAAGTTTTCTTTGCGGCTTTTATTGCCGCGGCATATGCCCTTAAAAAGGACACAAACCGTGCTCGATTTGGCTCGCTTGGGTCCGAGCGCCACACGCTCTCTAGTTCCCTCTTCCTTCGCTTCATCGCTGCCAGCTCCCCAGTGAACCAAGGAGCTGGTTTAGCTCGGTTACTTGAGAGGGGACGTTCCGGAGCGATCCTGTCAATTGCCCTGGTCATCTCCCCATTCCAGAGAGCGACCAAGGCCTCGACATGGTCACCAACGAGGTGGCGGGAAAATACCCAAGAGCCGTCAGGAATCCGTTCGGATCCATAAGCCTCCTGGGGCGGACCATCTTAATGGGTCCTCCACCTTTGCGGAGGTTAGGGGGTGCAGTGAGCCTAAATCTGATCAGGAAGTGGTCGGTCCATGGCAACGGAGAGATGGACAACTCCTCCACACCGCCACCTTGCTCCCATCCCTGGCAGAAAACCAAGTCCAATGTGTGTCCAGCACAGTGGGTGGGGCCAGTTATTTGTTGGGACAGCCCCATGGTTGCCATGGCAGACATGAAGTCCTGAGCCGCTCCTGTGAGGGTCGTCTCGGCATGGATGTTGAAGTCCCCCAGCACAAGGAGCCGTTGGGACTCCACCACCAGGCTCGAGACCACCCCCGCTAGCTCAGGCAGGGAGACTGTAGTGCAGCGAGGTGGACGGTACACTACAAGAATCCCTATTCTGTCCCGGTCACCCACCCTCAGGTGGACGCATTCGAAATTTGTGGTCTGCGGGATGGGACTCCTGATCAGATGGATGGAATCTCTATAGACCACTGCGACCCCGCCTCCCCGTCCTCCGGCTCTTGGTTGGTGTTGCACGGAGAAACCTGGAGGACAAAGCTGGGAGAGGTTTACGCCCCCAGCTTCATCCAGCCAGGTCTCCGTGATGCACGCCAGATCTGCCCGCTCCTCCAGGATTAAATCCTGGATCCAGGTTGTTTTACCGTTAAAGTGGTATTATGACACAATATCTGTGTAATGTAAAATTTATTTATTTATCGTGTCAGGGGCAACCAGACCATTGTATTACATTTCTAACAGAACAAAACAAACAAACAGATAAAAAAACATGAAGTTTGCAAACTTGGTAGTTGAGTAATGTAAAATCAACATATCTTAGTTACTCCTAGTGCAAACAATTATACTTTCTGCCATTTAAACAAACCCAATTGGCCATACTGTGACTCTTGCTTGCTTTATGACCAAATTATTAGACCAAATTCACATAATGCAATACTTAACTGGAAGAAGACAGCCTTCGCAGAAGAAAATTCTGTGAATAAACTGGAAAATTGTAGTTATTGACCATCCTTTAGAGCAAGGGTCCTCAAACTTTTTAAACAGATGGCCAGGTGACAGTCCCTCAAACTGTTGGAGGGCCTGATTATAATTTGGAAAAAGCATGAATAAATTCCTATGCACACGGCACATATCTTATTTGTAGTGCAAAAAACACTTAAAAACAATACAATAATTAAAAAGAAGAACAATGTCAAACAAATATAAACTTATTAGTATTTCAATGGGAAGTGTGGGCCTGCTT
This sequence comes from Anolis sagrei, assembly GCF_037176765.1. Classification (NCBI taxonomy): domain Eukaryota; kingdom Metazoa; phylum Chordata; class Lepidosauria; order Squamata; family Anolidae; genus Anolis; species Anolis sagrei. The sequence goes on along the minus strand of NC_090022.1, from coordinate 248,715,259 downwards.
TTGGCTGATGAGATAGGACTGTAGATGTTGTTGTGTGCTTTCAAGTTGTTTCAGACTTAGGTTGATCCTGCGTGAGGGCCGGGTAAATGACCTTGGAGGGCCGTATCCATTCCCCGGGCTTTAGTTTGAGGACCCCTGCTTTAGAGCATAGATTGAATTGAGCACACATTTTTCCCTCGTATGTATCTGTTCAAGAGCAGCCTTTAAAGTTTAAATTGGAAAGCATGAATTTCTCTGTTCAGTTGCCCTTCATTTGGATAGTGTGCCATGTGGGTATGGTGAATCCACAACTACATTGTTTAATTGTTTGGAATTTGCCTATCAGGTATGTTAAAGCAAGACCTCCATTACCAGTTTGTGAAAGTCTTCATTTAGTTTCTCTCTAGGCAACAATTTTCATTTTCTACTCCTAGAGAGAAGATCAAGGAGCCTGCAACTAAGGCTGACATATATCCTTTTTCCCCTTCTAGGTGCATAATGGTATCATGCAGGGCATGGCATAACACTACTTAATTGCATGGCCACAGATTGAATCAACATCATTGATTTGCCAAGATATATGTAGACATAAAACAAGAGTTAGCCAGAATCAATGACATGCATAAATGGCAGTATTTCCTCAGACCTTAGTACAAAATAAACAATTACAAAAGACCTTGCAATAGTGCAGATATGTTGCTGTGGTACAGCAGTGTGTGATGAACAGGATTAATTTTACAGAGTGTCGAGTGAATAAATAAATGGTTAATAAGCCCAAAACAAATAGAAGCATATACAGTATATAAATAGTTACATATACTCCATTCCATACATGATGCCAACATTCCAGGGAATTACCACTTAAGTCTTGTTTCCTTTGACACAAGAGATTAGAAATATTTCAGGAATGTTTATAATTTTTAGTTTCCTGACAAATATTTGAGCCTAGAAATCCATTGTGTCCCATGATAGATGCTTACAAAATATGCTCAGAAAGAAGTCTGGTTCAGTCTTCAGCGGAGGTCAGGTAGCCTTTGGATGCCTTGAAAATACAGCATATTGTCAATTTGCTTTTATTGTATTTTTTTATTCTCAGTGAAGGACAGCAGTGGATATTTACACAATTTTCTGTCTCATGTACCAAAATAACTTGCTTGGCTTTGGGAAATACTCACCTTTCCTTGGGATGTTGAGAAGTATTGGCCATACTATCATATAAGTTTAGAAATATTAGTTAGCTATCAATCCAAAGACACTGGCTGACTTCTCTACAGCTCAATGTATATATTGTACCTTAACTCTTATAAAGAAAGAAGCCATCCCATTATCTGAGTAGAGTGACAAAAGGCAAGGGTTTAGTCATAAAAGAAGGATTGGTCTCTTCTATTTTTTCCACCATGGCAGCAATTATAGACTTTTGGGATGCCTGAGTGGAAAAAAATGGTAGTGGCGAGTGCTCTATATCATTTCTCCTCAAAGGAGTGCCAAAAATAGAATAATAATAATAATAATAATAATAATAATAATAAATTTATTGCCTGCTTCTCCTTGTGACTCAAGGTGGAATACAACATAATTAGAACAAGAGATAAAACACTATTAAAAGATATAAACAAGATACATGGAGTTAAAATACAAGTTAAAATCCACCAATAAAGTTCAGATTAAAACTCACAATTTAAAATTGACCAGATAGGCTGTCCAGAAGAGTGGGTCTTCAATGTTTTAAATTCCAGCAGCTGATCGAGTTGTTGAAGCTCTTCTGGCCGGTCATTTCACAGTCATGGGGCAGGTGATGAAAAGGTCCTCTGGGTGATGGTTGCCAGACTGATTCTGGCAGGCTGGAATGGATGCCTCCCCCCCCCCCCCGAGGACTTCAGTGGTTGGGGAGGATTGTATGGGAGAAAGTGATCCTGTAGGTTACCTAGACCCAAACCATGTAGGGCTTTAAAGATCAAAACCAACCCTTTGTACTAATTGGCAACCAGTGGAGTGACTAGTATAGGTGTAATATGCTCACTCCTGGATATTCATGCAATCAATCTGACTGCTGTGTTATTAATTAATTGGAATTTCTGAAGTTGGTACACAGGTAGCCCAATGTAGAGCACATTGCAGAAGTCCAACCTTGAGGTTACCAGCACATTTGCAGCCCTCTTTAAATCCTCAGATTTTAGGAAGAAGTGCAGTTGGTGTATTGGCCAAAGTTTACAGTAAACATTCCTCACCGTCATATCAATTTGGGTTGGCATTTGAAGGGATGGATCCAAGAGCACTCCCAAGCTGTGAACATAGTCTTTTAAGGAGAGACTATCCCCATCCAGAACTGATTGACACCTTCATCCCTGGATTAGGACTCTTAATGGCAAGCACATTTGTTTTGTCTGGATTCAATTTCCATTTGTTTTTCCTCATTCACCCTATTATCTCCTTCAGGCATTCATACACTCTTCTTAGCTTGAACTGTTTTGGAAGGGATGGAGAAATATATTTGGTTGTAAACAGAATACTGATCACATCCCACCCCATGCCTATGAATGATCTTTCCCAGCAGTTTCATGTAAATGTCATAAAGCATTGAGGATAGAATGGTGCCTTGTTGGATACCATATAACAGCTCCCTTATTTAGGAGCAACTATCTCCAAGCACTACCATCTGGAATCTGCCTCAGCGGTATGACTGGAACCACTGCAGCACAGTGCCTCCGATTCCCAATCCGCCCACCCCCAGCGCTCCAGAAGAATACCATAGTTAATGGTATCAAAAGCCGCTGAGAGATCTAAAAGCATCATCTGGGACTCACACTCCTTGTCAGTGTTAAGATGGAGATCTTCCACTTAGATGACCATAGCAGTTTCAACTCTGTATCCTGTTCTGAAGCCAGTTTGAAATGGGTCAAGAATTAAGGTTACATTCAAGACTTCCTGGAGCTGGAAAGCAACTGTGTCTTAATCACCTTGCCCTTAGTCTCCTCCTACAGCATATGTATGACAAGTAGAGAGGAGTGTACCATGTGGAAATGTGGAAGCACGAGTAGCTTGTTTACATAGCTGAACATCTTGATTCCCCATTATGGCTGACAAAGTAGCTTACCATTGAAAGTAGATAGGCAAAATGTAACATTAGTGGAAATCCTTCAGAGAAATTGCCCAACTAATATGATCCAACTTTAATTTTGTTTAGCATCTTTCATACAATTATCCGCTAGTGCAGTGGCAGGTTAAATTCTGCAGTTGTAGAGATTCAAATGAGAAAGTTGTAAGAGAGTTTGAAGATAAAGATAAGAAATTGAAAAGCAATAGAGATTATAGGAAGCAAAGATATGCTAAACTAGAAAGCAGCTGCGACTGCCTCTTGAATGAAGGGAGGGAGGCATGTATGAACTAACCTACTAGGGCTTTCAAAACACATACATTCAATTGCACATTCAGCATCACATTTTTATAGTAACCTTTTTAAAAGCACACATTAAAAACATGTGAATGTAATTGTTTCATTCACATGTAAAATAGAAAGAGAGAGATATATGCTGGGGTATACATTCATGAGCTTTAAAACCTAAACAATCTGATATAGTGAAAGCAGAACTGTGTTTGTAATAGAAGACAGCAGATATGCATTGCTTGAAATAATTCCTTGAACTTTAGTCATATAAACAAATTGATGAATAGGCATCATGACATTATGTCATTACATCTTTCCTATTAACAAAGACAGAAGCATTGTTAGGAAGCATTTATTGTGGCAAAGCTCTTCTCTCCCGCATATTTCCATTATTGTGAAAGAAATTTCTAAGCTCTCCAATTGTCCTTGGAATGGACAAGGCTCTCTCCATCAATTAAACAAACAGTGTTTTGACAGCTTTATGGATCTTGTAAAATTTACTAGTTCAGGGAACCTCACTTGTTGTCTTTTGTTTATATACATTATATGCTATAGCAATCTGGCACTTTAATTGTCATAGTTTCAGATTTGGAGAATTTATAATTTCTTTCTTAAAATTCCCTAGTAGAGAATTCTGGGCAGGCATGTAGCCGGGGGGGGGGGGGGTTGAGGGGCTTCAGCCCCCCCCCCCCCCCAAATTCTCATAGTGGTTCACGAAAAGGCCTTACTGGTGCATTATTTTAACTGTTATGTTTATTCATATCATGATCTGATCACCATACTCAATATATCCCATATGCATGGGGATATTGGGGTAATGATACAAAAGGTTTGCTAGGGTAGACCCTCTTTCACTCAGACTCAGCCCCCCCGAAACTCAGCCCCCCCCCGAACCCCCCCCCCCGAAATTTTTTTAGCCTCCCCCCCCCCCCGAAATGAAATCCTGGCTACGGGCCTGATTCTGGGTCACATGCCTGTACTACAGCAGTCTAGCAGATAATTGTAAATTGTTTACCAGATTTCAAACCTCATAGATCCATAACAGTAAAATGATATCAAATGCTGTAACTATGTAATGTAGGCCCCTTTCACACTGCCCCTATATCCCAGGATCTGATCCCAGATTATCTGTTTATTCCAGATTATCCCACTTTGGAGACTAATATAATCCAGTTTAAAACAAATAACCTAGGATGAGAACCTTGGATAAAGAGCAGTGTAGAAGGGGCCACAGAAGCGCACTATGGTCAAGATATTACACTGCTTCAATGTAGCAAAAATATGAGCCAGTATAATTAAATTATCATTGAATACAAATCAAATTTAACATATGTAAACCACTGGACAACATAGCAACTTCAATGGGAAATGTTCAGCATTAATGCATAGAGGCAACTCACTTATACTTTATTGTGCTACTGCATGCAGAACAGATCCAGATGTGAAATTCCACTTATGCCATTGTCAGCTGGATATTATTATTGTTCATTATAAAAAAAATCCACTCTGCATGTGCAGGGCAATGTACATCTGCATATGACACTACTAGGATGCTGGCCTACACACACACTCTCACACACATATTGTTCTTGGCTTTCTTATGAGGATGATAGACTTATAGAAATGGTAATGTACCATTTCTTCTGAAATGCATATACATTAATTCCTTCCCTGATACATGTTCAACAAAAGTTAAATGGCAGTTAATGTGGGGTCAAATTATATTAATTCTACCATGTATATGCTCTAAGAAACTCACAATTTCTCTACATATTGTCTTAGAAAATCCAGAAAAAAAAATCACCATAGGTCAACAATTGACTTGAAGGTACATTAACCCATGCAGAGTAATTTATTTAGAAACATGCATACATTTAAAGAAAATCTTTACTAATACAAAAAGACTCAATTTGGCAATCTTTAAATTCTTTTGTTTTTTCTCCCATGCAGACAGCACAGGAAATTAGATTCTCTTCATTTTTATCATGTTTCAATGTGATTTCCTTGATAAGCTGATGACTCATCACAAAGAGGTTGCTTTATTCAAGGAGCAATAGGAAAGCTGCTATAATGGATTCTCTATAAGGAAAACAAACTTCTTGACAGAATAATCCATATTGAGACATATGCTAAATACCTGAAACCACAATTCACTTGGGTCTGATTTACTAAAGTGTTTCCTATTTCAGATGCTCTATTTTTCACACCTATGAAATATTAAATGATACCTACAATGTGGTTGAAAAAAATTACAACTGCACTATGGTTGATCAAAACTACATGCCATCCAATATTTCACAGGTGAAAAATGGGACACTTGTGACCAAGCAACATCAGACTGTAGATAGGGTGGCTAAAATTATCAATGAATAACATGCAAGCTAAAGAGAGGCTTTAGCCTGAGACTACCATGATAGGACAATTTTACTGTCATCCTCTCCTTTGACCCCTTGTACTGACTTGAATTCAAGATACATTTCCACTATGGATTCATTTTGTGGCAACTAAAATAAGGTGAGAAAAAAGAGTTTGACTGGGCATTTTGAAAGCAGCTGAAAAGGTAAGATGATTGAGAATTCATTGGGATTGCGATTTCGCCTGTCCCAATGAATTCTTAATACTGATATTGAATCCATTTTCTCATATCTGTTTTATTGTACTACTTATTAGGGCTGGGCGGTTTCGTTTTGTAATTTCGAAATTCGTTAAAATTCGTTATTTTTTTTATAACGAAGCGATTTTGAACCATTCAGGAGCATCTAAAAAACGAAACGAATTTTTCAATTCGTTTCGTAATTGCTTCGTATTCGTTTCGTATTAGTTTCAAAATCGTTTTGAAATCGTTTCGTTATTATTTCCGCATGTCTGGGGCAAGTTTTATAGCTGTTGTTTGTTTAATCAGTGAAAAAAAATTATAAATATCACACCAACAGTCAACAACAGAGGGAGAGGGAAGCTTCAAAAGTTCCCCCTGTCCCATTTGGAGGTTTTTTAGCGTATTGCGCGGTCGCGTCCGTCATTAACGAATCGATTCGTATTCATTTCGAAATTGTTTCATAATTGTTTTGTAATTTACAAAAATTCGTAAATATTGAACTTTTTTAAAGAAAAATTTCGGAATTCTTTTAAATATCGAAATGCAAAAAACTCCAAAAAACAAATCGAGTTTAGAAACAAATTTTTCCATGGTTGCCCAGCCCTACTACTTATATATTACTTTCATTCCAAGGGTGTACTTGCACTGTAGAATGAATGCAGTATAATACCGCTTTAATTGCTATGACTCAATGCTATAGAATTCAAAGAGTTGTAGTTTTACAAAGTCTTTTGCCTTCTAAACCAATTAATGTTCGGTGCCACATCAAACTACTGGTTAGATTATTAGAGGTTTTGAAATGGCCAAATTTAACAAATTAAATTTGGTTTTAACATTTGAGGCATGGAAATTTGGTCTGTACTGAAACAAATATGTATAAAGACCAGGAAAAATCAGTTTCCAAGAGTTGTGGATGGAAAATGTTATTATTACTTTATATACATACTTGTATTTTGTATTAGATACCTACTGATAATTTAAGAAATTTTGAATACTGGATAAGTTAGTATCAATTAATAAGATTGGTATGGATCACATAAAAATGGATTGGTACTATAGGATTGTATAAGTCTGATGTAATACAAAAGGAAGCATGATATAATGCTACACAATAACAACTTGTTTATATAAATAATAATCTACTAACAGTTTAAATGAAAATTGTAGAATTCCTTTTAAAGATAATAATTAATAACTAATCACCAAAAAAGAATTCAAACAAATAGCCAACACCTGTAGGAAAAAGGTCCGCAAGGCTAAAGCACAAAACGAGCTCAGGCTTGCCAGGGACATTAAAAACAATAAAAAAGGATTCTTTTCTTATGTCAGTAGAAAAAGGAAAAACAAGGAGGCGATAGGACCTCTTCGAGGAGAAGATGGGGCAATGCTGACAGGGGGTAGGGAAAAGGCAGAACTACTTAATGCCTTCTTTGCCTCGGTCTTCTCACAAAAAGAAAGTCATCTTCAACCTCAGCAAGATGGAGTGGATGAGGGATTAGAGGACATCCAACCCCAAATTGGAAAACAAGTCATCCAGGAATACCTGGCTGCTCTAAATGAGTTCAAGTCCCCAGGGCCAGATCAACTACACTCAAGAGTACTAAAGGAACTAGCAGAAGTCATTTCGGAAACATTGGCAATCATCTTTGAGAGTTCTTGGAGAACGGGAGAAGTTCCAGCAGATTGGAGGAGGGCCAATGTGGTCCCAATCTTCAAGAACAGAAAAAGGATGACCCAAACAACTACCGTCCAGTCAGCCTCACATTGATACCAGGCAAGATTCTGGAAAAGATTGTTAAGGAAGTGGTCTGCAAACACTTAGAAACAAATGCGGTAATCGCTAATAGTCAACATGGATTTATCAAAAAAATGTCATGCCAGACTAATCTGATCTCTTTTTTCGATACAGTTACAAGCTGGGTAGATGCGGGGAATGCCATGGATGTAGCGTACCTGGATTTCAGTAAGGCCTTCGACAAGGTCTCCGACGACCTTCTGGCAAACAAACTAGTCCAATGTGGACTAGGCAAAACTATAGTGAGGTGGATCTGTAATTGGTTAAATGGACGAACCCAGAGGGTGCTCACTAATGCTTCCTCTTCATCTTGGAAAGAAGTGACGAGCGGAGTGCCGCAGGGTTCCCTCCTGGTCCTGGTCCTGTTCAACATCTTTATTAATGACTTAGATGAAGGGTTAGAAGGCAGGATCATCAAGTTTGCAGACGACACCAAATTGGGAGGGATAGCCAATACTCCAGAGGACAGGAGCAGGATTCAAAATGATCTTGACAGATTAGAGAGATGGGCCAAAACTAAAAAAATGAAGTTCAACAGGGACAAATGCAAGATACTCTACTTAGGCAGAAAAAAACAAAATGCAAAGATACAGAATGGGGGATGCCTGGCTTGAGAGCTGTACATGTGAAAAAGATGTTGAAGTCCTCGTCGACAACAAGTTAAACATGAGCCAACAATGTGATGTGGCGGCAAAAAAAAGCCAATGAGATTTTGACCTGCATCAATAGGAGCATAGTGTCTAGATCTAGGGAAGTAATGCTACCCCTCTATTCTGCTTTGGTTAAACCACACCTGGAATATTGTGTCCAACTCTGGGCACCACAATTGAAGAGAGATATTGACAAGCTGGAATGTGTCCAGAGGAGGGTGACTAAAATGATCAAGGGTCTGGAGAACAAGCCCTATGAGGAGTGGCTTAAGGAGCTGGGCATGTTTAGCCTGAAGAAGAGAAGGCTGAGAGGAGATATGATAGCCATGTATAAATATGTGAAAGGAAGCCACAGGGAGGAGGGAGCAAGCTTGTTTTCTGCTTCCTTGGAGACTAGGACGTGGAACAATGGCTTCAAACTACAAGAAAGGAGATTCCATCTGAACATGAGTAAGAACTTCCTGACTGTGAGAGCCATTCAGCAGTGGAACTCTCTGCCCCGGAGTGTGAACTTTTTTATTTTTTTAATTTGAAACATTTATATTTTCCCTTCTCACCCCAAAGGGGGACTCAGAGTGGAGCACAGCATATATATGACATGTATTCCATGTTGGAACATATCATAATTATAAATATACACAAACACTGCAATCAGTTTCATCAACTTTAAAATCAGCTGTTTAAAACCATCTCAAAACACCATGCTGGCTCTGGTAAGCGGAGTGGGTTTTCTATGGCCTTATTGCAGTCTCTCAAAGGCTTGGGACTATTAAGATTAATCTTCAATAAAGAAGAACCGGAAAAGAAAATAAGAACATAAATATAAAAAGGAACAAGAAGATATAATTATTAGACATAAAATTTACTTTTTATTTAGAATTTTCAGTATCTTATGTAATGTGTGCCAATAGAACGGAGATGAAAATTCAGTTGAAAAAAAATGATAATTTTGTATAAGAACCCCCCGCATCTCAACAACCTCTACTTTCTTCATTCTTACTTTATGATATATTAGATATAGGTTAACTAATAACAACTCTGCTATCCCAAATTATTCTTTTTTCTTTTCTTTCCCCCCTCACCTCTGCCCCCATTCCCTCTCTGTGAATTTTTATGGTATTGTTATTTAGAAATGCTGAATAAAATTATTTGGGTGGAAAAAAAGACTGGTGAGATTTGCATTTCACCAGTATCCAGGCCTGGGACCTTCTTAGTCTGGAATCAGCAATGTAAGAAAGCCTAGTATCAGTAATAGCTATGTAGTGGGATAAAGGCACTATACTTCCAAAAAGGTTGATCATCACAAATGTTAGGACGGATAGTACTTTTATTTCAACTAACTATTCATCTCCAGCAAAGGATCACTGCCTTGTAGTGGTGCCAGAGCTTGAGCACCTCAATGAAGTCACGAGTGAAACCATGAAAGGCAACCCAAGATAGGATGGTCATGGCAGGGAGGTCAGACAAAGTGCAATCCCTAGGGCAATAGCAATGCAAACCACTCCAGTATTCTTGCCAAGAAAACTGAATGGACCAGTACAACCAGAAATATGTTGGTATGCCATTGGAAGATGGGACTCCCGGGTTGGAAGATGGCCAAAATGCTACTGGGTAGGAGCAGAGGATAAGTTCAGCCAACCCTAGATGTGATGACGCAGCTAGCTCAAAGCCAAAAGGAAGGCTAGTGGCCGATGGTGCTGGAGGTGAATGACGAATCCAATGCTCTAAAGATCAATATACCATAGGAACCTGGAATGTAAGATCTAGGAGCCAGGGCAAACTGGATGTTGCTATTGGTAAGATGTCAAGATTAAAAATAGACATTCTGGGGGACAGCGAACTGAAATGGACCAGAATGGGCCACTTCACATCAGATGACCACCAGATCTACTACTTTGGAGAAGAGGAACACCAAAGAAATGGAGTAGCCTTCATAATTAATAAGAAAATTGCTAAAGCCATGCTTGGATACAACCCAAAAAATGACAGAATGATCTCGATTCGAGTGCAAGGAAAGCCTTTCAACATTACAGTGATCCAAATATACACCCCCAACCACAGCTGCTGAAGAAGCAGAAGTGGATCAGTTCTATGAAGATCTGCAGCACCTACTGGATACTACATCAAAAAGAGACGTTATTTTCATTACAGGAGACTGGAATGCCAAGGTGGGCAGTCAAATGACAACTGGGATCACAGGCAAGCATACTCTGGGACAACAAAATGAAGCAGGACGCAGGCTGATGGAATTTTGCCAGGAAAACTCACTGTGTAGAATGAACACTCTCTTCCAAGAACCTAAAAGATGCTTTATACATGGACTTCACCAGATGGTCAACACCGAAATCAGATTGACTACATCCTTTGGTGAAAACAAGACCTGGGGCTGAGTGTAGTTCAGATCATGAACTTCTTATTTCACAATTTAGAATAAAACTAAAGAGATCAGGGAAAATACACAAACCAGTTAGATATGATCTCACTAACATTCCTAGCGAATATACAGTGGAAGTGAAGAACAGATTTAAAGGACTACATTTAGTAAATAGAGTCCCAGAAGAACTACGGACAGAAGTCCGCAACATTGTTCAGGAGGCGGCAACAAAGTACTACCCAAAGAAAAAGAAAACCAAGAAGGCAAAATAGTTGTCTGCTGAGACGCTGAAAATAGTCCAAGAAAGGAGGAAAGCAAGAGTAAGCAGTGATAGGGAAAGATATGTCCAATTAAATGCACAATACCAGAGGTTAGACAGAAGGGATAAGGAGCTATTTTAAACAAGCAATGCATGAAAGTGGAAGAAGACAATAGAATAGGAAGGACCAGAGACCTTTTCCAGAAAATTAGAAGCATTGGAAGTAAATTTCAGGCAAAAATTGGCATGATAAGAAACAAAGATGGCAGGGACCTAACAGAAGCTGAAGAGATTAAGAGAAGGTGGTGAGACTATACAGAAGATCTGTATAGGAAGGATAATAATATTGAGGATAGTTTTGACAGTGTGGTGAGTGAATTAGAACCAGACATCCTGAGGAGTGAGGTTGAATGGGCCTTAAGAAGCATTTCTAACAACAAGGCAGCAGGAGACAATGGGATCCCAGCTGAACTGTTTAAAACCTTGAAAGATGATGTTGTCAAGGTGATGCGTGCCATATGCCAGCAAATATGAAAAACACAAGAATGGCCATCAGACTGGAAAAAATCAACTTATATCCCCATACCAAAAAAAGGAAATGCTAAAGAATGTTCAAACTTTTGTACAGTGGCCCTTATTTCTCATGCCAGTAAGGTAATGCTCAAAATCCTGCAAGGAAGACTCCAGCAATACATGGACAGAGAGCTGCCAGATGTACAAGCTGGGTTTAGAAAAGGCAGAGGAGCAAGAGACCAAATTGCCAATATCCGCTGGGTAATGGAGAAAGGCAGTTAGTTTTTTAAAAATAACATCTATTTCTGCTTCATTGACTATTCTAAAGCCTTTGACCGTGTGGATCATAATAAATTGTGGCTTGTTCTTGGTGGTATGGGCATACCAAGCCACCTTGTCTCTCTCTTGAGGAATCTCTATAAGGACCAAGTAGCAACAGTAAGAACAGACCATGGAACAACAGACTGGTTCAAGATTGGGAAAGGCGTATGGCAGGGTTTTATACTCTCACCCAACCTATTCAACTTGTATGCAGAACACATCATGCAATGTGCAGGGCTTGAGGAATGCAAGGCTGGGGTGAAAATTGCTGGAAGAAATATTAACAACCTTAGATATGCAGATGACACCACTGAGGAGCTGAGGAGCCTTCTAATCAAGGTGAAAGAAAAAAGCGCAAAAGCTGGGTTGCAGCTAAACATTAAAAAAACCAAGATTATGGCAACAAAAATAATTGACAACTGGGAAATAGAGGGGGGAAATGTGGAGGCCGTGACATACTTTGTATTTCTAGGTGCAAAGATTACTGCAGACGCAGACTGCAGCCAGGAAATCAGGAGATGCTTACTTCTTGGGAGGTCGACAGGGAGCTCTTGTGTGGGCTGGTCCATGAGGTCACAAAGAGTCGGAAACGACTGAATGAATGAAAAACAACAGCAATCATATTTTCCTTCTACTCTGGCAAAACCTGGATCTGTGGCAAAAAGAGCAACTGATGGGTACAGAGCCCACATAACTTGGTGGTTGAACACTTCAACTTCACTATGGCCTTTAAAATCTACTGTACAGCTCTGATCTTGTCAAAACCGTTTTGTTATATGAGTGACTTTTCACAGATCATGCAGATATGGCTTGTATTTTGGTGGTTTTGTGTGCAATAAAATTGATTTATTATGGGCTACAGTGAATTGGCCTTAATTTTTTTTCCACTGTTCTGGTATTTGAACTCTAGTAAATTTGTATGACAAAATTATTGCAACGTTGTATGAAAAAACACATACAAATAAACACAAGGTTGCATGCTCAAAAAAGATAAAGAAAATGATGTGTCAGGAGGTGAGGGGAGGAAAAATCCTCCCCTCCTGATACATCATTGTAAAGCACTAGGAGTACTCTATGTAGGGGCCTGCATTTCCATCAGGCTCCTTTGGTAAATTGGTAACTGGGGGGGGGGGATGGGGATCTGGGGGTTGGCTGGATGCCATTCCTCTAGGGAAAGCCCAGGGTTGTGGTAGGATGAGGCAGGTAATTTTAACCTGTTTCCTCCTGGGTTTTAGGTAAGTGTAGAAGGGTCCTGAGACTTTGAGCCCTGGCATTATTGGGAATATGTGCTAATAGGAGTCCAAGCTTTAAAAGCACCACTCATACAAAAATCAAATATTGATGTGAATTACTTCTTGCTCTCTTTCAATGAGGCTCCATTTACACTGCTGTATAATCAAGTTTCATAATGAAGTTTAACCCTGTTGAACTACATTATAAGGTTCAACACTGCCATATGATGCAGTTCAATGCAGTTAAACTACATTATGTGGGTATATTGGGCCTGAGACTTGTCTTTCTACTTGCATGCCCGAGGAATCTAGCAATTCTCTGAGAATTCAACCAGGCCTCTGAGGCTTGAAAGCAATAGTAACCAGTAGGGCTGGGCGGTTTCGTTTCGTTAATTCGTAATTCGTTAAAAATTCGTTTTTTTATAACGAAGCGATAACGAACCATTTTGGAGCAACTTAAAAATGAAACAAATTTTTCAATTCGTTTCGTAAATGCTTCGGATTCGTTATGTATTCATTTCGTTATCGGTTTGAGGTCATTTCGTTATTATTTCCGCATGTCTGGGGCAAGTTTTATAGTTGTTTTTTGCTTAATTAGTGAAAAAAATTATAATATCACACCAACATTCAACAACAGAGGGAGAGGGAAGCTTCAGAAGTTCCCCCTGTCCCATTTGGAGGTTTTTTAGCGTATTGCGCGGTTGCGTCCGCCATTAACGAATCGATTCGTTATTGTTTCGTATTTGTTTCGTTAATGTTTCGTAATTTTTTAAAATTTACGAAATTTTGTAAATATCGAACTTTTTAAAAGAAAAATTTCGGAATTCTTTTAAATATCGAAACGCAAAAAACCCCCAAAAACTAATCGATTTTAGAAACAAATTTTTTCGTTGTTACCCAGGCCTAGTAACCAGGTATCTAAAGAGTCACCTTCTATATTGTGAACTTGATTTTGTGAATGTATTATTGTTAGTTAGATCACTGTTGGATACAAGACCTTCTTCTGTTGTAATGACCTACTGTGTAAAGTCCTTTCTGGGTATGTTCACTTGGTGTTAACCTTATTTTGGCTTTTTAAAATTTGTCCATAACTTTACAACTGCTTATTTTTACAATCTGTTGAAGGCTTTCTCCTTTTTTTTACTGTTTGTATTGCTTTGTTACTTATAAGTTGTTCTGAGAGCCTTGGCTAAAGGAGCCTAATCAATGTTTTAAATAAAACCAAACAAAGTCTTCTCAGACAGGCTCTAGGGCACAACTACTGCATGGCAATGGCAAGGAATGATGATTTTCCACCTTAGAGGCTAAAAATTTAGTACATCCCCCTGTACTTTCCCTTAAGATTTTAAGATTAAGTTACATATTTAGATTCACATCAACTTTGTGCACTATTTTTGGTTAGCAATACCTGTTGAAAAATGCATTAAAATGAAATTAACATGCTTTAAGTAAACCAGTTTCATGAAAGATTGTATTGTTAAATGCTATTTTTATATCTTTATTTGTTCTAAAATAATACTTTGACACTTTACAGCATTCACTTAAATGCTGATAAAGTAATCCTAGCATTGAATTTCTTTTGAAGTTTCCACTGCCTTTATCTTTTGGGATACAAGATTGTGCTACTTTCAAACGGTGTTACATTCTGTATGCTACTGGGTATCATTTGATCAGCATAGCTGAAACTGCAAGTGCTGAACTAACATTTTTATAACCATTTTACTAAATGGGAGTAAAGCAGTCAGAGCAAATGGAATGAGCTTTGAGTTCAATATGAATATCACTGCATTACAAATAGGGAGAGCAGTGACACGAGAAAATGTTGGAAGCTAGTTAGGTCAACACATCATTAGAATCCATTTTTTATCAATACAAATAGGACATTAATGTTTTGCATCTCAACCACTTGTTGAAGATGCCCTAACAATAAAGTGATTTGCCTTCATGCCTGACCTTAACCCTGCAGGCTCTTTGGAAAGTAACACCTTCAAAAGGACATAAATATTGCTAATTAAGAAAACAAAAAAAGTTTCCAAAGAAGAGATGTCAAAAAGTTATCTGGTTGGGCAGGAGAATGGCAAAGCTCATTGTCAAACACATGGCTAAACATGGCTTACTATTTTGGGTTTTTGTTCAACTCAGCCCCACCAAGGCTAGCCAGTTAAAGGATTGTGTCTTAAAGCCATCTGAGTGAGAATAAATTAACTGAGACCCCATCTACACTGCCATATAATCCAGTTACAGAATGCAAATTAACTGTATTGAACTGGATTATATGGCAATTATATGGCAGTGTAGATGGGACCTAAGTCAATATAATAACTTGGTAAAATCAGAACCGATGGAATTTCGATTAATTCCCCGAGTCCCTTGGCTGGTTACAGGACATACTAACTAGGGACTTCTGGGAGAGGGAGTAAAGAAAAGCAACTCTTCCAAGACCTTCAAATCAAGCTACAAGCAAATTTGGGGGAAGTTCAAAGTGGTGGGGACAATTGGTAAAAATGGCTGTCTTCTTCTAACTAGAGAATCTCATAATTGAATCTCTGGATAGGAGATGCTCCAGCTGAAAGCACAGTTAAGCTCAGAGCTATAGTAGTGAGGTCTTTCAAATCTTGCACTAGCTAAAGCATTCCATAATTCAATATCTGGCTAGGAGATGCTTCTGCTGAAAGCACAGGTAAAGTCAAAGCCATAGTAATAAAGTCTTCCAAATCCCCACGAATGTTGGATAACAAAGTAGACAGAAACAAAGTGATGCTCAACAAAATCATGCCACAACAAAATAATCTGAACAAAATCATTATGAGGAGGAATGGTAGGAATTTATCCCAGGGCCCATGCAGACAGGCCTATATCCCAATTTTTAACCTGTTTTTAACCTCGTTTTTATTAATATTGTGTAAATTGTCATTTATTTATTTATTTATTTATTTACTTGTATACCACAGTTTCTCAGCCCAACAGGCGACTCAACGCGGTTTACAACAAGGGTAAAAAGTCAATCAACGATATACAATTTAAAACCATAAGAACATAGTATACAAATATTAACACAACAGTAACAACACAATACATCTCATCACTAGAGTCGTGATCCAATTCGTCGTCCATATTTCCATTCCTGTAATCCTCACATTCATTGCACTGTTTATCCGAATGCCCGTTCAAACATCCAAGTTTTTAATCTTCTTCGAAACACCATTAGCGAGGGGGCTGATCTCACCTTCATGGGAAGGGCGTTCCACAGCCAAGGGGCCACCACAGAAAAGGCCCTGTCTCTCGTCCCCGCCAGCTGCACCTGTGAAGCAGGCGGGATAGAGAGCAGGGCCTCCCCAGAAGATCTTAGGGTCCTGGCGGGCTGATAGGCAGAGATACGTTCGTATAGGTAGCTTGGGCCAGAACCGTTTAGGGCTTTATAGGCCAATGCCAGCACTTTGAATTGAGCCCGGTAACAAATCGGCAGCCAGTGGAGCTGGTGCAACAGAGGGGTTGTATGCTCCCTGAATGCCGCTCCTGTTAGTATCATGGCTGCCGAGCGTTGGACTAGTTGGAGCTTCCGAGCCGTCTTCAAAGGCAACCCCATGTAGAGAGCGTTGCAGTAGTCTAAACGGGATGTAACCAGAGCGTGGACTACCGTGGCCAAGTCAGACTTCCCAAGGTATGGGCGCAGTTGACACACAAGTTTTAACTGTGCGAATGCTCCCCTGGTCACCGCCGAAACCTGGGGTTCCAGGCTCAGCGATGAGTCCAGAATCACACCCAAACTGCGAACCTGCGTCTTCAGGGGGAGTGCGACCCCATCCAATACAGGCTGTAACCCTATACCCTGTTCGGCCTTACGACTAACCAGGAGTACCTCTGTCTTGTCTGGATTCAGTTTCAATTTGTTCGCCCTCATCCAGACCGTAACAGCGGCCAAGCACCGGTTCAGGACCTCGACAGCCTCCTTAGTAGCAGGTGGAAAGGAGTGACAGAGTTGGACATCATCCGCGTACAGATGACATCGCACTCCGAAACTCCGGATGATTTCTCCCAGCGGCTTCATGTATATGTTAAACAACATGGGAGACAGTATTGAGCCCTGAGGAACCCCACAAGACAAAGGTTGTGGGGTTGAGCAGGAGTCTCCCAGTAACACCTTCTGAGACCGACCCTCAAGGAATGACCGGAGCCACTGTAAAACAGTACCTCCAAGACCCATCCCCGTGAGGCGTCCCAGAAGGATACCGTGGTCGACGGTATCGAAGGCAGCTGAGAGGTCCAGCAGCACCAACAGGGACACACTCCCCCTGTCGAGCTCCCAGCGCAGATCATCCACTAAGGCGACCAAGGCTGTCTCGGTACCATGTCCCGGCCTAAAGCCAGACTGTGCCGGATCCAGATAATCCGTGTCTACCAAGAATGCCTGGAGTTGAGAGGCCACCACACGTTCCAGGACTTTGCCCAAGAAGGGGAAATTGGAAACAGTCCAATAGTTGACGAATTGAGTGGGGTCCAGCAATGGTTTTTTCAACAGCGGTTTTATTACAGCTTGTTTTAAGCTGGCTGGAATTTTGCCTTCCCGAAGGGAGGCATTAACCACCACCTTCACCCACTCGGCCAATCCCCCTCTGGCCTCCTTTAGAAGCCAGGGTGGGCAGGGGTCTAGGATGCATGTGGTAGCCCTCATTTCTCCAAGCACCTTGTCCACATCCTCGGGTTTCACCAATTGAAATGAATCCATCAAAACTGGACAAGCAGATGCTCGTGTTACATCCTCAGAAACTGCCGTTAATATGGTATCCAGACCAGAGCGGATCAAGGCGACTTTGTCTGCAAAGAACTGAGCAAAGGCTTCACAGCGAACTGCCGAGTCATCAGGGCACCAATCCTGCGTGGTGGGTTTTAAAAGGCCTCTGACAACTCGGAACAGTTCAGCCGGACGGTTCTTTGCAGACGCAATAGTGGCCGCAAAGAAGATCTTCTTTGTGGCTTTTATTGCCGCGGCATATGCCCTTAGAAAGGACACAAACAGTGTTCGGTTTGGCTTGCTCGGATCCGAACGCCACACGCTCTCTAGTTCCCTCTTCCTTCGTTTCATCGCTGCCAGCTCCTCAGTGAACCAAGGGGCTGGTTTAGCTCAGCTACTTGAGAGGGGACGTTCTGGGGCGATCGTGTCTATTGCCCTAGCCATCTCCCCATTCCAGAGAGCGACCAGGGCATCAACAGGATCACCAACCAAGGTGGCGGGAAACTCCCCAAGAGCCGTCAGGAATCCATCAGGATCCATAAGCCTCCTGGGGTGGACAAGCTTAATGGGTCCTCCACCTCTGCAGAGGTTGGGGGTGCAGTAAGTCTAAAACTGACCAGGTGGTGGTCGGTCCATGGCAACGGAGAGATGGACAACTCCTCAACACCGCCACCTTCCTCCCATCCCTGGCAGAAAACCAAGTCCAATGTGTGTCCTGCACTGTGAGTGGGGCCAGATACCTGTTGGGACAGCCCCATGGTTGCCATGGCAGACATGGAGTCCTGAGCCACTCCCGACAAAGCGGCCTCGGCATGGACATGGAAATACCCCAGCACAAGCAGCCGTTGGGACTCCAATGCCAGGTCCGGGACCACCCCCGCTAGCTCAGGTAGGGAGACTGTAGTGCAGCGAGTTGGACGGTACACTAACAGAATCCCTATTCTGTCCTGGTCACCCACCCTCAGATGGACACATTCAAAATTTGTTGACTGCGGAATGGGGCCCCTGGTCAGAGGGATGGAATTTCTATAGACCACTGCAACCCCGCCTCCCCGCCCTCCGGATCTCGGTTGGTGCTGCACAGAGAAACCTGGCGGGCAAAGCTGTGTCAAATTCACACCTCCAGCTTCGTCCAGCTAGGTCTCCGTGATGCACGCCAGATCTGCCCGTCCATCCAGGATTAAATCCTGGATGAAAGCTGTTTTACCATTGACAGATCTGGCATTCAACAGCACCACCTTCAATCCGGAGGGACCGCCATCCTGGTTACACCAACTTACCGTATCAGGAGACCGATTTGGAATTACTAATGTTGTTCTACAATCCCTAGGCCGAATTAGAGGTCTCCCTTTCCCGTATCTCCCCTTCCCCACCACAACTTCTATGGGGGCTCCTCGGCCGACGGAACACCCTCCCTCCTCCATGACGCAATCAACATCCATAGCTTCAACCCATGCTTCACTGATTATTTGATTCGTTGCAGGTTCAATTCACTGTAGTTTTCCCTTCCATTCATTTCTTACCCCAACTATGCTATTTCCGGAACTCTCTGGTCATTATTGTTTTCATGTGATTTGTTTTTTGTTGAATGTTCTGTACTATCTATTTGAATTGTTTAGTTTATTGTTGTATTTTATGACATTGAATGCTTGCCTTTTATGCTGTTAGCTGCCCCGAGTCCCCATGTGGAGATACTGTAGGATATAAATAAAGTTTTACTTACCTTTTGTCTCAGTTTTACCGGATGTGTACAAATGACCGAATTAATTTGGAATAAACCAGGGTTTCCCTAGTTTGTTCCAAATTAATTTGATACCCCATTAGACCCATGCCTTCCTGAAAGGCCCAGGACTATTGGGATATAGGGGCTGTGGGGACTCATTACCAGGTAGTCCTGCGACTACCTCGGGGTGAGTCACCATTGTCAGCTCACACCTTTTGGGATGGTGCCCACCCACTCCCTTAAAGATGGTTCCCACCCCCTCCTTTCAAGCCCCAAATGTACCCCTAAAAGTTAAAGAAAATGTATTTGGCTCTGCCATAAGTTCCCTCCAGGAGACCGGGGGGGGGGGGGGGCAGGAAGGATTTTCCTCCTCAACCCTCTCCATCTCCTAGCACATCATTTCCTTTAATTCAGGAAGCTAGCAGAATCCTGGGAAATTTAGTTTAGTGTGGGGCCTTTTGAATTCTGTGCTACAGGGGTCTCACCTCCCCAAACTACATTTCCCAGAGTTCTGCTTACCGCCTTGTACCTCCTCCTCCTCCTTATAGTTTTGGTGGGGGGAAACCCATGTTCATTCTCTAAAGGGATTTTGAGATAAAAGGGGATTGTTGGGAGTTGAGTCAATCCTGTGAGATAGGAAAAGTTTAGAGGCAGTAACTCCAAAATTGACCTAGTAGGTTTATAATAATAATAATAATAATAATAATAATAATAATAATAATTCTTCAAAGGCCGAATGAGCATTTGTTGGAGGTGGTTTGACTGTGCTTTTCCTGCCTGGCAGAAGGGGACTAGACTGGATGGCCTCTGGAGTCTTCCAGTGAAATAGTACTGTTAACTTTTATTGGTTAAAATTCCTTAAAACCAGTGGATGTGTAAATCTTTCAGAAACTTGGGGGGAATGATGCCCTGGCTATGTTGTATCATTGGAAATAGAAATTCAAAGAGACTGCTCTTGTAGTTTTTTAAAATTTTGTTCATAAAAACCTTTTAAAGTTCAGAAAAATCAGTGGATGAGTGAAACATTGGGGGGGGGGCAACAGTCATACATGTTTTCTATCATTGTAGCAAATTTCATCCCGATAGCTCTAAAAATTAGGGAGAAAGGAGCTCTGAAATCTCTGTCCTTGTACAATTACTAAACAACATGTTCATTATAGTTACGATATGGACCCATTATGATATTTTAGAAATGCTTTACAAATGATTCACTGCCCCATCCCTAATTTAGTAATGAGTTTTGAAACATTTTTTCATTGATCACACAGGGCTAGTTTTACCCCTACAAGTATACATTTTTTCTCTTGTGAAAGTTAATCGGATAGCTTACATTTGATGTCTAAATATATGCAAGATTAGTCTTTACATCCTGATTATTTTAAAAATAAAGTTAATCAGAAATTACACTGCTAGCATCCATCTGATTGACAAGTCCTCAAAACATCATAATCTTCCCTATTCATCAAGCAGAAGGTCATGACTATAAAACATAAGCATGTCTACATTTTGTGCAGTCACAGCCTTTATGTTCCATCTTCTGGTTTTGAAACTAAATAATGCAATCTGATTGATTGATTGATTTATTAAAATTAGCCTTCAGTTGTGGTGGTGGTGGTGGTGGGGGGGGGGGGGGGATACTTCTCTGTAACTAATGCAAAATTATAATCAGAGTATGTTGATCCAGGTTTCTTTGCTCAGTGACCAGAGATGTATAAAGGTAAACAATGAATATCTGCTAGTTTGAGGTTCAAGGAAGACATTTGATACCAAGAGAAAAATCAGCAAGAAGGTGAATGAAGCAGTAGTCACATTTCTGAGGAATGAAGTCAGTAGATTGCAAGTGACAGGTTCAATTACTGGCCCGTGGACCAATGACACATCTGCCTTAAACTCTGAGAAATGGGCAGTGGGAAAAGGATGAATAACTCTTAAGAATTGGAGAAAATATGTAACCACTCAGGCAGAAAATTAGCAATTACATTCCGTGCCATCAGTAATAAGTATTTCAACAAAGATCTTAGGTTAATGTCAGACTGTGTGACAGTATATCAACCATTACACCTGTGTTCAATCAGCGACCACATCCCTCAACGTGATACCAGACTGTTTAGTTCAAATGTGGCTTGTTCAGTGATAAGCAAGATGGCTGACATCTGTTACAAAAGTATTCAAAAGTAATTTATTTCATGGGCTTTGACAGTGGCTGTTGAAAGGAGAACATTTTTGAGAGATCCGAACTATGGCGATTTGTCTCTATGTGCTTTTGTTTTGACATTCCCCTGAGAGATTTCATAAACTGATAAAGCTGGCAAGAAATAATCAGAGGAGATACAATAGAGTACTAGGCACCATTAAGTTAGCAGGATGTGGTATTGTGAATGAGCATCCTTTCAGTGCAAGAACTTTATTTCATGCAGCATGTCATACAAAAGAGATGTAGGGCCTCCCTGAATGTGCCTGGATAAAATGCAACTTGAATGTTGACTAAATGTATGTGTACACCTAAAGACAACTCACTTGACACATAAGCATAAAAAGAAATGTTAGGAATAATTTCAAACAATGTGATAATACCTTTGCTGCATACCAAAAGTCATACTGTTATGTATTTTTCAATCAACTTTTTCAAAGTTGTGCAAACCTAAGAAAGCAAATCACTTTTTAATAAGCCAGCTGCCTAGGTATTGTATTTAAAAACTCATTTTGTTTTTGTATAAAAATTTTGAGGGTTTTTTGAAATTCTAACTTTTGAGTATTCAAAAATATTGAGCTGCTCCCCATAACTTCCACCTTCAAATATACAACACAGAACAATGTTTTTTTTATCTCATTTTCTTCCTTTCCAAACTTCTGCAGTTCATCATACTATACATATCTTATACATGAAAATTGCATGTCAGCTAAGAAGCAAGAATTCATAAAATACCTTAAATCATGGTAAGCTATATGACAACTAGATATCACCTGGTTACAAATATTTACATAGTTTTCAACACCATAATAAATAATATTTTACAGGCATACCAATATTATTTCATGCCAAGAGTTCTCAGCAGTTCCTCTTGGGAAGAGCTCTCTAAATTAAATGATATTATACATAAACCATTTTATGTATGAGAGACTGTAAAGTCTACCTTCCTTGCTATGAACCTCCTGCTGCAGTTATTTCCTGCCACAGCTATATCTTAAGTTAATGTGTGTATATCCTGTAGAATTAATGTAACTTGACCCCATGCTAACTGCCAAGGCTCAATGCTGTGGGATCATGGGAGTTGAAGTTTAGTGGATCACCAGTACTCTTTGGCAGAGAAGGATAAAGGCATTGCTAAACTGCAGTTCCCATAATTTCATAGCATTGAGCCATGGTAATTAACAAAATGTAAAATTGCATTAACTCTACAGTATAGATGTACCCTTGGAATATAAGTACTTTATAAGTACAGTTAAATATATGGAATAAACAGATACAAGAAACATTGATTCATTATCACTGTTAATAATAGACTGAGTTAATCATCTAGCAGGCCTCTGCTACATGTTTGGTTCTTGGATTATAGTAAAGAGTAGGCTCATACCACAATATCTGAAGAAATGCTGATCTAGGATCACATATGGCAAACTCCAGTTCTGCAGCAGCTTTACCGTGGTGGTCACTGACTCCCATCACACACCAGAAAAGTACTTCCAGGGTGATTCCATGGCAAAATGACTGTAGAACCAGAGTTGCCACCAAAAAAAGCCGCCGCTGGCCACACAGAAGGCCTTCTGTGGTTGAATTGACCTCAATGGGGCAAGCAAGCCAGTGGAGATTTACCCCATATGATAAGGTAGGGGGGAAGCTGAGACAGTGTGGGACATGGGGCAACAGCGATTCCGGTGGCATGTTTGCTACACTATATATGTATGTGTATGAGTATCTGTGTGTATTCAGAAATTGAGACTGGAGTAAATGTGTTGGATTTACTTTCTCATGCTTTCAGATTTTTTTAAACTTCAATATGTGAAAAAAAATAGTACATTTCCCCAACAAATGACTGAAATTCTCCATTATTTGCATTACTCAGATTCAAGAGACATACTTGTTCCAGGCTATATTATACTTATCTACCATATAGGTCTTATAGAACATGAACTCCCCAGGGGGAAAAAGTGGGAGATAGCAGCAATGATGTTTCAACATTAACATGGTTAAACATACCTGCATCTTTTCCCACAGTGAGAGCATTGGTTTCCAGGTGGAAGGCAGTCCCATAGAATCATAGAATCATAGAATCACAGAGTTGGAAGAGACCTCATGGGCCATCCAGTCCAACCCCCTGCCAAGAAGCAGGAATATTGCATTCAAAGCACCCCTGACAGATGGCCATCCACCCTCTATTTAAAAGCTTCCAAAGAAGGAGCCTCCACCATACTCCGGGGCAGAGAGTTCCACTGCTGAACGGCTCTCACACTCAGGAAGTTCTTCCTCATGTTCAGATGGAATCTCCTTTCTTGTAGTTTGAAGCCATTGTTCCGCATCCTAGTCTCCAGGGAAGCAGAAAACAAGCTTGCTCCCTCCTCCCTGTGGCTTCCTCTCACATATTTATACATGGCTATCATATCTCTTCTCAGTAGGTTCTTGTGGGTTTTTTCGGGCTATAGAGCCATGTTCTAGAGGCATTTCTCCTGACGTTTCACCTGCATCTATGGCAAGCATCCTCAGAGGTAGAGGTCTGTTGGAATTAGGACAATGGGTTTATATATATCTGTGGAATGGCTGGGGTGGGGCAAGGAGCTCTTCCCTGCTGCAGTTAGGTGTGAATGTTCAACTGATCACCTTCATTAGCATTTGAAGGCCTGCCTGCGCCTGGGAAAATCTGTTGCTGGGAGGTGTTAATCTGTGCCTGGTTTTTTCCTCTCTGTTGTTTAGCTGTTATAATTTTAGAGTTTTTTAATACTGGTAGCCAGATTTTGTTCATTTTCATGGTCTCTTCCTTTCTGTTGAAATTGTCCACATGCTTGTGGATTTCAATGGCTTCTCTGTGTAGTCTGACATGGTGGTTGTTGGTGTGGTCCAGCATTTCTGTGTTCTCAAATAATATGCTGTGTCCAGGCTGGTTCATCAGGTGCTCTGCTATGGCTGACTTCTCTGGTTGAAGGAGTCTGCAGTGCCTTTCATGTTCCTTGATGCGTGTCTGGGCGCTGCGTTTGGTGGTCCCTATGTAGACTTGTCCACAGCTGCATGGTATGCGGTAGACTCCTGCAGAGGTGAGAGGATCCCTCTTGTCCTTTGCTGAACGTAGCATTTGTTGGATTTTCTTGGTGGGTTTGTAGATTGTTTGTATGTTGTGTTTCCTCATCAGCTTCCCTATGCGGTCAGTGGTTCCCTTGATGTATGGCAGGAACACTTTTCCTCTGGGTGGATCTTCGTCTTTACTCTCGTGGCTTGTTCTTGGTCTTGCAGCTCTTCTGATGTCTGAGGTGGAGTATCCATTGGCCTGGAGAGCCCAGTTGAGATGGTTCAGTTCATCTTGGAGGAGGTGGGGTTCGCAGATTCTTTTTGCACGGTCTGCCAAGGCTTTAACGGTGCTTCTTTTTTGACTTGGGTGATGGTTGGAGTTTTTATGTAGATATCTATCTGTGTGTGTGGGTTTTCTGTAAACGGTGTGACCCAATTGTTGATCTGGTTTGCGGATGACTAGGACATCTAGAAAAGGCAGTCTTCCTTCATTTTCTTTTTCCATGGTGAACTGGATGTTTGGGTGGATGCTGTTAAGATGGTCCAGGAACCTGTTGAGTTCTTCTTCTCCATGGCTCCAAATGGTGAAGGTGTCATCTACATATCTGAACCATATCGTGGGCTTTTTGGTTGCTGTCTCCAGGGCTTGTTCTTCAAAGTGTTCCATGTAGAAGTTAGCTATGACTGGGCTGAGAGGGCTCCCCATAGCTACTCCATCTTTCTGTTCGTAGAATTCATTGTCCCACTGAAAGTAACTGGTGGTGAGGCAATGGTGAAACAGAGCCGTGATGTCTTCTGGGAACCTCTGGTTGATGAGTGCCATGGTGTCTGCTACCGGGACCATGGTAAATAGAGATACCACATCGAAGCTGATCAGTTTGTCGTTTGTATTTAGCTTGAGATTGCTGATTTTTTCTATGAAGTGGGCTGAGTCCTTGATGTAGTGTGTAGTGAGCCCAATATGGCTTTGTAACTGTGCAGCAAGAAATTTTGCTAGGTCGTATCTCTTCTCAGCCTTCTCTTCTTCAGGCTAAACATGCCCAGCTCCCTAAGCTGCTCCTCATAGGACTTGTTCTCCAGACCCTTGATCATTTTAGTCGCCCTCCTCTGGACACATTCCAGCTTGTCAATATCTCTCTTTAATTTTGGTGCCCAGAATTGGACACAATATTCCAGGTGTGGTCTAACCAAAGCAGAATAGAGGGGTAGCATTACTTCCCTAGATCTAGACACTATGCTCCTATTGATGAGGCCAAAATCCCATTGGCTTTTTTTGCCGCCACATCACATTGTTGGCTCATGTTTAACTTGTTGTCCACAAGGACTCCAAGATCTTTTTCACACGTACTGCTCTCGAGCCAGGCCTCCCCCATTCTGTATCTTTGCATTTCGTTTTTCCTGCCAAAGTGAAGTATCTTGCATTTGTTCCCGTTGAACTTCATTTTGTTAGTTTTGGCTCATCTCTCTAATCTGTCAAGATAGTTTTGAATCCTGCTCCTGTCCTCTGGAGTACTGGCTATCCCTCCCAATTTGGTGTCATCTGCAAACTTGATGATCATGCCTTCTAGCCCTTCATCTAAGTCATTAATAAAGATGTTGAACAGGACCGGGCCCAGGACGGAACCCTGCAGCACTACGCTCGTCACTTCTTTCCAGGATGAAGAGGAAGCATTGGTGAGCACCCTCTGGGTTCGTCCATTTAACCAATTACAGATCCACCTCACCGTAGTTTTCCTAGTCCACATTGGACTAGTTTGTTTGCCAGAAGGTCATGAGGGACCTTGTCTCGGATGGGGTTGGCTTGACGCGCCTTCCTCCTGGCACGTTTCTCTCTTTCACCCTCCATTCGTGCTTCTTCCAATTCTGCAGCACTGCTGGTTACAGTTGACCTCCAGCTGGAGCGCTCAAGTGCCAGGGCTTCCCATTTTTCAGTGTCTATGCCAGAGTTTTTAAGGTTGGCTTTGATCCCATCTTTAAATCTCTTTTCCTATCCTCCAACATTCCGTTTTCCATTCTGCTTTGGGAGACGATGGTCAGGCATCCAGACAACGTGGCCGGTCCAGCAGAGTTGATGGCGGAGGACCATCGCTTCAATGCTGGTGGTCTTTGCTTCTTCCAGCATGCTGACATTTGTCCGCTTGTCTTCCCAAGAGATTTGCAGGATTTTCCGGAGACAGCAAGGATGGAATAATTCCAGGAGTTGCATGTCACTGTAGACAGTCCACGTTTCGCAGGCATAGAGCAGGGTTGGGAGGACAATAGCTTTATAGACAAGCACCTTGGTATCCCTACGGATATCCCAGTCCTCAAACACTCTCTGCTTCATTTGGAAACATGCAGCACTCATAGAGCTCGGGCAGTGTTGTCCTGCACCAAAAAACCAAGAATCAAAAGTTTAGTCTTGTCTTTCATTGCAAGTTGTGTAACCTTTGCAAGTCTCTGTGATGCAGTTAAATTTCACAGAGCAACCAAGCTCTACAAGGAGGCAAAGCCAAACTTGCTGCCATAGGTTCCAGCCAATCAGGGTTGGGGGGGGGGAATAGAAGAGGCAGAGCTACAGCCATTGGCCTTTAAATTCCCAAGTGTGATGGTGCAGACTCCATTTGTGCTCAAGTAGGAATTGTGGCAGGAGCTCAATTGGCCACCTTGATTAGCATTTGATGGCCTGACAGTTTTTAGGTGTGGCTTGTTTCTGCCTGGAGGAATCCTTTGTAGAGAGGTGATTAGCTGTTCCTGGTTGTTTCTTGTCTGGAGCTCCCCTGTGTTTGAGTTTTGTTCTTTATTTACTGTTATAATTTTAGAGTTTTAACACTGGTAGCCAGATTTTGTTCATTTTCATATTTTCTTCCTTTATGTTGAAATTGAAACATTTACACCTAGCTCCAACAGACAAGAGTTCTTTCTCCCACCCTGGACATTCCACAGACATATAAACCTAATTTTCCTAGTTTCCAACAGACCTCACAACCTCTGAGGATGGCTGCCATTAATGCAGGTGAAATGTCAGGAGAGAATGCTTCTAGAACATGGCTATTCAGCCCGAGAAACCTCCAGCAACCCAGTGATTCCGGCCATGAAAGCCTTCGACAATACTTATTACACTCTGACAAAAGTTGAGTCAAACATTTCCAAAGATACAATAAACATGAAACATTTTGGTGGCAGTGGGTTGGGTTGTAAATCCTCTGAATCTGCTCGTGGTTTCTGAGTGGGGAAGAAAGTGAAGGGAGCATCCTGCAAACTACAATGTACAACTTTGGGTGGTGAAGGTGGTGATTCTAGTACCAGTAGAACTGCTGTCAGTCCCCATTTCTTTGGCGGAGGCAGGGCTGGATTTGCCTATAGAGTAGGCCTGGGTAACCACGGAAAAATTTGGTTCTAAACTCGTTTTGTTTTTAGGCGGGCCCTTGAGTTTCGTTTTTTTAAAGAATTCCGAAATTTTCCTTTAAAAAAGTTCGAAATATACGAAATTTCGTAAAATTACGAATCAATTTGTTAATGGCGGACGTGATTGCGCAATATGCTAAAAAACCCTCCAAATGGGACAGGGGGAACTTCTGAAGCTTCCCTCTCCCTCTGTTGTTGACTGTTGGTGTGATAATTTATTTTTTATCACTGATAAAACAAACAACAACTATAAAACTTGCACCAGACATACGGAAATAATTACGAAACTATTACGAAACAATTTCGAAACAATTTTGAACCAATTACGAAACAATTACGAAACAATACGAAATAAATTGGAAAAATTGTTTCGATTTTTAATTACTCCTCACAGTAGTTCTGCATGGCTCAATATTGGATAGTAAGCTAATTTAAATACGAATTAATAACGAATTACATATTAACGAACGAAACCGCCCAAGCCTACTATAGAGCTAACACAGGAGGATAATGTCTTGGAATCTGAAGAGTGGGACTCTCCCTGAGTCTCCCTCTGAGTCCCCAGCTGACAGTGAGCAGGAAGACTAGCCTGCAAAAGAGACTACATCATCAACCCTCCACTCCCCTTGCCCCACTCTCACCCCCACATCCACTGTTGTGATAGGAAGGCTGAGGTCAAACCTATGGGATCATTTCCAGCTGTATCCTGAGTTTGCCATGCAGGCAATATGCTAGCATTGCAATGGGAAAGTCAGCAGGGGAAAAGACTTGAGGCATCTGAGTACAATGGGGTTGAGGATGCACATAAAGAAACATCACCCACCCATTAAAGTAGAGAGAGAAACCAGAAGCAGCAGCAATGTTTTTTCACCACAATTTTTACCTGAAAGAATTTTATGAGCTGCCCCATGGCAGTGTGGCACATGCCAAAGTCATGTTGCCAGGACAGCTTCTTCAGGATTTCAACCAACTATTTCATCCTCTCACCCTTTCCCTACCTCTCATTTTTGGCAGTTTTTAAAACAGTTCCACCAATTGTGAGGGGTTCCTGCACTGAAAAAAAAAAACACCACAAGTGTTACTACAAGTGAACTCTGCAGGATTTCCACTGAACTATTATCTCTCTCCCATACTTCCAATTTGGTTTTTGGGTGTTTGCGAGAATCCCATAGATGATACACTGATCTTCCTTTGCTGCTCTGTTGCTGTCTCTGGATGGCACTTTCCCACAGCATCAACAGAGTATAATAACCTTTTAAATTAAAAATAGTCTTTCTGGTATCACTCTGGCCTCTGAACCCCAGCTGTCTTGGGGGTCTGTGGTCATGGGATTCCTCCTCCTCCTCTCTGCTAACCTTTCCTTCTTTGGGAGAATGTCTGGCACTTATGGAGGCAGAGTGGCCAGCCATTCCACCTCCAAAGCACATAAAATTGTACAACGTCATATTGTCAGTCTCCACCAGCGGTCTCTCATAGGGCACAATGATGCTATGGTGCTTGGGTTGGATATAAATTATCCTGGGGGTCTGTAGTCATGGGACTCCTTCCCCTCCTCCCCTTTCCTTCTTTGGGAGAGTAACTTGCCATTTCTGAGGGAGGAGATGCCAGCCAATCACTCTGTGGAGATGCCAGCCAATTACCCTCAACCATCCTGGTTGGTCTGTGGCCATGGTTCTCCTCTCCCTCCCCACCCTATAGTGAAAACAGAATAATAACAATACTGTAATAATAATAAAAATGCAATAAAGAACAGTAAGACTAACTATGACCCACATTAGCGGGCTTGTGCTAAACATTTCCACATGGTGGAAGTGGGGGTTATCATTATTGCTTGCTATTACTACTACTACTACTAGCATGAAAGGAACTAGAAAGAAGTTCCCATTTCGTAGGAAAGAAGTTATCTTGGTTCTAAGTTTAATATTAGGAGAAATAAACAAGTGCTTTTGTTTGGACTAAGAAAACTACTCTCAAAGTTCAGGAATGGAAGACTCCATCAGTTTAACAATTTTAACTTTTTTCTGGTACTAACAAAGGTTGGGTAGGATGGGAGAAAGGCATCAAACCATAATAAGGTTTGGAATTTTGGCTGCCTGCCCTCTTGCTTTTCCTGCTCCTGGCCTTGGGACAGCCTGAACCACACCCTGCCAAAGGAGGAGGAGGAGGGGGTGGTGGAGGAGGGGGCAAGGCCAGGAGTCAGGGCCCACCCAGTGCCTCATTTGGTTTGACAAACAGTTCAATGTGTCCTGTCCTCGACATATGTCAGCCATAGCAGCTAAAAGCGATTTAACTTTTTTACAATTCTTTAACCCCCCCCCCCCCCCAAATCAATGGATATGCTAACCTTTCTGAAATTTGGGGGGAATTATGCATTGGTTATGTTGTGTAATTGGAGAGAAACTGAAGGACATAGCTCTTGTATATTGTTCTTTTAAAAAGAGTTTTGGTAAAAAAAACCAGATTCTCCAAAAATCAACAGCTGAGTGAAACATTCTGAAACTTGGGGAGGGGGATGTTACAGTGTTAAATGTGTTCTACCATTGTAGCTAGTTTCACCCCAATATCTCTAAAACTGACGGAGAAAGGAGCTCCGGAATTGCCCCCTGGTGACCAATTACTTAACAAAACAACAACAACAACATTATTTATGTACCGCCCTATCTCCCCAAAGGGACTCAGGGCCATTTCCAACACACACAAAAAGGCAAACATTCAATGCCAGAATACAGTAACAAAGAAAAATAAACTATACTCCCAGATCCCAAAGGAAAATTCACAACTACTGTATAACAAAATTAAAATTATAACAGATAAACACAAATTAAGTAATGTTTGCACAATGCAACACTTTTTCAAAGTGTTCCCAAGCAAAATGGTAGGCAACAAAATGTCATGGGCTAGTTCAACTCTTTTCCTTTAAGAAGATCAATCATGTTTCCAGAAGTCAATTGGAAACAGACCCGTTATTTGCTCTGTCCTATTTGGCTCATAAATGATATGCAGAACTTGAACACAAAGCTCAGGCTTTAAACATTTGACAGATGGAATCCCTTCATTTTATCCTGTTTTATCTGTGCTCTGGAATGAAGGTCAAACATAACTTCATAGATATGACAGAGTTTACAGTGTAGCAGATAACGGAAAATGTAATCAAGATGGGTGTCACTGATACAAGTTTTAGCCACATATATTCAAAGTTATATTAGGCACGACATTGACTATGATCTAGTAAATTGATTGGCAGAAAGCAACATACTTTCAAACTGTCAAAATTTGGCAGTGATAATCCCAATTAACTCTCTGCTGTTCTGCATTTCCAGCTGCTTATAAAATGTCCCAGTTTTTCTTTCCTCCTTGTCTTTCCCCCTTCAGTCTCAGCTTACATCTACTGCTGCAAACTAAGGGTGGATCCAGACAGGCCCTTGTCCCAGAAGCATCTGCATTAAAATAACACCGATGTTTCTGGGGGCCTGTCCATACCCGCTTTCTGAGGTGGGTTGTCCAGACGTTCTCTCGGGACTAGCCTGAGAGAACATCTGGAGGCCCTAGCCCCCTCCCCATTAGAAGCCTCGGTTGGCTCTCCCGGCACATAGAAATGATGAGCCACGAGAGGGGGGAAACGATTTTGTTCCCTTCTCCCCCCTCCCGCTCTCCTGGTGCGTAATTTCTACAGGCCGGCAGAGACATCCGAGGCTTCTAATAGAGACCACATACATTTTTCTTAGTTTTCTAAGGGGTCTGGGAGCTTGGGGGAAGGGGTGGGTATTTCCACAGTTCACCGGGCTTATTTAGCTGCCGTATTCTGCAGTCCAGTATTCTGCAGTCCAGACCCAGATTAAGTAGATTTATCCCACACCTTCCAAGAAGGCATGAAATAAATCCACTATCAAACCAGAGTTTTCTTGGTTTGTAGTGAATTAATTCGGGACTGTCCAGAACATTGTCTGGACAGCCCCTCCTTTGTTGTGGGAGTTCCTGCAATAAAGGTGCTGTCCAGTCAGGCCCTATGTTCAAAGTACCAAAGTAGTTTTCAATCAGTTAATTCAGCTAAGGGAAGAGGAAAGAAGAGTGAGAACTCTATTATTTATTTATTTATTTAATATATTTATATTCCGCCCTTCTCCCCACAAGAGAGACTCAGCGCGGCCTCTAGTCCTATCCCAGTAGATCTAAGCAAGATCAAACTGCTGCAGCAGCTCCTAGTTTGGATGTTCTTCTTCATTATTAATATTTTTTCATTGTGATCACACTCTGATGTTGTTTACAACATGTATCCTTGTTTTCATTTGTGAAATACTTAATGACATGATGGGTCTGTCATCCCTTCTAGGTGTTCAACAACTTTGAAAACTGACTCCCAAGTACAGCTTATTCCCCACTGTTCTGAAAGAGCCTGATCACATGAGGCAAATTAAGCATCCTATGCTTTCAGGATACTTCCTCCTTGCTGCCTGCTGGATGGCATCACATGACATATGGCAATTTCTGGCAGGGCCCTATGGAGGAAGCATCCTCACAATGTTCTATAAAAAACTATAGGGACAACCTGCAGTGGCAATGCTTCCTCATGTGGGATAGGGAAGCATCAACTGCGGATGAGGTGGGTCATGGGGCGCCAGGATTGCCCCTCTGCTCCACTGGTGGTGGTGAATTGCCCATTAGCACATCATCCATGTGCTGAGGTTCTAAGGGTGCTTTCCAAATGAACTTAGGGGAAAGAAAATGCAGGCTTCATCCCTTGTGTAAATCTGCTTCTAATTCCATGATACTTCATTCCAAATTACCCAAAACTGTCATATATTAGTATAAGTTTTAGTTATATCCATATCAGCAATCAACAGGTTTCTAGGCATTGCTTCTCGGTTTCACCTCTCTTTCTGCAAATTATTTGCTGTAACCTGCTGTGTACACTATACAGAGATGTTTAAAAATGTCATCTAGCATTTTCCCCAACAACTAAGCAGAATATTCATGCATCTACTGTTATGATGTTGTTATCAGTAAAAAGAAAATGCATATCATAAAGTATATATAAGGTATACCAAACAATGATTATGTTGAGAAAGATAACATACAGAAATATTCTTAGACTATATTTTGACAAAAATACAAATAGAAGAAATGTTGGAGAAGCTGAAAACTAAATTTAGTGCAGACTTCACCAAACTAACCTGGGGATATGGGTGTGGTGTGTCAATCTGTTCTGGACAGAATTACACTCCCTCTGAAATATTGTGTTTGTATTATTACTATTATTAATTATTATTTGCAAACAGATGCTGATCCAAATGTACAAAGAGAAAAGTAAGAAACCGAATAAAACCAAATACAACAGATTTTCACATCTCTGATCATTTCAATTCATGCACATTCTCCAAAGTTTTACTTACAACTGCATCAAATGTGCCACTGTAATCACCACGGATCACGGCAATTCCAGCAGTGCTGTGCCCCGCATCACCTGATTCACCAGAGTCCCCATCCCACGGGAGGAAGCTTCAACCACCCAGCTTTTCCCCATTGTTTCTGGTGCAACATGGGAAGCCTCCTCTATTGATGCTGCAGTGGCATGTGCCAGTTCGCTTTCCCTTTAACCACAGAGCCCCGCCAGAAGTATCTGTGTGTCATGGAATGGGGGCTAGTAGTCTCTGTGGTTAAAGGGAAGGCAAACCGGAACATGCCACTGAATTCACTCCAATCTGATGAGGTCATTATGCAGCCTACTGACATATGCATAATTTACTTACATGCAAATGCTACAGATTTCAGTGAGATTTGATCTTACATATATGTTTGGTAGTGTGAAATCCTCCAGACTATGATAAAACCATTACAAGAGTACCAAAATACATGATTTAAACAGAAAGTCAACTGATGAATCCAGAAACAGAACTCAAACTCCTCACAAATCAAAGCATTCTGAGTAACAAAACAAACTACAGTCTGGATCATTGGGAATTTATGATTTTAACCATGAATAATTCTGTTTTAATAATCATGTTTTAAAATTCTTCTTTTGTGAATATCCCCAAATCCTTTTGCTACTTTTCAACTGAAAGGAGAAGAATCCATTAGTCAAAGCTAACAAATACTGGTACCCCCAAGTCAGACAGTACCAACCCATATAGGGTGATGGCTTGACATAAAAAAGCAGGTTTTTTTTTATTTCCCATGTCTCACTCCTGAGTTATTACTCATTTAATCTTCAACAATTTTGAGTCCAGGTGTGTTCAGCTGTGCTCCTATCTCCTGCATCAAACAAAATTGATGTAACACTTCTTAATGCTGTCTAGGGCATGATTTGATTTTCT
The DNA here is from genome assembly GCF_037176765.1 of Anolis sagrei. NCBI lineage: Eukaryota > Metazoa > Chordata > Lepidosauria > Squamata > Anolidae > Anolis > Anolis sagrei. Next base: position 248,680,784 of record NC_090022.1, on the reverse strand, counting down.
GATTTTTCAACCCCTTTGGGGTCTCTTTCACCCTATGCCTTTATTAATCTGTCTTCACATTGCAAATCAGTATTTATTATAGTACTACACAATCAGCAATATGCAAAAAAGTTAGAGGGTCTCCTTGAAACATTGTTGCTACTAAAGGACCATGTTTTCACTATTACTTTAAGCATTACAAAAGGTTAGCAGTATTCAACTGTTTTGTAAAACCAACAACAAACAAGCAAATGTTTTTCAGAGCACATTCCCTAAATATGCACATTTTCCTTGCCTTGTAAATGAACCATTGGTATATAAACAATTTCTGCAGTGAGAATCAGAAAAATATCACCATGCTACCCACTTTTCAGGACTCGACTTTGTGCACTGGTGCATGAAAGCCTGGAATCATTTCTTGAAATCTATGCATGATGATGTGCATGTGAGTCAGTTCCTTGAATGAACACAATTTGCCATTTTTGAATATGTGGTCAGGTAGAGTACATTGCTCCTTTTATCTGCTACCCGTTAACAACAACATTAGAGGCTGAATATAGCATTTTTCTTTGGGTCACTGACTACAGAATGATGATATGAACCAATTCTAAGTAATCTGCAGGCCTCCAAATACTCTGCCACTTTCTTAAAACACTTCGAGGAAGCTGTTTTAAAGGCTGAATGATGAACAATCCAAAAGGTGAAAAGGAAAATGAACCTAACTGAGGTAATGGATATATTTTCTATTTTGGTTCCTGAAGCTATATTTGCACACAATTTGATACATGACTACTCAGAATATATATCTGTACCTGCAAGGTAAATGGCGCTGCAGGGAAGGTAAGTGTTTGATGGCCTTCAGGCATAAATACCAAGGTGCTGCACATGACAGGGCAAAGTCAAAAGTTACAAAGCCTTAATGTGCCTTCATATTAGTATCTTTTTTGGATCTTCACTTTGATGGCAAGAGCCAACATGAAGCAAGGGATGGGAGACAATAGCAAGGGATGGGGGGCTCACTGGGGAGAGGCAAACCAATAATGGGATGCACAGGAAGAATAAGCTGAGGATCAATCCTGACAAGACAGAGGTCCTCCAGGTCAGTCGCTCGGCTGACCGGGGTATTGGGTGGCAACCTGTGCTGGATGGGGTTGCACTCCTCCTGAAATCACAGGTCTGCAGTTTGGGGGTCCTCCTGGATTCAGCACTGACGCTTGACGCGCAGGTGTCGGCGGTGGCCAGGAGGGCCTTCACGCAATTAAAACTTGTGTGCCAACTGCGGCCTTACCTCATGAAGTTTGACTTGGCCATGGTGGTCCATGCCCTAGTTACCTCTAGACTGGATTACTGTAATGCACTCTACGTGGAGCTACCCTTGAAGACGGCTTGGAAACTACAACTTGTCCAATGTTCAGCAGCCAGATTAATAACTGGGGCGACTTACAGGGAGCAGTCAACCCCCCTGTTTAAGGAGCTCCACTGGCTGCCATTTATTTTCCAGTCCCAATTCAAGGTGCAGGTTATCACCTATAAAGCCCTAAACGGTTTGGGACCACCTACCTTTGTGACCGTATCTCCCTCCATGTACCATCTCGGGCCCTCCGATCTTCTGGGGAGGCCCTTCTTTCGCCCCTGCCAGTCTCACAAGCTCGCCTTGTAAGCACAAGGGAGAGAGCTTTTTCCTCAGTGGCTCCCCGACTCTCGAATTCACTACCTAGAGAAATTAGGAAAGCCCCTACCCTAGAAACTTTTAAAAAGAACCTCAAAACCTGGCTTTTCCATTGCGCCTTTGGTGAATAGGTATTCAATCTCACATTATCACTCATGTGCAATGTTCTGTCATTGGAATATACGTTCCCCCCCTCATGGGAAAACTTGATTCCGCAACTCCCACTATAATGAGCCCTCCTCCAGAAATAATTTGTTTCTCTTTTATCTCACCCGAGTTTTTAACTAGTTTTAATTAGTTCTTCTTTTAACCATTACATGTAGCCCACCCATTGTCACTGTGTTTGTTTACTGTAATTTTATATTGTTGTATATTCATATGTTTTATGTAATTATGATGTTGTTTATTGTTTATTGTTTGCATTTCTGGTTTGCGTTCGGTCATTCTTTATTGTAATTGTTGTTTGGGCTTGGCCTTATGTAAGCCGTTCCGAGTCCCCATTGGGGAGATGGTGGCGGGGTACAAATAAAGATTATTATTATTATTATTATTATTATGTCTTGTAGTTTGATGAGTCACTCTGTAGCAAAGAAGGCCAAAAACCTTGTTAAACTACAACTCTCATAATTGAATAACATTGGGTCATGGCAGATAAAGTGGTGTCATACTGCAATCATTCAACAGGACAGATGCACTCTTTTTCACCCTTAGTGATATGTGAGTGTGGTGGGGAGAGCACAAGACTGATCTGAAAGGGACATGATTCCCATTTTTGTCATAGGTGCTCTGCCATTCCACAACAAGGATCTTTTCAAGTAGCCTTTGATTTACAAACTCTTACACAGAAGTCAGTTAATCTCAAGGAATCATAGAGTTGGAAGAGACCATAAGGGCCATCCAGTCCAACCTCCTGCCATGCAGGAATACACAATGAAAGCACCTCCAACAGATGGCCAATGCAACCTCTGCTTTAAAACCTCCAGAGAAGGATATTTCTCCACACTCACAGGCAGAATATTTCATTATCAAACAACTCTTGCTATTGTTTAGGTGGAATCTCTTTTCCTGCCATTTGAATCCATTGCTCCATGTTTTAGTCTCCAGAGCAGTAGAAAATAAGCTTACTCCCTCCCCAATGTGACAACCTTTCAAATATTTAAACATGTATATCATGTCTTCCCTCAGTCTTCTTTTCTCTGAAATAAACACTCTAAGCTGCTCCTTGTAGGGCTTGTCTTCCAAACCTTTGATCGTTTTAGTCAACCTTCTCTGGACATATTCTAGCTTGTCAATATCTTTCTTGAATTTAAGCTACTTTACAAGCCTGAAAACAGGGCAGGGCTCTTTTATGTTTAATAGTTTGATCTGTCTTAGTGCAGGAAGACATTATATATGAAGCCTTCTCCATTACCCACCAAATCCACCTTTTAGCTGCTGCATTTCCTCACAATATGCCCATTCACTTTGACAGTGGTGAATAGAGAGAGTGACAGTGAAGTTGTAGGAAAAGGTGGTGCCACTCCTTAAGGTTGTGTATCCAGCCATAGGAATATAGACGGATGCTTCCCTGCTGCTGCTCCTTCTCACTCTTGACTAGCCAAAAATTTTAAGTTTGGATTGGGGTGATGAGGAAAAAGATGCCACGCAGATACAGGAGGTCTGTGCCATATTCAACTCGACATTAGGACAATTACTATGACTGTGGGGTGATTTTTTTAAAAAAGAAAGCACAGACACAAATAAAAAAAACATTATTTATGAAACTGACAACTTTTATCTTCCTATTATCTTCACAGTCAAGATGCTGTTCACTAGTTGGGTACTATAAAATTATGCCCACACATTTGTATAGTATGGGATTAGTGGATCACAGCAATGTGGAATCAGTCAGGCAGTGAATCGTTTGCCTTTAAGGACCAGCTTTACAAAACTGTCTACAGAATTTAATAGTTTGCACTATTGTCTACCCCCAGTATAACAAGGTTTGTGTAATTTCAAATAGAATGTTACCCTTGCGGAAGCACAGAGAACACATGCATAAAAATATTTACATCAACATAAAGCCAGAAAAACATTCTTGATTGTATATCTACCCTATAACTTTGGTTTTGAGAAGAGTAAGTTATGTTATTTTATTGGGTACTTCATAAGGCACCTCCACTCAAAAGCAGAAAAGATGATGTTAGCAAAAAGAAGCTGCCAGCTTAATATGACAGCATTTCAGTTCCAGCTTTTAGCTGCCTTTTAAAAGACAGTCAGATTACTGGATGGCCTCTGTTAAATGAAGTCCATTTTGAAGTACCATTCTTATTATGCACAGACTTATCTATTTACTGTCCCTTGAAGTATGTGCATGTGTGCTTAAATCCATAACACAGTAAACATCTAGCAGGGAATAAAAAAATTTAAAAATCTATAACAATTTAAAACTAATCTGTTGTGCAAGTTGTCACAGGAGCAACACATTCTGTTAAATTACATTTTCCATATAGATTTGAAGGTTCCCATCCTACTCAAAAGAAATTTAATCTGTAAGATAGTTTTTATATTGACACATTAGCCCATTAGTTTGACCCACAATAATTCCAGTCCCTGATAAAATATTTGAAACTGATCTTTCCAGAAGAAGCTTCTGAGATCAAACATCTCCTGGGAGGTAAGGGAAAGCAAACTCAAAAGATAAGACTCCTTTCTGCTGAAAAGCAATTTATATATTTCTTATACAATCTTCAAAAAATGAAAACATTTTTATATCAAACAATCTTTGAAGACAAATTATGTCTCTGGTGGAGGAATCTATTCACCCCCTTTGAGTTTATTATATGTTAAAATGTGTAACAAGAGACTACTTTGGAGATTAAAATCCTTTTGTGCTTTTCATACTTCAAAAATAGTATAAAATTGCAAATATATTATTCTTGCTGAGTATTCCTCCAAAGAGACCACTAAGACTTTGGGGAAATCTTTTAATGTTTACATTTTTTTTTCTTTGTGCACTGAGCTAGATTATTATTCCACTAGAATAATAGTGTTGCATTAGGCCACATGTATTCCTTTATAGAGTGTGTGTTCAGTGGTTAGAGATCCTTATTAAAGGAGAATGACACCAATGGCTTAGGGTTTGCCAGTGGTCCCTGTTCTTACTGCAAATGGACCACTTCATGATGCACAGCTGTCTCCAGTGAGGCAACCTTTTTGTGGGGAGCTATATTCTGGCATTGAGGGATACCCAGGAATTTGTTTTAAACTCCAGATAATCTTGGAGCATTGGGGCAGCCTGGACACTTGACAGATCCATCTCAGCCTGATCCATTACCCAGACGGACACTGCCACCATCATTCTTCCCTGCACTAATAAGAGAAAGGGAATAGTTCATGCCCATGTCACCAATGCCACTGTTCCCAGTCAGCCACAAACATCTACCTGAATACCTGACTACCACCTGTTGCACATGTAGTGTCAGAACAGGCTGGCCAAAAAGACACCAATCTCCTCCCTCTTTCTGCTCTGACAACAGCAGATGTGACCATGTTGCCTAGGGCCTAATCACACTTGAGCATTTTTCCACTTTAATCCACTGACTGAATATTGCAGAATTCTGGGGCATGTAGTTTAGGGAGGTCCAGGGCTTCTCTGGATTAACCTTAAAGCCCCCTTCCTAAACTACACACTCCAGAATTCTGCAGGAGGCAGTTACTGCAAAATTCTGGGGCTTGTTGACTAGGAAGGATCCTTTAAACTGCTCATCCATAAAAGCTGTGGGTAAAACAGATTAAAATATAATAAATACATTTAAAATAGCCTACCCTCTCTAATGTAGATGAGCTATTAGATAAACACACTAAAGGCTTTATTATAGGAACTCAATTCTATGATCTGAAAATTATCATGCTATTCTAATTTGCAGTATTTTGGGGACAGGACCTGTCAAGTGCCATCACAAAGTTTTGAATCCTATAATTGAGAACATTGGATAGCTCTCTTAATGTCTAGATAAAACTCCAAGTTTAGACAACAAAGCTTCCTCAGGTCACTTAGACGTTCAGGTCAATATCGTACTGAGAACAGATTGTATGTTTTCCCTGCTATTGCCTAATAATGAGATCTCTAAAAGTAATTTTGAGGGCCACAGCCCCTGAATCCATGAGTTAAGATGGCATTTTTTTTTCAAAATCTGCAGAGAATATTCTGAATCCATAAGTTTAAATAGATCATCCAGGGACCTTCTATGTAGTATTAAGTAAATATATGATATACAACAGGTTTAACTGATGACTTGAAACTCCTATGAATTCAACTGAACACTAATTATAGTGGACTAAAATAATTGAAAAAAATTAACATACATGTTGACTTACCCTTCAAGAACTGATTTGGTGCATCTACTGCAACTGGAATTACCACTTTCTATACAAATTGTGTGTCTTCAGTGGGCTCTAAGAATCAAAACATTTTTTCACATTTCAACATTTCAACATAATTTTAATTATTGCATTTTACTATTTTTTTAAAAAAAATTACTATATTATAATGTTTCTAAAGGTCATCCATTTATTCTATCAGATTCATTCATCTTACTTGCTGACCAGATAAAATAACTTGAATTCATGCTTAATCATACTTAGAATAGACTCAATAAATGAAGTTAATCCTAATTGACTCTAATGGGTATGTGGGGATTTAGTGCCAGTGGGGTGGTATATATATTCTGGGTTTTACTATGAACTTTAAAGAAGTTATCCAAAGTACTAAAACTATTAGGGGAATAATGTTCAGCACTTTGGAAGACTCCTTTAGACTAAAACCCAGAACTGATTGAACTGACATATAAGCTTTCTGCCATGAGAATGATTAAGCCTAGATCAACTATTCTACTTTCTGTAGAGTGTTGCTTATAGTACTGCTGCCTTTAGTGTTTCTGGAAAATTGACAAAAATGTCAATGTTTAAAGACTAACAGTCACAATGATCTGTAGAGTTCAAAAGAAGCCAGAAAGCCAAGAGTGTTAAATTTGCTACTTATTCAAACAAAAGAAGCAAAACAAGAACAAGAAAACAAAATTCTGCATAGAAGGGAATTTTGGGCACTGCAATTATTTTTACTGACATGATAAACAGTATCTTATTGGACTGAATCTGTAGCTCTCCCACTGCTCCATCTGTGTTATGTGGAAGCCAGAATTCTTTTCTGAAGCAAAAAAGCAACATTTAGAATGTATATATCATAAAATATAAAATGTAGAACTTCAGCATAAAGTCAGCTTCAGTATAAAAGGAAGGAATATATAGTCACTCTTAAGATGATATACTTTATAGGGCTGTGCAAAAAATTGTAAGAGGGCTGTAAATTGTGTTTCGTTAAATCCGTATGTACAACCCAATGTATGATCCCGAGAGCTACCTCCATTGAACATAAACTAATCAAAAACTCTGAGGTTTTGTAAAAAAAAAAATTAGCTTCACATGTCCTCTCACTCTGTCCACTTCCCTCTATCTCCTCATGCCCTTGAGGAGTGGCATGCTGCTCTCCCTCCCTCTCTCTCCCCCACTCTCCATCAGCCTCCCCTCATGGCAAGCATGGCAGAGGAGGAGCCCTGGCAAGGGATGCAAGCAGGCCCTGCCCTGGTTGTCCTCCATTCCTTCCATCCTCTCCCTCCCTGTTCTGAGCCTGGGGTGAGCCATGCACATGACGGAAACTCCTCTTCCACTAGGAGCATGGCTCACCCCAAGGGGGAGGCCAACAAAGAGTGAAGGGAGAGAGTACAAGGCCTGCTTGTGCAAGGATGGTACTCATGCCAGAGGTCTTCAGCGAGGCCTCGTCCCCCATCAAGCATACAGCTCTTCTGAGGCCCAACACAAGACAGGGTCTGCTCACATAAGACTATACGATGGATGAAGAAAAGCTACCACAAGCCCCAAGGGGGACTTCTCCTCCACCAGATATAGCTTAGCACTTGTAGGATTTTTTTAATAATGAAAGGAAAAAATAACTAATTTGTCATCACTTTGTATTAGATACAACCAGGAAGCAATTTTCCTGGTTACCTTCCCCATGTGTCTTTGCCCCAGAGCACTCAGGAGCATGCTAAGACCAAAAAAGGAGCCAGAATGCATACACCCCTCCTATACCATGTGCCAGATCATGCTTTCTATGCTATTTAGTTCCAAACAGCCAAAAAGATTTTTTTTAAAAAAGTTAAAATCTACCTCTCTTTATATTTTTAAACACCATATGGGAGATATTATTGCCATTCTCAACTTTAGGGAAAAAGAGATGGCAAATGATAAATAAATACCTCCCCCCCCCCTTCATAGAATCATAAAATTGGGAGACATCTCATGGGCCATCTGGAATGTGTCCAGAGGGCGACTAAAATGATCAAGGGTCTGGAGAACAAGGTTTTGAGAGCTCCTCAAACCTCAGCTTTTTTCGGCCAGACCAGGCGAGTTACTCGCCTTCCTACGCCCGGTGGATGGAGACCGGGATGGATGCGAACCCATAGGGGGGTCAGCCGATGGTCTAAACCCCCTCTCCCCTCAAGGGTGGGGGGCAGAAAGACCCGGTAGTGGCCCCCCGCAGGGCAGCGGGTTGCCGAAGTGCGAGCCGGCCGGCGAGACAAGCGGGCTCCGGCATTTTGCCGTCACCACACTCTTTCATTTAAAGAAGCAATTCTGTGAGTATTAAACCGAACTTTTAACTCTCTCACTCTAGTGACAGAAAGTGGAGGAGTAAACAAAAGTACAACAAAAAAAAATAAGAGAAGGAAGACTCCAAGAAGATTGGTAATTGCGACATGACAGACCCTGCAGAGATTCTGTCTTGTGAAATGTAACAACGGAAAACTACGGACTCAAACTTTTAGAACTGTTTGTTGATGTTTACTACAGAGGGTTAATACTGGAAACCCGCTCATAAGTTATAGTCACAGTTATGGTTCATAGTTTATAATTTATAGTATTTACAGTATTTATAGTGTTAAGGACACGTCTTGCTTATAGTGTATAAAAGTGTATAATTTAAGCTGATAGAGTATTAATAGAGATTGAATCAAACGCCGGCGCTGGAGGCCAAACGGGCGAAACGGTACACAAAGGAAAACGCAAGATACAGCGAGAACAGGACTTAAAACTATAAGAATCATTTGGAAGTAATTCGGAAGTAAGGAAGCAATAAGCAATAAGTGGCTTTTCAAACTGCTCATTGAGCAGCCTGATTGCAATCTGCTTAAACTACTAAACTGCTAAATTGCTAAACTGCTTAATTACTCACCCTCATTCACCCTCATTCCCAGCTGGAGGACATCACCCTGTTGTCTCGGACTTCTGGGCCGTTTGAGAGAGGAGAGGGAGGGGGGCGAGAGGTGACGCGAAGGCGCGAGAGGACGCAGCCACAACTCCCGCGAGACTTGGCGAAGCTACGACGAGCCCCTCCAGAGGGAGGGAACAGGGAGCAGGAAGAAAGAGGCGCCCGGGGTGGAGACAAGAACGATAGAAGAACGAAGGAGAGAGCGAACAGAAGGTGGAGACAAAATACAAAAGGGAGACAGAAGAACATCTAGAAGAGTAAGTCAAAAGAGATACAGCAGACTGTGCCCCAACCCTCCCTTGCTGTTCCTACTTGACCTTCCTAGCAGGGTGATGTTGAAGGGAGGGCTCTAACACATCCTTCCGCTCAGTGATAATATTCTGGAAAAAATCCTTCTCGCACCCCATTGGAGCTTCATTGTCTGGCCTGAGTGTGCGCCTGTCTATCCGCTTAGCAACAGAACTCACTACAAACACTTCAGCCCAACTCTCAGCTCATTGTGTTGGCTGCCGGGTGAGCAGAGCCTCCTTTTCAAAGTCTCTTTGCCATCTGAGCACGTTCCTTGGAGGGAGAGGACCAGAAGGTGCAAATCAAAAGAGATACAGCAGGGACACAATAGAACTTGAAACCAAATAAAATACAGGAATAGCCGGGGACTAAAGGAGACTTGAGGACAAAGGGGGGATGAAAAGGCTTGCCTAAGAAAAAGGAGTCTGAAGCAGCCTTTTAAACCATAATCAAGGAGAAAAACTGTATCATTGTTTCACTGTGAAGTGCAATAGATTATATTACTGTGAAATGTAGAAGTATGTTGTAATAAGAGTATTTTTATTGTGTATTATACTGAATAATAAGATTGTAAGGGGCCGTGGGGGGGGGGGGGGAGGACAGAGATGGGAGAAATGTGATTGAGACCTGTCTGTACTGCTCTCCCCCTTTTTTTTCTCTCTCCTCTCTTTCCTCTCTTCTTTCCTCTCTTCTTTCTTTCTCTTTCCTTCCTTCTTTCCCTCCCTCCTTTTGTCTTTCCCTAGTCCATTTTTCAAATTTGCTTAATTAACCCAAATTTATTAGCGGCAATACCAAGCAAAGTAAAATATTGTAGTAATACAGAAGAGGGAAGAAAAAAAAAACGACTGTCTCTGGGAACTGTTAAATCCACAACAATAACAAACAAATTGCAGTGTCAGAGCTATACAGAGCTATATAGGTATTTTTGTAAACACTATCTTCAGTACCCTTCATAACCCAGTCCATAACACATCTTCTCCAAAATCCACTAGAAGGCAATAAACCTACTTATTTACTCAGAAACTGAGCCGAGGGGAAGGAGGACTCATAGGTGGTAGAAGGGAGAGTGAAAGAAACCGAGAGATTGACAAGGATAGGGAGGGAGGGGAGGATAGAGACAGTAAGAAGAAACGAACATCAGATAGCAACAAGGAGCCAAAAAGAGATATAAACCAAATCAAAGGCCACTAAACTAGAATAGATAAAGATGACTACACCTAAACTCAAGAAAGATAAGGGGGAGAGAGTGGATAAGGAAAAAGAAAAAGAAGGAGATAAAGGTCTAATGCAACAGCCCACGGGACAAATTCAAAAGACTTCGGCCTCGGGAGAAGGAATAATGAAAGAGATATTAAAGGAAATACAAGGAATCTCAGCAAAACAAGATGTACATCAAGAAGAGCTAAAAAAACTCTCAGAAAAACAAGATGAACACCAAAAAGAACTCCAGAAAATGAGGAAAGAAATGTCAGAGGACTTAAATGCAATGAAGAAAGAAATACAAGTATTCCAGCAAGAAATGAAAGTACTGAAAGAGGAAAAGCAGGTACTGGCAAACAAACAGGAACAATGCGAGAAAAGACTGGAAGATCTGACAGGGAAAAGCCTAATGCTCGAGAAGCAGCAGGAGAAGCTAGAGACAAGCGAACTGGAATTCCAACTTAGATTTAGAAATATAGCTGAAGATCCAAAAGAAGACATCAGACAAATCGTGATAGAACTAACGGCGAAGCTAATGGAATGCCCGGAGGAGGTTATAGAAAAACAGATTGACCGTGTACACCGCATATCAACCAATTATGCAAAAAGAAATAAAACAGATAGAGACGTTATAGCAAACTTCACCAGAAAGACAATCAGAGATAGCATTCTTAAACAAAATAACCAACAACAAACCCATTATCGAGGAAGGAAAGTCATCATCTTGAAGGAAGTCCCACCATCCACCTTACTGAAGAGGAAAAAATATCTCTTCCTGATGGAAAAACTGAAACAACTTAATATAAGATTCCGTTGGGAAAGAACCGAAGGATTAATGGCTACATATAAAGGAGAACGAGTTTGGCTTACATCAGAAGAAAAAGCTCAAGACTTCTACAAGAAATTACAAAATGAGTTAGAAACTCAACCCTTGAAGGGCCAAAAACAAGGAGTTAAAAGAGCAAGATTAACATCCCCAGGAGGTACAACATATGTTAAAGAGCTGAAGGGTTGGGATCCGGATGCAGAAGAATCAAGAAAAGAAGAGGATAGCACCGGAAAAAATGAAAATGGAATGGAAGCTTAATTTACTATCATTAAATATAAACGGTTTAAATTCCCCAAATAAGAGGAGGAAAGTATTTAACAATATGAAAAAGAACAATTATGACATAACACTACTGCAAGAGACACATATCCATCAGAAACACATGGCACACCTAAATCAGAAAGGTTTTAAGGTATTCGCTTCCTCCGCCCCAGAAAAAAAGAAAGGTGTAGTAACTTACGTTAGAGAACCAATAGTAGCCAAACAAGCCTTTAAAGACACAGAAGGTAGGATTATAGGGATAATTGTAGAAAGAGGAGGATCCAAATTGCTAATATGTAACCTATATGTACCCAATGGAGCAAAAAATGTATTTGTAAATAAATTGAAAAATTTTCTTGTGGATCAGGAGTATGATGAGCTCATTATTGCGGGGGACTTCAACGGGGTGCTAGACACCAACTTGGATAAAAGCCCATTAGACAACAAGAAAAAGAAAGATGTAGGAGGTAAATTACCTACTAACCTGCTTAAACTAAAAGAGGAGTTTAGCCTAAGAGATGCATGGAGGACCCATAACAAAAAAGGGAGGGACTATACATTCTTTTCGAATAGGCACAAAAGGTGGACCAGAATCGATATGGTCTGGGTCACAAAGACGCTAGTGGGGAGAATTAATAAGATAAAGATCTTACCACGGTACCTCTCGGACCACTGCCCGATGGAAGTAGCCATTAATCACAAAAGAGAAAGGAAAACATGGAGACTAAATGAGTACTTGTTAAGATCGGAGGAAGACATAAGGAAGAACATAGAAATACTGACAGAATTCTTTAAAATCAACGATACTGACAATATGGCAGAAGAAATCATCTGGGACACCAGTAAGGCCTATATGCGTGGGGTCTTCATACAACAAAATAGCAGAAAATACAAGCTGAAAAAACAGAAGGAACTAGATATCAACAACAAAATAGAGGAACTAGAGAAAGAACTTAAAAGGCACCCAAAGAATGAAAAAATCAAATTAGAGCTGGAACTGCAGAATAAGCAAAAAGAAAATATGGAGCTAGAACAAATGGCAAGAAATCTGGCCTTCTTAAAACAAGACCACTTTCAAAATGCGAACAAGGCAGGAAAGTGGCTTTCCAAGAGAATTAAGAAGAAAAAAAGCAAACAGAACATCGTACAAATTGAAGAAGGAAACAAGATCTATACAAAAGACGAGGAGATAGCGGCCCAGTTCCATAAGTTCTACAAGAAGTTATATAGGAGAGATCCGATAAGCAGGGAAAAAATTAATGAATATCTGGGCAAACAGAAAATAACAAGAATATCGGAATCCCATAGAGAAACCCTAAATAAAGAGATCACGACAGAAGAACTAGAAGGGGCAATAAAGAGACTCAAGGCAGGGAAAGCACCTGGCCCAGACGGCCTTCCTATGCTATACTACAAAAAATTAAAGGAAATTATAATACCACAACTTAAAAGAGTAATGAACAACATCCTACAAAACGGTACAATACCAAAAACCTGGAAAGAGGCCAGCATAATAATGTTGTATAAGGAAGGCACGGACCCCCTTGGTGTAAGGAACTACAGACCAATTTCGCTATTAAATAGCGATTATAAGATCTTTACATCAATATTAGCAGAACGATTAAAAAGCTTCTTAGTAACGTGGATTAAGGAGGAGCAGACTGGCTTTCTGCCAAATAGAAAGATGAAAGACAATGTCCGAAACATCTTAAACATCATTGAATATTTTGAAAGTCATAACGAGAAAGAACTGGCGATATTATCGGTCGACGCGGAAAAGGCATTTGACCACCTAAGTTGGTCCTTCTTCAAATCAATACTCAGAGAAATGGACATAGGGTTTAATTTCATGAATGCCGTAAATACCATCTACGCTGACCAAAGCGCAACCATCAAGATAAACGGGCACGAATCAGAAAGATTCATGATAGAGAAAGGCACGAGACAGGGCTGCCCCCTCTCACCGCTAATTTTCATTCTAGCGCTAGAAATTCTGCTAAACGAGATCAGGGAGGATAACAGACTGACAGGAGTAACAATACAGAAGGAATCCTTCAAACTAAGAGCGTTCGCTGACGACCTTATTTGCACAATACAAGACCCCCTCAGTAACATCAGCCTATGGATAGAAAAAATAGAAGAATTTGGCAAGGTCTCAGGCCTTAAAATTAATAAAACAAAATCAATGATACTCACCAAAAACATCTCAAGGGAAAGAAAAGAAAGATTGACAGCCCTTACAGGCCTACAAATAACAACGAAAATTAAGTACCTTGGTATATATATCACGGCGAAGAACTCTCAGCTATTAAAAAACAACTATGAGGTAAAATGGAGACAGATTAAAAAAGATCTAAAAGACTGGCAATACTTGAAACTCTCTCTCATGGGCAGAATAGCAGTGGTAAAATCTAATATACTCCCCAAAATGTTGCATTTATTCCAAAATATACCAATAATAAGAAAGAAACAACTATTCGTAGATTGGAACAGAGACATCTCAAGATTCATTTGGAATAACAAAAAACCCAGAATTAATTTCACCAATCTAACAGACGAAAGAACAAGAGGCGGTCTAGGTTTACCAGACCTCAGGTTGTATTTTGAGGCCAGCTGTATGGAGTGGATCATAGATTGGATCAGATTGCAGAATAAAAAATTATTAATGTTAGAAGGCCACGACCTAAGATCTGGGTGGCATGCCTATATATGGAACAACAAGGCAAAGGTGGAAAAAAATTTCCGAAATCACTTCATCCGTGCGGCCCTCCTAAAAGTTTGGGATCAGTATAAGGGGAGAATGTACCCGAAAACGCCGCTATGGCTCTCCACCTTGGAAGCCCATCAAAGGAGAGAGATAGGCTGGAGAACATGGCCTACGTATAAAGACCTTCTTGCAAAGACAGGAAAGGAAGAAAAAATGAGACCATTAGAAGATCTAAAAGAAAAATACAACAATCTCACATGGCTTCAATATTGGCAACTGAAAGAGTACTTCGTAAAAGACAGACAAATAGGCTTCATGGAAAGCGTATCCGCCTGGGACAGACTAATAGAAAAACCAAGTAAATTCATTACCAAAGCATATAAGCTACTGCTTGAATGGTCTACGGAGGAGGAGAGAATCAAAGAATATATGATTAAATGGGCAAGACTGTTAGGAAGAACAATATCATTGGAAGAATGGAACATCATCTGGAATATAAAAACAAACTATTCATATGCCTATGAGATAAAAGAACACTGGATTAAAATGGTACACCAGTGGTATCTAACGCCCTCCAAGATTGCCAAATTTTCGAAAAACATGTGTAATAAATGTTGGAAATGCGGGCTAGAGGAGGGAACTTACAAACACATGTGGTGGACTTGTGTGAAAGTAAAAGCTTACTGGAAAACAATCCAAGAAAACTGCCAAAAAATACTAAGAAAAAACATCCCCTTAAATCCAGAGACATTTCTATTGGGTTTAACAGAAAAAATATGGGACAAAGAGACTGATAAGCTATTCGTCTATCTGGTTACGGCGGCTCACATACTCCTCGCCAAAGTCTGGAGAAAAAAGGAAATGCCATCGGAGGCAGAATGGATCAATAAAATAGTGGACATAAAGAATATGGATCACCTATCATATATCCTTTCAACTACACGAAATATACCGATTACAGAGACAAACTGGTCACCAATTGAGGAGTGGTTGGAGGAGAAGAAGTTAAAATTGTAAATGGGCAAATAACATCCCCACAGTCATGGCTCTAATCGCCGCTTATTTGTGGCAAATACGTTAATTCAAAGGTTTATTTTGTTTTTTTTCTAAATATACATTTTTTTATAAGTACGGAGTACAATCTTCTCTAAGTGCCGCAAGCTACAATACATAAAGCAAATTTCCAGTTAAAACTTTTATCTTAATATCAAACACTATACTAAAAAGCAAATCAACACAGATCAGGAAAAGAAGTAAGGTATAAGTTAATGGGCGGAAGGGAACACAGGGAATGAAACGAACTAGTGAGAAATAAAAGGAAACCATGAGACAGAAAACATGAGAACCTTTAAAGATAGGACAATAAAGATATTTACACGAAAGTTTTTGAAGCAAGAAGGACAATATCGAATATACCCATACAAGAACTAAGCATTAGAGTAAAAACATACATCTTTATATAAATACATATATCTGTATATAAAAATGAAGACTGCAAACAAAGACAAAGAGAAAATCCACTAGAGTGGGTGAGAGGAGGTCCGGCCAACTGAGGTTGGCCAAGTTTTTAATGTATATGTTCATGTGCATCTGTACCTTGTTATACTTGTAATCAGCTGTTTGTTTGTGTGATTGTTTTGTGTGTCTTTTTTGTAATGTTGTAAAATAAAACTTAATAAAATAATAATAATAATAATAATAATAATAATAATAATAAAAAGGGTCTGGAGAACAAGCCCTATGAGGCATGAAGAAGAGGAGGCTGAGAGGAGACATGATAACCATGTATAAATATGTGAGAGGAAGTCATAGGGTGGGGGGAGCAAGCTTGTTTTCTGCTGCCCTGGAGACTAGGACACGGAACAATGGCTTCAAACTACAAGAAAGGAGATTCCATCTGAACATTAGGAAGAACTTCCTGACTGTGGGAGCTGTTCAGCAGTGGAACTCTCTGCCCCTGAGTGTGGTGGAGGCTCCTTCTTTGGAGGCTTTTAAACAGAGGCTGGATGGTCATCTGTCAGGGGTGCTTTGAATGCAATTTTCCTGCTTCTTGGCAGGGGTTGGACTGGATGGCCCATGAGATCTCTTCCAACTCTTTGATTCTATGGTTCTATGATCTAGTAGTACAATCACCTGCCAAGCAGGAAAAGCACAATCAGCAGCAGATGGCCATCCTGCCTCTGTTTACAAGCCTCCAAATAAGGAATTTCCACCACAATTGAACAGCTCTTACAGTCAGGAAGTTTGGTAAATTTTTATTTTATTTTAAGGCTTTGGAGGTGGTGGAGTTGACCCCATTCCATTGCAGTAGTTACTTGCTGGAAAAAAGACAACTCCAGGAAAGTCTACTTCCTCTGGGCACCCATGGGGACTTAAATTCATTTCTTAATCCCGCTCCAAAACAGGTTTAGGTCCTGAGTGGAAGCACCCAGAGTCCTAGCCTCCAGGGCAGCAGAAAACATGTCTTCTCCTTCTTCCTTATGACATCTTTTCAAATATCTTCCTTGTATGGTTTTGTGCATGTTTTCCCACAAGTAAGACCTATTCCTGTTCAGTGGAACAGTACAAAGGAGAAGGGAAGACAGAGATTGAGATTGTACATCCATAGGGATATAGAGTAATTTAAAAAAAAGAAGAAAATTTGAGTGTAGTAAACAAATTAAAATTTGAGAAGCTATGGCAGACAGTGGGTTCATCCAAGATGCATCAGCCTCTCAATGCAGTTGCCACCTAAGTTATATGCATAGTGACATATTTTCTCTCACCTCTCCTTGGGGGTCCACATATTCCTTCAGCAAGCAATTTATGGGTACAGAATACACTGTGAACATCTTTTGATATCATATGCAACACATATGAGTCTAATCAAGTATGTCTCTTGGTGGGAAGTAACTTACACAAATGGACTTTACGCAGGTGAGAAGGATGAGCAAATTGGCCACAGTGGGATGGGAAGTACTGCCTCTGCATACTTTCTTGTTGATTCACTGAGCTTCCAGCTTTACATCTGACAGCTCTAATCCAGAAAGTTTCATCTAGTAAGAAGCATGGTAAAAATTATACTCGGCAGGGAATGTACCAGAAATAATATTTACTTGTTAGATAACATATGCACCATGTTTTTGACTAAAATACCCATACATCCAAGGTATCATTGCTGATTGTGAGGAATGGTGGCAGCTGTAGTCCTACACAAACCTGAAGACCAGCCCTGCAGTAAATAAAATATAATATGGCCACAAAGCATGGATGAATCTAACTGTTTTAAAGGGAGTTATTCCCATATTGCAATTAATGTTCCATGTATTTGTTCCTGGACAGGTGGAGTATCTTGATGCACAATGGTACACAATACAGTGGCCTTATACTGAAGAGGGTGATCATATACAAGAAAGAGAGGGTTATTCTGAGTGGTGAGTTAATTTCTCATGGTGAGTTTATTTCTCATGGGAACAAAATGAAATACTTTTCAGATTTAAAATAACACGATTTGATTTTCTGCTTGCACATACATTTGTGTGGGAACAATAACTTTGCTGTATCTCAAGGTGACAGCAGATATCTGCACTAGGGGAGCTAGCCTTGTAATAATTACAAACTAATCAGCAAAGCAATTGTAATTATTTTTCCCTTTTAAATAAGCAGATGCTTCAATTTCTTATAAAGATTCAATTGTTTGTGGGGAAGATTAGTTTCTTTCTCTACCAGCTCAAGTTCCAATATAAATATTGTAGCATTTCATATGCTTGAGATGCCTGAGATCTGAATGTTTCCATCACCATCCGCACTCTACCTCAATTCATAATACTTCAGGGTAATATCCTGCTCAGTGAAATGAAGATAAATGCTCTCTTTTTCTTTATAAAATTATAGATTAAGCTCTACCATTACAAGGAAATAAGTACAGTAAATAAATAAATAAATAAATAAATAAATAAATAAGTCAGTTGAGGCCAGAGATAGTTCTTGTTATTATTGGCTAAGACTGTGGTATATACTAAAGGAGAAAAACATTTAATACATGAATGACTTTTCAGTTACTTCTATACTAGGAGTGTTTTGGCCTGCTGAAATATTGTTTTTCCTCAGTCAGCTGGAAAAGAAATAATAGTAGTTGTTTTGCACCACGTATATTCCTGGATAATAATTAGAAACAACCATCCCAGTTGATAAAATCCTAATACAATTCTCTTTACTTGGGTATAAATGTTCCACTTTCATTCCTCAAATACTTTTTGTGGTGTTTTAAGGGGAATTCAGATAATTACCAGAAAAGTAAAAATAAATAATCGTCATCTTATTTATGTATAACCAAGAGTGGGGAAAGTCATTTTACACATATGCTAGGTCAGTGCTATTAAAAACTAAGCAAATATGTAGATTAATATTTCTCCAATATACAAATGGGTATGATCCTGTTGCATGTCTAGGGATTATTTAGCCTGAAGAAATAGAGATTTTAATATATTTTCTTCACAGTACTAATTATGTACATTAATGAAACCATCATATTATTCAAAGGACTTCCTGCGTTACACATATTGAAAGTGGGTTTATGGAGTTTCCTGACAGGTTTACAAATCGTGACATTTTGAAAAATATATTAAAATTGTAACTTACTCCACTATGGTATTTTCAAGAAAGATATTGCATGAAATTAAATGTTTTATAGGCCATTTATTATTATGACATTTAGTGAAATATATTAGCAATACATAGTCATCATAACCATTGGAGGGGGAAAAAGAAATTGCAGGTGATTATAATAATTTACAGTATATATTGCAAGAGTAGTGGTGCACGGGTGAAACAATGCAATAATGTATATTTATATGAAAATGTAAACATCAACAATCATCTTTGGGTTTACTTTCTCCTAAGAAGCAAATGAAAAATGCAACAAGCACAGATTATTTTGCAAAATATTTGGCAAGCAGGAAGAATGTCAGAGAACTAGAATAAAATTAGGCATGCAAGAAAAAAAGAATAAAGGAGAGGGGTCAGATATATCAAGAACAAGAACGAAAAAACATGAAGATGTGGGCCCACTTCTTAAGAAATATATAAAAAAATATAATGACTAAAGAAGGAAGGCTGTTTAACTTCAATTGCCATCTTCTGCCAAAAAGAAAAGTCCTTGTGAAAATCAAACAAATTATATAGGGAGCACATCTACACTGAACATTTAATGTAGTTTCAAGCTGGTATTGAGGAAAGCGGTTTCACTCTGCAAATGATTACATAGGAAATCTTGAAACTAATGTAAGGCCTGCATGCTGATTACACAAACCACAGAGCATCAATGCACATTAAGGGCTTTCTTTTGCATATTTTTCTGGGCTTTGATCAATGGAGATGATAATAATAATAATAATAATAATAATAATAATAATAATAACAACAACAACAACAACAACAACAGCAACAATAATAACACTTTATTTATACCATGCTACCATCTCCCCAGGGGACTCAGTGCGGCTTACATGAGGCCGAGACCAGAATACAACAATAAAAGGAATAACAACAATACAAGCAATTTAAAAACAAACAGGACAATAAAACAATAGCATAAGCATTAACAATAGGACAACACACTTTAAAATCTATGGGTAGGCTAAATGTAATTATAATTAAAAATAATGCTGGACATGGGCGAAAAAGTGATGGGGCAGTTTGTGGAAACATACAAGCAGACCTAAAACAATGTAAAGTGCTTTGGAGGACAAAGTGCTATGGGATCATTATTCTGGGAAGGCACACTGGGACAACCAGTCTCCTCCTAAAGACTGCCAGAGTTGGGGCATGTCTGATGTCCTTAGGAAATGAGTTCCAGAGTCGAGGGGCCACCACCAAAAAGGCCCTCTTTCTCATCCCCACCAATCGCGCTTGCGATGCAGGTGGGAGCACGAGCAGGGCCTCTCCAGATGATCGAAGAGATCACGTGGGTTTGTATACAGAGATGCGGTCGTGCAGGTAGGCGGGGCCCAAACCGTTCAGGGCTTTGTAGGTGAGAACCTGCACCTTGAATTGGGTCCGGAAAATGAATGGCAGCCAGTTGAGCTCCTTAAACAGGAGGGTTGACCGCTCCCTGTAAGGAGCCCCGATTAACAACCTGGCTGCCACCCATTGGACCATTTGGAATTTCCAAGCCATTTTCAAGGGCAGCCCCACATAGAGTGCATTACAGTAATCCAGTCTAGAGGTGACTAAGGCATGGACCGCCTTCACGGATGGGCCAGGAAAGAAGCTTCAGCCCAAGATATGAATACAGGTGGAACGGAAATTGTTTTCCATTTTTCTCCAAGGACAAAGAACTTAAAGATGTAATCTTTAAGTTCTTTTTTTAACTGTCCGGTCTAAAGGAATTCTGCCATGGGTACCCAGATATCGTGGTAGCACATTACCTTGTAGAGGGTTTTAATTTTGTTAAATGGTATCATTCCTGCTGAGTTATGTTCAAAGCATTATACCTCATTTGACAGGGCTGTGCATGAGGTTCGTAAAAGGAGGATGATGTAATGATAGCAGAACCTTGATAGCAATTAAATTCGCTCACAAGGAAATCTTGGGAAATTATTTAATGCTAGGTTTACTACTATACAACAAAGTTATGAATGAAGAAAACACAGGCAACTTCTGAGCTCAATACCTCCCAAAACCCCATACCTCAATTCACAAAAGTCCCTCCATTCAGCCTCCAGGTCTTCCAGTCAGAGACAGTTTGTGTTCTCAGGCTCTTTCCCACACAGGATCTCAGATATTTTAATTCCTCAACCTTGGCTTTGAATTCATGATATGGAGGTGTTCTGGTGTCTTGAACACATCAGATAAGAGTCCATGACAGGTGAGTGCTGAGCTGGCAAAATTCCCATCTTTCACTTGCTTCCTTTTCACCCTGACAACATCTCCCTCCTGGGTTCTTCCTTTGATGGTTCCCTTTTCGTAGACAGAGCCTCTCTCATAGGGTATTCCATGCCATGCAATCCATTTAAAAATTTTAGCATATTTTTGGAATGGGCTGTTTGCTCTCTTTCAGGATTACCTGGAATGGTAAATAATTTGGATTTTTTAAATTTATTTATATTTATTTATTTATTTATTTATTTACAGCTTTTATATTCCGCCCTTCTCACCCCACAGGGGACTCAGGGCGGATTACAGTGTACACATATATGACAAACATTCAATGCCAATTTTTGACATACAAATATATACAGACATACACAGAGGCTATTTAACTTTTTCTGGCCACCAGGGGAGCTGTCGCTTTCATCGTCCATCTGCGATGCTGATGAAGTATTTCCGCATTCCCCGCATGTTCCCCCGCTGGAATGCTCTGCTGGAGTCTTCTCTATGGCCTCATAAATTAGTTAATTTAGCCTCCCCACACTTTAAGATGGTACCTAATTTTCCTACTTGACAGATGCAACTGACTTTCGGGTTGCAAAGGTCGACAACAGGCTACACACAATTGGTTGGAAACCCACTCCAACCCAGGCTGGCTTCGAACTCATGACCTTTTGGTCAGAGTGATCTTAATGTAGCTGACACTCAGCCAGCTGCGCCACAATCCCGGTGAACAGATAGAGTGGGCTCTAGATGGAGTGGGTACTGGTCAATGCACTGACCTAATGCCCCATTTTGAACAATTTCATTGGGAGTTCTATTGGCACATGAAAAAACCGAGGGCTCTACCACAGGATCATTTTTCTGGGGATTAAGCTGATTACAGTGCACCAATTCTCCAGGTTACCTGCTCAAAAGTTGCAGGATCTCCAATTTAGGATCCATTTATTTCTCTTAAGGCAATATTTAGGTAGTTTTAGAGTTTTCATGGGCATCCCAACTTTGCATTTAGGGTAATTGCCCCTGGCAGGTCATTCCTTAGCAAGCTATGTGATGTCATAGCTGGAGTCATAAGTCCCCATTACAGAATTTGTATCAATAGAGAGATCTGGCAAACTAGCTAACGTTAATGCTGTTTCCTTCTGGAGATGAAATTTCCTTCTCCAGAATGCAATACAGGTGGCATCAGATACTACAGGCTCTGAGGATTTTGGTGTTTATTTTCGAGGGTGTAGGTGTGCCTCCCCCTGGCCCTTAGCTTGGGCACAAGCTGGCATTTTGACATATTTAACATTTCTTGATTTTTTTCCTATTGTGGTCACTGATAGACTATGGACTGGTGAGTTCTATAACTTGGTGGTCCACTTCTGGTATGACATTATGACTGCAGTCCAGATAATTAATTCAGTATCATCATGATCCAGGAATTTGAATCATTCACAATTTTTCTAAAAATAAACCAAACCCTAAATAAAACCCAAATATAAAATTCCATGTAGAAGAGATGCTCTGGCACGTTGCTTGTCCTTTACTATCACATTAATAAGCTGGAAATTTGTCAGGCTATGTCTGAAAATCACACTTAACCCCTTAGTGTCAGCAGAAGACACAATGGAGGATAAGGAGCACAATGTGAATAATAATAATAATAATAATAATAATAATAATAATCAGACCAAAGACAATTCTACCAGAGTCTGAACCAAACAACAGCCATAAATCCCAAGAAAACTGCAGCAACTAAATTTTGGAAAGAACTCTGGGAAAATAATAAGAACTACAACAAAAATGCTGGGTGGATAAAGGAGTTTGAAGAAAAATTCTCACAGAACAAAATGGAACAGATGGAAATAACAACTGAAATGATCAGCAAATGAGTGCAAAAAGTCAAGAACTGGACATCACCTGGTAGTGATCAACTGCATGGATTTTGGCTAAAATATCTGACTAGTCTACATGGGAAAATGGCCCAACAATTCAATGAGATGCTGCAAGAAGGAATGGTTACCAACTAGGAGAACATATCTGATACAAAAGGATCCAGCAAAAGGAGCAGCACCAGGAAACTACAGGGCAATATATGTCTGCCCACTATGTTTAAACTATTGACTGGCATCATAGCTGACAGAATTCAAGATTATCTTGAAGAAAATAATATCTTGCCAGATGAACAGAAAGGCAACAAATGGAAAGCAGGGGCACAAAAAACCAGTTATTAAATGACAAAGTGATTCTGGAGAACTGCAAAAGCTGAAAAAACAATCTTCACATGACGTGGATTGACTACAAAAAAGCCTTTGACTAGCTCCCACACAGATGGATCATCAAGTGCCTAGACACCATTGAGATTTGTAAAAATGTTGGCACTTTTATTGAAAATATGATGAAGCACTGGAAAACTGAACTGTTTGTTGGAAATCAAAACTATGGACTTCTGTTGGAAATCAAAACTATGGACTTTTCCAGAGAGACTCATTGTCCCCACTGCTTTTCATCATTGCCATGATCCCTCTGTCAACATTATTTCAAAAAACAAATCTTGGCTATCAAACATATCAGAGATCTCAGAAAATTTCACATCTGCTGTACATGCATGATCTGAAGCTGTATGGGAAAACTGAAACTGAAATCCAATCTCTGACTAACACTGTCTGAATCTTTAGCACTGATATCAACATGAAGTTTGGTTTGGAAAAATGTTCGACAGTGGCACTGAAGAAGGGAAAAATCATTGAAAGTGAGGGCATAAATGTGTCCAATGGCCAAGCAATAAAGTGTCACCAGCCAGAGGCCTATAAATATCTGGGCTGGACAATATCAAACATGAACATGTGAAAACTGTGGTCAGCAAAGAATAGATTCAAAGGGTCAGAAAAATTCTCAAAAGCAAGCTCAATGGAGGCAATACCATCAAGGCCATAAACATCTGGGCTATACCTGTCATAAGATATACTGCTGGCATCATAAACTGGATGCAGGCAGAACTGGACAATTTGGACAAAAAACAAGAAAACTCATGACCATTCATAATTCACTACATCCTCACAGTGATGTTGACCAGCTCTATCTGCCTAGAAGGTCTGGTGGCAGAGTACTCTTACAAGTAAAATAAACAGTTGAAGAAGAAAAACATGCCCTGGCAGAATATGTCAAGGAAAGCCAAGAACCTGCTTTAATTGAAGTCAGTATTCAGAAACTTTTCAAAGCACAGCAGACAAAGAACCAGTACAAGAAAGTTGCACTACAAACCAGAACTGACAGTTGGCACAACAAAGCATTGCATGGGTAGTTCCTTGACAAAACTGAAAGAAAAGTTGACAGGGTGAAGACCTGGTTATGGCTCATAAATGGAACACTGAAGAAGGAGACAGAAGGCCTGATTCTTGCAACCCAGGAGCAAGCCATCAGAACAAATGCCATTAAGGCCAGGATCAAAAAATCAGCAGATGACCCAAAAGGCAGACTGTGCAGGGAAGCTGATGAAACCATGGACCATATCCTCAGCTGTTGCAAAAAAATCGCACAGACAAACTACAAACAAAGACACAACTCTGTGGCCCAGATGATTCACTGGAACTTATGTCACAAGTACCACCTGCCAGCAGTAAAGGATTTGTGTGATCATAAACCCACAAAGGTTGTGGAAAATGAACATGCAAAAATACTGTGAGACTTTCAAATCCAGACTGATAAAGTTTTGGAACACAATACACCAGACATCATGATTGTGGAAAAGAAAAAAGTCTTGATTATTGATGTCGCCATACCAGGTGACAGCTGCATTGAGGAAAAACATCAGGGAAAACTCAGCCACTATCAAGACCTCAAAATCAAAATTGGTGCCGTGCCAAAAGATCTCAGCTGGCATTTGGAAACAATAAACATCGACAAAATCAAGATCTGTCAACTCCAAAAGGCCACCTTACTTGGATCTGCGCGCATCATTCGAAATAACAGCACACAGTCCTAGATGCTTGGGAAGTGTTCGACTTGTGATTTTTTAAATACGAAATCCAGCATATAGGTCTTGTTTGCTGTGACATACTGTGCTTTTATGTCAGTAAAACAATAATAATGTAATAATAATTATGTATTAGCCTCCTCTCATTATGGCTCAAGGTAAGGTTCAAAATGGGTAAAACAGTGAGAAAAAAAGAAAACACTATTAAAACACATATAACAAATATACACAGATAAAATTAAAATTCACACTGCAGGCTAAAATTCACAAGTCAACATTGACTGGATAGGTCTGCCAGAAGACAAAGGTTTTCAGTACCCACTAGATGTCTTATTTCCTCTTCCCAGCTTCCTCTAGCTGCAAAATCCTCTTTTTGGAAGTGGTGGGGAGTGGACATATTTTTTTTCAATTTGTCAATTAAAGACAATGCTTGCAAACATAAGTGGTGAAAAGTCCACAATCCTTCTAGCCCTCCTACAGGTGTCACTATGACCACAGTATTTGCATCTAATATAATTATATGTTTCATCCTTAAGGGTGAATTTAGACAGCACGAAATCAGCTCCAATTAGATATTTCAGCAGTGAAACCACACTTTTCCTTAAGTGAATGCTTTAGGCTCATTGATCAGGCTACAATCATGCCCTCCTTGCCTTCCCTGGCCCTTGCCTGTGAAGTGCTTTAAAGATGGGCCTGATAATTTTATGATCACTTAGATCTGAATGACTGAGTGCAGAGGATGACAATCAGGGACAGGGCTGATTAGCAAAGCCTTAATGCCGTTCTAGTCACTGACAGCAGCATTTTATGTCCAGCTTGTATAGCTGGTGGTACTTTGTTTTACTTCTGCACATTTAAACAAGCAAAACATTTTTTTCTGGTCTGACAACAATTACACTGGCCCTGGGCCCATTTCAGAACACAGTGTCTGGTCATTGGCCTCATTTAGACTGAATTTTATAGCAAACACAACTGATTTGTACTTCTTAACATAATATGAGGTTCAAAACACATTACTGCAAATGTTGTACATTTCCTTAAGAATGTGCACCAACACATATATTTTATGCTAAAACATAGTCAGTGTATATTTAACAGACTATCAAAGTACATATGTGTTAAATGTTCATATTGGGTCATTTCTCCACTTTAATGTTCTTTTCTCAATTTATGAATTTATCCAAGCATGTTAACTAAAAACTAGTGAACAGAGAAAGCTAGGAATGGATGTCACCTTTCACGCAGAGATATGATATTATTTAAAGGCTTTTCTTTGGTTCTCCCTGATCATTGTTTTTAAAAATGTAAATGTTTAGAAGTGTGCTTTTTAGGTGATTTATTTTTGCCCCAAACTATATCAAGGTGTACCCAAGCACAATCCAACATATTCTGAAAACTCCTCCTTCAAACCGCCTTCACATTCAGTTTTATGCAATCTGAAAGACAATTTTGAATGGGAGGTAATATACTCTGGGGGTTCTGATGTCAGTGGAGAAGTGAATCTATTTCAGGATTCAATCTGAATAATAAAGGAAGTATATACATAACATCCTGGACCTATTTGGGGGATAGAATGCAGTATCTTGGTTAGCTCTTGTGTTCCCCTGCTCCAGGGAGTATAAAGAGAACAACTGATTGCAACAGGTGTAAGAAAAAAAGATTCCATCTAAACACAAGGAAGAACTTTTTTTGTACTTTAAGAATTGTTTGACAATGGAATCAACTTCCTTAGAAGGCAATGGGCCTTCTTTTTGGTTAAGTATTTAAGCAGAGATTTAATGAGTATCTCTCATGAGTGATTTCTTTCCATATTCCTGCATGA
Source organism: Anolis sagrei (assembly GCF_037176765.1). NCBI lineage: Eukaryota > Metazoa > Chordata > Lepidosauria > Squamata > Anolidae > Anolis > Anolis sagrei. Next base: position 248,653,913 of record NC_090022.1, on the reverse strand, counting down.
TAGGTGGTTGGACGTGATGGTCCATGTGATCCTTCCAACTCTAAGATTCTATAAATCCATGATTCTTTAAAGTCTAGGCTAAAACCAAGAACAATTTCACTACCCACTGATACCAGAATCATCAGCTATCAAAGTGCAGTACTTCTATCTAGGGCTCCAGCTACCTATGCCCACTACAAGGTTCCCCCTTTGAGTTTCTCAATTCTCTTGGTTTTATGTTACTTTTTGCCAACATTTACCCAGTAATTCATCGCTACAAAAGAGGTTAAGCTCTCATTGGACTGTTTGGAGATTCCCAGAGCCATCTCTATCTTCTTATGGCTTTCTAAAAACTCCCACATCCTTGCAGATGCCATTTTCTTAGGTATGGATCATCCTACTGTCAATGCTTGCGAGGGATCACATCATACTCCTTCAGTTAATATATGAGAACTTCTGCTCTCCAGGCTACATCAGTAGGAAAAAAAACAACAACTGGCAATGCATTTACAACATACCATTACCCACACTAGATAGGAAAAGGATCAGAAGGAAATAGTTATGTGTTCCAAATAGGCAAGTATTTAGTCTAATTAGTCTTTATTGGGTAGAGAAACCAGATTCATCCCCTCCTTCTCTTTTTCTTCCTCTTCCTCCTCCTCCTCCTCCTTTTCTGTTCTTCTTCCTTGAAGGGAAATTACTTTTAATTCACTGACCAGTATTTTGCAACAAGCAGCATGATTTGTGGAATAGCAGCTAATTATCTGGAAATTGTTTCTATTAGATAGTTGCTGTGCTTAAAAGCCATTTTAACTTTCAGTAAGAAAATACAGCATTTTAAATCTTCTAGTTCTATCTAGTGAACACTGCACCTTTTAATAACTTCCATAGCAAGGGTATATTGGTATGGGCTGTTATAATGATGAAAAAGGTCTAACTTAGGTCAGCCCACTTATCAGAGACTGCATTGTTTTCTAATCACTGTAAAAGTTTTAGTACTGTTCCCTTAGGCGGAGGCACACTAGGGGTTGCTAGAAAGATAGTCCATTTTACATTGGGGGCGGGGGGGGGGGGGGAGAGTTGAAGGAAGAAAACTATTTCACCAGTTTTCTCATATCATAAACGAGGGTTGTTTCCATGATGGGGACATGGATGGGAGGAATAACAGGAAAATGAGAGGAAATGATTTTACTCCTTCAACCCACTCCCCACCCCCATAAAATGGGCTATCCTTCTCTCTCTAGCACCCCCTAGTGGCCTCTGCCCAGATAATAGAACAGTACTAAAAGTTCTAATTCATGCACATACCTCCTGGATGCTTTCTTTGCTGAGTATTACATATGATACACTGGCTGGAAAAGCAAAGCAAGGTGTTTTAAGAAGTTTTTCAACTGTGGATATATTCAAAGTGAAGACTTTATTTAGAAAAAAAATAAGTTGCATTACTAGGTTGTATTGCTATGGTGAGTAGACAGGATGGGAACCAAGGCTAAGCAGCAGAGAGTTGTCAGATATTACAGTTGCAGTACAAAAGAGTTTAATATTCTAAATTATTTGATAAAGCTGTACTAAAATATGAACAGTTTGTTTATTTTTATTTATCATATCAGCAGCGAACCAAGCAGTTGTATTGCAGAATATAATATGAACAGTTGAATATGTTTAACAAAAGCCTGGTTCTTGTAATCTATTATTATTATTGTGGGTTTTTTCGGGCTATATGGCCATGTTCTAGAGGCATTTCTCCTGACGTTTTGCCTGCATCTATGGCAAGCTTCCTCAGAGGTGAGGAAGCTTGCCATAGATGCAGGCGAAACATCAGGAGAAATGCCTCTAGAACATGGCCATATAGCCCGAAAAAACGCACAAGAACTGAGTGATTCCGGCCATGAAAGCCTTCGACAATATATTATTATTATTATTATTATTATTATTATTATTATTATTAAATCATAGGCTTCCAACCCAGGTCACAAAAGCCACAGCTTCCCAAACTGTGGGAACAAACGTCCCAATGTCAATGATAACGCCACTAGTGACTACCGATTATTGAAAATTGCATCAGTGCCACCACATATGACTTATACACAGATGAAACCAATGCACTGATGGGAAAATAACTCCTGGACTGCTTCCTGGTTTAATCTATACACAACGGCACATCCTTCTCTTATGAAACTCTTTGAGTTCTTGTAAAAGCTGCAGAAACTCAGCAGTGAGAAGTCTCATTCTTATTATATAACACATTAATATTTAGATTTCAATATAAAAGAGGAAGAGGATAGATCAGACCATTGTTCCCAAATAGCATGAAGCCATCTGAGAGGATGTATAGTCTACTTTGGAACAAGATGAAGATCCATTGAGGGAAGAAAATAAATTTCTCTCTTTTGAAAGAGTGCAGAAGCATGGATTAACAGAGGAAGGTAGCAAAGGATCTGCAACCATATACTGACTGCTTCCAGCAACATACAAAATAGGACAAGATATTGAGAAGTCGAGGTTCAAACCTAAACCAAATTTTGTGTCATCATGGACCATTTGTCTCTCATCAGCATGAGGATGAAATATCACATCAGTTTCAGAAAAAGCCTTAGCCTGGTAAAACATCTCAGGTTTCTTTTGTAGCGTATCCCAGGGTCAAATCCAGGATAAAACCCTTGTCTTATAAAAGGAAGTGTTCCATAATTTGGGCACAAGTGCATTAATTTGAGGAATGTCTGCATGAATTAATAGCCCATTTGACCCACAGCTGTCCTTGCTCATGCATATTCCAGCACATCTCATTATCATTCTTCTTTTGAATTTCTAACTGTGCTATGGCAACATCAGCCATCTTACAAATGTATTGATCTCAGATTATAAGGAATAATTAACACTGACATAATCAATCTCCTTCTTACAGTATCATCTGGGTTCCCAGAGCAGGACTCCCAAGTGCAGTAAGAATGGTAGGCACTCATTAAGCCAATGCGGCTGGCTGACCTACTCTTCCCCCCCCCCCATTTTTTTAATTCACTAATATTTTCTCTAAACTACCTCTCAGCTCTCAGGAGTAATCAGGTCCAGATTCCAGAACACCACCAGCAATGTTGTGGCACACACCAGTGTCACAGTGCAAAGTCTATAAGAAAGCATGAGGGAGTTTTGTAATGCAAAGAATACCACTAGGGTTATTAAGGCGATTCTCTCTCAGCTCCGAACTCTAGCATTTCCACTTAAACTAACACCTCTCAGCTCTGACACACTATCTCCCTGCTCCTCACCACATGCCTGTGGCACGGAACCATGTCTCTCTTCTACCAGCATCAGTCAGAGTTCAGCAACCATCACTATCTCAACACTGTTGTTTTCCCTAAACTACCACTCAACTCTGAGGAGTAATTCTGTTCCAGGCCAGACTCCTGCATGCTGCCAACAGTATTGGGGCACATGCCAGTGTTGAAGAGCAAAATCTATAACCAAGTGTAAAGGAGTTCTGCAAAAGAAAGAAAACTACTAGTATTACTAAGCTATCTCTCTCTGAACTCTGAACTCTAGCATTTCCACTTAACTAGCTCTCACTTCTGACATGCTGTCCCCCTTCTCAGCTCTGACACACTATCTCCCTGCTCCTCACCACATGTCTGTGGCATGGGGCCACATCTCTTCTACCAGCATCAGAGTTCTGTTGTGTCTGATGACTTTTTGCTCCAGCTCCTCCAGCAAGCCACTTCCAGCCAACCTCCAGCTCCAGCCAGACTCTAGCTAGCCACTGCCAGCCAACTTTGATAGTACAGCCCTGAAAGGATTGGGAGATGTGGAAAATGACCCTTTCATCTTCCATGTATGACTTACAAAAAAGTGCAAGGAGATGGAGAAGAACTACATGATGCATACATTAGAATGACATGGATACTGGAACATATTTGAACAATAGGTTTAAAAAAGAGTTCCTAAAGTATCAACAAACCCCAATGACATGAAAACTGGATATATGAGAATCTTAGAGGTTCAAGACTTACTCTATATGAATAAATGAATGTGGATTTTTTGTTGAGAAAGTGGCATATTTTTGTATAGGAATTGAGTTTCTATGCAGAGTACATGGTTTTCACCTCAGAAAAATGCTTTTTTTCCATGAAGTCACCACTTATGATTTTTCAGGAAAAAAAAATCTTGAAAGACTTTATAGCAGCAGAAAGAAAAATTGTAACATTTTTTTCTTGACAATGAGAGTAAAACCCCTTGGTATACTTGATTGGATGGAGTCTACATTTTCTCACTTATCTGCATGAGGTACTCAGCCCATTGTTCCCAAGAGGTTAGAATAGAGATTGCTATTAGATGTTTGCCTGTACAGACTTGAGGTATGCTATCGATTGCATTATTATACAAAAATCAATTTATGAGAAACTTAAGCCATATTTTATGACTGGAGACAAAGTAAAGCTCACCAGATGTTGCTCAACTCTCAGGACTGTTTCCCATGTGCATGGGACTGGGACTGGGAATAGTTACAGTCCAATAATATTTGGAGAATTGCACTATGTTGTTTTTCTAAATTCTCTACAATGACCAATATTTTTTCAAGTTACATAACAAAATCCAGTACTTCGGGTCTCTGAATTTATTTTACATGATTCTAGATTTAAAAACATATGAAGTATTTTGCTGAATAAAATCATAGTCTATTTTTGTAAGATCTCTCACAGCTAGTTAATGATCAATGGATCATCACAACTTGACCATCAGTATAGTATGGTTTACTCCCTGTTCTGCTCTGTATAATATACATCTATGAACTTAATTCCCACTTATGCTTCCTGAGCTAAAGTCAAACAGCTTAATTAATTATAGTCACTGATGTTTGTCTATCAGCCTCAAGATAGGATAATAATTTTAATGCAATGAGAATTGTACTGGCTTTCTTATACACACCTTACTTCTACATTTAAATGATGACTTTAATGTAGATTACATGTTATTATTCAGGACCATTGTGAAACTTATCCTCTTTGACTTCATTGCTCTGTAACATTGGGTGGCATTTCTCCTAATGAATATCTTGGCTTGGATGGGAGACTGAATTGACTTAACCCAATTAACAAGGCTGAAGAGCCTCTCACTCCATTACTTTTCATAAAACTGAATTGCAGTTCATCTAACTTATTAAATATGGAGCCACTTTTTTGACTTTTGCATAATGGATCTAAAAATGAAATGATTTATGTTGAGGTGAAGCGGAGAGGAAGAAGCAAGGTTTGTCAGACTACTTAAAATTCTCTAAGACAAATGCACGTCAATGGAAATAAAATTCAGAGTGCATTACTTGTTACATTATAGTCAAGGAAAGGAAAACTTGAAAATTGTGAAATCAGGGTTTTTTTTACTTTTTAACTGCTAATACTAATTTCACTTTTTATGAAAAAAGCCTGTAAACTTTTAAACCTTGTATTCCTTTCCATGTTGCAATGTTAATGCATCTGATTTCAGATTGATACCATTTTTGCCCATATCTACTACATGGATCCACTTTCTACAAAATGAATGAGTAAAAGCAATATACTATTTGAATTGTACATTGAATACTTAAGAGAGCAAACTTAAATTGTAGAAAAAGGAGACTTTGGGATGGTTTGGACTTTCTTCTAAACCTGGATTGCGAGCCATGATGAGTCTGGAGCCCGGATGTTGCTCAATTTCAAGATCTCCATGTCACAATAAGCTGCCTCTGCTTTTTAAGCTCCAAACAAAGGGTTTTTTCTTGTTTTTGAAAAGGGCAAAATATTTGGGGTACCCAAAAAGTGAAATTGGCTTAAAATGGAGCTTGTGGGGTTCTGGAAGTATTTTGGGGGGGGGGGGTGTTGCATGATAGAGTGATTCAGGGAGAACCTGGGGAAACATAGAAGCTGTAAATAATAATAATAATAATAATAATAATTATTATTATTATTATTATTTACATGTACATAACATCACAGCACATATGTGCATTAGGTCCAAGTATCTGGAATTTGTCTCTGAATATCGGGCTCTTCCCAAGGACCTAGGATTTTAGCGGTATTTTCATAGAATGTGAGCAGTTCTGAGACATGCTGCCTTCTGTAGCATGTGGATTGATGTTCTGTCCAAACTAAGGCTTTTCAAGTGCATGTTGAGGTTTCTTGAAATGCCTCCAAGAGCACTAACCACTTTTGGTACCACAGTTGTTCTCTTTTGCCATAGTGGTCCAATTTCAATTTGTAAGTCTTTGTATTTCACGATCTTTTCCAGCTCTTTGTCCTATACCTGACTGTCTCCTGGTACTGCAATGTCTATAATGAAAGCATGTTTCTTTCCACAACCATTATATCTGCTGTGTTATGTGGCAGGTGTTTATCTGTTTGGATTTTAAAACACCAGAGTATTTTGTTTCTTCATTTTTTGTGGTCTTCTCCATCTTGTGCTCATACCAGGCTTGACTTCAGGGTAGGCCACACTTCTTGCAAAGGTTCCAGTGCAGCATTGCTGCTAGTCTGTTGTGACATTCCATATAGTCAGTCTGGGTTATTTTCTTGCAGCTGCAAATGAGGTGCTCCACTGTTTCACCACTCTCTTTGCAGAGACGGCTCTTTGGGTCATTGTAAGGTAAAGGTAAAGGTAGTCCCCTGACATTAAGTCCAGCCATGTCTGACTCTGGGGTGTGGTGCTCATCTCCATTTCTAAGCCGAAGAGCCAGCGTTGTCCATAGACACCTCCAAGGTCATGTGGCCGGCATGGCTGCATGGAGCGCCATTATTGTGGATCATTGTAGGACTTTTCAATTCTTGTTTTTATCGTATTTCTTCATAAGGCCTGTTCTTGTGCAGAAAAAAACAGGCCTTCAGTTTCTTTTATAAGGGTTCCCCTTCTAAGCCATTCCCATGTTTTCATGCTGTCGACCTTCCCTTCAGTGCTCCTAGAATACTGCCCATGGAGAGGCTTGCTTAGCTACTGCTCTTTTTGTGTTACAAATTGATGAGCTCTGTACTCTTCATTTGATTTCTTGGCTTTCAGCAGCTCAGCATTATAGACATATTTCAATGTTGGCTCTTGGCTTTCTTGGGTGGATTTTTTCAGTCCCCCTTTCTCTTCCTTTACTGATTGCTTGACTTGAAGCAGCCCTCTTCCTCCTTCAGACCTTGCTAGGTAGAGTCCAAGCACTGCACTAATAATAATGATACAATATTATAATTATGTATTTTATTTTATATGTAATATTACTAGTAATATTACAATATAGTGATATAGTACAATACAGTAATTACTTACTTAGGCGATCCCTCGTTGGACGAGTAAGATGGTCTTCCATGATGGGTTTCCTTGTGGATTTGTAGGTGGCTGTGGAGCCCTATTCTTGACCCGCATCTTCTCCCACAGTGAAGGCATTGGTTTCTAGGTGGAAGGCGGTCCCGGTCGGGGTTGGCTTGACGTGCCTTTCTCCTGGCACGTTTCTCTCTTTCACCCTCCACTCATGCCTCCTCGAATTCTGCAGCACTGCTGGTCACAGCTGCCCTCCAACTGGAGCGCTCAAGGGCCAGGGCTTCCCAGTTCTCAGTGTCTATGCCAGAGATTTTAGGGTTGGCTTTGAGGCCATCTTTAAATCTCTTTTCCTGTCCACCAATGTTCCATTTTCCGTTCTTAAATTCAAAGTAGAGCAACTGCTTTGGGAGATGGTGGTCAGGCATCCGGACAACGTGGCCGGCCCAGCGGAGTTGATGGCAGAGGACCATCACTTCAATGCTGGTGGTCTTTGCTTCTTCCAGCATGCTGACGTTTGTCCGCTTGTCTTCCCAAGAGATTTGCAGGATTTTCCGGAGGCAGCGCTGATGGAATCATTCCAGGAGTTGCATGTGATGTCTGTAGACAGTCCATGTTTTGCAGGCATATAGCAGGGTTGGGAGGACAATAGCTTTATAAACAAGCACCTTGGTATCTCTACGGATGTCCCAGTCCTGAAACACTCTCTGCTTCATTCGGGAAAATGCTGCACTCGCAGAGCTCAGGCGTTGTTGTATTTTGGTGTTGATGTTGACTTTGGTGGTAATATAGTAATATATAATACTGATATTGTACTATACTAATAATATAATATATTGTAGGTATATATATCTTGTAAGCCACTGTGAGTCCCCTTCGGGGTGAGAAGGGTGGCATATAAATGTCAAGACCCAGGCGGACCAACGAGGTGAAACAGCAGCTTAAGGGTTAACAAAAGGTGTTTAATGGCAAATTAACAAGTCAAATGACTCTTATCAGCAGAGCGTGTAAACAAAAGAGTCTGCGGCTTGCAGGAATGTAAACAAGGCAGCAGCCCAGGCAGTCTGGGCAGAAAAAAGGAAACTGAAGTAAAACAGACAAACAGTTCGTGGTAAGAATGGAATACAGGCAGTTCAAAAATCACAAAGCAAAAAGCAGTATGAGGAATGGTCCGAAGTCAACGCAGGAGACAGGCAGAATCGCAGAATAGTCAAGACGGTCCAAGGTCAAGGCAGGAGACAAGACTCACAGTTCCAAGGCAGGCAAAGTAGTCAGCACGGTCACGGAAACACGATTCTGGATGCAAGGACTCAAGGCAAGAGTTAACAGCAGAATACACAGGTACACAACACTTTGAACTCTGCAACATGATGGACCCAAGGCTACTCCTTAAATCCCATCAGAATCACTAGATTCGCCTCCAGGTGCATCCAGTTCCACAGGTGAACTTCGTTCCCTCCATTGTTGCCAGTCTGCACTCCGGGCTGCATCTTGAGAAGCAGTATTCCGAAACCCATGGGTCTGTGAACCCTTGGAACTCATCACTGGAGGTTGGAGCATTAATCACATCCTGAACCTCCTGGACCCTAGTCCAGTCAAGCTCTTCATCATCACTTTCAGACCCGTAGCTATCTGCTATCTCTTTAAGACGCTTGGAAATGGATTCCTCATCGCTATCTGAACTGCGTGCTACTCGCTTTACACCACGGTAATCCTCCATCTCCATCTCTTCATGAGTAAACCCCTGAAACTCTTCCCCATCACTAGATTCTAGGAACATGTCCCTAATGCACTTCAGCTGCTGCTGAGCGTCTTCCTCTTCCAAGCCTCGTTTCCTCCTACTAGCACTAGTAGATACATGAGGCACACGCTGTTACAACAATAAATGTCGTAAATAAATAAATACATACATACATACATACATACATATTTTTGAGGGATGCATTGAGAAAGATGCATTGGTAAGTCATCCTTCCAATACCTTGACTCAGGATGAATTTTATTTAAGTTGGATATTTCTAGAGAAACTTCATTTTGGGCAATAAAATAGAAATCCACCATACCAGTTTGCTTTTATTATATATTTTTATTACTGTTCTTGGAAATCTTCAGATTTGAAAGTACCCCAACTGGGCAGAGGGCAAAAAGAATGAAATGCTACAATTATACCATTGCTTTAACTATTAGTGAAACTTACTTTCAGATTTCCATCTAGATGTTCCTCTCTTTCCTTCAAACCACTAGTTTTTCTATGGCATTTATTAAGAATATATATATATATATATATATATATATATAACACTATCCTCCAATGAAGTGGGCTGTGGCCTAGGAAAGCTGATGCCATAATCAATGTGTTCATCTTTAGGTGACAAGACTCTGTTGTTTTCACAATAATAGTAATTGGTGCTGCTAACAGAATCATCTAGGCATATACAGATCAAAGACAGACCAATTTTTACCTGTGCTGTGTTGCCTAGGCAACCAGACAAAGCAGCTTCCTACCTTTTGAAAGTTACTCATTGACTTGTTAATCAAGCCCTTAGGCAGTGGGATTTTTTTTTTTGGGGGGGGGGGTCTTTTTTTGTTCAGCAAAAATTCAAAATACTGAAATTTACCCAGTGAAATTAAAGTGGGTGTAACACATTTTCTGGAACATTTCTGATCAATTTACAGATTTAAATTCTCACATTATTGTAGAAATGACTGTTTTTCACCAATCTTAGATGTCTACGGTAAAACTGAAAACTGGAGGCAGCTTTTAGAAGTTGTTTAAAGGTATCACATATCTAGGTAACAAGCATCACCTGCCAAAATTCCATCTTATCTAAAACAACTGATTCTTTTTACAGTTTTTAACAGTTTTATGCGATTTGATCTATTTGTTTTTAACAATTCTGTTTAATTCGATTTTATTTTTTTAACATAGGTTTTTAATTGTATTGTTTTTAATGTTGTGAGCTGCTTTGAGTATAAGTAAAGAGAGGAAAGCAGGAAACTAGTATAGTAGAGTTTCGCTTATCCAACATAAATGGGCCACCAAAACGTTGGATAAGTGAAAATGTTGGATAATCTGGAGAGATTAAGGAAAAGCCTATTAAGCATCAAATTAGTTATGATTTTACAAATTAAGCACCAAAACATCATGTTTTACAACAAATTGACATAAAAAGCAGTTCAATACATGGTAACGTTATGTAGTAATTACTGTTTTTACGAATTTAGCACCAAAACATCACAATGTATTGAAACAGCTGGAGGCAGACTACACTGGATAATACAGAATGTTGGATAAGCGAAGGTTGGATAAGCAAGACTCTACTGTAGTAGTAATAGTACATGAGTCCTCTCGAGTTTTCACTATGTGAATGCCATTAAGAAAGACAAAAGTGTCATCCATGCACACATCAATGCTCTTGATATCTATAAAGAGATTATTCTGCATGCATAGTAGGGCATACATTTTATGACTGCCATAGAAATCAACAGGAAAACTTGTGCATGCCTGGAAGCATCCACTGGGAGTCTATTGTGTTTACGAAGTCTCTGGATTAGGCAGATTGCTAAATATTCTACTGAGCATCAGATAACATTGTTTGCATGGAAATCATGTGGGCAATCCAGTAGCAATAATAAATTGCATACCATGGAATCTGTTATTCATCTATCCACTTGACAGTCTTAATAGGAAAAGGGGAAATGGGGGTTACATTCTGTACAGTGGACACATCTGTTTTGATAACTAAATTAAGGCCTACACAGTAAACAAGGTGAATAGAACAAGGCAGACCATCTGGGTTGCTTATTGCTTTCTCCCTCATTATTTCAATATACCATACTGTACAGTTTCATCTCAGTCATTCATATTCTACATTAATCTCAACTGGGAGGTCTACCTCCTTCAGGCGCATGGAAATTAGAAGCAGAAGAGTATCTGTTTTAGTTGGTGTAGTACGTTTAAAGATAAAACAGATATGAGGCTGCTTCTTAAGATTGTTTAGCAATCCGAACTGAATTTTAAACAACCACAAAATATTAGCCCTGATCTTGAAATTCTCCTTTTTTCAAATGCAAGCTTTCTCCCTTTGACAGTTCTATTTCTAATGCCTATTATATCTGTGTTTATGCACAAAACATACAAAGAAGGCTGTCACTGAAAGTGATATTTCTACATTTTGTCAAAGCAAATATTTGTTTTTCATTAATTTCAACCATTCTTCAGTAAATGGGGTTTAGCTATATATGAAATAAGTACAAGAAGTCCTAAAATGTTAACCAAGGTTATGCTTTCTATTTTTCAGGATCTACTAAAAACTGCAGAAAGATACATTGGGCAGTGTCATCAATTTAGTTATGTACAATGGTTGTTTTAAAGAGATGTTTGGGTGCATCCAGTGGTCAAGATATTTTATGGAAAAAATACATGTAGGGCAATGTTGGGAACCATCTGACCCCCTTCAGGCTTAAAGAACATATATTTATAATATTTATATTACTAACTTTTTGTAGTGATATGAGTATTTTTTCTTTTTTAACTATAAAAAGTATGGAATATAAAGCATGTTGTCCATTCAAAAATATTAAGCAGTACTAAAATGCTTAGTGTGGAGGTTTATTCATATAGTGAAAACTTATGTCTCTTACATTTCTTCCCTCTTGACTGCTCAGGAGGTCAGTAATCTGACTGGTTGGTAACCATCTGCTTCCTTTTGGCTGTAACACTTGGGAAATTTATTAGTTGATTGGTTTCTCTCCTGCATTCCTATAGACTGTCCCAATTTAGACTGCATTTGCAACCTCTCTAGCACCCACCTTATGCCCATAATTAGCACTGTCATGCTCCATTTGCTTCTGCCCACTGACTCTTGTGCACCACATTTAATTTGCATTGGAGTACAAAACAGAATGCACACAGTTGTTCTCCTTTTCCCTAGTATAATGTGTGGAACTTTCTTTGTAAATTGAATGATTTGTACTGGGATTAGAACTCATAGGGCAGAGTAATTTGTCAGAGCACAATGAAGAAAAAGTTACAAGCAAGCAGTTGCATTAAAGTGGGAGGTAAAGTAGCAATGAAAATGATTATGATGGTGTGTAACAAAGCAATGTCTCTCGCCTCAACCCCCCAAACCTGCCACAGCTGCATTGAGTAATGGAGGTCTCTTCAGCTGGGGATTCAGGGGCAGGCAGATGTGATTTCTAGTTTGTTCTGTCAGTAAGGAAGTCAACAATAAGGAATTACCACAAGGGCTCACTGGTAAGAGCAAGCTAGAAACAGCATTCTTCTGTGCTTTGATTGTCACCTTGCTCAATGTGACTGATAGCTGTTAAGGTAGGTTTGGGAGGATGAATCCAAAATCATAGCAATAGTGCCATGATCATGAACACATAAAACTGTTCAATACATAGCCAATACTTACAAATCCATAAGTCTGGAATATGGACTAAAACCACAGTATAGGATGTCAACCATTCTTTCCACTACTAGATGTGGAAAGGGCACAATTAGGAAGGAATATCTTAGAAGAGTCAGGAAAATCTTGAAATCAATGGAGCAAATACAATAAAGATAATCAATGCATGGACCATGTCTGTAGTATGCTACACTGAATGTATAATTAATTGGACACAAGCCAAATTGGATACTCTGGATAGAAAAACATGAAAAATTATTACCATAAATCAAGCACTGCAGTTGGTGTTGGGGAGGGGGGGCTTCCAACTGTTGATAACAGGCAGGAGACAAGGCAGAACTGTCTCTTGGCCCCCTTTCTCTTCTCTCTGGCCCAGAGCAGTTGGTGCGGAGGGAGGGGGGCTCCCAACTGATGACATAGGCAGAAGACAAAGTGGAACTGTCTTCTGCCCTCTCCCTCTTCATATGTCATAAGAGTACAACCCAATACATGTTTTCTTGAATATAAATACCAGTCTATTCACTGTTGGTGTTAAAAAAGATTAGAATTTTAATTTCAATAGTTTATTTTTTATTCACCAACTTTGTTCTAAGTCAATATGAGATCCTGCAAAACTTGTTTTAACTAGCTTGGGCTGTGATGAAGGATGGTTGTAGTTCAGTCAAACAATATATGCAGGCACTTGTTTTATACTTCTGCCTTAAATGAGCTTATGTTTTCTACTGCTTTTGAACAACCCACATATAAAGGGCTAAATACCACCCTGGGGTAAATTTATTTATTTATTTACTCTATTTCTATCCCACCTTTCTTCCCATAGGGACTCAAGGCAGCTAACAATATCATGCAAAATAAATTGAAATCCATGCTGTTAATTACATATTTGGCATCAAATTATTTATTAGGTTTAATATACCTTTGGAGCATATGATGCAGATATGTTTCTGAATTAATCTCTTCTCCTGTCTGAAATAATCTGATCCAAGAGAAAGAAAAAAGAGTACAAATAGAAGCTGAAGGGATTGATTGAGCAACAAGAATACCTTCTAAAGGAGAAAAAAAATCTTACCATCTCCTCTGGGGGTGCAACTATACTGCAGAATTAATACAATTTGACATTATTTGAACTGCCACAGCTTGATACTATGGAATCATGAGAGTTGTAGTTCTGAAAGGTCTTCTCTGTTGAATAATGTTGGTGCCTCACCATGCTTTAAACCTCAAGTTTCTACAGCAGTCAAACATAGTAATTGAAATGATATCAAATTGCATTAATTCTACAGTGTAATGTTCCCTGGACGTTGGGTGTTGGCCACAATTAATTTCCTGAAAAATAAAGAAAAGGAATTCACAACAATTACAATATTTTGTTAGTTTCTATCTGCACAGATATAGGTTGATACATTTTTGGTTCCTCTATCACTGTTCAGTTCTTCAATCCCAAAGCCAATCAATCTCTTTGCTCCTATGATTGATCAAAGAAATTCATAAATGAAGAGGTACATAAAATGTGACACTATTAAAAGGTGAAGCTGACAGTACATTGCATTGCATTTTGCACTTCTTTATGCTAGAGTGAAAATATCTTTAATGAAAGGTTTAAAAGATACTTGAAGCAATTAAATGTTTACAGTGTGACTTCTGCTGGTGATGCAGTGTGCATTTATGTTTTCTTTCCTTTTATGATAAGAAATGCCACTGTAAATGTAGGTCATGTGGTTAGTCTACCCGAGTATCTCTCTCTTTTGTTATTGTCTAGTTCAGAGATATAAATGATATTGCTTTGATTTCTAATATACTATGCCCGTAGGTAATTCCCCAGTATCCAAATGAATAGCATGTCTGTATGAACAGATGCAGCTAGAAAAGTAGATCTGGCTATATAGCACAATGACAAATTATAGATGATGAAACAGACTCTGGTTGAAGCACAGATGCATTGGTTTTGGCCAATTGTTTCATGCTGCGTGACTTCAAGTCATTTCTGACTTATAGTGACCCTAAGGTGAACCTATCATGATGTTTTTTGTAATACAATTGATTTGGAAGGGAACTTGTCTTTGCCTTCTTCTGAAACTAAGGGTGCACCTACAGTAGAATGAATGCCTGTATCTTAAAGTACCTATACTCTAAGGGAACTGAAAGGAGGGAGCTCCTCCCTCCCCCTGGATTAGACTGTCATCCAATATGTCCAGTCCCACCTAAGCCCAGGAACACAGGATGGCAGCTTCAGTCAATTCCAATGAGGAATCAGTGCAGCTATCTTAGCAGTCTTAACGTTGCATGAAAGCTCAAATCCTGGGTCAGAATTTGGGCTTTCTCTCAATTTTGCTTAACCCAGGTCAATATTGTGTTATTATTATTATTATTATTATTGTTATTATTATTATTATTATAACTTTATTTGTACCCCACTAGCATCTCCCGAAGGATTCGATGCGGCTCACAATAGGCCGAAGCCCAACACAATACAACAATACAATATCTAGCAAATAAAAACAGTTAAGCAGAAAAACAATAACAATAGCAATACGACAAGACATTATTAAAAACTGAGTCGGCCGGAGTAGGGGTACAAGGTTAAAAGTGCTGATGTATCGGAGGGGTGTGGGATTATGATATAAGTGCGGTGTGCAGTGTGCGGTGATTTGGTACTAAAGTGCTTCTGGGATTTGGTAGTGGGAGATTCCTAATCTGAAAAGGCACATTGGAACAGCCAGGTTTTCAAATTCTTTCTGAAGACTGCCAGTGTAGGGGCTTGTCTGAGATCTTTCAGGAGGGCGTTCCAGAGGTGGGGGGCCACCACGGAAAAGGCCCTGTCTCGCGTCCCCACCAAGCGCGCTTGTGATGCGGGCGGGATCACGAGCAGGGCCTCTCCAGATGACCGGAGTGAGCGTGTGGGTTCGTAGACAGCGATGCGGTCACGCAGGTAGGGTGGTCCTAAACCGTTCAGGGCTTTGTAGGTAAGCACCTGCACCTTAAATTGGGCTCGGAAAATAAACGGCAGCCAGTGGAGCTCCTTAAACAGGAGGGTTGACCTCTCTCTGTAATGGGCCCCAGTTAACATCCTGGCTGCTGCCCGTTGGACCAACTGGAATTTCCGAGCCGTTTTCAAGGGCAGCCCCACGTAGAGCGCATTGCAGTAATCCAGTCTAGAGGTGACTAAGGCATGGACCACCCCGGCCAGATCAGCCTTAGCGAGGTACGGATGTAGCTGGCGCACAAGTCTCAGTTGTGCAAAAGCCCTCCCGGTCACCGCCGAAGCCTGAGCCTCAAGCGTGAGCGATGAATCCAGGAGGACTCCCAAGCTACGGACCTGTGACTTCAGGGGGAGTGTTCAGGGGGAGTGTTAAGGTGACCTTGTCCTGGATTAAGCCAGATCAACCCTGTGCAACATTTAGCCACTGTGGGGCCAATCTATCTTAAGTGGTCCGTGTATATGAGTCCACAAAATTGCTTTACCCAGTTTCTTCCTCTGAAATATAGTTTACAACACTTGATATTCATTCAATCTCTCACCCAAACACAAGCTAGGCTGACCCTGCTTAACTTCTATGATCAGGGAGAATCTGGTGCCTTTAGGGTGAAGGCAGACCCTTCCTAAGAGGCTTTCGGAAAATCAAACTGCTGTAACCTCTTTTGGCTTGTGTGTTCCTCCTCATTAATAAATTGGCCATCTTGGCCAGATTTTGTTGGTTGTCATCTGTAGAATATTGTACAGCTAGTAGTTTTTCGATAGGCAATAGGGTTTGTCCTATGTGAAAAGAGGTTTGGACTGCACAAGCTTTCAGTCTGAGTCATGACTCAAATAACAATCCCCATGCTTTCATTTTGTGTGGGGGGGAGAACACAATTAGATTCAATATTTTTCAATGCATAAATTGTCCCTGTATTAAGTTAAGGATAAGGACCCCTGCCTTGGGTCAGATTTACAGAGGTGGGAATAGTTATATCCCAGAACCACCATCACCCATGCTAGTGATAATCCCTTACACTTAGCTTTGAGTTTAAAAAAAACCCTCTGAGGTATATGATGTAATACAGGTAACATCCAATTTAACTTCTCTTTAGCCATTTGCTGAACTGCACTAATAGGGGCAGGGGACAGAGAGTTTTATAAATATGTCAAACAGTAAAAGAGACCTATCTGTTCAAGTGATTTACCCACTTGTGGTTCTCTCCAAATAATCATGTAGTTTGGCAGGAAAGTTGCTGAGATCCTGGTCCTTTCACACTCAAAAATCTACAGTTAGGAGATGAAAGAATTAATAGGGCATAAATTGGAGTTGAACAAAAAAGAATTATTTACTTGAAAAGTAGATAGGAAGGGCAACATTAAAGACTGGGCTGAGATTATAAAATGTATGACAGTTGCTGTCCAAGCAACTGTGGCATTGGGCTAGAATACAGGAAGTGGGAAGTTTAAAAATAGTTTGAATATTTAGCTTCATTCTCCAGGACTACATCCTCAAAAGGAGAACCAAATATACAACAGGCCGAATCAAGAAGTGGGATCTAAAATGGGAAAGATTGATAGACTACAAGGAAAAGGAAAATACAAAGAACTGAACCATACTCTCTCCACAATTGATCAATTAAAATTATATTTGATTGAAGGAAAGTACTGTTCCCAGAAGGTGGGGGGAGAGGAGGGAGGGAGGGGAGTAATATTGATAGACACAAGTGGGAGATAAATGTGGAATAGGCAATGTTAAGAAAATTGAGTGAATAACATTCTGTTTGTACTATGAAATGATTACTGAAATTGACATTATTCTACCTGTGTTTACAATAATAATAAAAAAATTGTGGACCCCCCCCCCCCCAAAAAAAAAGAAACCTACATTTAGGGAAGAATAAAGTGTCATTGAAATATGTTACATGGTAAGTTTGTAATAACTGAAATATATGTTTCAAAATCCGTACGCTATGCTCTGTAAAGTTTAGGATGAAGCTCACAGTTATCTTCAGAAAACCTGGTCACAAAGCTTTCTCTATGCTAGAAGGAAAACAAATTATCTGGGAAAGCAAAACTATGATTGTTCTGGAATTGAGAGGAGACCCCCCCCCCCCCCCAATCTTCTTTCATTTTCACTCTGCAATAGAAACCTCCCATGTATACTACAACCAGATCTTCACAATATATTTTTCCAAGATTATTTTATTGAAAGAGAGAAAAACAAACAGCAGATTTACAATGTGGGCGGGAAACTTTACATTTTACAGTATTGCAGGTGTGTGTTTTATTTTTCTTCTCTGCTTTATTTTTCTTCAGTGTCACCCATCAAAAATGCTTTATTACACTTGTGGTTGAGACTTAATGGATTTTTCTTTTTCTGTTTCCCACATTTAACTTTGATATATCAGATAATATCTTTAGAGCACATTCCTTTCCAATTATATAAGACCTCAAGAATAGGTCATCTAGAGTTTCATTCTGTCCTTAATCTAATAATATTTTTTTTATATTTCAAGTTTATTAACAACTTTTATAGACCAAATATCTTTCACACTTAATCAGAAGAACAGCTTTTCAATTACACATTTCCATCCAATATTTTTGAATAGAGCAGCCCCCTCTTACATTTTATCCTATATTTTAAATGGTTTGGTTTTATATTTCTTCTGTTGATTCATTGGAAATCTGGTGCCACTTTTCATTATACCGCTTATAATTTCATGACGCTTGTGTCAGTTACGTGGTAATATTTTTTCACTCAAGCTAATCTTTTAAGGCTTTTGAAATGTATTTGGAGAACTGCAAAATGTGGGCCTTAATAATTTTTTTGCTTTTTAATTAGGGATAGTTATTTTTATATGTGTGAAAACTTTGGTCTGCAGAAAGTTTAATAGTCAACACCATTCCATTCATCCTGGCCAAAGGTTTAGGATGGGAAAATGTAGTTTAAGCCATCTGGAGTGACAAAGGTTCCCTGCAAACATCATACATAGATATACTACAGGCTAGCTACATAATAGCAAATTGTATGAATAAAAAATGCGTAGTTTATTCCTACTGATAATACCCAGATGTCTCCTAATATTAATCGGCCTTGCAGACCTATGAGGTATTTCATGATGAAAATGGGGTCAACTATTGGAAAATCAGAGAAATTGCAGAGTAATCCACTGGCAAGGCAGAAGCTGAACAACAAATAACCACATTCTCACAGGGCCCAGAAGAAAAAAAATAAACAGATTGTCCTTGTAAAATAACTAAGAACATCTATTCATACAAATTATTTCTGCATAACATTAAAATAAAGGAGAGAGAGAAGAAGGATGCTACAGATTACACTGATACAGAAATTGAAAAAAAAAAACCCAAAAGCCACTATAAATATAAGCTCTGCCTAAACTGCTGTAGACTAATATGTAACCTAGCAGTTAGTGCATAGAGGCATAAAATGTTGCAATTTATAACATTAATTTCACTCTTTCTACTTCTGATAAGTCTCTAGGTTAGTAATAGTTTTAATCTATGGGAACCACATAAAAGAGGAGGACGATTGTTCTCACTAATTCTGATATAATTATATGTTCATGGTTATCAGCAAACAAATTTGTGCCATGTCTGTATATGTATTAGTGATGTATCAGTGAATATGTAATGATGTTGCCAGTTCCAGTGTTTATCTTGGTACATTGGTTGTAATTCATTACCTTGCTATAGAAGTAATCAGGTTACTCACAACTTTTCTGTAAATGCAATTATATTGTTTTATTCAGTGCAACATTAGCATTACTTCTTCCCCAACTTATCTTTTTATCCTAGCATTAATCTATTGAGATTTTTATTGTATCATGGGTAGTTTTTATGGATCAATTTTGATGGATCAAGTATTTGTTGATTGTGGAATAACTACAGGCAAAGGGAATCTCCATCCTTGCCAGAAACAAATAGGATAGTGCTTTAGAGACAGAGACATCTTAATATGAATGCTTGAGGATTTCATTAGCTGAGAGCACTAAAGCAAGCCAATTTGATCTACTCTTCCTGCACTAATCTGCGAATTGGATCACAATTATAAATTGCCTTTTGTTCTTCTCTGAATTTTGGAATGCATTCTTGGCTCAGAAAACGTATCAAAATGCATCATATTTTGAAGGAGAAAGAGAGTGAGTAATTTTACAGATATTTATTCGTAAGAAAATACATTCCAATTAAGCTTTAAAATACATAGCTCAGTATGAATTTTGCACAAATCCCTATCCTCTACTAAATTGCTGATTAAAGTGCAAATAAATTTTGACTTAAGATATTTAAAACTGACAGAGACCAAAAACAGGTAAATCTATCATTCATAATACTCCACTCTAAGAGGGTGAGGTATTATGGATATGAGAGAGCTGCAATGCTTGATGCTTCACCAGTCAAGGCTCCTCATACCACTGGATATTCCATTCAATCAGAATTTACATGAAAACTGGTGTGTCTTCTTCTTGTCTTATCCTGACCAATCCATAAGTTTTTGATAAGGATTTGTTTTCCCACTTCCAGTTGTGTTATAGTGGAAGAAATCAACTTGATCAAAAAAAACCTCACTGTGGCTGTTCAGATCATGTGTGTTTATTAAAGATGCAAGAAAATGGCATGCGCATGGGAACTGTCTTGGGTTTCATTAGAGAAAAGTAGTGTTATTTAAGGAATCAATCACTCAATGGGTAGGATCAACCAGTCCAGGCCATTTTTAAACTTGTGCCTCTGGTTGGCCATCTTTCCATAGTTAGGGTGCTTTGGAATGTAACCTGCCAGACAAGAAATACAATATCTAAGAACTGAAATGTAATGTCTGTTGAGCCTCCTACCATTGATATCATATTGTTGTCAAATTTAGAGATAGGACTGCAGATAAGAGAATCTGTGCCCAGTGAGCATTTACGTAAACCTGAAATAGATCAGCACAAAGAAATCACTAGGATGAAGACAAGTCACAGATGTTTATTCAATCTGACCAGATAGGATGCAAGAACAAGCGGATGGTTTCAAAGGTACAAGCAAAAATATATAGAGAAATACAAGATATCTTAGACAGTTCTGATAGCTATTCTGACTTCCTGCTCCCTCACCTGATTGGCCAGAAAAAGGCATGGCTAGGATCCATGCCAGAATTGGCTAGCAGGAGGGAATGATCAGAGTGAAGGACCAATCAGCTTCAGGGATGCCCCCCCCCCCCTCAGGAGGTCACAATCTGGGAAAACAAAGGGTAGAGTTATGGAAAAGGGCCTCTGATGAGCTCCAGTGTCTCATTTTATGTCAAAGACAGGAGCTTCTAGAAAACAACGGTGCAAGATTTTGGTACTCAAAAGGGTTGACTGTCAGCAAAGTGGATTAACATATGCACATAATAAACCCCTGTTTTGTAGGCAGCAATCTCTCAGCTTCAAGTGAACCACATAGCTAGGCAAACAGGTTTATGTTTGTAAGGCTGGCAGGAAATCGCCTATCTCTGCATACATATGAACAATGGACCTGGTAATAGTTTTAGCTTGGGACAGGCCAAAGAGGGTTGCCCACCCTTCCGTTCTAGGAAATCTCTCAGCAACGAGGTGAATGTCCCTGGGCTTATCTGGTTTATTTTAGTAAAGAATTTTATATATTATATAATATGAAATAGATACAGTATAAAAAAGATAAAAGTTATATAGAAAGCCATGAAGAATAGATATCCATTAAAGGGTTAGATATGATAGTTGTTGCTGGTTTGGTCTTCATCTTCTCATGTTTTGAGCCAGCACATTTCTGGAAAAGGTCTTTTATTAAAGGGAAAATGTATATTTATTTCTGAGCCGTTGGGAGGAGGGTTACCATAGATTGATAACAATATGGTCCTCATTATGCAGAATCCATGTATTTTCTTGCATTCACTATCTGAGAAGCTTAAGACAGCATGCTAAATCAAGCCCATATTGGCAAATCCATGCAAGTCAAAGAGTCATGCACAATTATTTTTTAAAAAGAATGAAAAGATCAACTGGAGCATTAGTAATAACACATAACATGGCTCCGGGTTATCCAAGTACCAAAATCTATGATATTTTCAATATTTGATTTAATCCCATCCCCTACTGCAGTAATGGGAACTCCATGCTGGCCACTCCTAATGCAGTTACTTTCCATGAACCTCATCACATGCCGGTCCAGAAGCCTGGGGACAGTGTGGGAAACTGTGGAGCAGTGCCCAACTTTGTCCCTTTACCATTGTGGGTCGTGGGCTATCATCTCATGATGTTTCCATGCTGTCCCCAACTTCCTTGTGTGCTGTCCCAGTTTCTTCAATGAGGAGATGGTTAGTTACCCGACTCCTCAAGGCCCCCTCTTAGCATGCTGCTGGCATGGGGCTCAATGCAGCCCCATCAGAAGTAGTCCTGGGTCATTTGAGGGGCTTCAGCAGACTTCATCTCAGCAACGTTCCAGCAGTGCACTAAGACAGGGAAAACCTCCTATCTCATGAGGTGGTATGTTTCTTCTTTTAAAATATCAGAAATTCTAATGATATCAGTGTAGGTTAGACTGGCCTCAAAAGGGGAGTATATCATGTCTAATAAAGCACTTCTGGTGTATTTATCATAGTTTATTTCACTCATTTTTGTTACTTAACCCAAAAACTCTGTAACAGAATTTTATAAGATGAATAAGAACCATGAAGAAAAAAATGCACAACGATCCATTATTGCTGTATCCTCAGGATTTTCTAATAAGGATCCATGCAAAAGTGTTGGCATGCCAATGTGTTGGGGCAAGGGTTAATGTTATTTTAAGTGCTTGCCTTGTACATTTGCAGTGGTTCAGCTAAAGTCTCTGCAGACATATAGCTGCAGGCAAAGACTTGCTATAATCAGTTTATTCATCTCTCCTTTGGAGGTAAAGAAGAAATCCTTAAATAGCCAATGGAGAGAGAAAGAGAAAGAGAGAGATTGAGACAGAAAGAGAAAGAGACAGCATGCTCTGCAATTACTTAAGTTTCCTGCATGCATTTCACATTTTCTACAATATATTTAGATGTTGTGCTCATTATGGTGAGACCTGTAGAACAGATAATCTATCAGGCCTATTGTAGAATTCTACATTTACTACAGATAGTTGTACAGAGGGGAGAAAAGGGTTTCACCATTTAAAAACAAACAAACTACAATCTTTTTTTTAAAAAAAAAATAAGAAAATAATATTTAAGCACTAATTTTCATTTTCTTAACACATTTTGTTAGGATTATGAGAGTTCCAAACAAAAGAGATTATTACTTTCACACCCATGAATTTGTGTATGAAACTGTATGCTGTATGTGGTAGAGGGATTGCCTGATAAAAACCTAGTCTGGAAGTTGCCAAAGTATATCAAAACAAATACTAGAAATAATACAATTTTCGGAATAAGAATCAAAGCTTCATAAATTTGCCACTAGGAGAATAAGTAAAGGGGGGAAATGCCAAATTAATTCAAACATATCTCATGTTTTGTGTGTCCTGTTCAGGTCACAATAAATATAACCAACAACAGTTTGCCATGAGATCCAACAAGGGGTTGCTAGTAACATCAGGCAGATGAGGCTACCAAAGAGTATACCTAGTCTTCTAAATAGAGTTGTAATATGCTATTTTATCTTTTGGGATTTAAAATGTGTTCCTTTACTCCTTGTCAAATGTTAAGAATTGTGAACTTCTGTTTTTGCTGACTGCCACTCTGAATGCATTCTCCTGACATGTTATCAGCCATTTTGAATATAGACAGCCTGACATCAAATATTAATAAGTATCTTCACGAACTGAACAAAGGCCCTGCTACTGGGAGGTTCAGGTAAAAAGCTTCAGGAACAGACATATCTGTTTAATGACAAAGGGATGAAATGGGGGAATGAAGTTCTGAGCTATATTGCGGCAGCCCGAACAATAAGATGAGTTTGTAACAAATCAACAATGCAATAAATGAATGAGTGTATTTCTTAGCCAGAGGTTCACTGAAGATACAAGTTCTTTATTAGGAAGGCCTTTAATATCATTATGAAGACCTGACAGTCCGGAAATGACTCACTGTCTATTCCCTTAAATGCACTTGGAATTGCATTAAAGGGCAAATCATGCACACACACACACACACACCCGCTCCAAGGCTTTTGGATATTTAGTTTGCCATTTTGTTAGCCAATATTCTGGATTTTGGAAGGTGGCTTGAGAAGTTCTGGACAGCTACTTGTAGCCCTCTTGGGCTACATTTTACTTGCTCCTATCATAGATTACCTGCTATACCTGTATTTACACTATGGTGTGTTTTTTTTCTGAATCTATTTCTAAAGAACTTTGAGTTTAACACTTCTGAGGATGAAGCCAATAGGAAAGAGAAAGATAAAGACCAGAAAAAATGAGTCCAAGAAGAGAAAGCAATAGATATTACAATGTTTTATTTATTTATGGTATTTATATGCCACTTTTCTCCTGGTGTGTCCCAAGGTGGCTCACAAACAATAAAACATAATTACTTATAAATATAGTAATGGAATTAAAGCAATTATAATATTGTCGTTATAAAATTACATATTAAACAATGCAACATCATTAGAATATGCTGTCACTAAACTACAGCAACACTCCACCTGCATAAGAAGGCTCCCCACAAACAATTAATCATTAAAAACGTGCTTCGACAAGGTCTTTGCCTACCAATGAAATAAGAGCCAGGAGAAGGCAGCCTACCCTTCCCACCAAAGAAATGGTGGAGCATCTATCAATAAAACTGACCACCCCCCCCCCCCTCCTCAATGGACCTGTGGTGGTAGGAGAACAAAGAAAAAAGATTTTCCTAAAGATCTTCTGGCTGGTGTTATAGAGAATTTGGCCCTTCAAATTCTGGTATAGGGCTTTATAGTCAAATAGGATACAACCAAGGTATTACCATATTTAGATCTGACTTCGTAAGGAGTGGCCACAGCTGGTGCAGTATTCTTAATGTAATCATTGAAACTAGGCATTCAACATGAGGGTTGAATCCAGAACACCCAAGCAGGCCTGAAATTTCATGGGAAATATAAACCCATCCAGTACATACTGATGTCTTTCTCACTGTCATATAGAATTCTGATTATCTGCTTTGAACTGGATTATATGGCAGTGTAGACTCATATAATCCCATTCAAAACAGATAATCTGGATTATTTGCTGTCATAATCTAGATTATATGGCAGTGTAGGTTCAGTCTAAATCTCTATTCCCTGATCTGCCTTTTACTGACCAGGAGTAACTCCAGGGGCCACCCAGTCCAACCTATTTCTGTCATGCAGTAAAAGCACAGTCAAAGTCATGGCAGGAAGGCCTACAGGCCATGCCAGCTGTGGGAAGGCCCCTCCAGTTGTACTAGTGCTAGGGAGGCCCTTCAGGCTGAGCTGCCACCGGGAAAGCCCCACAGGTTGTGCCAGTGGCAAGGAGGCCATGCAGACCATGCTGCCAGTGGTGGTGGAAAAGCCTCACAGGCCATGATGATGGCAGGTTCCACAGGAGGGAAGAGGGGTGCCTGAGGGGGCCTTGCATAGCACAGTTGGAGAAACATTGATCTAGGTTATCCCTTCTCAAGAAATATCTGGATTTGGAAGGATGCAATATGCTATAGAATCTTGCTGCATAAAAGGAATATTGGAAAGTGAACTTTAATTCTCTAGCACACTGGGCTTAAAGGAGGGTCCCCCCCCCTGTAATACCCTCACCACAGCACCTTAAGGCATTTTTAAAGATCCCTTGCTTAAAGATGCCTAAAGGCATTCACCATTTCCCTTACCCAGCCAACCAAATCCTCTCTGGCAGCTTTCAGGAGACAGAAACATGTGTTGTGGCTCTCCTCTCCCCAAGGATCTAATCTACTTCCTTGGGTTCCACAAGCTGAAACATATTCAATACAGAATGCCAAGTTTATAGCCACAAGATCTATATCAGTAATGTCCAGCCTTTGGTCCTTCGTGTGTTTTGGACTTCAGCTCTCAAAATTATCGACCATTTGACAAGCTGGTCTGGGTTTCTGGGGGTTGGGATCCTGAATACCTGGAGGACCAAAGGCTGGACACCACTAATCTATAATAATTAGAACATACAAATTGTTAGTTTTAAAGTAGGTGTCATTCTATGTAACAGGCAACAGTCCACAGGTGAGAGAAGCAGACAGGTAGGCAGCAGACTTCCTTCTCTTTCCTGAGGTAGAAGAGGAGGTGGTCTTGTCTGGTATTCTGACTCCATACCTTTAGAATACACATTGAGAACACAATATATAGGTGAAAGACATTAAACAATGGATGTTGCAAGCTCTATAGATTGCTCTAACTGGGTTCACAAAGTTCTGGATCTAGGGCTTCAGTCCTAGACAGCAGGCTGTAGTACAGTGGTTCTCAATCTGGGGTCCCCAGATGTTTTTGGCCTACAACTCCCAGAAATCCCAGCCAGTTTACCAGCTGTTAGGGTTTCTGGGAGTTGTGGGCCAAAACACCTGGGGACCCACAGGTTGAGAACCACTGCTGTAGTACTTTCAGACTGAGTTAGTTGCTATTTTATTTCAAATCTCGTCCCTGGTTGACATTTTCAATAGTGATGGATGATGGGAGTTGCAGTCCCCCAAAGTTTGGATTGCTCTTTGATGAGCCACAGCTGTCACATGCCATATGTCAAAGGCATGGGCAACTGAATGGAGTTGAAGGGTCTTCCCTTCCCAATAATCCCAGAGGCCAGTAATGGTGAACCTTTTAGAGACTAAGTGTCCAAACCGGAAAGGGGGACACTCAGGGGGGTGATGGGGGACGAGCAGAGGGAGAGATGCAAGCAAGCAGTGGAGCAGGCAGGCAGAGGGTGGAGGGGAGTGGGGGGTGAACAGAGAAGTGAGTGGGGGCCGGCTGACAGCTTGTGTGCCAGGAGAGAGGGTGCTGTGTGTCCCTTCTGGCATGCTTGCCTTGCCTTAGGTTCACCACCCTGCCATAGGCTATACCCCTCACAGCAAACCCCAATCCTTCTGTTTATGCAATCCCTGTCAAACTGGTGTCAAGAAGTGATGTTGTATCATTTCCTATTTTTATGTTGAGATGGACTGTAAAGAAAAGGAAAACAGAAATATTTTGAAGTATTATAGTGATTTGGGAATACTTTTGGGGCAAACAAGTATATTTTCATGTGTTTTAATGCATATGGGGCAAATATTATCCTAAAATCAGAATGAAAACAATATTAAAATTGGTGGTTGGAGTTTTTCAGAAGGCATAGAGGTGAGGACAAGGCTACATGCTATTTTTTTGGGCTCAGTTTTCCCATCCCTGATATTTCAGGTCAAATATTTTTGAATATACTCTTATCATATTTAGAAGTATGCTGTGATCTAAGTGTTAACTTATCTATATCCATATACCATAAAGGGCCTAGTTCCAATAATTGTCTTTGCATTGCACCATAAGGGTGTGAATTAATCAACGTTGCTCACTTTCTGTTCAGTACATTTCCCACTTCAGGTTCATAGTGAGGAGAAAACCACAACTCATTCTAATAATGCAGACAGCTGACACTCCTAACTGTGCTTTCTGCATCTGTAAGAGAAATTCTGTCTCCATCTGAAGCTATATAAGCTGTAACTGTTTATTGCTTCTAATGCTGACAAAGGTTTTTAAGATGTGATTTGGTGCATGATGTTTAACGGGGAACCAACAAGGAACCTTGAATGCCTTTATCCCTAGAGAAACTCAATAGAAAAAAAGAACAAAACCCCAAAACAAATAAGCAAAACACAAAAAATATATTTCTCTTAGTCACAATGTCTTTAAAAACTTTTAGAAGATCTCTTTCTAAAAATCAATGGTATATTAAAAACAAACACGGGAAACCTTTCTTTGCTCTTTCTTGATGATATCAGTGGAATTGCTTCAAAAAATAAATATGCTGTATTGTCGAAGGCTTTCATGGCTGGAATCACTGGGTTGTTGTAGGTTTTTTTCGAGCTATATGGCCATGTTCTAGAAGCATTCTCTCCTGACGTTTCACCTGCATCTGTGGCAAGCATCCTCAGAGGTTGTGGATTCTGTTGGAACTAGGAAAATTGGGTTTATATATCTGTGGAATGTCCAGGGTGGGAGAAAGAACTCTTGTCTGTTGGAGTTAGGTGTGAATGTTTCAGTTGGCCACCTAGATTAACATTTGATGACCTGGCAGTTTTTTGGTGTTGTTAGTGCCTGGGGGAATCTTTTGTTGAGAGGTGATTAACTGTCCCTGATTGTTTCCTCTCTGGGGTTTCCCTGTATTTGAGTGATGTCCAAAATTCATTTCTTTATCCAAATTAATCAATTAAGCAGCTCAGATAAATATATTCCAAAAATGAAAGCGATGGCTGTAAAAATAAATGTGGGCAGTGCCACTTCAAAATAAGGAGCAGAACAGTAATTAGGAGGTGAAACTATAATCTTGTCCCTTTAAAAGCATCATCAGAATTTAACTAGTAGCTAACCCATCTCAAAATGCTAAGAGGTAGATTCTAGCAAATGATGGGAGAAAGCATAACAACTTGGGAGACAATTTTTAATTATTATTACATTTGTTTATACCCCGCTTATCTCCCCAAAGGGGACTCAATGCAGCTTGACAGAAAAGCATTAGCACAGAGCTTAAAATATACAAATATATAAAAATAAAAACAGAATTAAGCACAAGCAGCAGTAAAAATTCAGTAAAAATCCATCAAAACATATTAAAAGTTCAAATTATCAATATACATTTATTGAATTTATTTAAATTAGGGAAAGGAATTGTGTGTCCCTTTAGATATTATTGCACAGCAACACCTACCAGCACTAGAGTCAACAGCCAAAGGAGAGATATATTGAGTGTCATACATCTTTGGGGCAAAGAGAAATGGTTTCACTATTCCCACCCTTGACTGAAATTAGAGCTTTCTATTTATAAGGATCGACAAGGTGGATTGACAACAACAAGGGCAATATGAATCAAACAATAAGCAAATATCAGTATAGTTTTTAAAAGGTGGTTAATGCCACATGCCTACTAACTTTAAGGGAAACAAGGATAGGAATCCATAAAACTGGCTGCTACATAGTGATTGCTCTTTTTATTCCACGATCGGATATGCAGATGCTGAGCTTTGAAGCTTTTTCCTATGTAGCCTTTTCACTGGAATAAAAGGAGTAAGGCACCAGTACAAATTTAAACTGGCACCCCTAACTTTCAAAATATTATGTTTCTTTACATCAGTCAGCCAAAATAATTCTTTATTCAGCCAAGTCAGGGTCTGGTGTTAATCTGAAGGCAGGACAAATTGATCTTTTGCAAGTGCTGGACTCCAAAACATGTGGCTGCCTCCCCAGATGAACCTGAGCCCTCTGGTTAATTTTAAAACAATAAAACAGGTCTCATTTTCAAATTTGACTCTGATTAATAGTGGAAGGGGCTTGGCATCAGTGCAATGGAGTGTGCTGCCCTAATGAATTAGAGATGTTCCAATAATGCAGGCTAACTAAGAAGCACGCTTTGAATATTCAAAACCCCTGTTTTAAGTATACCTAGAAATAAAATAAACTTCAGAGGTTCGGGGGGGGGGGGGGGGGGAGAGAGGAAGAGGCTGCCAGAGATAACCAGTTTGCTTTCCATGTTCATTTTCTGAGCTCCTTTATGGAGACTTGAAATCAGTGACACTGCAGTGAGAGGTCATTCTCCCAAGAGTTTCCTCATTGTTTCAATTATTTTGTCAGTTTGTAGAACAACTGTCTCTCAAGTCTTTGTCACGTCTTAACACGTGCAGACGGTTAAAGTCTCATCACCTCTGTTTCACAGCAGGTACTCAAGTACTCATAACAAGACAGACCTTTTTCAGCAGATCATGTAAATCTGACTCCTAGTAGGTGGTATCCTTCTTCAATACCTGATACGAATCACTAATAAATAGGAACTGAATCAGTAAGATTAATAGCAGATGACTTGCTTCCTAAGCACAGAGGAGCAGAAAATTCTGAAAGGGAAGAAATCAGGGCCAGGCATTCCATTAGGCAGAATCTCATTCTTGTAGCCTTCTAAACATTTCTCTGTTTAACAGAGAAGAATTGCGAGTATCATGTACCTTCTTATCACCCCTTGAACAGGTCTGTTGACTTTAGGTGTGGCAATTGATAGTGCTATCTAGAGGCCAATATAAACACAAGATTCTGACATCACTTCAGACAACTTCTATTAATGGATTAAGGTGCAAGAATATTTGGTATTTATGCTATTAGTATGTGATGGCAGAGTGAGATTTGAGCTTTAAAGATAAACATTTAAAGCAAGAATTGTGATTCTGGATACTTGTAGTAGAATAAAAGAGAAAGCATATTTATGCTGTTTCAAGAAATCCATCCCAAGAGTTATGAAAGGGTTAAAAAAAGAATTAAACTAGACTTAGTTATAGAAACACCTAAAACTGTCTCCTAGGCTAGGCCAGCAGCAATAGCTGGGGATGAAACTTCAGAGACATCTGCTCAGATAAAGGTAGGGATGTTCTTCTGATTATTATTCATTCCCACAAGGGAGAACAATTTAATCAATTTTCTCCCCACTGTGAGAACATCTTTGAAAATTGTGCAGTTTTTGAAGATGTTCTCGCAGGAGGAGGAAGTATTTCCATACAATAAGGTATAGAAAGAACATTTACAATTATTTTTCCCATGTGGAAAAAAATTGTGAATTTCTTGTGGATTACCCAGATGTATCTGTTTAGCTACTGTAAGAAATGTATGGTGGATCCAGAGGATCTTGGACTTTTCTGTAATTATTTTGTGAGATAATAAGAAACATAGTTTTAACAATTAAAGAATGTTGCCTTTTCCATCTCTACACTAAGGTATTTTTGTGGCTATTATTTATTTATTTATTTCGAGGTTTTATATACCGACCCTCTCACCTTCAAAGAGGGATTCGGACCGGTTCACCACATGTGTTAACATACAAAAAATATACAATAACAACACAATGCCACTTCATTACACGATTAAAATATCAGCACCATACACATTAAAATATTAACATCCTAGTTAAAAGAGCCAAATCGTCCAACACCATCACAATCACATTCATCATCCTCCTTTCATGTGGGCAAAGAATTAAATCAGTTGTCAAATGCCGCGTTCCACAACCAGGTCTTTGTTAGTTTCCTGAACGTCATGAGGGAGGGGGCAGTTCTAATCTCTAATGGCAGGGAGTTCCAAAGTCGAGGGGCCACCATCGAGAAGGCCCTGTCCCTCGTCCCCACCAGCCGTGCTTGTGCAGGCGGAGGGACCGAGAGCAGGGCCCCTCCAGACGATCTTAGTGGTCTTGATGGTTCGTAGGGGAGAATACGTTCGGAGAGGTAAACAGGGCCGGAGTCGTTTAGGGCTTTATAGGTTAACACCAGCACTTTGAATTGTGCTCGGAAGCTAATCGGCAGCCAGTGGAGTTCGAGTAACAGCGGAGTGGTGTGCTCCCTGTATCCCGCACCCGTTAGTAATCTGGCTGCCGCGCGTTGTACTTGCTGCAGCTTCCGGGCAGTCTTCAGAGGCAACCCCACGTAGAGAGCGTTGCAGTAATCTAAGCGGGATGTAACCAAAGCGTGTACTACCGTGGCCAAGTCAGCCCTCCCAAGGTACGGACGCAGCTGGCGCACAAGTTTTAATTGTGCGAATGCTCCCCTGACCACCGCTGAAACCTGGGGTTCCAGGCTCAGCGATGAATCCAGGAGAACCCCCAGACTGCGTACCTGTGCTTTTAGGGGGAGTGTGACCCCGTCCAACACAGGCTGTAACCCCGTACCCTGTTCGGTCTTACGACTGACCAGGAGTACCTCTGTCTTGTCTGGATTTAGTTTCAATCTGTTGTCCCTCATCCAGTCCGTGACAGCGGCCAAGCACCGGTTCATGACCTGAACAGCCTCCTTAGTGGCAGGTGGAAATGAGTGATAGAGTTGGACATCATCTGCGTACAGATGACATCGCACCCCAAAACTCCGGATGATCTCTCCCAACGGCTTCATGTATATGTTAAACAACATAGGGGACAGTATTGAGCCCTGCGGGACTCCACAGTACAATGGCCGAGGAGTCGAGCAGGAGTCCCCTAGTGACACCTTCTGGGAGCGACCCTCGAGAAAGGACCGGAGCCACTGCAAGGCAGTACCCCCGAGACCCATTCCCGCGAGGCGTCCCAGAAGGATACCGTGGTCGACAGTATCGAAGGCCGAAGAGAGGTCCAGCAGAACTAACAGGGACACACTCCCCCTGTCCAGTTCCCGGCGCAGATCATCAACTAAGGCGACCAAGGCTGTCTCAGTACCATGTCCCGGCCTAAAGCCAGACTGTGACGGATCTAGATAGTCCGTGTCCACCAGGAATTCCTGGAGTTGCGAGGCCACCACACGTTCCAGGACTTTGCCCAAGTAGGGGAGATTGGAGACTGGCCGAAAGTTGACGAATTGAGTGGGGTCTAGTGATGGTTTTTTCAACAGCGGTTTGATGACAGCTTGTTTTAAGCTGGCTGGAATCTTGCCTTCCCGAAGGGAGGCATTAACCACCACCTTTACCCACTCTGCCAAACCCCCTCTGGCTTCTTTTACCAGCCAGGAAGGGCAGGGGTCTAGGATGCATGTGGTGGGCCTCGCCTCTCCCAGAACCCTGATGACCTCGTCGAGTTGAACAGATCGAAACGAATCCAACAAAACTGGACAAGCAGATGCTTGAGTTACATCCTCAGAGACTGCAGTTAATGTGGTGTCAAAGCCCACGCGGATCAAAGCGACTTTGTCCGCAAAGTACTGAGCAAATGCTTCACAGCGCGCTGTCGAGTCGTCAGGGGACCCACTCAAGGTGGGATTCAACAACCCTCTGACTACTCGGAACAGCTCTGCCGGACGGTTCCTTGCGGACGCAATATTGGCCGAGTAGAAAGCATTTTGCGCGGCCTCTATTGCCGCGCCATACGCCCTTAGATAGAGGCGTAGGCGTGTTCGGTTTGACTCGCTGGGCTGTTTCCTCCACACGCTCTCTAGCCACCTCTTTGTTCGCTTTAGCTCCACCAGCTCCTCGTTGAACCAAGGGGCCGGTTTCGCTCGGCGACTTAAGAGGGGGCGCTCCGGAGCAATCGTGTCTATTGCCCTAGTCAACTCCCTATTCCAGTGAGCGACCAGGGCATCGACAGAATCACCATCCAAGGCAGCGGAAACATCCCCAAGAGCCATCAGGAGTCCTTCTGGATCCATAAGCCTCCTGGGGCGGACCATCTTAATGGGTCCACCACCCCTGCGGAGGTTAGAAGTTGCAGCAAGTCTAAACTTGATCAGGTGGTGGTCAGTCCATGGCAAAGGGGAGATTGATAACTCCTCCACACCGCCACCTTCTTCCCAGCCCTGACAGAAGACCAAGTCAAGTGTGTGTCCAGCACAGTGGGTAGGGCCAGATATTAATTGGGACAGCCCCATAGTTGCCATGGAAGCCATGAAGTCCTGAGCCGCTCCTGAAAGAGTGGTCTCTGCATGGACATTGAAGTCCCCCAGCACTACAAGCCGCCGGGACTCCAATGCCAGGCCCGAGACCAACTCTGCAAGCTCAGGTAGGGCGGCCGTGGTGCAGCGGGGTGGTCGGTACACCAACAACAGCCCTATTCTGTCCCGGTCTCCTAGCCTCAGGTGGACACATTCAAACAAGGTCGACTGTAAGGCCGGGCCCCTGACCAAGGAGATGGAATCTTTATAGACTATTGCAACTCCGCCTCCCCGCCCCCCGGATCTCGGTTGGTGTTGCACGGCATAACCTGGTGGGCAAAGCTGGGTGAGATTGACCCCTCCAGCCTCGTCCAACCAGGTCTCCGTGATGCACGCCAGGTCTGCCTTTTCATCCAGGATTAAATCCTGAATGGTTGATGTTTTACCATTGACAGACCTGGTGTTCAACAGCACCACCTTTAATCCGGGAGGACCGTCTACCTTGGAACCCCTCGGGCTGAGAGGGGCGGTCAATAAATGCAAAAAATAAAAAAATAAAAAAAAATAAACCCAAGTTTACCATGTCGGGAGGACATTTTGGAATTTTTCTTAAGGTTTGCTCACGAATTGGCCGAATTGGTTTTTTAACTCTCCCTTTCCCGTATCTCCCCCTCCCCATCATCACCTCGATGGGGGCCCCCCAAGCACCGGAACTCCCTCCCTCCCTCCCCCCTCTATCATTCTCCATATCCTGGTAGTTCACTAGTGCGCTATTATATGATATGTCAATAGCCCTGGCGGTTGTTAAACCATCATTTCCGCCATTGTTGTAGTTCAATTCCTCCGCCTTATAAAACCATCTCCAATTTTCCCGGCCATTTGACCATTGTTGGGAGTGATTATATAATACACGATGTAAAGTGCAAATGCAAAATTAAAGTGACCGCACAATAGCACCATTGACATTAGTAACTAACAGAGATCTCACCGTTAATTAAAGTGCTGGAGTGCTAACAAGTCATCTTTCATAACAGTGCAATGAGGGATTAGACTACAGAGGTATTCCTACACAGTGCAATTCTTATTGGCAAGAAGTTGGCAGATTGGCAGTGTAATTGACATTAAGTAGGGGCATAGGAAAAAGTGCCAGGTGCAAATCACAGTAGCTTGAGAGATATTCGCAGCAGGACCTCGGCTCCAGGAGGGAGCCGTATAGTTCCTCTACTGATGCCTTCAGTCAATCTGCAGCTGTTGACAGTCTTCTCTGCACATAGGTGGAACAGTAGCACCAAACACACAATAACCCCCCTAGAGCCACTGCCCAGGATGGAGTACGGCTGTACTACTGGAGGTTGGAATATATTCCTGTTTGTTGGGTGGATGGAAGGGCAACTGACCCTTGGCAAGCCGAGGGTGTCTATAATGACAGTTGGCAACTGGCGACTGGTCTCAAACAAACAGTAAGCAGTAAAAAAGCAGCTTCACAATTACACCACAACCAAGCCAGGATGGATAGCAAGCCCGCAGCCGCCACCGCACATTAGGGGGTCCTGGAGGACTGCACAAGAAGTTCTTAACTGCAGATGGAGCACACTGTCACAGCCTCAATAGTACAGCACCACCAGTCGTCGTAGGTATTGCAGCCCGACCAGTTGGCCTCTAGCTGCTGCAGACAACCCCGCCGGCTGAAGTAGGTGGTCGCCGGTCCTCAACCAGTGCAGGCTCCAAGGGGGGAAAACTCTATCACCAGTCTTAACTGGAAATGGAGATGGAGAGTCGGATGGCAGCAAGTTAAGATGGTGGGATGGTCAATGCTAGTCCTTCCAGGAGTGGAGATGGAAGACGCGATGACAGTGGAGATGGAAGACGCGATGACAGGCGTCTCAGATGGTGAGATGGTGAGTCAGACCCCACTGGAGGAGGCCTGGGCTGCTGGCTACTCACAAGGAGTCCTGGGAGCAGGCTGGAGATCTTTATTGCCCCTTCACAGCAAGCACAGCAGACTCAGTCCCTGGCAGGCCTGTGGGCTCAGCTTTATAGATGTAGAGGCCTCCTTGCAGATTGCTGAGTCACACCCCACTGGAGGAGGCCTGGGCTGCTGGCTACTCACAAGGAGTCCTGGGAGCAGGCTGGAGATCTTTATTGCCCCTTACAGCAGCACAGCAGACTCAGTCCCTGGCAAGCCTGTGGGCTCAGCTTTATAGAAGTAGAGGCCTCCTTGCAGGTGCTGAGTCACACCCCACTGGAGGAGGCCTGGGCTGCTGGCTACTCACAAGGAGTCCTGGGAGCAGGCTGGAGATCTTTATTGCCCCTTCACAGCAAGCACAGCAGACTCCTAGTCTGCTGTGCTTGCTGTGGCTAACTGAAACAATTGCAAATAAAACCAATATATTTGCAAATAAAACCAGTCAGCTAGGCTAACTGAAACAATTGCAAATAAAACCAATATATAGAATTGTTAGCTTTTGGAATTACAGTCCACATAATAGCCTAGCCAATGAGAAAATCTAGAAACTTCTAACCAAAAAGTAACTCTTCCAAACTCTTAGTCAACTTGCCAGCTGAATTTGGAATCATAGTGTGACCAAAAGATTGCCAATGTTGTGATGGAGTAGGGAGCAAATATCAAATGTTACAGCTTTGAAATTCATTTGGTTTTCACTATGAATTTGGGGGACTGAGTTTTAACTTGAACAGCCTTCAGACTTTGCAGGAGCCCACAGCAGAGATTGCCCAGGATGCTGTTAAGTGTGAATAGGGTGTAAAACTCAATTCTGGAGGCCATTCTGGAGATGTTCTAATAGCAGTTCAAGCTGTAGCGTGGGGAAATTGAGGAATGGTTTGGAAACAAAGATATTGGATACTTTCTTGTGCTAAGTGCTTAAATATAACCCCCAAATAACAAGAAGGCACTATATAGCATTATGCCCTTTCCAAAATCCATATTCTCTTGAAAACTCAAATGTAAAGATACTTTAGAAAGTTATGTGATGGCTGTTCTGAAATGCAATGTACACATATCTTTTTTATGATGGTTGTTCTGTCTCAGTAAATGCTTTGACCTCATTTCAACAAAATCATAGTATTATCTCTTTACCAAGTAAAAAAAACCCTCAAAATTAAAAAAGGACAAAAATAACCATTATAAATTTTAGAAGACTTTATTCCTTCATTTTATTTTATGCATAAGACAAGCAATACCTTTAATTGCCTGTCATTATTCATCAAATGATATTTCTGCTAATTTGTGTGCCAAGTGAGACAATGCAGCACAATAATTGCTCCAGGGTCCTTAATATTATTTTGCGTTCAATTAAAAATGTGGAATTAAGACACGAAACTCTGATCATGGTTGACCTTACTCTTCAGGGAAAACAATCCTCACATTTGGTTTTTAGTTATAAACAGCTTCTAATTATTCTATATAAATGCAGAACATAATTCTGTAGATGCACTAATAGTAGAATAACATTTGCAATTATTAGCATATTTTAACCTGCATTTAGAAGAATGACTATCCCATGCTGTGCTAGCATTTCTTTTCCTCATAAAGCTATGCTAAGTAGTGTTTTTGCCAGAAAGAAACAGAGCTCTTTGATTGCCAGTATTTATTTAATACTAATAATAAATATATGGACCAAAAAGTCAAAGTTTCATTTCTGCATTCCATGCCTTTTAAAATCCAAATAGCTGCTGGACACTTTGGGAGGAGGGGAGGAGTGAGTGTGTGTTTCTATCAAATTGTCCAATATACCATATTTCCCATATGGCAACTTGCAAAGTTCAATCATGG
Source organism: Anolis sagrei (assembly GCF_037176765.1). Lineage (NCBI taxonomy): Eukaryota > Metazoa > Chordata > Lepidosauria > Squamata > Anolidae > Anolis > Anolis sagrei. The sequence continues at coordinate 248,617,023 of NC_090022.1, read as the reverse complement.
AAAGACAAATTATTATTTGAAATAAAGATCTCATTTGAGGTCTCTTTAAAAGCTTCCCTTAGCTCAAAACTCTACTGATGGAGTAATAAAGAGAATAATAATAAGCCATGCCTTTACATTTAGAGTAATGAAATGTTTTAAAGATTGCTTTTCCCCCAAGTGGCAATTAAACTAACCTTACACATAATGGTAGGCTATAGAGACTAGTAATACTCTCTTGATACTAACTGCTGCTGATAGACCAAGATGTTATGATTATTAGTCATGATGGTGGTGGTGATGATGATGGTGATGATAAGAGACATGAAAACTTAATCACAATGTTTTTCAAAACTCAGAAATAATATAATGAAAAATACTATTTGGAACTTTAACCCAGAACCTTACCCAGATATGCTGTTTTCCTTGTTCCATCATAAATGCTCATTCTGCTTGCTATTAGTTGCTGATAGCCATAATGCTAGAAATATAGAAGAATACAAGCAACTGTGCTGAAGAATGGCTCATGTTGTGGTTCAGCCTGTGAGTGTTTTATTGCCTGAGGTTTCAGAGGACATTGGACAAGTCTTTGCAGACCCACAGGAGTCTGCTGGGGATTCTGGGCAGGAGCCTGGTGCTGCTACTGATGGGGCTGAGGATTCTGGGATTGTTAGGCCAACAGTGGATGTTCAGTTAGAGACAGGTTCATAGGCTGATAGACCCGAGCTAGTTTTCTTAAGAGAACCAAGGTCAGAATTGGTGAGAATGTGTTAATTGCAGATGTAGATTCTTCTGACTCCCCTGAGCAAGATAAAAGCAGGGAGATTTGTTACAGAGACAGATGGCCGAAGGGAGGAGCTGTTCTCAGTGGCTGTTATCTAAAAGAGGCTCTACTCAGAGTTCTCAAGGAAAATGACATAATTTCTTAAGTATAAGTGAGGGTTGATTTGGAGTGATCCTTTAGAGGAATCAATGCTTAGGTAAAGGGAACATGCCTACGTACCTCTCTCTTGTTTCAAAATTCATGGACTCAAGCCTTGGATTTTCCTGTGTGGTTTTTCATGGACTCATGTTTTGAATATCAACTGTTTTTTCATTGGTTTCTTGCATTGCTCCTAGAATCAAGTGTTTTCATGGACTCATGTACTTTTGGGATTTTTGCCGTGTACCTTTGATCCTAGGATTGTTATGTTTGCCAAGACTTCGGTTTAAAGGTCTCTCCTGTATCTTAGTCTTTTGGATTATTGCTTTCAAGTTTTCTAAGTGGCTATTTTTACATGGATTATATTTTGTATTACTTCTAATATTTTTATTCTTTTTGCTGAAGTTACTTTTATTCTTTAATGAACTGCTTTGCTTATACCCTGAAATCTGGAGTGAGATTGGTTCAGCTCAGTTTTACTTTCTCTCATTTTAAGATTTTGAAAATTCTGATGAATTCTGATTTAAATGATCTGAAAAGAAGTTCTGATACATACTTGACTGAACTATAAAGTCAAGCCCTGTAAATTTAAAACAGGATCCTATCAACTACACCACTGTATATGTTCTGAAGGTTCAAGGAGTGATGGTATGAATGGACTCTAAATCACCCTCCAACCAGCCACTGATGGACCATGCAGTGCACCCTTTACCATTTCAGTGCTATACACCCAGATGTTGCCCAAGAAAATATTTATGTAACACATTTTATGCCAGTGCTTTCCACAAAGTGGATTATGACCTTTATAGCTAACAAGTCAGGACCTCTAATGAAGTAAATCCATCTTTATTCAAGAACAGTGTACCCCACAATAGTTTGTATTAAATTAGGGATAGCACAGAATAATATTTTGTTGTTCAACCCACCTTAACCCTCCACACAACTGTTCTGCGCATTGTGACTAAGGCCACAGGAAATTAGGGAAATTACTTGGCATGTTGAAACAGGACATTATCATTGCTCCTCATTGAAACAAACTAATAGTTCAGACCTGAAATTTCTTCTCCTCTATGCAACTAATTTGTTTTAAAGATTTTCTTTTTTATTCTTTTTTATTTATTATGTACAAATAATTTAATTATCTACAGTATAGACATATATGACTAGAATCAGGATTTAACATCTTTTTGAAAATTTACACCCAAGACAAAGTCAATGGAACATTTCTTTCTTTCTTTTTTTTCCAAATATTCTTCTGATTATCATCAGAGGCCTTGGATCCAGTAGATTCCAGTTTTACCATGACTCTAACTCCAGAATCTTCCATTTTGAAATATTATTCTTGGAGAAAAGGTGCTCAATCTCTTATTTCCATCCTTCTACAAACAAACCTGTGGTCATCATTGTGGTTGTGCAACCATTGGTTGACAGTTTTTTTCCCATTTGTGAGCAGATTGTTTCATCTCCTATTCACAAAACTAAACTCAAATGTATCTATGAGTTCTGTGAATGTTATTCATTTAATTTCATTACTTTAAATCCTGTCTCTTTCCTATTATCATACGTCTGATCGAGGTATTGGGTGGCAACCTGTGCTTCACGGGGTTGTATTTCCCCTGAAGTCACAGGTCCACAGCTTGGGGTTCCTCCTGGATTCAGCGCTGACATTTGATGCGCAATTTAAACTTGTGCACCAGCTGTGACCATACCTTGTGAGGTCTGACTTGACCATGGTGGTCCACGCCCTAGTTACCTCTAGACTGGACTATTGCAATGCACTCTATGTGGAGCTTCCTTGAAGACAACCTGGAAACTTCAATTGGTCCAGCGTTCGGCAGCCAGACTACTATCTGGGGCAAATTACAAGGAGTGGTGAAGCCCCCACCCCTGTTTAAAGAGCTCCATTGGCTGCCATTCTTTTTACGATCCCAATTCAAGGTGCAGGTTATCACCTATAAAACCTTGAACGGTTTGGGATCTGCCTACCTTCGCAACCGCATCTCCTTCCACAAACCCACACATTCCCTTCGATCCTCGGGGGAAGCCCTCCTCTCAGCTCTTTCTCTATTACAGGCATGACTTGTGGGAACAAGTGATAGAGCCTTCTCTGCTGTGGCCCCTCAGCTATGGAACTCGCTAACTGGTGAGATTAGGCAAGCCCCTACCCTAGCTGCCTTTAAGAAATATCTAAAGATTTGGTTTTTCCAATGTGCCTTTGGAGAGGGACCATATATTCCAGTCCTGTTGTTTCACCTCATATTGCACTTTCCCCCACCTTATTGAAAGTCTAATTCCACTGTTCAGTCCCCTATGAGCTCCTCCCTCACAAATGTACCTTTTCATTGCTATCTCATCCAGAGTTTTATCATTTTATGTCATGCATTTGGCCTGCCCACTGCGTTTTATTTTTCATTATGTTATGTTGTACTGTTTATTTAACTGGATCAGTTTATTTATTTTATTGTGATGTTATTTTGTTGTTTATATTTTAAGTTGCTGTAATGTATCATTGGGCTTGGCCTCATGTAAGCCACTCCGAGTCCCCTTTGGGGAGATGGAGGTGGGGTATAAATAAAGATGATAATGATTATTATTATTGTTGTTATTTTATTATTATTATTATGAGATCTAGAGCAACTTGCGACAGAGTTTTTTGTGATCTAAAACTAATCAGTTGTAACATTGGAGATGTTGTACCCTAGAGCAGGAACGGGGCCCTCTAATCATTAACCACACCACACCACACCTTGAATGTAGGAAGCGTCCTTTTTTGTTGAAGAATAACTGGAGCCAATGAAAGAGATTATTATAAAATAGGTAGAAGTCCAAAAGCAAAAAAGCCAAATAGAGCAGCAATATAAGCAGTGTCCAAACATAGGAATAATAACTATGTCCAAAAAGCTTGCAGAAATAATCCAATTGCAGTGAATAACCAAAAGCCTTCAATAGAAAACCATGAACAGACAAGCAACTGCTAATCCACTTGAAAGGCTAGATATATTCTTAGAGACGAAGCCACTTGAAACAGGAATTCCCAGGAGATTTGAGCTTGATTCCAAACAATGCCTAATCTGAAGAAGATTCTCTAAGGGCCCAATTTAAGTCCCAAAAACAGGTTTCTACTCCCCCCAGTTTTTGGCCTTAAGTGCCAAATGTTTTCTGACCAGCATAAACATTGGGCCTCTCGACGGTTCTGGCTGATTTCCAGACGGTGACTGGTCTTATCTATCTCCTCATTAACTCCACCAGGTGTCAAGCTATCTTGCAAACTCTAGCATGGAGAAGAGAGTAAACTTTCTTCCCTTGCTCTGACAGAAACTTTCTCATTAGCCTTTCCCCTGACTCCTCTTGATGAGTGTCTGCAGTAACATCATTGTCCAAAGTGTCCCCCTTTTGCACCTCATGCCCATTGATCACATCAGGCTCATTATCCAAATCAGACCCAGAAACATTAGGAGGGGAAAACACAATCACCGATTCAGGCTCAAACACCAGTTGAGTCCCAACAGGAGAAGAAATAACTTATATTTTTTTGGTGAATTAAAAAAAACATTTTATTGACAGACAAACTGAACTTCTTTCCCCCTGGTTGCCACTAGAGAGTCTCTGTGAGGAAAAGAACCCTTTGAAGTGTATGCAGTCCTGGTTCTCAAATCTTCTTGGTTTCTGAATGGATATTGCTATATAGAATAGGGCCCCGACATGATTGGATTCTATGTATCTTTAAGCTAACGATACAATTCCAACATGACTTTATGTATCACTGTATTATGTGGTTCTTTAGTCTACCTTAAATTCAATTCTGACATGACTTTAATTAATACAGTTCCGACGTGACGTGCATTTCTGTACACATTCTACTTTCCTATGATTCCTTCTAATGCTAAACACTAACTGACAAAATAACTACTATTTTAAAGCCAGTAGGAGCCGAGGCTGAGCTCCACACCCTTCGAGATTTTAAGGGACAGGGCAGTAAGCTGGAGCTTCTGGTGGCATGACACTCCCCACCAAAAACTTACTAATAAAATTTACACTTTATTAATAACAAATTAACAATAACTTATAATGTTAAAACTGAACATTGAATTGAACATAAAGAAATAGCCCCCATGTCCTACCTGAAGGAGAGCTTCTGAGATGAGGAAGGACAAGTTGTGGTCTTGAAGCCAGAGAGACTGATAATAACGATTGGACCATCACATGCTGATCTTTAAGGAAGGAGGCTAGAAGCTAAGCTACTTCATTCTTTGGAATGTCTCAGACTTAAACAACAGCAACAAAAGCACAGATTTCCTACCTTGGATTGCTTTTTGGTCTCTTTCTTTCAGTTACTCCCTGGCTAGCATTTGACTCTGCTTGAACTGCTATTTGTGCTTCAGCCTTAGATTAAATATTGCCCCAAATGCTATGACCTTTTTTACAGAATTCTTCTTCACACATGTATGTAAGAAAGTGACTTGGAAAGGGGGGGGGGCAAAGAGACCTTAAAACCTTACGTGGTGGATTGGGCATTGTGCATGCCTGAAAAAGAAGGAGCTTACTAGAGATTTGCTGAAATAGGAATGTTTATAATGCTTGCAATAGTATTCGTGCTCAGTGGGGTGAGGGCAGGGTGGTGGATCTGCTGTTTTCAGGGCATTGAACTCACTTGTTGTGCCTTCACTATTACAACTTGTATGAAAGCCATCAAAATCTGCCCCGCAGAGATTTGCCATAACATAAACACCTGTGTAAACTGCAACCACTGTGGAAGAATAAGCTGTGAAATTGTTGGTGGATTTTCTAATGGTCTCTACATAATAAGAAAGAATGTCACAGCATATCAAAAGATACTATTGAAACAAATGGTCAGCCATCACAAGATGGATTTCTTTCTTTTTTAAAATCAGTACTCATTTTGCAAAAAAATGAATTTGTTTGTTTTGCATAAACAAAACCTGACATATATTACAAATAAAGTAAAGGTAAAGGTTTCCCTTGACATTAAGTCTAATCGTGTCCGACTTTGATGATGTGCTCATCTCCATTTCTGAGTCAAAGAGCTGGCATTGTGCGTAGACACCTCCAAGGTCATGTGGCCAGAATGACTGCATGGAAAACCGTTATCTTCCTTCCAAGGCGGCACCTATTCATCTACTCACATCTGCATGTTTTCTAACTGCTAGGTTGGAAGAATCTGGGCCTCACCCCGCTCCCTGGATTCGAACTGCCAACCTTTCAGTCAGCAAGTTGAACAGCTCAGAGTTTTAATCCACTACACCATCAGAAGGCACTCGTGCATTGCTAGCTATGCAAATATGTTTTTTTGTAATAAAATAAAATTATTTTGCACTCTTTGCACATTTGTATAATTTAAAAATGCACCCAAATTCTATAAGCTTACTACTTTGTTCTTGCATGCAACAATTAGGAAAAACTTGTAACTCTGCAGTAAAGTGCAGAGATTTCAGAATAGCACCAGCTTTCAGATTGCTGGGAGTGACAACCCATGTATTATCTTCTAGAGTGCTAGTTGATACTACTGAGGTGTGCTCATTGCCTTTGTCAAAGCTCATGGATAAGAATAATAGAATTATAGAATAATATAGTTGTAAGAGACCACATGGGCCATTTAGTCCTACCCCCTTCCATTCAGGAAAAGCACAATCAAAACAGATTGCACAATGAAAGCAGACCTTCAAACAGTTTAGAGCTCTCACACAATCACAACAATGCCATAGTCTTTACATAGGAGAAGATGGAGCTTAAATTTAGGTGGTACAAAGGCAAAAAGCTTAGTAATGCTGAATGCTTTAGGTGATATAATTGGCGAGGAAAAATCTTTTGGAACCAAGTATCTTAATATTACTTAATATTCTATAAGTTGCATTGTGTCTATGGTGCTATATCTACCAAGAAGAGAATCCTACCAAGGTCACAGGCACATACCAGATTGTAATGTCAGATTGTAATGTATGCTTTATTATTATTATTTATTTATTTATTTATTTATTTATATTCCACCTTTCTCACCCCGAAGGGGACTCAGGGCGGATCACAGTACACATACACGGCAAACATTCAATGCCGCTTTTGTAGAGATAATAATACATAGAACAGAAGGAGGTGCCATGGAAGGTTGGGCTGGAGTCCTGGGGGTGCTGTTGCTCTATCCTCTTATGACAAACAGCCATCAGGATTTCATCCTTCCTTTTGGTCACCCAGCATTTTCTGATCTTCTTTCTTTATGGTGTCATAAAACACCTCCACCACTTTTTTAGTGGTACCTAATTTCTCTAATCACAGCTAAAGCTGTTTTCGAATTGCTTAGGTAAACAATGAGCTAGGCTGACATTTGGCTGCTCACGCCAACCCAGGGTTTTGAACTTGCAACCTTTTGCTTAATAGATCTTATAATTGCTGATGATTTACCAGCTCTGCTAAACCACCCATAAGTGGTTTCTTATGGAAAGAAGCAAGTTGTTTTCAACTATCTCAGTGATATTAATAAAATATGACAGAGATATAGGAATGATGCAGCCATCTCTATAATTAATATATTTCACACACACACATGTATGTGTGTGTGTGTGTGTGTGTCTATATATATATATATATATATATATATATATATATATATATATATATATCAGTGTGTATAGATCAGTCACAGTCTGGTTTCAGGCCTGGTCACGGCACAGAGACAGCCTTGGTCGCCTTGGTGGATGACCTCCGTAGAGAGCTGGACGGGGGGGGGGGGGTGACCTTGTTGGTTCTCTCGGACATCTCAGCGGCTTTCGATACCATCGATCATGGTATCCTTCTGGGTCAACTCTCTGGGATGGGTCTCGGGAGCACGGTTTTGTCGTGGCTCCGGTCCTTCCTGGAGGGACGATCCCAGATGGTGAAGCTGGGAGATGCCTGCTCGGACTCCTGGCCTTTGATCTGTGGGGTCCCGCAAGGCTCTATTCTGTCTTCCATGCTTTTTAACATCTACATGAAACCACTGGGAGAGGTCATCCAGAGTTTTGGAGTTAGGTGCCATCTCTATGCAGATGACACACAACTCTATTACTCATTTCCACCCAACTCCAAGGAGGCCTCTCGGGTGCTGAATGAGTGCCTGGCCGCAGTGACTATCTGGATGAGGATGAATAAGCTGAAGATCAATCCCGAAAAGACAGAGGTCCTCCTGGTCGATCGTAAACCTGATCGGGGTATAGGGTGGCAACCTGTGTTTGACGGGGTTACACTCCCCCTGAAGTCACAGGTCCGCAGTTTGGGAGTCCTTCTGGATTCATTACTTATGCTTGAGGCTCAGGCGTCGGCGGCGTCCGGGAGGGCTTTTGCACAATTGAGACTTGTGTGCCAACTGTGACCATACCTCGCAAAGGCTGATCTGACCGGGGTGGTCCATGCCTTGGTCACCTCTAGATTGGACTACTGTAATGCGCTCTACATGGGGCTGCCCTTGAAAATGGCTCGGAAATTTCAACTGGTCCAATGAGCGGCGGCCAGGATGTTAACTGGTACTCCCTACAGAGAGAGGTCAACCCTCCTGTTCAGGGAGCTCCACTGGCTGCCGTTTATCTTCCGAGCCCAATTCAAGGTGCAGGTGCTTACCTATAAAGCCCTAAACAGTTTGGGACCATCCTACTTGCGTGGCCGCATCTCCGTCTATGAACCCATGTGTTCTCTTCGCTCATTCGGAGAGGCCTTGCTCGCGATTCTCCCTGCGTCGCAGGCGCGTCTGGTGGGGACGCGAGACAGGGCCTTTTCTGTGGTGGCCCCCCGACTCTGGAACACCCTCCCCAAAGACATTAGACAGGCCCCTACGTTGGCAGTCTTTAGGAAGAACTTGAAGACCTGGCTGTTTCGATGTGTCTTTCCAGAATAGGAAAACTCCAACAACCTGTCCCAGAAGCACTTTATTAGACTTTAAGATTGCCTGCACACTGCAGTTACCCTAAAATCCAACATACGACCTGTCACATCAGCACTTTTAATCTGTACCCATTACATTTGGCCCGGCCCAGTTTTATTGTGTTTGGTGTATTGTTTTATTGTTCTGTTGTTTTTGATATTGCTTTAATTGTTTTGATTTGCTTTGAATTGTGTATTTGTTATGCTATGTTTTTGAGGCCTTGGCCTTTGTAAGCCACATCGAGTCCTTCGGGAGATGCTAGCAAGGTACAAATAAAGATAATAATAAACATTATTATTATTATTATTAATATATGAGAGAAATACTATGAGAAATAGATAAGATATGCACCATATTGCACCTTATGGAATGCAGCATATATGTTTGAAAAAGTATTCAGGGTGGTGCTAGAGAGTGAGAAATAATAGATTTTCTTTCATGAAAGCTAAGGGTTGTTTGAAAGTTTAGTGAACATTAAAATTCCAATCCATACTGTTATGGAGTAAATGTATTGCTTTTTCACACCCCCAATTGGTTCATATTTTATCTAAACAACAGCTAATTTTCCTGCTGCATCAAGGTAATCGTTATAGAATTTGTACTGTCTTTTGCACAGAACAAGCACTAGAATACTGTTTATATTTATTTTTCCTAAATTCTTTCTAAACTATAAGCAAAACATTTTACTCCTTCCCATGCAAATTGAGTCAAAAATGCAAACACTTACAAAGTTATACAATGTTTATCCCCCTAGATGCAGTTGTAGTGTATCAATATAAATTAAAAGCATTTTTTTTACATTCATCCAATTTTTAATATTAAAGAATTATCTTGCAAAATGTATAATATTTTTTGTAACAAATAAGTACATTGGAGAATCTAAGATTTAAAATGTTGGAATCTGCATTCCAGAGGAAGCTTGGGCTGAAGATCCCTTATTATTTTATATGGAATTTCTCCAAAAGTTAGTTATATGGAAATTTTGCATGGCTATATAAAATAACTCCTGAAAGATTTCTAGACCAAAACCTTTTTCCCAGTATAGTTAAATAGTACATAATCATATGAATCATTACCAAGGAATATTACACTTTGAAAGCTCAGCAAGGTTTCATGAACCTTTGTATGTATTGATACGTTTTTCTAGTAGTTGTATATAATGGAAAATTAAATATGAACACCTTACACTAAATAGATGTCATGTATCAGAATTAATAACTAAAGATCACATCAGTATGTAATGATCAGTATCAAGCTTGGTAAAAGAAATCCATCTTTTAACCATTCATAGAATTCTTGAAGGGATAATTTAAAGTGAAGTGGACTCAAAAAATGCTGTCTTTCAGTCAGTACTGAGTAATTGCTGGGAGCCTGCTTCTAGTAGTTGGTCCCTGTTGCAATTTTCTGCAATCTTTTCTTTACATATCTTCTCAGAGAAGTATACCTTTAGGACATGGGCAGTCTGTTAGCTGGCTGGTGCAGCTTTTTGACTTTTCTATTAGCACCCACTTTTTCTGAGTTTACAATGAAATAACAGAGCATGATAATGTATTTTACTTAGATATTACAAGTAGCCTAGTCATCTTTGCTTAGTGTACATGATAGGCATAGAGGTGAACCTAAAGAAGGAACAGGACATAGCCTGGAAAGAGTCCAGATAAGGCTAAGATATCTTCAAATACCATTTTTAGCTATCTGTTTGCTGGCTGCATTAAAAATGCATAAATACTGGAACACTGAAGGCCAGATGCAGAGATTCAGAGTGATTCTTGCTCCAGGGAAACTGAAATCCATAGATTGATATAATTAGTAAGATGGGATAACGTTATTTTTCTTTATTTCCTTAATTCTAATTTTTGAGTTCTTATAGGAACAGAGATGCATTCCTAATTTCAGTAAATCTAATTCTCAGGGGAGTAATTCTCTCTTGTTTTACATTTGATAGTTTCATGCAACATCCAATAACCTCCTAGCCAATGTATTTCCTTTCCTTTCAATAAAATACATGTTTTGAGGCTGTATAGATCAATGCATCCTTGAGAAGGCCTCTGTGTACATAGGCTAAACCTTCAAAAATTACATATTCAGCTTTCAGAGAACATAATTTCTGGAGGCTATAACCAAGTTTTATTTTTTTTCTCCTTAAAAAGGGGCATTTTGCATCAGAAAATTATGTAAGTAGGTATGGGCAAAAGGCATCTTGAAGATGGCGTGTGACCCTTGGGTTTCCAACGTTGGATTCTTGAAGCCTTCCTAAAACATCCCAAAACTCAAGATACTTACAAAATATTTTTAAAAGACTGGTTCAAATAATTTTATCTAAAAATACAACTCAACATTGAAAAACACAGTCATTTTGTCTCCTTTCTCAAGTCTCATATATCCTTCAAACAAACCATCAAAAGTAGCATAAATCTGAAAATCAGTCAAATTCAAAACTAGATGTGACATGAAGTAACTTCTTATCACAATAGACATGCCAACGTAGCCCTTAAAAATTACCCCCTTGCCCTTCAAGGTTTCCCACTCCGACTTAAAGAGAGAAAGGGGACCCCAAAGTCATTTTTGTGAGTTCTATAGATGCAATCTAAATTGCAGTTAATGGCACAATTACAGAAGGCAGAGGATATTGATAAACTCAGTCCCAATTTGGCCAATGCAAAGGGTTATTACTGCAAAGTCTTGCAGACCCCACTTATTATATTCACAGTGGAATAGAGAACCAAACATAATAAAACGCTTGGCAGGAACACATCCTAGAGCTCTTCCGAGAACCTCTTGTTGAAATGTGATAACTCACTTTACTTATCTATTATTAATTATCTCTATATTCTAACTGTTTTCCTTCATGGAATGTGTATGCATGTAGATGGATAGATAGATAGATAGATAGATAGATAGATAGATAGATAGATAGGAGGTTTCCTTTCCAAACAGGCATGAAGTGTGAGATGAAGTAATTGCCTTGGGGGTGGAGACTGGAAGGAGAGATGTCCCTCCTGGACTCTATGACTGTTTCCTTCATATGGAGAACTGATCTGGGAATGCCACACAATATGCTCTGCCGACCCCCAAGCTACCCCCCTGTCTCAGATGTTATTACAAGGCAGCCTTGCAGCCAAGCAGTAACCAAACAGATTCAAATATGATTAACTTTAACAGCATGGATCCTCAGGCAAGGAACAGTTCAAAATAACTACAGAAGTCTCAAAATGTGTTCATCACACTTCTGGTGAAGAAATGGAGCTGTGAGCAGCAAACTATCTGGAACACTGGGAAGTCCTCAGTCTTAAGTGGTTTGCATCTGCAATCCCCCCAGAGGGGGATTGGCTGAGTGGGTAACGGTGGTGGTTAACGCCTCCCTTCGGGATGGCGAGATTCCAGCGAGCTTAAAACAAGCTATTATAAAACCGCTGTTGAAAAAACCATCACTGGACCCCACCAAATTTGACAACTTTCGGCCTGTTTCCAATCTTCCCTTTTTGGGCAAAGTCATGGAAAGCGTGGTGGCCTCACAACTCCAGGTATTCTTGAGAGACACGGATTATCTGGATTCGGCACAGTCTGGTTTCAGACCGGGACATGGAACTGAGACGGTCTTGGTCGCCTTAGTGGATGATCTGCGCCGGGAGCTAGACAGGGGGAGTGTGTCCCTGTTGGTGCTCCTGGACCTCTCAGCGGCCTTCGATACCGTCGACCACGGTATCCTTCTGGGGCGCCTTGCGGAGATGGGTCTCGGGGGCACTGTTCTGCAGTGGCTCTGGTCATTTCTGGAGGGCCGCACCCAGAAGGTGTTATTGGGGGACACCTGTTCAACGCCACAGCCTTTGACTTGTGGGGTTCCACAGGGCTCTATACTGTCCCCCATGCTGTTTAATATCTACATGAAGCCGCTGGGTGAGATCATCCGGAGTTTCGGGGTGCGGTGTCATCTGTACGCAGATGATGTCCAACTCTGTCACTCCTTTCCACCTGCTACTAAGGAGGCTGTCGAGGTCCTGAACCGGTGCCTGGCCGCTGTAATGGTCTGGATGAGGGCGAACAAATTGAAATTAAATCCAGACAAGACAGAGGTACTCCTGGTCAGTCGCAAGGCCGAACAGGGTATAGGGTTACAGCCTGTGCTGGATGGGGTCGCACTCCCCTTGAAGGCGCAGGTTCGCAGCTTGGGTGCGATCCTGGATTCATCGCTGAGCCTGGATCCCCAGGTTTCAGCGGTGACCAGGGGAGCATTTGCACAGCTTAGGCTCGTGCGCCAGCTGCGCCCATACCTCGGGAAGTCTGACTTGGCCAAGGTAGTACACGCTCTGGTCACATCCCGCCTTGACTACTGCAACGCTCTCTACGTGGGGCTGCCCTTGAAGACGGCCCGGAAGCTCCAGCTAGTCCAGCGTGCGGCAGCCATGTTACTAACAGGAGCGGGACGCAGGGAGCACACAACTCCTTTGTTGTTCCAGCTCCATTGGCTGCCGATCTGCTACCGGGCCCAATTCAAGGTGCTGGTGCTAGCCTACAAAGCCCTAAACGGTTCCGGCCCAAAATACCTGTCAAACCGCATCTCGGCCTATGAGCCCACGAGGACTTTGAGATCGTCTGGGGAGGCCCTTCTCTCGATCCCGCCTGCCTCACAGGCACGTCTGGCGGGGACGAGAGATAGGGCCTTCTCGGTGGTGGCCCCCCGGCTATGGAGCACCCTCCCTGTAGACATTAGACAGGCGCCTTCCCTCATGACATTCCGGAAGAAACTAAAGACATGGTTCTTTGAGAAGGCGTTTGATTAGTGCTTCGACAATTGGCAATGATGATGATTGGAACGGAATATGGAAAACGAGATTGGATTGTGATTCTACGATGAGACGTCGTGAATGATTTAGTGTAATTGTAGTATTAATAGTGATGTTGTTGTTGTTTGTGTAATTGCCTTATTGTAAAGTGCTTTTATATGTTGTACACCGCCGTGAGTCGCCCTAGGGCTGAGAACGGCGGTCTACAAGTGCAGTTAATAAATAAATAAATAAATAAAATTTTCTGAAAAAGTATTTCTCAACGCCAGTTGGTTGATTAACCCTCAAGGGTGTCCCAATATTCCAGACTGGTATATTGATATTTTGAAGCAGCAAGAACAACAAAAACAGAAAATAAAGATAACTGAAGAGGCACAAAAGAAGATGCAAATGAATTTCCAAAGAGATTCAACCCAAGTCCAAAAATTAGCGTATTCACAGAAAAAACTCTAAGGTTGAGAGGAATACCAGAATCTGTAAGGCAATAACAGAAGTTGTGGCTGGTAGATCAGAGCAGGTGGTCAAGATACAAATTGACAGGACCTTTAGGGTCCAATCCAAACATATAATAAGGAATAAACTTCTAAGAGATGTGATTGTGTTGTTTACAAGAAAGAAAGTACAAGGCCAAGTTTTGCAAGCCCATGCCTAAGATCCGAATGAAATAGGAGAAAGGAAACATCCGTGAAGAAAGGAGAGGATGGCAACCTCAATAGATCCTGGATAAAGAAGACATTGAACTACAGTGGCTGGAGAAGAATTGGATGAGCATCTACTATTTCAAGAACAAAGAGCCTGAGGATACTTTCTTTATGTATAACTAGACTAAATTTACCAAGCAAGAGAAGAGCTTTTCATCACTTTTTTATTATTTGTGATCACAGAAAACATAAATAAATCACCACACAAGATTTATAGATTACAAAAATAATGAATCTGGCAGAAACGAACAAATTGATCAGGTTTATACAATCGCCAGACCCTCCCAAAGTTGAAGAAATCTAATTCTGTAATAATTAGTAGGCCTGGGTAACAACGCAAAAATTTGTTTCTAAAATCGATTTGTAATTGGGGTGTTTTTTTGTTTCGATATTTAAAATAATTACAAAATTTTCCAAAAAAAAAGTTTCGGTATTTACGAAATTTCGTAAATATTTACAAAACATTTTGTAAAGATGGCGCCCTTTTTTTTTCAATATTTTTAAAATATTTTTTAAATTTAATTATTAATTTTGTAGAATAGGGAGGAGAAATTATTATTGAGGGAAGGCAGGCACTCACTCTGGCGGGCCCTCTCGCTCGCCGCTCGCTTGCCGCTCACCCTCTCGCTCGCCCTCTCGCTCGCCGCTCGCCCTCGCCCTCTCGCTCGCCCCTCGCCCTCTCGCTCGCCCCTCGCCCTCTCGCTCGCCCTCTCGCTCGCCGCTTGCCCTCGCCCTCTCGCTTGCCGCTCGCCCTCTCGCTCGCCCTCTCGCTCGCCGCTCGCCCTCGCCCTCTCGCTCGCCGCTCGCCCTCTCGCTCGCCCTCTCGCTTGCTCAGCCGGCGCCGAGAGAGGAGAGCTCCCAGCAAGCCAGGCGGCCATCTTACGTATTTCCGAAATGGACGGAAATACAATTTTTTTTGGCGCCTGCCGTTTTGATATTTAAAAACACTTCCAGGGTTAAAAATAAGTTTTGTAATCATTTCGTAATTCAAAAATTAACGAATTTTTTAATGAATTACGAATTAACGAAACGAATTGACCAGCCCTAATAATTAGAGATGGAGAAATTGAACAGGCTTATAAAATCACCAGATTCTTCTAAATTTGAAGAATAGCAGCCTTTTATTGACTATTTAAAAAAAGAAAAGAAAATGGAAATACTGGGTTTTCTATAGGACCAAGGAAAAATTATTAGTATGGGGATGCAGGAATAACAAGAAAAGAAAAAACAGAAAAGTCAGTGGAAAAATAAAGAGGATCCTCAGTGGTATCTAAGGGATCCTGGAAAGTTAATTTACCAGAGATAAGAAGTTTTATGACAAAAAGAGACAGGGTCGGAAGCATTAGTTAGGGCTTTCTATTTTCCATTTCTCAACTTTTATATCTCCTTTGTTTCAAAACACTATATACCCACTTTTCTATCCTTCTGATTTAGATTAGAAAAGTAATGTTTTTTTGTTTCTCTTTTTTAACATCATATGAACCTTTTTCAGTGAAAGAAGACAAAAATGTAACATGTTAAAATGCCTCAGTTCTATATCCATTCGTATATCCCTCCCCATTCCCCATATATTTGCAATAAAATTATATGGAATTTTAAAAAGTGTTCATCAGGTTAGAAGAAGCAGTTTCATTTTATGCTTTGTAGCAATTCACAAGGTGACACTTGCCTCCAAACAGGCATCTGCATGATATATAAGGAGATTTCAGAGGCCACAGTAGTGTCTTAGCTATTTTCTATCACAACACAAAAATATCTGTGTGCATTATGTTCATTGTGTTGCAGAGGTAGAAAGACTGAAGAAGCAACCATAATAAATGTAATGTTCTAATTTTGTAATCAAAGTAATCAATAAATAATTTTAGTAATTCTTTCACACTGTGAGAGAGCCTTTGAAAAGTTTGAAATTTAACAAGATGCACAGAATTCTGTGAATAAAAATGTGTATGTTCTATTTGTGTACAGAAAGGAGCATTTTTGCATATTATATATATATATTTATTTTATGGCTGGGCGGTTTCGTTTCGTAATTTCGTAATTTGTTAAAAATTCGTTATTTTTTTTATAACGAAGCGATTTTGAACCATTCAGGAGCATCTAAAAAACGAAACGAATTTTTCAATTCGTTTCGTAATTGCTTCATATTCGTTTCGTATTAGTTTCGAAATCGTTTCGAAATCGTTTCGTTATTATTTCCGCATGTCTGGGGCAAGTTTTATAGCTGTTGTTTGTTTAATCAGTGAAAAAAAATTATAAATATCACACCAACAGTCAACAACAGAGAGAGAGGGAAGCTTCAAAAGTTCCCCCTGTCCCATTTGGAGGTTTTTTAGCCAGAGGTTGGAGATATGCCTTATTGGGAAGGGTTGCCATTTCAGGACAGTTGTAATTGAAACTATTATTTTTGAGGGGGATTGTTAAATTTTCTAAGACTAATTTCCAGACTGTACTAAGATGGTGTCAAGTTCTGTTTAAAATGTTTCTTCTTCTTCTTCTTCTTCTTCTTCTTCTTTTAACTTAACTTAACCCACACAACTTAACTGATATTACACCTCTGGCTTGAACTAAAACGTCTCTTGGTACTCATCAAGTCTCCTTTACATTTCCCTCTTTAAATAAATGCCATGCCAACTCAGTACTCAGTATTTTCAATCTCAGTACCGTTAACCACTTATTGACTCACCATTATTTATAGACAACCCAGGGATTGCTTGTTAATGAAATAGAGGTATACAGTATATGTTTAAAACTCAATATGGCTTTTATAACTATGTTCAGAATCTGTGAATTTTTAGGGGGAAATGCCACTAGGGTAAAATAAAACAGAAAATATTAAATTACTCATCAAGAAAAGTGAGATCTAGGTAATTTTGTCATACTAGATTTAGAATCATTTGGCTTTGAGTGAGTTAAACATTTGATAGCACTTTTCCATAAGAAACTTGAGAAATAGCTTAAATTACTGGACCCTTCCATATGTTGACATAAAATATGAAAGTGAGCACTTCATGCAATTTTTTAATGAATTAACAGACGGTGAATCAAATCAAGACTCTAATTTAGGAATGTACATTTCTCACACTATAAAATAAACTTTACAAATCATTTTTTTTTATCAGTGCTGGGTCAGAACTTGAAAGCGTTGTGCCTTTTTGGTGATTTTTCACATTTCAGGAATTTGTTGTAAAAGTGTTGTTTGTAGAGAAAATAGTTCCCTGTGAAGAAATGTTTTGTACAAAATATGGGAATAGGGAAAATCACTTCTCTCAACAGATTTCTGTATAATAGAACTGTCTTGAGAAAGGGGGGAAACTCTATTAATGTGTTAGCCACTAGTACCGAAAGTAGGTCTGACCCTTACCAAAGCCTCCTTCGAAATAGTGATTTTCCATCTCAAACATCATCTTCATTGTTAGTACTATCTGTATGATTAATATTTGAGGACCAATGCATTTTTAAGAAGAGTTGACTGATTTTTTTTCCCTCACACAGTGTGACATAAAAATATGGCATATTTTTCTAAATCTTTGCAAAAAAATCATTTGTGGAAGCAGGAATGAATCATTCTGCTGTATTTCCCTCCTCTGTAAGAAATTTCTTCTAAAATGTGCACAGTTTGAAGACTATGCAGTTTGTAAAGTATTCTATTTAAAATCATTTTTAGACAGAAAACAGAATTCTTCATTCATAAATGTTATTTTCCACACAGAAAATGTTGCATCTTGTACATAAGCATAAAAGTTTTTATTTAGTAACTGTTCTTTTTGTGCAAAAATATTCCCTCCTCCTTCTTCCTCTTCTCCTTCTCCTCCTCTTCTTCTTCTCCATCCCCTCCTCATTCTTCACCTCTCCTACTCCTTCTCTTTCTCCTGGTTTACTTATACAGTGCCATCAAAGAGATACATGTACCTTATTCTGAAACTGCACAGATTCTCGCCTATCAAGGATTTTCCTCATCAGTGTGTTTCCCTATACTCAAGAAGTACATTTGACAAATTTTGAATATTCCTTCTGTTCCTAATCTCTTTGGCAAAACCCATGTTTGACCAAAGCAATTCAGTCTTAAATAGCTATTATAATTCCTCCCTTTCTCTTTTTCTATTTAAGACTACCAACTGAAAAGATTGGCTGATTACATCATTGCCTACAAAACAAGACACATCAAGGAAGACACAACCTTTGTGTAGACTATAGCTTTTAATATATTAAATAAACTTATCTCCATCTTTAGATATTTTGAACTAAAGCTGGTCACACTGACTAGAGCTGATTGAAAACTATAGGCCAGTATCTGAAGAAAGTCCAAATCAAAGCTTGTTCATTTTCCAGGCTCTATATAAGGAAATCCAATGAATTTAGATGTGAGAGTAGTGCAACTTTAATGGACATTTATAGCTAATTATATGTTTTGTTGCTTCCCTGAATTGTGGCCCAAGTGAAGTTTCTGAAGCACATAACTGCCAACTAGACCACATTATTTCACACTAAAGATATTAAGAAATTCATTAGGCTTCATGAAATGACTCAGCTTTGAGTTCTATTTAAAGCTCATCCTGATTAAAGCATTCAGTATATTCCCACAAAAGGATGTTTCTTTCATTTGCTTTATTTATTCTAGTTTAATATTAGAAAGTAATGAAACCTAGACCATGATGCAATTATTATATGCTAATTGTAATCAAGTTTTTTGCAGCCCTCTGAAGATTGCATATTTGCATTAATGCAAGATTTTATGATAAATTACTTTTGCATCTTCATATGACACTCTTCTTGCTCTCTATTAATAGAATGACAATAACACATTTTAGCTGTCTAGGATAAAAGTTGAAATTTGGTGTATATTACAATATAAAATAAAGTGTGAGGTTTCCTCCTTCCATTCCAGCTTTATTTCTCATTCCACTATTGGTAGTTTTGTAAAGGTTGCTCTAAAAAAAACCCTTGAAGTACAAAGATGTTTCTACTTTTACCAATAGGATTGCTTCTTGTTTTATGAATCCGCCTATCCAATCTCTGGGAACAGCACATTCTCTCCATCCTTTCTTATGTCTTTTCCTTCATTCATTCTTTCTTTCTCTTTTCTTCCTTCCTTCCCTCCTTCCTTCCCTCCCACTTTCATTCCTTCCCTCTTTTTTCTTTCCTTTTCTCCTTCCTTCCTTCTTTCCCCCCCTTTATGCTTCCTTCCCCACTTTTTCTTTCCCTTTCAACTTTCTCTCCTTTCTTACTTCTCTATCTCTTTCTTTCCTTCCTTCATTTGCTCTGTCTGAATCGTTTGCCTTTGAAGCTTGCTGAGAGGAGGAAGCCTTGGAAGCACTCACCTTTGCAAAGGCAACAGGAGGGGCTGGGAGGAGGGGCTTTTTTCTCTTGCTTTTTCTCTTTTCGCCTTCTGTTTTTTTTTTGTCCTTATGTGTCCAGCTCCAGGGTCCCTTCCCTCTATGCCTGGTTTCTTCTCTTTCTTTCTGGCCAAGGGGAAGGCGAGGTCTCCCTTGCCTCTCTAGGAAGCTCAGTGGTGCCTCTCATGCTGGTTGAGGGAGGAAGCTCAGTGATGCCTCTCATGCTGGTAAAGACAGTTATGTGTGTTGGGGGGTGGGGGGCGTGCACACGGTCTTGACTCCCAAGGATCTTGAGGAGAGGGAGGAAGCTCAGTGGTGCTTCTTGTGCTGGCTGTGGCAGTTGTGTCTCTCTGTGTGTGGCCGTACACACATGCTTGGCTCTCAAAGCTGGTATGGCCAGCTCTTTCCCTCATGCAGGAAGGGGCATGGCCAGGGGAGTTGTTTCCATGCATGCACTGTATCATCATTTAGGTTTTTAAGTCCCTTCCACTGTGTTTTTCTATGTTTTTATGAGTGATGGACTTAGGTGTCTTCTGGCCAATTTTTTGTCACTTTATCTAGCGGTTTTTGAGTTATGTTAATCCCACAAATGAACTTTATATTTTTATTTATATAGATGACAACTTGGTGGTAAAAAGGCAAATAGGAGGTCACTGTAAAGCAAACTAATAATTTGTGAGGATAAACATCCAAAAGTTGGTAATTCTAACATGATTTTGGAGGTAGCCTAAAATGAGCTGTTTCACCACTATTTCATCTGAAACTGACATAAACCACCACTCTTTTTTATATTCCTTAAGACTTGCATGGCAAAGAATTCAGGCATGAAATTTGCCTAACTGCATTGTTTCATGGTATGGCTTCATGTTTGTTGACTGTAATATTACTTGTATTTTCTCCTAAACCTTAAATTTCTTTTACAAGGACTAGTAGCCATATTGGTTTTGTCTGGTTTATTCTATAGTATATTCATTCAATATGTCTAAATGTTGAAAGAGGAGAACTTCATCCAAATGTTCCAGGCTCTCAGGAGAGTAGAGATCTCAAGGGACCTTACACTTTCATGAGATACCTTCCCCTTAGACATTGGTCTTGTATACCTGCCCCATGTGTTACTCCCTACAGCACCTGAGAGCGGAAAATGTGATTGTCAGCTGCACTTGCAATAGATGGAGCCCCACTGAAGCCACTGCTCTGTTGTGTGTCTCAGAAGTGCTGTCTTCATTTCTACATCTAACACTAACTTTCATACTGCCCAGCTATCTTAATGGAGTTATTCTTTAGAAAAATGTACCAGAAGTTGCAATGCACTAAAACATTATTTTAAGAGAAAAATGATGAATTGGATTAAGACAATTAAACCTACTTGAGCCCCATACAAATGGACAGAGCTTATGTTAATCACATCTAATGTAACCCATTGATTTGTCTTGGGTAAAGGATGACTCATTCAATCTAATTAAGGATTTAGAAGTGTTTCTTTGGACTCAAAATGAACATTTAAATACAAAGATTTGTGTAGATTTAAGAAATATAAATATATCACAGTCAAGTGTGAAAAAGAAATGGAATAGATTTAGGGATGAGCACATGTAGAGAAAACACAGGCTGAAACCAGATAGATTCATCTTTCCCTATCATATACATTAGCTCAAGTGTATGCATTTTATTAAAAAAATGGAGGTGTGCCTGGTACGGATTTATATCACTACTCAGACGTACAAGAATTTGGAAACCATGTATATAAATTTTGCAACTCAAGATTGCTTGGGTTCATTCTGATTATTTTGTTTTGACTTGAATGAAAACAAAATCAGGGCCTTGACTTCTTTACTTGAGTCTATCTACCTGCAATACAGTCTTCTTCATTTCCTATTGCCTTTATCTTTATATACAACTTCATCACACAGTGGGGAAGGCATAGCACCATCAACAGAATTTGTTTATTCTGAATTTCATAATTAATAAATCCAGGCATTATTTTTTTCAAAGATTGCTTTTCATTCCATTTGCAATGCTATTTGATAACCAGGACACAAATCTGGTGTTCTAAATCTAAACTGCTACCTGAAAGCAAAACCCACTGATACCAATAGTGCATACATATCAAGTATGTGCAGTGTAATCTTATTATGCATTACCTACATGGAACACATTCACATGCACAAAATATCAGTTGGTGGCCACTCCTCAGCTAATGCACACCAGCTCCCCCACTGCCAACATTTTCTACAGGACTGCATGATTCTTACCTCTAACCTAAAGCTAATGATTGTCAAGAAAATATTGAATCTGCTATTCACAAATATCTCAGCTGCTCTAAAAAATAAACCTTTTATTATAATGGTTTTTCAAAGATTTTTAGCTTCTGCCCAAATAATATTTTCAGTATAAATGGTGAGTTTAACATTTTAAATAAAATGCTTTATTAGCTTTCAAAACATCAAATTACTGCTGGAATTTTATTAGTATATTTTGAAATGAATCCAATCTTTTTTTCCCCCATCCGTTTTGCCCCCTGCTCACTATAGCAATGGACATCATAGAGTGGCATTTCTGTAATTTCATGTCAGAGTTAATTGCTTTCTTCATGGTATTCTTTTAATCTTTTCACCCATGTTGATATTTTGGACAAAATTGTATTTGAAGGAAGCTGTTTTTTAAAAAAGGCAAATTAAAGATCACTCTTGTTAATCATGTGTCAACCGGTGTAGCAAGAACAGCATGCAATGTGCTCAGGGAATGGACTTAGTGACTTTAGAAGAGATAATTAAAATGTAAATGAATGTAGAGGGCTGTTGGTCAATGGAGCTATCAAAGGTCTAGACAAAAAAAATACCGTAAATGACACTTTATTAAAATGAAGGCATGTAGTTTGAAGTGTCCTTTTGTTTATTTTCCTTTTGAAAGAAAACTTTTTACCAAGCCAGTTAAGAGGAAACTATATTTATACCTACCAATAGCAATGCAGGGTTATGATCTAAACAGAAGGAGCTTTCAGACAGTTTTTCCCCTCTCTCTTACTTCCATTAAAGCCAAAAAATCATAATCTGCTTCTCAATTCTGTTCTGATTTTTATGTAATTTCTTCCAATTTTACTGTTCGGTCTTGCGAATTTTGAACTTGAGTTGTGATTGAAGACATTCATGCCAAAGAACTGAAGGAGTTTTCTAACATGCTAAATTCTACATCTGAATTGCTTTAGAACCTTCAAAATTGGGAGTGAAATCTACAGCAAATTCAGTAATATTTTTACAGTGTCACCACCAATCACCACTAACATCTCCATTATTGTTGTTGTTGTTGTTGTTATTATTATTATTATTATTATTATTTACACAACAAAATGAGTACACAGCAAACAAGATAATTATGCTGGCTTTTGTATTGGATCCCAAGTGTCTAGGACTATGTGATGCATTGGTGAATAATGTGTGCAGATCTAAGTAGGGTGGCCTTTTGCAGCTGAAAGATGGTAATTTTGTCAGCTCCTATTGTTTTTAAGTACTGGCCAAGGTCTTTAGGCACTGCATCTAGTGTGCTGATCACCACTGGGACCTCCATTGCTGGCTTTTGCCAGAAACATTGCCGTTCTATCTTTAAATCCTCATATTGTGTAAGCTTTTCCAGTTGCCTCTAGTTAATCCCGCTGTCAACTGGGATTGCAACATCAACAATCCATACTTTATTTTTTCCATGATTGTGAGGTCAGGAGTATTGTGCTCCAAAACTCTCTCAGTCTGAATTCAGAAGTAGTTTGATGTGTTCATTTATATGGAATATATGGAATGAGTATAGAATGGCTTGGACTACAACTATGGATGGCATGATTTTAATATAGAATGCAATGTTTTTAATGTTTAATATGTTTTAATTTTAATCTAATTTAATTTTTTTTTTTTGGAATTGTATGTGTTTTAAGGCATTGAATAATTGTTTCTATGTAAGCTGCCTTGAGCCTCCTTCGGGGTAGAGAAAGGTGGGGTATAAATAGAGTAAATAAATAAATAGTAGTAGTAGTAGTGACTGACATTCAGTATTGCAGGCCCCTTCCTCACAGTTCAATAAAATCCCACAATATCTGCTTTGAACTGGGATATATGGCATTGTGGACTCAGACAACCCAGTTCAAAACAGATATTGTGGGTTATTCTTCCTTGATATTCTGGATTATACAGCTTTGTGGAAGGGCCCACAGTTACAGATTTGCAATGAAGGGTAAATCAATATGTAGAATTAGGCCCCTTCCACACAGCACTTTATCCCAGAATGTCAAGGCAGAAAATCCCACAATATCTGCTTTGAACTGAATTATCTGAGTCCATACACAGATAATGTGGGATTTTCTGCCTTGATATCCTAATATAAAGGGCTGTGTGGAAGGGCCCTTAGTGTAGTTTGACACTATTTTAACTGTCATGGCTCAAAGTTATGGAAACCTGGAAATTGTAGTTTTACAAGGTCTTCAGCCTTCTCTGGCAAATAAGGCCCCTCCCACACAGCTGTATAAAAACTCACATTATCTGCTTTGAACTGGGTTATATGACAATGTGAACTCAGATAACACAGGTCAAAGCAGATATTGTAGATTATCTCCCTTGATATTCTGGGTTATATGACTGTGTGGAAGGGCCCTAAGAGATCTGGTGCCTCACCAAACTATAACTCCCATTATTCCATAGCATTGATCCATCACAGCTAAAGTGGTATCAAACTCCATTAATTCTACTGTGAAGAGCAGCCCTACAGGTATAGATCCATGACTGGGTATTTTAAGAGCATTTATTATATTTTAAATGGGTTTTTTTTACTACAATAGTTAACTGTTTCTTAACTTTTGTATTGCATTTTAAAAACTTGATTAAAGTGTGAGTTTGTTAGTATAAATAAAGTTAATGGATCCCCCGGTGGTGCAGTGGGTTAAACCCCTGTGCCGACAGGACTGAATATCGACCGGTCATAGGTTCGAATCCAGGGAGAGCACAGATGACCTCCCTCTATCAGCTCCAGCTCCTCATGTGGGGTCACGGGTGAAGCCTCCCACAAGGATGATAAAGCATCAAAACATCCAGGCATCTCCTGGGCAACATCCTTGCAGACAGCCAATTCTCTCACGCCAGAAGTGACTTGCAGTTTCTCAAGTCGCTCCTGACATGACCAAAAAAAGGTTAATAGTAATTACTGCTCTGTATCAACTAAATCTAAGTTATAGACATCCACATTGGCAGCTAGCAACCATATGGAGTAAATGAGGTGTCTTCTATTGGTGAGTGTCGCAACTCAGGGTAGTTTTCACCTTGCTCAAGACACCAGCACACACCAAGGCTGTAGTTTTGTAGTTCATTGAGAAAAAGCAAAATCAAAACAGAGAAATAAAGATGCAAAAGTTTAATAGGCAAAACAGAGTCTTAAATGCAAAGGCAAGGTTTCCAAGATCACAGGCAAATAACATGAAGCATAATCCCTTACCAATGGTCCTCTCACATATTTATACATGGCTATCATATCTCCTCTCAGCCTTCTCTTTAGCCTGAAGAAGAGAAGGCTGAGAGGAGATATGATAGCCATGTATAAATACGTGAGAGGAAGCCACAGGGAGGAGGGAGCAAGCTTGTTTTCTGCTTCCTTGGAGACTAGGACACGGAACAATGGCTTCAAATTACAAGAAAGAAGATTCCATCTGAACATGAGGAAGAACTTCCTGACTGTGAGAGCCGTTCAGCAGTGGAACTCTCTTCCCTGGAGTGTGGTGGAGGCTTCTTCTTTGGAAGCTTTTAAACAGAGGCTGGATGGCCATCTGTCAGGGGTGATTTGAATGCAATATTCCTGCTTCTTGGCAGGGGGTTGGACTGGATGGCCCATGAGGTCTCTTCCAACTTTTTGATTCTATGATTCTATGAAACAAGAGTCTATGGCAAACAGGTAAAATCAGGATCAGCATCCCAGTCTCCAAAAAGCCAGGAGCATTTCGCAAAAGCCGAGGCTATTCCACAGAAGTTAATGGGTAAGAAGTAACATTGGACTGACAAGCTAAATAATCCTCCCGAACATGAAAGCATTGCGTTGACCTTTGGCTTCCCTCTTGCTAGCAAGGCGTGTGCTTCTCCGAACCCTTAATTGCAAACAGTCCTGTCTGCTCATTAATTCACTATTATCTTCAAACTCTTTATCTCGGCTCAGCTGATCACTCTGGGAACTGATAGGAGTCTCCAGCTGTACTTGTGGGATTGCACTGTCTCTATCTAAATAAAGGAACATTCCTTCCCCGGGGAACAAGCCTGCTGTTTCTTCTTCAGAAGGCACACTATCAGCCCCGTCTGGAGCATGTACAGGAATCTCATGTAAAGGAATCTGAAACCCATCAGTCTCCTCGTCATCCTGCAGAAAATCATGCTCAGGCTCAGAAGACCCAGGCCCAGACCCAGAAGGGCCAAACAGTTCAGTTTCAGACTCAGACTGAGCCACAACAGTGAGTTTGTTTCCTGCCCTTCCCACCAAGCAGTCAGGCTTCATCAAATATAACCAAAATCTTGCTACTATTTCTTTTTGCAGCCTTGCTTACTAGTGGGAGAAGGATGGAGACACTATCCTCATGCACCAAACAACGCACAGAACAGACTTTCACTTATCAGAGTAGTTGCTGTCTCATAAAGTGGGATTGGGGACAGCCAGAAATTTTGTTTAATTGCATATGTGTATTGCTAAGCAGACAATATAGAATATGGAGAAGTATTATTATTTTTATCTTTAATTTTGCCACACTATACCCTCAATATTGGAAAATATATTTATATGTATATCTAGATATCTAGGTCCATAAAACATATTAGAAATGTGTATATGTGTCAGTTGAGAGAGAGAGAGCAGCTGTGACAAAAATAAATGCATGAATTGAAATTTCAGTATTACATACCTGACATGAACTGATTTTCATGGAATGCAGAACATTTTCATCTTCCACAGGTATGGGGCTATTCAATACAGAAACAAGCTTTCTTCATGTTGTATCTGATATCCCTTCACATATTGTAAGATGACTATCAAGACACCTCTCGGTCTTCTCATCTTCAAGCTAAACATACCCTGTGACACCCTGCTAGGTGATTCTCTCCAGGATGAAATGGAACTATTGAGGGGCACTGTTTGGCTTCTATCCATGAATCTTTACAAATTCACCTAACAGCAGCTGACATTCAGTATCACAGCTACAGTTGTGTAACCTAGAATTACACACCCATAACAGCACCATCTTTACATTGTCCTAATTGTGACACTATCACTATGATCATAACTGGCTTCCCAAATCCCTTTTCAATGCATCAGACATACCAAAAGAAAAAGATCCATTCTGCTGGCAATCACACCTCTCTCACCAGCAAACAAGGCTAAAAAAGTTAAAAACATATAACTTCTGCAATTTTTTCACACAGCCTTACACACTAGTAGAAAGTGGTGGAAATATCAGGCATGTATATCCAACCACCATATTCACCCTGTGAATACTCTCACTGTTTACCCCTAATATTTTATGTAAAGTTTCGGGGGGGAGGGGTCAGTCTAGACAGCCTCTTTTCATTTGAAGCCTCCATCACACTACCCTTTTCAAAATTTCCTCAGGGGTGGGGTCTCAGGCAAGGCAATTTTGGTTCTTGGAAGAGTCAGCTTTTTTGTGACTAGAAGGTGAAGAGAGAGGAAAGGCGGAAAGTCTACAAATAGCAAGTCCAGTCGGAGCTGTATTCAAGTTCAGTTGGATCTATATTCGAGTCCAGTAAGAGTTAAATATTGAGACCTTCTTAGAGATAGTTGAACACCATACAAAAAATGAGACAATAACAAGAAATAAAGATTCAAGAGCCTCAGTTCAGCCAGAAGTGTGTCTATATCTCAAAGACTTTACCTCTCCTCATAAAGACATTTTAGTGAGACCAGGTGAAGAGAAAGTCTAAAATTCTTGTCAGTTAATAAATTTTTGTTTGATTCAACTATATAATCTCTGATCTGTTCCCTCTGCAGCCAGTTCGCCTTCCAAGTTGTTAAGATTCATGTCAGCAGAACAGACCTTTTTCTCTTAATGTGACTTTTTAATTAATTGTTTTAAATGTATTCTATTTATGACTGTGGCTGGCATTTGAATGAATGCCTGTTGTGAAGCCTCCCTGAGTCTGTTCATTCCCGCTACCCCACCCCGGGGGGGGGGGGGGGTGTGTGAGAAAGATGGGGTACATATATGCAAAATAAATAATAATAAATTGATGTGATTTGGTTACCAGACACCAAATCACATCAATTTATTATTATTACTGGGGAAACAAGTAAATCATGGTATTAGGCTAGGAGTGATAGGTTTTGTCGAAGGCTTTCATGGCCGAGATCACTGGGTTGTTGTAGGTTTTTCTGGGCTATATGGCCATGTTCTGGAGGCAATTTTTCTCCTGACGTTTTGCCTGCATCTATGGCAAGCATCCTCAGAGGTAGTGAGGTCTGTTGGAAGTAGGAAAAATGGGTTTATATTATGCCATCGTGCCTGGGGCTATAGAGAAAGAGGCATGGACGTGAAATCTTTCCCCAGGGGATTGCTTCTTGCCCTCCTTTAGGGAAACTGGAACTCCCAAGGACCAGAACACAACAGGTAACTCGAAATGATGTTTATTGCTGACAATTAGTTCTCTTTCTTAGGCACAAACTTGATGTTTCAACAGGGGAAAAATCTTTATAAACT
Source organism: Anolis sagrei (assembly GCF_037176765.1). Classification (NCBI taxonomy): domain Eukaryota; kingdom Metazoa; phylum Chordata; class Lepidosauria; order Squamata; family Anolidae; genus Anolis; species Anolis sagrei. The sequence goes on along the minus strand of NC_090022.1, from coordinate 248,588,679 downwards.
CTAAAGTCCAGGGTCCTAGGAGTTATAAGCTGAGAAGCTTTTCCTGTTCCCTCTCTCTCAATGGTTGTGAATGCCGGAGCAAACCACAACCCCAGTTCAGTGGCCTAAGTTGAAGGACAAGACCTTCCTATGGTGCCAAAGAACCGGAATAAAAGCACCTGAGGTCTTCACAATTTCGTTCAGGAGGTTTGAACATAAAGAATAAGACTCAGGGGTAAAAACCTAAGAGTTGATAGTAAAAAATGCCTTGACCAGGGACTTTGGGCCAAGCTTTGCACACGTCCATCCAATGAGTCTTTTTCTGAGGTAAAAAAGGTGAGAGAGATACCTTTCCTTTCTCCCTTGGAAGGGCCGGAGCCTAAACAAATGAACTGGGGAAACAAGCCAATTGGCGCACAACAACAATAAATTGACAACTATAATAACCAATGAAATTTAACTATACATATACAAGGTAGACAGGAATAAAATGACAGTTTAAATCCTGCAACTAACAGTACTACATATATGTGGCGCCACACGCGCCGTCACATATATATCTGTGGAATGACCAGGGTGAGACAAAGGACTTTTGTCTGCTAGGGCTAGATGTGAATGTTTCAGCTGATCACCTTGATTTGCATTCAATGGCTTGGAAGTGCCTGTGGGGAATCCCTTGTTGAGAGTGATTTTATGTGCCTGTTTGTTTGCCCTCTGTTGTTTTGCTGTTGTGATTTTTGAGTCCTTTAATACTGGTAGCCAGATTTTGTTCATTCTCATGGTTTCTTCCTTTCTGTTGAAATTGTCCACATGCTTGTAGATTTCAATGGCTTTTCTGTGTAGTCTGACATGGTGGTTGTGAGAGTGGTCCAGCACTCAAAAATCACAACAGCAAAACAACAGAGGGGAAACAAACAGGCACATAAAATCACTCTCAACAAGGGATTCCCCCTGGGCACTTCCAAGCCATTGAATGCTAATCAAGGTGATCAACTGAAACATTCACAGCTAGCCCCAGCAGACAAAAGTCCTTTGTCTCACCCTGGTCATTCCACAGATATATAAGCCCATTTTTCCTACTTCCAACAGACCTCACTACCTCTGAGAATGCTTGCCATAGATGCAGGCGAAACGTCAGGAGAAAAATTGCCTCCAGAACATGGCCATATAGCCTGGAAAATCCTACAACAACCCAGTGATATGTTGTTCTGCATTCTAAGGAGGTAATATAGAATTCTGGTCATAATTAGCTTTGGTGTTGAAGTATACATACATAATCTCTTGAAGGATTTCCCAGTAATCAGAAGATAGTTAAAAACATTCTGATTTTTGGTTGTTCCAAAATCCATAGCCAAGCATTACATATCTGTCCCTCACGAAAATTAATTTACTATAAAAATCAAGCATAATAACATAGTCTCCTCACTACAGATGGGTGAACCTTAAATGCTTCATACTTCCATTCACTTAAAATAAACATCCTTAAGTTTGAATGCTTATCTTAAGCTTACATGCCCATATCTGGCTGAAGCTGTCTGACTGAGAAATCAGATTGGCCATCTCTCAAAAATGGTAGCTTTTCTGTTGAGATTTTGAATGCTTCCTGGTTTTCACCCACAATAAAAATAAATCATGAGACTAGCTTGTCTTGAATAATGTTAACATGGCCATATCTACATTGTGGAAGCTACTAGAAAGTTCAAGTAATTTGATTTGAAAGTTAATAGGTTTTTTGTTTGATTTTCATTTAACTTACGGATTTAGGGTTGTCATGTTTCTTGTTTTGTTTTATATCTGTCCACTGACTAGCAATGTTAGAGCCTCTGAAGACTTTATAGTTTAGCAGTGTTGATGTTACAAACCTAAATTGTTAGAGAAACATTAAAGGCATCAGCATTGCTAGGCAATTGAAGTATTTCTTGAGTGCAAGGGATCCATTACCAAGCTTGTTCATGATATCAACAGCTGAGAGAACTGCTATGTAATAATTTGTCATGTAAGTGTCCATAATTACATGGGATGTTGTTCTGTCAGTTTAAAATGAAACCATAACACTATAATTACACAGTGTGACAAGACCCGTAGTGTCCCATGAAGCAGTGCTCAACATTGACATATGGTGAGAGAATCACACCAGAATCTCAGAGTCCATTGATCCTATGCCAATGAATCGCCAAAGCTTAGCACTGGGCTTAAATATTTAGCTTGTAATACTGTACCTCAGTCATGGTAGAAATATTGTCTCTAGTGTCAGAAATTCATCTAGTACCTGTCTAGTGTTTATATCAGGGGTAAGGAAGGATTAACTTTTCAACATAATTTTGTTCCATGGCAAATAGCAAGCCACTCAAGAAACTAGGGATAGGGGATCTTTGTGTTCCAGAATTTTGTACATTGTCTATAGCCTGTTACCATGGATCATGTCCTGCATTGTGATAAGAGTATCATAATACCTAAAGGGCAAAATATTCTCCTTTTCTGCATGAAACCAAATAGAGTTTATTTAAAGTCATGATTTGGAAAAGCAGTTTAAAACACAAGCATACACACACAAATATGTGAAAAATAAATCATGCCTACCTTTTCCTAGGATATTTCCTACACTTTCAGCCATATACACTGAGGAGCATAGGAAACTGATATCTGGAAATCCTCTTTGCTTTGGAATCTCCTGTGTCACACAATGTCAAGAGATTTAGACAAAAGAAACCAATTAATGTTTATTGCTCTATCTATGAAGTGGTACCATATTTGGGTCCTAAGCACATTGAGGGAGTAGGAGCCATTTACCATTAGAATTCAGAGACTTGCAAGATCCATCCTCTTCTAGGACATGTAGAAGACACTTAAAAGACAGTTTGCCACATAAACCCCTATTTTTTTTTTCGTGTTGGGGTTGGAAACTTCTATAAATGTAGTCTAGCATTAGTTCTGTTGTTAGGCCAGAATCTTTAAGTCAGAGTGATCTGGTGTAGCCTAAACAATAGTTTTCAAATAAAATGTGTCTATTTGGTACCATTTGGATACTGTGTAAGTTTTTAAGATCAGTCTGCCCATGCAGTCCTTGTGTGAATATCAGGTCTAGCAGCTTTTATTCCACTAAAAAAAAACCTTTACCATCTAGAAAGACAATGAATATATCTAATTCTGGAAGCCATCAGGAAGTCATAATGAAATTATTTTTTTTCAGTGAGCAGGTAAAGAGCTACATTTTATGCTGCCACCACTGATTTCTGGAGAATTTTCATTTTTTATAAACAACATTTTTTTAAAAACTACAACTATTATATGCAATTCACAAGATAACAACAATTCACAAGATATATGCAATTCACAAGATAACAAGGACATAAATCCCCCAAAGTTTCAGAAAGATTCACACATCTACAGATTTTTATGGATTTTGGAAAGTTTAGACAAAAACAATTTATCCCCCCCCCCTCCCCAAAAGTAACACAGCAATTCCCTTGAATGTCTGTCTGTCTTTATGGCACACAACCACATAACTTCAACTTAATCCTCTTTACAGATTCAATAATTTTATTTATTATTATTAGACTGACTCTAAACAGCTGGTGCCATTGGGGCTTTTTGATGCTGAGCATTCTGGGAAATGTAGTTTAGGGCAGGGCCTTTTGCATTCTCTGACACATGGTGCCTCGCCTTCCCAAACTACATTTTTAAGAATGCTGTGTTCTCATTCTCTTAACCAAGTTTACTCATCCCACCGCCAGTGCCTTCCTTATGGCGATCAGACCATAGAAAAATAGGATTGGTTTTTAAAACACTTTATGTTCTCTTGAGTTTACCAAAATTGCTTAATGCTTATACTAAAAATCAAACTGTCCTTGGGAGGCACCTGAAAGTTACAGAATCTTAACAAAAATTATTGGTGAGTATTTTGATTCATAACCCCCCCCCCCCACCCTTTCTGCATGTTTCTAATATCAATTTGTATGCACCAATTTAACAAATTTGATATGAAATACAAAGAGTAACAATAATTTTGCACACTCCTGTTATATAGTATAATATTATGTACACATTATCTTATGGTATTCTGGGAAATGGAGTTTCCAGAGAAATATTTAGATTATTCTTGTATCTCTCCAACCTTCAAATCCCAGGATTCCATAGAATGCAGCCAGGCAGAGGCAGCTGTAGGTAATTTTCAATGGTAAACAAAAGTATTTTGGCACCCCCCCCCCCGCCCAACCAATCACTGATATATATTTTCTGTTTGTCGTGGGAGTTCTGTGTGCCATATTTGGTTCAATTCCATCATTGGTGGAGTTCAGAATGCTCTTTGATTGTAGGTGAACTATACATCCCAGTAACTACAACTCACATATGTCAAGGTCTATTTTCCCCCAAGAGCACCTCAAGAGCACCCCTGGGAAAAATCAACTATACTGTAAATGCTTACTTTGCGTAATGGGTTGAGCCGCCCCTGCAGCCAGGACAATTAAAGTAGAATCACAATTTGTAATAAATGGCTATAGTCTTGTTTTCAGAAGATGCTAGTGGATTAAAAAATGATACTCTTAGTTCATTTTAATCATTTGTTTTTTCCATGTTTTTATTCAACACAGGAGTCTTATTCATGCAATACAATCATTTCACAGGTCTAGTTTAAAATATCTGGTGGCAGTATTTGCATTAGAATGGTGGATATCCAGAAACAGTTTGAATCCCAGTGTATAACATTTAAGCTTTAGTGTAAATTTGGAAGTTTGTTATGTACACTGAGCTTTGTGGAACCATTATGACTGTATTGTTAAAAAGTGCTTGTTAACAAACAGTCCATGCTGGAGCAGAAACATGAAGAATAAAGCAATATAACTGCAACACAATCACCAGAGTCTAATTAGTCTGACAGATTTGACACTATTCCAGTTTAGGTATGTCATACTCTTTATCTTTTGATAGTTATTATATATGGATACATCAAATAACATTCTTATCGGCATTTCACATGAGTTTATTCGCAGAAATTGTATTTAGTCTTGGCATTGTACTATGCCCAAGAAGACTGTAGAAGAGAAGAGAAAATTTGCAAGCAAAACAGATGCTCATTATATACCCATGATGACCAGAAGTCCTTCAGAATTTAATGACACCGTAAGCAAACAAAACAAGATTTGTTCTCTAAAGAGAATATGACATTACTTTATCTAAGATATAATGTAAAATGTTAGCAAGAAATGTAACTCCTTTAAAAACAAGAAGCAAAAAAGTGTTGCCATAAAATGACAGTTAAAATAACAGTTTACATGTCTGTATCTCTTATGATCTCCATCTCTTCATGGCTGAATAATTTGTGAAAAAGGAAGACCAGCTTCCACTGTATATCCCTAACTTAAATCTCTTAATGCATTACAATTGGCAGCAGACTGGCAGCTTTCAATCCTGAATATGAAGGATACCGGGAAGGCTAAGAATAGTTCAGCCATCTACCCACATCTTTATTTTATAGCCACACTTTTCGAATGATACAGCCACAGTACAAGTGTTCAGAGCTGGAACCATCTGAATCACATTTAAAAGCATGAATGTGACCTACTCTCCAGTCGGAGTGGCATCACAGGAATTAACTCTGTAATTTCTGAAGAAATACATTATCTTTGGTATTTGAAAATGCCTTATATAGGCATTGGAGGGACACAAGCACTCTTCAGTGATATTTTTCCTACATTTAATTTCAACCATGTTAAAAGATCTATCTGGCTTGCTAAGAACAGCATATATACTACTGTGTTAGTGGGGAAAAAATGAATTCCAGTTTTGAAGTTATATATTCATAGCCTAAATAAAAGAAATCATTTGTGCTTTATGACTATGCTTTCTCATAACAGGCACGGTCTAGAAACCTAATATCTCCATTTCCATCCCCCATTGTGTTTTCCCATCACTGGCCTGCTGGGTAACTAAATCAAGTACCAATCTCACAAGTAAACCAAATAGCAACCTTTGAATTTTTAATTTTTCAGTCCCTAAAGCTTTGAAGAACCAACATACATGTAATCAATTTTAATTTAACTCTGAGCTCACTGTTGTGTTTACCGTACATGGCCTTTGTAAAAGCTAAATCTAACATAATTTCTGTAATATCTTTTTCATGGTGATGATATCTTGTCTCCAGCTTGCTCGTGCCAAGAAATAGAGACAGGTCATAACCAGTCATAAATACATATTTAATATGAGTTAGTTTTGAATGCAGCATTAATCCAGTCTAAACTGTACCTCTTCAAGTTAATTAAAAGTGCTGTCATAACTGACATTTCATTGATTTCAATAGTGTTACTTTAGGATGAATATTGGATTTAGCTCTTTGTTTTTGAGTAGATCTAAAAACACAGATTTATTGAAACACACATGTGCATGCACACACATGCAAGGTTTGTTCATACTTCCAGTTTTGGTGTGAGTTAACCTGATATCGCATCTCCTGTTCTAGCTGTTGAAGTGCATCTTACTGCATATCTCAGTCACCATGGTGATGAGTACCACCGATGAGTTGTCTTCCAGTTGTCTTGATTAAAGAGATTACAGTCACTTTGGTCAAGATGAACTAAATTATAATGTTATATTGAAAAAGGCAGAGTACAACATTAGGTATGTTGGATTGCCATTCACATGAACTTCTTAGTATTTCATTGTCTTAGTCATCTTTACTATCTACACAGAATGTAGCACTATGAAGCACCATGAAATTAGTTGAGAGTCATATTACTTGTGAAACACTATGTTGCCATAATCAGGTCAGCCTGACCAAATTATTATAGTTTTGTCAAGTGGCTGTCTGAAAGCATCTCAAAGTAATTGTTCATACGCAATGAAAACTGCAACTGAAACTCTGAAATAGGAACACAGAATCTAATAACTCTTTCATGGTGATGTCTTCTTGACAATCCTTTTAAGCCATGAAGTAGAGACAGGACATAACTACTCATAAAAACATATTTCATATGAGTTGGTTAGTTTTGAATGCAGTATTAATCCAATCTAGACTGTACCTTTTCAAATTAATTATACTATAGTGTGTTCTATGAAACCAATAAAATGGCCAGCATAAATAAAGTAAGACATTGGAAAAACTAGATGTTCAGATCTGACAGATTTGTCTTCATTTCCTAGCCACAGCTTATGTGATGTTAAAAAAAGTGCAACCACTAAAAGAGTGTACCAATATGATAATGACCAGTGTGTGTGTGTGTGTGTGTGTATATATGCTTAGATGGTTGAATATTATTATATGTATGTGATGTGTTCAGGAGGTAAAGGACAGTTATGGATGTACATAAAGGGTTAACCATTTAGAAATGACAGAACTAGGGGGATGGCCATGGAGAAAGGAGTGGAGCCAACTGCACTTACCAAAAGCAGACATTTTGAGGCTTCAGTCCTTTGGTCATCGAGACAAAGGGAAGGTGGTTCAAATGTGTGGTGAACCAAACTAAGAGAAAGCTTTTAGCCTGAATGATTTAAATAAGTCAAGGGGACTTATTTAGGTTTGTGGTTTAGCTCTGTGCTAAAAGGAGAAGAAATCCCACTGGGAATCTTTACTTCAGCAGGAAGCTGAAGGGAGACAAGGGCATTAGCTGACCTTAGTTAATCTGTCAAATAAGGAAACATATTTAGAAGTGTAACAACTAAAGAACTAGTTGGTGAAGTAAAAGACATCCCAAAGTTATATTAAGATTTGTTGAAACCGTAACTCGCAAAGCTTTATACATCAGAAGAGAACTCTGAAACTATTAAGACCCTTCCATACTCCAGATAAACTTGTCCTTTTTTTAGTAACTCAAGTCTCCGTTTACTATTTCAAAGAAAAAAAGGAAACCTCGCTACACACCAAAAGAAACACTACAGTGAATCTATTTGAAAATAGGGGAATCCATTAATAAACTAAATAGGAAATGCTTATTAATTGGTGGCAGCATAGACTACTACCTCACAGATGGTGGCAGCATACTAGATTGAATAGAATATCAGACAACGAAGAGGAAGCCTTTACAAGTACTTTTTCAACTACAGGCAGTCCCCAAGTTATGAGCAAGATACGTTCTCTAGGTTTGTTCTTAAGTTGAATTTATATGTAAGTCAGAACAGGTATATTTTTAGGTATAGCAACTGCAGCCATATGTGTATCTAATCTATATATCTATAACTACAGTAGATCTATATCTATATAAAAGCTTTGGATAGCATAGGGAAAGTTTAACATCCCTTTGGTGTTTGGTTTGCTGTCCCTGTGATAATTGGATTTTGAAATATTTGGCTTGTTGTGGAAACAAGGATTGGTGATAAAGCTTCAGTGGAGACATCTTTCCTCCATGATAACTTTTTCAGGAGTTAATTTCCCTTCTGAGGTGTAGATTTCTCTCACTTCCTCTTGTTTCACCCCCATTTGTAACTATGAGTCATTTTTAAGTCTGATGTTTGTAACTTGGGGGCTGTCTGTACTTCACTAATTACTCAGGAATATTCTTCATTCCATTTAATATACATTATCCTTTATTATTAGAAATATGGGAGAAGATACACAACTCCTTATGCAACCCATTGCCACAGTGAGTGTCTCAGAATGAAAGTATAACTAACTTCAGCCTGTATGCATTATAGAGCTACAGCTGCATTAAGGCCGATGAATGTTATTATATTAACAACATTGTCCTGGGAGTCTTTTTTTTCTCCTTTCCCCGTTCCACTTTTTTTTGTACCATGCTATTTCATACTCTTAGCTTGAAAAAAGAGGCTGCCTTATTAATATGTATGTAATTCTATTTAACATAGAGACATATTTTTTTTAGCAACAGAGAGTCACGAGAAGCCACTCCCTGTTCAACTTTTGTTTTGGTGAAAAAAAAAAGCATTTTCTTTAGATCAGTCAGAACAAACTAAAAGAAAATGGAATCTTTTCCTTCATTTTAACTCTCTCCATGTTTAGCACCAATATGAAAGTGAGCTAGGCAAGTAAAATCGACTACTAACTTTTGTGGATGTCTTTGTGAGTTCACTCTGTATTTTAGAAGGACTGTGAAGAAAAGAAAAATAAATGATCTGAATGTCAAAACTGTCAAGGACTTATTATCTCAATCTGAATATAACAGCATAGCCTATATCATATCTCAATGCACAGCGGAATGGTGCCATTGCTAGATAATTGAACCAAAGCTTCTGAACTGTGGGTAGCAGTTCTTCCCAGGTGACCTGCCTATTTTCTACACTACAATTTAGCCATAGCGGATTTTTCATCTCAGTTTGCAGAGATTATATCCCATTTGTAAAAGAAAGGGAGAACAATACCCTCCATCTACAATATCGTGTAGTAACAAGATGCAAAATACAGAGGTGAAACAATTGGAACTTTATTTCAAAACAGATCAGCATGTCACAGAATTGAAGAGAAAAAAAATATTCAACTAGTTCCCAGCTGGGAAAACTTGTAATTGCAGCCAGCGAGAACACTGATATAGAGATCGCAAAGCCACTAACAAGGAAGAAAGAAAATATAGGAGATGAATAAAGGAAATGTTGTCATGTGTAAGACAGGAGCTCCTGTTAATATGACAAAATGTTCACCGGCCACTGAACGTCAAGCTGGCTTGAAGGAAATTGATTACTACATGATGTGACTAAAATCTGTTTTCAAAAACATGCAAGGTAGAGAGAGAAGGCAAATTTAAGGGGAAATGAAAACTAGCAAAGGGGGAAAATTGCCCAAAGCTGTAGATCTAGAATTCTACCCTTCAACAAAGAAAATCAAGAGTAATAGGAATATTAACATGATACGGAAGAGCAAGCAGTGCTCCAGGCAGATATGCATATTGTTCTCAGTATGCAATGCCTCTCCTCCTCTCCATGCTGGTGTATGGCACCCAGAAATCTAAAAGCTGAAAATGAGCATCTGTTGCAACAATAAGATATGAACAGACTGTAAATTCATTCCTGAGGATTTGTTTGCATGGTAAGAATATACATTTAAGTTTATAAATGGTAGAGGAGTAGGATTGCGAATAATATAAATAATGTCATAAAACAACAGTGAACCCATGTACAGGGTCATAAGCATTTATTTCTTGAAAGATTTGATGAACATTTTTTGATGGAGAATATGGGCTTCCTGATTCTACAGGAAAAACTTAGAGTTCCCAGAGCAGTTGTAACTTTCATGTTGCTTTTTCAATATGTGTGCAATTATAGAATCACAGAATCATAGAATCCATTCCTGTGTAGGTAAATGCAGTTAGTCAGATAGGGGAATAAGCCTTAGGAGCTGTAAATTCATGGTGGTTGAACAGGAATTTGAGCTTAGTTCTTCAGTATCCACACTGAAAACTGCACTTCAACCATTAGATGGCCTGCTGTTGGCATGTGGACTTAAATTGGTCTCAAGACAATTTTATCTGGCTCCGATGGCTCAAACATTTTTCAATAAAAATAAAACGTAATAAAACTAAACACATAAAATTAAACTTGCTAAAAAGTTTTTTTCAGTAAGTAATACATGCTGCTGTATATAGTAATATGATATATCTCTTAGGTAATTATGTAAAACATTTGCATGTAAGTGATACCAGAGCAGCTTTTCTGCATAATGGTTAAGCTCTTACTGAAGAACGACAGCAACCCTATTAGGAAAACCAACCACTTATGTGAAGAGGGATTAGTGTATCAAGATATATATCTATACATCCCTTACTGGAAAATCTGGAAAACAGGGTGGTCTATAAGAAAATGGAATTTAGCCATTGAACAAATGGGTCTTCCTCCCTCCACATCTTGTCCTGTTGATCATAACTCTTAGAGGGAAACTCCAAAAATCTTTCTCAACTCTTCTCTCTTTTCCCCCAGTATAAATCTTAATCTTTGTGCTGGTGTGTGAAGTACTCTGTAAATGATCAGAGCAGTCATATTATCAGAAACTTGCCAGACTATTGGCTGCTGTGTGTATTTCCTTTTAATACATTTTAGTTCCAAGATATATCAGGGTGAGGGGTGAACAAATGTGACAACTAAACATTAATATGTGGAAAGGAGCTTTTGTACCATAGTACACACAGAGTTCCTTGTTGACTTACTTGAAGAAGGTAGTTATTTGTATATATCACGTTATACCCCTAGTCTGCCTCCTTCATTGAAAAAGAGGGAAAAGCTATTGAATGTAACCAAACTATTTAACTGCTGCTTCCACATTGGTCCATCTGTCTGTGTGCACTGAAAGGCAGTAAGATCTTTCACAACCCTTAGAGACTAAAGATTTAACCTTATTCATACAACAAAGTATTTTTTCTGTTAGCAGGGAATGGGCTCTCCCAAGTGGCCTAATGTCAAGCAGAAATCACTAAATAAGGGCATATACACCTCCTGTGAAGTACCTAATATAATCCAGTGTTAGGGAAAGAATACTGGAATAGGTAAACCATGGTCTGATCCATTAAGGCTGCTCATATATTAAAGGCCGAAGCACAGTATGGGTTTACAGCACACATTGACACATAATTCTTCTCATGTTGTTGCAGCTGCTTGTTATTACTCTATTAATTTATGCTTCCACTGAAGCCATAGAAGTAAAGTGCATCTGAAAAGCCATAGATTTTTGTTAGACTTTGTTTCCTTTTCTCCAAGGATCAGAATTCAGTCATTCAATACAGCTCTTAGCCTGACCGAAAGTACTGTCGATTTAAATTATTATTGGGTGAACCTCAAGGTTCAGATGTTCAGCTCTGATAAGCAAGAAGTATGACTACTTAGCCAAACCTTACTCGTTTCTCATTTCTCCAAGCTTCCTGATTTTGCAAACTTGAAGGAAAGAACTATGAAAATAATCTTTGTTTTGTTTCTAAAGTGGAAGTGAGATGCATATAAAGCAAAAGCTTGAACCATAAATTCACTAGCAAAATGAGCTGTACAGAGACTGATGAAGGCAGGATGACTCTCTCAAGCCTCTTCCACACAGCTGAATAAAACCCCATGTTATCTGTGTTGAACTGGAATATATGGCAGTGTGGACTCAGGTAATCCAGTTCAAAGTAGATATTGTGGGATTTTCTGACTTCATATTTTGGGCTATATGGTTATGTGGAAGGTCCCTCAGACTCCAGAAAGGCTGCTTTCAGAAATTCCATATAAATTCATTTCCTTGGCACCTAAGTGACAAATCTGAGGAACTACTTTTATCTTAACATTATCTCAGGCCTTTCACTAGTGATCCTTTGTACTTTACTTTTCCTAAACTGCCCTCACTGTGCCTATGATCTACTTAAGAGACAATAAACCATTGACTTTCAAAATGTTTTTGATTTTAGCTCCAAATCACCTTGGCTAGAATGGTCAATGAAGAGGAATTGTGGGCATATTATACTAAAATATCTAGAGGACCAAACATACTCCACCCTCATTTATGCTTTTGACACCACCTGTTACAAAAGCAATACTCATGGGATCAGTATAAAATGGATGAGAAGGGGGAGAAACTTCATGTAGGTATTATGGTTTCCAGTGTGGAGCTGACCCTATCTGTCATTGTTTAAATGCTGATACATGTATAGGACCCCTTCATCCTCTCAAAATACTGGAAAGAAAGTGGGTTTTAAAGATAATTGCTATTGAATTTCATATTGAAGAATCAATCCGTGCTAGTCTACATGCTCTAATTTTTCCCATCTTCTTTTTCCTTCTCATCTATGTTACCAAATTGCACTCTTGACAGTAAAACAACCACAGGGGAACAGATAAGACTGACAGTAACCATCACCATTACCTTTTGGGCAAATGAATTAGCTGTCATTGATAACTGTTTATACATGCAATAAAGATTCTGTGAACAGTGAAGTGCATTTGAATGCTGATTTCAAGGAGGAAATTGTAATCAAAGAGATCAAGGCATGCATAACAGGAGAAAGAAAAGCTGACAAGGTAGCTCACAGAAAATCATGAAGACAAGAGAACGAAAGCCATGGGGTGAGGTAGGTGTCCCTCATTCCCAGGGCAAGTGAGAAAAGCATCTCTGGGGAGATGCTAAAAAGGACAAAGGGATGATTTTTTAAGGAAAAATTATTTAACATCCTGTCAATAGCATCCTCATATGTGATTTGAATGAGAGTGTATTACGGATATCAAGAATGTTCACAAAATGTATTATTCTGGATCAGAAAAATGACAAGAAATGACTAGGGGTGACAAACTAAAAGGTGTATTGATGTTTCTGCATTTTTGCACAAAAATGGCTAGGCACAAAACTGCTTTTTTTTCTCCTTTAAAACAAAAAAGAAAAGCAGAAGTAGAGAAAAAAAGAGAGAACACAACCACAGAAAGACTAATAGATCAAAAAGACACAAACAGCCCATCCTAAACTCCTGTTTTTTAAAAGTCCATGCAAAATGGCAACTGTTTGGAGTGATATGGTTTCAACAGGAATGCTGCATCCAGTTTTCAGTACTTCATTTTAAGAAAAGGTATTATAAACATTTTAAAGCAGAGTCACTATGGAGGAATAATGGAAAGAGCTGGCTCTGAATATTTGCCTGGATTGTGTGATACCTTGAAATAGAATTAGCAAATCTGTCAACTTTGATTAATCCTATATTTTAATTTTGCAGATATTTTTTCTATCGCAGTGTCAAGGCTGGAAGACTGCTGCGGAAGAGGTAGGCTCCAGAGGAAGTCCCACAACACAAGCTCTCTCAGGATATCTCCACCAGACAGAACTCTACTTTACTGATACTCCAATGGCTGATGAAGCAGCATAAGGTGATCCATGGCCTCACCCTGGAATTGGATGGCCTGGGCCCTGTGAAGATGCCCCTGTTGAAACACAACTGGAGCTGCATCTCCCACCTGGTTTCTGCGCTCCAGCCCTTCCTGGAGGCCACAGAGACTTTGAGTGGGGGCTCCACCAGGGGGTTAGGGGTTAGGGAAGGGACAAAGGGAAGAAAGAAGAGGAGTTGTTGCCATCACTACCAGGTGCCTGCTCTTGCCTGATTTGCGAGGGCACCCTCATGCCACAGCCACTGCCTGAGATAGAGTGGCACTCAGCCCCATGGCCCCCATTAGCTGAAAGACCCAGCTGCTTATGATTTGTTCTGGTCAAGGCTTTAGCTGGGTCCTGCCAGTGGAATTGAACACACCCCTAATAACCTGTAATACAACACATTTTATTATTCTAAACTGGAAGACTTGTATTTCTACCCATTCAAACAGTATAATTATTGTGTCAAACTTATTGCATGTCTCAGTTTCATGGTCATTTAAAAAGCCTGTGTTGAAATCAAACATTTTGGCACTTTTCAAAATTCATTAAGATTTTCTGTCTATGCTAGTAATACCACAGTTATACTGAGAATTAAGTTTATTTTTTACATTAGAATTCACTTCAATTTTCTTCTGTAATCACATGATTGTAGTCAAAAAGCAAGACAGAAGAAAGGGTGATAGCATATCATGCTTGGAGGTAATCTCATGTTGCTATCTCACTTGTAAATAAAGTTGTTCCAATGCAAGTTACACCATCCTTTCATATAGATAACATTGCACAGTTTGACATTTATTATTTATTTATTTGTTTCGTGTACTTCTACCCCGCCCTTCTCAACCCCTGAGGGGGTACTCAGGGCGGCTTACAAACAGGCACAATTCGATGCCTACACAATAATACAAAAACGTATAAAAACAGCAGTTAAAGAGTTATAACAATTAAAACAATCAATATATATCACAATCAATAAACCAATCTCATGCTCAGCGTTCGCCAACTCAGAGTCCATACTTCATTCCACATTGTCTATTCCTATCCGTAGTCGTAGTCCTTTATTTATCTTACTTGGGAACATGCAAAACTTTACAATTTGTGCAAAAATTTATCCACTTAAAAGTCCAGCCCCCCCCCCCCTCTATTTTTTAAAATGTATGCCATTTAACTATCCTGATTTGGCAGTCTTGATTAATAGGGCTGCGTGGTTTTGTTTCGTTAATTCGTAATTCGTTAAAAAATTCGTTAATTTTTCAATTACAAAACGATAACGAAACAGTCTGGAGCAATTTTTAAAAAAAACGAATTTTTAAATCTTTTCATAAATGTTTTGTATTTCGTTATTGTATTCGTTTCGTTATCGTTTTGAGGTCGTTTCGTTATTATTTCCGCATGTCTGGGGCAAGTTTTATAGTTGTTTTTGGTTTTCTAAGGGTTTTTATAGTTGTTTTTGGTTTAATTAAGCTTCAGAAGTTCCCCCTGTCCCATTTGGAGGTTTTTTAGCGTATTGCGCGGTCGCGTCCGCCATTAACGAATCGATTCGTTATTGTTTCGGAAATCGATTCGTTATTGTTTTGTAATTTTTTTCACATTTATGAAATTTCGTAAATATCGAACTTTTTTAAAGGAAAATTTTGTAATTATTTTAAATAACGAAACGCAAAACCCCCCAAAAAACGAATCGATTTTAGAAACAAATTTTTCCGTTGTTACCCAGGCCTATTGATTAACCATCTGTTGGCCCATTTTTCAGCTGTTTTTAAAATGTTCTAGATTTTCTCTTTTTCTTCACCCTCTCTATTCTTTTCTCATTTTTCTCTCAGCTTCATTTAATTGCTGCAAACTGAGTTTAAAGCGGAAGAGTAGTTTGCACTCAGTTAACTCATCAGGGTAGAAAGCTCCATGTTTTTTGGCTTGTTATATTGCTATCACTCTTCTCACACTAAGGTATCTGTACGTGGGACTTGTAAAGTATTGCCACCCAGAAGATGCATTTTGTAAGTATACTCAAGAAGCCCCATTTGTTTTGAAAAGCCAGAAGTATTTATGCATATACAAGTACTAATCCTGTAATTATGCCAATGAGCCTCAGTATAATATTTTAAGAGCTTTGCATTTCAGTCAACTGATCAATTAGATTAACCAATTAAAATGGCTTGACTAATTAAATAGGCTATCCTTGGCTAATAACTGTTCCCCTTTATTTTTATACATTCATGGATCATGTAGAAAAAGAAATGAAAAAACAATAAGCCATCTACTTGTCAAAATGATTTTTATTCACATTTAAATGTAGATACATTATTTTTAAAAAATCAAAATAGATTTAAAAAGTGTTAATGAGACAGCCAATAATACTAGGAGAATCAAAATGCACAGAATAACAGAAGCCTGTTGCAATACAATATACTTAGATATCAATATGTATAATGCTATACCATACAAATGTATATATTAAACAAGGACATCTTCAGTGTAGATTATTATTATTAATAATATTAATATCCTGCTTTATCTCCCTGAAGGGGACTCTAAGTAACTTAACATAAAAACATCAGTATAACCATTTAAAAATACACAATATGAAAAACACTGAAACAGGATTAAATATAAACAGTATTATAAAATTCCCAGTTAAGAACCATTAAAACAAATCCAAAGTTAAAAACCACAGCACCCCCTGAATTGATCTTAAAAACTTTCATCTTGAAAAGCCTGTCTGAATTCCCTGGGCAGAGAGTTACAGACTTGTGGGGCAGTCACAGAGAAGGCCCCCTCTCTCATTCCCACCAATTAAGCTTGAGATGGACTAAGAGAAGGGCATCTCCTGAAGATCTCAGTACCTGGGCAGGTTCGTATAAGGGTATGCGGTCAGCCAAATAATCTGGACCTGAACCATCAAGTAGTTTAAAACTAAACATAGAACACAAAATAAAATTGAATCATACCAATACCTAAGTTTATTCAAATTTGTGTGTAATTAGGATAAACACACACAAATTTGTGTGTGATTAGGATAAACACACACAAATTAGTTCAATAGCTTTTTCTTCATTTCAATGGAGACTAATGCTATGGAACCCAAGCATAAGATCTCAATTCATATGGTTGTTATGCTAACACTAAGTGGATATTATTAGTCCTTTAGCCACTTAAGATTTTCTCCACTTCAGCCTCCATCTTTTGTTATGCAGCTCCTTTTCTTGGTACTTAAAAGGGTTTATTCATTGTTTTATCACTTTTGAAAATGTTTTAATTGTAAATAACAAATTTTTGCACTGAACTGTGGTATATAAATACAGAAACAAAATCACAGTATTTCACCCTTCTAGTACTTTGAATTAAGTAGATACAACAATTGGCAAAAGGCCACCTTGCAGCAGCCATAAGTCATCTGTACACCAGGGATGTGCACCTGGATCTGTTCATGACATTTAAGAGAACAGAGAGGCCAGCTTGTGCTTCACAGCACCCACAGGTATATCACAGTTAATGAACTAGAACTGTTCTTGGGCACTATTTATTTATTTACTGTATTTGTATACCGCCTTTCTCAGCCAATTGGCAACTCAAGGCAGTTTCCAACAAAGCAGAATTCATTATAGGTAAAAAACATTAAACAGTATAAGACATCACAAAAGCAATAAAAGCAACATCATCAGCGTCTCATTATTCTCAAGCATTGTCCAATTCCATTGTCAGGCCATTCGATTTCCTATATTAGCTACTCTGTATTTGTAAACGCTTGCTCGAATAGCCACGTTTTAACTTGCCTCCGAAATGAGGGAGCAGATCTGATCTCCCTAGGGAGGGCATTCCATAGCCAAGGGGCCACCACTGAGAAGGCCCTGTCTCTTGTCCCCGCCAAAGGTGCTTGTGACGAAGGCGGAACCAAGAGAAGGGCCTCCCCAGATGATCTTAAAGTCCTCAGTGGTTCGTAAGGGGAGATACGTTCGGACAGGTAAGTTGGGCCAGAACCATTTAGGGCTTTATAGGCCAAAGCCAGTACTTTGAATTGGGCCCGGTAGCAAACCTGCAGCCAGTGCAGCTGGTGCAACAAGGGGGTTGTATGGTCCCTGAGCACGACTCCTGTTAACAACCTGGCTGCCATTCGTTGCACTAGTTGAAGCTTCCGGACCGTCTTCAAAGGCAACCCCACATAGAGAGTGTTGCAGTAGTCTATATGGGATGTAACTAGAGCGTGGACTACCGTGGCCAAGTCAGACTTCCCAAGGTAGCTGGCACACAAGCTTTAACTGTGCAAATGCTCCCCTGGTCACCGCCGAGAACTGAGGTTCCAGGCTCAGCGATGAGTCCAGGATCACACCCAAGCTGCGAACCTGCGTCTTCAGGGGGAGTGTAACCCCATCCAACACAAGCTGTAACCCTATACCCTTTTCGGCCTTGTGACTCACCAGGAGTACCTCTTTCTTGTCTGGATTCAATTTCAATTTGTTCGCCCTCATCCAGACCATCACAGCAACCAAGCACCGCTTCAGGACCTGGACATTCTCCTTAGTAGCAGGTGGGAAGGAGTGACAGAGTTGGACATCATCTGCGTACAGATGACACCGCACCCTGAAACTCCGGATGATCTCCCCCAGCGGCTTCATGTATGTGTTGAACAACGTGGGAGACAGTATTGAGCCCTGAGGAACACCACAAGAAAAAGGATGTGGGGTTGAACAGGTGTCTCCCAACAACACCTTCTGGGAGCTCTTTAACAGAAAATATACCAAAGGTGAAAATAACATGGAAAGAATAGGGATAAGCTCTTGCATTTTACTCCAAAACTATCAATATGCACATGTGAAACAAAACAACCAAGTCAGGTAAGCTTTGGATTAGTAAAGAAACCCATTCTGAACCTCCTGGAGATTACTTGAAGAAATCTTCCTAAACACAAACATGTCTCACTTGAATCTCTCTGCCCCTCCCCCCCCCCCCCTTTTATCACATCGGCTGTCAGTTCAGTTATCATCATTCTCCAATGCTTCTGTTGTTGAACTTTGTTATTGAACACCCGAATGCAAAGGTTGGCCTACACTACATTGAGTTGGGAAAAGGCTTTGTAAATCCTCAACAGGCAGTTCTTATGTCTGTGTTTCTCTCAATCCATAAGCAGAGGCAATTATGAGGGATGAATGAAAAGTATTGCCTCCACCTTCGTAACTCCTCAACAGATGGCAGTACTGGTATGTGGCAGATACTGGCTTGTTCAGTAGACTCTCCTCTACAGTTCCATTTTGGCAGGAAGCCTTAGCATTGAACGGTTATGTTGTTAAAGTGCAAAGTATGGAACCCTGCACAGACAGTTGGTCAATGCGATTTAAGCAATGTGCAGTCATTGAATTCTTGACAGCAAAAGCTGTCACCCCAAAGGAGATTTATCAGAGAATGCAAGCTGTTTATGGTGATTATGTTGATGTGAGTACTGTGCATTGTTGGGCAAGAAAGTTTAAAGATGTTAAGGTGGGAACATCTGACTTGCGTGACAAACAAAGAGTAGGATGTCCTGTGACAGCAACCACTGAGTTTCACAAGCAAAAGGTTGACAGATTGATTCAGGACGATCATCTTATCACTCAGAGAGAAATTTCAAGCATAATCGGCATTCCACAGGAACATGTGGTCACATTATTTCTTTGCTTGTCTATCAGAAGATCTGTGCACGATGGGTTGCGGAAACAGAGTGTTGACTTCTTCTGTGACAGCTTCAGAAAACTTGTTCATTGTTGGCAGAAATATGATTATGTGGAAAAGTGAATAGTGGTAGTTAAAGAGCACATTCTAAGGATTATTTCTGCGTTTGATTTATTAAAATATTCACTTCCAAGCCCAAGTAATGAAGGTGGAGGCATTACATTTCATTCAACCCTCGTAGCTCTACATTATAAACACATATATTTATGCTATTGTAAACCTCTGTTAACATCTAAAGAACTGGGCTCAGTATTTGTGTATTTATTTGTGGTATTTGTATACCGCCCTTCTCAACCCTGAAGGGGACTCAGGGAGTATCTCTGTAGTCCTTATTCGTGTGATCTGCCAGGCTAAGGGCATATCAGGACCCCTCTCCTAGAAGCTTGCTGTCAATATTGCCTTTCTGGTCACATACCTCAGTGCCCAATGTGACTGCACCACCATCCGGATCAATCTGTCCACATCTTTGACAATCCACTGGATCATTTCAATGTGTTTTAATATATATATATATAAGGGCTGGGCGGTTTCGTTCGTTAATTTCGTAATTTGTTATTAATTTGTTATTTTTTTGATAACGAAGCGATATTGAACCATTCAGGAGCAACTAAAAATCGAAACGAATTTTTCAATTCGTTTGGTAATTGATTCGTAATTTTTTCGAAATCGTTTCAAAATCGTTTCGAAATCGTTTTGTTATTATGTCCGCATGTCTGGTGCAAGTTTTATAGTTGTTGTTTGTTTTATCAGTGAAAAAAATATAATTATCACACCAACAGTCAACAACAGAGGGAGAGGGAAGCTTCAGAAGTTCCCTCTGTCCCATTTGGAGGTTTTTTTAGCGTATTGCGCGGTCGCGTCCGCCATTAACGAATCGATTCATAATTTTTTCATAATTGTTTTGTAATTGTTTCGTAATTTCCGAAATTTCGTAAATTTTGAACTTTTTTAAAGAAAAAATTCGGAATTCTTTTAAAAATTGAAACGCAAAAACCCCCTAAAAACGAATCGAGTTTAGAAACAAATTTTTCCATGGTTGCCCAGCCCTTATATATATATATATATATATATATATATATATATATCTGTACAGTTTTAAATGCTTTTATTTGTTGGGCATTACCTTGGGAGCCTTCCAGGATAGAAGGTTATAAGAACGTTTTAAATAAATAATAAATAAAAACTCCTTTCATTAAGAAAGCTTTTGAAGGATGATTTGGACAATATAAAATCTGAAAAAATGAGATATGCAGGCTGTCCCTTTTGAGGGACTTGGACAAGCCAGACCTACATTTTTGGATGATTTTCTCCCCTTGCCATCAAGAATGACAAGGCAGCATAATTCATCATTACCTGTTCACTGATCTTAAGCAAGTTCCCCAGACAGCATAGGTTAGCAACCTTGTGTGAAGATCACACCTGGAACAAAGAACCACCTAGCATTCCTCTTGAACCAGTTAGCAATTAGACATATAAGGATTGGCTTTCTTAAAGTGATCCAGTGCCTCAGAAGCATATTACCAAGTGAGAATCCTGTGAAATATGACAAGAAAATGCAAAACAGACAGATAAACCAAATCCAAGAAAACAGTATGAAAACTAACCAAACACAAACTGGAGATCCCGTGTCCAAAATCAAGCAGAACACAGCCAAAAAATCCAATACAGTCCACAATCTTGACTGATAAAGCATACTAGAATGGATGGTTATGGGTTGCCAGCAAGAAGTCTGTCTGCACTGTAGAATTAATGCAGTTTAAGCCCCCCTTATCTGCCATGGCTTAATCCTATGGAATCATAGAAGCAGAAGTTTTAGAAGGGTCTTTAGCCTTCTCTGCCAAAGAATGTTGGTGCTTCACAAAGCTACAAATTCCAGGATTACATAGCATTGCACTATAGCAGTTAAAGTGGTGTCAAACTGCATTATTTCTACTGTGTAGATGCACTCAAGAAAAGAGGCCAAAGTCTGGGATGCTTTACCTCAAATACCCCAGAGCAATGCAACGCAGTGTCATTAAATAAAATATCCTCTCCCTGCTAGTAGAGAAGGGAGATCAAAATAATTCCTAGGTATAGACCTGGGATACTGCAATTATTTCAATTTGTCCACAAGAGGATAAAGGCAAGAAATTAAAACATTGTTTTGCTTTGGGTTTTTTTCTTTTTTAAAAAGTCAAATCTGAATATTTATTCTTTTGAGCAACATTTGAGATGAAATAAGTGTAAAGCTATTCCTTGTATGTAGTGGCAGTTCCTTAAGCACTGCCTGAGCAAATGCATTTTGCTCTATATGATACAGATGTTTGGTTTATGACACAGACATGCTACACAAATCCAGGAAAATAATGAAAATGTTTGAGGACTTTGCTATGCCAGCGGCAGAGTAGTATTTACGTTAACAATGATGTAGACTTGCCAATATGTTGGAAAATGCAAGGTTCCCATGCTCCTTTTCATACTAGGAACAAAATTGCTGCAGTTGGCATGGAGCTTCTAACACTAATTGAAACAAGGTAAGCAGTGCCAGACCTCCATTCATAACTAGTTTTAAGATAAGAAAACATTCCTGTCCTTGCATTCCATTAAAAACACATTGCATTCTGTAATACTAGATACCAAACTCTCTGAGCAAAGCATGGTTCAGTTTGAAGGGGAATGGGACATTTTTCTCAAAGATTAAACACATGTTAAGTGCAGAGAGAGAGAGAGAGAGAGAGAGAGAGAGAGAGAGAGAGAGAGAAAGTCCAGATTGTTTTATGTAGAAGTTTGTACTTTTTTATTTTCCTTTATGTGAAGGAAGCCAAAATGCTTGTGTTTAGACTGGAATGTAGCAGGCAAGGAATAGCTTGTACTGTCCCTGTCTGCACTGCTTGTGGCCATTTACAAGGAAACCTACTAGTTTTCCATAATGTGAAAATCTTCTTGAGAGGTGCTGTGCCACTGCAAAGTCACTGAACCAAAGAAATTCAATTTGCCTACTGTAAAGTCACAGCAAAATCTAATTCAATTCAGAATTGCCTTCTAGATCCAACCAAACCAATGAAAGAAGGATATCCAACATCTGATATATATTTCACATTCACAAGTGAAAAGACCAGAAAGGACTCAGCGTTGTTCTTCTACCTGTGACACGTTTACATTACAGGGTTGTAGCACCATGAAACCACTATAACTGCCATGGATTCATCTCATGGATTTTCAGTTTAGAGAGAGGCATTGAGAATGCTTAATCAGAGAGCTCTAACTCCTCACCAAACTACAAATCCCAGGATTCCATAGGATATATCCATTTGAAGAACCATATTCTCCCATATAAGATAGTCCATGTTTTGAGATCTTCTTGGGGAATTCCATCTTCTTTTTCTTCTACTTTCATACATAACAGTAGCTAATCCCGGTCTCTGGGATGTCTTTACCAGAGAAGCTAGACTACACCTTCTCCCTCTGTTTATCCAAGCCATTTTTATTCCAACAGGCTTTTGAGAATTATTTTTTGGGCTTATATAATAAAAAGAAAGAAAGGATGGATGGGGGAGAAGAAATATGGCAGAACATTTAGCATTAATTATCACAGATTTGTAGTTCTGTGAAGTATCTAGAAATTTCTCCAAGTACTCCTGCAAAGCCACGAATACCAGGATTCTATAGAATGCGGTCATGACAGTTAAAATACTACCAAATGATAACATGGCATATAAAACAATGTTTGTTTTGGTTTTATCTTGACTACGGTGAGCTGGATCAGTAATTGGTTAAATGGACGAACCCAGAGGGTGCTCACCAATGCTTCCTCTTCATCTTGGAAAGAAGTGACAAGTGGAGTGCCGCAGGGTTCCGTCCTGGGCCCGGTCCTGTTCAACATCTTTATTAATGACTTAGATGAAGGGCTAGAAGGCATGATCATCAAGTTTGCAGATGACACCAAATTGGGAGGGATAGCCAATAGTCCAGAGGACAGGAGCAGAATTCAAAACGATCTTGACAGATTAGAGATGGGCCAAAACTAACAAAATGAAGTTCAACAGTGACAAATGCAAGATACTCCACTTTGGCAGGAAAAACGAAATGCAAAGATACAGAATGGGTGACGCCTGGCTCGAGAGCAGTACGTGTGAAAAAGATCTTGGAGTCCTCGTGGACAACAAATTAAACATGAGCCAACAATGTGATGTGGCGGCAAAAAAAGCCAATGGGATTTTGGCCTGCATCAATAGGAGCATAGTGTCTAGATCTAGGGAAGTAATGCTACCCCTCTATTCTGCTTTGCTTAGACCACACCTGGAATAATGTGTCCAATTCAAGAGAGATATTGACAAGCTGGAATGTGTCCAGAGGAGGGTGACTAAAATGATCAAGGGTCTGGAGAACAAGCCCTATGAGGAGCGGCTTAAGGAGCTGGGCATGTTTAGCCTGAAGAAGAGAAGGCTGAGAGGCGATATGATAGCCATGTATAAATATGTGAGAGGAAGCCACAGGGAGGAGGGAGCAAGCTTGTTTTCTGCTTCCCTGGAGACTAGGACGTGAAACAATGGCTTCAAACTACAAGAAAGGAGATTCCATCTGAACATGAGGAAGAACTTCCTGACTGTGAGAGCTGTTCAGCAGTGGAACTCTCTGCCCTGCAGTGTGGTGGAGGCTCCTTCTTTGGAAGCTTTTAAACAGAGGCTGGATGGCCATCTGTCAGGGGTGATTTGAATGCAATATCCCTGCTTCTTGGCAGGGGGTTGGACTGGATGGCCCATGAGGTCTCTTCCAACTCTTTGATTCTATGATTCTATAATGCCCATATTATCTTTGACCTCCACTTATCACCTGCCTGAATGGAAACTAGGATGATTAGAGATATAGAGAACAAAACATACCTGGAGATGTATTGTCGAAGGTTTTCATGGCCGGAATCACTGGGTTGTTGTAGGTTTTTTCGGGCTATATGGCCATGGTCTAGAAGCATTCCCTCCTGACGTTTTGCCTGCATCTATGGCAAGCATCCTCAGAGGTAGTGAGGTCTGTTGGAACTAGGCAAAAGGGTTGATATATCTGTGGAATCACCAGGATGAGACAAAGGACTCTTGTCTGCTAGAGCTAGGTGTGAATGTTTCAACTGACTTGATTAGCATACAATGGGCTGACTGTGCCTAGGGCAAACTTGTGTTGAGAGGTAGTTAGTTGTCCCTGCCTGCTTCCTCTCTGTTGTTCTGCTGTTGTAATTTTAGAGTTTTTTAATACTGGTAGCCAGATTTTGTTCATTTTCATGGTTTCCTTCTTTCTGTTGAAATTGTCCACATGTTTGTGGATTTCAATGGCTTCTCTGTGTAGTATGACATGGTGGTTGTGAGAGTGGTCCAGCATTTCTGTGTTCTCAAATAAAATGCTGTGTCCAGGTTGGTTCATCAGGTGCTCTGCTATGGCTGACTTCTCTGGTTGAAGCAGTGTGCAGTGCCTTTCATGTTCCTTGATTCGTGTTTGGGCGCTGCATTTGGTGATCCCTATGTAGACTTGTCCACAGCTGCATGGTACAGGGTAAACTCCTGCAGAAGTGAGAGGATCCCTCTTGTCCTTTGCTGAACGTAGCATTTGTTGGATTTTCTTGGTGGGTCTGTTTGTATGTTTCTTGGTGGGATAGTTTGTATGTTGTGTTTCCTCATCAGCTTCCCTATGCGGTCAGTGGTTCCCTTGATGTATGGCAAGAACACTTTTCCTCTGGGAGGATCTTCATCTTTATTCTCGTTGCTTGTTCTTGGTCTTCCAGCTCTTCTGATGTCTGAGGTGGAGTATCCATTGGCCTGTAGAGCCCAGTTGAGGTGGTTCAGTTCATCTTGAAGGAGGTGGGGTTCACAGATTCTTTTTGCATGGTCTGCCAAGGCTTTAATGGTGCTTCTTTGACTTGGGTGATGGTTGGAGTTTTTATATAGATATTAGGCCTGGGCGGTTTCGTTCGTTAATTTTGTAATTCGTTAAATATTCGTTAATTTTAGCAATTACAAAACGATTACAAAACTTATTTTTAAACCCGGAAGTGTTTTAAAATATCGAAATGGCAGGCGCCAAAAAATTTTGTATTTCCGTCCATTTCGGAAATACGTAAGATGGCCTGGCGATGCTTGCTGGGAGCTCTCCTCTCTCTCCTCTCTTAGCCAGTCAGAGGCAGAGCCTGAAAGAGGAGGAGGAGGAGGAGGAGGAGGAGAGGGCGGGGAAGGCACCGGCTGAGCAAGCGAGCGAGAGGGCGAGCGAGAGGGCGAGCGAGAGGGCGAGCGAGAGGGCGAGCGAGAGGGCGAGCAACCCTCAGTGGGAAGGCGGCCCGTCCCTCCTTCCTCACCTTTGCGATGGGTGTGCTTCATTCTCCCAATTCCTTAGGGGAGGGCTGTGCTTCGTTCTCCCAATTCCTTAGCGGAGGGCTGGGCTAGATGGCCTTTGGGGAGCCCTTCTCCCAATTTCGCATTGCTTCGGAGGAGCCGGGCCCGACTCGGCGGCAGCGCTTGAGGGCCCGCCAGAGTGAGTGCCTGCCTTCCCTCCTTAATAATAATTTCTCCTCCCTATTCTACTAAATTAATAATTAAATTTAAAAAATATTTAAAAAATATTGAAAAAAAGGGCGCCATCTTTACAAAATGTTTTGTAAATATTAACGAAATTTCGTAAATACCGAACTTTTTTAAGGGAAAATTTTGTAATTATTTTAAATATCGAAACAAAAAAAAAAACCCAAATACAAATCGATTTTAGAAACAAATTTTTGCGTTGTTACCCAGGCCTAATAGATATCTATCTATGTGTGTGGGTTTTCTGCAAATGGTGTGACCCAATTGTTGATCTGGTTTGCGGATGACTAGGACATCTAGAAAAGGCAGTCTTCCTTCATTTTCTTTTTCCATGGTGAACTGGATGTTTGGGTGGATGCTGTTAACAGGTTCCTGGACCATATGTTAACAGGATCCTGGACTATCCTGGCTCCAAATGGTGAAAGTGTCATCCACATATCTGAACCATATCATGGGCTTTTTTGTTGCTGTCTCCAGGGCTTGTTTTTCAAAGTGTTCCATGTAGTAATTAGCTATGACCGGGCTGAGAGGGCTCCCCATAGTTACTCCATCTTTCTGTTCGTAGAACTCATTGTCCCACTGAAAGTAACTGGTGGTGAGGCAATGGTGAAATAGAGCTGTGATATCTTCTGGGAACCTCTGGTTGATTAGTGCAGTGGTGTCTGCTACCGGAGATGTTGAAGGATCTGGGCATGTTCATCATGGTGAAGAGAAGACTGGTGTGTGTGTGTGACATGATCACACTTTTTATTTACCTCAAAAGTTTCCACTTGTCCCCTCCCCTATCATGAAATAGAGAGACCAGACAAACAAAGTATGATATATAACGGTAACTTTTCACCTATTTATTAAATTATTTAATTTTATTATTTAATGATAACAGTTCAGCAATTGAACCAATTGTCTAGTTCTACAGGGATTTTTTTTAACATTTCTTTTTTGATATTTTTTATTATTTTATCACGATCCAATACATTTGTTATACATTGTTTTGCAGCAGATACGTATTATTCAATACAACCTGCTATACTTTAACTTTGGTATCTAGTGTTATTTTTCTGCTTATACATATTTTCTAACCCTCACCACTGTGCTCCCCACCCCTTCCCAAGCCACAGCTTTTACATATCATCTGTCCAAAATTTCAATTTTCTTGTGGAGGTAATTGTCCTTCTTTATTTTTTAATCCCTTTTCAATAAATTTTCTCCATACATCATCAAAATAACTTTGTTTCCATATACCTTTTTTAACTTTTAATATACATGTCAGCTTATCATTAATTGCCAATTTCCACACTTCCTTGTACCACTCCTCTATTTGTATATTTATTTCTCTTTTCCAATTCCTTGCTATAAGCAGTCTTGCTATTGTTAATAAATTTGTTATCACATCTTTATCTTCTTTTTTCAATCGTTTATTATTATATAATGATAATAAAGCTATACTAGGACTTCTTTCTATTTCAATGCTCATTATATCTTCCATTTCTCTAAATACTTTCCCCCAAAATTTATTTACATATTTACATTGCCACCACATATGTATATATGTTCCTGATTCTTGACATCCTCTCCAGCAATTTTTTGAATCGTTTTTATTTATATTTGCGATTCTTACTGGTGTTAGGTACCATTTCCATATTAACTTGTAATAATTTTCTTTAACCCGTATTGATAAGTTTTTAGATGTCTTTGTCTCCATAATTGTTGCCATTCTGTTTCATTTATTTTTATCCCTAAATCTTCTTCCCAGATCTCCTTGAGGATGTTATTTTTGTTTTTCTTTCTTTTATTTCAATTATTATCTTATATACTTTACTAGTTATTCCTTTCAAAGTTTCATGCTCCTCTGCAACCCTTCCATTTTGTATTATTTGTTCAAATTAGTTAAGCTTACTTCTGTTTTTGTTATTTTTTTTCCCATTTTTTAAACCATTGTTCTAATTGTATACAATGGCACCATGTCAATTTTAATTCTCTAAATTCTTCCATAATCATTTCCTTCTTCATTCCAACCTTTATCCAATCCCCTATTTTGTCTAAAAAAAATTCCCTTAACTTTTTATCCATTTTTTTAATAAAAAATTGGAAATTTCTTTTCCATTACAATTGAGGTTATTACTGAACCATCTGTTATTAACATTCTCCTATATTTGTTCCATACTTCTAATATATTGCTCAACATTGGGTTTCTTATTTCCCTAGTTTCTTTTCTCGTAAACTGTTTAAAAAATATATTCCAAATTTCTTCCTCCACTTTTTCCAAATCCTTTCATAGCCAATCTACTCCCTGCTGGGGATGTTTTAAGTGGACATCCTGCATTGAGCAGTGAATAGGACCCCCTCCATCTCTATGATTCTAAGATTTTATGTCCAATTTATCCAATTAATCAGTATGAAAGTCTGTTTAGTCTGAAGTAGGTGCCTGTTCTAAATCTCTTTTTTTCTTCTTTTTTTGCCCAAAACTTGATTGAAAATCCAGAAATGAAACCCAAACAAAGCCTATTTGGCTGTATTTGGGGGGAAAGGAATAATATTAACATCTGGGACAACAAACAGACTCCAAAAAAAAATACATGTCAGGGCGGTTCCACACATATATCTAAACCACTTCTGGGCTGGTTTAATAAACCCTCCCCAAAGGGGGTTTAAATCTACACAGGCAGGGGGGAAATGGGCTTTCCCCTTTGGCTATCCACATGGTACCCTGAATACTTCCAGGATAACATGTGGCCATCCAACCCCCCCCCCCCCCAAAAAAAAACCCTTAAAAATAAAAAGGAAACTCACCAGGAGCCATTTAGCTTTTCTTCCTATCTGAGGAAACTTACCAATGTTGCCCTGAAACATAGGGGGAGCCAGGGGTGATTTGGGCCACCCCTTCATTTCGAGTGTCATTGATATGTTCCATCAGAAAGAAGGAGAAGCCAAATGGTGCCCAGTAATTTTCCTTTTAATTTTTTTACTAGCTTGGGGACCCAGCGCTGCCCGGGTTATTTGAGAAAGGAATTGTGTATCAAGGTTGGTCTTTATCAGTTATTTATATGGCTCACAGTGGTCTCAAGAAGTTAGTGAAGGTACTTCGAATCCAATCATCTGTGGTCCATCCTCCTCCAAATGGCACCAGAATGGAGAGTGGATCGTGGGGGCTCTGTGCACCAAGTTTTGTTCTTGATCATTCATTGGATGAGGGTCACAGTGGTCTCAGAAAGTGAGTTTAGGTACTGCAAGTCCCATCATCCATAGTCTGTTCTCCCTCAAACCTCACCAGAATATTGAGTTAGCCAAGGGGGCTCTCTGTGCCAAGTTTGGTCTTTCTTGGTATTTGGATAAGTGTTGCTGTGGTTTCAGGAAGTGAGTGAAGGTACTGGAAGTCCCATCATCCATCGTCCATCCTCCTCCAAACAGCATCGGGATGTAGAGTGGGTCATGGGGGCTCTGTGTGCCAAGTTTAGTCTTGATCGGACATTAGATGAGGGTTGCAGCATTCTTGGGAAGGGAGTAGAGGTACTTGAAGTCCCATCATCCATGGTCTGTCCTCCTCGAAAGTGCACCAGGATGTAGAGTGGGTCATGGGACTCTGTGTGCCAAGTTTGGTCTTGATCAGTCATTGGCGAGGGTCTCAGTGGTCTCAGGAAGTGAGTGAAGTGACTGCAAGTCCCATCATCCATTGTCAAATTCTTCCAAACCGCACCAGGATGTAGAGTGGGTCATGCGGGCTCTCTGTGTAAATTGTGGTCCTGATTCATCATTGTTGGCAGTTGTAATGGTCTTAGGAAGGGAGTGCAGTTATTGCAAGTCCCATCGTCCATGGTGCATCCTCCCCCAAACTGCCCCAGGATGTAGAGTGCACCATGGAGACTCAGTGTGCCAAGTTTTAT
This sequence comes from Anolis sagrei, assembly GCF_037176765.1. Lineage (NCBI taxonomy): Eukaryota > Metazoa > Chordata > Lepidosauria > Squamata > Anolidae > Anolis > Anolis sagrei. The sequence continues at coordinate 248,558,824 of NC_090022.1, read as the reverse complement.
CTTTATCAGTAATTGGATGAGGGTTGCAGTGGTCTCAAGAATTGAGCAAAGGTACTGCAAGTCCCATAATCCATGGTCCATCCCTGGCCAAACCGCACCAGGACATAAGATGGGTCATGAGAGGTCTATGTGCCAAGTTTGGTCCTGGTCAGTCATTAGATGAGGTTAACAGTGGTCTCAGAATGTGAGTGATGGTACTGCAAGTCCCAACATCCATGACTCATGCTCCTCCAAACTGCAGTAGGATGTAGAGTGGGTCACGGGGGCTCTGTGTGCCTAGTCTGGTCTGTATTGGTAATGTTCTGACTCAGCCCCCTCTGGCCTTTTCCTTTCCTCTCTTTGTCATCTCGGAATCTTGGAATTGAGGCTGGCCAATCAGAGACCATATGCAAATTTCCTTCTCATGTCCTCGTTTCTGTCATGAACTCTTTTCTCCACCAGGGGCTCCTATTGAAGCTGGCCAATCAGAGACCATATGCAAATAGCACCACTGCGGCAGCCAATCCCCAGTAAAACAAAGATAAAGTTTTAAACGGATGTGTAACCTGTAAGCAAAGATTTGGAAGCAAAAAGTAACTTACAGTACATGAAACAAAGGAAGCAAACTCCAAATATCATGGGTAATTGGATGTCTGAGAATAGGGACTATTCCACATGGTCACTTCAGCTATGCCAGCCCCTATCTTTACTGACCTCCCCTAATTTTGGAAAGGCCACACATTCTCTTCATAATATAAGCTGATAAAGTAGAGCCAGTCCACAAAGCTTTGTGCTTCAAAAGTCTCCGTTCATTTAAGGTGCTACAAGATCCCTTTGCAGAAGGAATATTGAGAAAGGTTGCTTCTTCCACCTCATGCCACCAGCTCCTAGATGGTGAGGCAGAGGAAGGAGGTGGGCTGTTCCAGGATGAAAAAGTTCTTGTTGTGTACATTTCTGACTTATGGTGACCGTAAGGTGAACTTTTCATATGGCATATCATGGGAAGATTATTCAGAAGAGGTTTGCCACTGTCTTCCTCTGAGACTGAGAGAGTATGAGTTGCCCAAGGTCACTCAGTGGATTTAATGGTAAAGTGGAAACCCTAATCTTCAGAGTCATATTCATACACTCAAACTGCTACACCACACTGCTCCCCCATAAGACAAATAGCTGTCTGCATTTTAATTTTGTTTATTTCAGTGTAAGCTGCATTAGACACATGGAGTGCACTTGTAAGTACAGATTGTTTTGTAAGACCCTTCATATTTAATTATGTATGGAGGATACTAGGTATGGAAAGTAATTTGCCCTAATTTGAAAGTACCTGCCAGGAGGTAAAATTTGGAGCAACCTGTCTTGCCCCCATCCCTGCCTTAAAATAGTTCCAGGATATTTACAAGCATAAGAAACATTTTAATTTTTCTTTTAAAGTTGCCTTTGTTTCCCTTATGTGTGCAGATGTCCACTAAAAGAAATATACAGCACATTTTTTAAGAATATGAATATAATCTATTTTTTTCCTCTTGCCCTAGGAGAAAGATATGCAGATGTGTACCGAGCATTTCTCCCCATGAGATTTACATGAGGTCAGACAAAGTGCTCTAAACATCTCAAGGGTATCCTAAAACTAAGCACGATAGTTGCTTTGTAGCAGACCATGTATATTAGCATGCATCTTGCTACAGAACATTCTCTGCAACCTTTCTGGTCATTATACTTTTAAACTTCATTTCAAAATGTATCGGCCAGAACTGTTTAGATGAATGCCTTGATATCTTTTAATGCATTTAAACATTTTTATGCTCTAACATTTGAGAAAGGTCAGCTCATATGAGGGCTATGGTTTATTTTTCTTCTTTCAATTCCTACATTATTTATTTTTATTATTGCTCTGTGGTTTTCATATTCTTTCTTGGTCTAATACAAAGTTTTTTGTGACAGTGCCCTTTCTATGCAATATACAGATTTGTTACAGAGGGTTTAGACTGCATGACTTTTGTTCCGTATTAGAAATTTGACCTCGAGAGAAAAACACACTAGTGTAAATGCCATTTAATCTTTTGACACACAAATTGTTGACTGTCAATGTCACTGACTAAGGTTGTTTTTGTATGTTGGCATGCTACACTAATTTTATTGTGAACAAGAGTACATTCTGAATGATGGGATTTAATAAAAATATTAGTAATAGGAATCATAAAAGTTTATTGAAGGTGCACTCTTTGGGAATGTAAAAACAGATTGCACTCCTCCATCAGTGGTCCATTCAAGAAAAAAATATTTCAATCTCAAAAGTAAATATGAATGCACATTAGAAAATATGTTAGTTTGAGTTCATTTTGATGCTGTCCTTCCTTGTTATAAGAAGATTTAGGAAATCTCTTCCACAAGGGAGTGCTGAGAAATCTATTTCTGGGTAATTGCATATAAGAACAATATATTCCTTTTTTTTCTGTTGGAGATCCAGTGTCCCTTCTCCAAAATGATTTGAATCAGAAGTGTTTGGGATTATTATTTTTTAAATGAATACCTACATTTGCAAACATGCATAAAATAAGACACCTTGGAGATGGTACCTAGGCTGAGACACAAAAATCATTTCTTTTTCATATATATATATATATTAGGCCTGGGTAACAACGCAAAAATTTGTTTCTAAAATCGATTTGTATTTGGGGGTTTTTTTTGTTTCGATATTTAAAATAATTACAAAATTTTCCCTTTAAAAAGTTCAGTATTTACGAAATTTCGTTAATATTTACAAAACATTTTGTAAAGATGGCGCCCTTTTTTTTCAATATTTTTTCAATATTTTTTTAATTTAATTATTAATTTAGTAGAATAGGGAGGAGAAATTATTATTAAGGAGGGAAGGCAGGCAGTCACTCTGGCAGGCCCTCAAGCGCTGCCGCCGAGTCGGGCCCGGCTCCTCCGAAGCTAAGGTTTCAGTGCGGAATTGGGAGAAGGGGATCCCCAAAGGCCATCTAGTCCAGCCCCCTCCTAAGGTTTGAATGCGGAATTGGGAGAAGGGGCTCCCCAAAGGCCATACATTCCAGCCCTCTGCTAAAGTTTCAATGTGGAATTGGGAGAAGGGGCTCCCCAAAGGCCATCTAGTCCCGCCCTCTGCTATGGTCTCAATGCGAAATTGGGAGAAGGGCTCCACAAAGGCCATCTAGCCCAGCCCTCCACTAAGGTTTCAGTGCGGAATTGGGAGAATGAAGCACACCCACCGCAAAGGTGAGGAAGGAGGGACGGGCCGCCTTCCCGCTGAGGGTCGCTCGCCCTCTCGCTCGCTTGCTCAGCCGGCGCCTTCCCCGCCCTCTCCTCCTCCTCCTCCTCCTCCTCCTCTTTCAGGCTCTGACTGGCTAAGGAGAGGAGAGAGAGGAGAGCTCCCAGCAAGCATCTAGCCATCTTACGTATTTCCGAAATGGACGGAAATACAAAAATATTTGGCGCATGCCGTTTTGATATTTAAAAACACTTCCGGGTTTAAAAATAAGTTTTGTAATCATTTTGTAATTGCTAAAATTAACGAATATTTAACGAATTACAAAATTAACGAACAAAACCGCCCAGGCCTAATATATATATATATATATATATATATATACACACACACACACACACATATACTAATTTTATAAAATATTTGCAATTAGTCTGAGCATGAAACAAAAATTGTGTACACTGGAGCATCATCAAAGAACAAAAGTGTCACTATCTCAGGATTCCATATAGATTGGAGTATTTTAGATTTTGGAATTCCAAATTAAGGGATGCTCACTCTGTATGACAAACTAGCTATTAAAACCAAAGGAACAAAGGCACAAAAGCTCACTTTACCCTGGCAATCATAATGGATGACAAATTGTTCTTCCATGGCTGTCATTCAGCTTTCTAACAAATTATTAATCATACATACAATGCTCCCTTCAGTACCAGCCCCTTCTCAAAACAATAAGTGACTATAGAATTGAGGTTTGATGTTTGTACCACACTGATTATCTTTGGAGCTTGTTCAGACATTTCCCAGAATTTCTCAAGATGCATACCCATGGCTATGTTGACAATGGGATTCTAAGAGACAAAAGTCTAATTTTACCAAACTCTGATGATGCGGGGTTAGTCATTATCACATTAGTACCCTCTTTGCTTCTTCACACAGCAGACCAGAGTATCCTATACCATTCAGACATGACAGCTAAAAATGGATTATAGTGTGATAATTGTGTAATTTGAAAGGGCCCCTAGGAACACTCCTTCTCTTGAGCATAATTATTCTATAACCATCACAATCAGCAGCCTTTCTTGGCCAAAGCAAAGGAAGGGGGGTTAGGAAATATTGAAAGGAAAATATGAAAAATAGTCCAAATATCCTTTATTCATTTGTCTCTCTACCAAGTGATTGGTGGAAACAGAGATGTAATATTTCATGTCACATATACAGGTCTCAAGACTGATAGTAGTGAGCCTTTTGTATTAGTGGGTTATGAAATCCTGCTTTTCTGGACCCAGTACTTACTGACCATAACAATGGGTAGTCTGGTGATAGGGAATAAATGAAATAAAAGAGGAAAGAATGTACTGGATATGGTGAGGATGCAACTATTGCAACGGTGATCGACCAGGCAGTAAGTACTCCTACAGGTGTGTAGGCACTATCATCCACACAGAAAGCAGATTTTCTTCATGGCAGGGATGCTCATTTTCATCCAATTGCCCTATATTGTTTGATGCTGGAAAATGCTTTGAAAGGTAGGCTATTTTGGATGCTCTTATAAAACACATCCATCCCAGTGGGCACACTTTTATATCATTACGATTAGTCACAATGGTATAATGGTACCAAATTTCAGCTGTTATCTCCTCTTCCAACACAAAAAGTTATATATATATATATATATATATATATATATATATATATGAAATGTCCCTTTTTTAACATGCATAAAATTGTGATAATGTTCTCTGGCAGATGTTACTAAATGGATCGCTACTTCAAAACGGCGCGTGATCATAGCTATTCCATAATGGTAAATAATTATTTCAATGTGTGCATGCTAATGAACTGAGTATCAGCTGTTTCCACCCTAATCTACAGTATTCACAATTCATTTGATGATGATGATGTTTCATTTTAATGGTTAGTGATAGCATCATTAGGTATGTTGTGTATACTGAAATCTTGCTTTTAATCATTTAGCAATTATTTTGCTGGTTTCCGTTTCCATAAGTAGAGTAAATGGATGCTCCCTCTTCCTCCAGCCTCTGTAAATGTTCTGTTGTGTTCTGTTGTGATCAAACAGTGTACAACACAGGGCATGATCCAACCATCTGCTCACGTGGATTGCTTCCCATTAAAATGACCAGATTTCTGTCTCAGAGCTTCAGCCTGCAAAACTACAAAAGAAAATGGAACTGGAACTAAATCGGGAAAATAAGAGGCATTAAACTGTGCATAAAAATAAGAGAAAGAAAATAGGCAGAGTCATGTTTTTAATAGATGAGAGTCTGTGGATATAAAACAAGCATTTGAGACAGAAATGCATTGTACAAAACAACAAGGGCATATGGAAGGATAATAAATATGCATTAGATGCATGCACACTAGCACTGAAGCAGGTTGACACCACTTAAATTGCAATGGCTCAATACGATGGAATCCTGGAGTCTTACAAAGTCTTTAGCTTTCCCAGACAAATAGTGTTGGTGCCTCACCAAGCTACAAATCCCAGGATGTGTTTGGCTGTGCCACATAGGAAAAAAGGTTATTCAAGAAGAGGTATGATAGCAGTGTATAGAATTACACATGATGAAAATAGACAACAAAAGCCTTGCTAACTCCAGCAATAATTTTATCACATGATGCTAAGCTGATCTATCAAAACTAAGTAGTTAGAGATTCACAACAAGTAAAACAAATGTTTCTTCACATATCACATAATTTAAATTTAAAAATTCACTGCCACAGAATTTTATGGCTGTTACAACATTTAAAGCAAATTTTATAAATTCAGGCTGGCTAATATATCTGCATCTCACCAGGAGCCTCCAGTGGCACAATGGGTTTAACCCTTGTGGCAACAGGACTGTAGACCGACAGGTCGGAGGTTTGAATACAGGGAGAGCACAGATGAGCTCCCCCAGTCTGCTCCAGCTCCCCAAGCAGGGACATGAGAGAAGCCTTCCACAAGGATGGTAAAACATTGAAACATCTGGCCATCCCCTGGGCAATGTCCTTGCAGACAGCCAATTCTCTCACACCAGAAGCAACTTGCAGTTTCTCAAGTCACTCCTCACACACACACAAAGAAAGAATTTGGCTAAAGAATGACTGCATTATATGGCCAGTGTTGACTCAGGCTGAATTTACACTGCCAAAGAATTCAGTTTCAGAATGCAGATTAATTTCATTGAACTGGATCATATGGCAGTGTAGACCCATATAATCCAATTCTATGTAGCTAATCTGAATTCTGAAACTGCATTATATGGCAGTGTAGATCCGGTCTCATATCCCCCAAAACTAACTTCTTCAGGTAAGTCTGGGACCAGAGACTTATGCAACCAATTCTGAAGACTATGTTAGGACTATGTTAGAGTTTGGAAGTAACTAACATATATAAAATGGTAAATTGCTGAGTCATTTAGGGCTGGCCACCTGATAAAGTGTATGTTACTCAGACCTAGGCCTAGTCACCTATTAAAGCTCTGTGTCACCATGACCAGGCAAGTGGCAAATGCAGTGGGAGAGAGTATAAAAGCAAATATGTCCCATGTGCTCAGTGTTAATTGACTGATGATGAACAGATGTTGAATGAAGGTGATGAGTATAAAGATAGAGAGAAATAGTGTGCATTGAATATAGCTATACATATCTTTTGCAACTATTGAAGATAAAGCCTTCCTGCATAAGGAAAGAACAACTGTGTTTGGAGTCTGTGTTGTTCTTGCAGTGCAATTTCTACACCACATAGAGGAGCTTGGATCCTAGCTGGACTGGGGCTTGAAGACACTTCCAGAAATCTGCTAAAGCCTTGGAAATACCTGACAGACTACTACTGGATAAATTATGAATATAAACACCAACTATTTTTTCCTAAAAATGTCAGTATGCAACAGTCAATATATTTCTTTCTAAATGTTTCCTCCTAGGAATTTTTAAAAGGAAATCAGAGACTTCTTTGGTGCTATGCTTAAATTGTATCTCTAAGTTTAGATCTTTGGCCACCGTGTATGGGTGTATTATTTCTTGCACTAGATCTCCTGTGATCATCAATAGATATGTTAATGGGAATATTCAGGGACTAATATTTCAGATAATAGCTGTTCCAAATTCTGATTAAAATACAGCAAAATTGTCAAGTTCAGATGCCAGCCAATTAAAGAAGTATAATTTATTGTTCAAGCAAACACAAAACAGCCCAAAACAAAATCACAGGGCAAAAAACACTTAGTTTTCAGTGTGAAATAGCCCAAACAGGCAAAAGAACCCACAAAACCCCAAAGAGAATATAACCTGGATTATCCAGAGATATAATCCCGATTAAACTCAAAATGCTTAAATGCAGTTCAAACGTGCTCCATCAAACAATAGAAGCAAAATAAACAGTTGAATAAAGTTCGCAGCCACACTAATGAGTAGCAGCCTTTCAAGGGTTATAAAATGTAACCTGAGCTTCAAACACAGCAGGAAACAGCACGCTGAACTTCAAGGCTGGTATGCAGGAAAGCAGGAAGGATGATAACACCAACTCCAGAAGCACAGCCACAGACGTGGAGGAGAGATTAATGACAGTGGTTGAAGTCCAGTCCAAAGGGAAACGAACAGCTGCAAGGTCAGGTCCCAATCCAATGGAAAACACAAGGAGCCAAAGCAGCAGGGCAATACGGCAGGTCCCAAAGTCTTCTTCCAAACCCGTCTTCTGTAACACAAAGATCCAGAAAGTGCCCAACAAGACTCCTTGCTGATTGCAAGGTTACAATTGCAAACACTCCCATTTTATCTACAAGTCCTTGTCAGAACTTGAATCAGCCAACACTCTTGTCCCAGCTGCATTTTGTTGCAGCTCCTCATCCGAACTGGAGTCGCCCCTAGTTTGGCCCAACCCATCCCCAGCTGTGCCTCTTCCACCACTCCTCCAAGTAGTCCATCTCTGGTCTAATCCTGAAGTTCCCCAAGACCCATCCATGTCTTCACTACTCCAACCTTCAAACGTGCCACTGCTTGTGGGTTCAGTACAAATATCTCTAATCTCTTGAACCCTTGTCCAATCCATCCCATCAGACCCAGAATCTGATATCCCATCATCCATATCATTTGCATAAAAACCTTCAAAAGAATCCTCATCTGTTGGCTCACTAAGTATCTTCCAGATTCTTTCCCTTTGTTGCTCTTCATCATAGTCTTGCTCACGAGTAGTTTTCCTGCCTCTCCTAATACAACTAGTGTTACTATCACTGCCAGCAGACTCTATCACAACAAAAACCTTATATCCCTAATTTAGCTATCCAAGAGCATTCTGGCTGTGGGATTAGCAAAGAAGAAAAAAATCCCATAGGATGAGCCTGCGGAACACCAGAGAGCACCCACAGTGACATTTTCTTTTCAGTACTGTTCTATTATCTGGGTGGAGGCCAAAACGGAGTGTTAGACCAAAAGGGGGAGCTAGACAAAGAAGGATAGTCCATTTTATGTTGGGGGAGGGAATTGAAAGAGGAAAACAATTTCCCCTGTTTTTGCTGGTTATTCCCCCTCCCCATTACCCAATTCATAAAAGGTTGTTTCCACCATTCTTACATGGGGGGGGGGGGGTGCGATAACAAAAAAACAGGGGGAAATAGTTTTACTCCACCAAACCCACTCCGTCTGTAAAATGGACTATCCTTCTCTGTCTAGGCCTCCTTTTGGCCTCCACCTGGATAATGGAACAGTACCTTCTTTTCTTTTATGAATGTGTGGTTAGTGTGTTGTTTTTGGATTTTCCCCTGTCTCTTTATTTCAAGTTGAAATTATTTCTTTGATACAACAAGTAGTCTTCCTCTTACAGAACTAAATGTCTGTTTCAATATGAAAAATTTAATCCCAACAGCTTCTGTTTCCTTTACAGTGTTGCCCTTTCTGTTGCTGTTATGGCTGTATTTTTGAACGAGTGTTGGAGAGCTTAAGACATTACCTCATTAACACTTCTTCCCATCCTCAAAGTGTGATGTTATTTCAGATGTGCTTGACAAGCACTCTTATTCTTTATCTATTGTTTCATCTCACCTTATCTCATTTACCATATCTCTTTAATTAATCTCTAAAAGGTATCATTCATGGTATCATTTTTATTTAACCCATCAGTAGATTATTAAATAAATTTCTTCCTATGTTTTCCATATCCTGCTTCAATTTTAAAATAAGAATTTTATTGGTTTTATTGTATGTTTTACCACAATTTTTATTGTTGTTTATAAATTTTAACAGTTGGAATTTGTATGTTTTGATGTTCTAAGCCGCCTTGGATCCACAATACAGAGAAAAGTGGGGTAACAATACTCTAAATAAACAAATAAAATAGACAAGTCAATTCTTCTCTCTACAAGAGCAGAATAATAGTCACAAAAGGAGGAACATACAAGCACAGTCTTAAAAACCATTTGTAAATTCCTGTAAATGTAACCAGAAGATCCCTAGAAATGCCTTCTTTTTATTTATAACCCTTCCTTTTGTGGTGAACATTCTTTGCAAGCTTTTTTTTGTAAGTCAAACAATGTCAAGTGTATGTCTAGCATTAACTGGGTAGCTGTTTGTACTTTTCCTTTAGAAACCACTCTGAAGTAAGTGCTTTGCACACTTTAGGTGAGTAGTACATATAACATATAAATAAAGTGATATTTGATTTGGCATTTCCTTTCTTCACCATGGCTTTTGAAGATGACACACTACTTTTTAATTTATGGAATGTTCTGGGTACATTCCGAAAGTGTGAGGTACTTGAAAGGTGGACTGGATATGGTTGTACTGATAGTAATGTTCATGAAAATTAAAAAATGTTGATCCTGCCTTATAAAAGTATGCTACTTTGGCAAACAAGGATTGGCATAGATAATTCATTATACAAAATGATTCATTATGGAGGGTATTTTAGGCATCTTATCTATACTATAAATACATTTATGAGTAAAGCTGTTAAATACTGAAAAGTGGTTACCTTGGCAATAGTGGGTTAGACCCGACCCTTTCAAGAAGGCACAGATGAAACCCACTATCAAATTACCTCAGCGTAAAGCAGGGTTTTCCTGCTTTGTGCCAAAACATTCGTGATTTTGTGGGGCATCATTTGGACACTCCCCTTGAATATCCAGGAAGGCACACATTTTGTGCCCTGTCTGGATGAGTTCTGAATCCTGTCCTAAGAAGGAAAAGATTGAGCTGGAAATCAATTTATTCCATCTGTTGGTAGCTAGTTCCATTTCAGGCTGCACTTCTTTCTGCCTTCACACACTTTATACATTCTTTTGGTTATACAACTAAAACAAGTCTTGCTGGATGCATTCTTCTGTGACTTGATAATTTTGTATGTCTAACAGCACTTTTATGTGGAAAGGTAAGCAGTCAAACACTTGATCCTCTACTAGAGGTATGAAATGACATGATCCAAAAACGGACACGCTATGTGGTGCTTCTGTTCATCTGTTTTATGTCACACTACTTCAACCTGAACCTATGCATTGTAACTAATAAAACTGGTTTCTCAGGAAGGCAAGCAGTTTACCAGCTTCCAGGTTTTATGCTGTGTTCAAGAACAAAAATACACTGTCTTCATATAAAGTCTTTATGTTTGTGCAGAGCTTGGCAGAAAGAACTATATAACTTTGGCAGATTATAGGCAAATGGTAATGGCTTTTAACATCCATGAGAGCTCTGGTATAAAATATGGTAACACACTTTCTACTTAAGATATGTATTTCAAAGCCCACAAGATAAAAAGACAGTTGTCTTAAGAAAGGCAACACATCTTTTCAACCCTGAGCAGCTTGGAAGTGCACTCTATCCTCGATAGAGAACCCCTCCCCTTCGAGAGTGTAGTATGTAGTATGATAGTGTGTGAGAGTGAGGTTGTGTTCTTTTCCTCCCCTTCTTTCCCCTCCCTCTCTCCCTTTTCACCCCCTTTCCTACCTTTCTATCCTAGCACAATTGTTCCACCACTTTTTATGTAATCTATATAACCATCTATATAACCATCTTATTATCTATGTAATCTATATAATAAAAACAATTAAAAATGTATGTATTAGGGCCATTTGGTCAAATGCTGCAGCATCCAGATGACTAATGGGGTAGTGGGGGGGGGGGGGGAGGGGTCTGTAGAAATTCAACTTTTGCAAATGCTTAGAGGCTGAAGCATGGCTTGCTCAAGAATTCTGTGTGTAGATTCACTTGTGGACAGCATGAGCTTCATTTATCCAGGCCAGAAAAAGAACTGGGAGCAAATATTATATTCATTCCATTTTGGTAAAAATCCTTTGTTGTTGGCAAGATTATTATCATCATCATCATCATCATCATCATCATCATCATCATCATTATTTTATTTCTTACCCACCTCTCCTCAGTGCTCGAGGCAGGTTACAGCAAAGTTAAAACACATAAACATTAGGAACTTTATAAATACACATATTAAATGTATTTCTATAAAAATACATATTAAAACATATTTCTATAAAATACATTTAAAAATACACAGTGTAGAGATTAAAACCCAGGACACAAGTATAAAATTCATTATTAAAACTGGCTGGGTAGACTTACCAGAAGAGATAGGTCTTTAGATGATTTTAAAATCCCGAGAGCTTATCTAGTCGTTGGAGCTATTTCGACAGGACATTCCACAATATTGAGTCAGCCAATGAAAAGGTCCTCTGAGTGATGGTTACCATTTGGGTTATGAATGGATGGAGCAGATGCCCCCAGAGGTGTCCCAAAGGGCGGATTGTATAGGAGAAGGCAATCTTGTAGGTAACCTGGACTTAAGCCATGTAGAGCTTTAAAGGTCAAAACCAACTCGTTGTACTTTGCCCAGAAACAAATTAGCAGCCAGTGGAGGATAGGTGTAATATGCTTACTCCTGGATGTTCCTGTAACCAATCTCCCTGCCTTATTTTTAAACAGCTGGAGTTTCCAAACTTGGTATAAAGGTAGCTGCATTGAGGTTACTAGTATATGCACTACCATCTTTAGGTCCTCCAAATCTAGGAAGGAGTGCAGATGGTGTATCAGGCAAATCCGGTTAGTACGCACTTCTGACCATTGCATCTACCTGGGCTGACATTTCGAGGGATGGATCCAGGAGTGCTCCCAAACTGTGAACACAGTCTTTCAGTGGAATGTAACCCCATCCAGAACTGGTTGATACATCTCTATCCCCAGATTAGGAACCTTGATGGCAATCATCTTTGTTTTGTCTGGATTCAGTTTCAATTTGCTTTTCTTCATCCACACATTACCTCCTCCAGGTATTCATTCAGAGGAGGTATACTATCCTTAGCTGAGGCTTTTTTCTGAAGGCATGGAGAAATATATTTAGAAAGGAGCAAAAGCTACACATGCACCAGAAGAGTGCATATAACTGAAAATGAGTTTGGCATGACCTGTATATCTGGACTGTACAAAATCACAGATAATAGTGAACCCTATTGAAATGAAGAATATTTGGCTCCCAAATACCATAAGGTCAAGACACCACATGCATCCCAATACCAGTTTGGACCCACCCATAGTTCCCCAGCTGACTATGTAAAGAGGCCACCAATTTGTAAAGATGGCACCCAGTTTGTAACGATGCCACCAATTTGTAATGGTTTGTAAAGGAGTCAGCACTTTGTAAGGACTTAATAAATTGATAACACAACTAATAGCTTGTAATGTTGATTTGGTTTTTCTTCAATGTATAACATGGTTTAACTTGAAAGTATTTGTAACAGAGACTTAGCTTTGGAAGCAACTGTAACAAGTTTATTGAAGTATAGAAGAAGCTTGATGGTTTCAATGTATCTTAACTCTTAGAGGCACATATCTTCAGTGGTTACGTTTATAATGTTTCATAAAACAACTCTTGAGAGGACTATTCCTTCCATTAAACAGGTTTTAAACTTATTTTCCTTTAAAATGTGTTTCTTTCTTTGACAGATTACTTCAGGTACAAGCTTATTCGTCCTTATGTTATTTCTGTTGCAGTAAATATTCTTATTAGGGTTCTCTCCCCTTTTTGCTCTTACACTGACTAATAATATAAATAAGTCAACGTGACCTGTCTAAACTATACAGGCTAAAAGCCAAAACCTTCCTGATTCTCAACACAGTAGAATCAGCTTTTCACTGTAGTTCTTAGACTACAGACTACCTTACTGGTTCTAAACACACAACAGAAACAGCCTTCCATGTAGGTCGCTGACTACAGACTAACTGTTTTAAAATGGCTGTCCTGCCAAGTGGCAGTTAGCTCCACCCCTTTTTCCATGGCAACTCAGCTCAGAGTGAGCTAAACTGGCTACCATCCCCCAGTTATGCTAGTTTAAATACTTATCCTTTTAAACACCTATCTATAATCAATTACACATAACTGCAGATTAAAATTAACACTTCACCACACCATTACCTACTGTAGTGTGGTGGATCCCTTACACTTATGTGCCAGCAAGCTGACATTAACATGATATTTGGAGGGGGAGGGGTTTTCCTCCTTCTCTCTGTTCTCCACTTGCTATTCTCAAGGTGGTTGCTTTGCATTCACTATATATATATATATATAATCACACACTTTAAAATTGTCCTAAAATAGTCATGATTCAAAATTACCCACAAGGTACATCCTTGTAGGAATTAGTGAAATAAGGTTATGAGGTCATGTGGGAGAGTGATCACAGGACCATGGAATGGCAAACTTGCAAAATAGACTACTGAAGAGAGATGCAAAATCAATAGCACTCATCTCAGTATACACCCATTATACAAAAGTGTTTGTTATGAAATAGCAGGTTGGCATTACAAAGTCCTTAGTCTATAAGACAGCTTGGGCCTAAGTCGTATAGACCATAAACAGTGTTCTGAAGTGTGCTCCAAAACAAACCAATAATTAATGAAGGATTCATCCATGGTGTATCCAGTCCTTCCTTTCACCTCCCCTCAGAAATAAAATGAGAATTTGGGAGAAGACAAACCTTCAGTAACCTTCTATTTAATGCCCAAAACTGACCACCTATTTCACTGCAATGAAAACATCCAGAACAAGACCATGAGCTAACAAATATATTATTTTAGGTTACAAAATAAAAGAAAAAGAAACTGGAATTATACCAGGAGGAAAAGGGAATTGGAGAATGGCTTCTTTGTTGCCATTACTAACGCACTATAAAGCCTTATATGAAAATGACCTCATCCATTAGTGATTGATCCATCAGATCTACCAATTTGATAAAGGTCAATATCTTGGTTTTAGATTTTGCTCTCTGTAGTCATTATTATACATTTGTATTATGATTGTATTGTTTTCTCTTCATCTCTGAGATGGTGAGACATTTCCTGCTCTTTTTGGTAATAGTGCTTGCATTTGTGACATTTTGCACAAATTGAGCAATTGCAAAAATTGCTGCTGCCTTGTTCATGGACTTTTCAAAGATGGATGACTTGTTTTGTGTCTTCTTCATCAACCTGCTTGTCCTTCTCTATTTAATGGGTCCATACACTTTGCTTCACAAAGGAAAAAGATAGTAGATTTGTGAACAGATTTCTTTAATGCACAAATTATAGAAACCACAATGGTAGGGGAAAATACTCGATGTCTAAGTTGTGTGACTGAAAAATGAATTCTCACAGTAGCTGGAAATTTAGTGACAGTGTGTAGAGACAGCCATTCTTATTAAGAATCAGAATGTTTCCAATATTATTCACATCCCTCCTATAGCCCACCAAGACAATTCTAGGTCATGAGTGATTTAAATGTGTATTCAATCAATTTAGTTTGTCATTTGATGACTAGTTAGGTTTCTCTGGGGTCTATATTGTATTTGGGTGGATTTCAAAAGGGGAATTCCACTGAAGTGAAATAATATTATACTATGACAACAAACATTTATATTTTTTCTGTTGTTGCTTTTGTCATTGCTGCTGCTATTTTTCTTCAAGTCATTTCTGACTTATTGACTACATTTCCCAGAATTCTGCAGGCAGCAGATGTGAGGCTGCCTGCTTTAAAGCTCTGGTGCGATAATGTAGTAAGACAGCATTCTAAACTGTGTGTCATGACGTTAGTTTGTCGACTACAGTGCGTAGGTGTGTTGCACAAACTTAATTAAAAATGGCAAAAAACTTAGAAATGTATGTTATTATCTTACAAATCATGTATTTTAAAAATATAAATGAAATGTTTTCTTGAGATACATTGTGCTTCCATAATTTTATTATTATAATTTATGTATGTGCTTGTATCTCTTATAAAGTGTTGTTTTAACCTGTGGTTTGCTAGTGGAACTGAATTACTGTTTCACAAAATGAGGCATGTCTAAAAAGTGTACCACCAAGATGAAATACTTGGGAAGCTCTGTTCTAAGACTACGTCACCCAGTGGTTTTCTATGACTGAGCAGGAATTTGAACCCTGGCCATCCTGAGCCCTACGGATATAGTCAAACCAATAAACAATGTTTGCTCTTATCTTTTTCTGTAGGCCTCAGAAATTTGCAATTTTAAGGAAGGATATGCATGAAAAATGGCTACATATCATGCACAAGGTGGTACTATTATTTTGTGCTAATTAAAGAAATACTTCATACTGACCAAATGTTCTAAGGCTACATCATGACAATAACACATTTTCTATTTATAAAGGGGAGCACACATTGTAGAAAAATGAGAAAATATCATAAAGCTGTAGGGTGTGGGCAAAAAGAGAAAGAAATACTGTAATGTGGTGCCAAAACAAATGATATCTGCTTGCTTTAAAAATATATGGGGGCTTCTTCAAATATCATCAGGGATAAGCTATTATATGTTGCAGGTTCATACATCACCGCTTTTTGCTGTCACTATAAAAATAGGACTTTTTGTTCACTTAAAAATTTGAAATGCCATGAAACTGCTTGAAAAATGAGGTGGGGAGTGGGTAAAGGAAAATATTTCCTATTTTGGTGAAAATATATATTTTATTAGTGAAACTCCAAAGAGGTAAGGAGGACATGCATACTCCCAGAAGAAAAAAAAAGATCTACTACTGTTTACACAGGATAATAATGATCAAGGGAGATAAAGAATGTGTGATGGAAGAGGGAACTGATGACAATAGATATCAAGAATATGGGACTAGACCTTCAAATGACCCACTCAAGGTCTCGGCAGATATCTAATGAATAAAGAAAAGTGAAACAAGGACCATATTTCATAACAAATGAGAGTCCCCAGTAGAAATCCATCTGTTTATAATAAAAACGTACTGTTAGCAATGATGTTTAATAGTTCTTGTTCATGATTTAAAGAGCAGATCATACCAATAAATCAATGGCATGATTTTAAGGAGTTCCATTCATGAAATATTATACAATGCATTTGGCAAGGGAACATTTTTTGACAAATACATTCAGAAATGTTCATCTGTGGAAGGAGATTAATCTTCATTTCTTAAAAGTATGTTTATAAAACAATTTACTGGTAGTGATGAGATCAGAGATCAATCTGATGGGTGTGTGCCTTTGTGCAATAGCATGAAGAAATGAAGAATTTAAAAAAGTAATACTTGCCAGATCACAACTCCTTTATTAACAACAGGAGATACATGCAACTACATACATGTGTAGAGTAATTCTTGATCTACAACAGGGTAATATTTAAAATAGTCTCCACCAATAGTGATCTATTTGCACCACCTTTGAACCCACTCATGAAATTCATTTTGAAAAAATTATTTTGAGCATTTCCTGATCCACTGTCTGATAGCAACTTCCACTTTGCCTACATTAATGAAGCACCTTTTCCAAAAACATGACTTTATGTGTCCAAATAAGTGAAAATTTGAATTCACCAGATAGTAATGGTAAGGAAGGCAAGAATCAGTTGTATACATTAACATAGTGCAATTGTATTTTATTCAGCTGTCATATTTTCTTAGTATGGTTTCTTGAATTTTCCAGAGTAATACAACGCAGCATTCACTGTTGTCCAGCACTTAAAGAAAATCAAGGAAAATCACCACCAGAAGACACTCTTCATAATCTTCTAAATTCAGCATTGAATGAAGATGCCATGCTACCACTCCAAGGACTGATTCTTGGAGTGTTCCTTGGTAAAAATGAGCTTTTCCTTAGTAACTGGTTTGCAATTTTACATGGCCTCACACTTACTTCCCTCTTCAAAGTTAACAAAAATGATAAAACTAAAGCAGAGTCCAGGTAAGTCTTACTAGTATGCAGATGAGAACCACTGTATCCAGGGGACCACTAGAATCCCTGGTGCTCATTTTCAATACCTTGTGAATAATATTTGTTACTGCCATATCTTATTGAATATTTTATGTCAAATCAGCTCCATGTGTCATACAATTACCACAATGCTGATTCAGCCCCGCTTCACCTTCAAGTGCCAGTGAAAATGCATCCCCATTCAGAAGAAACAAATTATATACTGACTTGTATAAAATGTGTTCGTATTGAAGGAAAGATAGACTTTTATGCATAATTAAATAAATAAAATCTATTTTATCTTGAATGTGAATCTATTTTATGCAGGTTGGTATACTGTGAGAATGTCGCCTGTTGTTTCTGTTGCTCTTACTAGAAAATCAGATAATTGTTGCCTTATGTAGGAGTCTTGTTTTGGCACCTAGCTGGTATACAATTAAAGTACTGAAAAATCCCAGGTTAGTATAACAATGGAAGAGGAAATTGGCTATGGAGCAATAATGATGCACACAGAAAATAAAATAAAATAAAAATTCAAATAAATGGCATTAAATTTATTCATTATGAGTATAGCAAGATTGTGGTTTGGTCTTATCATGTTAGCTAGCTATGCTTCTAGTAACCAAATACTGTAATCATGATCTCAAGAGCTAGGGAACATCTAATCTGATATAAGATAGTGGTTTTTGTTGATATAGTCACACATCCTTTGGAACTCTTATATAGAAGCCTAGATTTGAATGAACTGAAGAGTATCAAGTTTAGCTGCTCAGAAATGGGATCCTAAACTGAAACAGATTTAGACTGGAACTTTATTTTCTAGGAATGTATTATTTCCAATTAAAGGTAAAGCTTTCTAAATTGCCTAGTTTTGCCTCACCTAGTACTTCAATTCGTTTCCAGCCCTGTTAATCGAGACTACCTGAGAAACTTATTGCTCTCTTCCTGAACGTTTTGCTATGAGTTTTTTTCTAGACAGATATGTGTTTGCAATTTCAAGGGTAGATGTCTTTTTCATTGACAAACAGAGAGCAAAATGTTATTGATCTGCTGTTCTTGCCTTTCTTGTTTTCAGAAGGTGTGGCCTGATGAATCCAATCTGATAGACCTTCCTCTAATACCCCCAAAAGACAAAATGGAAGATTTTTTAAAATTAGTTTTTATTATATATATATATATATATATATATATATACACACACACATACAACAGAGATAAAATAAAATAGTATGATATGAAATAGAGAACATGGAAAGTGGGGAAACAATTGGTATTCAGAGAAAGTTGGAAAAAGAGAAAAAAGGAAAGAAAAAAGGGGAAGGAGAAAAATGTAAAAAATAAAATAAAAAGGGGGGAGGGGGAAGTAAAGTTCTTTTGACTTCCATCCTGTGCTTTTGCTCGTCCTTCATTTCTGTCTTCATATTTGATTTATTGCTATATAATTCAACTCTATATTTTCTTTTACCCTATGTTTATATATCAAAAAGGAGAATATATTTCATATACTGACATAATTCTTTCTATATCCAATTCAGAAAAACTACCGAAACAGTTATATTTGTACTCTTTGTCTCTTATCTTTTTCATGATCTTCAAAAAGCATCCAGTCAGTCCTTTTTATTGGGCTACCTGAGTTTGCCTTTGTGGTGCAGTGTGAATTTTAACCTACAGTTATGTATAGATGGGTGTTTCAAAAGGGAAGTATTTAAAATAACATAACTGGGGGGATGGTAGCCAGCTCAGTTCACTCTGAGCTGGGTTGCCATGGGAAAAAGGGCAAAGCCAACTGCCACTTGGCAGGGCAGGCATTTTAAAACAGTCAGTCTGTAGTTGGAGAATTACAGGGAAGGCTGATTCTCCTGTGTTGAGAATCAGAAAGGGAGTCTGTAGTCCCTGCAGGAAAGGCTGGTTCTCCTGTGTTGAGGACCAGGAAAGCAGTCTGTAGTCTTAGAACTACAGGGAAAGGCTGATTCTACTGTGTTGAGAATCAGGAAGGTTTCGGCTTTTAGCCTGTGAGGTTTAGATAGGTCAAGTTGACTTATTTAGAATAGTAGTTAGTGTATGAGAAAAAGGGGGAGAGAAACCCAGTAAGCATCTTTACGGCAACAGAAATAATATAAGGAAAAAATAAGCTGGTACCTGAAGTAATCTCTTAAGGAAAGAGACACAGTTTAAATAAAAATAAGTTTAAAACCTGTCTAGTGGAAAGAACTCTTAAGAGTTGTTTTATGAAATATTATAAATGTAACCACTGAAGAAATGTGCCTCTAGGAGTTAAGAAACATTGAAACCATTACACTTCTTCTATACTTCAATAAACTTGTTACAGTTTCTCTCAAAGCCAAGTCTCTGTTTCAAATACTTTCAAGTCAAGTCGCACTACACATTGAAGAAAGACCAACAAAGTATTACAAGCTATTAGCTGTGTTATCAATTTTGTAAATCCACTACAACTAGTAGGAGATCCTGATAAGTCAGTGATGACCCTACTACCTCTGGTGTCATCATTACAAAGTGGTGGCATCGTTACAGCCTTTAAGAGAAAAGTTAATTTATCCATATCTTTGATTTCTCTTAACTTGTCCATCCAATCTTCAACGATGGGGATCTTGTCAGATTTCCAAAGTCTCACACATACAATTCTTGCAGCTGTGACCATAAAAGTAAAGAGAATATCTTTGTTTTGATCTAAGCTTATGTCCAACTCAGTAATACCTAGAAGAAAACATTCTGGTTTTTTGACAAAACTGATTCCTATTTTTTTTAATCTCCTCATATATGAGCTTCCAATATTTTTGGGCTTCTCCACACATCCACCACATGTCGAAGAAGTTCCCTTCATGTTTGTGGCATTTCCAGCAATCTTTTCCAGCATTTTTATACATATGTCCTAGTTTTTGGGGGGTTGTATACCACTTATGGAACATTTTAAGACTATTTTCTTTAAGGTCCATGGCGTAAGTATATTTTGATTTCTTAGTCCACATTTGTTCCCATTCCTTTAAATGAATGGGTCTCCTGATATTCTCTGCCCATCTAATCATGCAATTCTTTACCACCTCCGTTTCTGTTTGCCAGTCTAGCAGTTGGTTGTACATCATTAACAATTAACTTTTTCTCTGATTGTAGAAATCTATCCCAGACCGTCGTTTTCAGACTAAAGCCTACGTTTTTGTCCTTATTAAAATATTCTTTAATTTGCAAATAGTGCAACCAAGAAATATTAGGGTAATCCTTTTTTATATTTTCATGTGATTTTAATGAATTAGTATTGATAATTAATAAATCCTTATAGGTTGGCCAATTTGTCCATCCTAGCAGCCTTCTCTGCTTTGCCTCCATCGGAGATACCCACAACAGGGGTTCCGAATAAAAGTTCCTCTTATACTTCTGCTAGACTCTCAGCATGGCAGATCTTACAAAGAGGTTTCCAAAACCTTTCTCCTTCTGTTCTTGATCATACCATATACAGGCATGCCATCCTATTCGCAAAATCAAAACCTTCCAAAGTCAGAAGCTTCTCATCTTTTAGCTTTATCCCCAGTGCCCCTGGTGGCGCAGTGGGTTAAGCTCCTGTGCTGGCAGGACTGAAGACCGACAGGTCGCAGGTTCGAATCCGGGGAGAGGCAGATGAGCTCCCTCTACCAGCTCCAGCTCCTCATGCGGGGACATGAGAGAAGCCTCCCACAAGGATGATAAAAACATCAAATTATCCGGGCGTCCCCTGGGCAACGTCCTTGCAGACAGCCAATTCTCTCACACCAGAAGTGACTTGCAATTTCTCAAGTCTCTCCTGACATGACAAAAAAAAAGCTTCATCCAGTCCCTAATACATATTAGGGAACGGACTTCGGCATATAGTCATATATCGGGAAATCCAAAACCTCCCCTCAATTTCTTGTCAGATAATATTGTATGTTTTGTTCTAGGTCTTTTGCCTTTCCACACAAATTTTAATAGATCTCTATTCCATTCTAAGAGTCTTTTAACATTTCTTATTATTGTTAAGTTCTGAAGAAGAAAAAGTAACCTGGACAGGATGTTCATTTTAATAAGAGAGATTTGGCCCAAGAGAGTTTAGGTTTTTCCATTTAGTCAGATCTTTCTTGATTACCATCCAAGTTTTTTTGTAGTTATTTTTTAACAATTGGTTATTTTTTGCCATTATCCAAATTCCTAAGTATTTCAATTTTGATGTAATTTGTAATCCTGTCTGTTCTATAAGTTTTTCTTGCCTCTTTTTATTAATATTTTTGTTAATATCATCGTCTTCTTTTTGTTCAATTTTAAACCTGCTACTTTGCCAAAATCCTCAATTTTTTGTAGCCAAATTTGAATGTTTTTGCCTGGGTCTTCCACTATTCCTATTACATCGTCAGGGAAGGCTCTCACTTTAAATTCATATTTCCATACTTTCGTTCCCTTCACTTCCTGTTCCTCTCTTATACTTTTCAACAGAATCTCTAATGACAATATGAACTGTAGGGGTGCCAGTTCTTTTTGGTGATTTTGCTCATAATATTCTATTAAATCCAAAATTATAAGAATATTGTATCTCATATTCCTGTTGGGGAGGAAACCTGTTTGTTCCTCTCCTATCCAATTCTTTAAGAAGTCCTTTAGGTGTGAAGCTAGAATATTGGCATATATTTTATAGTTGGTATTTAACAATGATATTGGCCGATAGTTTCGAGTATCTATTGGGTCTGTTTCTTCTTTGTGGATCAGCACTATCACTGCTGTTTTCCAGGCATCTGGTATCATTTGCTTCAACAGCACTTCATTCATTACCTTTTTAAGTAAGGGGGTAAGCTCCTTTTTAAAAACCTTGTAAATACCCGCCATGAATCCATCCGGTCCCGGCGCTTTATTAGAATCGAGCCTACTTATGGCTTTTTCAATCTCTTCTGTACTAATTTCTTTATTTAGAAGTTCTCGTTGCTCATCACTTATTTTTTGTAGATTGAATTTATTTAGGTAATGTACTATATCTTCTTTCGATATATGATCCTTTGTATATAACTGTTTATAGAATCGTTGAAATTCCTCTAGTATTTCTTTATTTCTTGTAAGTATCTTATCCCCTACTCAGATTTTATGTATCTGTTGCATTTGTCTCTTTTTGCAAACTTGTCTGGCTAACTATCTGCCTGGCTTATTGTCATTTTAAAAATGCATTTGTTTTAAAATTTTCATTTGTTTAGCCTGGAGTTCTTACTCTAAATGATGCTTACTCTGATTTAGTTCCTTAAGCTGGCGTGATAGTGTTGGATTTGTTGGATTTCTCTTGAGCTCTTTTTGATATGTCTCTTATCTTTCGCTCAATTTTTTAAACTCTTTATTCCTTTGTTTATTTTTTCTTGCACCGTGTTGTATCAAGTGGCCCCATAAAACTGCCTTAAGCGCACCCCAAACAGTTTGTGATTTTATTTAACTTGTGTCATTTATATTTATATAGTCCTGTATGATATCTCTTTTAATGTCCTCTGGATTCTTTATCAGATTATCATTTAGTCTCCACTTTCGATATGGTCTCTTTTGATTAATTATGACTTCTAGTGGACAGTGACCTGACAAATCTCTGGGTAGAATAGTTATTGTATCAATTTGGGTTGTTATTCCTTTTGTCAATCCTTGTCCAAATTTTATACCTGTTTGAAAAGAATGTGTAATCTTGCTTATTTCCATTTAGTGTTCTCCATACATTTTCCATGTCAATTTCCTATTTTAATTCTAAAAGTTTTTGAGGTAGTGTGCTACTACCCTTACTAATCTTTTTTTATTTGTTACTTTTATCCAATAGGGTATTTAAGACCCCATTAAAATCTCCCATTAGTACACAACCATCGTATTCCGTTTTGGACAGCATCTCTTTCAGATTTTCCATAAATTTTGTTTTTGAACCATTCGGGGCATATATATTACAGAACAAAAATTTTTGCTCTCCTATCATAACACTAACTCCTACTACATGTCCTTCAGTGTCCTTAAATTCAAGATTAGATTCCAAATTCTCTTTAACATAGATTACAACCCCCCTTTTCTTTTTGTCAAAAGATGAGTAGTAGTCTTTCCCTAATTTTTTACTGGACAAATGGGCAACATGTCCGTGGGATATATGGGTCTCCTGAAGTGCTATAACATCATAATTACCTTGTCTCAACTTGTTAAATACCCTTTTTCTTTTTTGAGAAGAATTGAGACCATTAATGTTGTTTGAGAAACATTTTATTTGTTGTTCATACATCCTTATCATTTTCTTCTTCTTCAGTTCCCGTACCATTGTCCTCATCCTGATTGCTTAAGCCAGGTCCTCCTTGTGCCAGTGTATCTTCGTTGTCATTCTCTAGAGAGTTTGGTCTTGCTCTTTTTTTCTTGTTGCCCTTTCTCGGAGAGCGATTTCTGTAGCCTAGGTTCGTGTCTTTCATTAATTTATCATAAAAGTCCTTCGCCTTTTTCTCTGAAGTTAGCCAGTATTTCTCCTCTTTTTAGGTTTTCATAATCCCCTCTTGCCTCTCCCAATGGAAGCGTATCTGTCTCTTCTTCAATTCTTCTGTTAAGAAGAAATATTTCTTCATCTTATTCAATGTTAACTGGGAATTCTTTAAGAAATACAATTTTTGTTCCTTTGTAGAAAGTTGGCTTTTTACCTTTCTTTTGCAGAATCTCATCTCTGACTCTTTTTTTAATGAATTTAACAATCACATCTCTCGGTGTTTTATTCATCTTTGCATAATTCGTGGAGATCCTATAAGTTTGATCTACCTCTCTATCCATTTCCTCTTCAGTACTCTCCATGCATGAAGCTAATATTTTTAAGACTATTTGTCTAAGATTTTCTTTTATATCTTCCTGTATGTTTCTTATCCTTAATATATAGTCACATTCGCTCTATTGGAGTCTTTCTTGGGTTCTTTCAAACTTTTCTCATTTCTTATCTACTTCTTTCATCCTTTTGGATAGCCTTTTTTGGTTGTCTTCTATTTTCTCTTTCTTTAGTTTTAATTGCTTGATATCTCCAACATCTTATTCATTTGTCCATATTCTTCCTTCAATTCCCTTTTTATTTCATACTTAATTCCTCCAAGCCCTGTGACCCTCTTCTCTGGAGCAGTCTCATTTCATTTTCTCTGTCCCCCTTTACCTTTGGGGTTGCCATATTTTTAGTTTATTAATACTTAATAGTTAAAATTTAGTTAGATGTATCCCCCCCCCCCATTATTATTGTCCTTTTCAATGAGATTATTCAATCAATTATTTAAAGTCCATTAAATTGCTTTTTCCTCCCATAAATTTATTTAAGGTCAGTTTATTATATTGATTTAGTTAATTTAATTAGAATCATTTTTAACAACAATTTTTAGTGTTATTAAGCTCTTAGAGCCCTTTAAATTATGTTTTATTTCTATAATTAATTCATTTTATTTAATTAATTTCCTTCAACTCCCTTCTGTCTTTGGCTTTCTTCACTCCTCATTTCTCTCTTGGGGTCCCTTTCATCCTCTTCTGTCCTTTTCTGTCCTCTTCTGTCCTCTTCTGGTCTCTTGCCTCCCGTCGCTCATCTCTCCTCCTGGCTGCACCGTTTGTCTCTGTTCATTCCTCTCTTCTTTCTACTGGTGGCCCTCTGCTCCTTGGCGCTGTTTTCCTTTATTTTTCCTTTATTTTTATTTTGTTTTAGTATTACTTCCGCCCTTCCCTCTTTTGGTTCTGCCCTTATGCCCTTGCGTCCTTATGTTCCACACAGTGATCAAATTCCTCTCTGCCCTCCCTCATTCGCCTTCACTGCCCTCTTTCTGGCTCTGCCTTTCTATTCTCTTCTCGCAGGGTTTCCCAACTCTGCCTTTGAGAGTTCAATTTATTTTGAAGAAGGAGTCCAAAGACAAAACAATGTGGAGTCAAGGTTAGAGCTCTTTATATTATATTATATTATTTATTTATTTATTGTCCGCGGCAAGGTTTGGGGGGAGGCAGTTTTAACCTTTTTGCCTATTGCTTTTAATTTGCCGGGTTCACATATTTGAATCAATTTTTTTAATCGATCGATTGATTGATTATATAGCAATAAAAATAACAAAAAGTATTTCTGTCTTTCCATCTTCTTACTCCTGTTCCCGTAACTCCTCCAAATTACATTTTTAAATAGTAGTCTGTTAGGTTTTAATTCCTCAAAGTTCCCCTCTTTCCAATAAGGGGGAGGGGAAACATCAGTTTGCTTCGGCACAGAACATATTAGTTGGGGAAAACCTTACGTCCTGCGGCTCTCTTTCGAGAGATCTGTGTTTTCTTCTGTTCTTCTTATAATTGAAATGGGGTGGTCAGCGGTTTGTGCGTGTCCTTCCATTATGCTTTCCACGGAGAAGCCTGCAACCCAGTGCCTACCCTTGAGTGAGGAGAGATTTTTGGGACCTTTGGTACTGGTGGTTGGGTTTACGTGTCACTCCCGAGCTCAATCTATCAGGAGTGGGGAGCAACAGCTCAACCTGGCCTCTCAACGTGGTTCCTCACAAAGGAGCTCCTCAGTAAGGCTGTCCCGCCACCATTGTCCCCACCGGAAGTCCAAGACAAAATGAAGATTGATTGACTTTTCCATCTTTTCCCCTGAATGTCTTTTAAAAACATCTTCATTCAGTAAAGAAACTTTTGATTTCAAAAATTTGCACATGCCTTTTTTGTGACTTTTTGGCTGGCACAATGAATATTGACATTGAGACAGAACTATATGTCACATTGCATATCACATTTCTGTCATACCTTTCTCCTATTTTATCTTTTTTTAAAAAAAAAATCAAACCATACAATACTAGTTGATATAAGAAATAATGAATTTTCCAGGATTTTCCAGTGATTCTAATGGCTGAGCAAGTCTGTTTGTTTGTGTGCATAAATACACCACTACCACCCACCTACCTGGAGATACAAAATTATCACACCAAAATAAAAAAAGAAATAATGAAAAAAGCAATTTAAAATATGATCTCTGGAATCCTATATGAACTGTCATGTTATCTATCTTTATATTATATATAACAACATAGTAGAGATTCTAAGAAACCCACATACTGAATTCTGAAGATACGTAATAGGTGCCCAATGTGCTTTAGTGCTCATTGTGCATCAGGACTGATGTGATGCACATTGGGGGCCATGCACATAAGCCTTGTTAAGCATTGGTCCCATTGCACATCAGGAATTTTGCTGTTTCTGTTATGTAGTAATGTAACAGCAGTTCTCTTCTGAATATGGAGACCATGCAATGCAATTTTATTTCCCCCATGAATAAGTCCATTTACAAAGACATAACTCCCCAACAGGATTCTGGCTGATATTGGTATAAATTGACAACAAATTAAAAATTACTGCCTACAATTAAATCTGACAAATGCTTTAGCAAATAAAACTGTGTTTGCTATTGTGGCTTGTTGACTGCAGGTCTCCTTTATCCATATCTAACAGCTTATTAATATATCACAATGGGACTTCATTGTTTGTTTTTGCATTCTTCTCACTGCACAAACTTCCAATAATGAATAAATGTATGGGCAACATTGGTGTGTTTATCCGTGCGCTCCCACATGTGTGTGAACTATATTGACCTCTATTCCCATCACAGCCCATTTTCTCTCCTGCCTTTTCAAGGCTATGTGCTCATTTTACACTTCACTGCTTTTCATCATTTGGTCTTTGTGCCAGATCCTGTACTTATTTGCTGATACAGTAGTTGAGAGGATTAGCAAATAGAAACAAGAACAATAGTCCTCCATTGGATTGGGGGGAAAACATTGAGCTATAATATGTTGCCAATGATGTTAATTATATTGCAAGCAAAACACTTGATAGCTTCTCTTAATTTCACTTGATCAGGAAATATTTGATGTGGAAGAAATGTATCTTACCCCAAATCTTTGGTTATGGCTTTGAAATTGCTACATACAGGCAAACAGGCAGAATTAAGTGCATCAATTTTTCACCCCAACTTACTACTATGTATAATGTATCCTAATGAATGGATACATCGTGGGCATTAATAAATGGTTGTTTATAGCCAAAAGTCACAAACATCAATTCATAAATTTCATCATATATTGATGCATTACTCTTGAAACTGCTGACCAAGGTCATTGTGCAGGCACCATGCAAGCAGAATGGAATAATTGCTAGAAGCATTTTTTGAGAATCATAGCAGAAGTTGGTGCGTGTTTTCATTCTGCTGTGCTACATTGTGTACTTTGCTTTGTATCTTTTAGTGTTTAATAAAATCTTTAATTAACCAAACTTCAGCTACAGCAATGCAGTATCTCATAAAAAGTAGATGTACACATTTGCTTTTAGTGTGCTCATTGCCGAGTGTCAGGAAGGACATGTTTAGGAAAAAATAATCGTATATATCCACCATCAGAGCTTATGACTGACTGCCAAAGAGCCTAATAATGATTTCACAAGGTTCATTTCCAAACTAATGAAAAATGAGATTATGGGAAACTTTGTAATTAAGAACCAATGCCCAATGGTTATATTGTAGATATGAGAAATCTTGCATATGGTTTTGAAAGACTTTGTTAATTGCAGATTGGAAAGATACAAATCCCACACTGGTTGTACAGAAGAGTTAGTGTGGCATTGAAATGAAATACAGTCTTGGTGCTCTGAGCACTGCTCCCACACAACCCCAATTATTTAAGTAAGATTTGTGCAGGAGCATCAATATGAAGACAACCTCCTATATCAATGTGAGAGATTCAGATCCTGAGTTTAAACCAGCAAGCTGGCTAAAGTAGCACATTCACAAGTTAAAATTTATGTCATGAAAGGGTTATGTCAAGGGCTGACATAAAGCATTTTTTAAAATAGTTGGCATGAGCTCCCAAAAGGAGGAGAGTTATATTATTTGCCCATCCTCTGTCACCATGTCTCAATTGTTATCATATCCATTATCTCTTCACTGGGAGTGAGGAGATCTCCAGTGAGGAAAACTACTGGACACTTATGCTGTTGTTCATTCATTCAGTCATTTCTGACTCTTCGTGACCTCATGGACCAGCCAACGCTAGAGCTCCCTGTCAGCCATCACCACCCCCAGTTCCTTCAAGGTCAAGCCAGTCACTTCAAGGGTCCCATCCATCCATCTTGCCCTTGGTCAGCCCCTCTTCCTTTTTCCTTCCATTTTCTCCAGCATAATTGTCTTCTCCAAGCTTTCCTGTCTTCTCATGATATGGCCAAAGTACTTCATCTTTGCCTCTACTATCCTTCCCTCCAATGAGCAGTTGGGCTTTATTTCCTGAAGTATGGACTGGTTGGGTCTTCTGGCGGTCCAAGGCACTCTCCGAATTTTCCTCCAGCACCACAGTTCAAAAGCATCTATCTTCCTTCGCCCAGCCTTCCTTATGGTCCAGCTCTCACATCTGTAGGTGACTATGGGGAATACCATTGCTTTAACTATGCAGATCTTTGTTGCCAGTGTGATGTCTCTATTCTTCACTATTTTATCAAGATTGGACATTGCTCTCCTCCCAAGAAGTATGTGTCTCCTGATTTCCTGGCTGCAGTCTGTATCTTTAGTAATCTTTGCACCTAGAAATACAAAGTCTGTCACTGCCTCCACGTTTTCTCCATTTCCCAGTTGTCAATCAGTCTGGTTGCCATAATCTTGGTTTTTTTTATGTTTAACTGCAACTCAGTTTTTGCGCTTTCTTCTTTTACCTTGATTAGAAGGCTCCTCAGCTCCTCCTCGCTTTTGGCCATCAAAGTGGTGTCATCTGCATATCTAAGGTTGTTAATGTTTTTTCCAGCAACTTTAACTCCAGCCTTGCAAGGCTGGACACTTATAGACATGGCCAATCCAGAAACATTTTACTGCCTGAGTAAAAGACAAGATCCTCTGCTAGATCAAAAGATGACAAACTATCTTAGGATGGTCAAGGTAGGCCACGTGACACAAAATTTTGAGTGCCCACAATGTTGGGGGTTAATGGAGATACTTAGTGGATATACTTGATTCCCCTTATCCAAAAGGTATTCATTTTGTTACACTCACAATCCCAATGCAGCTAAGATGAACAATACTTGCTCTGATTTAATGCTCATGAAAATTTTACAAGATTCGAACATCCCAGAAATTCAATGATAGTATAAACTCATGGAAATATAGGTTTGTGTAAAGGATGTTATTTCCAGTATGGCTTTTCCAGTAATGGCTTTGCATGCATTCATTTCCATGTTTTACTAATGATGGTATTGACAGAATCCAAGTTAGGAAGCAAAAAAACACAACCCTTTGTTTTACAAGCAACTAACCTGCTTCTACTGCATTTCATTATTTTGAATAATAATAATAATAATAATAATAATAATAATAATAATTTCATTTGTACCCTGCCACCATCTCCCTGAAGAGACTTGAGGTGGCTAACCAAGCTCCGCAAATAAAATAAAAACAATTGCATAGACATCAAAAAGATATATCACTTAATAAAATTAAAATTCCATTTTCATAAAATGCAGTCATAACTGCAGATAAAACTGATTATTTTCAATTAATGAACCCAATGCTGAAGTGTAGCCATTAAGTCCTCAGACTAATCTTTAAAATGTACTCAACATCGAAGGTTTGTTTTAAAAGCCATGTTTTTAGACTGGATTAAAAAGCTTAAAGAGAAGGGTCTAACATAATTTCTTCCAGAGGGCATTCCAGAGCCGGGTGGGGGCACCACCGAGAATGTACTTACTTTCATCCCCCCAACTGTACTTGGGACCAAGAGAAGGGCCTCCCCAACAGATCTTAGAGCTACACTGTAAATATTTTGTAAATAAAGTTATAGGCCATCTTGCTATGGACTGAAAATAAGAGTTTACTGCATTTGTGCCTCGTGTTCAAAAGCGGCTGTTTTTGAACTGGGAAAGATAAGAGAGGAATGAGCAAAAGTACAAGATTGAAGGTTTTACAATCCTCCTTATCATGGTTTGTTTACTGACAAAATCTATAATGGGGCTGTCTCTGCAAGATTTACTCAGAGGGGCTTTGGATATAGTTGTGGTTTGATTTTTGGATTTGGAAACTGGGTTTGAATCCTGCTCAGCAACAGAAACCCACTGGGTGATCTTGGGAAGATCAATTTTTCTCAGCCTCAGAATAGCAAGGATAAAGACGATCTGAACAACTATTGCCAAAAAACCCTCTCAACGATGGATTTATCTTGGAAAGTCAGCCTTTGACTTCTACACAGTGCCTTCCACACAAATGATATGGAGAAAAATATTTTACAGCCATGGTGGTAGCAGTGGGAGACAATTCACTTTTTCACATTTCTGTTATTAATTAATTCATTAAATTCATATTTATCTTTCTCCTACATATAACCCAAAGCAGTTAGGACCTATATTAAGAGAGAGAGAGAAAAGCTAACATAACATTACAAAAATATTAAACAACCAATATAAAGATAATTATGGAATAATTGCAAATACATAAAGCACACATTATGTGTTAAAGGGCATGGCACACTGCAACAAGCTAAAGCCTGAAGTGCGACTTGAATAATAGGTGTGCCACTACCTGCCAGCAAAAAAAAAAAGAGCAGAGCAGAGCAGAGCAGAGAGGGTCAGTTGAGGTCTATATTACAGAAATTATATTGAATCAGTGGAATTTTGAGTACTTGCAAAAATATTGAACTGTTTTATATTTGCTTGTTTTTCTCATTTAAAAAATATGATGGAATATATTTCTATTAAACTCCCTGACCTCCTTATCTATAAATTGTTATTTTGTAGGGCTATGCAAGATTATTGCTAGCCCTCATAAGTTGGATCAAATTAGTTGAATTCATACATATGATGCGACATCTGACACCTGGGCATGGCCCACACCAACATCTTTAGAACTGAAACTTGTCCAATATTTTTCATTTGAATTTTGAAAACACCAGAAGCTTCCTAGTCAGTTTCATTTTCAGCACAAGCAAGCAAAGAAAAGCCAAAAAGACTGCAATTTCTCTTGAAATTAATGGCTTCTTGCCATTAGCAGAGGGAAGCAGAAGGGAGAAAGCAGAATTCACTGGGAAAGAGACTGAGAAAGCTTAGAATTCTGGGAAATGTAGTTTGCAAAGGTGAGGAGCCCTATATCACAGAATTCAAAAGATCCTGCCCTGAAGTACATTTCCTAAAATTCTGCTCAGCATCAGAAAGCACCAATCGGGATAGGGGAGAGATTTGTCCCTCTATACCAGATTTCCAATACCAGTTGGAGCTTCCGAACAGTCTTCAAAGGCAACCCCACGTAGAGTGTATTGCAGTAATTTAATCGGGATAGAACTTCCACCAAATTCACACAACACTGCTACATTCATTTCATCCTGTCCTTCAATCTTAAGTACTGCAATTAAGATGCCAATTGAGAATGGTAAGTCCTTGTCATCTTAGGTATTATCCAGTAGGGCTTGCCCTTTTAAC
The DNA here is from genome assembly GCF_037176765.1 of Anolis sagrei. NCBI lineage: Eukaryota > Metazoa > Chordata > Lepidosauria > Squamata > Anolidae > Anolis > Anolis sagrei. Next base: position 248,526,971 of record NC_090022.1, on the reverse strand, counting down.
TCCCTGAAAAATAAGTAGCAGGAAGTATATCTTTTTATGCTTTTTGCTGTGAGGAATGCTAGTTTAAATGAATTCAGGAGATGGGAAAAACAATAATCAAGACAAATTTCTTTTAAATTGCCATTGGTCTCTTCTTAAAGATTAATTCTGTGCAGTTTGAGACATGGTGAAAAGGAGAGATTACAATTTCATTGGTAATGATCTTGCCACTATATTATTTTCTTCTTTGTAATTGTAAAGGGTAAACAGCCCAAGTCATGCTGTCTACAATCATTACTGTTTTCTGCCACTGCCGTCCTGTTGGGTAAGGCAAGACACTAAGCTCTACTTCTTGTTAAGGTATGTCTGAGTTGGTGAAATGTATTGGAAATTCATCCTGTTTCCATCTCATGAACACAACTCCAAATTGTGAGCAAGCTTTTGAAATTCTTGCATCTCCATCAGGCAAGATCTTAAAAAACATGGCTATGCGAAGGTTCATTTATTATTTATTGTTCATTCGAGTTTATAGAAAAGTTCTTCATAAATTGGCCATAAAAGATATAGGACTCTTCCCATTGATCTCTAGCAAGGTACAGTGTATACATGTCATAGAAGTAAGGACCACTGAGGCTCATGACAATTACTCACAGGTAAATGCAGCCACAATTTATATGTAATATGTTAATTATCTTGTTGGAAGACTATTGGAAGATACATGCAAGCACACAAATATAAAGATAGCATTCAGTTTAGGTTTGTTATTTTATACACAACAGCTGAAATATCTTTGCAAATGTTTGCAACACATGGCAGAATAACTTTGCTTTTCAAAGTTCTTTGGTCAAAAAGAATCCACAGAGTTTTCGTTTTTAAACTCTATTGAGTATTGTAATACAATTAATGGAGTATGAAGAGAAATTGTGGTGATTGCTATTGACCTGTGGTATTACAGCAGAGGTAATGTAGAGATTCAGTTAATTTCATTTGTGAAACGTTAGATGATATGCAATCAGGTATGTTCCCAGTGACTGAAGTGATATATCTTAGATCTTAGCTTCTTATCCAAAATTAGCCCGCAAAAATTATTGTGCCAAAGGTTTATAGGGCCAGATAGCCTGAAACATTCTGCCTACTGTTTTTTTCTCTCTCTCTGGTGATATGTATCTTCTTCCCAAGGTGCTATACACTTTGGTAGGCTATACAGGGCAAGACTGGCAACCAGGTGATCCAATCTCATTGGCTGTGTGGATTTCACTATGTCAAGTATTCCAGCATATAAGCAACTGCTCATGTGAGTCCTAGGCACTCACTGAGGGCCCTTCCAGGCAGGCCCAAAACATGGGACCTGTCTTGCTTTTACCTGAGGCATCCAAACGATACCTCAGATAAAAGCAAATTAATGCAGAGAAAATGGGTTTTCCCAGTTTACTCCACATTAATTAAACACCTGGAAAGATCCAGATATTAAACTAAGGTCTGGATTTTTCCAGGTGTGGGCCCTGTGGAGGTTGACTCCCACGACTGCTTACGCAGTCCCAAGGGTCAATCCCCACAGCCACCCTGGTTCTTAGGTTCCTCGAGCCAGAAGGAGTAGGAAGGCACCCACCCCCTCATCCCCCCCCCCCAAAAAAAACTTACCAGAGGGACCTCCTCCCCTCTCCCACCTCCTGAAACATCATTTTCAAGTGTTAGGAGTACTAGATTTGGTGTGTGTGTGTGTGTGGCTGCACTACCAACAAGCTCCTCCAGTAATTTTTTTTGAGGTGGGGGGGAGATGGGGATGGCTGTATGCCATACTGGATCAATCTTTGGTTAACCTGGGATGGCATCTAGCCACCCCACAAGGAAAAGCCTGGATTGTGGGAGGGGGTGGGGAATGAAACTTGGGAGGAAGCAGGTTGTTTAAAACTGCTTCGTCCTGGGTTTTTGGGCAGTGTAGAAGGGCTCTGACTGAGCATCATCCCATCAACCTTCCTTGTATTGTTGCTTGTTACAGTACTGTATTTATATGTTCACTATTTCTGCTTCCTATACTGTCACAGTTTTGTGGAACAGTTGGCTTGGATTCTGGATCCAGGACATGAATTAGCAGTGCCTCTTGGTGCTGGGTTTCCTTATGGGACCTGAGTGTGGATAGTTTAGGTAGATCTGGCCCCAACCTTGAAGACAGCCAACTTTATGGCATTCCCTTATGGGAAGGGAAACTATCACTGGAGGGCTTAGGCTGACATGGTTCACTTTCTGCTATACTGAGGATTCCAACAGAAGGCCCGAGGATCAGGATTGTCTATCAACAGGTAGGTTGGTTGTTGTCTGGATCTAGGACACACGTTTTAGGGCCAACTCTATTTATAACTGTAACAAATAAATTTGTGGCTGTTTTATTCCATATTATACATGTTTGATTTTTTTTTTTTGTATTTAGGAGAGGAATCTGCACTTTATATGCAACAAGGACTGAATGTTGTCCAGTTTATCAACTTTTAGCATATTGGAAGGCCCAAATGAGTGGTCCTGCTGAAATTTTAATTTGAATTAGAAGCCATTAGATAAAACCTATGCAGAATTTTCCCTATTGTACTAGTCACAGTTTAATGGGCAAAAATGCCAGTTGTGCTCACAAATATACATGCTCAAATCCAGCAGAATACATGTATAAATCAGGTGACTGTTAAAGCAACAGACAGTAAACCAAGTCCTCCAAAAAAGAACTACTAAATTGACTTTAGGGACACATTTTCCTAAGAATTTGCAGTCAGTTATCTGACTTACTTAGCTCTGGTTTATTTTTATTGAAGTGAGACCTCTGCTGTTCTATATTGACACATTAACTACATAGAATGTCGGAACCCAGATGCCTTAAAGAGCCAGACACAGGAGTATAGTCCAAATAATAGTTTATTGAAACAAAGCAAACAGGACTCAGAAACACTTGCTTCAGTGCCTCTGGTCAAAACTTAAAGTTTGCAGCAATTTGCAGCTTGAAAAACAAACTTAGAAAATAAACCGGATTAAACTGGCAAAAAATTCGGATTAAATAAGAGTTCTTCCAAAACGCACCAAAATCACACAGTTTGAAGATAACAAGCAAACAACGAGCCGTGAAGAGAAGCCGTCGTCCAGAAGCAGTCCAAAGTCGAAGAATCCTAGTTGAAAGTTCCAACGTCCAAAAGGCAACGTCATTGTCAAAAACAGTCCAAAGTCAAGGAGAGGGGAGATCTGCACTTATGAGAATCCAAGCTGGTCAGTACACAAAGTAAACAGCAACCTGCAGATCCAGGACCCAAGCCCAAGAAGAAAGCGGCAGTGACAAAAACCCAAGGCACAAAACCAACACTTTGCCTACTGCAAAGTTCTATCACTCCAGTGCCTTCATTTATCTTACAGCTCATCATCCGATGATGAGCTGCCCTCCACCCCATCCTCATCACTATCAGCTGGATTAGCCTCTACAGTTTAACGCCAACGCCCATCCCTCCAACTCTTCCACCTTTTGTCAAGACTTAGGTCTCCCCATGAATCCATGGGATCCCCAGATTTCCAATCCTTGTGTTTTTAATGCTGAAGTTGCACAATAGTACTAAAATAAATATAATAAAAATTAAGAAACTAAAGTACTGTATAAAGTACAGGGTTATGAGGGTATATGGTGGTACAATCATGGGATCACAGAATGAGGAATTGGAGCACTAGTGCTCTTGAAGAGAGGTGCAATACTGAAGGTGCGCAACCCAATATGTATTCATTATCTATGATAATGTGCCTGTAAAAGAATAGCGGGTTGGTCTAATAAAGTCCCAAGCTCTTCCCTTTCCCTTTTGCAAGCTTTAGGATTGGAAAAATGAAAGAATTCCAAGGATTGGGACTCAGAAATGGAACAACTTGGGACTGTATAAGAAAAAAAAAACAACAACTCGCAGATCAAAACCTTATTACAGTATTGCTGGGTCATGAATTTGAAGGCATTGCTGTCTCTTTTGCAATAATTTATCCCGCAAAAATACCCAGAGCTGTTTTTACAGTTTCTTATTGCCTGGAGAAGAACATGCTTTATCTTCAAGGCAGATTTAAAGATTACTGGACCATTTTCCTGGATGTATGAGTAAAAAATTCCTTTGGAAACATTTGGTACGGTGTACCATCAACAGGCACTATGTAATCTAATTATCAGAGAGTTTGTGAGGATTATGTGTATACACTTGGCATTTGAAGATGTAATAATATTTCATCTTCAAAATTGTTTACAATTAACAAATAAATGTAACACAAAATATTCCTTGACACAAGCATATATTGCAATAAATCATTTAAAATAAAATATTCAGTTTTTGCCGGGCAGAGGGACATTGCCAATTACTCAGAAGAAAATGATGCCAGTTATTTTATTTCCTTTAATTAAAGCAATTCAGATTCTGTGTTTGCAAACCAGTCTACCAATCCACTGCAAAATTGTTTCTGTGGAAAGTCAATTTCTCTGCCATCTCTGTGGAGCCTTTGAAATTTAAATTCCAAGCACAGAGCTTCAATAGTACCATTTCTTACTGGACAGTTTAAATATATCTTATTTGTACTTCTGGTGGGGTGGGGAAGCATAATCGATAGAAAGTTGCTCTGTTGTCAAATAAGGAGAAGTAAATTAATTTTGCCTTTGAATTATGTGTGGTTGAATTATACAAGTAAGTGTTGGCAACATTCTTTTTTTAATTAATGTTTTGTCAGATCATCAATCTTACTTTCTCCCTGTATACTAATACTCCATTTTTCCCATATTTACTTTTTTAAAAATCCACCTCTTCCTCTTTAAGAGGAATTCTCATCTAGTTTATTAAGATGTTTTTAAATAGCATAATAAAGTCATTCCTTAGGGGTGGGAATGTGGCTCAACACAATTTAATAATCATAAAAAACTAGCACAGTATATAGAAGGCAGGATGGAGAGATTATTTTACAAAGCACAGCAGAGGCCTATGACTGGTATAAAGGATTTCATAAGTGATGTGGTATGAATAACGTGCCCAGTATGATAAAAAACCTTTTGGATTGCAACCCTCTACCCTTTGAGGCACATTTTTCCATTAAGAATATAGAAGCAGATGATTATCTCTGACCTTTTATCACTGAACTGGATAAGTACTGTTTCTACCTTCTAGACAGATAGCTTGACCATCATAGGGATTTGATTTTCATATGGCAGCGGTTCTTAGCAAGGCTAAATTATATCATGGTTGAGCAACTTACTGAGGTCTCTGATATATTTTTGAGCTGCTAACTCATGAGGTTAGGTAGACCAGAACTAAACTAAATCAAAGTCACACAAAATTGGTGGTGAAACCAGAAAATAACACTAGTCCTTTCAAACATAGCACTCAGCAGTTTATCAGAATGGTTCCCAGCATACAAGCATAATAGAGTGGATATAGAATAGGGTAAAGTTTGCTAGGCGTTGACTTTGATTGCAAGTGATAGCATACCAATGAAATATTTCCAGTTTCAATAAATCAGCAGAAAGTTTACTTATGTTCTCGAGTTTCATGAAAAAACAGAAGAATAGCTGGATAAATTGTATTTAATTTAATGTATTGTCGAAGGCTTTCATGGCCGGAATCACTCAGTTCTTGTGGGGTTTTTTGGGCTATATGGCCATGTTCTAGAGGCATTTCTCCTGACGTTTCGCCTGCATCTATGGCAGGCACCCTCAGAGGTGAGGTCCTCACCTCTATATGGCCATGTTCTAGAGGCATTTTTCCTGACGTTTCGCCTGCATCTATGGCAGGCATCCTCAGAGGTGAGCTCAGAGGTCCTCACCTCTGAGGATGCCTGCCATAGATGCAGGCGAAACGTCAGGAGAAATGCCTCTAGAACATGGCCATATAGCCCGAAAAAACCCACAAGAACTGAGTGTATTTAATTTAGTTTCCTTGGTTTATTTGTTTTCTTCAAAGTGTGTGTCACAGCCCAGCCCAAATTAGGCATTTTAATGTCTTATTGATTTCACAGGGAAAGATTTAAGGTAAAATAATTCTTGGGGACGTGCTTATAAGACCAAAAGAAAAATATATAGAGAAGTAAGGCACCGGGTGTAGTTATGGAATTATTTTAAATAGGAGCTTCTAGCAATGAAGTCCTCCCACATCAGCTCTCAGGTCTTGATGCAAACCTGAAGGTAGTTATTATGGTTGACAATGTTAGCTTATAGGGAAATTGTGTTTGGAATCTGCTATCTTCAGTGAAGAGTGAATTATTACAGTTAATTCCATATATCTATAGAAAAGAGAAAATGATGTGATATGTTGCCATTGGCTACCTGCTTAGGAGAAAATAGATTAAGTATGTGGGAGAACTTTTGCTCATGGTAAGGAGCAACAAGGTAGATAAGAAAAAAGAGGGAGCACACTAGGAAACCATAATAATTACCTATCTATACCTCTGTTGCTTCCTTTAGATACATAGACAACTGGTTTATGCAACTTGAGAGCCAGAATGATATGTTTAAGCATTGGATAATTACTCTGAAGACCAGAGTTTGATTCCCTGCCCAGTCATAGAAATCCACAAGGAAGGTACAGGTAAACCATCTCTGAACAAATCTTGCCAAGAAAATTCTGGGATTGGTTTGCCTTAGGGTAAAAATAAGTTGGGAATAACTTGGAAGGCACACAACAAAAACCTTGCTTATCAAGGTTGCATATTTTCCCACTACTAACACATGAATTCCAGTAAAATTCTAGCTCTGTGTCTGCTCTTTAGTTTAAGTTGCCACATCATGTTATGTCTTCCTGATTTCTGCCTTGAGTATTGGCTGTGTTTCTACTTTTCCTCTTTATAATGTTTCTTTGCCTGTTTTAGAATCCAGGGTATTCTGTTTTGAACCATGATATGCACTGGACAACATATGATGGATGCCATTTATGACTAGTTATTGATCGACATTGTATAGACTTAGGGAAAGACTTGGAGGAAAATATTTTATGGAAAAATGGGAATACTTATGGAAAAGAGGTTTTAATAAATATTTAGTAGCTGGATCCATCAGAGAAAATATGTATAAAATGTTTTATGGAAGTTATATAACTCCTGAGATGATAGCTAAAATAGATGAATCCCACTGGTGTGGGGGGATGTTGGAGATATAAACTGCAGAAAGGTGCTTTCTTTCATGTTTGCTATACTTGTAGGCTGGTAAAAATTTCATTGAAGAAACAAATAAAATGATTACTAAAAAGGTTAAGAAAAACCCAGAAACATGTCTCCTAGGTTTATTTTGTGAAAGAAAAGGTAAAGAAGATGTAGAAATGGGTCAATACAGTATTGTTGTTGCAAGGTTATAATAGCAAAATCATAGAAAGGGGAAAAAGAGTTACTTATAAAGGACTGGAAAGGAAAATTATTAGATTATATCCAAATGGCCAAGCTCTCCTATGGTATTCAGGGAGTAAATAAAGAAGATTTTGTTAGAAATGGAGGCTTGAATTTAATAATAATAATAATAATAATAATAATAATAATAATAATAACTTTTTAAAAAATATATATTTTTATTGAGTTTTCTGTTACATAATTTAAAAAAACAAGGGGAGAAAAGGGAGGAAGGAAAGGGTGAATAGTGCAAGGGAAGGGGGATGAAAGGGAAAGGGGAAAAGGCGGAGAAGGGGCAGGACACTAGGGCAGGAAAGAGATGGGGAAAAAGAAGGAAAGGGAAAGAGAAAAGAAAAAAAAGTTGCAGGTCTTCGTGGCTTCCTGAGTATGTTGGTGGAGGTGTTCTCCTTTTCTCTATCTTCTGTTCCTTTCATCTGTCTTAGGCTTCTCTCTTTCCTTCTTCCTAGAGGTATTCACTTTTATTTAAACTATTGTCTTATATTTTATCTCCTTTAAGTAGACAGTGATTTTTCCCCAATTTGTCTCTTGTGTCGGATTATCCTTACTTCTGGATATTAAAAATGTAAGTCTGTCCATATTTCTAATGTCATACACCTTCTGTAGCCATTCTTCTAATTCTGGTATTTCTTCTTTCTTCCATAATTTTGCATAGCACATCCTCGCCGCTGTTGTTAGTAAGAATAGTAGTTTGTCAGTATTTTTTTTTTCCATTTTTGATGTTGTCATTCCTAAAAGGAATATTTCTGGTTTTAGTTGGATATTTATACCTAACATCTTTTGCATTATTTCATGTTTTTTTTTCCAATACGCCTTTGCCTTGTCACATGTCCACCACATGTGAAACAAGGTGCCTTCCTTCTTTCTACATTTCCAACAGCTTGTGTTGACGTTACTATAACATTTGCCTAATTTGTACGGTGTCATGTACCATCTATGTGCCATTTTTAACCAATTTTCCTTAAGATCTGTTGCATACGTGTATTTTAATTTCTTTGTCCAGATTTCTTTCCATTCCTCTATTTTTATGTTTCTTCCAATATTTTCTTTCCATCTCTTCATATATTCCTTTTCTTCATTCGGGTCCTTGTTCCATTCTCTTAGTTTTTTATATATCTTTGTTATTATTTTTTTCCCCGTCTGCATTATAGTGTCCCAGAATGTTGTTTGATCTTCAAAACCAATCTTTTCGTCTTTTTTGAAACTTTCTTTTATCTGCCCAAATTGAAACCATGACATTTTCCTGTTGATTTCCTTCATCTCTTGCTGGGTTTTCAGGACTATTTTCCCTTTTTCTTTTTTCACTAATTCTTTATATTTCGGCCAATCGTTCCATCCTAATTCCCTTCTTTGTACAGCTTCCAGCGGTGATATCCACATTGGAGTTTTCTCGCAGATTTTTTTCTTATATTTTTCCCATATTTTGTATATAGCCGATCGTATAAAATGATTTCCAAATTTCTTTTCTTTTTGACTCCTTCGTACCACAAATATTGGTGCCATCCTGCTCTTAAGTCTATTCCTTCTAGATTCAATAATTTTTCATTTTCTAATTTTGACCATTCCCGTATCCACATTAATGCGCTTGCTTCAAAATATATCTTGAAATCTGGTACTCCCATGCCACCTCTTTTTCTTTCCTCAATCATATTCTTTAGTCTTATTCTTGGTTTTTTCTTTTGCCATATAAAATTCGTCATATCTTTATTCCATTCTTTCAGCAATTTTTGATTTCTTATTATTGGCAAATTTTGGAAGAGGAAAACCATTTTTGGTAATATTTTCATCTTTTCAAACAATAAAAGAGGACCAAGCAGGTTTCCTACCCAAAAGAAACCAAAACCAAAATGTGAGAACAATTGTGGACTTAATTGAATATTATGAAATTAAAAATCAAAAGAAAGCGATGTTATTGGCCATTGATGCGGAAAAGGTGTTCGACAATGTAAATTGGAATTTCCTGAAATTTTTAATGAAAGAAATGGATATTGGTTACTACTTTGAAAATATAATAAATGCCATCTATGAGAAACAAGAAGCAAAAATACTGATAAACGGATATGAAACAGAAAGCTTAGAAATCCAAAAAGGAACGAGACAGGGTTGCCCATTGTCGCCTTTGCTATTTATATTAACCTTAGAGGTCCTAATGGACAAAATAAGAGAGGAGAAAGAACTGAAGGGTACGAAAATACAAGGAAAAGAATATAAAATCAAAGCATTCGCTGATGATCTAATTTGCATTATAGAGGACCCCCTGGAAAGATTAGGAAAATGGTTAACAACAATAGGAGAATTTGGATCAGTAGCAGGATTCAAAATAAATATAGAAAAGACGAAAGCATTGACGAAGAACATACCAGCCAAGAAACAGAAGAAGATAGAGGAAGTATGGAAGATAAAAATCGTGCAAAAACTAAAATACCTAGGGATTATATTGACAACAAAAAACCTGCATTTGCTACAAAACAATTCTACAGAAACATGGAATAAAATAAGAAAAGATATGGAAAATTGGAAAAGTCTAAATTTAAGTCTATTAGGGAGGATAGCAACAACAATAATAATAACTTTAGTTATACCCCGCCACCATCTCCCCAAAGGGACTCGAGGCGGCTTACATGAGGCCAAGTCCAACAAATACATCAGTACAGCAACAAAGCAATCAAGCAAATAAAACAATGCAAATAATATAACTAACATATAAGCAGCAACACACAAGAGATTTAAAACAGTATGGCTGGGCCAGATGTAATAAATTAAAAATTTTAAAAGCACTGGGCGTGCACAGAGTAAAGTAGGTCTAGACAGGGGGATTTTAGAGAATGATATAGGGAGATTAATCCAGCGGGTAGATAAAGTGCTTCAGATGACATATAGTAGAAAATTGGTCAGATGAGGGCCATTATTTCCTTTATTTGGGGAAGGCACATTGGAACAGTCACATTTTCAAGCTCCTCCTAATATTTAGAAAAGAAGATAAATGCAGACTTTAAATTAGATGCATGAGGAATTTATTAATATAAAGATAAGGGTTGTTTTTTCAATGAAATATTACTTTTACACTGACTGGTGTCAGAAGTAATAGGTTCATGGGTGGGGGAGTGGGTGAGTTCAGTGGACAGATGTACCTGTATTATGGGTATCTGAATTTTTCTTTCTCTTTCTTTTGCATTCTGTATACCACCTTTACACAAGAAAAAATATTTTTAAAATACATTCTATAGACAAAGCAGGAAGCTATAAACAGTTACGGTTTTCTCTCAAATAGCATTTGTCAATTCCTCACATATTATGATATAACATTTTTATTTGTGCTTTCACCTAAATTCAGGTTATGTCACATTAGCCTTAAACAGAATCCACAGTGTCAATATTAAGGATTAGTTAAACATTAAGCAGAGACTTAAGTGTGTGTGGTTTAAGGTCCAAGTGAAATTGATGTGTATAGTATTGACAGCAGAGTAGATTGGTTACAATAAGCAGTGAAAGATGTTATTAGATGTTTGAATAAAGCCACATAATCTTTCATCATATAATCAATATTCAAATAGTTAAAGTGAAATTTTTAAAGAATGACTATTATAAATTAATCTTGCACACATAAATTATTATTTTTATCAGATTTGTGAAAAATCCATATATCAAACTGAATAAACATTAGGGAGCTTAAAAAGGGAAAGGAAACCAATTATTTAAAAACTAATTTGTATAGAAGCATGTCCTGTTCAAGTTAATCTGTAGTCAACTACATAGGCAGCCTAGAGATTAATAAATCACATATGTAATTCTAAGTATTTTATTTTAAAATTCATCTTGAAAACTTCAGTTAGAATGTATAGAACAAAGCTGTATTATTTTTGCTTTCACACTTTTTTAAAAAGAAAAGACAACATTAAATATACAAATTTGAATAAACAGTGTAGCCACCATAATCAATAATGTAGCAATTTGCTTGCCAATCTCCGAATAACGAGACCACACACCAGTATTTGGGTTTAAATATGGGCAACTTTTATTAATTGTTACCTATTAAAACTTTGACTGGATCTAAAACTATGGATCCTTAACTTGGTGGCAAAACTGAGGTAGCGTCCCCGCCCGGCCTACCCTCGGCTAGTTAGGGTGAAATATCCATAGTCCCCAGGGAACCTAATCCAGGCAATCTCTAAGGGAAATGTGTGGGAGAAGTCCCTCTCGGGGTATCTGTGACCCGACTCTCCCCATTCCTAGGCCATTAGAATTCCTCTCACCTCATCAAATTGAACCGTAGGTAAGTGTTTTTTAGTCAATGGCCTTAACCTCTGAAGGGGGTGTGTTGGGCGTATACCAAATTTTAGCTTTTCCTAACAGTTTACCGTGATCACCTATTTAATGACACACTATCCCAATTTGCCCGTGACAGTATAGGATAGGTGAAAAAACCCTCTTAGAGCGTAAGATGGGAAAAAATTCTTACACGGCCCCTTAACGGCAAGCCTAATATACTGTTTAATGGGCGGGAGTGGTGGGTCGACACTTGGCTCCAGAATGAAGAAAAGGGGGCGGGCCAGGCAGAGGGCCTGGCTCCACCCCCTTTGAAATAGTTCCAACCAGAACTAATTTGTTCTCTCCTCGGGGAAGTGAGGCAAACTTCTCTCCAAACCTAGCGCACCAGGTTGGGAAAGGTTTTTGCCAGCCAACCCCCAAATAACGAGACCACACACCAGTATTTGGGTTTAAATATGGGCAAATTTTGTTAATTGTTACCTATTAAAACTTTGACTGGATCTAAAACTATGGATCCTGATCTTGGTGGCAAAATTGAAGTAGCGTCCTCGCCCGGCCTACCCTCGGCTAGTTACGGCAAAATATCCATGGTCCCCAGGGAACCTAATCCAGGTAACCTCTAAGGGAAATGTGTGGGAGAAGTACCTCTCGGGGTATCTGTGACCCGACTCTCCCCATTCCTAGGCCATTAGAATTCCCCTCACCTCATCAAATTGAACCTTAGGTGAGTGTTTTTAGTCAATGGCTTTCACCCCTGAAGCGGGGTGTCTTGAGCGTATACCAAATTTTAGCTTTTCCTAGCTGTTTACCGCCACAGATTGGGGGCAGATGTCTATTTTGCCCCACCAAGTTCAACTACAAGGCCCCAAAACCGGCCTGTAACTTGTCCAACATTGTTGGCCAACACCAAGAGATGGATGCCATCTGTCCTGTAACATTTAAGATTTAGTGGTAAACACTGTGCTGCCCGCAAGGCCCTTCACCTCGGTCCATGCCATGTACATGGCCCAGTTTAACCATGTTCGGACATCACTCCCTCCATGCCATCCAAGGTGTGGTATCATTGATCTGAACAGAGGGATTAACATTATCAAATCAAGGCTCTCATCCTCTCATCCAATGGTCAACACAACGAAGCCCCAAATGTTGGCCACAAAACCTCTTCAGGCTTTGTCACTGCCCAGTGGGCATAACTGACACCCCCAAAAAGCAAAAGAAAAAAGGGGGGAGATCTACCTTCATGTCAGCGCACTGGTTGTTGAAATAAAATTGTTGTTATAAAAACAGGGTGAACTTAACCCTTAATTGTATTTGACTTTAGGCAACCCTGTTTAAAAACGGATATGTTCTGAATTGAAGTGCCATAATGGGCAACTTGAAAAACTGGTGGTCATTGACAGAAAAAGATTTTTTTTTCATTTGTGACATATCATGGTAATAAACAAACAGCGTGTAGCAGGAAAAACACTCCCCCCCCCCCCAGTGGATTATTGTATCTCAACTCTAAGTGTTTAGGGGTCTCATCACAAATCAACAGCTTGATGTGGGAACCCTTGCCCCTTGGTATTTAGGGGGTTTAAACAATGATCTTTAATGTTTGGAGTTTAGCTCAACCTTTGTCAAAACGAGTTATTAGAAAAATCATTATTTGGTATGTCAACATGTCACTTATTTTTAAAGCATCATGGCTGTCATGCGTGTCTGGCCAATATAAAAATCTTAATTTGGCCAAATCAATTGAGGTAATAGTCTCTTAGTCTTACAATATAAATCAGAGCAACCAGCTCCCATGGGGGGGGGGGGGGTGCAACATGTCCAAACGTGACATTAATAATTAAATAAACTCTTATATCACTGTAAGTTTATATACATATATATATATATATATATATATATATATATATATATAAGCTCGGTGATAAGGATAACACTTTTGTTTTATTATTTGGCATTGAGATCTGACGACCATGTAGGACAGCTACCAGCAAGTATGTTGGACAAGAGATCTTTTAGCAGTTGTCCAGCCCCCAATTTAAATGTCAGACACAGGTGTTTTATTGTGAAACAATGCAGCGCGTAGCATCATATATATTTGCTATCATGTGAAATTGGGACCATAGGATTGTGGAGAGTTTATCTATAGCTGAATTATCACACTGCATTGAACAGTGGGGTTAATCCAACTCTTGGCCCATAACGCCAGGGCCTCTCAGGTGGAAGAATTCGAGGAGAGTTGAATATAATTAATAGCTAAGATGAGTCTCTGTGGTAGCCAGTTTTAATTCACCATCAGCCACTGAAATAGACCCCCAAGCCCAATGGTCGGGAGCATCAGGGAGTGACTGTAAATATATTTGGCAGCAAGCCCTGTCCCAAATTAAGAGATGTTGATTTCGGTAACTCAGGCAACCAGCAGGTCAGCTCTATGAGAGGCTTTGTCCTGCTATCATAATGGGCTGACCATGTGTGTGAAAAGGGGAGGTCACCAACAATGAATAGAAAACTGACCTGGCACAACCATTTTAGAGAGAAATGTAATGTCTGTTTAATTTAGAAACCACCCATGGTGGGCTTCAGCTATGACTAGCTTTTAAGTTCACCACCTATAGGGAGGCAACTTAAACTAGTGGTGGATCATGTCAATCAGTATATTTGGAAATATACATATTATCATCCTTGATACAAATTTATGTTTGCTACCATTTTGGTTATATGGCTTGATTGCCAAATGAGATATTTAAGAGCCAATTCAGCTACTCCCAATATCTATTAAAAATGGGGACCTTTGGTTTCAGTTACTGACCTGGCACATAGCCTCCCCGGGCAGGAAACAAAAAATGGGGTAAGCCGAGGGAAGAGGAAAATAGAGGTGTGGGGGAGCAAGGATCCAAACCTCTCCTGGAATGAACCCGGGACCAAAACAGACCCCAACCCCAGGTTGGCTGCCGGCGGCAGCAGCAGAAAAACTGTTGTGGCTCAGTTTGATTCTGAGTCTGAACCTGAACTCTGTGGGTATCGTGAACCAGAGTTTGAAGAGGATGGTGGGATTCAGATTTCTGGGCCTGTGTCTGTGCCTGGCTCAGACAATGCAGCAGGAGAGACAACAAGTCGGTTCTCAAAGGGAAAGAATGCCAGTGACCTAGATAACAGGCAGGTGGAGTTGTCTTCACCTGCTCAGCCTCCCGACGGTAATTTGGTCCAGCTGGACCAAACTGATAAGGAGAGCACTGAAGATAGTGAATTAATGAGAAGGCAAGAACGCTTAGATTGGAGGATCAGGAGTTCTCGCTTAGTAAGAAAGAAGCCAAGTCTGTCAAAGGTCAGCGCAATGCCTAAGGGTATTTAGGGTATTTAGGTCTCTGACTGACAAAGAGAAATTGTCAGTTCAACGTGGCTCTTTCCGTGCAAGCTTCTATGGATTAACCTTGGCTTTAAGCAGCACACTTTTGGCTTCCTGAATCTGAGATTTTGGATCCTGTGTTTCACTGTTTTACCATGGACTCCTGTTTGATCATTGCCTAAAAGATTATGCTTCATGTTTTTGCCTTTGGATCTTGAGAACTGTGTTTTTGCATTTAACCTTTGTCTTTGGAACTTTGCATTGCTTACTCTATGTTTTGACTTTGTTTTTCCTCAATAAACTACAAAATCTACAGCTCCGGTGTGGGAGCAAGGTGAAGCCTATTCTGAGTTGCAACAAAAACCACCCAGGGAGGGGGGAAAGGAGAAGTGGGGCTTATCATTCTGTAGCATGAAGCCATGTTACAAGTTGTGTCAAACAGGCTCATCCATTAGGTGTAGGGTTGAATGACCACTTCAAGTCACTTGCTGAAAATGGTGAACTGCACTGTCTCCCTAAGAAAGGCCTTACTGCCATTGTTCTGGAAAGTTTCTATCTACACTGCCATATAATGCAGTTTGAGACTGCATTATAATGTCAATGTAGACTCGTTGACCATATAATGGTCTGCACTATATGGGGTCTATACCAGGAATGGACAAACTTTGGCCCTCCAGAGGTTGTGGACTTCAACTCCCACAATTCCTAACAGCCAGTAAGATGGCTGGGATTTCTGGGAGTTGAAGTCCAAAATACCTGGAGGGCTGAGGTTTGCCCATGCCTGGTCTATATAGTGAAAACTGCATCATATGGCAGTGGAGATGGGGCTCAAATGAGGGAAGGAGAAAGGCAAGTGGGCAAGGCAGTGGAAGGAGTAGGGAGGGAAAGGAAGAGAAGATACTAAGCAAATGGGGTATGGAAGAAAATGAACAGAGAGGAGTAGGCAGCAGTATGATGGCTGCAGCATTGGTAATACATTCCGTCTTGTTTCAGGCATGGGAAGAGTTTGATAGCAAAGAAAAAAAGCCAGATATCACAATATGTTGTAATTGATGAGAAACGATTCCAGCAAGTTATTGAAAGCAAATTACTTTTTCTTTTTTTTAATATACATTTTATTGTGTAACGGTGATATATACAATGTAAAAGAAAATAAAGGAAATGCATTGAATATGTATAATACAAATACATCTGGCCACTACACTCACTCCCCCACACTCATGAACCACCACCCGTGACTTCCAGCACCAGTCAATGTTAAACTAATATCTGATTGAAATCTACCCTTATCTTTATATTAATAACTTCTACTTGCTGCAGTTTTAAAATCTACCTTTGTTTTCCTTTCTAGATATTCAAGTTGAAGCCTCCATATTTTTAAAAAACTTCTTCATTATTCCCTTCTCTAATGCCATTGAACAGCTGGCATTAGAGTTTTCTTTCTTGAGCAGTTCCTGGGTAGATTTTGGAGTTGACTTGGTTGGACTGCCAGCCAACAGAGTTCTGTGGTTTGTTCTTGGGTTTTCTGTAGAATTGGACAGAAGGAATTATTTCTTCCCTTGCACAACACCAAAAAAAGTGACTAAGGGTTAATTGGACCATTTAGCTTCTTCTATAAGTCACAGCCAGCAAGATATTTGGAGGTTAGAGAGGGTAGAGTTTTATGAAGCTCTTCAAAACCATGAGGCTCTGAAAGGTAAGACTGTTATCTTAACAGTTTTCTTCTAACTTACTAGCTGGTGAGAAATTGGGACAAGGCACACCATCGGACTTAGAAGTATTACACTCTTAGATAGGTTCATACCTTCAGGGATACAGGAAAGCATATCTAGAAGCTGTTGGTTGGCTCCTATGATTTAGCCCTAGAAAGGCTCATCCATTCATATGAAAAGTCAGACATATTACTGTATCTTTTAACCTGTCACAAGAAGAGTTGCATTTTAAATAAAATTCCATTTAGGAGAGGGCAAAAAGAGACAGCACTTAAGTAAAACATACACTGCACTTGGACTCTAAACTCTTTTCACTTGACAGACCTTGTGTCAAGTGAAATCAATGGGATTGGAGCAATATTTATTTGGTCAGAAGGCTGCAAAGCCTACATAATCCCAAAGAAGGATCTAAAAACTCAGTCTGAATCCCATGTGGGTACAATTGTAGAAATGGGAAAGACTCAGTACATACTTCAAAGGATCAATAGAGAGGGATTTCTCCATCTGGCCTTTAGAGTATATAATACACAGTCACATAAGGTTGTAGGCATCTTAGCACCCTAACTGTCCATGCACTACTACATACACTGATCATCTCCTTGGTGTTTTTGGTATTCAAGAAAGTTTTTAATAATCAAAATCCGGCTGGGAGAAGGTAGAAAAAGGAGACCATTGCACATTAAGCTTTTCCATATGTTTGGTCTTCACCATCACAGGAGTGGATCATAGTTGACTTTAAAGCTGCAGCACTTTATAATGGCAAAAAACGTAAGCATCTGCTCTATATTTGTGAGCAATTGTTTACATATTTTAGCTTTGGCGTAGTTATATGCTGCATCAATCTAAGTACATTTGTATTTTTGAATGGAGAATTATGTAGTATTGTTCTGAAACTGACGGATTCGTTGATGTCAAATTAGTGTTGCTAAAAGCTTTAGGAGTAAAGAAAGCAATTTCTGAAGTTACTAAAAATAAAAGCAAGCCCATTTCTAAAAGCCCTTATTTCATTGACTTCAAGGTTAATATTATCTGCTCAAAACAAAATGCTGGCAAAAACAGAGAATGTGATATAAGCCAACATATGGCAGAAATCAACAAAACCAATGCCAGATAGGAAAACATATTAAAGCCACAGGTTATCAAATATGTGCAGATACTATAAATATCAAACACTGGTGAAACACTAAAGAATGGTTCTGAAAAGGAAGTTTTGACTGTATACATTTGGAGATAAAGTCTGTAGAACAAAACAACATTAAGAAAGTTCTTCTTTTATGCCTTGAAGGAATACTTCAAAGTCCAGACAGTCAGCATGAGAACCTTGTAGAATTGGAGCCATATTTATTTCACTCATGTATTTATGTTGCTGGAGTATGTCCTAAAATAGGTTTGGCTCCAACCTTGAGTAGAACTTTCTAATCAACACAAGTGCACAGATAAATAGAGAGAAAAATAAAGGGATTGGGGCAACATCTACACTGTAAAATTAATGCAATTTGATTCCATAACTCGATGTCTTATCTGCCAAAGAGTGCTATTGCTTTAATAAACTACAACTCCTACAATTCCATAGCGTTGGGCCACAGGAGTTAAAGTGGCATCAGACTGCATTCAATCAACAGTATAGATGCATCCTAAAAACACCCAAAAAGCAAAAGGGAATGAAACTGCCATAAATACATATTTGTCTAATTCCCTCCTAAGACTATCGTTTTGAAGCCGAGGCTCCCAGATACCATTGGACTAGAGCTCCAAGAAACTCTAACCAGCATGGAGAAGGGATTTGATTCTGCTTAACTGGCTTCCAGCATCATCTGAAAATCCAAGTGCTGACCACCTGAAATTGTAAGCTTGCCAATAATGAAAGATTGCAAATGAAAGTTGAGATCATCCAAATCTTCTTAACCTTTTTTTTTTTTTGGTTCAAGACTACACACAAATACACGTGCTCATCCTATGCTGGAGGCAGGTTCTTGGAATATCTCTAAAATTTGCATTGGTGGCAAGATGCAGAGATAGGCAATTTGGTTTGAGAATTCTAAGTTACATTCCTTAACTCAGAAGATGATTGTTCTTTCATTTTACTGGGCACTAATGTACATGTCTAAAGTACTCCTAGTATTTTTGAACTTACCTCTAAGTCTAGACACAAATTTGCAGGATTAATTTATTCAAGGGTCTCATCTTCATTCTTCATTCCTTGTTTGTTTGTTTTTTTAAAAAAGTGGCATATTATCTATTTGTTATGTGATTAGAAAGCCATCCTCTTTCATTTCAAGAAGCATCTTGCAGAAAAGCCTCTAGATTGTTCTGGCCTTGGGAAACAGTTCACTGTACATGCTGACTTAGGTACTGTATGTCAACATAGAGTTTGTATATACACATTTTGTGTATGGAACATCTGGAAAATCTTTCCCTGAGCCTCTCATCACTTTGAAACTTGCTTGTATAGAAAGACACCTTTTGTGAATTCAAAACTTAAACAAATAGAAATAGTTTGCCATTGTTATGTGTGCGCGCGCAAGAAATAGTGCTTACAAGTGAACTGTAGGCTACTCTTGTTCTTTAGGGGATGCTCTGACATGTAATCAAATTTTGGTTCTCGTGTCTTTTCAAAATTCATGTGATAACAGGTCTAGTGGGAAATACTTGACAAAGAGTGAACAAAAATTCCTGTACTATCAATTCACCAGAGATGGGACTTGAATATCAACAAGATGGGAACAATGAGAAAAGCTAATATAACTCCCAAAGGAAAACCTGTGTTTTAAGAGTGTGATTGTACAAGGTGCCATCATCTTTAATTGATTAATTAGACACATGCATATAATAGATTTAGATTTTCCCCCTAAGGAAGATTTGTTCATTGGCGTTTTTCCCACATATCTTTTAAAGAAGTTTATTTTCCCCTCTGCATTTATAACTGGTCAAAGAATACAGGAATTAAAAGCAAAATTCTTTATAGGTTTACTCAAAAGCAATTTCTTCCAAATTCAGGGAAGATGATTTCTCAATAAATTTGGTTAGCATTTTTGTCTAACCTAATACAGTTTTTATCAGTCAAGCTATGTCTAGGAATGCATACTGTCTGACAGTCCCCTCACTCTTTTGAAATATTTTAGATCACTTTGTATTTTTGGTTCTTCTCTTGATGTCTGGTAAAGTAGTTTTGCAAGGGTGTTGGCAATGGTACCACAACCATGACCATGTGGTGTTAGTGAATACATATCAATGATAAATTGCTATAGTTTAGTGAGGCACCAGCACTTAGTAGAAAGGCTAAAAACCTTGTAAAACTACAGTTCCCATTATTCCATAGCACTGAGTCCTGACAGTTAAGTGGTGTCAAACTGCATTAATTTCCCAATGTAAATGCCACCTAGATTACATATTTATACCTTCAATACAGAATGGATGTGGCTTTCATTATGTACAGAGTTTCACTGTATATCTATATGAAGTGAAAAATAATATGCCACAACAAACAAGATGAAACAATTTCTCATGTTTTAAATCCCACTCTGAACAGAAATGTGGATGCAGCCTTACAGAGGAAGCAGCATTTGGCACCAGTTGAATCCTTAGCCTCTGGCCCCAAGGACAAGTAGCATAAGAACTGCAATTTAAATGTGAGCCATTGCAGTCCAAGAACTTGTCACAAGGAGCAAGGATTTATAATTGTGAAAGTACTGTTTCAGGTTACTTCTATAAAGTGTTGCATTTTTGCTTGTGGGAATATAAATCAAAGAATGAAGAACTCAGTATTGTTCTCCCCACTGGGCAAGAAGATGAGTTTTTTTCCTGTTTGATTTTTTAAATTACTTTGAAGGATCTTTTTTCTTTCTTTCTTTTTGCACGAATTGCATACATGATGGTCAGTATGTGTACAGTATGTGTGTACCATGTATTCTAAGTTTCTAACTACTGTCTTTTTCCAAAGGAAAAAAACTGGTTGAACTACTTGCAGCCTTTTGATTCATAATCCCATCCTTCTGTAATGGGGCTACATGTGTGTGCTTTGCTTAAAAAGGAGGGAAAGAACTACATCTGCTCAAAGCCTTCTTGCACAAACTGTACAAGTCTTGTTGGGGGCAAAGTGGGATTGCCTTCCCATTCAGGGGTGGACAAATCTCATGGTGGTTTCCAGTTTTTGGATGGACTGTCTTGCCACATTGTGACACCTTGCTTCATCAAGAATGAGAACATTTTTCAATATGCTTTCCATCCTTAGGAATTGACAATATGGTAAAATTTACAACTGCTTAAATTGATTCCTATACCACAGGTTCTCTTGGACTATTGGAAGAAAAGAAAAGAAAAAGAAGACATCTGTTAAAGCATAAGTATTTCAGATCTGGGAGCAAAAACTGATTTCAGGTGTGCCTCTGTACTTGGAGATCAAATAATCAGTCTGACATCAATTATATTCATACATTTGCTCAAATGCATAAAGTAGCTTAATTTGTTTTTTGTCAAAACAGGCAGCTTTTCTATATTAGTGTTTCTCTAGATTACTTTTCATAGACTGCCCAAAGTAACTAACAGTCAGGCTCTGTGTTGTTTAGCTTAACCATTTACCACAGGAAATCTAAAAGCAATTATCTTATGTTGTTTGATCAGGGCTGATGTACTGATGCTTATGGAACACAGTATGCTTAGTAAGTACTTTGAAGCTTTTTAAAGCTGAAATGAATTACTTACTTGAAAGGGCATGTAAGAAATGCTCGAAATGATTTCAACAAGTTTAAAAGCAGATTACTCAAAAACTGTAACATATTGTTTTGCACAATGAGACTCCTAAAGTTTCAAAGCCAATCTATAATAAACTTACATTTTTCTTTAGTAAAGTACAACCAATTTACCCCCACCCAGCATTAATAGAATGAATACAGTGTAAACAGAGGATAAAGGATATGCAACATTTAAATTTTTATAGCTGTAAATGTGTTGAACCGTTTTCTTTAGGAGTTAGCAATGTCTGAGAAATATATATTTTAATGTATTGTCGAAGGCAATATATATCTTTAGATTTTAATGATCACTTCCCCTGACCATAATACATGTCTAAATAAATGAGTTACATATACAAATAAACATAATAATATAAAAAGATTACTATGCCATCATCTATATTCTCATCGAATTCCAACCCACTTCTTCCAAACAACACATTTAAAAGGAATATGTATCTCCAAACCTCAAAGATTACTGTTTTCTCATATAAAGTCTCAGCATGTAATATAAACCTGAGGAAAAGAAATTGTTAAGTGGTATAGTTGTTTTCCCAGTACAATCTCGTACATGCTTATTCAGGTGTAAGAGCTAATGTGTTTGAAGTGCCTTGGAACACAACTAACGACACCACCTAACATCACAACCCTAATTCATCAAGTGGGTCTATAGTCAGTTGAGCTGACATTAGATCAGCAGAACCTGCTATATCCAAATCTCAGTCCTTCTAGGATAAGCATGGCTCTTTCTGATAGGATAGAGAAGTAGGAATTTTATTTTGGAGTTCCCAAGTTTGAAAATTACTTAGGCCAATCCTAAATTTGTGCTGACACAAAGGCTGTATCTCTTGGCTGAGTGAGGTCTGGATGTGATTTGGTTGCCAACTAGTTTCAAGGCAAATACCTAGTGTTGGTTTTGACCTTTAAAGCACTATATGGTTTGCATCCAGATTACCTACAGAATCGCCTTCTCCTGTACAATCTGTCCCACACACAGGTCCTCTGGGGGGCGTCTGCTCCAACCTGCCAGTACTCAATTGGCAACTGCTACCCAGAGGACCTCCAGCAAAGGATCACCGCCTTGTCGGGGCGCTGGAGCTTGAGCACCTCAATGATGTCATGAGCGAAACCGTGAAGGGCCACCCAAGACGGGACGGTTGTGGCAGAGAGGTCAGACCAAGCGTGATCCCTGAGGAAGGCAATGGCAAACCACTCCAGTATCCTTGCCAAGAAAACTAAATGGACCAGTACAACCAGAGATATGTTGGTATGCCATTGGAAGATGGGACTCCCAGGTCGGAAGATGGCCAAAATGCTACTGGGGAGGAGCAGAGGATAAGTTCAACTAGCCCCAGATGTGATGACGCAGCTAGCTCAAAGCCGAAAGGAAGGCTAGCGGCCGACGGTACTGGAGGTGAACGACGAATCCGATGCTCTAAAGATCAACACACCATAGGAACCTGGAATGTAAGATCTATGAGCCAGGGCAAATTGGATGTTGTTATTGGTGAGATGTCAAGACTAAAGATAGACATTCTGGGGGTCAGCGAACTGAAATGGACTGGAATGGGCCACTTCACATCAGAGGACCACCAGATCTACTACTGCGGACAAGAGGAACATAGAAGAAATGGAGTAGCCTTCATAATTAATAAGAAATTCGCTAAAGCAGTGCTTGGATACAACCCAAAAAATGACAGAATGATCTCAATTCGAGTGCAAGGAAAGCCTTTCAACATTACAGTGATCCAAATATACGCCCCAACCACAGCTGCTGAAGAAGCAGAAGTAGATCAGTTCTATGAGGATCTGCAGGACCTACTGGATAATACACCAAAAAGAGACATTATTTTCATTACAGGAGACTGGAATGCCAAGGTGGGAAGTCAAGTGACAACTGGGATCACAGGCAAGCATGGTCTGGGAGAACAAAATGAAGCGAGATGCAGGCTGATAGAATTTTGCCAGGAAAACTCGCTGTGTATAACGAATACTCTCTTCCAACAACCTAAAAGACGGCTTTACACATGGACCTCACCAGATGGTCAACACCGAAATCAGATTGACTACATCCTTTGCAGCCAAAGGTGGCGGACATCCATCCAGTCGGTGAAAACAAGACCTGGGGCTGACTGTAGCTCAGATCACGAACTTCTTATTGCACAATTTAGAATAAAACTAAAGAGATCAGGGAAAATACACAGACCAGTTAGATATGATCTCACTAACATTCCTAGCGAATATACAGTGGAAGTGAAGAACAGATTTGAAGGACTAGATTTAGTAAACAGAGTCCCAGAAGAACTATGGTCAGAAGTCCGCGACATTGTTCAGGAGACGGCAACAAAGTACGTCCCAAAGAAAAAGAAAACCAAGAAGGCAAAATGGTTGTCTGCTGAGACACTGGAAGTAGCCCAAGAAAGGAGGAAAGCAAAAGGAAACAGGGATAAGGGGAGATATGCCCAGTTAAATGCGCAATTCCAGAGGTTAGCCAGAAGAGATAAGGAACTATTTTTAAATAAGCAATGCATGGAAGTGGAAGAAGACAACAGAATAGGAAGGACAAGAGACCTCTTCCAGAAGATTAGAAACATTGGAGGTAAATTTCAGGCAAAAATTGGTATGATAAGAAACAAAGATGGCAGGGACCTAACAGAAGCTGAAGAGATCAAGAGAAGGTGGCGAGACTATACAGAAGATCTGTATAGGAAGGATAATAATATCGAGGATAGTTTTGACGGTGTGGTGAATGAATTAGAACCAGACATCCTGAGGAGCGAGGTTGAATGGGCCTTAAGAAGCATTGCTATCAACAAGGCAGCAGGAGACGACAGGATCCCAGCTGAACTGTTCAAAATCCTGAAAGATGATGCTGTCAAGGTGATGCATGCCATATGCCAGCAAATATGGAAAACACAAGAATGGCCATCAGACTGGAAAATATCCACTTATATCCCCATCCCAAAAAAGGGAAATGCGAAAGACTGCTCAAACTTCCGTACAGTGGCCCTTATTTCTCATGCCAGTAAGGTAATGCTCAAGATCCTGCAAGGAAGACTCCAGCAATACATGGAGCGAGAGTTGCCAGATGTTCAAGCTGGGTTTAGAAAAGGCAGAGGAACGAGAGACCAGATTGCCAATATCCGCTGGATAATGGAGAAAGGCAGGGAGTTTCAGAAAAACATCTACTTCTGCTTCATTGACTATTCTAAAGCCTTTGACTGTGTGGATCATCATAAATTGTGGCAAGTCCTTGGTGGGATGGGCATACCAAGCCACCTTGTCTCTCTCCTGAGGAATCTGTACAAGGACCAAGTCGCAACAGTAAGAACTGACCACGGAACAACAGACTGGTTCAAGATTGGGAAAGGCGTCCGGCAAGGCTGCATACTCTCACCCAACCTATTCAACTTGTATGCAGAACACATCATGCGATGTGCGGGGCTGGATGAATGCAAAGCTGGGGTGAAAATTGCTGGAAGAAACATTAACAACCTCAGATATGCAGATGACACCACTCTGATGGCCGAAAGCGAGGAGGAGCTGAGGAGCCTTCTAATCAAGGTGAAAGAAGAAAGCGCAAAAGCCGGGTTGCAGCTAAACGTAAAAAAAACCAAGATTATGGCAACAAGAATGATTGACAACTGGAAAATAGAGGGAGAAACCGTGGAGGCCGTGACAGACTTTATATTTCTAGGTGCAAAGATTACTGCAGATGCAGACTGTGGCCAGGAAATCAGAAGACGCTTACTTCTTGGGAGGAGAGCAATGTCCAGTCTCGATAAAATAGTGAAGAGTAGAGACATCAGACTGGCAACAAAGATCCGCCTAGTCAAAGCCATGGTATTCCCTGTAGTAACCTACGGATGTGAGAGCTGGACCTTAGGGAAGGCTGAGCGAAGGAAGATCGATGCTTTTGAGCTGTGGTGTTGGAGGAAAGTGCTGAGAGTGCCTTGGACCGCGAGAAGATCCAACCAGTCCATCCTCCAGGAAATAAAGCCCGACTGCTCACTGGAGGGAAAGATACTAGAGACAAAGTTGAAGTACTTTGGCCACATCATGAGGAGACGGGAAAGCCTAGAGAAGACAATTATGCTGGGGAAAGTGGAAGGCAAAAGGAAGAGGGGCCGACCAAGGGCAAGATGGATGGATGGCATCCTTGAAGTGACTGGACTGACCTTGAAGGAGCTGGGGGTGGTAACGGCCGACAGGGAGCTCTGGCGTGGGCTGGTCCATGAGGTCACGAAGAGTCGGAGACGACTGAACGAATGAACAACAACAACACCCAGAGGACTTTTTGCATCCATGCATGCACGCGCACGCACACACACACACACACACACACAAGCTTTCAATAACATAGGGAAGGGTTAACACCCATGTGGTGTTTGTGTTGCTGTCTGTGCCCCTGTTCAGAAGATTTCACCTCACTTGCTGTCCCTGTGATAAGTGAATTTTGAAAAAACGGTTTCTTGTGGAAACAAGGATCAGTGATCAATCTTCAGTGGAGTTCTCTTTTCCCAATGATAGCTCTTTCAGGAGTGAATTTTCTTCTTAAGAGTAGATTTCTCTCACCCCTGGTTCTATCACCCCTGTTCATAACCATGAATCAATTGTAAGTCAATGTTTATAACTTGGGGACTGCTTGTATATTGAAGTGTGTGTTTTAGGAAAACAACATTTCAAAATTCAGAAAAATTTCATAGGCTAAGTTGATTCATCTATATCTCCGCACAGTACATGTTCTAGAGGCCAGAATAGAAAAATACTTGTTGCTTCACAACAATAAATTATTCCCACTACTAACAGTAACTTTCCAGACACAGATAAAAAAGGCATACATGTACACAGGGCCATAGCCGGGGGAGGGGGGTGAGTGAATGGGTGTTAACCCCTCCCCCAAAACCTGGTTTACACATGACTTTTAACTGGTTAACCAATTTATGAGTAAGCCAGGTTTCTGACACATTTCAGGGCAAGGTTGAACTTTTACCCCCCCCCCCCCCCCCCGGCTACGGCCCTGCATGCACACTAGGACAGACACAGCACTTCAAATCTGAATAATTGCTGATTGGTATGCAGTACTGTAACATCAAAGAATGTATTGATTATTTCTAGAATGCAGAACACAAACCCAGCTCAGCAAACTAAAAAGAGAGAGTTAACTTGATCATAAACAGATGTTCTATGTGACGTTGTCTCCTGAATGTGACTCTTAGTAAGAGAAATAAACATGGTTGTTGTTTTTTTCCCCTTTAACATCATTAGGATTTGCAACCCACAGAGGAAAAAATGAAGTGGCTTTGGAAAGGGTTAGTGATGAATTTTATTTTTATCATATAGTCCTAACTTTTGGTAGTGACAGTAATACTGAAGGTCCTCAACATGTGGCAATGGTTAGAAAAATGTCTATTTAAGAGCTTTTAACTTAAAGATGGATGGGAATGCTTTGGCTGAAGAAACAATAAGAAAAAAAGGACAAATTCCTTCCAAAGCAGTAATGATAATAACTTCCATTTCTTGGCCTGTTTTCTTTTGAGAGGCAGATACTTTTAGGATTTGAAATATGATGTGAGTACTAAATACTAAATGTATTTGCACAAATGACATTATTTCCCTAAGAGAGAAGGCAGGAGAAGAAGATGTTAATAATATTTTGAAACTCCAGGAAGATATAAGTCAAAATGTGCATGCTTTAATGGAGATGCCTGCCAAACCTCTTTCCCAAGAAGCCTATTAGCGATGACAATTCAATGATTCATCCAAGCACATGTGATATGAAGTATGGCCATTGTGCTCAGGAAAAGGTTCTACAACAGTTGGTTTGCAAAATACTTCTGCATCAAACAGTCCTAAAATCTTGGGATCCTGAAAACTGAGCTCTCATTTTCCATGGATTTTTAATAGATCAAAGTATGAATTGTTATACTTTATGAAAGGGTGGGCCAACGACTATGGAGGATGTCCTACTTTTCAAGGAGGCAACCAAGTAACCAATCCTTTACCTTTGTTCTTCTTTTCACATAACGATAAGAAAAGGCAAAAGAAATGAAATATATGCATTACTAAAATTGATGGTGTATTGTATGAGTAGAAGAAAATGACAGTTTTTGTGTTCTCCTGAGTTGTTCCAAGCATAATGGTCCAAAATCAGTAGTCTCCCCATCAAAAACAAAAACAAAACAAAAAACCCTGAACTTTTCTGACTAGGTTGCTGAGTTTGCAGAAAAGTGTTGACAATGTCAAATTAAGTCTAAATCTCAAGCTTACTTCATACTAATTCATAAATATTCATTTTAAGATAAAACAAAATGCAGAAATATGAAGTGTTTGGAAGATACTCATAGATATTGACAGCTCCTATCTCAAACCTTAATACAATTTTTGTTTTTGTTTCATTAGATAATATACCAATCCTAATAATTGCAATCAAATATGTGAATTTGCATAGTGGCCCCATAACCCCACTTTTGCCATTCCTCAAGTTATATATCAATCCTATAAAGTCCCCCCCCCCCAAAAAAAAAAACATTTTGGGAGGTTTTTTTATCCATAAACTCCCAAAACATACACATTGTTCCCATTGGATTCCAAATATATTTATAGGATAATCCATTTTACAGCCACATTTATGCATTTAGAAGTACCGTATATTCCGGCCTATAAGACGACTGGGTGTATAAGACAACCCCCAACTTTTCCAGTTAAAATATAGAGTTTGGGATATACTCACCGTATAAGACCACGCCTCTTCCGCCTCCTCCTCCCACCCCGTGAAGGGAGGGAGAGAAGGAGGGTGATCCAAACTAAAGAATTTAAAAAATCCAAAAACAATTACATCCATTATTAAAATCACACAGACCAAACCTGTAATTTTGCTACTCTTATAAATCGTAATGTAAATATATGATATGCAGGATGTACTTTCATTGTTACAAATGGAACATAATTAAAGCATAGCGATTAATTAAAAAAAACAATGTTTGGGGAACGATGGACAACAGATGATGGGATTTGCAGTACCTTCAACTGATTCGGCTATGACTTCCACAGACCACTGAGACCTTCACAAATTACAGACCTAGACCAAACTTGGCACAAAGAACCCCTATGATCAACAGAAAATACTGGAAGAGTTTAGGAGGAATTGACCGTTATTAATGGGAGATGTAGTTCACACATCCAGAGAGCACTGTGAAGCCAAACAACTATTGATCTGGACCAAACTTGACGTACACTCAATATGCCCAAATGTGAACATTAGTGGAGTTTGGGGAAAATAGACCTCAACATTTGGGAGTTCCTTAGATATATAGTCCACTTGTAATCAAAGAGCACATAGAACTTGCATGAGCAACAGAGAATACTGGAGAGGTCTGGGGAAAACTGACCTTGGCATTTGGGAGCTGCTGGGATTTATAATTCACATGCAATCAGCGAACATTCTGAACTCCCAACAGCAATGGAACTGAAGTAAACTTGGCACACAGAACTCCCAGGAGCAACAGAGAATACTGGATGGGTCTGGGGAAAACTGACCTTGGCATTTGGGAGCTGCTGGGATTTATAGGTGAAAACTTGGCTCTGGAAACTGACATTCAACGAGTGAGGCAATATCCTGTGATATGGATGGATGATGATGAACAACGATTTTATTGTGATGACTGACCGTTGTAATTATATGACTGTATTTTGCTATTTTAATGCTTTAGTGTAATATGGAATATGATGTTTTTAATGATTGTTTGTGATATTGTTGTTGGAAACCAGCCTGAGTCCCTTGATGGAGGTGAGAAGACCGGTATACAAAATTTCTAAATAAATAAATATAGTTCACATGCAAGCAGCGAGCATTCTGAACTCCCAACAGCAATGGAACTGAAGCAAACTTGGCACACAGAACTCCCAGGAGCAACAGAGAATACTGGAGGGGTCTGGGGAAAACTGGCCTTGGCATTTGGGAGCTGCTGGGATTAATAGTTCACATGCAAGCAGCAAGCATTCTGAACTCCCAACAGCAATGGAACTGAAGTAAACTTGGCACACAGAACTCCCAGGAGCAACAGAGAATACTGAAAGGGTCTGGGGAAAACTGACCTTGGCACTTGGGAGTTGCTGGGATTTATAGTTCACAGGCAATCAGCGAGCATTCTGAACTCACACTGCCTTCCTCCCTCTCTTTCCTTCCTCTCTCTCCACAAAGCTAGCCAGGCAGCCAGCCAGCAATCAAGGGAGGGGAAGAGGGAATGCACATGCACCTCTTGCTCTGGCAGCTTCTCCCTGGGACTGCCTGGCAGGGCGGAGCCGAGTCCTGTGAAGAAGGAAGGCAGGAAGGAAGACAGAAAGCTCTCCTCCATCCCTGTCAACTTATACCCAGGGTACTAGCTTTTGAAAGGATTTTGTTGGGTCAAAAACACATGTTGTACCCCAGAATATACGGTAGATCTTATAGTGGAGAAGTAGGGGTATGGTAACTTATGGATCACCTTTAGGTTTTTGAATGAGAATTATTGTAGATTTGAGGTAATTCTCTACTAATAAAACATTGCAATAGAAAATAATTTATTTAGACTATGACACTGAATAGTCAGAGCAAACATGCTTAGATTATTATACATTCAGAGAAACTGATGGGCATTCATTAAAAGTGACATATGAAACCATAGAAGAATAGGTCCTTTTGCTATGCATCATAATTAGCATCTTGTTACATGTGTAAAAGGCACCAGATTCAGTGACTTTATTCCAGTGGGTACTTTCTTGTGGCAATATACTCTTTGTTTAGAAAATACAACATATAAATGAAATATGTATCAAATGACTATTTTATCAGTAATTAAAGCAACTGTACAACAGTTAGTTTGGGAAATAGTGCATACAAAATTCTAATCTGACAGGTTTATTTTTTAATAATTCTAACTGTGGTCAGGGGTTAGCTTCAAGATTACTAATTCTTTGGACTCCATATTGCTACTCTTTATCTCTTCCTGTTGTCATCTACATTATCAAATGTATTAGTATCCATTTTCCTTTGAGTGAAAGGAAGAAAAATATTGGCACTTTCACAAAAAGAAATTCTTGCTTTAGTGCTTGCATGAAGAATATAGTAGGTTGTTGGTGTTCATTGGGGTTTGTTTCCAGGAAACTTGTGGATACCAAAATCCACAGATGATCAAGTTGCATTAAATATAATGGCATAGTAAAATGGTGTCCCTTATATAAAAAGGCAAAATCAAGATTTGGTTTTGGTTTTCAAACAAATGAATGTATAATCTGTGGATGCAGAATTGGTGAATATTGAAGGCCAACTATAGATGAGTACTTAACTTTATTACAGATTCCTCCAACCAACACCACCCATCATTGCTAAATCTCAACATTGGGCCTGTGCGGTTTCGTTCGTTAATTCGTTATTTCGTTATTTCGTTATTAATTCGTTATTTTTACCACATCCGACGCGATTTCAAAACACATTTTCAAACCCGGAAGGGTTTAAAAATATCGAAACAGCAGCCCCATATATTTTACGAGCTTCAGCTCGTGTCATTAATGGGATGGAGGCTGCTGAGTGCTGCTGGTGCCTGGGAGCCAATCCGGCGCTCCCAAGAACCCCAGCAGTGCACCGTGGCTGCTTTTGATTGGCCGGGAAGGCCTTTAAAAGGAGCTCCGCACGGCCGCGGAGCTCATTTCTAGCGCGGAGGCGAGGGAGGAGAGGTGTGGGAGGGCTGTGCTTGGTGCTTGCTTGGGTTGGCGTGGCTTGGCTTGGAGCAAAAAGACTAGTTGGTAGACTCTTCTGTTGGTGTGTGCTTTTGGGTCTTTTGGTTGTGTTAGAGATATTTAGATCGTTTGCCCTGACTCCTGCCTGTGTTAGCTCTACATCAGGGCCAGCTGAGTTTAGTATTTTCCATTTTTGAATATTTTCTAAATACCTTTCTTTTATTCTTAAAAAAAACTCAAAAATATTCTTAAAAAATTTAAGACTCTTCTGTGGCTGTGTGCTCTAGTTGGTCCCTGTTTGTGGCTGTGTTTGGTCCACATCAGGGCCAGTTTCTGGTTTATTTTCCATTTCTGAGTATTTTTAAAAAATACCTGTAGTGTCTTTTATTCTTTAAAAAAATACAAAAAAATTCTAAAAAAATTTAAGACTCTTCTGTTGGTGTTTGCTCTCACTTGCCCTGTCTCGAGGCTGTGTTAGCTGTTCATCAGGGCCAGTTTTTGGTTCATTTTCCATTTCTGAGTATTTTTGAAAAATACCTGTAGTGTCTTTTATTCTTTAAAAAAAACTCAAAAATATTCTAAAAAAATTTAAGACTCTTCTGTGGCTGTGTGCTCTAGTTGGTCCCTGTTTGTGGCTGTGTTTGGTCCACATCAGGGCCAGTTTCTGGTTTATTTTCCATTTCTGAGTATTTTAAAAAAATACCTGTAGTGTCTTTTATTCTTTAAAAAAATACAAAAAAAATTCTAAAAAAATTTAAGACTCTTCTGTTGGTGTTTGCTCTCACTTGCCCTGTCTCGAGGCTGTGTTAGCTGTTCATCAGGGCCAGTTTTTGGTTCATTTTCCATTTCTGAGTATTTTTTAAAAATACCTGTAGTGTCTTTTATTCTTTAAAAAAAACTCAAAAATATTCTAAAAAAATTTAAGACTCTTCTGTGGCTGTGTGCTCTAGTTGGTCCCTGTTTGTGGCTGTGTTTGGTCCACATCAGGGCCAGTTTTTGGTTCATTTTCCATTTCTGAGTATTTTTAAAAAATACCTGTAGTGTCTTTTATTCTTTAAAAAAATACAAAAAAAATTCTAAAAAAAATTAAGACTCTTCTGTTGGTGTTTGCTCTCACTTGCCCTGTCTCGAGGCTGTGTTAGCTGTTCATCAGGGCCAGTTTTTGGTTCATTTTCCATTTCTGAGTATTTTTTAAAAATACCTGTAGTGTCTTTTATTCTTTAAAAAAACCTCAAAAATATTCTAAAAAAATTTAAGACTCTTCTGTGGCTGTGTGCTCTAGTTGGTCCCTGTTTGTGGCTGTGTTTGGTCCACATCAGGGCCAGTTTTTGGTTCATTTTCCATTTCTGAGTATTTTTAAAAAATACCTGTAGTGTCTTTTATTCTTTAAAAAATACAAAAAAAATTCTAAAAAAAGAGAAGACTCTTCTGTTGGTGTTTGCTCTCACTTGCCCTGTCTCGAGGCTGTGTTAGCTGTTCATCAGGGCCAGTTTTTGGTTCATTTTCCATTTCTGAGTATTTTTTAAAAATACCTGTAGTGTCTTTTATTCTTTAAAAAAACCTCAAAAATATTCTAAAAAAATTTAAGACTTTTCTGTGGCTGTGTGCTCTAGTTGGTCCCTGTTTGTGGCTGTGTTTGGTCCACATCAGGGCCAGTTTCTGGTTTATTTTCCATTTCTGAGTATTTTAAAAAAATACCTGTAGTGTCTTTTATTCTTTAAAAAAATACAAAAAAAATTCTAAAAAAATTTAAGACTCTTCTGTTGGTGTTTGCTCTCACTTGCCCTGTCTCGAGGCTGTGTTAGCTGTTCATCAGGGCCAGTTTTTGGTTCATTTTCCATTTCTGAGTATTTTTTAAAAATACCTGTAGTGTCTTTTATTCTTTAAAAAAAAACTCAAAAATATTCTAAAAAAATTTAAGACTCTTCTGTGGCTGTGTGCTCTAGTTGGTCCCTGTTTGTGGCTGTGTTTGGTCCACATCAGGGCCAGTTTTTGGTTCATTTTCCATTTCTGAGTATTTTTAAAAAATACCTGTAGTGTCTTTTATTCTTTAAAAAAATACAAAAAAAATTCTAAAAAAAGAGAAGACTCTTCTGTTGGTGTTTGCTCTCACTTGCCCTGTCTCGAGGCTGTGTTAGCTGTTCATCAGGGCCAGTTTTTGGTTCATTTTCCATTTCTGAGTATTTTTTAAAAATACCTGTAGTGTCTTTTATTCTTTAAAAAAAACTCAAAAATATTCTAAAAAAATTTAAGACTCTTCTGTGGCTGTGTGCTCTAGTTGGTCCCTGTTTGTGGCTGTGTTTGGTCCACATCAGGGCCAGTTTTTGGTTCATTTTCCATTTCTGAGTATTTTTAAAAAATACCTGTAGTGTCTTTTATACTTTAAAAAAATACAAAAAAAATTCTAAAAAAAGAGAAGACTCTTCTGTTGGTGTTTGCTCTCACTTGCCCTGTCTCGACCACTGCGCTCCTTTTGCCAACACAAAGTGCTACAATACAGTGCTTGCTCGCTCATTTGTGTACTTCCAACCACTGCGCTCCTTTTGCCAACACAAAGTGATACAATACAGTGCTTGATCGCTCATTTGTGTACTTCCAACCACTGCGCTCCTTTTGCCAACACAAAGTGATACAATACAGTGCTTGATCGCTCATTTGTGTAGTTACAACCACTGCGCTCCTTTTGCCAACACAAAGTGATATTCATAACGAATCGACCCCTTCCTCCCCCACTCGAATAACGAAGTTTCGGAAATGTTTTTGCGCATGCGCGGGGGTTCGCCATCTTTACAAAATGTTTTGTAAATATTTACGAAATTTCGTAAATATCGAAACTTTTTTTTGGAAAGTTTTGTAAATATTTTAAATATCGAAACAAAAAAACACCCCAATTACAAATCGATTTTAGAAACAAATTTTTTCTTGATCAAACAGGCCTACTCAACATAACTCCAATCCATATTTATCATTTTAAAAGAAAATGCAATGTAGGTTTTCAAAAGTTTTCTAAAGAATAGGGATAGAAATTACACTTAAAAGTCATTTCTAAATTGAAGATCAAGGGGTTGGCAACCATCTTGTGTTGATTAGATTATACAGGAAAACAGTTTCATGATTCCAGATCAGCTGCATCCAATAACCAGATTATCCTCATTAAAGCACAAGCTTGTTGGTGTAGTTTGAATCAAATCCATCATAGACAACAAATTTAATAACACAGCTTGTTTAAAGGAACACATCCAGCCCTGTATGAAGTTTTTAAGGTAGAAGTCATATTATCTGCTTTCGGTAGGGAAACAAATAAATGGGTTGAAATAAATATATTTAAATGAACACACCTCTGCCTATTCTGCAGCTTAAGGCAGAACCCTGGTGAGTTTCCATATTGGTCATAAGGATAGGTGAATCAGGTTGTTTTAATGCTTGCCTCAGCTTTGCAAACTTTATTTCCCAAAAGAAAATGTACATTTTTATTTTGATATTTTAAACCACCAAGAACTGCAGCACAACATTTCAGAGAACTGTAAAATCTCTCTGATAGCCAAGTTCCAAGATACATGTAAATTCAAAAAGGTGCAAATAGGACATTTTATATAAGAAATTGTAAAGATAAAGTTCTTCAGACATTGCTATTATATTCAACTCTATTAATCTGGATACTTCAAAATATGGTTTACCGTTAGAATTCTAAAAATAAGTATACATCTTATTGGTACGACTGTGTGGAAGAGGAACTCAGGAAAAAATTCATTGCAGATGTGGAGACCAAAGCACAGTTACTCCCAGGGTTTTTTTTCTCAGAAAGTTTGCTTTCCTTGCCTTTTCCAGCATCTGTGATAGACAGAACATTTGGAAATATTTGGGGTGGGGGGAATACAGTTGAAAAATATGTTTCTAGAAGGTAAAATTCTGATGAGCAGGATCCTGAACTGAACATAATCTTTGCTGTTCAGGGTGTGCCCTTTGTAAAATTCACACTACCTTTTTGTTAGTAGAAAAAAATATTGGGTTGCTGTGAGTTTTTCAGGCTGTATGGCCATATTCCTGAAGCATTCTCTCCTGACATTTTGCCCACATCTATGGCAGGCATTCTTATTCCGCAGAAGTTGTGAGATCTGTTGGAAATGAGGCAACTGAAGTGTATATACCAGTGGAATGTCCAGGGTGGCAAAAAGACATTCCACAGGTATATAAACCTCACTTGCTTAGTTTCCAACAGACCCCTCAACCTCTGAGGATGCCTGCCATAGATGTGGACAAAATGTCAGGCAAAAATGTTTCTGGAACATGGCCATATAACCTGGAAAACTCACAGCAATCCAGTGATTTCAGCCATGAAAGCCTTCAACAACCAAACATAATATTGTTTTATGATTTTTCATAATATAAAACATCAGAAAACATTCAAAATGACACTTGAATTTTGTGCAGAGTAGGTCCCAAACTACAACTTGTTTTTAAAATATTTTATTACAACAGGAAAAAATATTATATTTTGCTTCCTTCAAGAATAAAATTAATGAAGAATTGCAACATTGTGTGTGTGCAGGTATGCACTGTTTCTCTTTCAAGTTACCTTTCAATTTACAGGGTTTGGGTTTTCTTAGGAAAGAAATACACCACCACCACCATTATCATCATAATGATTAATTTATTATCTGCCAATCCCTTCCTCTGAAATACAACAAGTGGTATTTGTTAACCCAGCATTGAAGCCATGTCATTGAAAGAGAGGTGGACTGGACATATAGACTGAGCCTATCAGGCGAGAGCCAAACAATGAAGTGGAAAATGAATACCCACTCTAGCCTAGTACAAATAACTGTGTCCAAGGAAGATAATTATTTGGGGAAATGAAGAAATTTCTCCATTCTCAGTTACTACATGCATGGCGGGGTGTGGTGAATCTTACCTGGTAGGCCAGAAAGGGAGCCTGGATAACAGTAGGCAGGCCTCCATTTTAGGAGGGAATGCCAGGGAGGCAGGCATCTTGAGTGAGGATGGTTGGAAGAGGGGAGGAGTTTAGAGACTCCTAGGATTGACCAGAGCAGTGGGGAGGAGCCAAGTCCGAGGAGGGAAAGAAGATAGCTTCAGTGGGAGTTGAGAGCTGGGAGCTGGTGTGTGAAGGTGTAGAGTTTGAAACTGGGTTTTCAGGGAGAGAGCTAGGAGAGAGGGTGTCTGTGTTAGACAGTGCTGTGAGCTGACAGGAAAAGGTCAGACAGCAGTCTGATCTCTTGTGAGAGTTAGCACAAGAGATTGGTTCTCCAGGCTGGGTTAGTTAACAGGAAGAACTCTAGGGTAGAGTTAGTTAATACCCCAGGGGCTACCTAGATAGGCTAGTC
The DNA here is from genome assembly GCF_037176765.1 of Anolis sagrei. Lineage (NCBI taxonomy): Eukaryota > Metazoa > Chordata > Lepidosauria > Squamata > Anolidae > Anolis > Anolis sagrei. The sequence goes on along the minus strand of NC_090022.1, from coordinate 248,490,505 downwards.
AGACTCATCACTATTCTCTGAAAGAGAGCAAGGGTTTTGTTACCAGCAATTAATTCTGTTTGGTTAGCTCTGTCTGGAACAAAGTGAAGAGAACTGTTCAATCACGCTGAAGTACTTTTGTAACAAGTCACGCTTTTTGTACCTCTCAGGAGTGGTTAGTTGTCTGTTTTAAAAATAAAACTTATTCTAGTTGACTTTCAACAAAGTCTCTACTGTACATCATTCCATCGTCAAGCCTTTGTGATAGTTCCAGCATTTTTAACACCCTGTTACTACAGAAAAGCCTCTCAACAAACAGTAGTTTGGGAGCGAGGGATAAAAGCAGTGTTGACGAGAGAGAAAAAAATTCACCTCAAATATGTTTTTTTTAAAAATCCTAAAACACCTTAGGTTGGTGGCACCTTTAATTCAAAAGAAAGTTTGAAGACGAGCAGTGTTCACTTCATCATAACACATATCCATCATCATCTTGCTATTATATTGGAGGCAGAGGAAAACCTCTGGGAAGATCCATCCTGCCCGGGCATAATTTAATAAGCCTCCAGCCTTGCGTCTTTGGTTTTACGGGGCTATGGATATTTTAGAACTTCCAGTTCTTGTGCCACCAGTAGTATTTCTTTCTCCATTACAGGAGGTATGACATCTGGCTACATCTTCATCTTGTAGTTTTGCAAAACCTGACAACAATTTTTTGTCCCTATCGTGATTCTTCATGAACAGGTTCATGTTCACACAAAGTAAGCTTCAACACAATAAACAAAAATAATAAAGTAGAAGATGATATCTTTGCAAATGTGTACTTTCATTTGACATTTTAAGGTTTGTGTGTGTTACTACAAGAGAACTGTGAATACATTTTTTCCGTTTAAGATTCAGAGAAAAAATTGTGATCTTGCAAACTGCACCTGAAAGGGAAATGGAGAAGAAAATTACTTCTTCAAAGACCTATCTATCTGCCCACGGTTGTGCTGATGAATATAATACAGAGCCTTCTTGGTATACACATCTATAGAACTGCCTTCACACTGATTTGGATTTGAGGGAAGGCCTCACAGCCTTTCAAGAGGGTCTTAAAAGTTCAACTGATAAAATCTTCACTTGTTTCCTTAAGAATGCAATTGGCTTGAGGACTCAAAACTGCAAACCATAATCACTACATATCTACATGTTTGTCCTCACTTTGTGCATTGGCTTTAGGAAATGTTTTTAAAATGAGACTTATAAATACATTTTTAAAAATACTCTTCCAAAGTTAGGAAAGTGTTTAATATTTCCTCTTTTTCCTAAGCGCAAGAACTACGTTTCTCCACTTCTACCTAGCTGATTCTTTAGTTGCAATATTTATTTTTTCCAATATTTTTATTTTATTTAAATGTAAATTTAACCAAAGAAAAGGAAGCGATCAACAAGTCTTAAAGCTAGAGATGAGGGAGCAACCTGTACTTTATATGAAATTGTCTCAAAAATTAAATGAACAAAGTTCTTTAAAATTAGAAAATTAATTTTAGGTAAATGAAAGGCGCCTGGAAGCAAAATGATCTCTGGCTGATAATTTAAGCTATCCTGGACAGATATCTGGAGGTTCTGATCTGTCTTTATATTGATAGAAATGCAACAAATGTCAGAATTTCAAATCTCCGTCTTAATAGCAAGGGCTTAATTGGCATCTCTAATTAAAGGCACCATGAAAATTGACTTTTTCTTCAGCAACACTGCTAGTGAAATTGTTTATAAGCCTTGGCTGGAACTCAATCCAGCAGAGACAGCTTTTTGCCTTACACCCCAGTGGAATGTTGTTGATCAACCCACCATCAATTATTTCAAGAAAGAAAATTATATCCCTGTGTTACCAAAAGTACCTAGCTGTCTATGTGTTAGAATATATTTTTGATGTATATAGGAAAGGCTCTAAGTGATATTAAGATAGATAAATAGTTAAATATGAGCATTCTGTCTTATATCCAAAGATGTCAAGAAAACATACAATAAAATCAATATGTACAATTAAACCAATTTAAATGTAAACATGTAAAATCTCATTTTACATTTTGCTGGGGAAAGTGAAAGGTAAAAGGAAGAGGGGCCAACCAAGGGCAAGATGGATATATGGCATCCTTGAAGTGACTGGACTGACCTTGAAAAAGCTGGGGGTTGTGACGGCCGACAGGGAGCTCTGGCGTAGGCTGGTCCATGAGGTCACGAAGAATTGGAGATGACTGAATGAATGAACAAAAAAAAATCTCATTTATGACCTTAGAACACTGTGAACTACCCAATAGGCCAAAACAGGATGAATCAGTTAAAATTAGGTAAAGATGCAAAATGGGTGCATGAATTAATTTTTCTCTTCAGCCATGTTTCAAATTGATAATCAAAACAAAGGATGAAAATATTAAGGGGGCAAAAGTTGGAAAATATGAATATAAAATAAGAGCTTTCGCTGATGACCTGCTAGGTATTGTAGAAGACCCAGTCAAGAACACTAAATATTGGCTACAGAAACTCAATGAATACGGAAAGGTAGCAGGTCTTAAATTGAATAAAGGAAAATCAAAAATTATAACAAAAAATGTGAGGGAGGCGAAACAAATAAAAATACAAGAAGTCACAGGTCTGGAGATAGTAAAGAAGATGAAATATCTGGGAATATGGATTACAGCAAAAAATAATCAGTTGTTAAAGAATAATTATGAAATGACTTGGACAAAGATTCAAAGGGACCTTCAAAAATGGAGATATTTAAAACTTTCCCTACTGGGTAGAATCTCTTTGATTAAAATGAATATATTGCCTAGAATGCTATTTTTATTTCAGAATATTCCTATTGTTAGGAGTCAATCTCTTTTCCAAAAATGGAATAAAGAACTTTTAAAATTTGTGTGGGCTGGGAAAAGGCCAAGAATAAAATATTTGAACTTAATAGATAGTAAGACAAGAGGAGGCCTGGATTTCCCAGACCTAAAAATATACCACGAAGCATGTGCTCTTCTTTGGATCAAGGAATGGATGTTACTTGATAAAGAACAATGTTTAAATCTAGAGGGCTTTGACTTGCGAGTGGGATGGCACGCATATGTTTGGTACAATAGAGAATCCAAAGAAAAGAACTTTGGCAATCATTTTGTAAGATCATCTTTACTACGTGTTTGGCAGAAATATAAAGACTATTTTTATAAAAAAAAATACCACTATGGGTATCCCCAATGGAAGCCCATCAAAGAAGGCTGTTGGGTTGGAGAGAATGGCCTACTTACAGAGATATATTAAGTAAGGGAACACAGGAGATCAAACCATTTGAACAATTAAAAGAAAAGTATAAAAACCTCACTTGGCTACACTACCTTCAAATGAAAGACTATCATAAACAAGATAGAAAAATAAATTTCGAACTGGAAGAAACTTTTTGGGATAAAATACTAAATATGAAAAAGAAAATAATAACAGCTGTGTATAGAAAATTATTGTCCTGGGCAACAGAAACGGAGCAAGTTAAAAACTGCATGATCAGGTGGGCGGAGAACTTAAGAAGACCTATCCACTTTAGGGAGTGGGAACAAATGTGGAACAGGAAGTTAAAATATACATATGCGATGGACTTGAAAGAAAATTGGATAAAGATGTTCCACAGATGGTATACTACACCTGAAAAATTGGCCCAAATGTATGGGAATATGTCAAATAAGTGTTGGAAGGGATGCCAACAGATAGGCTCCTTCTTCCACATGTGGTGGACCTGTAAGGAATCTACGAAATACTGGGCTCAAATACATGTGGAGGTACAAAAAATATTGAAGAAATCTTTCAAAAAGAAACCTGAATATTACTTACTAGGTTTCACCGACCAAGATTTAAAGCTCAATGAAAATGAGGATAGGTTGTTTACATATATAACAACGGCAGCAAGAATAACTTTTGCCAGTGTCTGGAAACAGGAAACAATCCCAGAAATTGATTCATGGTTGGAGAAGATAAGAGAAATAAGAGACATGGATACTTTGACATTTTACCTGAAAAAGAATACGGGCAAGTTGATAAAGAGGACCGATTGGGCCCTCTTTTGTGAATATGACAAAAGAAGAAGAGAACAAGAGGAACTGTAGATAGCAAAAGGGAAATAATGGACTCAAAAAACCGAAGTGTGAAATGGAAGTCAATTTTATTTAGTATGATGTGTTTAGTATAGGGTTGTGTTGTGTGTGTTTCTTTCTCTCTCTATGTTTTTCTGAACTTTCTCTAAAACTTTGTTCTCACTCTTTCGATGTATATGTTAGAAAATTAATAAAAAATAATTTAAAAAAAACAAAAAACAAAGTCAATTAGGCATCAAGCAGGTTGAAATTCCACAACTAAGAGTGCGTCTACACTGTAGAATGAAAGCATTTTTACATCACTTTAGCTTCTATGGCTCAATGCTATGGAATCATGAGAAGTGTAATTTGGTGAAGCACCAACTCATTTTGGCAGAGAAGGCTAAAGACTTTTTTGGTAAAACTACAACTTCAATGATTCCATAGCATTGGGTCATGACAGTTAAAGGCGTTCAAAACGGCAGTCCTTGGGCAGATATGCATAGAGAGTTTCAAGGAAATACTAAGTGTCCCATGTTATTTAGAAATTTAATGCTTTTATCAGCACTTGAAACTCAGATGGAAATTTCTTTGAATTCCTTTAAGACAAGGTTTTCATACAATGTTCCCATCAGGTAACAGCACACAGTGCAATTACCCAAAGATCAATGATATATGGTTTCTATATGACATTTTGGTTAGCAATCTAGCTTCTGTATTTTCTGTAAAGTTCACTGCAAAAGTCTAATTCTCAAATTCCAAATGTCCCTAGCCTGAACTCAATTCTCTTTAGTCTTGCTTAGAGTTCAGTCTGTCTCCTTTATGTTCCTTGCAACCCTACGTTACATTACCCTTATAATGATGAAAAATGCTTTTGCCTCATTCAGAAGAATTTCCATTCCTCATCTCCTATCTCTCTTCACTCAAACTTTAAGTAGGGATATACTCCCAATACTGAGCAGTAAATAGCACTGTGAGAGAAGGGGCTATTTCATGGCCTCTATGAATAGAGGCGAAGATTAAAGTTATCTGGCACACACAATGTCTGGGTTATTTAATTCCAGTTGAACCCCACACACTCCCTCTTTACTTCCAATTGACAATGCCCCCTATAAGGATATTCTGGAACGATCAAGTAGTAGAGAGAAGATTTTTTTAAAAAATGAATTTATCAGACAGGGCAAGATATAGAAATAATTTCCCCTCACTGCTTCACCAATTATAAGGAACCTGGAGGAAATTATACCAGCCGATTGTCATCAATTATAAGGAACTTAGCAGGGAAAGGAACAGAGAATTTTTAAAATAGTAATTCCCACAAGCTGCCAACCAACTTATATATAAGTGCAGGGGGATATTTTAAAACAGGAAAGAGGCAACTGGGAGATCTTGAAACTGTTTCTTCAATTGTTTTCACTGCCACATTTTTGTTTGGTATTCAGGCTGAGTTGTATGTGAAAAATATACTTAGTAACGCCCTTTTGTGTTACAATAATGTTTGTTTTATTTGGAGGGTTTAAATCACAATGATGTTCACACCGAGGTTGTTATAAAGTGTTAACAATAATACAACATTTATTTAACAGGCTTAAACTTCTTCTGGTACAAATGCATAGTGGTTTCAGTAGGTACATAAGTTTCTGGTTACGTTTAATGTACAATTCTTAGATGGGTCCTGAGTTCAAATCTTGATGATAACAAAACAGGAGATTATCTCAGGAAATTAATTGCTGATAATAATTCCAAACAAAATTCCCCCTTTCTGGAACCTAGCCAATATCCTTTGGCCTAGCCTCCTCAGGGACAAAGAACAGACCACAAACAAGGTCCTGTTCCACTATATGTATTCCTAGCTAATTTCTCTAGCTCTTGAATACCACAAAAGATTAACCCAGCTCTCCTATCTAACACCAACCAACTGTTATCACGAACTGACAAACTCCCCCAGTGGACAAATTCCAACTCCCAACTCAAGCCTCAGTTCAAAAGGTTCATTTTTTCCTTTTTGAATGCTAGGCTCTGGCCCTATTTTCTAACCAATCCTGGCCATCTAATCTCTGCTTCTTGGATTAGGATATGCCCCCTCTAGAAAACGCTTAACTAAGATGGTGTCTCCTTGTTTCCCTATCCTAAGATGGCTGCCAGGGCTTCACCAGGCCCACATTCTATCTGCTTAAGGTAAAGAGTTCTTTACACACACACACCCCCCCCCCCCCAACCATCAGTGCAGTGTGAGTCTAGATCAAGACTGTACAACCTATGGCCCTCTGGGTGCTTGGGACCAACTCAGAAGCCCTAGCCAGTGTGTCTAATTGACACAAATCTTGTCTACATGGTTGCTTCAGGCCCAAGGAGGATTTTTTTTATCATTTAGATGTTTTTTTCCTACCCCATAATGTATCAGCAGAACTTGGACCCCTGACTAAGGGTGGTGCTAACAAATAGGTTCCTTCGACCTGTTTATTGAGGGAGAACAGAAGAATTGAATCTACATTTTGGCATCCCCTGTAGTGAAAGATAGGGACTCTGAAATGGCCTCTTTAGGTCATGGGACGCAGGGGATGTGAAGGAGGATACCCTTGGGGCTAACCCGAGGGTTTCATTTTTCTTGCAAAGATCTGGGACTTGAGAGATAATGGCATGAGTTGGCCTCCCAGGGATTTGTGGGATGAACAACCCATAGCTTTGGATTGCCCTTGGGGTCATGTTGCACCCATGAAATAGGCTGAGGAGGAGGTCACAGATTGATGCCACAAATAGATTCTCATCAAGTTTGAATACTCCCTCCATTTCTTTGCTTATCCCCAAGCAAAAGTCACTCAAATATCCTACAGATCAAATAAAGTGGCCCTTGTTTAACCCATGTTTGTGTGTCTGGTCCCATTATTTCGTCATTGGTCTTCAGACAGAAAAGGGTTACTAGACAGCTGAGTTACAGAAGGGTAAACGCTGTTCAAGGAATGGAAAGAGCAGATGTAAAATTTCAAGTAGCCTATTCTTCTACAGCCACAGCCACATCCAACTGCAAACATCTGGGCCAAATCTCATGGCTTCCTTCTCCTGAAAGACTCCTGAAATGCTTTCTCATTCATAAGGTGCCCTGTGTCTCCCACCTGGGGATTAACACAAATTGACATTGAGTATGATAAATTAATAACTTTTAAAAAAACAAGTAAGGGTTTAAGAAAACAAATAAATCCCTGAGATGTACAGTGTTCCCTCACTTATTGCGGGTGTAACGTTCCAGGACCACCCATGAAAAGTGAAAATCCATGAATTAGGGATGCTATATATGTATATCCAGTTCTGAGGGTGAGGCAGAAGTGAGGAAAGATTTAAAGGTACCGCACACCTTTTTTTTTTTGCTAGCTATCTCTGCTTTGCAATCTCTCTTGATTGGCTGCCTCCATCTTGAAGTGGAGGGTGAAATCCCCTTCTACACTCCATCGTTGCCAGGAGGCAGGATTGCCACTCTGGGCAATGGCAACCATTCATAAACTGGGAGGCAAAAACCCGCTTTGGTAAAGTGTAAATTTTAACTTACAGTTATGTATAATTATAGATAGGTGTTTAAAAAGGGTAAGTATTTAAAATAGCATAACTGGGGGAATGGTAGCCAGCTCAGCTCACTCTGAGCTGGGTTGCCATGAAAAAAGGGGTGGAGCCAACTGCCACTTGGCAGGGCAGGCATTTTGAAACAGTCAATCTATAGTCGGAGAACTACAGGGAAGGCTGATTCTCCTGTGTTGAGAATCAGAAAGGGAGTCTGTAGTCGGAGAGCTACAGGGAAGACTGGTTCTCCTGTGCTGAGAACCAGGAAAGCAGTCTGTAGTCGGAGAACTACAGGGAAGGCTGATTCTCCTGTGTTGAGAATCTGAAAGGGAGTCTGTGGTCTGTGAACTGCAGCAAAGGCTGGTTCTTCTGTGTTGAGAATCAGGGAAGCAGTCTGTAGTCTTAGAACTAGAGGGAAAGGCTGATTCTACTGTGTTGAGAATCAGGAAGGTTTAGGCTTTTGGCCTGTGAGTTTTAAATAGGTCAAGTAGACTTATTTGATTAGTAGATAGTGGAGAGAAACCCAGTAAGCATCTTTATGACAATAGAAATAATATAAGGAAATAATAAAGCTGGTACCTGAAGTGATTTGTTAAGGAAAGAAACCCAGTTTGAAGAAAAATTAGTTTAAAACCTGTCTAGTGGAAGGAACAGTCCTCTTAAGAGTTGTTTTATGAAATGTTATAAATGTAACCACTGAAGAAATGTGAAACCATTAAGCTTCTTCTATACTTCAATAAACTTGTTACAGTTTCTCTTAAAGCCAAGTCTCTGTTTCAAATACCTTCAAGACAAGCCACGCTACACATTGAAGAAAGACCAACAAAGTATTACAAGCTATTAGCTGTGTTATCAATTTTGTAAATCCATTACAACTAGTAGTTGTTGTGATGACCCTACTACCTCTGGTGTTGTCATTACAAAGTGGTGGCATCTTTACACCCGCGACACAGCGAGTCCACAAAAAGCGAAATGTGAAGTAGCGAGGGAACACTGTACACTAGGCATGGTTAGGTTCGGTCGTAATCTTCGTAATTGGGAATACATTCAGAAAGATTTCTTTTTTGAAGTGATTTTGAAGTTTTTAAGGAAAATGGAAGTCCCTTCGCCCTTCTGAAGCTTTTTCCACCATTTCTCTTACAGATCAGTAAGTGTCACGCTGCTAGGGCTCTACCTTGTGTAGATAGAGATGAATCAAAACTCCTAGTTTTAACAAACAGTTTAATTAAAACAGCACTTACTTGCTGGCTGTTTTTATAGTCCAAAATATAAAACACAAAGATAGCACTCAGCTACAGTATTAACAAAAACTGATAGCAAAAATAACTTCATAGTCAAAAGGGTCCAGTCCAATGGTCAAATACCAAGAGTTCAATAAACAAAGTCCAGGGATCAAGAGTATACCGTAGTCAAAAGCCAGTCCAAAGGTTCAAGGTTCCAGGATTCCAAGATTTACAGGAAACAGATTAGGACACTGAAAATCCAACAGACCTTGGGGGGGGGGGGGGGGGAATTGACAACATTCACCACCAAAATGCAACAGATACTTTTCTCACAAAGATTAGTCCCAAGGTGAGCTCCTTAAATTCAGTAACACCCAGCTGCAACCTATCCCCTGCATGCCTCCACCCTTGATTGCTTTTACCTGTAAACTGTTACTTACAAACTACTCAGCCCTTTAGAACCAAGACTTACATTAACCCTTCCATCACCAACTGCCAGGTCTACCACCACCAACCACCACCAACTATGGAACATATGACAGTAAGTGAGTAGGAAATTATTCAGTTTTTCAAACAAGTGTGGATGGATTTCCTTCGGTTTCCTTTCTCTCCCACGTCAGTCCTGGGCAAGAGCCACAGTTCAACCCAGTGTGGATGGATTTCCTTTGGCTTCCTTTCTTTCCCATGTCAGTCCTGGGTGAGAGCTGCAGTTTAACCCAGTGTGGATGGATTTCCTTCAGTTTCCTTTCTCTCCCGCATCAGTCCTGGGTGAGAGCCGCAGTTTAACCCAGTTTGGATAGATTTCTTCCCTTTGCCCCCCCCCCCCAGGAATAAAACAGCTACTTTCAAAATAAAGACCACCCAATGAAAAATAAAATAATACTTTGAAACCATTAAGGAAGGATTCGGAAGTCTCAGATGTTTTGAAAAGTTTAGAACTTTTTTTCTGTGAAAATCAGAATTGACTTTAGATCCGAACCACCAGCACCCCCTACATCCAAAACGAATTTTGAACCATTTTTTTATCAAACAAGTCTAGTGTATACCCCTAGGATACTGTAAGTATACATAGCATGCCAAGATTCTGCACTCTCCCTCTCCTTTTCTCTCTCTCTCTCACACAAACAAATACATAAAAATGTGTGTACACACAGACGTCTACTATTGCAGAAATAATTTCTGGTTCTTTGATGTGCAACATCCCTCTGAGCTGCCTCAGCTATAGTGAATCCCAGCCAAGGATCCAGGTGCAATTTAAACATTTTCTAAATGACCTTGTAAATAATCTATTTAGACTACTATAGCAAAAGGTGATCCTTCTGGGGCTTTAGCCTTTTTATCCTGTTTGATTAATTTATTTAAATTGACACTTTAATTAGTTTTAACTGTACTGTTGCCATCCACAAGCTCTGGGGTTTAAGCAAGAGAAATAAACAAGTTAGATCACCTTGGTGCTTTAATATGGCACTTCTACTATAATATCATTTTAAGGATGTATGCCCTGATCCAGGTAATGAGATCCCTGCATGTAAGCACAAAACAATAAAAAAATTGATTAAACATCTTGTTTCTTAGGAGAATCTTAATAAGAATAAATAGTAGCAAGTTCGTGGCATTGCTTTCGAAAGCTACATACTGGCTTTCTAGAAAGCTATTTTTGAATGCATTCTTAAGCCATTTCATAACAGATAATGTTGAATACTACAAATTATCCACTGACATGTGAATTAACAGTATCAAGACTCATTGTTGCTTTTTTGTGTTAATTGTTGCTACTGTTTGCACTTGTGGAACATGCAGTTTCTGCAAAACAGATTTTAATGAGGTCATTGGTCTTTTTAATACTATGTTCTTAATTTGCTTCTACATTGGTTAAAACTGTAATCAACATCACTTACAAAACTGCTTTTGGAGTGAAACAATTACGTGCTCTTGCCACCAGCAAAGCTATGTGATACATCTCCTTGATTTGTTGTTTATAATTCTCATAGTAGTCACTTTATAATGATAATGATGACTGGAAATTTAGAGGAACTGATGGAGCATGAGACAATAAGATTTATCTGTGATAAAGAGAATCACAAAGTTGGAAGAGACCCCAAGGGTCATCCTGCCCAACCTCTTTCCCTCTAGGAATTCAAAATCAAAGCATGCCTCACTACTTTGGAAGCTCTAAGAATATCATCAAGAACCATGTGGGATCCTTTACTGAAATTAAAAAAATCCACCAAGCTTGTAATGTTATCAAGACAGAAAGAATAAGGGGGGCGGGGGGAATGGAAAGAGAGAGAAAGAATGAGAAAATGAGAAAACCTTCACCTCATAGGTCTGGTTTCATCAATGCTAGCTTGTCAAGTTAAATCATGGATTCCAGCACATTATTATTTGTCTAACAATGCTATCCAAATCTGTACAGTTAAATGATTAGACACTGTTTTAACTTCTTAATATGGTTTTAAACAGCATAGTTAATTTTTACAATTATGACTTTTTTACAATGCTGAATTGTTTTCAAAATGTTTTTGTTTGTATGGTACTCTATCATATAATATTTAAATAATAGGTAAGGAATAGATGGATCACTATAAATTCTGATAAATATTTTGTAGTGATAATAATCATTATCTCCGTATCTCCTATCCGTATCTCATATCCATATATAAATGTTTATTACTTCTCAATTTATATTTTCACCTTTTCCATATTTTTACATATATGGACTGTTCCCACTTCTGAATTTGCATATTTTATGTCATTTGGCAGAAAACCACCCCACCCCCCCCCAATTTATTTTGCGATTCAATACTTTGTTGGCTACTTCTATTTACATCTTGGAGATACTCAAGAGAACAACAGTAGAATCTATTCTCAATGAGTGAGACACTAACCTGAGAGACATGGAACAAACAGGTCAATTTATATTGGAAAAAGGATTGTATTCCTCAAACTTCTCAAGGTGGAAATGCCTCAACAATGTGCATGCTAGGTGACTAAAAAAAGCACCTTTGACAGATGACCATCCAGCCTCTGCTTAAAAGCCTCCAAAGAAGGAGCTTCTACCACACTCCAGGGCAGAGAACTGCTGAACACCTCCCACACTCAGGAAGTTCTTCCTAATGTTCACATGGAATCTCCTTTCCTGTAGTCTGAAGCCATTGTTCTACAAAATACACATATTAAAACATGTGTCTACAAAATAAATATTAAAATGCACAGAACAAAGTTTTTTTTGTCATGTCAGGAGCGACTTGAGACACTGCAAGTCTCTTCTGGTGTGAGAGAATTGGCCATCTGCAAAGACGTTGCCCAGGGGACATCGGGATGTTTTGATGTTTCATCATCCTTGTGGGAGGCTTCTCTCATGTCCCCGCATGAGGAGCTGGAGCTGCACTCTCCTTAGTATTCGAACCTTCAACCTGTCGGTCTTCAGTCCTGCCAGGACAGGAATTTAACCCACTGCGCCACCGGGGGCTCCTAGAACAAAGATTGAAAATAAGGCCAAAGTTTAAAATTCATGATTAAAACTGGTTGAATAGACATGCTGGAAGAGATAGTTTTTCAGATGGTTTTTAAATCCCAATGACTCATTTAGCTGTTGGAGCTCTTCTGGCAGGCCATTCCACATTTTTGGGGCAGCCAATGAAAGGATCCTCTGGGTTCCAACAGGCTGGACTAGCTGCCTCCCACAGGACCTTAGTGTTTTAGGCTGATTATACAGGAGACATAGGCTTGAATTCTGCTAAGGACATACACACAAGTGCATTAACTATATCTAAGTTACCAAATCACCCACCCTGCCAATCCCTAGCATATTCCCCTAATGGCCAAACTATGTTTTGCAGGGCCTGGGGAACTATTCAGCAGTGCCCACTGCCAGATACAAAGAGATTATGCTTTCCAGCAGAAATAATTTCTTTGCATCTGGATATGGAGACACAATGAACACTGCAGTTCCTCACTCCCACTGTCTGTCACACACTGATGGGTCCAGCAGTTCAGAACATTTGAGGAGCAAATGGCTTCTTGGCAGTGTTAACTACACATGCCAAACTTTAGGCTGCACCAAGCCCTGATGGTCTGATACCAATATTCTAGAATGTTTCTAGGGGAAATCAGTATACTAAGCATTTCCCACCCAGTCTAACTGCAGAGAGATGGGAAAGACACATTGTGTGCATATTCTGTTGGGTATGTACAGATATGGTTTTACAGCATACTCTTTCCACACTTGCCTCTTGATAATTATGATAACAAAATGCTTATCCATCTATACAACAGATTATTGCACCAAATATATTTATAACTTGTCTGTCATGGCACCTGTCTTCCTCTATTGTACAGTTAGCCTCATTGAAAGTGATATTTTTCCATTCATCTTCTGTAGAGTGTAAGTAAGCCTATTGATTACTTTTAGAACACTTTGTGCTTCACTAACTTGGATACATTTTTCATATCACACTCAGCTGAACTTCCTTGGGTATCTTTAGTTTGATGGTCATTAGTTCTTTTTATCTGTAATAGAGCTTCTTGGGTTTTATTTCTTTTATATAGATTTACTCCTTCACTTTATAATCTGCAGAAGCCATCACTGATCTTTTGTTTTAGCTGTAATTTTTCAAATGTTGGTTATTAACAGCAACTGTTTTATTGAAATTGGCCAACCATGAAAGCTGTAAATCTTGTGGTGTTTAGTTTAATGCTCCTTCAATAACTGGAAAGTGGAAAGTTTTGGAGAAGATTATTATTAAGAAGATTTATAATATTGCCAATATACTTTTAGAGTACAGCTAGGTACCGTATGGCTTCGTCAGCTGTACTAGGAGAACAGTTGTTCCCTTGATATCAACATAATGGATTTTCTACTGTTTGTAACATCACAATACTTTTGTTATAAATGGAAATGTCCATGCTTTTAAAAAAAGTAGCATTAACTGTAAATGCATTGCCAGTTACTAGGCCTGGGTAACAACGGAAAAATTTGTTTCTAAAATCGATTCGTTTTTTGGGGTTTTTTGCGTTTCAATATTTAAAAGAATTCCGAAATGTTTTTAAAAGTTAGATATTTACGAAATTTCGTAAATGGTAAAAAAATTACAAAACAATAACGAAACAATAACGAAACAATAACGAATCGATTCGTTAATGGCGGACGCGACCGCGCAATACGCTAAAAAACCTCCAAATGGGACAGGGGGAACTTCTGAAGCTTCCCTCTCCCTCTGTTGTTGACTGTTGGTGTGATATTATTATTTTTTTCACTAATTAAACAAAAAACAACTATAAAACTTGCCCCAGACATGCGGAAATAATAACGAAACGACCTCAAACCAATAACGAAACAAATACATAACGAAATACGAAGCATTTACGAAACTAAGAATGGTTCGTTATCGCTTCGTTAACAAAAAAATAACGAATTTTTAACGAATTACGAATTAACGAAATGAAACCGCCCAGCCCTACCAGTTATGTCTATCCTGTAACATATATTTTGTCTTTATGTATCAAATTGCGCAGCCACTGTTAAAACAATATTATTGTCTTTCATTGTTTTACAGATGCAGTGGATGTTCTGTTTGGCTCAGCTGGGGTCTTTGCTGTCTATCATCATTTTATCTTTTCAATCAGAAAAATGATAGCTGTCCAAAAGACTCCACCAAAGGTGATATAATATATCTTCCTTGTTAATCCAAATTTTATATAAAAATTTTACTCATGCATGGGTTTTTGACAAATTTCTAAAAAAGTAAAGCCTTCAATTAGGAGTCCACTTGCATTTCAGACATAATAAGATGGAACACTTAGGACTAGGTACATGGTTGAGCTGGGGAATTTGCAGCACACTCTAAACTGCCTTCAAATCAAGATTTAAAATATTGAGATACTTTTCTTCCTCCCTTGTCAGAAGAGCTTATGAAATATCCTGCTTCCTATAGCTGCATGATTTAATGTCAATTCCAATTAAAATCTGGGCAGTATATTTTAGAACTTAGCTTTAGTAACATCCTATGTGAAAGAGTTCACACTTTATAGTGTAAGTCACAGCATAGAATTATGGGTTGCTGATCAGCACAGCAGGGGCAATATGTGAGATGCTGTTAAATAAAACCATTGATTAGTAACAAATTCTCCCAAGTGAGTTTTCTAAGTCATATTACTGACTTTGCTAAGTAATACCTATGTGTTGTTAATCAATGTTCCATAATAAACTATTTTACAGTTTATTATTGAAATCTGGATTCAGAAGACATTATTCTTAATTCTGTGTCCTTGGACAAATCATGGGTCTGATGACTTATACAGGTTAATTTTAACAGTCTCTCAGAGACATAGGCCCCTTCTACACTGCCATATACTCCAAATTATCAAGGTGATAATCCATATTATCTGCTTTGAACTGGATTATATGAGTCTACACTAACATATAATCCAGTTCAAAATGGATAATCTGGATTTTATATAGCAGTGTAGAAGGGGCCTTAGTATAGAAATACAGACTGCTCTAGTCTGCCAAAATAAGAACAAGTGAATGCTTCGAGTAGAATAGAAATCAAGGGCAGGAAGAAATAAGACAAATAATACTGAAGTAGGCTCTTTGTTCCCTTCTATACTGCCTTATAAAATCCAGATTATCTGATTTGAATTGGATTATATAGCAGTGTAGATTAGGATAATCCAGTTCAAATCAAATAATATGGATTTTCCATTTTGATAATCTGGATTATACGGCAGTATAGGCATTTCTTTTATTTGTAACAATATTGGGAAAGAAGAACACAGTATTCAGAGACATGTGTGTGTTATGATTTATTCTGGACCTGGAAAAAGAAAGGGGAGAACTTATGTAGGAGGAGCTGTACAAATAGCAGAAGTTTTAGTGCCCTAAATTTGTGGTAGAAAGTCAAAGTAAGAATCTATTCAAATCAATCAATAAATATTACTTCCAGTGTATGTGTGTGTTTAGCTTTCACATTTGTATCAACTATGACCCCTTCTACACTACCATATAAAATCCAGAGTATCTGCTTTTAACTGGATTATATGGCAGTGTAGATTTATATACTCCAGTTCAAATGTGGATTGTTTGATTTGATAATCTGGACTATATGGCAGTGTAAAAGAGGCCTATGTGGCAAAGACTGCACTATATGTCTTTCTAGATTCAGGTCTTCATCTTTCCCATAGCAAACAATGCACAAGTATCTATAATGACATAGAACAAAAATGTATGTATGTATAACTTATAAGGCTCTCAAGAAATTAATCTAAATCAAGATTTTATGCTCTCTATTGGAATAACTTGTCTGAGACTTTATAGCATTTAACAAGAATGTTGTCAGCACATTATAAATAAATGTAGATTATCATGTCAACATAGAAAAATAAACAACAGACTAAAGATAATAAAGTCCATCCTTTCCTGGAGTCGGATTTCAGTGAAGGAATTCAAAAGTCTCTATCTTTATCTTCAAAAGAATTCTTCTTTTGGCAACACAGTCTCAAGGAATTCTTCTTAGGCAATAAAGTCTTTCTTAGGCAACAAAATCTCTACAAGGTCTCCCGATATGTTATCCTTGTTTCGAATAATTATCTTCTTCAGGGTGTAGTCTGTTATCATATTATGCTTAGTGCACTAAATAAGGAGTAGAAATAACATACACAATAGATACATGAAACTCCCAAAATAACATTGCTAGAGAAACATTTTATAATGACAGTGAAGAAACACGCTACTCACATTCTCTTCAGTAGTACAGGCTCTGTTTCAGTAGGAGTTCTATAACGAGCAATGAGTCATAACTTGGCTTCCTCTTAAATAGAACTACATCTCACAAGAAACAAGTGTATTCAATTTTGTCATTTAATCCTTGAGGAACCAGTGTTCGTAGTTTAAATACTTCATCTTGGCCTCTACTATTCTTCCCTCCAATGAGCAGTCAGGCTTTATTTCTTGAAGTATGGACTGATTGGATCTTCTCGCTGTCCAAGGCACTCTCAGAACTTTCTTCCAGCACCACGGTTCAAAAGCATCTATCTTCCTTCGCTCAGCCTTCCCTATGGTCTCACATCCGTAGGTGACTATGGGGAATACCATTGCTTTAACTATGTGGATCTTTGTTGCCAGTGTGATGTTTCCACTCTTCACTATTTTATTGAGATTGGTCATTGCTCTCCTCCCAAGAAGTAAGTGTCTCCTGATTTCCTGGCTGCAAGATATTACAAAAGGGTTGACTTATTTTAGCTTTCCATTGTTTGTATATTTAGAGTTCCACATTCAGTTTCCAATTAAATCAATTTTAGATACCAGGTTTTTACTCAGGTCTTTTACTCAGGTGTTGCAGAGCAGTTTCACAAAGGAGCTGGTTCATATAGGAACAATATTTCATGACATATTTTAAGTTACAAGGAGTTACTCCTGAAATTTCCTGTCAAAGAATAAACTGTGGTTTATCTGCTTTAATAACCTGGATTATATGGCAGTGTAGAAGAAGCCTAAGGAAGGGGCCAGTTTAGAGATACAGATTTCAGTCAAAAATGAACAAGAGCAGGATCAAGAGCAACATGTTCAGTTTTCAGGAGATCTGCCTAGCATCTTATCAGAAAGGGACCTTGTTTGTTCTAGGAGGAGACATGTACTGGTAATAGGGAACTCCCTCCTGAGAGAAACAGAAGCAGTGATTTGCAAACATGACAGGATGTGGCTTTCTGGACTATGGTCTGCTTTTCCAGGAAGATGAGCTTCTGGCATGGGATGGATTGCACCTCACAGAAGTTGGAAGGGATGCTTTTGCTGAAAGACTTGCAAACTTGATAAGGAGGTCTTTAAACAGAGTTGTTTGTGGGAGGATGGCAATATTCTTGGGGCAGTACTCTATCAAGGTCTAGGCAAAACAGCCCAATGGCTAAAGAGAGAGTTGGACCAACAGAACAAGTACCAAGCAGTGAGAGGACAATAATAATCTCAAATAACCAGCTGGGGGGGGGGGGGGGTGTCCCATGGACTAATATGTTTCTACACTAATACACAGAGCAGGGGTCCTCAAACTAAGGCCCGGGGGCCGGATGCGGCCCTCCAAGGTCATTTACCCGGCCCTCGCTCTGGGTCAACCTAAGTATGAAACTACTTGAAAGCACACAATAACAACAACAATCCTATCTCATCAGCCAAAAGCAGGGCCAGACTTTCCACTGAAATACTAATCAGTTTATATTTCTTAAAATTGTATTGTTTTAAAATGTTTTTTGCACTACAAATAAGATATTTGCAGTGTGCATGATTTTTTCAAATTATAATCCGGCCCGCCAACAGTCTGAGGGATTGTGACCTGGCCCTCTGTTTAAAAAGTTTGTGGACCCCTGACACAGAGCATGGGAAATAAGCAAGATGAACTGGAACTCTTAGCATAACAATGCGGTTAGGATGTAATAGGCACCACTAAAACCTGGTGGGATGAGACCTATCATTGGTATGTAGTAATGGAGGGGTATAAAAGAAATACCAGAAAAAATGGCAGCATTAAGAAAGTGGTCTGCAAGCACTTAGAAAGGAATGCAGTCATCGTAAAGTCAATGTGTATTTATCAAAAACAAGTCATGCCAGACTAATCTGATCTCATTTTTCCATAGAGTTACAAGCTGGGTAAATTTAGGGAATGCTGTGGGTGTAGCATATCTGGATTTCAGCAAGGCCTTCAACAAGGTCCCCCATGACCTTCTGGCAAACAAACTAGTCAAATATGGGCTAGGCAAAATTACAGTTAACTGGATCTGTAATTGGTTAAGCGAATGAACCCAAGGGGTGCTCACCAATGCTTCCACTTCATCCTGCAAAGAAGTGATGAGTGGAGTGCCACAGGTTCCGTATTGGGCCGGTTCTGTTCAACATCTTTATTAATGATTTAGATAGAATCATAGAATCATAGAATCATAGAATCAAAGAGTTGGAAGAGACCTCATGGGCCATCCAGTCCAACCCCCTGCCAAGAAGCAGGAATATTGCATTCAAACCACCCCTGACAAATGGCCATCCAGCCTCTGCTTAAAAGCTTCCAAAGAAGGAGCCTCCACCACACTCCGGGGCAGAGAGTTCCACTGCTGAACGGCTCTCACAGTCAGGAAGTTCTTCCTCATGTTCAGATGGAATCTCCTCTCTTGTAGTTTGAAGCCATTGTTCCGCGTCCTAGTCTCCAAGGAACCAGAAAACAAGCTTGCTCCCTCCTCCCTGTGGCTTCCTCTCACATATTTATACATGGCTATCATATCTCCTCTCAGCCTTCTCTTCTTCAGGCTAAACATGCCCAGTTCCCTAAGCCGCTCCTCATAGGGCTTGTTCTCCAGACCCTTGATCATTTTAGTCGCCCTCCTCTGGACACATTCCAGCTTGTCAATATCTCTCTTGAATTGTGGTGCCCAGAATTGGACACAGTATTCCAGATGTGGTCTAACCAAAGCAGAATAGAGGGGTAGCATTACTTCCTTAGATCTAGACACTATGCTCCTATTGATGCAGGCCAAAATCCCATTGGCTTTTTTTGCTGCCACATCACATTGTTGGCTCATGTTTAACTTGTTGTCCACGAGGACTCCAAGATCTTTTTCACACGTACTGCTCTCGAGCCAGGCGTCCCCCATTCTGTATCTTTGCATTTCATTTTTTCTGCCAAAGTGGAGTATCTTGCATTTGTCACTGTTGAACTTCATTTTGTTAGTTTTGGCCCATCTCTCTAATCTGTCAAGATCGTTTTGAATTCTGCTCCTGTCCTCTGGACTATTGGCTATCCCTCCCAATTTGGTGTCATCTGCAAACTTGATGATCATGCCTTCTAGCCCTTCATCTAAGTCATTAATAAAGATGTTGAACAGGACCGGGCCCAGGACGGAACCCTGCGGCACTCCGCTCGTCACTTCTTTCCAAGATGAAGAGGTAGCATTAGTGAGCACTCTCTGTGTTCGTCCACTTAACCAATTACAGATCCACCTCACCGTAGTTTTGCCTAGCCCACATTGGACTAGTTTCCTTGCCAGAAGGTCATGGGGGACCTTGTCGAAGGCCTTACTGAAATCCAGGTACGCTACATCCACGGCATTCCCCGCATCTACCCAGCTTGTAGCTCTATCGAAGAAAGAGATCAGATTAGTCTGGCATGACTTGTTTTTGATAAATCCATGTTGACTATTAGCGATGACTGCATTTGTTTCTAAGTGTTTGCAGACCGCTTCCTTAACAATCTTTTCCAGAATCTTGCCCGGTATCGACGTGAGGCTGACCGGACGGTAGTTGTTTGGGTCATCCTTTTTTCCCTTCTTGAAGATTGGGACCACATTGGCCCTCCTCCAATCTGCTGGAACTTCTCCCGTTCTCCAAGAACTCTCAAAGATGGTTGCCAATGGTTCCGAAATGACTTCCGCTAGTTCCTTCAGTACTCTTGGGTGTAGTTGATCTGGCCCTGGGGACTTGAACTCATTAAGAGCGGCCAGGTATTCCTGGATGACTTCTTTCCCAGTTTGGGGTTGGATGTCCTCCAATCCCTCATCCACTCCATCTTGCTGAGGTTGAAGACTCTCTTTTTGTGAGAAGACCGATGCAAAGAAGGCATTAAGTAGTTCTGCCTTTTCCCTGTCCCCTGTCAGCATTGCCCCATCTTCTCCTCGAAGAGGTCCTATTGCCTCCTTGTTTTTCCTTTTTCTACTGACATAAGAATAGAAACCCTTTTTATTGTTTTTAATGTCCCTGACAAGTCTGAGCTCGTTTTTTGCTTTAGCTTTGCGGACCTTTTCCCTACAGGTGTTGGGATGAAGTGTTCGAAGGCATTGTTGGGGTTCAGCCTGAGTTTGAACTTGAACCTGATTCTCTGTTTGTTCCTCCTGATGCTAATGAAAATATATTTACTGATGCTAATGGAAATGTACCTTTTGATGCCAATGCTCCTGAAATTAGTGAGGAAGAAACTGCTGTAGGTTTGGAAAATGCCAATGTTCCTGAAATTAGTGAGGAAGGAACTTCTGTAGATTTGGAAAATGAAAGTACCAGTGTTCATGAGAATGTTTCAGAGGGAAGCCTTGACCTTTCCCTCCCTTCTGCACCTGTTAACTGTAATGACAACAGAGGGGGCCAAATTTGGGAAGACAGAAGTAAATCACTCAGTTTGCGTCGATCCTCCCGAATTCAAGAATTAAAAACATTGGCTTCAAAGAAGAAGGGCGGTTCACGGAACCAATTCTTGAGCTTTAATTGCCTTACACCGGGCTGACTGTCTCAGTTCAGGCATCGTTTCAGAATTGATGAAGACCTTGGCAGTTCTCCCTGATCCCTGGCCATAGTTTGGGAAGATTTGTAGGATATCAAGTACGGTTAGTGGATTGCTAACAGGTTCCAGTATTTCACAGTGAGGCTTTTGGTTTTGCTTTGTCCATTTAAATTCATGTTTGCTGATTTTGCTGTGGCTTTTGACTTGCATTTTTCCTTTATTTTGTAACCATTTTTCTTCAATAAAAAAGGATTGTTTTTCACAGTCAAGTGTGGTGGATAGTTATCTTAGGGCCTCGTTCCCTGCTCTGGATTGCAACAGGCATGATCATCAAGTTCGCAGATGACATCTAATTGGGAGGATAGCTAATACTCCAGGAGACAAGATCAGAATTCAAAACAAACTCAACAGATCAGAGAGGTGAATCCAACAGGGACAAATGTAAGGTATTCTACTTAGGCAAAAAAAAAAAAATGAAATGTAAAGATACATAATGGGGGACATTTGGCTCGACAGCAGTACTAGTGAAAAAGAGTCCTCATGGACAACCAGTTGAACATGAACCAACAATGTGATGCGGCAGCTAAACACGCCAATGACATTTTGGCCTGGATAAATAGGAGTATAGTGTCAAGATCCAGAGAATTCATGCTACCCCTCTGTTCTGCCTTGGTCAGACCAGACCTGGAATACTGTGTCCAATTCCGGGCACCACAATTTAAGGGAGATGTTGACAAGCTGGAATACACCCAGAAAAAGGCAACTAAAATGATCAAAGGTCTGGAGAACAAGCCCTATGAGGAGAGGCTTAAAGAGCTGGACATGTTTAGCCTGCAGAAGAGAAGGCTGGGAGGAGACATGATGGCCATGTAGAAATATGTGAGGAGAAGTCATAGGGAGGAGGGAGCAAGCTTGTTTTCTGTTGCCCTGAAGACGAGGATGTGGAACAATGGCTTCAAACTACAGGAAAGGAGATTCCACCTGAACATTAGGAAGTACTTCTGTGAGAGCTGTTCCACAGTAGAACTCTTTGCCCTGGAACATAGTGGAGGCTCATTCTTTGGAGGCTTTTAAACAGAGGCTGGGTGGCGATCATTTGGGGGTGCTTTGAATGCGATTTTCCTGCATGGCAGGACTAGAAGGCCCATGCAGTCTCTTCCAACTCTGTTATTCTATGATTCTATGACATACAAAACACAAATGTGTAGCTTTGTACTTCTGGGCCCACAATAAAGTAGTGTGTTTCAGGACAGCAATCATACCTCAAGCTATCCTCTGTCCCAAATCTAGTTAAGAAAAACATAATTTTCCAGGCAATAACTAAAGAAAACAATTAATATGCAATGCACATAATGGTTAAATACATAGAACCTAACTTTCCAGTACCAAATATCTTGCTAGGTTTATATCTGTTTTACCCATGCCTGTCATTGGCTGCCATAAAGGTAGCTCCTATTTAGGAAAAAAATGCAGGCCTTCTATGATTTCATGCTGGGGGAAAAGGTAGGCCACAGATTAAAAATAAATTTAAAAAACCCAAATGTTTTCTGCATTCAGTCTAAAGCTGGAAATGTGTGTTGTTTTTTTATCAGTGTAGTAAAATAATAAATAAATAGAATAGGCCAAGTGGCCAAAGGAACAGACTCTTGCACTGAGCAAAATTCTTCTAGTTCTTTCCAGTGGAATGATATGAGTTGACCCAAAACATGCTGGCTATTCTAAGAGGCTGCAAGGAAAAAGTGATTCACATTTTGTCAAATGAAGTTTATCTAAGCATTAGACCCAGAAGTAGAGTAAACTTTAAACTGAAAATTAAATCAAACTGAGAAAAACAGAGTGCTAACCTATCCTAGGAGGTTCTCTATTTACTCAGGGTAAATGTGTGGTGGTTCTCTCAGGAGCATGGCAAAAGGTGAGTTCAACTTTCTAGCATCTTCAATAACCTAAAGAAGGAGGGGAAATGAGATAGGCTCATGGATTTGACCTTAAAAGCCAGTGTGGATAAAGGCTTGGCAAGTGACCTAATAGCAAGAGCCTTTCACTTTTTATAAATGGAAAGCTGCATTATGTAACCAGGAGGGCCAGGTTAAGGTAGTCCAAATCCATCTCTGCCTGAAAGTTAGGAAACTCTTTAATGTGTCTAGAAGAAAGATAGAAGTCAGCAGACATTGATCAGTTGACTTCTAATTACTCTAAATTGCCATGAGAACAACCTGATTGAATCTGTCCTTGGGTGCCAGTGCTTAGAATTAGTCCATCTATGTGTCTGTAATAGAGTTACTAATACTAGCAAAATCACATACTGTAGAAATGATGTTGAACCACAGGCACTGAAAGATACTAAACAACAATGCTCTCAATGGCTTTCATGATCCTAGGACATTATATAGGCCATCACAGCAAAAATGTTCAGTGAAATCTCTAAAATTCTCTGCCTATATGTGTGCATCCACCACTGAGGAAAAGGGAAAGTCCAAGTCGCTGTTTAACTCTCTCTACATACAGGGATGATGTCATGGCCCATCATTTACAAAAATAGACATGGGAGGGCACCCAAGTTGCCATTTCAATACATGGGAGTAAGCCTCTCATGCTTCCTCTATCTGATGGCCCTTCTCTGGAATCTGGTGATGTGAGGCACCAGGTTCGCCACACCTCTCTATGAAGTGAAGCACCATCGGCAGGCTGTTTATCTGTTTTGTCCCAATAAGACTTTCCATTCCATATATAGATGCTTGACTAATTGAGGAGTCATGAATCTGTGGGTCATGAGCTGTTCTTCTGTTGGGTAATAAGACAGGAAGCCCAACAATGTTGGTAGTTGAAGTCCTTGGCTGAAGGAGCAGGACCTCTTCCCCCAATTTCTTAATGAAAAGCTGGCTTTTAGTAGCCTGTGTGGTTTTGTCCTGGAGCAAGTGGCACTCAGGCAATATCCTATGTAAGCATGTTGGAGCATCTGACTCCACTATTGTGATTCCAACAAATCAACTGTCCTCTAACACTCAGGGGGAAGGAGGCTGGTGGCTTCTTGGCTAGGAATCAGTCTTTTCAGCTAAAATGGATCTGTCAAGTGTCAAGCACTTCAGTCATGGTTCTTGGTGTTTTGTATTCCACAAGTGAAAATTTTCTTTTTAATGCAGCCACAAAATTTCCAAAAACATCCAAAAGCATTCCATAAGTAATGACAAAATATTTCACCAAAACCATGTCCCATATGGGATATTCCAGAAGAGCAGATCACATGTATGCATTATAGACAGCTGGATGAACCAATTATGATCAGGAATAGGAGAGCTCAGAAGATGTTGTGATGTATTCTTAAAGATAATAATAAAATAAATTGTTGATATAGGCACCCAGATTAGTTGTTTTTAAAGCAATGTCATGCTTAGTATAGGTTCACTGTAACTAACTTGTTACAGTGATTTCAATGGATTGCTTCTCAGTGAGACTAAGTCTGGATCCAATCCAATATGTGTATTTATTTTTTGCGCTTCATCTTGCTTTATAACACTGTTCTTTTGAAAAATTCATGAACATAAATTAAAAGTTATGCACTACTAAAACAAAAATGCATATATTATCATGAATTATTACAAAACATACTCATTAAGAATACATGCAGATCCAATTACTATGAGACCAAAGAATAGTTTAATCCTCTGTCCAATATTGGGCACATAAATATATCCAGTACTGGAGTGGGTAGGTGGATAGATTCCAAACCTACCAGAGGTTGCAATCACATTGGCAGATTGGCAAGAAGTAATCTATTTCCATTGGAAAGTGTCTGTCTTTCTTTGCAGAAACTTAAAGCTGCATAACACCCACATATCAACCCAAATAAAATTATTATCTTCATTCTTGGCACTTACCATAAATTCTGAAACAGAGGTTGGAACAAAGGCATTAATGTGAAGTTTGTGTGTGTGTGTGTGTGTGTGTGTATTTCAGAACACAAACTACTCTTTTCACAACAAAATGTAATGCAATGGATATAGTACTTTCATTTCTATATTGTTCTGACACCTTTCACAGACTCCTCTGACATCTTTACCAAAATTTCCCAACAGAAAGCCACAGAGTTAAGGGAGAAAAGAAAAGGTCAACTGCCTTACACTGCTTTGGACTGAATGGGTACATTTGAGAAAGAAAGCATCCAGAGGGGAGAGAGTGGACAGATAAGGAAAAAGTGAAAGAAAGTTGTTTTCATCCATTCTTCTCCACATCCTGCCCACCCCCCTTGAATGTAGTCAATGTGGATGGTTGCAGCTTCAATACCAGAGAGGAGGCATTAATACTTCTCACTTTTTCCTGACTTCAGGATTTCCATTTTGCTGATGTTACTTGGTTATTATTATTATTATTAATATTATTATTATTATTATTATTATTATTATTATAGTTTTTTATTAATTTTCCAAAGTTTACAAACAGAGAATAGTGCAGAGTGGAAAAAGTAAAGGAGGTAATGAAGGTAATGTGACGGTAGGTGTTGGGGAAGGAAAGGAGAGAAAGAGGAAGGAGAGAAAAGAAAAGAAGAGAAGA
The DNA here is from genome assembly GCF_037176765.1 of Anolis sagrei. Classification (NCBI taxonomy): domain Eukaryota; kingdom Metazoa; phylum Chordata; class Lepidosauria; order Squamata; family Anolidae; genus Anolis; species Anolis sagrei. Next base: position 248,464,867 of record NC_090022.1, on the reverse strand, counting down.
AAAAAAAGGAGTTCAAACCCGAGTAGGACTTCCCAATGTCTCTCCGAGATTGTTTTGCAGGGGGGGGGGGGTGCATCCCGGTTCCCTCCTTGCTTTATTTTATGGTAGTTTCAAATCCTTTTTCCGACTTAACTTCTCTTATTGTTATTCTTCATATATTGGACAATTCAATAAGTAGAGGGATTTCCTTTTTTTAAATAAAATCCTTGAAACCCGACCAATCTGTCTTCTTGATTGTTCCTTTAATTCTTTGAGATAGTTCTCCCATTTGAATAATATCAAACAATTTCAGAGTCCAATTGTGAGGAAGCGTTAATCTTCTTTAATGCCACCAATATTCTGTGAGGAACCTTCTTTTAGATATCAATTAAGCTGCCACCAATATGTTTAGAGACGCTGGTTTATGTCTCTGTTTATCTTTAGTTGTGTTGTGAGGTGACTTTGGTAGTGTGGAATGCACCAAGCATAAAAGCAATGGAGGAGGCAGGTTTGAAATACAAAGAGAACAAGTTTTATTGTTAACAGAACGTAATTGTTGCAGTTTTGTGAATTTGAACTTGGCACAAGGCTTGATGTTACAAAATGGCTGGTTTGAGATACATTCAGGCTTCTGATGTTACAATTCTACAAACTCCTTCTTTAGTGAAGTGCTTATACTACTTCAGAGTTCCCTATTGTGAATATCCACACTGTTTGCCCTATACTCGGAACAAACCACTGATCACCAGTCTTTCCTTACTGGCAATCCTTAAAACCCCCTCTGTTAGATTCTTTTAACCTAAGCAATCTAACAAGGTAACACCTTCAGCTCTCTTGCTGAAGAAATATTCACAAATTCTAAGAACTACTGAATTCTCACAGCTTCACAACACTCTGAACCTCTTCCCCGGGTCTCATCCACCGGACTGAATATTAACTGACGCTTTCAAACCTTTTATTCCTTAAACTCCGCCCACCTCCTCTGAGGCTGTGTTACCATGGCAACCTATCCCTCACAGTTAGGCCATAGCAACTAATGTAAAACCTAAATACAGTTTAAATACAGTATAATAAACACTCTATAATAAACATTTCTCTACACCAATCTTCAATACTGGGTATATTTTTTTGTTTCCATATCTTTGCCAGTAGGATCCTTGCAGCTGTGCTTATTAGGAATAGGATTTTATCTTGGTTTTTGGTTAATTTTTGTGGCATCATACCTAATAAGTATGTCTCTGGTGCTAAGGGGAAACTTATTTTGAGTATTTTTTGGGTAGCTTGATGAATTTGGTTCCAATATTTTTAAATTTTTTTGCAAGACCACCATAAGTGGAAGAAGGATCCCTTCTCCTTCTCGTATTTCCAACAACTATTAGAAATATTTTTATTGAATTTTGCTAATTTTACTGGTGTGTAATACCAACGGTAGTACATTTTGTACCAGTTCTCACGTAGGTCATTTGCTATTGTATATTTTAGTTTGATATTCCATATCTCTTCCCATTGCTTTGTCATTATAGAATGTTTTATATCTCTAGCCCATCTAATTTGACATTCCTTTATTTGTTCCTCCTCTGTATACCAGCATAATAGCTGCTGGTATAAGATTTTAATTATTTTTTTGTTTTTTTCTAATATCCTATCCCAAATATTTTTGTCTTGGTTGAAACCTGTTTTCCTGTCTTCTTTGAATCCCTGTAGAAGTTGGTGATGTTGTAGCCAGGTTAAATTGGGGGCTAATTGTTTTATTTCATCTAATAATTTTAGTTCGAGTTTTCCTTCATCATTTTTTTTTTAGGATCTGATTATATTTAAGCCAATTCTCTTCTCCAAGTTCTCTTCTATGTCTCGCCCCCATTGGGGAGATCCACAATGGAACCTTCCTATATCGTCTTAGTTTGTACTTCTCCCAGGTTTTTATTAGGGCCGCTCTAATGTAATGATTATTAAAGTTTTTTTCCGTTTTTCTTTTGCCATACCACATATAGCCGTGCCACCCCGCTCTTAAATCATGGCCCTCAAGGTTTAATAGTTTGGTATCTTTTTACTTGGTTGTAACCTTTTGTTTGCCCACCTAATCACATTGAAGTTCAAAGAACAGGTGATAGTGGGGGTGGGGGTGGGGAGTATGCAAAGCAGCATGGCAAATCAAGCAGACATCATGGGAACCCATTGCTCCATGCTCCGCATCACCTACATTGCTCCCTTCCCAATCCTATTCTTTCCTATGAGAAACCTCCTGTGATCTCTGGGAAGTGTCCTAGGACACTGAAAGTGCAGAGCCCTGCCAGAAGTAACCCTACATCATATGATGGGTTCTGTCAGGATCCGTGCTTTTAGCATCCTCCAAGCATCCTAGGACACTGAAAAAAGGTAACATGATGAGGCCCTTCATCACACTGTAGTTTTCTACTATTTCCCACACAAACACTGAAATTTTGGGGTAATGGAATCTTCATGCAAGGAAATTCTGTCTGTCTTTCAAGTGTTGTTCAAGTTCCTTTCAGATTTTTTTTTTGAGCTCTAGACTTTATTAATGAATTTAGAACTACTATTTGGCAATTGCAGTTTCTCTATGCATTATGAGCTATTGTTCCTACCTCTTTTATTCATATCATTTCACCAAAGACACAACCTTGTTTCCTGAATCTTGTGCATATGTATTTCTGTTTAACCTTGTCCATTCACTTTTGTGCATGATTGAAAGAATACAGTTTTCAAAAATTGTGGAACCTTTTTCCTTCTCTTTATTCACAAAACTGTAATCAATCATGGTAACATTTTCATCTTTTATTCTAGTAAAATTTTTAGTATTGCAATGCAATGTAAATTCAAACACAAATTTAAAATTAACTTAAGTGTTCTATTAACACAAGTTTTGCCATGTAAATATAATGTAGTGGCATTTTCCCACTATATGCAGGTCTGTAGTTGTAAATGTTGAAAAAAGCAAAGTTGAAACAATGCATATAGAGTCTACATTATATTATAGTTTCTGACCTCTGCAGTTTTTGTCAGTTAAGTTCCTCCAGAAATTATGATAAATATACAGTAGAAAGCAGGAACAGAATTAGCAGGAACAATCTTATTTGCTCCAACTTTATCCAGCTTCGTTCATCATAATGTATCAAGAGGTCATAGTTTGTTTGTAATAGTTTGTTCTGAGACTATCCAATTGTTTAGGTACTTAGAGGAAGGAAAGGGTATGAATGGTATAAATAAAATAAAAATAGAGTAACATTTGTGTTTCTTTATGAATTCATCAAACTACATGCAGTAAACTGTGACGACTTGCTTGATAAAGGGGTGAGGAACCTATATCCTCTGATGCCATCTAAAATGAAGGGGGATTGAACCCAAAAGTCATGCTAATGATAAACCCATGACTTATCACCCAGAGAGCTTTACAAACTTTGAAGGAGTTTAAAACATAAAAGGAATGGGGAGTAAACCTCCAGTCATTCTACTATTTGCTATGCTCACTAGAGAAGTGCAGTTCAACAAAATCTAAAGATCACCAAATCTGACCTAAGGTTTTTCTACCCAAATGCCAATGTTGTAACCAGTGACCCAACTATATCTCAGTAATAAGAAGTTTTAGTGAACTCAAAATGTAACTCACAATAGAATTTAGGCTAACTGTCACACAAAATATAATTTCTTCATATATTATTATTTTGAGCATTACAATTACGTTCTTTAAAAAATAATGAAAGAAAGTTTAATTTATCTATTTGAGGATTAGATTTCCAAGGCAACAGATACCTCAGAAAAAAGAAATTGAAAGAGTTTTAAAATAAGCACTGTATAATAGTGCTAGAATTAATGTCACTGCCATTTGCCTTTCTTTAAACAGATAGCTTTATTTAACATTCAGGTAGCTTATTGCATGCTCCATTGTAAACAATGCTGTTTAATTTCATTATTCTTGTCATAGTCACACACAGAGAAGCTTATCCTAATCTCACTTCATATGGTGTCAAGGATGCAAACACCACTTAACATTTTCCACTAGCAAAAATGCTGGTCCAAAGTGTTAAGTCACTCATTTGTATTTCAGTCAACTCTTGGTAGAATCATGGGCCACACAGTATGCTGGAAGCCTGGCATGAATTTAACATCAAGAAGGCATTTTATTGTGCTCCAGCCGCATGAGCTTATGTGACAGTTTCTTATATAATAACAGAGTCTTATTCTTGAATTAAATTTTAAATTAATAATACAATCAGTGGGACTGGTCCTTCTGTTATTAAACTCAATTCTGTTCTGTCCCTAAAGGCCTAATTTTAAATATACTGCAGGAACTATTTTCCAGTTTTCCAAAAAGTAGACAAAATTAGACATAGTTAGTGTGGTAGGTAGAGAAAAATTGGTCTGTCTGAGATATAGATATGTATTTTCAGATGATTTAAATATTATCAAGCTCCCTATACATTTCTAATGATTCAACAGTTACCTAATTTAGCTACCTACTCGTAGTATGGAACAATACATTGTCTCAATTTCCACACTCTTTCCATCCTTTTTCTTAAGTTCATAGTGTTGATTGTCTCAATATGAATGCAGAGATGTTATAATAGCCATACATTAATGGAAAACTTGAATGTAGAACTTCTTCACAGAAAACAGTGCCTATGTGACACATTAGAAGAGATTCTTGTTTGGTTGTGTGTGTGTGTAGGAATTTTCCAAAATCAGCATTTCTCCCAATAAATTACATATAAGGATTTACATTTTTAAGGGAAATTCTTGTGCTTGTTTCACATTCAGATGTGAAAAGCCACCTGCACACAGCCTTACTTCACATTAACCAAAGTCAGGGAATAGTCCAGATTTTGGCCCAAAATTTGGACTATCCCCAACTTTGGGCATATTGGAAATGGCCACAATTGCTCCCTCTGTCATTTCCCCTGAAATATTATCAAAGATTTTCACCCTGCAGTTGCTTCACAGCTGATATAATCTGGTTTTTTTTTTCAAATGTAGTTTCTGTTATGTATTTTCTTCTTTGACATTGTTATTAGCAGGCAATTCCCTCAAGAAAATTTTTGCAAGGTGGAACAAGACTGCTTTCAGTCTTAGTGGAATGTACAGTGCTCTCAAAACTCAGGATTAAAGGTGCAAATGAGGGCTCATAAGAAGGTGTCCTTCCTAGTTACAATATCAATGGGAACTATTGTATTCATTTCAGTAAACAGCTAAGAAAATGTATGAAGAGCTAACTGTTTGCTAAACTTTATGAATATAATGCAATGTAAGGGGACAGTGAAGTTGTTTTTTGAGCGAGAAAGCTAACACAAATTCACGGGCCTCTCCTTGGCTCTCCAGGTCCTGGAACAATACTGAACTACTCTCTTTGATAACGTCATAGAAGAATAAGGTATAGTGCTCATTATTTGTGGTTTATTACTTCACCGAATTTCAGTAGTTCCCATGTTGTTATTCCATAAGAATCCAAAAAAAATGTCTCATTGGGATGGGCAGAACATTGTAAATATTTTGTAGCATACTTCTTTATTTAGAATATTTTAGCAGAAAGCCATTAATGCAAATAATACAAATTCACTGTAGGATGAGGGAGAGGCGCTCTTTAATAAAGCACATTTTTGAAAGAATATATTAAAATTAATTAAAACAATTCCATTCAAGATATCTTTTCTAACACTGGCTTTGTCATAAGAAACAATTGCAACAAACAAACGCACACACAAATATTTGTGTCTGGAGGGTGATGAACAGTGTATAGAAGATGCTATGGATAATCAAATCTTAACATATTCAACAATATGATGCATTCTTTTCTCGGATAATTAATTTTCTAGAAATTAACCTCTGTTGTTAACTTCTTTCCAATTTCTTTCTGTCTTCATTTCCTCACTTCAGCTAATATTTGGTTCCTGGAGCTACTCTTCAAAATTTGAAAAAAATAATAATTACACAGTTAGCTACTAAATAACATGTATATATTGGGATACTTGCCAAGAGATTAGTGCATATGCTGATGCCTCTAATCATAGTAAGACCAGTTCATTGGAGCATGTTTGATGATAAGACTGATTATTATCTGAGAAAGTACTTGGAACGCTAATCTAAAATGTTAAGGACACAAGATATTAGAGGTTGCTTTTCTATGTAATTTTTTTTTTCATTTCACTAATAGCATTTAGACTAACTTTCGTCTGAGGCTGACTTTTAATATATTTGTTCATCTGAGTGTTTTTACACATGACAGCCAATTACATTATTCATAGAGACAAACCTGGCACAAGTCACCTTGATGGATGGGAAGAACAGCGGTGCTATTCAAATCAGAGTTATCAGCCAATACTTTATGTGGCTTCTCTAAGTAGATGGCTAACCTCCAGAGTTTTCACAGGTACTTCATCAAGGAGTCTGTAACAGCTCAGGCATAGGAATTACAGAGTGTGTTTTGTCTTGATTTGTGCACTAGTAAAGGAACATCAATTGAACAGTTTCAGGAAATGTATCATCATGCAGGTTTTAAATCATTTTGTATTTTTGGGAGTATAAGAAGGAATTACATCCCTGTTAAGGTTGCTTAGCCGATGATTATTTCTCTTTTAACTTTTTTCCCCCATATTTTCAACTTTTATACTTGTGCATCTTCCAATAACTTAATGTGGACTGAAATCCCCTTTGGATTTTCACAGGATTATTCATCCTCTACTCTTACATCTGTGCCTTAGATATTTGCCATGTTAACATGCTTTCACATGGACCACAACAAATTCTGATAAATGTATCTGGGTTGTTCAACTGCCTCTTATTCCCCCCCCCCCTTGATTTTGAAATCTGGCGAAGTGGTTACATTGTTGGACAAGGACTGGGGATACCTAGATTTAGTTTTGCATTCAATCATTATTCTCAGTATGTGATCTTGAGCAAGTCAGTATCTCTCAGCCTAACTTACTACAGATTTATTGTGAGGATGAAAAAATGGATGTGAACTGTGTACACCCACTTCAGTATCTTTAGGGAAAAACAGGATATAAATATAGACTCCACACTTTAATGAAGAACATTCCAATCTATAGTGTGCCAGCTGCGCCCGTACCTTGGGAAGTCTGACTTGGCCACGGTGGTCCACGCTTTGGTTACATCCCGTTTAGATTACTGCAATGCTCTCTACGTGGGGTTGCCTCTGAAGACTGTCCAGAAGCTTCAACTAGTCCATCGTGCGGCAGCCAGGCTGCTAACAAGAATGGGATACAGGGAGCATACTATTCCTCTGTTGCGCCAGCTCCACTGGCTGCCAGTTAGCTTCTGAGCACAATTCAAAGTGGTGGTGTTAACCTATAAAGCCCTAAACGACTCCGGCCCAGTTTACCTGTCCGAATGTATTCTCTCCTATGGACCATCAAGATTGCTAAGATTGTCTGGAGGGGCTCTGCTCTCGGTCCCACCGGCCTCACAAGCGTGTCTGGTGGGGACGAGAGACAGGGCCTTCTCGGTGGTGGCCCCTTGACTCTGGAACTCCCTTCCACTGGAGATCAGAACTGCCCCCTCTATCTTGACGTTCAGAAAACAGGTGAAAACTTGGCTCTGGAAACTGGCATTCGAAGAATGAGTCAAGTTCTGTGATATGGGTGGATGTCGACAAACAATGATTTTATGATGATGACTGACCATTGTGATTGTTTGACTGTATTTTGCTTTTTAATGTTTTAGTAATTTGGAATACAATGTTTTTAATGATTGTTTGTAATATTGATGTTGAAAACCAGCCCGAGTCCCTCGATGGAGGTGAGAAGACCGGTATACAAAACTGCTAAATACATACATAAATAAATAAATATCATAGGAACAACTATGTCCATGTGCAGGGACTATGTTTGAATAAGCATCCTCATTCACTTCAATGAAAGGACTGCTTATGTGTCTTTAATTTAAGAGAACAAGGAAGACAAAATTCTTTTGAGCCTCAGAGTTAAATTTGTCCACTGGAGTTGTTATGTGTTCAAAAATCCAGTGGCTCTGAATAATCACATCCACTCTTGAGAATATTGTTGCTTTTGACATCTATGTAACTGAAAAGAAAAACAGACATGACCCAGCTACTAGGTAAATTTTCATACAATTTTACTCCCCCCTTGTCTAGATTTTCATAACAAATGCAACTCATATATGTGTGTGTTTCATCAAAAACCTATTGTTTGATGCATTTATTGAGTAATCTTCACTCAATGTGATGAGAAAAATGGCAGTCTACTAGTGTAGGTGTATGTGGAGCCTGCCCCACAATCCCTAATTATGACCATAGAAATGTTTGCAACTTTAGTTTCTTTGTTGAAGATGTCATTCTTTGCTATCAAGTTGGTTTTGACTTATGATTATCCTTCTTGAGCCCTGATTATCAACGGTCTGGTTCAGGCATTGCAAACCCAAAGCTATAGATTCCTTCACTGACTCAACCCCCACCTGTATTGTGGTTTTCCTCTTTTCCTGCTGCCATTCACTTAACTGAGTGATATAATCTTTCCATTGAGTTATGCTCAAAGTATGTCTTAAATTTAGTTGTTGTGGCTTCTATTGAGAATTTAGCTTTGATTTTTTTCTAGGACCCATTTCCACTTTCAGTACATTTTCACAGGGCAGAGGAGTGTTGAGCCTTGAAAGGGGGTGTTATAGAAGTGTAGTGGGACAGAGTCAATCCTGGAACCACTGGGTCAAAATGTGCTCAGGATTTCTATGTGAATGAAAGCCTAGAACAGACAATCCCCTCCTCCTTGGAAACAGTAGATGAAATGAAAGGAGCATGGTACAAAAAGAGGGAAGACTAGTCCCCCACGCACTTCCAGCCAACAGAATTATGGACGTGACTGAGGAATAAATCTTTTTCATACTCTCTCCAAAGTCTTTTAGAATATCAATATACACACCATTTCTTTTCCTTTTTTCTAATATATATATATATATATATATCGTTATATTTTTTTAAAAAAATATAATGTAGGTAAAATGAAAGACTTTGTAATCTGAGGCTCCATCTATACTGCCATATAATGCAGTCTGAAACTGCATCATATAGTCAATGTAAACTAATATAATGCAATTCAATGCAGTTAAATCATTTCATGAGTCTAACTTGAATGAATTTCAATGGGAGAAAAGTAAGAGGCATCTTTAACTGATCAATTGCAAACAATGGTCCATCCTATTTTACACAGGTGAAAATATACTCACTGTTTTTATTCATAGATACTATTTTATTTTGGGGGCAGATCTAAGAAAAGCCGACCCTGTATATTTATCCAGTAGCCAGTTGACTGAGGCTCATGACATTACATTGAACACAATACAACTTTTTAAATACAACTTATATATTTTTAAATTTATAATACTGTGCAAAATAAGAGTATCTATATTATTAAATTAATTATAATATAAATATAAATTGCAAATAGCATTGTATTTCTAATTCCTATGGAAGACTGAAACGTAAGGCAGTAACAATTAATCAGCATTTAGTTTCATGATCAGTAAATCTGCAACAACATTGTAAATGCCATAGAAAAGGAATACAATGAACTTTTCTCAGTTATATATTTTTTTCTTATGTATAATTTCTCCACCAAACATGGCTGCACTAAGTCATATTCTATTTTTATCTTAAGCATAGAGAACATTAACTAATACAATTATATAACCCAAAAATATGGTAATAACATTAGTTGTAATGGTGACAGCAACAGTAACAACAAACGGTTGTATGACAATATATTGTCTTGCACTGTTCTATTTTCTTTATCACTTGAATGTGGGTCTTGCTAATTCCCCACCAGTAAAATAGGGTTCTTTTATCTAAGAACTGTGAAACTGCAACATAGCCAGAGAGTCCCTCAGAAACATAAACAATTATTTCCAAGAGGTAGAAATTATCAAGAGCAATGATACAGTTTTCTGTTGTAATATCGTCTTTGTATAATGCATCCGGATGTTGAATCAACACTATCTACCAAAAAGATATGTGAGCTTGGCTGCCAGTATTACTTTATTCTAAGAATTTCCTTTTCTTTAATATCCTCCTACATAATATATCTTGCTCAGACTTCCAATTTTCTATCTTACATTATAACCTTTATACATGAATTGTCATAATGCACATCAATAATATAAGTACAGCTGATTTCTTGTGCTGAAATAATGTAACTCTGAGTTATTTCACTCAGGGTTCATTCATTCCTAGAGTTTTATTAAGTAGCTGTACTATTCAACATTCTTACGAATCCATTTCTTTAAGAGTTTGGGAGAAAAAGCTAGACCTTTTATTTCAGTATCCTTGAGAACTTTCCATTCTTTCCAGTCACAGTGACTACCTTATACTATATATATATATATATATATATATATATATATATATATGCTTGTAAAAATGAGTTTAGTGAATTCATTTCTATATTATAATGATTTAGGAGCTTTTAAATAAAATATATATTTATATTCTACTTTTTTTCCAATGAGCTCAAAGCAGCATGCATGGCTCTTCTCCCACTTTATCTTTGTGACCACCCTTTAAAGTAGAACTGACTGAAAAAGAGGTACTTGGGTTACTTTACTTAATGGTGATTACAACCTGACTTTCCCAAGTGTCATTGTAATCATGAAAACACATTGAAAACACAAATTTCTTGTTTCTTCTCTCCTCAGAACACTTTCAAGGTTTCTCTTCCTTTTTCTTTCCCCTTCTCTATTTTATTTATTTATTTATTTTGAGCATTTCTACCCCGCCCTTCTCAACCCCTTAAACACAATAAAATAAATATCAACAGTAATTATAATAGTTAAAACATTAAATTATTAATTATCTATGGTTCAAGACTGTGACTGTTGTGTACTTTCTAGACTTCTATAAAGAAAATGCTGAAGCATGTGTGCACACGTGTGTGTGTGGCTGGAGCTGCACTTAAAATGTACCTGTTCCAACTTACATACAAATTCAATGTAAGAACGAACCTACAGAACCAGTCTTGTTCATAACTTGGGGACTGCATGTAATATAATTATTCGGGCTGTGCAAAACCATCGTTAGTCCTCATAAGTCTTTAGTAATTCATTAGATTCATGCAATCATTATTAAGAAGCATACACTAAAGGCGAAGAACAATTTAAGAATCAAAACACAAACTAATAATTTTTGTTAAGATTCTGTAACATTTGGAAGCCTCCCAAAGTCAGTTTAATGGTTAATATAAGCATTATGCAACTTTGACAAAGCCAGAGAGGCCATTGCTAGTTTTTAACTTAAGACCCAGGGTTGCCATAAGGAAGGGCAGCTGGGATGGGGCTAGCTGAGCTGGGCAGAAAACTGAGAACACAGCATTCTGGGAAATGTATTTTCAAATTCAAAAGCCCCTGCCCTAAACTGTCTCATATAGACACACTGTTATACAGACATTCACAGGGATTGCTGTTGTGACTTTTTTGGGGGGAGAGGATGATAAATGTTTTTGTCTAAATTTTTAACCCCCCCCCCCCAATCAGTAAATGTGTGAATTTTCTGAAACTCATGGAGACTGATGCCCCGGTTATATAGTACATTGTATATAAAATTCAAGTAGGCAGCTCTTGTTGTTTTTAAATATATATATATATATATATATATATATATAGTTTGTAAAAAAAAATGAAAAATTCTCCAAAAATTAGTGCACGAGAAACTGGGCTAACAGTGGAAAATGTGTAGTACAGTTATAGCAAGCGTCATCATGATAGCTCGAAAAATTAGGGAAAAAGAGCCCCTGAAGTTTCCTCACTTGCTCAATTACTCAATAAAAAAGATAACATAGTTAATTTCTTATAGGTACAAAAAAAATTAGGTCCAGAATTTCAGAAACACCCTCAAAACGATTCACTCCCCTTCCCAATTTTTCAATGAGCACTGAAACATTTTTTCGTTGATCGCACAGGCCTAATAAGTATCATTTAATTCTATGTGCTCCACCTATTTATAATACTAATAAAATGATTTTAATTGCACACACATATTTTACATTTTTTTAAAAAAGGGGGAGTTCTTATATCTTCCTGCATATGTGAAGGAACACAATGAATAATAGCATAGAACCAAGATGCAATATAACTGGTGTTGAAGTTCTGGTGTATTTTTTAATCTTTCTTAACTCATATACTGTATGTCTTCCTCTCTCAAAATGACAGCGAATTCATCTAGTATATTTCAAAAATGAGGGGATGACATTCAACTCCAGTGCTTCTCTGCAAGTGATTTGTCAAGAAAAGCAAACATTTTAAAATAATTACATTTACAACTACATTTATATTCAGTTCTTTCCAGGTTTCTGACTTTTGTCATGGATTTTGACACCCACTACACATCTTATTTTCACCAAGTGTGACTAACACTCTAATTTCTGACTTCAGTAATTCAAAGGTTACATTTGTGGCATTTGTATTAAAACCAAATGACAATATTTAATTTGTTGTATGGTTCTTTATCTTATTGACTCAAGGCTTAGGGCCAAGTTATATAATGAAAATCAGCACACTGACAAAATAGGTTAAGTGGAACCATGCTTAATCTCTCATCCAATTCTCAGTTACTAAGCTCTTTTTTTTACTATACCATCAAAAAGCAAGCTGAAAACTGGGGTTCTAAATAGAACTTTAGAAGTTCAGGTGGAACTTGCAATGAAATTTGCAGTGTGTGATGTTCCAATAAAAATATGGGGTGTACCTGCTGAAGGGTTTCCAACAAGCATCCAGCCAGTTCCTCCTCTAGGGCAGACCATTACTTTTCCATTTCTCCTGCTTCCACAGTCATTCAAAATCCATTGATCTCTGAAAATATCCTGTCTTTTTATTTTGAGTCCTTTTGATAGTCCCTTAGCTTATTTTAAAAGAGGGATTGGGTGTGATGTCTGCCAATGCATTAATCAATTACTTATGGAGAAAACTATATCCCATTTTATATTGGTCTCCAAAATGGCTTTCAAAATATTCTTTAATTTTTGAAAATTCTTCCCTTGAAAAAATTTAAAAACTAGTACAGGAATATAAGCAAAAAGTGTCCTCAAGAGGCTGTCATGGCAATATTTTCCTCCTGGTCTGCATTTCAGGCCCAGTGAAACAGTAGCTAGATGATACTAGGGGCGAAGCAAAGTTCAGTGGAAGAAGATCGTGCCCTTGCCTTCTTTCAGACTCTTTTCTTTCATAACCTACTGAAACTCTTTGGTTCCATAATGCCAGCTGATTCTGCTTTAAATATATATATTTCGTTTCTTGTGATATATAAAGCATTTCTTGTGAAACATAAAGCACTACCATCCCATAGCTCAAATTGTCTAACTATTGAAATAGAACCATTTCATAGCTGATAGTTCCTACATGATCAGCTCCAAGTTTGCATTGGGGCTCAGTGGTGGAAATGTAATTTTTCCAAGTCATTTTTTTTATTTCTTCAAGAATCTCTCTTGCCTCCTTCCCACATAAACACAAACAAACACACAAACACACACAAAAGGACAGTTTTCTATAACTATTCACAGTTTGGGGCTTACTCTCTGCAACATTTACATGTGGTGCTTTTGTGCAGAAGAAAACAGTTCGTGAGCAGGAATCTTTTTTCTGTGCAAAAAATAATTATACAGATTATTCTTTCTGTACAGAAAAATCTGTTTCTTTGATAGCTGGAAGTGTATTTTGCTCAAAAATTACACATTTTGTTTCAGGAAAAGCTTGTTTTAGGCACAAAATAATATCTATTTTTTCTGTATATTTTATGCCCACAAATTAATCTGTGTGAATATGCCATTTTATGTACACAAATAAGTCTGTGTGAATTTTGTGAGTAAATCCAAAACTGTAAGATTCTCAAGAATACAGGTTTCTCATCCATTTCCTGACACTACAGAAACACGATAGTTTAACAATTGTTTTTCAAATATGTTCCCTTTTTTCCAATCTCCTCTTATTGGGCAAGCGATATGATAGAGACTGTCACTTATATGAACTAAAACTATATCAGTTCTGGAAGAAAACATGCTATTATTAAAGAGTCAAAACAAAGAGCCAATAAATACCAACAGTAAATAATATCTCAAATTGATGGAATGCAATGAAGCAATATAGAACTGACCCTTAATTTTCTGATGTCAGACTCCTATTATCTTGCTCTAAATTCTGATTACAGTCAGGAGCACCAATGCAATTCATGTTCATCATTTTGGTTCATTTGCTTCTTTTTATGAATGTTCCCATACTTTCTATAACCATTGTTCTTCCAGGACTAGGTTGAAATGGCATTGCCATCTTGTTTTTTAGACAAAGAAAGAAAAACCCAAACATCTCTCCTGACAGTTTGAGCTAGCAGATAGATTTGATGGGCAGTGAGTTAGAGATGACAGAGGGTAAAATACAGAGTAATTACACAGAATGTGAAAAGATATGGAAGTACAGGTTATGGATAGAAATTGTTTCTTGTCAGGGCCATCCATTTATGCCAACGAATAGAACATTATAAACAAAATAAGCAAAATGACCCTGGATACACTTTACCTGTTCTACTGAGTCAATAGATGAAGGTGAAAATGCTTTCTGGCATTCAAATATTCATTTATGAAACACGGTGTCTCCCAAGTATGAGAATTAGAACTATCACAGGATATCGTGCTTGCCTGAAGTATCCATCAGAGATCAGTTATCTCTGACTTGAGCTTTGTTTCCACAGCAACATACTGTTAATCAAAGAAAGCAAATCTGAAGTAGAAGGCTTGATAACTGTCATTCCATCTGGTCAAATCACCTTTCTTATGGAAGGAACATAATTACAGCTGCAGAACATTGGTGGGGGTACAGATTCTATTTTCAGAAAGCCCATTAGAATATGATGAAATGATCTAAATCAAGATTATTTTCAATGTGTTGTTCAAGATGGAAACCACCTGCTCAAAAGTTGCAGATTACAACAAAATTGTCCCATGTGAAAGACACATAGGCATTATCACCAGGTATTTTACAGTAGACACATTTAATAGCAACTTTTGCTCTTATATAGCAGAAAAAGCAAAACAAAAAAAACCAAAATACCCATTTCAGGTCAGTAGAACATGTCTTGTCTGCTTTTTTTTGATAATTTCTTTAGCAACCTCTGGGTCCTCCAGCATGACTGGAGGAAGTTGACCACAGAGTCGAACTGGAGGACCTAGATAGAAAAATTTTAATCAAATCTGTCAATAATCAACTTCACAAAATCAAAATTGCAAATGTGAAGAAACATTGTACTAATTTCCAAAGAAACAGCATTTCACTGTCATTCATTCATTCATTCTGAGGACTAAGATTTATTGGAAGTTCCCAGTTTTAAGACCTTGCGTCTAACAGCAACCAGACACAGAGCCTTTACAGCAGTGGCACCATTACTCTGGAACACTCTGCCACCTGAAGTCTGTGCCTTGTGGGACTTATCAGTGTTCTGCAGGGCATGTAAGACATATTTGTTTTGACAGACTTTTGATCTTTGATATTGCTGTTTTTTTAAATTGTTTTAGATTTTAGTTTGTTCTTGTAAGGTGCTCCGAGCCCTAGGGGAGTGGCGGCATATAAGTTTGAATAATAAATAAATAAATAAATAAATAAATATTTTAAAAAATAGTTTCATGGAAAAAAATGTCCCCAAACCCGTCATAGTTATTTAGCTATGCTCTATAATGCTTCAAATCCTAAGGTGTCAAGGTATTTTTTAAATACATTATCAAGGATCCCATGCTGGAAATTAATCCCTTGACATCTGACCCTGGATCATAACCACTGCTTTAGAGAGGGGTTGCAGAAAATCTAATAATAGAAGCAAATCTGGCTCTGCTATAACATGTGCTTAGAAGTTGCATCCAATGTCTTTTTATATGTATTTATTGGTATGAAATCTGCTACTGATATTCTTTTCTTTCCTGGGCAAAAAGGTAGTATAATGGAACCCATGAGACTGTGTGTGTAAACAAAACCCTTTATAACAGGTGATAAGTGCTTTAGGGAAGTTAAAGTGTATATATAGCTTGTTACACGGTAGTCATTGGAAAGCAAATCATCCTTTCTTGAAGTATTTCAAGTACATCAGCTAGCCTCAGGTACATTTGCAACCATGTGCTTTAGGGAACTAAGAAGGCTTGCATTGCCCAGTCAGCTGAATATGTTATCTGTGGTAGTCACTGACCACTAAGCTTAATAGAAACCTGTGGTACATATATGTCTACTCCTTATAAATTCTTGTAGCAAGCTACCTAGGCTACATTCTTAGATGTAATAATAACCTGGATTGTTACTAATTCAAAAGTCTGCCCATGTAAATTTTCACAACAATAAGTCCTATACAATATTATACTAAATATTTTCAGGATAAATTATCATCAGTCTGGTCATTAAGGATATCTTAGATTCTCTGTAAGGAGAATTAGGGCTACTCAAGTGCAGGCTGCACCACAAGATTGTAGTTTAGACAACTGTTTCTTAAACTGTGAGCCCCAACCTCAATATAAACCATCTTTCAAGAAGCTCCAGTTTGTATGTTTGCTTCTGTGTGTCCACAAACATAAACAGAGTGTTTTAAGTTTTCATCTTTTATAAGTGTATTCTGGGATTACCAGAAATTATTTCTTTACTTTACTTTACTTTACTTTACTTTACTTTACTTTACTTTACTTATATACCGCTGTTCTCAGCCCGAAGGCAACTCACAGCGGTTTGTTTATGCTGTTTGTAAAAAGAAAAACAAATTGCTGGATTATCTAAAGCCCTCCTCCCTGCACCCTAATTGCACATATGCACTGATATTTCAAATAGCCTATATAGCAGGCCCTGGAAGTGGAACAAGTAGAATTTCCTGTTAAACTTCCTAATAACCTTAATTTGTGTTCAGAGACATTTTATTTTCAGACAAAACTTAAACTTCTTTTCCTCCTGGGTATTACTGTAAAGTCTCTGTGAGGAAAGGAACGTTCTTGGGGTATGTACACAGTTTTCACTCTTGGGTCTTTCCTCTTTGTTAATGACTGTTGCTTGTAGTTGTTTGTTTGTCTCATAGCCGTTACCGATGTTTAACTTGATTTGATATTACGTCATTATATCGCTCCAATGTGATGTTTTATTTTATTATATAGCTCTGATGTGACATATTGTTTCACTATATAGCTCTGATGTGACATATTGTTTCACTATATAGCTCTGATGTAACATGTTATTTTACTATATAACTCTGATGTGACGTACTATTTTGTACATCTTTCTGTCCTTCTCACTCTTTACCTTCCAGTACTACACTAACATAAGACACTAACTGTCACTTCATGAAACCAAAAAGGTCAGGACTGAGATTCCACTGCTCAGAAGATCCTTAAAGGGGCAGGGTGAGGGAGGATCTAAATCAGTGGTTCTCAACCTGTGTATCCCCAGATGCTTTGTTCTTCAACTTCCAGAAATCCCAACAGCTGGTAAACTGGCTGAGATTTCTGAGAGTTCTTAACCTGGGGACCCACATGCTGAAAACCACTGCTCTAAATGCAAAGTGATCCTCTTCAGAACATACAAAGCTAACCCATCTAACTAAAAGGGGATGGTTAGGAGTAATTAGTGAGGGTTTCTCTGTTGGCCCAACACCCCACTGGAACTCCATTGGGACTCCATTAACCGAACAGTTCTATTTTGCTTATTTATAAGTTTTGAATAAACTCAGTACCATTTTGGATACCTAAGGCTCAACACTAATAGGCAGATTTTTTTAAAGTTATAAGCCAATAGCCTTTAAGTTAACTCTTATGTACACCCAAGATAAGATCTAAATATTTTTAATAACATTTGAATTATCCTAGTATTGTTAGACTGGTATGTGCTAGACAAACATTCTCATCTAATATTTCTTAGAATTTTTCACTTTCTTTGGTCAACAAACCAGAAAAAGAAAGATTCTTTTGTATTGCATGAGTTTGGAGTTGGCATGTCTTCTTCTTTTTAAAAGGGGTAACCTTATTTCTACGAAATATGGTAAAACACTGTTCTTTCATTTTTAAATATCCTAGGTGTTTTGGAAGAGCATATTTTCATAGATATGTTTTCTTGGTAAAGCTATAGAATTTATGCACTCCAAATGGCTCATCTGTGTTAATACAAAAGACAGAGCAAGTCACTGGATCTCAAGAGGGAACAAGTTGATGTGAATAGAAGTTTTTCATGCCAATTGTTTTAGTCTGTCAGTAAATTTATTCCCATATACAGACATTGTAATCTGGATGCTTTCAGGAATTTACATTGTCACAGGAATGTTAATGGTATGGAATATTTTACAATAGTTTCACACCAGATGTGCTTGCGTGTAACCCCTATCAACCTCATCCATTACGGTGATGATGATGGGATAATAGGGACTGCCTCCAAACCATTTGGCAGACATCAAGTTGGAAAAGGCTGCACAAGAATGATGAAGATTTTTAAATAATTGTTATTTTCCCAATGTGTAGCTGAGTTTTCGTGCATCTTCACTCAACAAGATCTCAGGAATAACAAGCTCATTAATTTACCCTTGTATGACTTTTTTTCAAGCCAGCTGTACCCTGGGTTGCATTTAGAGGTGCCTGTAATTATAGGAATTTCTTTAATTATCCTATTCTCTTTCAGTGTCTGTAAATTAGAAAGCAACAGAGCTGAAGCAAAGTGTCCATTTCAAGTTAATGATCCAAATGTAGAAATTTATGCATGTGAATAACTACATGAATCTGAATTTGTATACCCAAGCAAAAGTTTGTAATTCATTTTTTCTTGTTCATTCATGAAAGAAACTGCAATTCGATGTCATTGGTACTTTAGCAATGTAATAGACCCACAAATTAAATATTTTTCCAGATGTACCTTAAAATCTTGTAGATTTCTGGTAGCCTTATTACATACAGACAGCAGTGTTTGCATTACACAACACTGGAAGCAAATGCAAGCTTTGCCCTAAAAATTATCACAGTAACTGTAGAAGTTACTATTTAAACAACACTGTTCCTCTCTGCACTTTAAAACATGTCTTTCCTCTACCACAATCCCTTCCAGGTTGCAGTGTTTCTATTTTAAAAATTTCCGCCCTACTATATTGGAGCAGATCCAGTTGTAATTGCAAATCTCATTTGGCAAAAAAGCAGACTAGAGGAGTAGCTTCCTTGTTGCCAGGGGAACCTCTTCCTCATAATCCATAATTTTAGGTTGTCCCCCAGGAATGCTTCCATGAACCACTGTCAAATAGTTTGCAGATTTTTGCTTTTTTTCATATCATTGTGCACCAAAAATAGAAAAAAACAAATGCAGTGTGATAAAAATGGATAAACTATATTTTTCCAAGAACTGCAGGAACAAATACCCAAATATTATTTAGAAACAAGAACACATTCTGTTTGAAAAATAGTATTGTGTAGTTAGGCCTAGAGTAACTTCTTTGCAACAGAAAATTTGCATGAAGTATACAAAACCTGCATATAGTATGAGAGCTATCAATGCAGCAAAAAATTGTAAACACTAGGAAAGGACATGAGATTATAAATGGAAAATGCATACTTTGATCAGCATATATAGCTGTGTCCCTATGTGTTCCCTTAAATTCAGGGATAATTCAAGAATCAGGACCAGGTTATTTCTGCAGAAGTACAACCACTAATCTAGTGCAGGCATGAGCAAACTTCAACTCCCAGAAGTTACAGCCAGCTTACCGGCTGCTAGGAATTGTGGGAGGTGAAGTCCAAATCACCTGGGGGATCCAAAGTTTTCCCATGCCTTATCTAATGGATAATAGAACTGGAGTGAGCAACAATTGCTTTTATGAAAGTAGAAAGCTTCGCATTACATTAATTATCTATTCAGAATTAAGTCCCATGGACTTGAAAGATAAATGAGTATAAAATGACAGTCTAAAATAAAAAAGCAAGTTTCAATTCCACTGATAGAAACTTGCTTGAATCTGACTCCCAGACAGAATTTAGAAAGTTTGGAGAAAAAATAGAATAATTATAAACAAATTAATATTCATATCTAACTTTTCCAAGCCCATAAACATTACTTTCATTTAATACTTGTGGTCCTCTTCCATTGGCTTTTAATCAGCTACACTCTATAAGCCTGACAAAAGTTGATAGTGTTATTATCACTTCTAAACAAAATGGAATGCTTTCCTGTCAGGTTGCTTTTGCCCAACTATTCACAGTTGCCTTGAATACATGTTCCACTTGGTCATTGATGTTTATCTCTGGTGCTAGAAACAACTGCCTTTTTCCATGGAAACAATGGACTTTACAGCCAGCTTATTAAATGCTCTTTATCCTCTTCTCTATAGCCAAGACCATCTGTATCCTTCCTGAATTTTGAATCCCTTATCCCTTAGACCAATATACAAAAGGAGGTGGAAAGCATAAACAGAACCTCAGAGACAATTTCACACATCTGTTTCTGTGGGTGTTCTTTCATTCTTTTTTCATTTATAATTAATGAAAAATAATGGTGCTGACACAAGTTAATTACTATGAAAAATTACAGTTTATGCTACTCATTACAATAACGGCAAATTACTTGAGTTTTTCAAACACTATTCCTAACCAATTAGAAGAGTTTAAAAATGAGTTCACCTACTATATATGGGTTTCTCTGAATTCCGATTCAGTTAAAGGAACACCCATTATTTTTCATTAGCTAAAGAGGCAATAATAGCATGTGGCATCAATTACAACTGCCTGTCTCGGGAGTGGTGACAGAAGAAATGTGGCAAAAATGGAGTATATGATATTTGAATAGTGGGGTCAGACAATATACAGGCTACTCTTTAGATAGCTAAATATTCCCAGTGTAGATTTCAAAAAGCATTCAAAGCCTATATTGCTCAGTAAGAATTTAGTTTGAACTAATTACAAACAGTGTCTTGTCTTAGTTTACCCACACACACATGTACAAATCAAATTAGGGATTGTAAAATAAGCAATTAATATTCTCTAATTAGCCCATGCAAATTAGGAAAATGTTTCTGCTACAAGTTCATTTCATATAAAGCCATAAATTGCAAAATAAATGGAATATTCTTCAGGTAATTAAGGATAACTTATGGATGAAACATACTAATTATGTTTAATGTGTGTGAGTAAATGAACTTGCTGAAATACATTACACCAGCATCCTTTGGCTTTTGCAGAAGTCTCCGTCTGAACTGTAAGACAGGTTCTTTCCCCCACTATACTCTGTCATAACATTCAGAGACAACATTAGTAACTATGTTTTCATGCCTCAGCAAGCTTTGATATATGTAAAGAGATGCAGATAATGTATACATGTCTACACAATATGAAATCATGACAATGACATTCTGTGTCTCTGAAGCAAACAATGCAACCCATGGGCAGGAAGTAAATAGCTGCTCATAGATGCATCAGAATTAAGAAGGGTAAAATCCAGAAAATAACAGTCATTATAAATAATGTGTGAATCCATTACCCCACCAATAAACAAACTGTTTGAAGGGTTTTTTTTATTTCTCTTTTTATCATTTGGCTCCCACCACCATCCAAATTATTTTTTCATAAAATTAGCCAGTGTTGAGACTCAGCGTCTGTCTCATGCACCTACTACTAGTAGTAGAAGGAAACGTGGCTTAGAGAATGATGAAGCTCAGCGGCAGCTGAAAAGGATCAGGGATTTGTTTCTAGAGACTACCGATGAGGAGGATTTTGCAGGCTTTACTCGCGAGGAGATGGAGCTCTTCCTTTTCGGTCTTCAAAGAAATTCAATATGAAAAATACAACACAAAAATAATAACCAAGAAAAATATAATGAAACATCTAAACCAGATATTAACAGAAAAAAATCCATTGAAATTCCCTGCCTGACTTACCAGGCAAGGTTAACTTGTGGTGGTAGGTACTCCCCTCTGCCTACAATTTTGCAGGGCTCATTCTTCCCAGGGGCACTGAACAGCACACCCTCTTTTTCCATGATTTTTCCTATGCCGTTATACATTGTCATCTACCTTACTAAACCACTTTATCCTTTAACTAGTTCACATAGTGGTTTTCCTCCCCCCCCACCTCCAAAATTTGTCTGCTGTTATTATTGTTGCTAGCTATTTTTGTTATGATGTTTTGTGCTGTTTTTATGTTGTTTAAATTGTTATTGCTTTATTTTAATTGTATTCTGCCTGGGTTAGAGCCCCATGTAAGCCACCCCGAGTCCCTTCGGAGAGATAGAGGCAAGGTAGAAAAATAAAGTTCTTCTTCTTCTTCTTCTTCTTCTTCTTCTTCTTCTTCTTGGCGGGCATGGGGAAGGCGGAAGGCACTTTTTGAGGCAGGCCTTGCTCACCCAGCACAACCACTTCTGTTAAGATCGTCTGGAGGGGCCCTGCTCTCGGTCCTACCGGCCTCATAAGCGCGTCTGGTGGGGACGAGGGACAGGGCCTTCTCGGTGGTGGCCCCTCAGCTCTGGAACTCTCTCCCACTGGAGATCAGAACTGCCCCTTCCATCTTGACATTCGGAAACCAGGTAAAAACCTGGCTATGGCGATTGGAATTCGACGAGTGAGTCAATATTCTGTGATATGGATGGATGACGACGAATGACGAACAACTATTTGATTGTGACTACTGACCATTGTAATTATTTGATTGCATTTTGCTGTTTTAATGTTTTAGTTTAATATGTAATATGATGTTTTAATGACTGTTTGTGATATCACTGTTGGAAATCGGCCCGAGTCCCTCGACAGAGGTGAGAAGACCGGTATACAAAATTGCTAAATAAATAAATACATACATAAATAAATAAATAGATCAGATTAGAATGTATTTTGCTGCCAAATTTGGTGTCATTTTGTCCAGTGGTTTTTGAGTTCTGTTAATCCCACAAACGAACATTACATTTTTATTTATACAGATTGTAATACTGAATCACAACACAACTCATAGCAATGTTTTGTACACCTTTCCAGATAACTGTGAAATCTGAAATTATTTCCCCAATTAACAATGTGCAAAAATAATAGCATCAAAAAAGACAGAAACAATAGACTGATTCTTCACAAAGAAAGCCTTTTGATTTCCAAGTTATATATTCCATGCCCATGATCAATTATATCCATTACTTTAATCAATTGCATAGATGCACATAATCAAGGATTACTATCAGGAGGTCATATTGATTCACTAATTAAGCTTATGATCAACTGGCAATAATAGTTTGAAGTGTTTTCAAAAGGTGTGCTGGAGATGGTAACAAAAAAAGTGAAGTTGTGAGTTACAATCTCAGGGAACTTTTAATGTGTTGAGTATACATTACTGTCAGGAATTTTGATTGACCCCTGACCAAGAGCATGTCAATGAAGCATGTTCACATAGAGTTGAATACCCTATACTTGTGTATGAGACTAGAATTTTTAGTCAAAAAATCAACTGAAAAATCCTAGGTCAACCTATCCACAAGTCAAATGTTAGTACTGTGCCTTAACTCTCATTTTAAAAAGGGAACCATTCCCTTATCTGGTAGAATGGCAAAAGCTGAGAGCTCAACCCATCCTGGGAGAATCTAAAAGAAGCACTAACCTCTTGTAATCTCTTCACCCTGATGCTGCTTTTGGCCTTTTTGAATGCCTGGGCAAATTGTGGCAGTGAGGAG
Source organism: Anolis sagrei (assembly GCF_037176765.1). Taxonomy (NCBI): domain Eukaryota; kingdom Metazoa; phylum Chordata; class Lepidosauria; order Squamata; family Anolidae; genus Anolis; species Anolis sagrei. The sequence continues at coordinate 248,441,242 of NC_090022.1, read as the reverse complement.
CTGTTGGCCCCTGAGATGGCATTGATGCTTTACTCACCTGTGATTTATCAATTATGAATATCAACATTCATAACTTTGGGTCTAAAGTCTTTTCCTTCTCTTATATATGAGTATATAAGACTTGAGTATGTAAGGGAACTGCAATGAACACACAGAATTATATATTAATATTTGCTTTGGGGAATGGCACATTTTAAACACTTTACATGTAAAACAGAACACAGTTACTTTAGAATGAGAAGATACTAAAAATAATAAAACTTGCAAGCCTGATAGTTTTTTTGAATTAAGCTATGTGAAAATCTAGAAGTTATTAAGAGGATGGACAGGTGAGAGAAGGATATATTTTCCAAAGTAGGGAAAATATAAAACTTTCCCTAATGCTACACACATGCAATCATACAATTGAAGGCAGAGGGAGTTTTTGGAATTTGCAATGTGCATGGTAAGTATTCTCTGAATGATAGGTTATAGCAATGTCAGTATTACCTGAATGATAAGTTGTAGCAAATGACAGAAGCCACCTTGGTTCTGTTGGATGAGAGAAGCTGGGGAACATTTCTGGCTGGAACAGTATAAAGTGAAGAAAAGTAGACTAAGCATGGTCCTCTAGGATCAGAAGGCAGAACAAACATTTTGAGGGGAAAATGAGCTAACAAGATTCTCTGATTCACATTCTGTATTTGACTAAGGGAGCAAAGCTAGCTTAAGCAGTGGCTTCAAAAGAAAGGGTCAAAGCCAAACTGATGATATTGGCAAGGGGCCACTAGAAGCAAGAGAGAACCAAACTCTTTGTTCAAGTTCATCTCACCTCCAGAATGACAGACTTTGAATCTGGATTAGTTAGTAACGTCTCCAAGAAGTACCCACTAATGAAACAAACACTACTGAAACATAATGACAATGAACTTTGCTGTAAAGATAGCGTTCTCTATCAATGACATTTCTTGGCTATAACATTTTGTTCACCAATTGCAATATGGCATTCTGGGAGAGATGAAAATTGTGTGTGTTCGGGGGGGGGGGGGCGGAGTAGTCTGTTGTGTCCCAATACTTTAATTAGTAATGCTGATGTATCTAAAGTTGTCATTAATGGGATTCAATATAGATGTTTAAAGTATGGTTCTAATATTGTAGTTGTAAGGCATTGAATTTTTGCCATTATCTATGTGTAAACCGCTTTGAGTCCCCCTAGGGGTGAGAAAAGCGGTATATAAATGCTGTAAATAAATAAATAATAGATGGTAGCTATGGGCTTTTTCAACTAACTCTTTTTGTCTTAGGTCAGATAATAAAAAGTGGATTCATGTTAAAACATGTTAAAACTATCACATGTATATCTTGCAGATCCTATCATACTCTTCTACCTCCTCAACTCTGGTTAAGCATAGCAAGATAATAACTGATTTCACATAATATATTGAAGTAAATGTAGTTCTTCATAAAATACTAATTAAACTTTTTTTAGCATTTGTGAGGGAGTATTACAGTGAAATTGGATTGTCTTCATTGCTTCCCAGAAACTCAGAAAGGATTAAGTGAGTCTGATCTCCCTCAGACCAGACTCATTTCTTCCATTGGAGTGCTGCTATAGAGAAGTCATATGCATTTACCACCCTTACACAGAAGTGAGAAACACAGTGGCTTCTGTTAAAGAATTTAGATTTTTGGCTTTCCTAAAACTTTCTTCCTGATTTTTGTGAACAGAAATGCTAGGAACTGAACATGAAATCTTCTGTATGCAAAATATCATCTTTTAAAATGAACCATGGTCCTTCCCGCAGAGCATGATCTGCTATGCTTCTTATCACATCCACAGGATAGTAAGAATGTCCAGACACAATGAGTCTTGTCTAGTGAGACAAATTATCTCCTTCATTTGCCAGACTTATCTTTGGTGTGACAATATAGGAAAATGTCAAATGTCATTATGCTGCCAGGATGCTTGTAAATCCTGTTAACTTAATCTGAGAAAAAATAGCAATTTTGCTTCTCTTTGGAATTAAAAAACGGATGATGTTCCCCCAAGGTACTATTCATTTGCTTAAACTGAAGCAGTAGAGTTTTAATGAAACTCCATATTAAGATAACTGTTAGAATGTAATATTTTTTGAAATGGAAAAAGAGTTTTGACTCCCAAAACAAACAAACAAACAAACAAAGGAAATATTTTCTTATAACATGTAAAAATAAAGTCAGTTGATTTAGATATCTTAAAATGACAAGTTTCTAGGGAAGCTACTGAAGTCTGAATTTATCTAGATTGGCAAGCAGATGAATGTTTAAAAATCACATTGAGCAAGGTTTACTGATTATAACACTATTCCTTTGCTTACATATTCCAGTGAAGCACAAAGACTAAAAAATCAATTCATAGAAAGGTTAAATGATTTTAAAGCAAAAAAAAAAAAAACACCTTCTACCTTTTAAATGTATTTTAATTCAAAACTCAAAAAACTATATATATATAGTTGGAGGAAAGTTCTGAGAGTGCCTTGGACTGCGAGAAGATCCAACAAGTCCATCCTCCAGGAAATAAAGCCCAGCTGCTCACTGGAGGGAAGGATACTAGAGACAAAGTTGAAGTACTTTGGCCACATCATGAGGAGACAGCAAAGCCTAGAGAAGACAATTATGCTGGGGAAAGTGGAAGGCAAAAGGAAGAGGGGCCGACCAAGGGCAAGATGGATGGATGGCATCCTTGAAGTGACTGGACTGACCTTGAAGGAGCTGGGGGTGGTGACGGCCGACAGGGAACTCTGGCGTGGGCTGGTACATGAGGTCACAAAGAGTCGGAGACGACTGAACGAATGAACAATATATATATATATATATATATATATATATATATGACTTAATTCCAGCTTGTTTTTGATATTTTAAATAATAATAATAATAATAATAATAATAATAGATATTAGGGCTGGTCAATTCGTTTCGTTAATTCGTAATTCGTTAAAAAATTCGTTAATTTTTGAATTACGAAACGATTACAAAACTTATTTTTAACCCTGGAAGTGTTTTTAAATATCGAAACGGCAGGCGCCAAAAAATTTTGTATTTCTGTCCATTTCGGAAATACGTAAGATGGCCGCCTGGCTTGCTGGGAGCTCTCCTCTCTCGGCGCCGGCTGAGCAAGCGAAAGGGCGAGCGAGAGGGCGAGCAGCGAGCGAGAGGGCGAGCGAGAGGGAGAGCGGCGAGCGAGAGGGCGAGGGCGAGCGAGAGGGCGAGCGAGAGGGCGAGCGGCGAGCGAGAGGGCGAGGGCGAGCGGCGAGCGAGAGGGCGAGCGAGAGGGTGAGCGGCAAGCGAGCGGCGAGCGAGAGGGCCCGCCAGAGTGAGTGCCTGCCTTCCCTCAATAATAATTTCTCCTCCCTATTCTACAAAATTAATAATTAAATTTAAAAAATATTTTAAAAATATTGAAAAAAAGGGCGCCATCTTTACAAAATGTTTTGTAAATATTTACGAAATTTCGTAAATACTGAAACTTTTTTTTTGGAAAATTTTGTAATTATTTTAAATATCGAAACAAAAAAACACCCCAATTACAAATCGATTTTAGAAACAAATTTTTGCGTTGTTACCCAGGCCTAATAGATATTTGGTTTTTTGGTCCTATCTGATCTGATTTTGTTGGCTCCTTTTTTAACCACTTGTATTTATTTACTCTTAATGTGAGTTTTCTATATCACTTTGATTTTTACAATGGACCTGATCAATTAACTTGAGAAAGCTCTATGTAGTAGTGATTCAATCACAGAACAAGTATAATTTAATAGAAATGGTGCTTTATACATTGATTTTCCCAACTGCTCTATAGAATTAGTGTCACTAAAGAAGCCAGCCAAGCTGAAATAACTATATTAAGCATTTCTGCAATTTATCTCTTTATATAATGAAGAGTAAATGATATAATGACCAACAAGATTAATGTTAGAACAAACACGATAGTTAGAGTCAGTCTCTGCACAAGTTCAACTCAAGATACTGCAGAGTAACTAATAATTTGGGATGTGTAATAGGCATGCTATTTGGAGTTCAAGGAAAGTATATAGACATATATTTAGGCTATAACAATATTTTAGCTGAGAATATGCTGGGCTTTGTACATTAGTGCTGTTAGTTGAATTTTAATGGGCACTCTAGAGGAGCCTAAATGGTACAAAATCAATGTTTTTCATAAGCTTGCTTCACTAATTAGGAGAGTTAGTTTATGAAGAAATGTGCCCTACTCACAAAATGTTAGTCATGATTCTGCATTGTAAAGTTATCACATTTGTCACACTAATATTATTGCTTCTCTTCTTAGAGACAGAGTAAGTATTAGGGTTAATAAAAGTAGAGTAAATATTGTAGCATGTATCTTCATATAATTTGCTTAGCTGAGATTGGATAGAATGCTTTGTTCAAGTTTACATCATGTTACTTCATCATGAGAAGGAATTTTACACAAGATGAGTGAAGTACTAACCTCATGGTTACAATTTTGCTCCTATATTATATAAATTGTCTCATTGGGTTGAGTTATGTGGAACTAGACACCATGGGTACCATTTCAGGAAAAATGGGATATAATTAATTGATTGATTGATTGATTAACCAATTCTTGCTCACACCAGAAGCAACTTACAGCTTCTCAAGTCGTTCCTGACACACACAAAAACCCTACCCATTCTAAAGAATTGTGAATAGTGTCCACAATCTGTGGCTACTGAATCTGACTCATTGAAGTGCTACCCAGCCTGATGCAGCTGACAATGAGCTACAACGAGGCACTGCCATGCTAACTCCACTGGGTTCCCTGTTTTGCATTCCCACCATTAAAACACTGAACAAACTGTGCAGACAAAGGTCAATGCTGCCCCACTCCTCCAAAGAATTCTGAACACAAAGGAGAGCAGGGGTGTTACAGCCCTTAAATAGATTCAGCTCCACTTTTTTTCTTTCCATATTCCAGTGTACAGTGCTGGGACATTTTTAAACTTGGCCTCCTTTCATTGGAGGAGAGGATCAGAAATTCTTTACCTACAATGGAAGCTTTTTCTAGATGTCCTAGTCATCCGCATCTGCCTTTTCTAGATGTCCTAGTCATCTGCAAACCAGATCAACATTTGGTTTACAGAAAACATACACACAGAGATAGATACCTACATAAAACTCCAACCATCACCCAAGAAAAACGAAGCACCATTAAAGCCCTGGCAGATCATGCAAAAAGAATCTGCAAACCCCACCTCCTCCAAGAAGAACTGAACCACCTAAACTGGGCTTTACAGGCCAATGGATACTCCACCTCAGACATCAGAAGAGCTGCAAGATGGAGAGCAAGCCACAAGAGTAAAGACAAAGATCCACCCAGAGGAAAAGTGTTCTTGCCATACATCAAGGGAACAACTGACCGCACTGGGAACCTGATGAGGAGACACAACATACAAACTATCTACAGACCCACTAAGAAGATCCAACAAATGCTATGTTCAGCTAAGGAAAAGAAGGATCCTCTCACTTCTGCAGGCATCTACCGTATACCATGCAGCTGTGGACAAGTCTACATAGGGACTACCAAACGCAGCGCCCAAACACGAATCAAGGAACATGAAAGGCACTACAAATTACTTCAACCAGAGAAGTCAGTCATAACAGAGCACCTGATGAACCAACCTGGACACAGCATATTATTTGAGAACACAGAAATACTGGACAACTCCAACAACCACCATGTCAGGCTACACAGAGAAGTTATTGAAATCCATAGCATGTGGACAATTTCAACAGAAAGGATTTTCATTTTCAAATGAAAATGAACAAAATCTGGCTACCAGTATTTAAAAAGTGTAAAATTATAACAGCAAAGCAACACTCAAACACAGGGCAACTCCAGAGAGGAAACAATTTATTTATTTACATTTACAGTATTTCTATACCGCTTTTCTCACCCCTAGGGGGACTCAAAGCAGTTAGGGGGACTCAAAGCAGTTAATCAGGGACAACTAATCACCTCTCAACCAAAGATTTTCCCGGCACTAACAAGCCACACCAAAAACCTGCCAGGCCATCAAATGCTAATCAAGGTGGTCAACTGAAGCATTCACACCTAGCTCCAACAGACAAGAGTTCTTTCTCCCACCCTGGACATTCCACCGATATATAAACCCTAATTTCCTAGTTCTAACAGACCTCACAACCTTTGAGGATGCCTGCCATAGATGCAGGTGAAACGTTAGGAGAGAATGCTTCTAGAACATGGCCATATAGCCCAAAAAACATACAACAACCCAATGAAAGCTTTGAAGCTGTGTTACATTTCACATATCAGATATCGCTACTGGGAAAGGAGCTATTTTACTAAAATAGCTGCCACATGAAGCTAACAATATAAACTCGCCTCATGGTGAAAACATTAACCTAACACTTGCCTTTTTTATAGTGAGGGTTTGAAACAAAACAAACATGCAATGAAAGAACAGGGAATTCTTTTGCTAACGCTATATCAAGTTGTTGTAATGTTTAATACTTAATCAATACATTGTTTGGCTAGAAGCAGCAAAGCTTATCCAGCTAAAGATTTTAATTGACCAGTAGATCTAATTAGAATGGAATCAATTCACATAGAGGAACAAAAAGCAATTGTAGGCATGCTGTGACTCATGTGCATGTTGACTTGTGTGCATGTTTTCCATTCCAAAGGTGCTAAATGCATAGTTGAACCACAATTTTCATGGTTTTCAAGTCTCAGCTTCTCTTTAAATACATTTTTGAGTGTGTGTATATAAAACTAATTTAGATCAGTCTTTTGTAATTCATAATGGAGAAACTTATCTAGAAGGATTGTATTCCTACTTCTCAACTTTCTCCCTACTTAATACCCAAATTGTACAGTGTCTGATCAAGAGAGTGAGTTTTGGTGGAGCAGCTGGCAGATGGGTCTGTGCCCGAAACATTCAGCAGTAGTGAAGGAACAGCTGGATGTAGTTGCTTACAATTTCATAAAAACAACCCCACAAGTAGTTAAGTGTTGAAAGGTTAAATGGAAAGATTGTTGAAATGAGTTTTAGGTTCCTTCTTCAAGTTCCCCAGTTTTTACACTCCTGCAGTTGGGATGGGAACTCAATTACACTTCAATTAGGTCTGTGGGAGAAAAGGCACCTAATACTTCATGAGACTAATCTATCACTCCTTCCCATTTAAGCCAAGAAAACTCATTTGAACTTCTGGGAATCTACAATAGATTCACTGATGATGGTTATATCCATAGGCAGTAGTTTGTCTTTTATATTTTTATCTGTTGCTGTTGTTTCTGAGTTATCTCTTCACTCTGCTTCTGTAATTAGAATCATAAATTTGACAGAAACAATTTAGAAAGAAAGTATAAAGCTAAATCAAATTAACAATGTATTTATTTCATAATTCCTCTCTCCCTGTTCTCTCTTCTTCCCTCCCTCCCTCCCCCCTCTCTCTCTCACTCACCCCCCCCCCCCCCTCACACAATTGTGTTGATGCAGTTTGGGACATCATTTTAGAATCCTAATTATGCTGCTGTAAGAAATAGCTGCAAAACAAATTTTAATACTAAAGAGAAATTTCGAAGTGTTCCCACTGTTGTATGTTTAGTAATGCTACATACAGTTGAGCTTTTGTGATAGGTAGAGACTTTCAGAGTGATGTCAGGCCATAGTTATGAAGGTAGCAGATATACCATGAAGTGAAAATGTATAGATAAAACAAAACACAAGGTAGAAAGAAATTGTAAAAATAGGTAGTCTGCAAGAACTACTTCTAGTTGAAAGTGCTACAAGTGTATAAGAGAAACATAGTGGCAGCAATTAATCAAGCCCATCACCTTCACCCTTAGGACAGAAATCATAGTGGCCATTTTATACAAATAGAGGGAATGTATGTATGTGTGTGTGCATGTATGGGGGGATTCTGAAGCTGCTGAATCAGGAAGATTTGAAGTGAATACTGTCTTCAGTTCCTGTTGAACTAATGGTGTTAGTGGAAGATCACTAGCTGGATGTATATCACCTGCTTTTCATGCAAACTATCTCCCTTAGAGAGAACTTAGCTATAGATCCTCTCTGATCTGTGATAATGTAAACCTGCCCAAAAGTCAGCTTTTGAAGGGAAATGGCATGGTTTCCTGTTTATATTAGAAACACTGGCAGATAATTTCCTCAATCCAGACAACATTGATTTTGGAGTATAGACTCTTGGCAAGTCACGTCTTCCAAGGGATCTCTAGTAGGGCTGGGCGGTTTCGTTTAGTTAATTCGTAATTCGTTAAAAATTCGTTATTTTTTTTATAACGAAGCGATAACGAACCATTCTGGAGCAACTTAAAAACGAAACGAATTTTTAAATTTGTTTCGTAATTGTTTCGGATTTGTTATGTATTCATTTCGTTATCGTTTTGAAGTCGTTTTGTTATTATTTCCGCATGTCTGGGGCAAGGTTTATAGTTGTTTTTTGTTTAATTAGTGAAAATTATAATATCACACCAACAGTCAACAACAGAGGGAGAGGGAAGCTTCAGAAGTTCCCCCTGTCCCATTTGGAGGTTTTTTAGCGTATTTCGCGGTCGCGTCTGCCATTAACGAATCGATTAGTTATTGTTTCGAAATCGATTCGTTATTGTTTCGTAATTTTTTTTAACATTTACGAAATTTCGTAAATATCGAACTTTTTAAAAGAAAAATTTCGGAATTCTTTTAAAAATCGAAACGCAAAAACCCCCAAAAAACGAATCGATTTTAGAAACAATTTTTTCCATTGTTACCCAGGCCTAATCTCTAGTTTCAGGTTTTCTTGTGTTTGTGTTTCTTGTGTTCATGTTTCTAGCTACTGTTCCTGGATTACATGTTTTGGATTTATCCTGCTATTGTATTCCTGGGTTTTGATGTATTTCATGTACTCTGAACTCTGAGGATTATTCCTGTTTTTCGGACATTAATTTTTACACTATTTTTCTGGATTGCTTTTTATATATATTCTTCAATAAACTGCTTTGCTATTTTACCTTGGATTGGATTGTGTGTTAAGTACAGAGCCTTGGAGTGCAACACTTACCTTGTTTAGCTGAGAAAACTGATATGTATTATTTCCTATTCACATGGCCACCTCTGCTGATGTCTGCATGGGGCTCCTACAATGGCTAGGTGCTTACATAGAGTACTACCACCAGCTGGGAGCAGTGATGGGGGTAACATGGACATGATCCATCCCCTTTTTCCTGAGTTGATGAGCACAGGGAAATGGGGGTGACAGTGGTGCCCTGTGTGGACAGTGAACCAGTCTAAATTGGATCTGATCGTACTGTCTACATTGCTCCAAAGCTGTGAAGATACTCCAGAATTGCAAGTAAATTCTGGAGCATCCCATGACTTTTACTAAACCAGGGCAAAACTGGATTCACCTGGTTTAACTCACAATATTCACTGGAAGTAGACATCCAGGAGCCAACTCAGGTTAAGTTCAGTTTTTAGTTCCCATATAGATGAGTCTAACAGGTAATCCAAGAAAATTGATGTGGCTATTCAGTCTCTTTAATGGACAGTGCTCTTGATATTCCTGTGGTTCTTGGAATTCTTGGTCACATTTAATTACACCTTTTCTCAATGGGTTTTGGCATTGGTTATCTAAACTACTGATTTTGTGAAAAGACTTATGCACCAGTAAGTGATTTACCCATGCACCTCCTTTCATCCTCCTGGGTGACCTAACTAGATTGATTTCTCTATAGTTTGACATTTGTTACTTGTAGGCTTAGGGTGAGCAAGAAAAGCATCTCTCTCTCTCTCTCTCTCACACACACACACACATATATATAATCTTTCACCCCCATCTCAGCCACTAAGTTTCACTAACATTTTAACCACCACAAACTTTAATGTGACATAGTTATATGCCATTGATTTAGAAATGCAAATGAGGGAACACAAATTGGAAAAATGCAAAGGTATTATATACCTCTGAGACTTGTGAGAAAATATGCACGTCACCATGTGTTTTGCAGGAGAATTTGGAGAAATTAAATGTGTACAAAATGCACAAGTTTCATGTGTGATGGCTAATGGTGGAAATGTCCATTAGGAGGTTGGTCACTTTAGTCAATAGTAAAACTTCATTTCAGTCAGTTAAATTATGAAATAAATATACCAGCTGGGGGAAATATGTTAATTTTAGGTTGAAAGCAGAGTCTTCCAACTTTATATGGATGGAAGAAATGCAGGTGGGATTTGGTTTGATTCAGTGAAATTACACACGGGAGATTGACACAGTTCCACTAGGAAATGCACTTTGGGCAGCAATTATTCTATGTTTGTCATAGGCCTTCCAGAAAAAGTTGTTTTCAAAAAGCCAGGAATTTAAAAATATTAAAATAAACTTTCAGGTGCACATTGACCAGAGTATTTAGCCAGTTGAAACATAAAATTTTACACTCATAGATAAAGCAGGAAACTGTGGCACTGAGATAATAAAGTGTACAAACAGCACTTTCTTGTGTGGTTTTTACCGATAATTAGCACCCTGAAGATACTGTGTGATATGATCCTGTTATCCTTATGTCCTTAGTTAAGACAATGTAGATAACCGAGTAGAATTTACTCATGCGGGCTACTCGTTTAGCAAGCTTTTAATAACTTCTCAAAATAGTTTATCAGCTGACTAAGGTATTTACATTTTAAGTCCAAGTATAAGTAAGTTAAAATAGTTTATTTTAATGCAATTTAATGTTATTTCAAAAGCCTACCAGTGAAATGGAGTATTACTGTTTTTTACCTCTGACATTTTGGAAAAGTCTTTCAACATTCAACAATATATATTTTAAAGTATTTACAAATTATGCACCATTTTGGAGTGCCCTAGTAACTAGCATTATTAGTTGTGGTAATGATTAGGTGAAATCATGGCTTATATTTCTAATAAGCAATTGTTTTATGGCAGTTCAAGGAGAAAGTTTAACTGGTGAACAATGGAAAGTTTCCAAAAGCTTGAAGTCTGTCTTTTATTTGTTTCTAAACAATGAATACCACTATTGGATTAATTTATGTTTTAAATAAAAACATTTTCCCAAAATTTGCAAATTTCTTTATGAATAAGATAGAAATTGAGTTTTTTTTTAAAAAAAAAATCAAATGTGGGAGATAAAAAAATGATTAAGTAGGATGAATATAATTTTACTCATTTTCACATGGAAAGCTTTGCTGATTCCATCCAATTTCTAGATCAGGGGTCCTCAAACTATGGCCCAAGGGCCATATATGGCCCTCCAAGGTCATTTACCCGGCCCTTGCTCAGGGTCAACCTAAGTCTGAAATGACTTGAAAACACACAACAACAAGAACAACAACAACTATCCTATCTCATCAGCCAAAATCAGGCCCACACTTCCCATTGAAATACTAATAAGTTTATATTTGTTAAAATTGTTCTTCATTTTAATTATTGTATTGTTTTTAAGTATTTTTTGCACTACAAATAAATGTGCAGTGTGCATAGGAATTCATTCTTTTTTTTTTTCAAATTATAATCCGACACTCCAACAGTTTGAGGGACTGTGACCTGGCCCTCTGTTTAAAAAGTTTGAGGATCCCTGTTCTAGATGTTACTTGCTATTGTAGATTCTATTCCAATTGCTACTGCAAAGCCATGTACATTCTATAGATTATGTCCCATCTCCACACTGGTTTGTAAATTTATCTTTCTGTTCTGTCAAAATATGTGCTTTTGTTTGTTCATATCCCATAAGATTTTTCTATATTTAGGTTGACAATATTCATATTTTTGAAAACAAATTTATGTAAGAAAAAAGCAGTATAATATGCATGTTATTTAACACCCTCTATAGAATACATATGTGTAAACCTTAATTACAAAATGTAATTAAATTTGAAAAAAATGCAATCTTGGTCTGCATATTGGTGATAATGTTTGGCTAAATTCACATCAACTGGACTTTAGAATAGGATTCAAGCCATAACCCACAAGTATGTTATAGGTCTTCTATGAGTTTAAAGAGTACAACATGAGTTGAACTAGTACATATTTAATTCATTTGATTAAGAAGTTTAACCAACCAATTTATTTTCTATTACTGAAAGTGACAAGCAGCATTAAGTTAGTGTTGAATTAGACTAATTGGAACTTTAGAAAATGTTGAAACGATCTGACTATATCACTTCTGGTGATGAATTTTCTTACAAAAACTGTCTGCAGTTCAGTTGACTCCCAACTGGACATTCATATGTCATGTCATTCCCAATCATCTCAGGTATTTTTATGACCATGATGTATACTGGGTGCCATAAACATGTGCACGAAAATGTATTATCACAAAGTGCACACTGTTCATACTTTTCTACATGAAATAGTGTATTCTATCGCTAAATAGTGTTTAGTGCACTATTTTTTGGGACTACATCTCATGCTTCTCCCCACTCTCTTTTTTAATCTAAATAAATTTTCAATATGGATCAGTTTATGAATATAAAAATTTCCCTTATATGTCAGTTACTCAAGTGTTTATCAGGATGATGATAATGTTGTTGCTATTGTTGTTGCGTGCCTTCAAATCATTTCTAATTTATGGCAACCCTAAGACAAATATGTCATGGAATTTCCTTGGCCAGATTTGGTTAGAGAGCAGCTGAATTTGCCTTCCTTTAAGGTCGAGAAAGTGTGCCTTGCCCAAGGTCCACAGTGTTTCAATGGCTGAGTAGGAATGTGAAATCTAATGGCTCTGAGTCATAATCCAATAAAATGAGTTATTAAATTTTATAAATGCCATGCAGTGAAAATGAACACCCTTCTTTAAAATAAGACATTCTAGTTTTTGTTACTGAGTCACTTTCTTCCATAGGAGAATGTATTTAGGAAAATATGACCTCATTATGAAGTTTTCCCTACATAATATTGTTTGAGCCTCTAATCAACTTGAAGTCCCAGCTGACAAAAATAATAGATGCAACTAGAGAATTATCTTCAAGGCTTTCTTTCATTATTTTCCAGTTGAATTGCTTGTGAGAAATGGAACAACAAAAGGTGTTTATGCCTCATGATGTTCAAGGGACACTGATTAAAACAGGTGACAAAGTGCAGAGATAAATGCTAGGGTTTGATCAAGTATCCAAATTAATTGCTAACTGGGGTAATGAGAAACATGCATGGAGGCAATCGTTTTCACAAGGTTGATAAAAGTCTCCCTTAGAAAGAAATTACTGACATGCAAGAACCCCAACTCTAGCTTGGGTTGGTATATCATGAAAATAAGCATGTTTTCAGATAGAGTTACTAGTTAAATCAAAACTCTGGGTAGCTACTAGAGCTGTCCAACCACGGAAAGATTTGTTTCTAAACTCGATTCGTTTTTAGGGGGGTTTTGCGTTTCGTTATTTAAAAGAATTCTGAAATTTTTCTTTTAAAAAGTTCGATATTTACGCAATTTCGGAAATTACGAAACAATTTCAAAACAATAACGAATCGATTCGTTAATGGCGGACGCGATTGCGCAATACGCTAAAAAACCCTCCAAATGGGACAGGGGGAACTTCTGAAGCTTCCCTCTCTCTCTGTTGTTGACTGTTGGTGTGATATTTTTTTATCACTGATAAAACAAACAATGACTATAAAACTTGCACCAGACATACGGAAATAATAACAAAATAATAACGAAATAATAACGAAACAATTTCGAAACAATTTCGAAACAATAACGAAACGAATTGGAAAAATTCGTTTTGTTTTTTAGTTGCTCCTGAATGGTTCAATATTGCTTCGTTATCAAAAATAATAATCTTAAGTAGCATAAAACATCAACATAATTCTTCTGGCATGATTTTCTCACTCAGATTGCTGGTTGAAAAAGATCCTGGATTTCTTTTTTTTTTTTTAAAGCCATGCTTTGTAGCACTCATCATCTAAAAGCAATCTCGTTTTCATGCTATAGTAACTCAAAGCAGGATTGGCAGGATCATGAATGTGAGTCATTGATTTGTTTCTAAGAGAGATAATGTCAACCTTGTGAAAACACTTGCCTTTATGCACAATCCTCATTATCCCAGTTAGGAATTAATCTGGATATTTGATCAAGCCCTGACGTTTATCTCTGCACTTTGTCCCCTGTTTTAATCAGTGTCCTTTGGACACTATGAGGCAAAAACGCCTTACTAGTAACATTTCAACTAAGCAGCTAAGTTGGAAAATAATGAAAGAAAGTCCAACATATTAGTTGCTATTAATTGTTTTCCCAGTAACTATGGTATGACTACTTTATATTATAATTATGACTTAACAAAGAATAACTTTATTCCTTTCGCAAGACAGCTGTTCATTTTTGTTGCTTCCATCATTATTGGGTGGCTTCATTCAATGGTGAGGACAGAATAGTTCATGGTCCATGTACTTGCTCGTGCTTTCTGCTGCTGTGTGTGAATGTTGAATTATGGATGAACAGACAAGATGAGAGTCTTTTCTGCCATAAGTCAGCAATTTCTAGGGTGCTGATGTCATTGTTTTAAAAAAACTGTCTTAAAAGGAATTATTCTAGTTACTATTGAGATATATGAGTTACTGTCTAAAACTATGGCTTGTAGCTGTACATACGTACCTTTCAAGAACCTGGATATAAAAGAGTAGCATGATTGCTCTCTATCTCTCTCATACATACACACACACTCACACAATAAAATAACTTTTCTCTTACATGGAAGAGCTGGTGCCTAACAAAGAATTTTTTTTGGTTCACACTGGCTCAGAAGTAAGGAATACTATTGTTGTTGGTCCATCATGGAAAAATGAGACCAGACACAGAAAGCCGAGTTATTTGTTCACCTCATTTGACCTAACACTATTTGCATCATAAACATCAACAAAGAAGCAAGACAATAACCTGATGGGGGTTCAGGTGAGGCCAGACACCATCCCTAGATTACCTTGTCAGCCTTCCTTTGAGCAAAACACCTGCCCTGAGGCTGTCCAGAAGTTGGGTTTCTCCCAATATATCCATCTGCTGAAAGGCATAACTAGGGTGCTTCCACACAAGACACAGGACTTTGCAAATGAGAGCAAGTACTGGATATGTCTCAAGAGAACAGTCTTTTCCCATGGTCTCAGTACCATGGAGGGGTAATTCTAGAGCTCCATCCAGGGAACCAAGGTGTACCCTATAATTCTTATTATCCTCTTATTAGTCCCCCACTTTACTATGTGCCATTTCACAACCACCAATCCCTTCTGACAAACAGTGAAAGATCATAGACAGAGGCGGCCCTAGGTAATTTTCAACAGTAAGAAAACAGCATTTTGGTGCTCCCCCCCCCCCCAACCAATCATTGATATATATTTTCTGTTCATATTGTGGGAGTTCTGTGTGCCATATTTGGTTCAATTCCATCATTGGTGGAGTGCAGAATGCTCTTTGATTTTAGGTGAACTGTACATCCCAGTAACTACAACTTGCATATGTCAAGGTCTATTTTCCCCCAAGAGCACCTCAAGAGCGCCCTTGGGCAAAATTAACTATACTGCAAATGCTTACTTTGCATAATGGGTTGAGCTGCCCCTGGGGGAAGGTCAAGCAGCACGCCTTCCCCCCTCTCTCTGTCTCTTGACCCCTCCCTTCCCCATAAGGGAAAGAGGGAGAGGAAGGTCAAGCAGCACCCCTCCCCCTCTCTGTTTCTCTGTCTCTCTGTCTCTCTCTCTCTCTCCCCCTCCCTTTAAGGGGGAGGGGGAGTTCAACAGTATCCCTCCTCTCTTTCTGTCTCTCTCTCCTCCTCCCCTCCCCATAAGGGAAAGGGGGAGGGGGAGATTAAGCAGCACCCACTCCCTCTCCCTCTTTGTCTCTCTCCCCTTCCTCCCCCTCCCCTCCGAAGCATGCTCCCCTTTTGTCGCCCCTTCCCTTCTCCTTTGATAAGCTAGCCCTGAGCGCCCAGTGCACGTGCGCACAGGCATCCACTCGTCCGCCCACCCACCCACTCGTGCTCCACTCGCCTCACGCTCCTATCCTCTCCCCAATCCACAGGTGGGCCAAGGAAGGAGCCGCTGCGCCACACTTGTTCCCTTCCCCGGCCCGCTTCGGGTCCGGAGGCGTGTCTGAAGACCCTGGCATGCACACCAAAAGTCTTTTGGGATATAAGATTTCAAGACTGTTAATGTTCAGACAAATAGCCAGAGCATATTCATGATCCAATCCATGATGAAATTTCAGGACTTTCAATGTCTTCTTTATTGTTCAGACAAACAACCAGAATTGATTCATGGTTCAATTAATTGTCAGGGAAACCACCAGCCAGCACTGGTGTGATATGATTGCAAGAATTCCAGCTTTTGTCACAATAGTCTCCACCAGAGTTGAACTTCAATGATGATCAAAACAACATATGTGGCTACCACAAAGCTGTTCAAGCACAGAACTTGTCAAGATCAATAGCAGCCACACTACTAGGAATAATATTTAAAAGCAGTCTCCTTTCCCAAGTTATCTGTTATTTAAAAGCAAATTTTGTAAAGAAGAAGAAAAAATGCAAAGACGCACAACAGATGAGATTTAGCTGGTGATCAATAGAGGTCAGATTTATTGTAAGATCTTTCCTTCTGAAATGGATCTTTTGATATTCTACCTGGTTTTGCAAACCTGTCACATTACTTACTTCATGTTCATTTTTATCTGTTCTTTGTTAAGCGCTCTGAAGTTTTATGTCAGTAAGAGTGCTGGATTTCATATCGAGTGACAGCAGAGCCGCTGAGCAAAGTCTTTTTGACTGGCAGCTGTTACATGCATAGGGCAACCCTGCTGTGACAGAATGCCTCACACTTGTTTACAATTCTCTTGAAAGAATGCATGATATGCTTAAAGAGTCCTGCTGAGTAGCAGTGCATCCTGAATAGTGTAGCATCTTAAGTTGTATTCATTCAATGTTTAATTTAATGCTCCCTAGCCTTACATCCAGTACTTTCCCTCACTGCAGTTTCACAATCAGAATTAAAATACTACATTTTGAAACTTTACAACTTGTTTTTATGTGCATCTTTTCTCCTTCTTTTTTGATTTTTTATTAAAAAGAATAAGATTATATTTTGTTGTTCATTCGTTCAGTCGTCTCCGACTCTTCGTGACCTCATGGACCAGTCCACGCCAGAGCTCCCTGTCGGCCGTCACCACCCCCAGCTCCTTCAAGGTCAGTCCAGTCACTTCAAGGATGCCATCCATCCATCTTGCCCTTGGCCGGCCCCTCTTCCTTTTGCCTTCCACTTTCCCCAGCATAATTGTCTTCTCTAGGCTTTGCTGTCTCCTCATGATGTGGCCAAAGTACTTCAACTTGGTCTCTAGTATCCTTCCCTCCAGTGAGCAGTCGGGCTTTATTTCCTGGAGGATGGACTGGTTGGATCTTCTCGCAGTCCAAGGCACTCTCAGAACTTTCCTCCAACACCACAGCTCAAAAGCATCGATCTTCCTTCGCTCAGCCTTCCCTAAGGTCCAGCTCTCACATCCGTAGGTTACTACAGGGAATACCATGGCTTTGACTAGGCGGATCTTTGTTGCCAGTCTGATGTCTCTACTCTTTACTATTTTATCGAGACTGGACATTGCTCTCCTCCCAAGAAGTAAGCATCTTCTGATTTCCTGGCCACAGTCTGCGTCTGCAGTAATCTTTGCACCTAGAAATACAATATATAATATATATACAATATATAATTGAGGAAAGGGAAAGGGATTGGATATGATCCAAAAATAGGATAGTGGGAATGGAGAAAGTAAGAAAAGGTGTTTAAAAAAAACAAAAAAGGGGGGAAAGAGTCTAAGTGGAGTAATTAAGGGAGAAAAAAGGAGAAAAGGTAAATAGATTTGATTTCCAATCTTCTCCGTGGATGTTTGTTGTCTATTCGAGTTGCTGCATTACCGCTATTCCCTCTTCATAGCTCTTCCTCTGGGGAACAGATTTTGTTTCAATGCATGATCTCTTCTATCCAGTTCATTTTTCCTGTTTTGTAAAGTCTAACAATGCTGACCAGCCTGTTACATTTTCCCCTTTGTGACTTAAGTGATTCCCTGCATTAGTATGTCCGTTTTCATTATATCTGTCACTTTTAGTATCCATTGGTCCATTGTTGGTAGTTCTTTTGATTTCCATTTTTAGACATATGTTATTCTAGCCACCATTGATAAGTAGTGGATTAGTTTATCATCATTTTTCTCTATTTCAAAGTCTGTGATTGTAACATTTAATTGCCAGGTGTGGGCAATGTCATCTTTGCATAACTGATGTGCGACTTTTCCGGTGAATCCTTTCTCATTCACATCTCTCTTTTTTTCTAATATTTCTTGTTCTCTTCTGATTTCCTCTTCCAACTCTTGGTTTTTTGATTTCCAGTTCTCCTCTGTTTCCTTTTGTTTTTGAGATGGGTCTTTATCCATATCCTGCTTCAGCTTCTTATAAAGGTCTTTTGCTTTCTTTTCTGTGGTCAGCCAAAATTTTGTGTCTTTATCACGCAACTATTACACCTTCTGATCTTTCCCACCTAGATCTTATTTGTTACTTTTTAACTCTTCCATTAAGAACATATATTTTCTTTTATTTAATATTGTTTGTGGAAATTCTTTCAAAATTGCTATTTTATTCTCTTTGTAATATAATGAATTTGTGGTGTTATTCCTCAATACTTGGTTGGTTACTCTTTTCAAGCCTATCACATCTCACGGGACTTTATTTTTCTTTGTGTAATTGGTGCTTATTCTGTACACTCTCTATATTGCCCAATTTCTTCAACTGTAAATCTATAAGTTCAGTTGTCAAATGTGTTATTATTTGTCTTATGTCTTCTTTTCCAACTTCCTGTTTGTTTCTGAATCTTAATTGGTATTCTTTCTCCTTTTGTTCCAGACATATTTGTTGATTTTCTAGTTTTTTAGTGAATTTCCTCTAATTTGCCTAATTTTGTTTCAGATTTTGCTTGTATTTTTCCATTTCCAATCCTAAAAGACACCAAGCCACTAATCTGCACAACTGTCTAAGCAGAGACTGAGGCTGTGCAACATATACCATGAGAACATGGGTCATGAAAAGTATGAACTGTGAGAAGTATTTCTAAACATTTCAACTTATACATTGAAAAAGCTAATGCGGTCGGAAATGGGATCTTCAATCAGATAATCACATCATGGTTTAGTAAGGAAATATCAATCTAAGGAGAAATGGGATGGCATTAATCCATTTTATGCTCAAAATACAGAGACAGGATACTAAAAGAGTCTGTGCTGGCTTCCAGGGGAAAACTGGTTATATATCAAGACAGGACATGGTGATAACCAGGAGTTTGGAATATAAGGGTAGGAAACAATACAGATCCAAAAATTGACCTGGAATTTAGAAGTTAAGCTGAAGAGTTTTCAACAATTTTGTGGAGCCAATGGTTTGGTCATTACTGATAGGTTTATCTGGAATCTGGAACTTCCTTCTGTGGGAGACCAGAATGTTTTCCTCCTTTATGTTTTTCCATTGACCAGCATATTTTTGGCAAGCTTTTAATACAGATTTTTTAAAAAAATGACCTAGAGATAATCTATTATTTAAAACTCAACTGTTTTAAATAGTTTTAAAAATCTTTTAAACTGTATTTTATGAAGCATAGTTCTGAACTGTTTCAATATTATGACTAGTTTATTTCCATTGTAATATTCACTTTTTGCAATTTTTAAAAGTCATATTGCTCTTTTTTAAATTATAAACCTTTAAAATTCAGCTTTGGAGAAAGGTGGAAGACAAATAAAGCTAACATTATTATCATCAGTATCGTCATCACCAAGAAATTTTTCAGGCAATCAAAAATTGTTGCGAACATGGACATCACCAGATGGCAAATACAGAAACAAAATGTAAACTGAAGTCTATTTATAATGAAGTAGAAGATGCAAAAATATGATAGGGAGCAGATTGTTCTGTAGACCTTGAAAGGATGAAATCTAATGCTAAAGAAGTACAGCAAATCTATTATCATGCACAAATGTGATTTGAGAAAATTTCTGAAGAGTTTAAAGACCTTGTAAAGAAGCAATTTGCACTACTAAGGAAGAGGGTCGCCCGGCAGCGAGGCAAGGAAACCGAGGCTCCCCTTGGACTGCTAGCGCTGTTGTGAGCCGAGGGGGCTCTCAAGTGGTGGTCGAGGGGCATTTACAGAGGTGCCTCTGCGCCCCTGGCAAAAAAAGTGTACTGCAACTGCTTACTTTGTGTAATGGATGAGCCGCCCCTGATCATAGATAAATCTACTTTTTGCTGTTACTCCACACACACACACACACACACACACACATTCTCCATAAACTTCTTGTGACTGTTTTTGGCCTGGCATTTAAAAAATGTGAACACTTGTGTCATTTCAGGCAGTAGTTGCCAGTAGCTCCCATTTCACAGTTGTAGGAAACCTATTCCAGATCTCAGTATGAACTTCAAAGAAGCTTTCAGAGACTGGGCCCTTTTGGGATATAAGATTTCAAGACTATTGATGTTCAGACAAATAGCCAGAAAGTCGCCTCTTCTCCTGACTTTCTCCTCAGCCATTGGGACCAAGAGCCTAATTGAAACTTAACTAGATGAACTGTGGATCAAAATCAGGGACATTGTAAGGACAAAATGCAAAATGCCAGAATCTGTAGCAAAGAAAATGAAAAAAAGAAAGAAAGGGAAGAAAATAAAAGAATTTCTAATTAGATTACAGGGAAAAAATCAACAAAAAAGGTAAAATATGTCAAGAATGTGTCCTGAACACAAATAACAGAATCACATTGTTGGAAAAGACCACATGGGCCATCAAGCCGAACCCCCTGCCATGCAGGAAAAGCACAAAGTACACTCAATAAATGTTTAGTAACATGTGCATAGGAATGAAGAGAACCAAGGGAACAATCGTTTACATTGAATGTGATTATTATCAAAGGCTTTCATGGCTGGAATCACCTCTGAAGATGCCAGCCATGGATCCAGGCAAAACATCAGGGAATTTTTTTTGCTAGAACATAGCCACATAGCCCAGAAATAACACAACACTCCAACGTAATTATTATAGCAAGAACCAATATTTCTGAATATTTGATCACTCGAATGGAATTAACTCAATTTCTCTTCTCCCATAATCTAGGCCTCATCTACACTGCCATATAATGCAATTTTAAATTGCATTATATGGTAAATGTAGACTCACATAATGCAGTTTAACTGCATCAAATTGCATTTCATATAGCAGTGTAGATGGGGCCTTAAATGATTTAAAGTATTTTAATTCAACTGTCTTTTGTGTGAGACATAACATTTATACTATTTTTCTGCTTCCTCTGCAAATCTAAAAAAATGTTCAAAGACTAGCTTTATTCAAGACCATCTAAGGCTATGTAAATTTTGTAACTCAGCTATTGCCTTTTTCATAAAAGCCAAAAGAAACTAACAGCTGTTGTGGAACTTTGAACTTTGAATAAAAGCCATGGAACAAGACTGTGTGTATGGGTATTCTTGGGGAATAATTCTACAACACCTTAATTCTATTTTTCATTATTCCTGTAATGAAATCTCATTCCATTCACCACAAAGGTATTGAAAGGATTGAATTCTTTAGTGCCCTATTGGCACTATAAATTGGGAAGGACAAAGTAAATAACCTTGCCTTTTCAGGTCCATAAATGTCATCTTGTCCAACTATAGCTATATTTACTGAGCACAATCAAATAGGAATATTTGCTCTGATACTGGTTGTTTTAATAGAATGGCAGCCTGAGAAATTCTAAAGGTCTGGTTTGTTCACGGGAAAGTCTTTTGCTTCTAGATAAAATATAACTTATATTTATCATGAATAATCAATGAAACAATGTCATCTTACACCCATCAATGGTATGAAAGCACCAAAGGTTTTACTGTCTTATCTTTTAGACAAATATCAACACTGTTGTTTCAGAACAGGAAAAGGAAGAGATTACACAATAAGTGACATTATCAGCATTGATGAAAGTTAAATTTGTACATAAAGTTACTTTCCACATAGAGAGCAAGATCACATTGGATCTGCCTGCCATACAGTTATAGATGAAGATGCCCCCAAGAAAAGAAAGATGAAAAGGTGGCAAATGTGGTTGTCCTGTGTGATTAATGTGTATATTATAGAAATGCTTGCTATGTATCTTTTGTGGAAACACATTTTAATACATGTGAACTTTTTATACTATTTGTGTGGTTTTTTTACTGTGCTGTGACCCGCCTTGAGCCATGGAGAGAGGTGGGTAAGAATTATTATTATTATTATTATTATTATTATTATTATTATTATTATTATTATTACTATCACAACAAGATGAGTCCACAGCAGACACTCTGCTGGCTGTTGAATTGGATCACACACCGGACACTTCCCAAGTGTCCAGGACTGTGTAATGTATCAGTGAATAATACGTGCAGATCCCAGTAAGGTGGCCTTCTGCAGCTGGCAGATGGTAATTTTGTCAGTGCCGATTGTGTTTAAGTGCAGGCCAAGGTCTTTAGGCACTGCACCCAGTGTGTCAATCACCACTGGGACCACATTTACTGGTGTGTGCCAGAGTCTTTGCAGTTCGATTTTTAAATCCTCATATCGTGTCAGCTTTTGTTCTATCATGGCATTTGTTGTAATGCAGGGGTCGGGAACCTTCGGCCCTCCAGGTGTGGTGGACTTCAACTCTCACAATT
Source organism: Anolis sagrei (assembly GCF_037176765.1). Classification (NCBI taxonomy): domain Eukaryota; kingdom Metazoa; phylum Chordata; class Lepidosauria; order Squamata; family Anolidae; genus Anolis; species Anolis sagrei. The sequence continues at coordinate 248,418,542 of NC_090022.1, read as the reverse complement.
CCTTGAGGCTCGGCATTCGCCCCAAAGGCTTACCTTGGCCCAACGAGGTTTGTTTGGCTCTTTTTCATGGAGGACGGGCAGCAAAGGGGGAGAGACGAGCATAACGTAGCTGTGCAGATGGCGAGGAAGGATGCGGAGCCCACAGACTGGCCTCGGAGGGAGAGAGCGGGTGGAAACCCCTGCGGGCAACGCGCCTCCTCGCCGCTTCGGCCCTTAGCAACCGCCCCGCATGGACCCCCTCCCTAGCTATAGCCACTTTGAACTGCAGGTCACATGTTACTAGCAAGGCTACTTCTAGTGCCACAGAACTTTCTTGTGCCCCTCTGCCCCAAAATGCATGGCAGGACACTACAGGGCCTGGCCATGCCCCTCTGTATAAGTGTGACATCCCCCCCCCCATTTTGTCCAAGAGGACAACAACATTCCCTGTCTCTGTAAACAGCGCAGAGCCCTTTCCCTCCAGCCTTCGCCTTCCCTTTTCCCCGACAAGCTCTGCACGACGTCACTCAGCCGGCGTCGTTGCTAGGGAGGGGGTCCATGCGGGGCGGTTGCTAAGGGCCGAAGCGGCGAGGAGGCGCGTTGCCCGCAGGGGTTTCCGCCCACTCTCTCCCTCCGAGGCCAGTCTGTGGGCTCTGCATCCTTCCTCGCCATCTGCACAGCTACGTTACGCTCGTCTCTCCTCCTTTGCTGCCCGTCCTCCATGAAAAAGAGCCAAACAAACCTCGTTGGGCCAAGGTAAGCCTTTGGGGCGAATGCCGAGCCTCAAGGAATTGTGGGAGTTGAAGTCCACCACACCTGGAGGGCTGAAGGTTCCCCATGCCTGTTCTAATGCCTTGTTCTTGGGCTGCCAAAATCAGGCCCTCTGTCTCCTTTTTCAGAGTTCCATTTGTGAGCCACAGCCATGTTTTTTCTTTGTTAATTTGGCTCTCAATTTTTCCCAGGAACTGTCCATGGAGAGCCTTCTTTTGCCAATTTTCTCTTCTCCTCTGGATTGTGTTTTTACAGTATTCCCTCCTTGTCTTTTGCACTTTAAGCAGTTTACTACTATTGACTTCCCTCAATGTTGGTTCTTGACTGCCTTTCACATAATCTACCAGTGCGTGTTTCTCTTCTTCTACCATTTGTTTCACTTGCAGAAGCCCTCTGCCTCCTGATTTTCTGGGCAGATAAACTCTGTCGATATCACTACGCAGGTGTAATGCATAGTGGATTGTCATCAGCTTTCTTGTTTCTCTGTCCAGATCATCCAGCTCTGCTTGTGTCCAGTTCACAATCCCAGCAGTGTATCTAATGACGGGAATGGCCCAGGTGTTGATAGCCTTGGTCGTATTTCTGCCATTTAATTTGCTCTTCAAAACCTTTCAGAGTCTTATATTCTTTGCTGACCACATTTTTCACTTGTCCATGCTTGATATTGTCCAATTGTAGTATGCCCAGATATTTATAGGCTTCAGACTGATTGCACTTTATGGTTTGTCCATTTGGCATTTCTATTTGTGTAATTTTCCCTTTCTTTAATGCCACTGTGGCACATTAGTCTAGGCCAAACTCCATACTGATGTCAGTGCTGAAGATTCTGACTATGTTGGTCAGTGACTCAATTTCAGTTTCTGAATTTCCGTAAAGCTTTAGATCATCCATGTACAGCAAGTGAGAGATTTTTGATGAATTTCTTGCTGTTTGGTAGCCATATTTGATACAGAAAGACATATTTGATACAGAAAGATCCAGAAAAAGGGATAATATCAGGAAACTACAGGCTAATAATAATAATAATAATAATAATAAATTTGAAACACAACAAGATGAATCCACAGCAGACACTCTGCTGGCTGTTGAATTGGATCACACATCGGACACTTCCCAAGTTTCTAGGACTGTGTGATGTATCAGCGAATAATGCGTGCAGATCCCAGTAAAGTGGCCTCCTGCAGCTGGCAGATAGTAATTTTGTCAGCGCTGATTGTGTTTAAGTGCAGGCCAAGGTCTTTAGGCACTGCACCCAGTGTGCCGATCACCACTGGGACTACCTCTATTGGTTTGTACCAGCAAATAAATCTCATTTGCTGTGACATACTGTGCTTTTGTGATTATTATTATTATTATTATTATTATTATTATTATTATTATTATTGGTCGTATCAGGAGCAACTTGAGAAACTGCAATTATTATTATTATTATTATTATTATTATTATTATTATTCAAGTCAAACATTTGAGGAAAACATTCATAGCCTACTGCCTGGATAGATGAAGGTTTAAATTTTGCTTTCTACAGCATTCACATTTTAATCATTTTATGATCTTTCCACCAGAATATTAAGGAATTTGAATATTTTGTTAAATTCTTTAAAAAAGTGAAACAATGTTCTTACACAACCCTACATATACCATGATCTATCAAACCAAAATATCAGACAACTTGTAGGTAGGCCACTTCAGTCCCATGAAATTAGTGAAACTAAGGAATCATAGAATCGACAAACAATGTCCTTGTGATTCGTAACACTGCCAAGGCAGATGCTTTCTATTTATTATTTATGTATTTACTCTATTTGTATCCCATCTTTCTCTACCCTGAAGGGGACTCAAGGTAGCTTTATATATGGCATCTATTCAATGCCTTTGGACAGCAAATGGTTAGGATACACTTAAGTTAAAAATAAAATTAAAATTAAATGCACAATAAAATTATGCCATTCTCAATCATAATCCGGAGCCATTCCAAAGGTCAGTTGCACATATTTCAAAGCTGTTACTACACTATAGATTAATCTCCAAAGGCTTGACCCCAGAGCCAGGTTTTCACTTTCCTTCTGAAGGCCAGGGGAGATGGAGCTGTTCTACTATCACTGGAGAGGGAAATCCACAGCTGAGGGGCCACCACTGAGAAGGCCCTGTCTCTTGTTCCCATCAGACATGTCTGGGACAGAGGCGGGACTGAGAGCAGGGCCTCCCAAGGTGATCTTAATCTCTGCAATTGTTCTTTCCATTTTAAATTATGTATTTTAAATTATGGTCTGAATGAAGAAACCATAACAGAAATTTCTGAAATGACAATTCATCCCATTAGATATTCACACTACTTGGCACAAAGATAATTATATTAGCACAAAAAGGCAAAAGGGGGTGGGGAGAAATAGTTGATAGGCCAGTTAGCATAATTTTGGTTCCCTGACCAAGCATTTCAAACCGAAAAATAGCAGATGATGAATAATAGGGTTACTTTCCATGCCTGATCTGATAGTAGTTTAAAATTCATGTAGTATTCTGAGATCTTGCAACCATTTTCAATCTGATTTCAGGGTTACCATCATACATGGCAGAAAGAATTCTTAAGAATGTATGTCACAATGAATCACATACTGTATTGTGCTATTTTTCTCTTCTTAATTTTATTACTTTCTGAATGGGGGGAAAGTGTGTAACCTCTTTTTGTAACGTATCTTCTAATACTGCCATCTTTCTGTATGTTACTTCAGGGATATGCTTCACTGAACTTAGCAAAACCAGATTCCAAATGAGTAAGCACACAAGAACCTGTCCCTGGATTTTCTTAACCTGGCACAGAAGATCCTTGCCCTCTTTTATGGCAGGTAGAAGGACAAATTAACATTCCTTCCTGTTTGGATTGGGGGATGATCTCAAATTCCCAGGCACATCAGAGAAAATCCTATATTTTGGAAATAAATGCTTTTTTTCTTTAAGGGAAAGTGGAACTGTGGTACAGGATGCTCAGTTTCAGTGTTGCTTAGTTCTATGTCATCTTGGAGAGACTTGCCCTGCGTGTCTTGGAGTAGACATGCTGTTCTCAGTCAATTGTGTGTAGATATGGTGGAATATCTCCAGTTTACTTATAAGTAAGCTTAAATCTTTCACTAAAAATTATTTCATCCTGATCTCTATGACCCTGACCCTTTTACAGGTGGAATATGGCAGCAAATAGCTTCAATATTAGTGGGCAATGACTCCACTTCAGGTTTTAGTTTGCATGTGAAAGAAAGTATTCAAAATGCCGAATGTTTCTGAAGATAGGGTTCAACACCTCCTTGAAGACTTTTCAAAAGTTGCAGAAGATTCATTGCCCCTCAGGTATGGAAGTCACCAGCTGCCAGTTTGTTTGTTTTTTATTTTTAAAAAAACTCATTGGACTTCAGCTCAAGGCATACTGACATAAATAGGAAGGGCCTAAAAGCTTGGGTTAACTATATCTAAAACTGTTATTTAAAATGATCATTATTATAGACTGAATTATAACAACACAGTTAAACAATATTATTCTATGTATTGTCAAAGGCTTTCATGGCCGGAATCACTGGATTGTTGTAGGTTTGTCAGGCTATATGGCCATGTTCTAGAAGCATTCTCTCCTGATGTTTTGCCTGTATCTGTGGTAGGCATCCTCAAAGAGAATGCTTCTAGAACGTGGCCATATAGCCTGAAAAACCTACAACAACCCAGATATTATTCTACCTAGGAATTAATCACATCAACCCATTATTCCACCACAGTCACGTTAGCATAGATAATAGAAATATACAGATACTTTTTCAATATGATTTCTTGCATATGTTGTTTTTGTTTGCTGTTATGTTTAGAATTATGTTTTCTTTATATATATATATATATATAATGGAAATATGCTGGGTTGAGCACCTTCAATATCACACCTCTCTTCAATAGTGCAATTACAATTCACCATTCCATTGTCCCACATTCATGCTCCTTCACACTCTCATATTTTTATATAATACTATATTTATTTTAGCACAATTTCACAATTGTTCAATTGTGTTAAAACCCAGAAAAAAGTTGGAATAGTGAGGAGCAGGGCAAAGAACGGGGAAGATGAGAATCCCACCCCCTGTTCACCACCAAGAGACTACACTTGGAGGGCCATCATCCTCGAGCCATGAGGGATCATCTAAGTAAGCAAAGTAAGTAAGTACCAGCACAGATGCCAAAGGGCTCATTACAATAAGGTAGGTGATGGGAACATAGTGTGATTGGGAGCTATTGATAGGTTGATCCATCAATAGCTAGTAGGCCTGGGCGGTTTCGTTAATTAATTTTGTAATTCGTTAATTATTCGTTATTTTTGGCAATTACGAAACGATTACAAAACACATTTTCAAACCCAGAAGGGTTTTAAAATAATGAAACGGCATCCCCCATATTTTTAACGAGCTTCCGCCCGTTTCGGAAATGGGATGGAGGATGCTGGTGCCTGGGAGCCAATCCGGCGCTCCCAAGCACCCAAGCAGTGCACCGTGGCTGTGTCTGATTGGCCGGCAAGGCCTTTAAAAGCGGCTCCGCGTGGCCGCAGAGCTCATTTGTTGCGCGGAGGCGAGGGAGGAGAGAGGTCCGGGAGGGCTGCTTGCTTTGGGTTGGCTTGGTTGGTAGGAAAAAGACTTGCATTGGGTTGGCTTGGTTGGAAAAGACTCTTCTGTTGGTGAGTGCTCTCGATTGCCCTGTCTCCTGCCTGTGTTAGCTCTACATCAGGGCCAGTTTTTGGTTAATTTTCCATTTCTGAATATTTTCTAAAAATACCTGTCTTTTATTCTTAAAAAAAATACAAAAAATATTCCAAAAAAAGAAAAGACTCTTCTGTTGGTGTGTGCTCTCGATTGCCCTGTCTCCTGCCTGTGTTTGCTCTACATCAGGGCCAGTTTTTGGTTAATTTTCCATTTCTGAATATTTTCTAAAAATACCTGTCTTTTATTCTTAAAAAAAAATACAAAAAATATTCCAAAAAAAGAAAAGACTCTTCTGTTGGTGTGTGCTCTCGATTGCCCTGTCTCCTGCCTGTGTTAGCTCTACATCAGGGCCAGTTTTTGGTTAATTTTCCATTTCTGAATATTTTCTAAAAATACCTGTCTTTTATTCTTAAAAAAAATACAAAAAATATTCCAAAAAAAGAAAAGACTCTTCTGTTGGTGTGTGCTCTCGATTGCCCTGTCTCCTGCCTGTGTTTGCTCTACATCAGGGCCAGTTTTTGGTTAATTTTCCATTTCTGAATATTTTCTAAAAATACCTGTCTTTTATTCTTAAAAAAATACAAAAAATATTCCAAAAAAAGAAAAGACTCCTCTGTTGGTGTGTGCTCTCGATTGCCCTGTCTCCTGCCTGTGTTTGCTCTACATCAGGGCCAGTTTTTGGTTAATTTTCCATTTCTGAATATTTTCTAAAAATACCTGTCTTTTATTCTTAAAAAAAATACAAAAAATATTCCAAAAAAAGAAAAGACTCTTCTGTTGGTGTGTGCTCTCGATTGCCCTGTCTCCTGCCTGTGTTTGCTTTACATCAGGGCCAGTTTTTGGTTAATTTTCCATTTCTGAATATTTTCTAAAAATACCTGTCTTTTATTCTTAAAAAAATACAAAAAATATTCCAAAAAAAGAAAAGACTCTTCTGTGGCGGTGTGCTTTTGATTGCCCTGTCTCCTGCCTGTGTTAGCTCTACATCAGGGCCAGTTTTTGGTTAATTTTCCATTTCTGAATATTTTCTAAAAATACCTGTCTTTTATTCTTAAAAAAATAAAAAAATATTCAAAAAAAAGACAAGACTCTTCTGTTGGTGTGTGCTCTCGATTGCCCTGTCTCCTGCCTGTGTTTGCTCTACATCAGGGCCAGTTTTTGGTTAATTTTCCATTTCTGAATATTTTCTAAAAATACCTGTCTTTTATTCTTAAAAAAATACAAAAAATATTCAAAAAAAAGACAAGACTCTTCTGTTGGTGTGTGCTCTCGATTGCCCTGTCTCCTGCCTGTGTTTGCCAGGGCCAGTTTTTGGTTAATTTTCCATTTCTGAATATTTTCTAAAAATACCTGTCTTTTATTCTTAAAAAAAATACAAAATATATTCCAAAAAAAGAAAAGACTCTTCTGTTGGTGTGTGCTCTCGATTGCCCTGTCTCCTGCCTGTGTTAGCTCTACATTAGGGCCAGTTTTTGGTTAATTTTCCATTTCTGAATATTTTCTAAAAATACCTGTCTTTTATTCTAAAAAAAAATACAAAAAATATTCTAAAAAAATAAAAGAGTCTTCGATGGCTGTGTGTGCGTTTGTCATTTGTGTAGTTCTAACCAGTGCGCTCTTTTTGCCAACACAAAGTGCTATAATACAGTGCTTGCTCATTTGTGTAGTTCCAACCAGTGCGCTCCTTTTGCCAACACAAAGTGCTACATACACTGCTCGCTCATCATTTGTGTAGTTCCAACCAGTGCGCTCCTTTTGCCAACAGAAAGTGCTATAATACAGTGCTCGCTCATTTGTGTAGTTCCAACCAGTGCACTCCTTTTGCCAACAGAAAGTGCTATAATACAGTGCTCGCTCATTTGTGTAGTTCCAACCAGTGCGGTCCTTTTGCTCATTATTTGTGTAGTTCCAACCAGTGTGATGAAACGCTTCCTTCCCGGCTTTTCTAGTCGCAAGGGCCAAGTGCTATCGCGAATACCGAAGAAAGGCAGGGGACTGAAGATGAACACATTGACAAGAAGGGAACATTCATCCAACGAGATGGTTATTGAAACACCCACAGATGCTTCAACCAGCTGTGAGATGGCAGAACCTTCTTCTTCATCAGTTCGAAAGACTCTACGTTCAGATCCTGATGTCCTTCCAAGTACCTCTGATACTACTTGTTATGAAGAGGAGGGCAAGGAGGCGGACCTGTCAGAGGAATGGGAGGAAGACAAGATGGAATGTGCTTCCACCACAGGAATTAGTGATCAAGAGGACTGCATGCTGATGGAGGGCGAGCTACAGAAACAACCAACAATTATACTCCCTTCCACAAACACCGACAGTCCAAACACGAGCATGAGTACATCTGAAGTGCCTAGTAGGGGTAGGCCGAGATCGCTCCTATGGGATCATTACGACGTCCATAATGAGAGGGCCACTTTGGCAGTTTGCAGGCATTGCGGTGTGAGCGTCAGCAGAGGAAAAGATATGAGGCATCTTGCCACAACAGGGCTAAGGATGCACATTAAGATACACCACCCAAATGTGAAGTTGGTCCTTCTTACTTAACTTGCAATACTGCTACAGAAATTAGTATGTATGCAATACTTCCCAAATAATTTTCAGAGTTTTTTCAAAGTGCAATTTCTGTTACTTTTTGTTACTTTTTCTTTATTTCTTTCTTATATTTACTTTCTAAGTTTTTATAATATTATTTTATATATTAATAATTTATAATTTAATTTTATATATTATTTTTATTATTATTTATAATTATATTTTATAAATATTTTATAAATTTAATTATATTTTATTTAAATATTTATATTATTATTTATTTCATTTATATAATATATATAATAATATATTATTGTATTATTTTATTTTATTTTATATTGTGTATATATATATTATATAATTTTATATTATTTATTATTATTATTATTATTTATTATTATTTATATTTTATTTATTTAAATTTTATTATTATATTATTGTTTATTTCATTATATTATTAAATTGACTCAGTTTTGGCTACTTTATCTTATTACTTTTTTATTTAATATCTTAATATCTTGTTCTATTTGATTATTTTATTTGATTTATTTTATGAAATGATTTTGTTTATAGAGCATTTAGCATTGCGCAGTCGCGTCCGCCGTCTTAACGAATCGATTCGTTATTAATTTAATAGCGGATCGATTCGTATTTAATAACGAAGTTTCGGAAGTCGTTTTTGTGCATGCGCAAAACGCGTCCGCCATCTTAACGAATCGATTCGTTATAACCTTAACGAATCGACCCCCGCACCAATAACGAAGCTTCGGAAGTGATTTGCGCATGCGCGGGGGGTCCGCCATCTTAACGAATTGATTCGTAAATATTTACGAAATTTCGTAAATACTGAACTTTTTAAAGGGAAAATTTTGTAATTATTTTAAATATCGAAACAAAAAAACACCCCAATTACAAATCAATTTTAGAAACAAATTTTTGCGTTGTTACCCAGGCCTAATAGCTAGGCATAGGAGAATCATCAGTGGGGAGGCAGACAGGTTACAGGGTGGATATCTGTAATACCATTTTGCTTACCTCATGAGATAAAGCCCTTATTCTATTGTTATCAGCAGGATTATTTTTCAATTGTTATAGAATCATAGAATCAAAGAGTTGGAAGAGACCTCATGGGCCATCCAGTCCAACCCCATGCCAAGAAGCAGGAATATTGCATTCAAATCACCCCTGACAAATGGCCATCCAGCCTCTGCTTAAAAGCTTCCAAAGAAGGAGCCTCCACCACACTCCGGGGCAGAGAGTTCCACTGCTGAACGGCTCTCACAGTCAGGAAGTTCTTCCTAATGTTCAGATGGAATCTCCTCTCTTGTAGTTTGAAGCCATTGTTCCGCCTCCTAGTCTCCAAGGAAGCAGAAAACAAGCTTGCTCCCTCCTCCCTGTGGCTTCCTCTCACATATTTATACATGGCTATTATATCTCCTCTCAGCCTTCTCTTCTTCAGGCTAAACATGCCCAGTTCCCTAAGCCGCTCCTCATAGGGCTTGTTCTCCAGACCCTTGATCATTTTAGTCGCCCTCCTCTGGACACATTCCAGCTTGTCAATATCTCTCTTGAATTGGACAGTTTTGCCTAGCCCACATTGGACTAGTTTCCTTGCCAGAAGGTCATGGGGGACCTTGTCAAAGGCCTTACTGAAATCCAGGTACGCTACATCCACGGCATTCCCCGCATCTACCCAGCTTGTAGCTCTATCGAAGAAAGAGATCAGATTAGTCTGACATGACTTGTTTTTGATAAATCCATGTTGACTATTAGCGATGACTGCATTTGTTTCTAAGTGTTTGCAGGCCGCTTCCTTAACAATCTTTTCCAGAATCTTGCCCGGTATCGACGTGAGGCTGACCGGACGGTAGTTGTTTGGGTCATCCTTTTTTCCCTTCTTGAAGATTGGGACCACATTGGCCCTCCTCCAATCTGCTGGAACTTCTCCCGTTCTCCAAGAACTCTCAAAGATGGTTGCCAATGGTTCCGAAATGACTTCCGCTAGTTCCTTCAATACTCTGGGGTGTAGTTGATCTGGCCCTGGGGACTTGAACTCATTAACCCCCGCACCTGGACAACTTCTTTCCCAATTTGGGGTTGGATGTCCTCCAATCCCTCATCCACTCCATCTTGCTGAGGTTGAAGACTCTCTTTTTGTGAGAAGACCGAGGCAAAGAAGGCATTAAGTAGTTCTGCCTTTTCCCTATCCCCTGTCAGCATTGCCCCATCTTCTCCTAGAAGAGGTCCTATCGCCTCCTTGTTTTTCCTTTTTCTACTGACATAAGAATAGGAGCCCTTTTTATTGTTTTTAATGTCCCTGGCAAGTCTGAGCTCGTTTTTTGCTTTAGCCTTGCGGACCTTTTCCCTACAGGTGTTGGCTATTTGTTTGAATTCTTCTTTGGTGATTTCTCCCTTTTTCCACTTCTTGTGCATGTCTCTTTTGTGTCTTAGCACAGTTAGAAGTTCTTTGGACATCCATTCTGGCTTCTTTGCACTTGTCCTATTTTTCTCTTTGTTGGCACGGTTTGCAATTGCGCCTTGAGTATTTCACTCTTGAGAAATTCCCATCCATCCGTAACTCCCTTGTCTTTTAGTATCTGTGTCCACGGAATGCTGCTCAGCGTTTCCTTCATTTTTTGGAAATCAGCTCTCCTAAAGTCCAAAATGCGGGTTTGACTTGTCTTAGTTTCGGCCTTCCTTTGTACCTCAAATTGCAGGAGCACATGGTCACTTGCCTCTAAGGATCCTACCACTTCGACCACATCGATCAGGTCCTCAGCATTTGTTAGGATGAGATCAAGAGTAGCCAATCCCCTTGTTGCCTCTTCTACCTTCTGGACCATGAAATTGTCTGCAAGGCAAGCGAGGAATTTGTTGGACCTTGTACTCTTGGCCGAGTTTGTTTTCCAGCAAATATCGGGATAGTTGAAATCGCCCATGACTACTACATCTCTTTTCTGTGCCTGTTTGGTCAACTGTTGGCAGAAGACTTCATCAAGTTCTTCCTCCTGGCTTGGGGGTCTGTAGTAGACACCTACAACGACATCTTTTTGAGTCCCAGTTCCCTTGATTCTTATCCAGATGATTTCAAGCTGGTTTCCCAGATTGTTGTCTTGAATTTCGTCTGCAGCATAAGAGTTTTTGACATATAAGGCTACTCCGCCTCCTCTCCCCTTTGTTCGGTTTCTGTGAAAGAGGTTATACCCCCCGATATCTACATTCCAGCTATAGGAGTCATCCCACCAGGTTTCAGTGATGGCTATGATATATTTGTGGTGTTGTGCTAAAAGTTGGAGTTCGTCTTGTTTATTTCCCATGCTCTGTGCATTAGTGTAAAGACATGTGAGCCCCTGGGATCTTCCCTTGAGCTGTTTAATTGGGATTATTGTGCTTTTGGTACTTGGTCCTTGTTGTGTTTGTGCAGCCCTCCGTTTAGCCTTCTGGCGATTCCCAGACATTATGGGTAAAGTAGTGTTCGCAAGGCTGTTGTCCCCCTCCCCCGGTGGACCTAATTTAAAGTGCGTCTATTTGTTATTTCTTTAATTGCTGCATCTTTTTTTCATCCTAGCCAAAAAGGTCACAGATCTCCCTTTTTAAAAAACAAGTAAGCAAGCAGTGAGAGAGAGAGATCAAGAAGTCAGTTGCAGCTTCTTTACATAATTATGTACCTGAATTGCTCTGGTTTAGAAATGGACAAGTTTGTTCTTTTCACTATTCCCACATTTGATTTCTTGACTCACCTCTCTAGTTCTTTCCATTGGATTCATGAGCAAGTGCTATAGCTTCTCATCAATATGTTCTCTTAAAAAATGATGAGCCTGTAAGAAAAACAAGATGCCAACTCTAATTTATGAAAGTACTAAAAAACCCTACAGGTTTTGTTTTTTTTTAAAAAAAAAAAAATCAAATGGGTTCATCTACAGTGCTGATAACCTTTCGACTAAGAAGTTTTGAGGCATCTGACAGGATGCAGATATTGTTAATTCTTTTTAAATGTAGTCAGTTTTCTCTTTTTATGTTGTTTGCATATTTGCCTAACTTATACTAGGCCATTAAAACATCGTTATTCAGAGATTAATTTAGAATGTTATGTGAACTGTTAATGCCAACAGGAAGCTTTCACATTAGAGTGGACTTGTAATTTTACATTAATAAGCATGCTTGTTATGTTCACAAGTCCTTTCTGTAAAAGGTCACAGCTCAATTTCAGCTCAAGAATTAGGAATATTTTCTGAAGGTTATCAAATTCAGTAAAGTATGAATCTTGAACAATAGTCATGGTTGTAAACTTGCTTGCTTGCATGCTGGTCGCTTCCAAACACACAGCACCGACCAATAGTATGCCAACTGTTCCCAACAATAAGGCCTCAGGAAGTTCGATTTAAACGAAGATTCAACTTCAGAAAGGCAGATTGGATTAAATTCTCAGACATGTTAGATTACATGATCACATCGGCCGCGCTAATCCCTGAGGAATACGAGCACTTTATTGAAATCGTGAAAACCTGCTCACGGGCCTCCATACCGAGAGGCTGCAGAACCAACTACCTTCAGGGCATTACCCCTGAAACAGCTGCCTTGTTGGAAAACTATTACAGGCTCCACAAAGAAGACCCATTTAGTGAGCAAACCCTCCAGGCAGCGCAGAGCATTGTGTCCTCCATCTCTGAAGCCAAGAAAGAACAGTGGATCAAACTGATCACAGAGGTTGACATGGGCAGGAGCAGCCAGAAGGCCTGGAGGCTACTGAGACGGTTGAGCAATGACCCCTCACAAACTAATACCCATGCCAACATAAAGGCAGATCAGATAGCACACCAACTCTTGAAGAATGGGAAACCCAACTTTGCCACCAAAGTAGGAAAGAAACCAATAGCCAGGCAACCAGAGATTGAGAACAACAACCTTCATGAACCCTTTACATCTATTGAATTTGACATGGCTCTCAATAAATGTAAAAATGGCAAAGCAGCTGGCCTGGATGATCTACGGATGGAACAAACCAAGAACTTTGGTCCCAAAGCAAGGCGCTGGCTGCTGGAGCTGATGAACAACTGCACGGCATCCTGTCAGATCCCCAAAATCTGGAGGAAAGCAAGAGTCATCGCTACCTTGAAGCCAGGCAAAGACCGTAATGACCCAAAAAGTTACAGACCAATCTCCCTGTTGTGCCACCTCTGTTGTGCCACCTCTGGAGAGACTTATTCTGCATAGAATTATGGAAAAAATAGACCCATGTCTGATTCTACAGCAAGCTGGCTTCAGGAAAGGCAAACGCTGCACATCGAAAGTGCTGAACCTGACTCACCACATAGAAGATGGCTTTGAAAGGCAGCAGATCACAGGAGCTGTCTTCATAGACCTGTCAGCAGCCTATGATACTGTGAACCACCGCCTCCTCCTGAGAAAAATGTATAATATCACAAAGGACTACCACCTCACCCGCCTCATAGGAAACCTGCTACAAAACAGGAGCTTTTTTGTTGAGTTCCAGGGCCAGAGAAGCAGATGGCGGAAACAGAAGAATGGCCTGCCTCAGGGGAGCGTGCTTGCTCCATCCATGTTCAACATCTACACAAATGACCAGCCACTGCCAGAAGGGACAGAGAGTTTCATCTATGCTGATGACCGTGCCATTACTGCTCAAGCAGGGAGCTTTGAGACTGTAGAACAGAAGCTCTCCGAAGCTCTAGGTGCTCTTACTGCCTACTACAGGGAAAACCAGCTGATCCCCAACCCATCTAAAACACAGACATGTGCCTTTCATCTCAAGAACAGAGAAGCATCCCGAGCTCTGAAGATCACCTGGGAAGGAATCCCACTGGAGCATTGCAGCGCACCCAAATACCTGGGAGTCACTCTGGACCGTGCTCTTACCTACAAGAAACACTGCCTGAACATCAAGCAAAAAGTGGGTGCTAGAAACAATATCCTACGAAAGCTGACTGGCACAAACTGGGGATCACAACCAGATACAGTGAAGACATCTGCCCTTGCGCTGTGCTACTCTGCTGCTGAGTATGCATGCCCAGTGTGGAACACATCTCACCATACTAAAACAGTGGATGTGGCTCTTAATGAGACATGCCGCATTATCACGGGGTGTCTGCGCCCTACACCACTGGAGAAATTACACTGCTTAGCCAGTATTGCACCACCTGACATCCGCCGGGAAGTAGCAGCCAATAGTGAAAGGACCAAGGCAGAGACATCTCCAGCTCATCCCCTGTTTGGGTATCAGCCAGCACACCAACGACTTAAATCTAGAAATAGTTTTCTAAGCTCTACAGAGACACTCGCTGGAACACCTCAGCAAGCGAGAGTCCAAAACCCAGCACCTCAATCCATGGCTGATACCAAATGAGAGACTCCCTCCTGGGCACACAGAAGACTGGGTGACTTGGAAGGCATTGAACAGACTGCGCTCTGGCACCACGAGATGCAGAGCCAACCTTCAGAAATGGGGCTACAAAGTAGAATCCTTGACATGCGAGTGTGGAGAAGAGCAAACCACTGACCACCTGCTGCAATGCAACCTGAGCCCAGCCACATGCACAATGGAGGACCTTCTTGCAGCAACACCGGAAGCACTCCAAGTGGCCAGATACTGGTCAAAGGACATTTAACCAGCTACCAAACTCACAAGTTGTGTATTTTTCTGTTTGTTTGCTTTGTTCTGTTAGAAATGTAATATAATGGACTGGCTGCTCTGACACGACAAATAAATAAATAAATAAATGGTTGTAAACTGAGAGCAGAATCAGGATGGGTGTGTGAAATAGTGGCAAAAATAATTAGTAATGACTTTTTCTTCTTTGTAGAAACATGTCAGTACATAATTAAAAACTACAATGACAGTATGGCCATTGGTGATACAGCCTGAGGATGTGAACAGAATTATTGGAGAGATGAGAGGCACCACATGTGCTCTAGACTCTTGCCCTTCCTGGCTCATAAAAAAGGCTGGAGGGGAATGGTGAAGTGGGTCAGGGAAATAATGCCATCAGGGCAGGGTCCCCACAGGCCTCAAGGAGGCTGCGGCGGTGAGACCACTTCTTTTAAAAAGCTATGGAAGGAGTTTCTTTGAGCATCAGGGAAGCAATCTGATGGTGCACCAAATTATCTCTTAATTGTTACCAACAAAGTTGTGACCATGTTTTATTACCAAAGCTGTATATGAAAGAGAAAGTTTAGGCCCACTTGAACAGCCCCGTATTAACCAATGAACATATGATAGATAGATAGAAAGATAAATAGACAGACAATTGAGACTTAGCTGATAGATGGTTTCATGCTCATATTTCTCAGCATTCACTGACTAAGAATATTTCAGTGGCATATTTAAATGGGTAATACTACTCATCACCCATTACCCAATTATAGCTGTCTACCTCACTACCTTTGAACTAATTTTCTGCTTAATTAGCTACAATTCTCATTGTCTGCCAGACAATTCAAACCCCTTGAGTGAGTACCTTCTGGTCTGAAAACCTGTTAATATTTAATACTTCTCCTTTTAATATCTTTTTCAAATGTGCCTTTAATGGTTGTAATGATTATTTCAAGGATGATCATTTATTTTGATTTCATTCAACCCAAATTACAATGTTAATATCTTAATATCTGTCTGGGCGGCAGATGTAGTAATCTGATTCTGTGGACCTATGCTGAAACTTCATCTTGACGTCTCTTTACTGCAGAACTGAGATCTTATGGTAATCTCCCATTCTGGTGCCTTCCAGATGTGATAAATACAACTACTATAATCCTCAGTCAGCCTCAACAGTGGAGATTAATCTCTGTAAATAAAAAATTAAGAAACTGACCATGATGAAAAAGCAAAAAAAAAATCACAATATTTTAAACATTAGTTAATGATTTGTGGATTTTGGGCAAAATCTTTTCCATCAAAAATGTCAGTTTTTTACAATCTCTATTTTTATGCATTTTTTGGATTAAAAATGAAAAACAGAATAATTGTTCTGTTTAGTCTTGCTAAAAGGGTGAAAAATCTTGCATCGGTTAACAATATTTTGACCACATTGGCTTGCCATATAAGATTTTCAGTGTAGAACAGCAAAAGTTTGGCATTTCCTGTGCATGCTGTATGCTACCAGATTGAACAGGATATGAAATCATCACATCAGAGAGACATAAATATGTTTTGATATATAACATCACACCTCAAGAATAATTGTAGTGAAATGAAACAAGTCTGTAAGAATCATGTATAGCAACTACCTTAACTTTTATAAAGGCACATATTAGGCACCTTCATCTTTATCCTTTAAAATATGCTGGACATCGAATAATAATAATACTCTTTCCAGAGATGTAAAGCTTACAGCCTTCACAGTAATAAGTACAAGTTAATTTGAATCTCAAATCAAAGGGGGATTCTATATTCAGCTGCAGGCTATCCCTAATCCCTATTTTATGCATAACTAATTATTAGTTAGGTAGCTATGTGACTTAGAGATAAGCTATCTCTATAAAACCTTCCAAATACCTATAAGCTGATGTAACTCCCCGCAACCCAACAATGTAACGCAACTGAAATGCTCAATAAATTGATGTAATTTCTTTTCTTTAACATCTTTGTTAAATTATGGTGGATTTAGTAGTGCGGAGAATTACTACCCTTCCAGCTCATACTTGGTCCAGAAGAATAATACTGTTCATTAATCCATTTAATTTGAAACTTCCTTTAATATTAGTGTCTCTGCACTCCAATGTAGTTTATACATAGCAAAAGAAATTGCAAGATTAGGAATTTTGTACTAACTATAGAATCTCTTAGAAATAAAAAGTTCTACCCAGCTGAGGTAATGAGGAACAAGAAAAAATGGTAAGGGAAGAATACAAAGGTCTAGTTCAGGTAATGGTTTCCTTAGCCATTTGTGGTTTTGAGCACAAATGGAGAGCAATGTCCAATCTCGATAAAATAGTAAAGAGTAGAGACATCACACTGGCAACAAAGATCCGCCTAGTCAAAGCCATGGTATTCCCTGTACTAACCTACGGATGTAAGAGCTGGACCTTAGGGAAAGCTGAGCGAAGGAAGATCGATGCTTTTGAACTGTGGTGTTGGAGGAAAGTTCTGAGAGTGCCTTGGACTGCGAGAAGATCCAACCAGTCCATCCTCCAGGAAATAAAGCCCGACTGCTCATTAGAGGGAAGGATACTAGAGACAAAGCTGAAGTACTTTGGCCACATCATGAGGAGACAGCAAAGCCCAGAGAAGACAATTATGCTGGGGAAAGTGGAAGGTAAAAGGAAAAGGGCCGACCAAGGGCAAGATGGATGGATGGCATCCTTGAAGTGACTGGACTGACCTTGAAGGAGCTGGGGGTGGTGATGGCCAACAGGGAGCTCTGGCGTGGGCTGGTCCATGAGGTCATGAAGAGTTGGAGACGACTGAACGAATGAACAACAATTATGATTCATTGGAGTGGGGGTATTGTTTCACTGCAAACTGCTCCAAGATATCTGTAAATGAAGAGTGGTATGTGTGTATACACACACACAAAGTAGAGTCTCGCTTATCCAACCTTTGCTCATCCAACATTCTGTATTATCTAATACAGTCTGCTTCCCACTCGGATCCACAGCTGTTTCAACACATTGCGATGTTTTGGTGATAAATTCATAAACACAGTAATTACTACATAACATTACCGTCTATTGAACTGTTTTTTCTGTTGATTTGTTGTAAAACATGATGTTTTGGTGCTTAATTTGTAAAATCATAACAAAATTTGATGTTTAATAGGCTTTTTCTTAATCCCTCCTTATTATCTTACACTTTCGTTTATCCAATGTTCTGCCAACCCATTTATGTTGGATAAACAAGACACTATTGTGTGTGTGTGTGTGTGTGTATGCACTTTTTCTTTGAAGTTGGATTACTTTACTTACTTAGGCGATCCCTCGTTGGACGAGTAAGATGGTCTTCCATCATGGGTTTCCTTGTGGGTCCGCATGTGGCTGTGGAGCCCTATTCTTGCTCTGCATCTTCTTCCGCAGTGAGGGCATTGGTTTCCAGGTGGGAGGCGGTCCCGGTCAGGGTTGGCTTGACGCGCCTTCCTCCTGGCACGTTTCTCTCTTTCACCCTCCACTCGTGCCTCCTCGAATTCTGCAGCGCTGCTGGTCACATCTGACCTCCAGCTGGAGCGCTCAAGGGCCAGGGCCTCCCAGTTCTCAGTGTCTATGCCAGAGTTTTTAAGGTTGGCTTTGAGCCCATCTTTAAATCTCTTTTCCTGTCCACCAACATTCCGTTTTCCATTCTTGAGTTCGGAGTAGAGCAACTGCTTTGGGAGACGGTGGTCAGGCATCCGGACAACGTGGCCTGTCCAGCGGAGTTGATGTTGGAGGACCATTGCTTCAATGCTGGTGGTCTTTGCTTCCTCCAGCACGCTGACGTTTGTCCGCTTGTCTTCCCAGGAGATTTGCAGGATTTTCCGGAGGCAGCGCTGATGGAATCGTTCCAGGAGCTGCATGTGACGTCTGTAGACAGTCCACGTCTCACAGGCATATAGCAGGGTTGGGAGGACAATAGCTTTATAGACAAGCACCTTAGTATCCCTACGGATGTCCCGGTCCTCAAACACTCTCTGCTTCATTCGGGAAAATGCTGCACTTGCAGAGCTCAGGCGGTGTTGTATTTCGGCGTCGATGTTGACTTTGGTGGAGAGGTGGCTGCCAAGGTAGCGGAAATGGTCGACATTTTCTAATGTTACACCATTAAGCTGTATCTCTGGCATTGGAGAGGGGGCGGCTGGTGACTGCTGGAACAGCACTTTGGTTTTCTCGATGTTCAGTGACAGGCCAAGCTTTGTGTATGCTTCTGCAAAGGTGTTGAGAGTGGCTTGTAGATCTTCTTCTGTATGCGCACAGACGACATTGTCATCAGCATACTGGAGTTCTATAACAGATGTTGTTGTGACCTTGGTTTTGGCTTTCAGTCTGCTGAGGTTAAATAGCTTGCCGTCTGTCCGATAGATGATTTCCACTCCGGTGGGAAGCTTCCCATCAACAAGGTGTAGTATCATGGCGATGAAGATGGAGAATAAAGTTGGGGCAATAACACATCCCTGTTTGACACCTGATTCCACCTTAAATGGGTCACTTTGGGAGCCATTGCTGTCCAAGACTGTTGCCATCATGTCATCGTGGAGGAGCCGCAGGATGTTCACAAATTTGCTTGGGCACCCGATTTTTTGGAGGATGGTCCAGAGAGCGCTGCGATTCACTGTGTCGAATGCCTTTGCAAGGTCGATGAATGCCATGTACAGAGGTTGGTTTTGTTCCCTGCATTTTTCTTGGAGTTGTCGTGCAGTAAAGATCATGTCCACAGTTCCTCTGGAGGGGCGGAAGCCGTTCTGGGATTCTGGGAGGGTGTCTTCTGAGAGGGGCAGAAGGCGGTTTGCAAGGATTCTTGCGAGGATTTTTCCAGCAGAGGTTAGAAGGGAGATACCTCGATAGTTTCCGCAGTCTGTTCTTTCCCCTTTTTTGAAGAGGGTGATGATGGTGGCATCCTTGAAGTCTGCTGGGATTTTCTCGGTCACCCACACTTTTTCTATGAGCTGGTGGAGTTGGTGTGTCAGCGCAGGTCCTCCCTCTTTAAAGATTTCTGCAGGGATCCCATCCGGTCCGCTGGCTTTGTTGTTCTTTTGTTGGCTGATGGCATTGCTGACTTCTTCCAAACTAGGCAGTGCTGCAAGCTCATCCCTGGTTTGTTGTTGCGGGATTTGTGAGAGGACCTCTTCGGCCACACTGGAGCTGCGGTTTAGGAGGCTTTGGTAGTGTTCTTTCCAACGTAGTGCAATTGACTTTTGGTCCTTCAGGAGTTTGGTTCCGTCTGATGAGCGTAGAGGCTGTATGCCATGGTTTCTTGGCCCATAGATGACCTTTGTGGCTTTGAAAAATCCTTGAGCATTATGGGTATCTGCCAGGTGTTGGATTTCTTCAGCCTTCTTTGTCCACCAGATGTTCTTGAGTTCTCTTGTCCTTCTTTGGACCTCAGCTTTTGCACTGGCGTAGATCTTTTTCTTAGCAGCACAGTTGATGTCTCTCTGCCATGTTTGGAAGGCTTTCCTTTTCTTGTCGATTAGCTGTTGGATCTCGATGTCATTTTCGTCAAACCAGTCTTGATGTTTCTTGGCTTGGTATCCAATAGTTTCTTCGCAGGCTTGGATGATGGAGGTCTTCAGTTTGTTCCAATGTTCCTCAACATTTTCGGGGTGTACTGTGGGTAGATGGTCCTTGAGTGCTGTTTGGAGATGGGCTCGTCTGGAGGGCTCCTGAAGGGCTTGGGTGTTCATTTTGCGCCTTGTCTTTCTTCCTTGGAGTCTGCGCTTGGGGGCGATCTTGATAGCTATCGTGGATCGGATTAGCCTGTGGTCGGTCCAGCAGTCGTCAGCACCTGTCATGGCTCTTGTGAGGAGTACGTCACGGCGGTCTCTGGCGCGTGTGATTACATAGTCTAAGAGGTGCCAATGCTTTGACCGGGGGTGCTTCCATGATGTCTTGAACTTGTTTTTCTGGCGGAAGAGCGTGTTGGTGATGACAAGGTTGTGCTCCGCACATTTGGTGAGAAGCAGGATGCCATTCGAGTTGCTGTTTCCAACCCCGTCTTTTCCTATGGTGCCTGGCCACAGGTCGAAGTCTCGCCCGACTCTTGCATTGAAGTCCCCCAGGAGAATGATTTTGTCCTCCTTAGGTATCCCCGATAGGACAGTGTCCAGCTGATAGTAGAATTTCTCCTTGATGTCTTCATCAGCGTCTAGTGTTGGTGCATAGGCACTTATGATGGTTGCCCGTTGGTTTTTGGCAAGATCAATTCGGAGGGTGGAGAGTCGTTCGTTGATGCCAGTGGGTGCTTCGGACAGATGTTTCATCAGATCATTTCTTATAGCGAAGCCAACTCCGTGCATTCTTTGGTCTTCTTCGGGCAGTCCCTTCCAGAAGAAGGTGTAGCCTCCTTTTTCTTCCTTCAGCTGTCCCTCTCCTGCTCTCCGGGTCTCCTGAAGGGCTGCTATGTCGATGTTGAAGCGTCCCAGCTCCCTTGCGATGATGGCAGTTCTGCGTTCGGGGCGTTCACTGTCACTGTTGTCCATCAGTGTCCGTACGTTCCACGTACCGAAGTTCATTTTCCTTTTTTGGCCGCAGGATGGTGACCCCACTGGACGCGGCAGTCCAGTCAGGGATAAGTGAGGCAGACTATGTTTAGGGCACCTTTTCTAGCCCCCTCCCCGTGTGGGGTGAGCAGAGTGGGTCCTCAATAGGGCTGCTCAGTCGTGGATACAGCTGCCGAACTACTCAACTGCCTCGGACCTTGAGGTAGAACGACTGAGTCCGTACCCACCGCCCATGTGCCAGTCTGTGACTAGGGGCTTCCAGATTTCACAGTCCTGCCCCCGTCGCCACTCGCTGATCGCCATGGGACTTTGGTTGCTTGGTTTTTATTTTCTTTGGAAGACGCCTGTGCGTGGGTTTTTTTAATGTGTGGAGGTCAGTGCACAACTGAACAACACACAGTCTTCACAGATGAGGTTCCACTGGTGATGTAGTTTAACACAATGACCATGGCTTCTCAGTCTGTTGCAGCCTTCTTCCGCCTTCGCAGCCGTTGTAACATGTGTCATGTTATCCTCCGCCTGCTCCGCCGTTGAGGTCTTTGGGTCTTCGGACTGTGCTTGGTCTGGGACCTCCCCCGCGGCCACTCCTGGGAGTGCACGACTCCAGTTGTTGTGCCCACAGGTTCATCGGAACACGCAAGCCCCCTCACCACGACAAGGTGACATGAATTAGATGGATTAGATGACATGAACAAAGGAAAGCAGCACATGAATGCAGTATATAAACTATGTGGAATATTATAAGTTTTCCTTTCAATATCTTATATGCTGCAGAATTTATGGCAGCTATACTCCTGCCCAACCTGGTGTCTTTCAATTATGTTGAACTATAACTCTTAACACCCCCAATAAGTGTTATCAAAGGATATGCTTTCTGAGCATGATGGAGATTTTAGTATAAGACTTTCTGTGGGCTCTACTTAACTATATTCTTTTACTGATGGCATTTTCCCCTGCTCTTTCTCAAGATCTGGCCCCCAAGAAACTAGTCACCAAGGAACTAGGAAGCCTAGAATTGGCAGAAGTAATGTAATACCTATGGCTGTTGATATAGCAATATCTAAACTCGAGTAGATCCTCTACAGTAAGTAGGCATTGAAGAAGTATTAGGAGTTTTTGTAGCAATGGGAATGATCAAAAGCAAACCATTACACAAGATCAAGATTAAGACTAAAAAAGAAAATACCACAATTGTTTTCAACAAGGGGCTACTGACTTTAATTTCCCAAATAGGGGAAGTATTGTATTGATACATTGACACTTTTTATGTGGCTGTCAAACTGCAACTCCCCTTTAACGATTCTTTGAACCATGGCAACTGTAATACAGTGACATTCAAATAGGGGGGGATTCTGCCCTAAAGTCTAGCTACTAGTAAATAGCTACTATAAAGTGTGGCAAATGGAACAGCCTTTAAAGCATGGAGAACCTCATCTTAAACTGTCACACTCCAGTGGAACAATTCAAATGCTACAACAGAGGTAGAAGCTGTGCGTCTGGGGTGTCTCCAAGGCTATGTGATATATAGACCAGTATCTCCATTAATTTACTGCACTGCCATTTGGAGGGTTGCAACATGTTTCCCTAACCAGCTCTTCGGTAGAGAAAACACAACTGAACAATGAACTGTTAGTTACTTCGCAGTGGTCAAAGATACCAGAATACAACATCTCACCTCACAGGAATTTAAAGCAATAATTATCTGTGGAAGTAGGTCTTCTTGTAATTTAAGGCCTTTAATTCCCACCGAAGCACTGGCCAAGTCAATATTTAGAGAGAATGAGATTTCCAAACTTTATTCCCTTTTATGACTGGCTCTTGGTTCCCTAGAGCTGAATTCGATTAACTTGGGCTTCATAAAATAACAAACACATCCCCACATCCTTTCTAATTTATAGCGCCAGTATATTTTGCCTTTTATTTAATAAAAAAGTGAACACTCACCTGAGAATCAGCATGATTTGGAATAACCCTGACTCTCAGAAAAGCAACTTTCTAAAACTCAGAAATGGATAATTACATTTCCCCTGTTGAAGCAACGGAACACAATGACAAAATGCTATCCAACTTCGACAGGATGGGCTGAAGCATTTGCATTAAAACCATAACAATATTTCCATTATACATAAGCAGACATATAGTAAGTGTGTCACTGGAATACATGAACTATTGTATCTATTATCTGAACAGCAGAAAAGTCAAATCAGAACAGTCTTTTGGGGTTTGTGTTTTCTGCATTAGGAAGTCAATTGTTTCTTGTTATAAAAGTGAAAAATATGATTCCAGAAACTCTAACAATATATTTATGCAAAATTGCATTGAAATAGATAGAACCTGAAAGATAACCAAACTACCTCGGCACTGTTTGATTTTTTTTTATTCTGTCCACACTACAACTTACACTAACAATTCTTCCCCTTTCCTTAAGGTTTCCTTTTCATATTGTAGATGCAGGAGCATTGACTCTTTATGGTCACAAAATTTATTAAAATTGTACTTCTTCCTGTCTTTAACCTCTAATGATGTCCCTGGAAATGACTTAAGTTCAGTAGTGGACAATAGTGTGCTCCTGTGGAGTGCATTATTTCCTCCTGAGAATTTTGGAAGATTTACGAGTGTCAAATATTTTTGAGGAAAATGTCTCGAACATTCTCTGGGGCTTGTGAAGAATAGCTTCATTGTGGTTTTTTTATTATTATTTTTAAAAATCCCCTTGGGACATTTAGGTCTAGAGGAGCCTCTTTTTTCAACAGAAAGTTGCCCCAAAGTCAACTTCCATAACATTTCCAGGACTACAAGTGGAACAAAGGGGTTTCTCGAAAAATTACTCCCATTTTCCCTGGGGAAATATTGGGTTTTTCTATAAAGAAAAATATGATTAATAAAAATACTGTAGTGTTTTGAGAAGCCACCAAAAATGGCCTTGGGGCTGCACCTGCATCTACCGTTGTACTTTTTCCATTCTGTTTCAGATTACTGTATTATAACTTTGCCTTTATCCACATTAATTTTGTCCATCACTTAGCTAAAATCTAACAGGATGGGGGCATTTTGGGCTTTTAAGGTCAAGTACTTGGCATTTGACCACCTCTAGATGGCTTGTAGTTAAAGTTAAATACCAAATATATAATTTTTGATATTCCTAGATGTAGTTTTGTGTTTAAAATCCCAATGGCCATGGCAGTACTGAATGATTTATACCAATCATGGGTAGTTTTCCATTTTTTAACCAAAATGGTTAGGCTATGGTGATCCAGTTCTGCCAGCCTAGCAGTTCAAAAACATGCAAATGTGAGTAGATCAATAGGTAGCACTCCAGCGGGAAGGTAACGGTGCTCCATGCAGTCATGCTGGCCACATGACCTTGGAGGTGTCTTCGGCTTAGAGTCAGACACAACTGGACTTAATGTCAGGGGAAAACCTTTACATTTACCTATGATGATCCATGCTTTCCCAGTTAGATTGCTGCAACATGTCTTACATAAACCTACCACTGAAAACCATGTAGACATTTCTGGAAACGTATTCAGGATTAGCTATGTTGGCCATGCAGAAAATAACAACAAAATTCCAAATTTACACAAAAGCTTTATCTTTATTGGCCAGCCGAAATGCACATAATATAACATGCTAGTTTTTGAAGCTCCACTGGCTTTTTTTTTTACCAGGCAAAAGATGTTTCAAGATGATAACAGATGAAGAAAAGTGACAATGATAGAGTCAAGGGCATTCATTTGATGTCAGACATTATTTCTGTTGTAGTTCAATTTTTTTAAACCCGGGCTTCTTAAACCTTTTCCACTCTTGACCCTGTTCCACCCAATAAATGTTTACTTGACCAAGGTGTATAAGTATGTAAAATGGGTATAAAAATAAAATACACACTGATAACATATGAGCATTTGCAAGACTTGCTAAACAATCTGGTTTTCCTTTTTGTGAAGTGTAACTGAAGTAGAGTCCACTGTAAAAACTGCATGTTGTTGCTAACAGATTTATGTAAATAGGCGACATTCAGAAACATTTTATTTTTGCAAAAATTTTCATGACTCCAACATTGAGCATTGTATTCAATATCACTGTGCTCCCCCAACCGACAAATGTCATGCTTTAGGTCAGGGTTCCCGACCAATGGTCTTCTGTTGAGGAAGTGACCCTACAAGTATAACCCCCAGAAACACACACCCTTCTCCTGCTGGCCCTCCCCTTCTCCTTTGTTCCAGAGCCCTGCCTCCTGTGAGCTCTTGGGCTTCATATGTTCCTCTCTCCTGGCCCAGCCAAAGGGAGAAGAGAGCGCACATGTGTTCCATTGCATTGCTTTCCCACAAGGAGCCAGTAATGATGGAGCTTCACCTCCTGAAGACTTCAACTTCCTCCTTCTCCTTGCAATCTAGTCTATGAACAGGGTTTCCTTCCTTGCCACAAGAACAGGTAAGGAATTAAAGATACAACCCCTCCCTTTTGCCCAATTTTGTTTCCTTCCTTCTCTCCTCTTGAGGCGGCTGCTGCCGCCAGAGCCCCATTTGCAGTCTTCTTGCAACCCAGCCCACTGCCATCTGGGCTCGCAAGGAAGGATCTGACATTGGATAAAGTGAGGGGGAAAGAATGGAAGTGTTGGATCCTTCCTTCCTTACCTGGGCTTGAAACTGCTGTTGCCAGAGCATTATTTGTAGGCCCAGGTAGCAGGGGACTGGGTTACAAAGAGATTGCAAATGGGGCTCTGGCCGCAGTCTCCTCAAGTGCAGATAAAGAAGGGTCCAACACTGAGCAAACGGGGGGGGGGGGGGAGCAGGAATTGTGACATCGAATCCTTCATTCCTTACCAGCTTTTGAGGCAAGGAAGGAAGCCCCGTTTGCAGGCTGGATTGCAAGGAAGAGGAGGCAGTCAAAGTTCAGTGAAGGTGGAAACCAATGGAAGCTTCATCACTGTCTCCTCATGAGGAAGCAAGAGAAAGGAAGGAAGCATGTGGGTGCACTTTCTCCCTTTGGCTGAGCCAGTGGAAGATCTCTCGGGAGCCCATTCTCCCAGACTAAATCTTGAAGCCAAAGAACAGGAGCTTAATATTCGGGCTTCCAAAGGCAGTCTGGGAGTCTTCTACTATCAAGATCCAGTTTACTAATACTCAGTGTCATGACATGCACATGGTATTGAGCAATAGTATCAATCCAAGGAGTCGCTATCTAGTAAAAGAAATGCAAACTCAAAAATCACATTAATTTTTTCATTAAGTCTCATTATGTATATGTGAATGTTAATATGATTAATGCATTGTAGTTCTTTTTAAAAAACAAATAAATTGATTTTTGTCTGGGTGGTAGGCAAGGGTTTGATTGATCTTGATGGTGCATGATGTATCAAATTTTTGCCTCAGTGGTTCACAGTTTCTTAAAGATTGGGAACCACTGTTTTAAATGCTTATTTAATTTTTGTATTTCATCTGAATTGAGCACAAAATAATAGCAGAAGAGAATTTGATATCAAAATACAGTTTTAAGTGCAATGTGTAAATTTCAAATAAAAATAATATTTGTGTATTACTTTATGGCAAAGTTGTCAGAAATCACCCCCCCCACACACACACACAGGCACCCAAAACGTTACACATTTTATATAGAATGGGTACCCCACAACAGCATTTTCTATATGGAAAAGAGCCATATTCTTCAGAGAAAATAATATTTTCAACAGTAAAGCAATATTATTTCTGAAAAGCAAATGCACTTTACTTTGTACATAAAAAAGTTTTGAATTTTCTGCAGAATATGCTCTAAACTGTGAATTGTCTTTGAAACATCCAGGAAATTTCTAAAATTACTAGGTTACTTCTAGGTGAATAATCACATCCTTATTTAATATAGATCAGGAAAGCAGGCATCCTTACATACAACCTTGACTGGACTGAAAACCCATTGAATCAACAGAACAAAAAAACCCTTGGCATATCATGTTCCATTCGTTACTAGCCTACTTCATCTACAATAGGTGGGAGCAGTCATTCAATTTGAAGCCTCAGCCTCCAAAATGGTATCTACTGTTCTGAGGCAACTAATGTTGCCAATTTATGCTTAGGGCTAATCATGGTTGGGTTTAACCCCAGTCTTGAATGGCTAAAGACTTTGATCAGAGATATAAAATCAAAGAAAATTTGAGACATTTGAATACTCAGTTCAACTTCTTTCATAGTTTGGAATATATTAATGCCTGAATTGTTTTTGAAGTAGAAAGATATTTTTGCTTTATATGTCAATAAAGAAGCTATCAGATTCTTAATATACAATAAAGACTTATTTCAAACCAATTTACTAAATCCTTAAAACAATACAAAATGTATCTTGTGGAGAAAATAGATTTTCCCTTAGTAACACAACATTAGGATATATGAAAGAACAATCCTGAGGAAAAACATTACAGACATACTCCTTTTCTTCATATGATCTATTTAATTAAGAATATTTTTTTATCCAATTGCCTGATTATAAAGAAAATAATCCAAGTTGTTTTCAGTGGTGCCATTAAATTAATCACTATAGCATATGAACAAATCATCATCATCTTTATTTGTATCCCACCCCCTCTCCAAACAGGACTCGGAGTGGCTTACAGAAAATAAAACACAATAATAGAACTCACTTTCATTTATATCTAAGAAACATGCATAATAATACACAGTGAACAGATAATCAGATAATCAATTGCTTTTATACAGATGACAGATAATCAATTGCTTTTATAGATCTATTCATTATAAATGCTATTGTATAGATTATATACCAGAATAGGCAGAAAGTTCCGTTTGTATTTTGATACCAATTTACGAATAATTGGACAACTCTTGGAGATCAGGAGCCCCTTTAGCACCCTCATCTCTGCAGGAATATTGCTAAGTATGCTGCAATGATGGTGATCAAAATATGCTGTTGTTTTCCCCATTCAAAACTGGGTGTAAGTTCTCTACACACTTTATTTACAAAGAAGCAAATAATATAATCAGAGAGCTTTTTCCTTGCTTTTAAGTAGAATAATAGTTGAAACAGTGGTACATAGCACTATATGTGGAAAATTCAATAGAATTGCTAGAACAGGAGAAAATTTGATGCAACCAGGACCATGGATGAGAATAGAGTACGAAATAGGAACTGTTGGAATACAAGAACTCACTGGGGAATGTGTGTCATCGATATAAAAGTTATTGCACATATTGGATACCAGAAGAGACAAACAATCCATAAACAATTTCATGTTACATGTTATCAGGAAAATTTTGGGGGTCTACACCTAGTATAGGTGTAGTACACCTAGTATAGGTGTATAGTATAGGTGTAGGTGTACTACTCCTAGTATACCTACACCGGGAGCCCCCGTTGGCGCAGTGGGTTAAACCACTGAGCTGCTGAGCTTGTTGATTGAAAGGTAGCAGGTTCAAATCTGGGGAGTGGCATGAGCTTCCCCTGTCAGCCCCAGCTTCCTAGCAGTGCGAAAACATGCAAACGTGAGTAGATCAATAAGTACCACTCCGGCAGGAAGGTAACGGTGCTCCATGCAGTCATGCCGGCCACATGACCTTAGAGGCATCTATGGACAACGCCAGCTCTTCGGCTTAGAAATGTAGATGAGCACCAAACCCCAGAGTTGGACATGCCTGGACTCAATGTCAGGGGAAAACCTTTACCTTTAGCACCTAGTATAAAGTATTCAAAGGAAGATTTTCAATATGCTATGCATATATACTAGACTTGTGCGCAGATCTGTTTTCCTTCGGTACCTTTGGTACCTTCAGGAACCTTTAACGGTGAGGGTCCTCCTGGTACAAAAATCTGCCCACAACGAAAACAAGCAGGAGCTGATCTCAGCTCTTCCTTTGCTTTTTGGCATCATAATTTAATATTTTTTTTGTTAATCCCAGCAAACAAAAAGAAAACCCTCATTCCCTAAAACTACTACTACTTTCCTGTCCTCTAGAATAGAGAGTAGAAACAGCTGTAAGGAAGCATTAAACCCAAAGCAGATAAAATAATTGAAGTGTGCCAGGAAAAAAAAAAACAGGATATTTAAAAAGGAAGCCCAGGGAAGATGGCTCCAGGAGGTCATTGCTCTTACTTATCTGGAGATGGGGAATCCTCCTTAAATGCCTTGGAAAGAGTGTGTGGCATGGTGCAGGCCACACATTCCTCTAGAGGAGAGGCACACACCTTCCTGCAGTGCCTCTCCTCTAGAATAGAAACAGCTTGAATGCCTAAAATGACAGGAAGGGAAGTCTGGGAGGCTCCCCCTCCAATAATAGTCTGGATAGAAAATGTATCTTTCAACGAAAACAGATATCTACCCTCCCAAATTTGGGAGGCGCCTGAAAAACAGATCAAGGCCCCCACTGAAATCCAGGATACCAAAACAGATTGCAGTTTACGCAGAATGCACAAGCCTAATATATACTCAGATATACCAATATGTCCAACTGACTTCAACTAGGCTTGCTTTCAAAATATATGAATGTGATTTCAGGATTAGTGTAACATGACATTTATTCTGTGTTTAATAGGAAATGTGAATGAGACTGACAAAGAGAGCATTTACCCCCCCCCCCCCCCCAATAAACATCAGGGACTAACATGGTCATATTTGCATCTTTTTTCAGTTTAAAGAAAAACATCTGAAGCACTAAGGCTTGTTCAATGAATTCATTCAAAATCGTAAATCTGACATCGCAGTCTCTGAAAGAACTATGCCTCAAACCAATGACTTGAAACTGATCCAGTTGTGGAATCATGGTTGATTTTAATTCCTAGTGCAGATCATGATACAGGAGTCCTTGATTGTCTGCTTGCTTTTCATTGATTGTCTGCCTACGCCCACAAAAACAAGCTGACAAGAAACCAATCCAAGTCAAAAATAATGGTGTTCGGAAATCGCCCTTCTAGACACAAATGGGTTCTTGATGCAGAGCGAATAGAACAGGTTAGCTCTTTTACATATCTAGGCTTGGTATACTCAGAGACAGGCTCATGGCTTGCACACTTTCAATCTTGTGTGATCAAAACTAGGGCTCGCTCTAACACACTGGCAAGATTGTTAACCCATAAATATCCTGGATCTTTATCCCCGATAATCAAAGTTTACAAAGCAAAAATTGTCCCCATGATACTATGTGGAGCTGACTCTGGGGCCTAAGCAAGCTACAAATACTGGAACAAGCACAATCAAAATTCATAGTCAAATTTGGAAAAATGCATTTGATTAATTTATTGTCTCTTTTCTCTATATATTTCAGCAGATATCACAGACCTTTATTACATAGGAATACTGTTTTTCGCTGTTTATTTTTACTGCTCATCTGTAAATTACATTTATAAATGTAATGAATGTTATTTTTAAAAATGGGTAGGGGAAATGCCATCTGGCCTTTTGCCCAAGCTGACTTCGTCATTTGGAGTAGGGAATAATACTATCTAGGACAGAGTTCCCCAAACCAAGGCCCACAGACCAGATGTGTCCCTCCAAGGTCAATTGCCCAGCCCGCATCCTAAACTTTAGACTTAGGGTCACTCTGAGTGTGAAACAACTTGAAGGCACACAACAACAACAATCTTAACTTACTAGACCATGTCATCAGCCAAAAGCAGGCCTACTCTCCCACTGAAACACTGGTATATTTATGTTTGTCAAATTGTTCTTCATTTCCAATATTGTATTGTTATTTTAACTTTTTTTCACTTCAAATAAGATATGTACAGTGTGCTTAGGAATTTGTTCATTTTTTTTCAGACTATAGTCCAGCCTCCCAACAATCTGAGAAATTGTGAACTGGCCCTCTGTTGAGGACCCCTAAAATAGGAGATAATTCACCAACCTGATGTTCTAGGAATGGTCAGATTGCAACAAAGAATGGCTTGTATATATGAAACCAAAACTGTACATTAATTTTCCTTGTTTAATACAATTATGCAACACAATATCAACTCAAATTGTAGCTAGAAAACACCACATGGTGTTTCTTCCATTTAAAATAGTGAACATCCCTACAAATTATAGACCAAAAATGAGAAGGTAAAGACAGTAAGTTATTATTAGAAATACCAGGAGTTTATTCACTCAAAGGACTATGGCTATGACCTGGTGCCAAGATGTCACTCATAAGGTCTACCAACCAAAACTCTTTTATTGTACATGTCAAACCGGCCCACTGAGATGGGAAATTTATTGGAATTTCTTATGCAGAGCCCTGTTGTGAGTTGAAGTATTCATGTTTATTGAATCATCTTTTCAGCAGCAATCCAGCAAATGGGTGAGGATCTGCTATTAAGGTACTTGTCCTCATATCTCTGTGCATAATTTTAAAGCTCATGAATATCATGAATAAAGGGGGAACAATGATTGTGTGTGTCCTATTAGAAGTTTTCCACAAGCAATAAAATGTTCTTCAATTCCGTTGCAATGGTAAGTTTCATTTGCCTCAATAGCTGTATGTCTCACAAATACAATGATAGTTGCAAATACAATGATATTTTCCTTTTGCTCAGTTTACATTGAATGTATTAGGGCATTTACACAAAATCTGACTTGTATTTACTAAAACCTTTTTTCCTTCTATCATGTGTAATGTGTTTTGTGCAATGTCATACTGTCAGGGGATTCTGAGCACAGGAAGGCATAGCCAATGTATTGCAAAGAAAGGTGATTGCTGGATTAAACTAAATATATGTATCTTCCAAATCTTCCAAATGAATTTATTAATTACATTAGGTCCACATCCTCTCCTGAAATTCATTTTTTTTTACAAAAAAATATAAAATAGTAACTCTTCCATTATATTACTGTGTTAGTATTCCTAGGAAATAAAAATCAAAATTTTAATTTTACGTTTCCATACTATTTTTCTCAATAGGCTATAGGGAAAGTCCATTTGTGTAACTGTTAGTACTACACACACATATCAACACTGACCATTAGACAATGGTGTACAGACGGCCTACCCCAAACAATCCTAAACCAGGACAGTGGTATTCATAAAACATGGTTACGAACCTATTAACTCTGCTGAACGCTCCTCCTCTCTCCATCAACTAGTTCACTATTGATTTTCACATGGCCAACCACATTTTTCTATAAAGCTGAGACAGAGGATATGAGAAATAGGTCTCTTTTCCACTGCCGGATCACATGAACTGGTCTTCATCTATTGCCTATCTGTCAGGAAACAGCATATAGACATCTTAAAATTAGTCAGCCTTTATAGATTTGCCATTCATGAAATTATCTATTTCTCATTTACATCCATCTCAGCTGTAAGGTGATACTATATATTGTGACAGCAAATTCAAAAGGTAAATTGTGCACCACATGCTAGACCTTACTCTCCTTTCAATTAGTTTCACTGAATGACTGCAAGATATAGCCCTATGAGAAATGGACTACAGCGAGCTCTTGGTGTCCACTGTAATTTGGTTCCAGGACACCCCCATCTCCATGGATACCAAAGTTCAGAAGTGCTAAAGTTTCAGTCTATACAAGGATGTAATAAAATGGTGTCACATATGCAATATGGCAAAAATAATATTTGGTTTTTGATTTAAAAAGAAATTAAAGAATTAAAGCAAAGACTAATATATACACAAAGGTCATTTCTCATTGTTATTTGTCTATTCCAGAGATCCCATTAGCCCAAGCAATTCTGAACAAAATGTGTAACTTTATCCAAATTGTTAAAGCAGCACTAAACTAGGAAATACCCATAAACATTTATTATTTAAATCTGTCATAGTTGCCATAGTTAGTGATTTCCTTGGAAAATATGGCACATATTGATTGGTACTAAATCAAGAGCTAGTTACTAGGTGACCAAAAAAAATGGAAAGTGTAGTAAGTTGGATCAGTTTTATATGATTTGTACTTATGACATGATATCCAATGTGCATGTGCGGTCCGTGTCAAAAATTAAGAAATTGAAACTTACCCCATACTTTTTTGGTTTAGTTTTGTAAATCTTGGAAGGTCCCATAGTTAGTTTTGTATTCAGCGCAATGAAGCAAAGGTCAAAGAGCAAAGCCAAAAAGGCTGCCTTGGTGCCTGCCTTGCCTTTCCTCTGTAAATTAATGCCCTCTCATCATTAGGAGAGGGGAACAGAGGGAGCAGTGTTTTCTGGGAACAGCACAGAGCTCTGGGAAATGTAGTTTGGGAAGGGAGGAGCCCTATGCCAGATAATTCAAAAGGCCATACCCTAAACCACATCTCCCATCAGCATCAGAAAGTGCCAATCAGGGTAACGGAGAGAGGTCCCTCGCTAATAGCAGCCAGCAATAGTTCCAATGTATGGTTGAATCTGCAAAGTGGAGGAAGTAAATCTCTGTGATGGGTTGGGAAGAATCCTTAAATGCTTTGGGGCCAGGTAGGAATTTTTCCCCCATTTAACAGGCGTTTTCCCCCCCCTACCCTACACTGTTGAGGTTAACAGGGAATTGGCATTAGGTGGAGCCATTAAACAGATTGTCATGCAGAAAATGGCTCCACCTAATGCCAATTCCCTGTTAACCTCAACAGTGTAGGGTAGGGGGGGAAACGCCTGTTAAATGGGGGGAAAATTCCTACCTGGCCCCAAAGCATTTAGGGATTCTTCCCAACCCATCACAGAGATTTACTTCCTCCACTTTGCAGGGAGTAGTTCCATACATTGGAACTATTGCTGGCTGCTATCAGCGAGGGACCTCTCTCAATTTACAATTTACCAAAATGATACCCATTTTGGTGAAGACCAGGAAAGGGAACCCTTGCCAGCAAGTTCACTTACCTGAGGTGGGGACAAACAGAAATGGCCTTGGAGCTGTGGGAAAATGCTAACCCCAGAAGTTTCTTGACTGGGCGTTTGAATACTCTATGCAGCTTCCCAAAGAATTTGCCTTGATTATGACTCATGGTGAGTTATGCGGGGAACTCAAGTGTCTCACCCAAGTCAGCTGAGAAGTGTATCTGTGATGGCCACTGCCTCGGTTTATCACAACATCAAATTCAACCCTCTCTTTTACCTGGTTGTTGCAGTCCAGGACAGGAAAAAGCCCTCTGATTTTAAAACACATTGAGAGAAGAAACAAATCCTTTTTATTGAAGCTCAGTAAAATAGCCAGTAGAAAGAAATGCTTGTAAGAAAATAGTAAAGTTCCAAAAAGTAAAAGATCAGTAAAATGCAGTAACTCAAAGCAATGCTCACAAAAGATATAAAAGCAATCCAAGGCAATATTTATCCAGATAAGAAACAACAGGATGCAATGACAATCCAAACGCTGCTAATCAACACCAAAAGGCTAGAAGTATCCACAAGAATAAGACCCCTTAAACAGGATTTCCACGGCACATGAACTTGATTTCCAAATGATGCCTGACCTAACAGGTTTTTACTTGAAGCAAACCTTATATCCCAAAACCCAGAAACTGGTTTGCCCCCCCCCCCCCGACTCTTATCTGATGAAGCCTTTCGGAGTGACATAGACCTTGAGTTTGTTGTCGGTCCTGGCTGAACTCCAGCCGCCTGTTTTTCAACTCCCTTTCTGGCTGCTCATTAAAATTTCCAGGTGTCAGATTGTTTTCTAAATCCAAATCTTGAGAGCTCACAGAGCGAGGGAGTAAACCATCATCCCTATGCCCAGCAGGAATATTATCATGAGAAACTGCCCTTTGCACTGGGGCCCCTCTGTCATTGTCTGCAAGAAAATCATTGACCAAACCATGTCCATCTTGCACCTCAGCCTCGGCACCATCATTTCCCTCATAATTTCTCACAGCATTGCCCACATCATTTCCCACATCAGAAGCACCATGATCATCCTGGAACACAAACAGAGGCTGATTCCCAACACTGGTTGCAGTTCATGAAGAAAGTTTAAACTCAACAATTTAATAAAAGTTGCCCATATTTATCCCAACACAGTTGTCTGGTCTCAGTATTTCATTGATAGGTGGGCAATACCAGATTAACACAAGGAGGGGACTCTCCACACCAACGAAGTTGGTGGGGGGAGCGATTTGCCCCTCCCCCTGAAGGGAGAGAAATGGGAGGTTCCTATGGAACCTCCTGGAAGGAGGGCGGGGGCTGGCTGAGCTCTCAAGCCAGCCTCCTCCCTCAGTCTTTGAAGACTTGCTGAGGAGAGAAGACGTGCCTGAGCCTTCCTCCTCAGGTCGGTTTTGGGCGCCGCGGCGGCCGCCATTTTACCGGTCGCCGCCATTTTGCAGTTGCTGGGGTTTGTAATGGCCCCGGTCCGTGCTGGCGGCGGCAGACATGTAGAAGGCTGGCTGCTTAAGGGCCTTGGTTTAGGCCGGCAGCCAGTTCTGGCAAGAGCCTGCCAGGCCAGGCTGGGGGGAGGCATAGGCCTCGAAGAGGTAAATAAGGGCTTTGGTTTAGGCCGGCAGACAGTTCTGGCAAGAGCCTGCCAGGCCGGGCTGGGGGGAGGCATAGGCCTCGAAGAGGTAAATGCATATCAATATATATAGGTATCTATAGAATAATAATAATACCCAGCTTTATGGCTATTGCTTCAACTATGGCCATTTTTGGGCTACATATAAGGCAGCCAGCTTTCTTTTAGTGTTCACCTTGGTTACATAGCCGGCGGCCATCTTGGCAACATGCCTTTAGGGCCTACTTACCTTAATGGCTCAGGTCTGCAAGCTATCTCCCTTAAAGGGACATTAATACACTTAGACAAATTTCAAGTTACGCAATAATGATAAATGAATATGCAAAATATGGTAAATGACAGTTTATTTGACATTGAAGTCATAAAACAAGGGCTTCAAACTGATATATATATATGAATATATATATAGCCTCCAAATTTCCTGATGTTGGGGACAGTTTAATAGTGGCACTCTCCGCCTAGGCGGGTGCTAGAGGTTACTTTTGGTGGATTTTAAACAGGGGTTGGATGGCCAATGGTCGTTTCGATATAATTGTCAATTTTCTTGACAGGGGGGTTGGACTGGATGGCCCACGGGGTCTCTTTCAACTCTGGGATTATATGATGTCATATATAACTACAAACATAACCACTAAAAAATTAATTGTTTCTTATCAATGAGCGTCCCTGCGACAACGTCCTTGCAGATGGCCAATTCTTCCACCAGAAGCGACTTGCAGTTTCTCAAGTCACCCCTGATATGACCAGATAAGTAAATAGATAAATAAATAAATAAAAACAACAATGTAATATTACTACGCACATACAGGTATAGCTACACAGTAAGCCGGTGTGACTAACCAATGCCTTTGATTTTAAGTTGGGTTACTTAGCCCCGGTGGCACAGTGGGTTAAAGCACGGAGCTGCTGAGCTTGTAGATCGAAAGGTCGCAAGTTCGATTCCGGAGAGCGGCGTGAGCTTCCGCTGGCAGCCCTAGCATGCAAATGTGAGTAGATCAATAGATACCGCTCCTGCGGGAAGGTAATGGCGCTCCACGCAGTCATGCCGGCCACATGACCTTGGAGGTGTCTACGGACAACGCTGGCTCTTTGGCTTAGAAATGGAGATGAGCACCACACCCCAGAGTCAGACATGACTGGACTTAATGTCAGGGGACTACCTACCTACCTTAATTATTTATCTCAACTATCTCTACAACACCTTAAAAGCTTTGTGAATAAGGGGACAAATTACAAGGTCAACAATAATGACTAACACACATGCACAATATTATAAAATAAGGTCCCTTCTGGTCACTGAAGCCAGTCATATGGGCTTCAAACTATAAAAGAGAGACCTCACCTTGACAGCAAGAAGAGCTGTTTAACACTGGAACTCTCTGCCTCAGCGTATGGTTGAGGTTCCTTCTTTGAGGAATTTTAAACAGAGGCTAGATGGCCATATGCCGGGGAGGTTTTCCAACGCATTCTTCTGGCTTATTGGCAAGAGGTTTTGATTGGATGGCCCATGGGTTTTCTTCCAACTCTATGGTTCTATGCGCATATAATCTGATAGATAAATTGGGTTCTCTTCCAACTCTATGGTTCTATGCGCATATAATTTGATGGATAAATATTAATAGAATGCAGTTATGCCCACTTAGCCAATAAGAAACTATAATAGGATGGTGCCCAAGCCCTACATGGCCCGTTGGGCAGGCATATAAGATGTCAATGTTTAAGACTTTCTTTTCTGTGTTTCTGCTTTAGAGGCGGACCATACCTTCACACCGTCCTAGTTGTCGAGCTCAGACTCCCGGCGGTCAAAGAACCACCCACACTCAATCACTTGCTGCACCCCGCCCAGCTGCTCTGATGCCAAGCGCCGTGAGCACAGGGTGTGCCAAGGAGCCAACCACACTACAGGTACCAAACCCGCAGACAGGTTCCTGGGACCGAAGCTTGGTCCTGGGAGACATGGCCGGCCAACCTTGCACGGCCGTAACACTTACAACGGTTAGCCATCCTGCTTTGGTGTGCTTACACGCACCATCGGTTCGTACCAACCGGCGTGACAGGGATAGGCTATAATATATGTATATATAGATATAAGCACTACTTCATTTCGACGAACCGAATAATTGATAATACATCATACATATCCCCTCTTCGGGGATGGATGGCTTTTGCGGTTCAAAGACAATATATTATACATATCTTAACTTATCATAATACACGCTTGTTTGAGGACAAGTCTTCAGGTTTCATATCAAATTGCCATCTATAAGTCACAACTATCATAACCATCTTGGATGCTATAATGCATCCAATAATGTGAAATATTATAGTATATTATGATAATATAATATAATAATATAAGGAGAGACTGCTTCAAGGCTACACTGTGCTGCTGCAGCCTGTTATCTGTTAATGGTTTCCTTATGATCATCAGAGCTCGGGTTTATGCCCGTTTGCCTCTCTATTCATTGCTTGGGTTGCCTCCCTACAGTAAGTGTACTTAAAGGCTCGATTTAGCTAAGATGCCACCCCAAGGGAGTTTCACAGATTAATCAGCTATTAAGTTGGTTTTTTAAAATTGTTGTGCCAGATCGGTTTGCTATACATCGTTTGGCAATCCCATTCTACACACAGGGTCACCTCATCAGTATGGCAGGTTGACACCTCTATTAGAGCTGACCTGCTCAATGCCTAGACTTACCTAAATCAACGGTCTCCTAATTTGAGACAGGACTAGTGGCCAAAGATGTTAGTTGGTCTCTGATGCTCCCGGGCCATTACGAGTAGAGTCTATTTCAATGGCTGATGGGGACTTAAAGCTGGCTGCTCTAGAGATTTAAGCACTAATTATGTATATTCAACTCTTAAGTTCGTCCACCCGGGAGGCTGTGGCGTTATGGGCCAAAGACTGTGGCTAATCGTATCTACAATTCAGTCAATAATTCGGCTACAGATAGAGTCACCAATAATTTTATCCCCATGATTTCATATGATAAGAAGGACATGGGACATGGTGTGCCGCATCGCCTGAAAATAAAACACCTGGGTCGGACATTTCAAGCCAGGGGCAGGACAGTTGATAGAGATCTCATGTTCAGCCTACGAGTGCGGGCTGCTACCTGGGAGGTGACACGACCACCTGCACAGTTGGGGGCCATCACCCAATCTATATTTGGAAATTCTTTCTGGGTGACAGCTTGCTAACCACAATGTAGGTCAGCTAACAAATAATGTTTAGACAATGGTCTTTAAGGCCCTTCTCTATGGGCTTGATACGTATAACGTAAGATATATTTATATCCATCGGGGCGCCCAAAAAGTTATTTGACTGGGCAGAATGTGAGGCAACTCTGAGAGAGTCTCAACTTAAATTCATTCAACCCCGAGAGAGTCACAACTTCAATTCATTCAAAGATCGATATTCATGTCATTTTTCTTACCACTAACTGGTTTCAGGATCAGTTGCATTGGTCATTAAGGGAAGTCCCATCACTTTTGGTATAGTTCCGTTGCTATGCCCACAGGGTTGAGCCAATGTAATATCCATGATGACCATTGCAGGCCTCATTCATTGTCTAATTTGAATGAGGAGATGCTGAGGGAGGGATGGGTTTTATCCCTTGGTTGCTACATTAAGGGGTGAATTCCCATCAGATGTACCGGTCATCAATGTTCCTTGCGTGGGCGGCATGATGGTTGATGTCCGGAAGCTGGCTAAATCAAGAGGAGAGCCAGGTGTTTTTGTGCGGACCTGATGTCCGGAACCTGGCTAAATCAAGAGAGCCAGGTGTTTTTGTGCGGACCTGATGTCCGGAACCTGGCTAAATCAAGAGAGCCAGGTATTTTCGTGCGGACTTGATGTCCGGAACCTGACTAAATCAAGAGAGCCAGGTATTTTCGTGCGGACCTGATGTCCGGAACCTGGCTAAATCATGAGGAGAGCCAGGTGTTTTTATGCGGACCCAGGAGACATGGGGCTCGTTGGCAGCGTTTTTTGATCCGTTACAAGACTCAATTTTTGTAATACTTGGATCCATCTTTCTGTTTTACCAACATGGTTGGTTAAGGGAGGCGGGTTTTTTAGAGCCCACTAGATGTCCTGCTCATCAATGATTCCTTGCCGTAGGTGGCATGCGGGTGTTGATGTCTCGCTGGTTACTCAGAGTTTCTTTAACCATTACACGACGCAATTTTGATACAGATGGATCCATCTTTTTGACTTTACCAATATCAATTGGCAGGTGGAAATCTGAAGCTTAAAGGCACTATATTCGCTTGGTGCTATTTTGAATTTCTTATTATCATTCAGAGTTTGCCAGGCTGGTGCATAGTTGGAGGATCCTTTTTTGTGGGCATAGTTACATCCACTGGGCGGTGAGATACACCTGGAACTCTTCCTTTAGCCAGCACCTGGGGTTTTTTGCTTCCACTGCTTATGTTGAGTGGAAGGGTGTTCGGGGACGGTTTGGATCCTTTGTTTTTTACAGGAAAGGAGTGGGCCCCCTCCTGAAGTTGGGAGGTAACGACCTTGGCCTGCTGAACGGTAGGGCTCTGTATCTGCAAGCCCGCGCTGACATTCTTAAGATATGGCAGCCATGGCCTCGGGTTCACATCGCTTGGTTGGTTATCGTTCCATGCCTTCGGTGGCTAGGAGGCGTTGTTGTCAGGGAACTTGAAAAAGCCAGAAAGTGGATGAACTGGGCCATGCGCACGGCGCTGGCGCGGGGTAGATGATCTCACATACATCACAAGAACATGACGCATGACAAAACACAATTTACCATCACGATGGGGTACACTTATCTGATTTAGGTAACTATCAATTTTGGCTGATTTGCAGTGGGGGATTAAGGAGGTCTTAAGGGGCTTGGTGGGGGATGGGGGCAAAATAGACATTTGCCCCCAATCCGTGGCATAAATAGCTCAGGAAAACACAGACATGGAGGTATACGCAAGGCACCCCTTAAGGGTGGGGGTCATTGTGCAACAAACACTCACCTAGAGGTCAGCAAATGAGTGAGGGGACATCATTTGGCACAGAAAGAAGAGAGGCTGATAAACACTCACCTAGAGGTCAGCAAATGGGTGAGGGGACATCACTTGGCACAGAAAGAAGAGAGGCTGATATCAATAATCTGAGACAGGCTTCTCCAGACTTTTACCTTCAGGTGGCCCGGTTGAGGATCCAGGGTACACAGATATTACACACTAAATAGCCGAGGACGCTGCCTCGGTTTGCCACCAAGTTCCTAGACACATAGTTTAGTTCAGGTAAAGTTTAAATAGGTAACAATTAATAAAGTTGCCCAAATTTGAATCCATACCATTGTTGTCTGTCTCGTTATCTCAGAGGTTAAGGGGCAAATAGTACAATAGATGATCTATTGACCTTCACATATTATGGGTCATTCTAGTTTCTTATTTGCATTTTTTTAATGGGAAAAGATTCTTAAATAGTAAATTATCAAACTTCCATCCTCAATCTACCCTAATTTTCACTTAAAATTTATCTTGTAGTAGGCATAAAATCAAGATATAGCTTGAGTTTCTTTAAATTTTAAGAAATGGTTCATAATCTTTATTTCATGAAAATTAAACTATGCAGAAAAGCATATTATCATGAGATAATTGACTAATTGCTTAAGATTACTTTTCAGCTTCTCTTTGTGATACTTAACTTTGTGACACAAATCATTACCTTTATAATGTCTACTTAGCAAGAAAATAACACTTAGTAGATCTACAGATGTAGAATAAATCATCTGTATCCAAATTACTTGTCTGTTAATCCAGCAATTTAAGAACCAAAATTGTAATGCTACTAAATGTATTACAGGTCAGAAATTTAAGATGCTTACACCTCATGAGAAAAAAGTTTTATCTGGAATACTAGTGCTAACCCTGTTTTGTAGCATCTAAATGTTTTCTAGTTGAGTTCACACATATTTACAATAATAAAATAATTTTTATGTGAAAGCATAAGTGGGAAAAGAGAAGCGGGAAAAGAGACGGCTGGAGGGCGTGTGGCGAGAACTCCGTGACGGAGCATCGAGATCAGCTTATGAGGCATTTAGAGAGTCCTATGAGCATGCTATCACCGAGGCAAAGCGAGTATATTATGCTTCTTTGATAGCGTCTGCTAGCTCACGCCCGGCAAAATTGTTCAAAATAATTCGATCTCTAACAACGGTTCCTACCATCCCAAAAAGTGGTGATCAGGCCCCTTCAGCCAAGGTTTTTCAGAGCTATTTTGCAGACAAGATCTCGCTACTTCGCTGGGACCTCCCTGCCACAATTGATACAGTGAGAGAACTTGAGACTCCGTGGCCACTTGCTAGGCCCATCCTCGACCGGTTCATCCCGCTGGACGCAGGGGCTGTCGATAGGCTCATAGCTGCAGCTAGACCGACCACTTGCTCTCTCGATCCATGTCCCTCTTGGTTGGTGAAATCCTGCTTGGAGGAATTATGCGACCCTCTGTTGAAGATTATAAACAGCTCCCTTGAGCAAGGAGTTTTTCCAGAGGGTTTAAAAGAGGCGGTGGTCTCTCCCCTGCTGAAGAAACCAGACTTAGATTGTTCGGTTCCCTCCAGTTACCGCCCAGTTTCGAATCTCTCGTTCCTGGGCAAGGTGATTGAGAGGGCAGCAGCGGGGCAGTTGCAGCAATTTGTAGACGACACAGCCAGACTAGATCCCTTCCAGTCCGGGTTCAGTGCGGCGCATGGGACAGAAGCTGTGCTGATCTCCATCACGGATCACCTTCGATGCCAGCTTGACCAGGGCAGGTTAGCGCTGCTTGTATTATTGGATCTCACAGCAGCATTTGCCACAGTCGACCACAATCTTTTGACCCACCGCCTTGCTGTTGCTGGAGTCAGGGGAACAGCTTTAAACTGGCTGTCCTCCTTTCTTCACAACCGTGGACAGCGAGTGGAGAGGGGAGGCCTGGTCTCTGAGAGGTCTCCTCTATCTTGTGGGGTTCCTCAGGGGGCCATTCTCTGTTGTTTAACATCTATATGCGACCACTTGCTCAGCTGGTTCGAGGTTTTGGGCCTGAGTGTTATCAGTACACTGATGACACTCAGCTGTTGCTGAAGATGGAAGGTCGACTGGACTCTGTACCCAATTGTTTCCATCAGTGCCTCGAAGCCGTTACTGGATGGCTGCGTGCCAGCAGGTTGAGGGTGAATCCAGCAAAGACGGAGATTCTATGGCTGGGTCAACTGGGCAGTGGGGACATCCAGCTGCCTACCCTGGATTGCGAGGAGCTATGCCCGTCGTCATTGGTAAAGAGTCTGGGAGTCCTTTTGGACTGCTGACGATGGAGGCCCAGGTCTCCGCCGTTAGCAGAACTGCCTTTTTTCATCTGCGGCAGGCTAGACGGCTGGCCCCCTACCTGTCCAGGGATGACCTAGCTACAGTGATCCAGGCCACGGTCATCTCAAGACTGGACTACTGTAATGCCCTCTACATTGGCTTTCCTCTGTCGGTGATCCAGAAGCTCAAGTTGGTACAAAATGCAGCTGCTCGGCTTCTTGCGGGAATTCTGATGAGATGCCACATAACACCAATCTTACTACAGCTGCATTGGTTACCAATTGAGCACCGGATCACTTTCAAAGTGATGGTACTCACCTTTAAGGCCTTGCATAGTCTGGGGCCGATGTATCTGAGGGACCGCCTCACCCCCTACCAACCCCAGAGATCCTTCCATTCTGAGGACCAAGGTCTATTGGAAGTCCCCAGTGTCAAGACCTTGCGTCTAACAGCAACCAGACGCAGAGCCTTCACAGCAGTGGCACCATCACTCTGGAATACTCTGCCACCTGAAGTCCGTGCCTTGCGGGACTTACCAGCTTTCTGCAGGGCATGTAAGACATACCTGTTTCGACAGGCTTTTAATGTTTGATATTGCTGTTTTTAAATTGTTTTAAATTTTGTTAGATTTTAGCCATTCTTGTAAGACGCTCCGAGCCCCAGGGGAGTGGCGGCATATAAGTTTAAATAATAAATAAATAAATAAATAAAATTTCTTAAAGAGTTAGTGTAATATAGTGATTAGAACACTGGACTATGACTCTGTCACCTCTGTGTCATGGAAACCCGTAGGATGACCTTAGACAAAAATAAATATCTTTGCTAGTTGAGCAGTCAATTTTTAAAACACTACTTGAAACTTACTAATAGTTGAATTACTCATAAAATTACTCTTTGTAAAGAAACACATTGGATCTTCCACACAACCATTTCTACAAAAGTAAAGTCTAAAGATACAACAAACATATAAAGATCAGACTGGAAAGGACTCAATGGCCATGTACTCCAATTCCCTGACAGAACAGCAATTCACAGTTTTTCATGAATAGGAACTATCCAACCTCTATTTACTACCCTCCAAAGAAGGAGAATCTGCTGCCATTGTGATTTTCTATCCTAATGTGGAGCAGTTCTTCTTTACAATCAAGTAGGTCTTCCTAATTTTGAGTTGAAACCTCCTTTCACTGAATTTATTTCTAGTCCTACCTTCGGAAGTAGCAGGAAACAATTTCACTTGATCTTCTGCCTGATATTTCAGATATATAAAGATGGCTATTTTTATTTAAAGATAGGTATCTCCCTTCATCTCACTTTGTCTTATGCCAAATCAGAACACTGCTGCTTTGCTTCTTGCTACTAATTATTAATTCAGTATTAGTAATACAGAATTTCAGATACAAGTTTTCCCAGCTCTATCTGGAGATGTTTAGAAATAAATCTGACTGCTTACATTAAAAGCATTTGTTCTTGTCATTTAGTCATAGTACTTCCCCACTAATAAGTGCCCTTGAAAGTTCCCAATTTGAAGAGCACACCTTGCTAATGTATCAGAATGGTGACGGCTTAACTGGCATGGCACCTGCAAT
This sequence comes from Anolis sagrei, assembly GCF_037176765.1. Classification (NCBI taxonomy): domain Eukaryota; kingdom Metazoa; phylum Chordata; class Lepidosauria; order Squamata; family Anolidae; genus Anolis; species Anolis sagrei. Next base: position 248,374,081 of record NC_090022.1, on the reverse strand, counting down.
GGTGCCTTTTAGTATCTGAGATTCATCACATCATTAGTCAAAACGATTTAATGGTGCAGGTTATGATATGGGCATTTAAATTTATATGCATTAATGCCCTTTTCGTTGACAAGGCAGAGAATAGAAAAATCAGTAGTTTTTAAGTTGCCTCTGGATATCCAAGATAATATTATTAAGTTTTTTTTAAAAAAATCCTAGTGTATTTTTCATCAATACCTTTTCAGTGAAATTGGTCTAGAATTCATTCCATCCAATCCCAATTTATATAGGTTGTTTGGACCATAATAAAATGTTGTAGTAGTTTTAGAAAAGAGACTGTACTGAATGATTTAAAATCCTCATTGTTATATCATCATTATATTGCTTCAGACATTCTAATAAGTTAAGATGTTATTAGGATGCCTAATTATAGGCTATTCCTGAAAGTTGAAGTAGTGTCTGTTATTCACTTATCATGATATCTAATTGCAGGATTCTAGTTTACCTTTGCTCAACCAAGCAAGAATCATTGGTCAGTTAACATATAACATATTTCTTTGAATTCATGATGAGATTAGAGATGCAAATCATACCGTTCATTCATGCTGGTAAGAAGTAATAATTTTTCCACCATTCTCCTCGCTGTGGGAAATCCAACCAAAACTGCAGACTGCTTGAAGACTACTCACAATTCAAAATGTAGTGTATTAAAAAAACACATTTCTGTACAAAAATGGCATTGTCTACACCAAAATATTATTTCTGCCTAGAAAAAATATTTTTCCCCGGGCTTGCGGGGGGGGGGGGGGGGATAAACAGTTCTGTGCATTTTTTTAAAGAGTAAGTCCTGAACAATGAAGATTCTAGGCCAGTGGTTCTCAACCTGGGGTCCCCAGATATTTTTGGCCTAGAACTTCCAGAAACCCCAGCCAGTTTACCAGCTGCTAGGATTTCTGGGAGTTGAAGGCCAAAAACATCTGGGGACCCCAGGTTGAGAACCACTGTTCTAGGCAGTTTAGGATGCTCTTTTGCAGAATTTCATGGTATTAAAACAAATAGCCAACCATCTTTGACAATCTTTTGAAATATTTTTGAATATTCTTTTGAGCCTTAAGATATATAAACCAAAATCTCACCACAAATGGAGAAATTGTGGTTTTGTGCTACCTACAATCAGTTAATATTCTGGACATTCTTACTATATCCAGGCATGTAATATTGTTCCATCTGAAAGACCATGGATTTGTGATGACACTGTCCAGTTTTTAGAGACATGATATTCTTTCATTATGAAATATAGAACTAAGATAAAACTTCATATATCTGACACTACAGAGCCTTATAATTTAATTTTACCTATGATATTATTGTTATATTTGACTCCTAGATATGCTTGCTTTACTTCATGTCTGTTTCAATAGCTATTTCTATATCAATATGAAGGTATCAGAACTTTTCTAGAGAGACTTTTCTTAGAAGCAAGTGATGAACTGATTAACAGGGAGATTGGATCATTGTTTCAGCTGCAATTTATCTTCTTCCTTAACCTCGGAAAGGTTGCGTTTTTGATAGGGACAGTAGCCTACATGTTCAAAGTGTATTGCTGTCACTATTTTGTCACTGAATGAAAGCAAATTTATTATTACAGAATGATTTTGTTTTGCTAAAGTACACTTACAGCTTTGTAAAAGTATGTATAGCAAGCAAGCAAGTAGCCATAAACTGACAGGACTGTTTAAGACAAAAATAATAGAAACTGGCCCTGAAAAACAAATGAGAAGTTTTCTTTAGAAATACATGTACATAGTAGAAGATAGTGGCATATGTATCAAAGAAAATCAGAAAACATCGTTAAAGCCAATTAGCATACCATTTGGACCAGATAGAAACAGCAGAAGCTTTAACAGTAAGAGTGGCACATATGAACCTAAACACAGTGGTATGTTCCAACAAGAGTAAATCCATTTGATCAGTCAGTTATTGCTAAATCAAAACTAGAGAAGTTTCATTTATTCAATGTGTCTAGTCTACTCTGTTTTTGTTGTTTATTCATTGAGTCGCTTTTGACTCTTTGTGACCTCATGGACCAGCCGATGCAAGAGCACCCTGCTGGCCATCGCCACCCCCAGCTCCGTCAGGGTCAAGCCAGTCACATCAAGCATAACATCCATCCATCATGCCCTTGGTCAGCCCCACTTCCTTTTTCCTTCCATTTTCCCCAGAATCATTAGAACAAAGAAATTAATCTAGACCGGGGGTGACTAAATTCAAGACAAAAGTCACACCATCCTACCACTGTCTATACAGGTTTGAGCTACTAGGACTTGCAGACCAACAATACCCGGAGAACTAGATGATTCCCACTAACTGATTTAAGCTGAGATAATGTGATATAGCAATTGCCATGCTCAGATGAAATATACTTTGTAAATGGTGAAACATACATTGGTTGAACTTGAAAATCAAATTTATGACCTTATCATACTGGGCTAGAATTGGTGACATACATTGATCTAGTCCTGGTCATGGGTAGAGCTGGCTGGCTCCCATAAGACACCATTGTGCCAGGTTGGTGGGTGTAGAAGGGTGGAATCAACATGCTGTAGCTGCTGCAGCAACATGAAAGGCTTCCCGTGTTGCCAACTCTATGGGGGGAAGCCACATGCTTCATATGTGCTCACTTTTTCCCCCATGTGATCATCCTCCCAGCGATGCGGGCGATGTGGCTGATGTGAGGCATGGAGTACCGAATTCACCATGCCTCATGACATGCCGCTTCCTGCCACCTGACATCTGATAAGGTCACCATTTGCAATATGCATATTGGAGAGGTGGTTTAATCAATTTAAGAAATTCCCCAGATGTACAAATTCACAATCACCAAAGTGCATGTGATTTGAAAAAATGCACAAAAGTATGTATAGATTTCTATGCAGGGGAATATAGACAGTCTGATCAAGATCTGAGTCACAATGAATTTGAGATGAAAATTAGAAGACCTCGATCAGGTCAGATTAGACAGATATAATGATTTCCGTTCGTAAAATAGAGTAAATCCAAGGGTTTGTCCTAACTAGATTTTTTTAATCAATGGGATTTATGAAAAACATTTACTTACCAATTTCTCTTTCAGAATGCATGCCCTAGCTAGGACGAAAACTGGGTTTAGCTCATGGACATTACTGCATAGAAGTCACTATTCTATGGGATTCCTGTGATGCAAAATAGTGGAGAGAATACCATGCAGGACCACATCACAGAAGGTTAATCCTTGGACTGTGGCACAATCAATGGTTTTGCCCCTAATGGATACAACAATGGAGCAACATATCTGTTTGACGTATTTGCTATACAGGAAATTTTGTCATCCTTTTAAAATTGGTTGGCAAAGCATTGCATCACCATGGTCATAAGTTTAGGAGAAAAAACCGATTTCCTATCTGAAAATTATTCCAATTGTTGAGACTGCTTTCATCTAGGCTCTCAAAATAACTATCATATTTTAAAAATACCAAATCCAGAACAAATGTTATAATATTTTTTATTCTCTGATTTAAAGAGAAATAGGTTCACCATACGCTCACACCTACCCACAGATTTTTTCTCTCTGTACTCTAATTGCAATGCCTACTTGTACTGCAGGTCTTACATCCCTGACACCATTTTTACTTCTGATTTCATTTATGTCTTCTTGCTCTCTTCACTGAAAAGTCAATAGAAGTTCACTGGTTCTCTGTTTACAAAATCATTGCTATATGTACAACAGAACTGCACTGTGATTTGAAGAGAAGGGGAAAAAAGTGTTCCCTTTTCAGTCATTGTCTAAAAGCTAGAAAATAACACCTTTAAGCCATGCTGTGACAAATTGAAGCTTTCCTGGAGAATCACATTAATTCCACATTGGGAAAAAAGATGTACCAGGAGCAGGGAAAAAGAAGTACAGTAATACTTAAATATTTTAAATGGTAATCCTTTGAAATTAATCTATTCACCTGTCATACCAATAAATTGCTTAATAAGTACATTAAACTAGTTTAAACTGTTCAATTGTTTTAGCACCTTTAACCACTTTCATATAGTTATTAAATAGTTTACTGATATGGTTGCTGACAAAGCTATTGGAATAGGCTAATTTTAAAGCATTATCATTCCCAGTGAGTTACATTATGTGCCGGAGCTACACAAGTCCTATGATAAACATTTCCTGGATTGTGTAATATTGTTAATTAATTACTTTAGTAACTGGCTTAAATACACAAAGAAGGGAGATTTCCCATGTGGGGTGGAGGGAGGTTCCACAGGCCCTAAAATGGGGGAGGGAAGCTCCTATTGCAGTACTTCAGGGCAGAAGATGCGGGAGGAGAAGATGGCTGAGAGAGTGTGAGAGAATTCTCTTTGCCCCTGGACTGTCTTCAACCATAAATAGTCTAGGTAACCAAGGTGGCAGGCCCTTTGGGTTGAAAGTCCTGTTGCCTAATGCCAAGTCGGTGAACAGTAAAACAGCATCCATCCAGGATCTGATCCTGCATGAGCATGCCGCCCTGGTTTGCATTACCGACACCTAGTTGGACAAGGGGGGTGGGGGTGGGGAGGACCTTTCCAACTTTGTCTACCAGGTTTCTGTGTACACCAGCAGGCAAGAACCAGGAGCTGGGAGGAGCAGTGGTCTATTGGCATTCCATCCACCTAACCAGGGGTCCCATCCCACAGTCAACCAGGGACAGAACAGTGATTCTGTTGATGTACTGTCCACTCCGCTGCTCAACAGTCTCCCTGCCTGAGCTAACCAGGACTGTCTCGTGCCTGGTGTTGGAGTCCTAATGGCTCATTGTGCTTGGGGACTGTAACATTTATGCCAAGACCACCCTGTTGGGAGCAGCTCAGGTATTCATGGCTGCATACCAATCAATTAAATGGTTACTGGCCCCACCCATAGTGTGGGACACGCACTAGATCTGGTCTTCTGCTCGGGGCAAGATAAGGGTGATGGCATTTTGGAAATACTATCTACAGCTCCTTTGTCAAAGACCAAACACCATCTGGTCAGGTTTAGACTTTCTGGGATTTTAAACCTCTGCAGAGATGGAGGACCTATTAGGAAGGTCCTCCCCAAGAGGCTCATGGATCCAGAAGGATTCCTGACTGCTCTTGGAGATTTTCCTGCCACCTTGGTAGGTGATTCTGTCAAAGCTCTGTCTGACCTCTGGAATAGGAAGGTCACTAGGGCAGTTGACACAATTGCTCCTGAACATCTCCTTTTACAGAACAAAGCCAAACCAGCTCCTTGGTATTCCAGGGAAATGGTGATGATGAAGCAATTGAAACAGAGATGAGAGCAGTGTTGGCGGAGAACTCGTAGCAAATCTGATTAAACATGGGTTAAAGCATATTTGAGAATGTACTCCGCAGCAATGAAGGAGACACAGTAATCCATCTAACCCTGTTGAGATTAACTTCACAATTCAGCAACAGATCACTTGCACAACTTCAGCACTTTCCAGTAGCTTCTTCCTGCACAGTATTTTCAGTCAACTGCTCCCACAGCCTGCAGTCACTCTGGAACCTTTTACAGACACTTGAGCACATGCCCGGCCATTGTCAGTTTTACCATTGTCCTTCCCCCAGTCTAGAGGACATTACAAACTTACCACAGCATACAGTTATATCTTGTCTTAGCAGACAGGTTCTTTTAATCAATTACATAGAGCCTTCGATGAACAACATCACAGCACAAGGAGAAATATACACAGTACATGACTTCCTTATATACAATTCTATACAATTACACATAGCAATCTCTGATTGGTTCCCAACTCATTAACTTAACTGAGACCCAGGATTACATCATTCACAATCACCTGGACTAGGCCGGAACACATTCCCCAAATGATTCCCTATATACAGTTAATGCATGACTCAGCATTTCCAATAGAAGCTCATTAGCAGTGCATGACTCAGCTATATTACATTACAATACATTGTAAAACCTGACAAATCCATCATCTGTTTCCAACTATGGTCAATAATATACTTATAGGAAACCTGCATTTTCCCTAGTTGAGCTGCCTTCCTTAACCTGTGTTCCTCCAGATGACTTGACCTATAACTCCACCAGTACCAGACAACCAGCATGACCTGTGCTCCAAGGTGATGGAAGCTGTAGTCCAAAACAGCTGAAAGATGTAGGATGGAGATCGTTTCTGTAGAGCCTAGGATTCAGAAGCATTCTTCCTCTGAAAATGCCTTCAGCTGTCACTGCTCACAGCTACAGAAAACTGCTTTCGAGTTATGTTGGAAGTGTTATATGTCACCTACTGAGTGTTGTCAGCTACAACATGTGCCTTTCTTGGATAGTGAAGACACAAATTATATATTTCATGTTGATATATTGGCATTTTCCTTAGTAGATCTAAGAGGTGAATATCTTTGATTTTAGGGAAGAGCTGCTACCTGTGCACAATTTGAAATGGTATACACAGAAACATGCTTGGTTAAATATTCATACACAATGAGCATAATATTGATCTCTGAAAATGATGTTTATTACTTGAAGCATTGCTTGAAGAATCACATATGCTGCTTAAATCCATAGGGGGGGAAACTAATTTCTCTTTGTAAGCTTTCTTCTTAAGTGCAATAAATACTTCAAACACACTGAAAGATGCAAAGCTCTTTATGGTACAAAGTGCAGATATATTTTTGACAGAATTCATATTACTAAAAGGGTGGCTTGTCTCTTATGTTTCTTTTCAGAATGTATTCTGTTTGTTTTTAATTATATCATTGAAACTACAAATATTTTATAATGTGACAAAATATTTTGTCATGTGACAACTACTGTCATATCTGCTTGAATTTTTTAAAAATGAATTCAGCTTGCCTAGTTTAAATTGATACTTCTTGTTTTGCTTTGTATTTCAGTCTTGTTTGTTACTTGAGGGCAGGCTATAGATATCTTAAGATGCATTTCTATTTTGGAAGCTGCTTTAGTTATTCCTAACCCATCATAGTTTCAACTTTGCATGACAGACATATTTATGCCTGCTGAGAAGTTGTAGTCTATCCAACTTTTCCTTCCACTCCAACAGACAGGATGCTGAGTCAATAAGCTTTTCCAGCGCACTGAAGTATGTTTTATACAAGGCTTGCAGCATGCTGATTACAAGCAAACAATATCCTACCATGACTATTGGCTCAAAAATGTGTCAGAATTAATGCTTCAAAATGCATTTTAAGATACAATAAGCTTACTGATGCAAATTTTGAGAGTCCATGGGGCTTTTCACATAAAACATAGAAACAGCACTATGGATTCATATGAACCGCCATGCCTGTGTCCTATGGAAGCCTGGGGTTTGAAATTTGATGAGGCTCCAGAGTTGTCTGATGGGGAATTTTTAAAGCCCCTCCTTAAACTGCAAATGCCAAGATTCTATGGGATGTTGCTGTGGCTGATAGAAGTAGAACTATATGTGTAGTATGGAAATGGGGAGAGGAATTAACTGTGAAGGGCAATTTCAGACTACCCAGTTATAGCATTATGAATGCAACTACATTGTAGACTTCATGTAGCTTGACACCACTGAAACTGACATGATTTCCTGTGATGGAATCTTGGAATTTGTAGTTTGGCGAAGCACCAGTATTCTTTGGCAGAATAAGCTAAAGACCTTGCAAAACTCCAACTCGCATAATCTGTTGGGCTGTTTGAGGTGGCTTACAGTATTCTAATCATGACCTCAATGTAACTGCTGCACTCTGGATAAATAAGTGTCCCAGAGGCAAGCAAAACAAAGCAGAGTCTATTCACAGCAACAAATGTATCATCAGAGTACAAAGTGCAACATCTGACCACTTCACCCATATGTAAATCGGAAGCCCTTCCACCCAGGCTTTATGGACTCCCCAAAATCCATAAGGACTCCACCCCACTCAGACCAATCGTGAGTGCCATTGGGTCCCCCACATATGACTTAGCCAAATTTCTTGCTGCACAGTTACAAAGCCACATTGGGCTCACAACACACTACATCAAGGACTCAGCCCACTTCATTGAAAAAATCAGCAATCTCAAGCTAAATCCAAATGACAAACTGATCAGCTTCGATGTGGTGTCTCTATTTACCATGGTCCCAGTTGCAGACACCATGGCACTCATCAACCAGAGGTTCCCAGAAGACATCACGGCGCTGTTTCACCATTGCCTCACCACCAGCTATTTTCAGTGGGACAATGAATTCTACGAACAGAAAGATGGAGTAGCTATGGGGAGCCCTCTCAGCCCAGTCATAGCCAACTTCTACATGGAACAATTTGAAAAACAAGCTCTTGAAACAGCAACCAAAAAGCCCACTATATGGTTCAGATATGTGGATGACACTTTCACCATTTGGAGCCATGGAGATGAAGAACTCAACAGGTTCCTGGAACATCTTAACAGCATCCACCCTAACATCCAGTTCACTATGGAAAAAGAAAAGGAAGGAAGACTGCCTTTTCTAGATGTCCTAGTCATCCGCAAACCTGATCAACAATTGGGTCACACCGTTTAAAGAAAACCCACACACACAGATAGATATCTACATAAAAACTCCAACCATCACCCAAGTCAAAAAAGAAGCACCATTAAAGCCTTGGCAGACCGTGCAAAAAGAATCTGCGAACCCCACCTCCTCCAAGATGAACTGAACCACCTCAACTGGGCTCTCCAGGCCAATGGATACTCCACCTCAGACATCAGAAGAGCTGCAAGACCAAGAACAAGCCACAAGAGTCAAGATGAAGATCCACCCAGAGGAAAAGTGTTCCTGCCATACATCAAGGGAACCACTGATCGCATAGGGAAGCTGATGAGGAAACACAACATACAAACAATCTACAAACCCACCAGGAAAATCCAACAAATGCTACGTTCAGCAAAGGACAAGAGGGATCCTCTCACCTCTGCAGGAGTCTACCGTATACCATGCAGCTGTGGACAAGTCTACATAGGGACCACCAAACGCAGCGCCCAAACAAGAATCCAGGAACATGAAAGGCACTGCAGACTACTTCACCCAGAGAAGTCAGCCATAGCAGAGCACCTGATGAACCAACCTGGACACAGCATTTTATTTGAGAACACAAAAATGCTGGACCACTCTCACAACCACCATGTCAGACTACACAGAGAAGCCATTGAAATCCACAAACATGTGGACAATTTCAACAGAAAGGAAGAAACCATGAAAATGAACAAAATCTGGCTACCAGTATTAAAAAACTCTAAAATTAAAACAGCAGAGAGAAAAACAGGCAGGGACATCTAATCACCTTTCAAGAAGAGTTTGCTCCAGGCACTGTCAGCCCATTGTATGCTAATCAAGGTGATCAGTTGAAAAGATTCACACCTAGCCCAACTTACAAAAGCCTTTTGTCTCACCCTGGTCTTTCCACAGATATATAAACCCCTTTTTTCCCAGCTCCAGCAGACCTCTGAAGATGCTTGCCATAGATGCAGGCGAAACGTCAGGAGAAATGCCTCTAGAACATGGCCATATAGCCCGAAAAAACCCACAAGAACTGAGCTTCACCCACTGTTTAGAAAATTCACAGATTCATTATTATCAAAAAATACCTGGAGGCTTTAATCTTCACTGTTGCAATATTTACAGCTGTATATTCAGGATAGACAGATCCACAATCAGATTTTACTTACAGATGATCAAAGATGCAGAGATGTTCCATGAGAATCAGAAGTGTGTGTGAGAGAGAGGGAGAGTACTACATCCACCTTTTTATAACCACCTGTTGACTTGCCCTCAGTTAGGAAAAATGGCTGGTGCAACCCGTTGTCATAAACCCACATCATTATGACTTAGCCATACTACATGCCACTTAGGGATTACCTTATGACTTGCTTAGTGATTCCCCACGTGTTTCCACATGTACATCAAACTGTATTTTCAACATAGATTAAATGCCTCAGCATTTTTATCTAACATAGTATTAAGCCACTCCAGTCAAAGTGGTATCAAGTTGCATTAATTTTACAGAGATGCACTGTAACATTCTGCCTTTACTCTCATGAGTACAGTCTATGGAATCCTGGGGTGAGTAGCTGTCTAAGTAGCTCTGGCGAAGAATTCTAGGATACCATTGGATGTTGCTATGGTAGTTAAAGTGGAGTCATAGCAGTATAATTGCCTAGTGTAAAAAAGCTCTGTATCACATATCCAAAATCTACCTATCACAAATAGAATGATTCATTCCATTTGTGGAACATTTCACACCTAGTAGAATATTTCTACTGACAGGAACTGAGTGTATTCTGTCTCCCCATTCAGTCTCCCATTATCTTTCTGAAAATCTGCTCAAAGGGATTGAGGGATTTTCCAGAAGATAATAAAATTTAGAACTGGGGTTGCAGAAGCAGAGCCAAGTAAGGAAGATCAACCTTTCCCATCAGTTGGAAAGTCTTCAGTTTGACATCACTCCAAGGGAGAGTGGAAATATTGTCTCCAACCTGGTATGTTTCCCAATACATATTAAAAATACATGTTGAGTAATCCATGCTGGGTTTTTTTTCAATTCACAGAGTAATGGGGAAGTAAGGTAAAACTGACATCTAAGTGAACACATATAAAATTGGCATAGGCTAGAATTAGATTGATCTGCCCATCACCATTATAGTTGCCAATATTTCACACAATAAAAGTGCTGATATGAAACTTTTATTGAATAGAATTTCATTGAATTTGACAGTATCAATGAAAGTCTCCTCTTCCTACCTCTCAAGATTCACCACTAGATAAAATGGAGTTTGCCTCAATAATCGATACATTTTAGAGATATAAGATATGCAGAAAATAATGCAAACTTTGCAAAAACATGTAAGGTGTGCTAAATGTAACAAACATACAAATGTGATTTATTCAGTGTTGGAAAAAAAATCTATACATTAGGTAAAAAGTTTAAATAAATGTGTGTATAAGAAAAGTGTTTTGAAAAGTTCACAAGCTTCCACAACAAAGAAAGGAGGGAGGGAAAAATGGAAGCTCAGTGACATAGGAAAATGCCAACAGGGTTTAGAGAAATGCATCAAAATTGAGAATGAGAGATTTTAGCATCCCTACATATGGCTAATTCCTCATTAGTGTATGTGTGTGTAGGTGCCTTCAAATCTCCTGTTTACTTATGGGTCCCCATTAATAACATAGGGTTTTCATAGGCAAGGAATACTCAGAAGTGGTTTATCGTAAACAGGTCCAATACCAAACAGTCCTAGAAATCAGTTCTCATTTAAACAGAAAGGAAAACATACTGTTCCATAAATATATTTGTTACTAAAAATCTGAATTGACCTCCTACCCCCTAACAAGCTGTAGATATTTTTAATATTACTTTTGTGGGGATACAACTGGAAATGCCAAAACTATTGTATGCAATTTTCAGAACTCACCATTCTTTTAGACTGTCCTCAAACAATAACCATTATACAACTTCGTTTCAATTTAAAAAGAAGTTGCTGAAGTCCACCAAACAAGACCAACATATAATTGTGATGTTTATTAAAGTTCTTGAAATTGTTTGCTCATTTTGACAGCCAGTAATAGCATGGGGATCTTCATCAAGGTATATTTCTTTGAAAGACAGTGACAGAAGAGTCCAACAGTAAGGATGATAGCATGACTGAAACTCAGGCTTCTATTAATTCACCCTAAGGGCTATCAGGATCAATAGGAATGAAATTTCTCTTGGTTGCCACTTTCATTGTTGCACTACATTTAAGATTATTGCTCTATAATTAAAGTAGGAGTTGTTTTGACATTGTAGTCATTGTGCAGGATGATAAATAATGAGGCACTCTACAGACATTCAGACAATGTTGAAATGTTTATCAAACTTTTCACACAACAGGGAAATAGCTTTTTGTTTTAGTTAATACTAGTAGAAGTGCTAGTAGTTCCCTATGCTATATGTATATATGGTTATGATATAGGACAATTTTGTACCAGATGCAATAATGGTAGCATTCTTTAAAGTTAGTTTTAACAGTCATAGTAGATATGACATAGCACACTGCTCCAGAGAGAAAATGCCAAGCTTTTGAAACCTCATTAAAAAGTATGAAGTTCCCTTCTGTACCCATGCTTCTGCTCTCAGAAGGTCTCCACATTTCCCTGTCCTCCCCCACAAAATCCAAAATCCTTGCAGAGACTTCTAAATAAATACAAAGTTGATGTAGAAATTTGTTAATGGCAGAGCTGCACAAGTAAAGATTCTAGTTTTTTTTAAAAAAAAAAAACAAAAAACAACAACAACATTATTTCAAAAGTTCTAGTAGTACTCAATTATAAAGAATACTACATGCATAAAATATAGTTCAAAGTGATTAAACTTTGGAAACAAGAGAATTGCCATAGAATACAATAATTCATAAAGTCTTACTCTTATATTCTATTCTATTCCAACTGTTTTGTCAGTTCATCTATCAGTATGATAATGAAAGGAAATCAGTGCTCTATGCATGATACTTTGTTTTTGTTTTTTTTATATAAAAATGCAATAACATAAAATTATAGGTTAATGTATTTCCTGGATCATATATAAAAAAACTGTGGACTTTCTTCTGACTGCAAGCATTTTCATATCCAGATATATATATATATATATATATATATATATATATATATATATATGTTCTCCTCCTCCTATAACTTTCTTATTTTTCTATCTGCTCCATCAACTGGATCCCTCACAATGTTATGTCTTGGTTTTGTTGAGCATCTTCTTTTCCCCCCTCTAGTTACTGTATATTCCGGCATATAAGACAACTGGGCGTATAAGACGACCCCCAACTTTTCCAGTTAAAATATAGAGTTTGGGATATACTCGCCGTATAAGACCACCCTTCTTCCAATGCACACCAAATAAAAAATTTTAAAAATCAGATTTGAATTCAATATGGTAATTTTAATTCAAATGCTTATGACACACAGGTTCCTATGAGAGGGACACTGTACCTTACATTGGTCATTACAGTTGCTCTTCCTCCCTTGAATTCATTTACACTCTGGGTCCTTTACATCATGCTGCCAGGCTTGATGCAGGCTTTAAATGGTTCAGATTACATTTATGTTGGCATAGAAGCTTGCATGCAAATAGAAGTCAGGCTTTGTACTATGAGTACTGAGGTGAAGGCAAAGCATTTGTAGAATTTTTATCTATATGCAGTCTTTATAAATCAGGACCTCCTATCAGAAGAGAGGGGCAGGTTGGACCTCAATCCTTCAGAAATGGCATGGCACATGTTTACTAGGTCACATCTTGACATGTCTTCATCCTTAAATCACTGTGACAGCTTGAATTGTTTTGGAACACAGCCAGGTGATGTTTAATTGTTAGAAGGGGAAAAGAGATCAGAAAAGAGGAAGGGGGACCCTGGGTCAATAAGAGCTTTCAAGTTTGACTTCTGTCAAAAATTAAATGCAAATATATAGGATGGGAGACGCGTGGCTCAAGGGCAGTACATGTGAAAAAGATCTTGGGGTCCTTGTGGACAACAAGTTAAACATGAGCCAACAATGTCATGCGGTGGCAAAAAAAAAAAAAAAAAGCCAATGGGATGTTGGCCTGCATCAATAGGAGTCTAGTGTCTAGATCCAGGGAAGTCATGCTCCCCATGCTCTATTCTGCCTTGGTTAGACCACACCTGGAATACTGTGTCCAATTCTGGGCACCACAATTCAAGAGAGATGTTGATGAACTGGAATGTGTCCAGAGGAGGGCGACTCAAATGATCAAGGGTCTGGAGAACAAGCCCCATGAGGAGCAGCTTAAGGAGCTGGGCATGTTTAGCCTGAAGAAGAGAAGGCTGAGAGGAGACATGATAGCCATGTATAAATATGTGAGAGGAAGCCACAGGAAGGAGGGAGCAAGCTTGTTTTCTGCTTCCCTGGAGACTAGGACGCAATGGAGCAATGGCTTCAAACTACAAGAGAGGAGATTCCACCTGAACATGAGGAAGAACATCCTGACTGTGAGAGCCGTTCAGCAGTGGAACTCTCTGCCTCAGAGAGTGGTAGAGCCTCCTTCTTTGGAAGCTTTTAAACAGAGGCTGGATAGCTATTTGTCAGGGGTGCTTTGAATGATATTTTCCTGCTTCTTGGCAGAATAGGGTTGGACTGGATGGCCCATGAGGTCTCTTCCAACTCTATGATTCTATGATTCAAAGCAGGGACATCTCTGGCCCATCCTCTTTTCGGATATCAGCCAGCAAGGAAATGCCTTAAATCAGCGGTTCTCAACCTGGGGGTCGCGACCCCCAGGGGGGTCGCTGGGTCATTTTTGGGGGGTCGCGAAGGCACCTCGGTTAGCCCCGCCCCCTCCAAAATGGCTGCCGGCCCCTGTGCCAGCTAAACATCCAGGCACTCCTGGTCGGCTCCTTCTCCTCTTCCCACAAGGCTGCATGGAGTCAAGAGGAGGAGCTTCAAGGCAAAGGCGCGCAAGGGAGAAGGTACACTATTTTTGGAGACCTTCTTGGGCCCTCCCCTCCCCGTGAGCTTAGAAGGGGTGGGGGTCGAGTGGAAGGCTCCCCATATGGGCTGGCTCTTGCTGCCCAAGTTTGACCCAGGACCATCATGGGGGGAGGTCAATTTCTCTGGTGTGGGTGAACTACAACTCACCAAAACAAAGGTCAGTTCCCCCATGAAGAAGAGGAGAAAGAAGAGGAGAAACCGCGGAGGCCGCACAGGGGCTGCTGCGGCTGTTTCTCCTCTTCTTGCTCCTCCTCCTCCAGCTGGCCATCAAGGAGAAAGAGCAGGAAAAAGAGGAGAAGGGGCTCTGCTGCTGTTTCTTCTCCTCCAACTGGCCATGGAAGAGGAAGAAGCGGAGAAACTGCAGCTGTGTCCCTTCTCCTCGTCCTCCTTGATGGGCAACTGGAGGAAGAGGAAAAGAGTCCTGCTGCCTTGCCCCGCCTCCCCCCTCCCTGGCTCGAAGGCTCAGCCTGTTGTTGCTGCTGCAAGGTTAGTGAGTGGACCAGCTGGTTGCTTCCTGGGTAAGAAACGTCTTAGCTGTTGGAGAAGGGGGAGCCCACACAGCCAGATAATCCACTTTAGTGTGTATTTTATGCAGCTGTATGGAAGGAGACCCAAATAACCCAGGCCTCTTCCACAGACGAATGAAATCCCACATTATCTGCTTTGAACTGGATTATCTGTGTCCACACAGTCAGATAATCCACTTCAGTGTGTATTTTATGCAGCTGTATGGAAGGAGACCCAAATAACCCAGGCCTCTTCCACAGATGAATGAAATTCCACATTATCTGCTTTGAACTGGATTATCTGTGTCCATACAGCCAGATAATCCACTTCAATGTGCATTTTATGCAGCTGTATGGAAGGGGACCCAAATAACCCAGGCCTCTTCCACACAGATGAATGAAATCCCACATTATCTGCTTTGAACTGGATTATCTGTGTCCACACAGCCAGATAATCCACTTCAATGTGTATTTTATGCAGCTGTATGGAAGGGGCCCCAAATAACCCAGGCCTCTTCCACAGATGAATCCCACATTGTTGTTGTTGTTCATTCGTTCAGTCGTCTCCGACTCTTCGTGACCTCATGGACCAGCCTACGCCAGAGCTCCCTGTCGGCCGTTAACACCCCCAGCTCCCTCAAGGTCAGTCCAGTCACTTCAAGGATGCCATCCATCCATCTTGCCTTTGGTCGGCCCCTCTTCCTTTTGCCTTCCACTTTCCCCAGCATAATTGTCTTCTCTAGGCTTTCCTGTCTCCTCATGATGTGGCCAAAGTACTTCAACTTTGTCTCTAGTATCTTTCCCTCCAGTGAGCAGTCGGGCTTTATTTCCTGGAGGATGGACTGGTTGGATCTTCTCGCAGTCCAAGGCACTCTCAGCACTTTCCTCCAACACCACAGCTCAAAAGCATCGATCTTCCTTCGCTCAGCCTTCCCTAAGGTCCAGCTCTCACATCCGTAGGTGACTACAGGGAAGGCCATGGCTTGGACTAGGCGGATCTTTGTTGCCAGTCTGATGTCTCTACTCTTCACTATTTTATCGAGACTGGACATTGCTCTCCTCCCAAGAAGTAAGCGTCTTCTGATTTCCTGGCTACAGTCTGCATCTGCAGTAATCTTTGCACCTAGAAATACAAAGTCTGTCACGGCCTCCACGGTTTCTCCCTCTATTTTCCAGTTGTCAATCATTCTTGTTGCCATAATCTTGGTTTTTTTGACGTTTAGCTGCAACCCGGCTTTTGCGCTTTCTTCTTTCACCTTGATTAAAAGGCTCCTCAGCTCCTCCTCGCTTTCGGCCATCAGAGTGGTGTCATCTGCATATCTGAGGTTGTTAATATTTCTTCCAGCAATTTTCACCCCAGCTTTGCATTCATCAAGCCCCGCACATCGCATGATGTGTTCTGCATACAAGTTAAAAAGGTTGGGTGAGAGGATGCAGCCTTGCCGGACGCCTTTCCCAATCTTGAACCAGTCTGTTGTTCCGTGGTCAGTTCTGACTGTTGCTACTTGGTCCTTGTACAGATTCCTCAGGAGAGAGACAAGGTGGCTTGGTATGCCCATCCCGCCAAGAACTTGCCACAATTTATTATGATCCACACAGTCAAAGGCTTTAGAATAGTCAATGAAGCAGAAGTAGATGTTTTTCTGAAACTCCCTGCCTTTCTCCATTCACCAGCGGATATTGGCAATCTGGTCTCTCGTTCCTCTGCCTTTTCTAAACCCAGCTTGAACATCTGGCAACTCTCGCTCCATGTATTGCTGGAGTCTTCCTTGCTCCAGCAAAGAATCACCACCTTGTCGGGGCGCTGGAGCTTGAGCACCTCAATGATGTCATGAGCGAAACCGTGAAGGGCCACCCAAGACGGGACGGTTGTGGCAGAGAGGTCAGACCAAGCGTGATCCCTGGGGAAGGCAATGGCAAACCACTCCAGTATCCTTGCCAAGAAAACTAAATGGACCAGTACAACCAGAGATATGTCGGTATGCCATTGGAAGATGGGACTCCCAGGTCGGAAGATGGCCAAAATGCTACTGGGGAGGAGCAGAGGATAAGTTCAACTAGCCCCAGATGTGATGACGCAGCTAGCTCAAAGCCGAAAGGAAGGCTAGCGGCCGACGGTACTGGAGGCGAACGACGAATCCGATGCTCTAAAGATCAACACACCATAGGAACCTGGAATGTAAGATCTATGAGCCAGGCAAATTGGATGTTGTTATTGGTGAGATGTCAAGACTAAAGATAGACATTCTGGGGATCAGCGAACTGAAATGAACTGGAATGGGCCACTTCACATCAGATGACCACCAGATCTACTACTGTGGACAAGAGGAACATCGAAGAAATGGAGTAGCCTTCATAATTAATAAGAAATTCGCTAAAGCAGTGCTTGGATACAACCCAAAAAATGACAGAATGATCTCAATTCGAGTGCAAGGAAAGCCTTTCAACATCACAGTGATCCAAATATACGCCCCAACCACAGCTGCTGAAGAAGCAGAAGTAGATCAGTTCTATGAGGATCTGCAGGACCTACTGGATAATACACCAAAAAGAGACATTATTTTCATTACAGGAGACTGGAATGCCAAGGTGGGAAGTCAAATGACAACTGGGATCACAGGCAAGCATGGTCTGGGAGAACAAAATGAAGCGGGACGCAGGCTGATAGAATTCTGCCAGGAAAACTCGCTGTGTATAACGAATACTCTCTTCCAACAACCTAAAAAACGGCTTTATACATGGACTTCACCAGATGGTCAACACCGAAATCAGATTGACTACATCCTTTGCAGCCAAAGGTGGCGGACATCCATCCAGTCGGTGAAAACAAGACCTGGGGCTGACTGTAGCTCAGATCACGAACTTCTTATTGCCCAATTTAGAATAAAACTAAAGAGATCAGGGAAAATACACAGACCGGTTAGATATGATCTCACTAACATTCCTAGCGAATATACAGTGGAAGTGAAGAACAGATTTGAAGGACTAGATTTAGTAAACAGAGTCCCAGAAGAACTATGGACAGAAGTCCGCGACATTGTTCAGGAGGCAGCAACAAAGTACGTTCCAAAGAAAAAGAAAACCAAGAAGGCAAAATGGTTGTCTGCTGAGACACTGGAAATAGCCCAAGAAAGGAGGAAAGCAAAAGGAAACAGTGAAAAGGGGAGATATGCCCAGTTAAATGCGCAATTCCAGAGGTTAGCCAGAAGAGATAAGGAACTATTTTTAAATAAGCAATGCATGGAAGTGGAAGAAGACAACAGAATAGGAAGGACAAGAGACCTCTTCCAGAAAATTAGAAACATTGGAGGTAAATTTCAGGCAAAAATTGGTATGATAAGAAACAAAGATGGCAGGGACCTAACAGAAGCTGAAGAGATCAAGAGAAGGTGGCGAGACTATACAGAAGATCTGTATAGGAAGGATAACAATATCGAGGATAGCTTTGACGGTGTGGTGAATGAATTAGAACCAGACATCCTGAGGAGTGAGGTTGAATGGGCCTTAAGAAGCATTGCTAACAACAAGGCAGCAGGAGATGATGGGATCCCAGCTGAACTGTTTAAAATCTTAAAAGATGATGCTGTCAAGGTGATGCATGCCATTTGCCAGCAAATATGGAAAACACAAGAATGGCCATCAGACTGGAAAAAATCAACTTATATCCCCATACCAAAAAAGGGAAATGCGAAAGACTGCTCAAACTTCCGTACAGTGGCCCTTATTTCTCATGCCAGTAAGGTAATGCTCAAGATCCTGCAAGGAAGACTCCAGCAAGGAAATCCCACATTATCTGCTTTGAACTGGATTATCTGTGTCCACACAGCCAGATAATCCACTTCAATGTGGATTCCATGCAGCTGATGGAAGGGGCCCCAAATAACCCAGGCCTCTTCCACACAGATGAATGAAACCCCACATTATCTGCTTTGAACTGGATTATTTGTGTCCACACAGCCAGATAATCCACTTCAATGTGTATTTTATGCAGCTGTATGGAAGGGGCCCCAAATAACCCAGGCCTCTTCCACAGATGAATGAAATCCCACATTATCTGCTTGGAAGTGTATTATCTGTGTCTACACAGCCAGATAATCCACTTCAATGTGTATTTTATGCAGCTGTATGGACGGGGCCCCAAATAGCCCAGGCCTCTTCCACAGATGAATGAAATCCCACATTATCTGCTTTGAACTGGATTATCTGTGTCCACACAGCCAGATAATCCACTTCAGTGTGTATTTTATGCAGCTGTATGGAAGGAGACCCAAATAACCCAGGCCTCTTCCACAGATGAATGAAATTCCACATTATCTGCTTTGAACTGGATTATCTGTGTCCACACAGCCAGATAATCCACTTCAATGTGTATTTCATGCAGCTGTATGGAAGGGGCCCCAAATAACCTAGGCCTCTTCCACACAGATGAATGAAATCCCACATTATCTGCTTTGAACTGGATTATCTGTGTCCACACAGCCAGATAATCCACTTCAATGTGCATTTTATGCAGCTGTATGGAAGGGGCCCCAAATAACCCAGGCCTCTTCCACACAGATGAATGAAATCCCACATTATCTGCTTTGAACTGGATTATCTGTGTCCACACAGCCAGATAATCCACTTCAGTGTGTATTTTATGCAGCTGTATGGAAGGGGCCTCAGAGAACCCAGCCCCCTTCCACACAGCTCAAGTTTGGTCCAATTTAATTGTGGTTGAATTTCAGAATGCTCTTTGATGGCTGGGGAACTATACATCCCAACAACTCCCAAATGCCAAGGTCTATTTTCCCCAAACTCAACCAGTCTTCAGATTTGAGCATACTGAGTATTTGTGCCAAGTTCTGTCCAGATCCATAGTAATTTGGGTTCACAGTGCTGTCTGGATGTAGGTGAACTACCTCTCCCATAATTCACTATCAGTTCCCCCCAACCCCCTCCAGTATTTTCTGTTGGTCATTAGGGTTCTGTGTGCCAAGTTTGGTCCAAGCCTGTATTTCGGGGGGGGGGGGGGGGGGTGTCTCAGTGGTCTCTGGAAGTCAGAGCTGCATCAGTTGAAGGTACTTCAGATCCCATCATCCGTTGCCCACACTCCCCCAAACATATTGTTTTTGTGATTAATCACTATGCTTTAATTATGTTCAATTTGTAACAATGAAAATACATCCTTCATATCAGACATTTACATTACATTTCATAACAGTAGCAAAATTACTGTTGTGAAGTAGCAACGAAAATGTGGTTGGGGGTCACCACAACATGAGGAACTTTATTTAGGGGTCACGGCATTATAAAGGTTGAGAACCACTGCCTTAAATCAAGAAATAGCTAACTAAGATCTACAGAGATACTCACAGAGATACCTCAGCAAGCAAGAGTCCAAAAGTGGCAGGCTAAAACCCAGAGCCTTGATCCATGGCTGATACCAAATGAGAAACTCCCTCCTGAGCACAAGGAAGACTGGGAGACTTGGAAGGCACTGAACAGACTGCGTTCTGGCACCACGAGATGCAGAGCCAACCTCAAGAAATGGGGCTACAAAGTGGAATCCACGACATGCGAGTGTGGAGAAGAGCAAACTACAGACCACCTGCTGCAATGCAACCTGAGCCCTCCACATGCACAAAGGAGGACCTTCTTGCAGCAACACCAGAAGCACTCCAGATACTGGTCAAAGGACATTTAATCAACTACCAAGCTTGCAAACTTTGTGTTTTGTCTGTCTGTCTGTTTGTTTTGTTAAAAATGTAATACAAATGTCTGGTTGCTCCTGACATGATAAATAAATAAGGTACTGGGATGTATAGTTCACCTGCCATCTAAGAGCACTTTGAACTCCACCACTTATGGACCTGGAAGTAACTTGGTACACAGAACCCTTATGACCAACAAAAATGCTGGAAGTCTTTGGAGGGATTTACAGGAGTTGTAGTTCACCTACATCCAGAGCATAGTATGCACCTGAACAACAATGGATCTGGACCAAACTTGGTATACATCCCCAATATACCCAAATTTGAATACTGGTGCATTTTAAGGGGAATTGGCCTGGGCATTTTGGAGTTTTATATACTGGGATTTATAGTTCACCTGCAATGAGCACTCTGAACTCCACCAATGAAGGATTTGGAAGTAATTTGGCACACACACCAGAAAAAATAGAAGCCTTTGAGGGGAAAATCACCTTGATTAGGGGGAGTTGTAGTTCACCTACATCCAGAGAGTACTGTGAATCCAAACACTGATGTATCTGACAAATCTTGGCACACATACCTGAGGAGGAGGGAGGGCGCAGGGAGGGAGGGGGCGAGGAGGAGGAGCGGCAGCCTTTGCTACCAAGCTGGCAGCATGGTAGCCTACTGGGCTGTCTTGACCCTCGCCGGCATTGAGTTTGCTCCGCCTCCGCCCTCCATCTCAGAACAGCTGCTGCAGGAGCCAAAGCCGGAGGGGCAGGGCCTCTGGCTGCTCCGCCCCACCCCCGCAGAGGGCCCTGCCCCCGGTTCCGCCCCCCACTCCAGCTTCAACTCCTGCTGCTTTACCAGGCCGGCGGGGGTTTTTGCATGCTGTACTCTCCCCTCTGCCACTCGTCTGCTGCTAGCTCTGCCTCTGGCCTCAAGTTCAGAGCAATTGCAGAGGGAACCAAAACCGGAGCGTGGGCAGGGCCACGAGGGGCGGGGTTTGAGGCCAGAGGCGGAGCTAGCAGCAGACCAGTAGTGGAGGGGACAGCACAGCACACAGCAGAAGTTGAGGCCGGAGCAGGGGGGGGGCAGAACTGGGGGTGGGGCCCTCCCTGGGGCAGGGGTGGAGTAACCAGAGGCCCCACCCCCACCCCCACCCCTCCGGCTTTGGCTCCTGCAGCAGCTGTTCTGGGATTAGAAGGCAGAGGCGGAGAAAACTCAATGCGGGTGAGGATGACAACAGCCCAGTGGGCTACCATGCTGCCAGCTTGGTAGTGAAGCCTGCCGCTGCTCCTCCTCGTCCCCTCCCTCCCTCCTCCCTCCTCCTCCTCAGGCTCCACCACGCGGGGATGCCAAGGACGAGGGAGACGAGGGGAAAATGATCCAACAAAATTTATACCGGGGTACAAGACGACTCCCCACTTTTGAGATGATTTTCCTGGCTTAGAAAGTTGTCTTGTACCCCGGAATATACGGTAAGTAATATAGGAAAGAAGTGTTTCCTTAAGCAATTAAATCTACTTCATAGATTCTCCTCCCTTTCCTCTGTAGCAGCACAACATATACATATTACATATGTATCCTAAAATGATCTTAATTGGGTTCACACCCTGTAAAGTAGGCATAAGGATGTAACCTTAATCACTTGGCTGATGAGACATGTTTGATAAAAGTATTAATATTCTTTGTAAGTTCATTAGTAGTTGACTAGCACTTCACTTATAGTCTTTTATTGTTGTTGATGTTGTTGTTGTGTTCCTTCAAGTTGACCCCAACTTAGCAAGAATCCTATCTTAGAGCTTTCTTAGGTTTTTATTTGAAAGAGATGGGAGAGTGTAATGTCCTTAAGGTCATCTAGGACTTTATCACATGGAGGTGCTACTACCAACCCATGATATAGCCATTCCAAGTTCTCAGGATCATTGGTTGTGCAAATGCTCTGGAATGTTAACTCCCTAGTGGATTTTGAATGACTGAGTAGACTTTGGCCTCCAACAGTCAAACCATTACACTATGCTATTTCTTTATAACAGAGGTAGGCAACAAACTGAAGTCTCATGACTACACAAACACCACACCAGAACTGTAAAGACTACAGCTCTCTGTATTTTCCATTTAAAAACAAATGAACTAAAATGTTCTGAACTTCTTCTGTAGATGAAGGAAAATAAACTTGCCAGTTCTCCTTCCAGGTGTTTTAGACCAGGAGAACTCTTTCTCTAAATCACAACCTGAAATGGTAATCACTTTCTTCAGGTCAAGGATCTCAAACATAACTAAATTGCCCCCATTCCTCTAATAGGGATGGGATCATTTAAGTAAGAAAAATATAAATGGAGACTTTTGGGACCACATGAGTTCCATAGCTGAGGACTGCATGGTGCCCAATTTCTCTTTTCTATGATCATTTTGCCTCTACCTTTGCTCTGGATGCCTATTTTCCCCCTAAATACTCAACTGAAGTTTTACGTCACTATAACACTCAAAATTGGATGTCTAATAGAAAACGTAATTTGGTTGGCAGAATTTTGAGGGCCGATGCCCTCATCTATTCCATGCTATACCCCAGGAATACTAGGCCAACTAGGCCTAAATCAAATTGTTGATTTCAACTAAGATAGTCACGAAATTTATAAAAGTGTTGACTTGCAGAGTTTCCATGGAATAAATGGGATGACTTTAGAAACAATTAGATGTAAATATATTTAACAGCAAGAATACTAATACACAGTTCAAGAAATAAATAATTGTACTGCTTCATAGTTCTATTAATTATTTGGAATAATAGTGCAGTTTTTCAGTTGACTTTCTTTATACGGGCTATGAAGTAATTCTTCATGCTACTCTTTAAGTTGTGTATTTGTGCATGTGGGCAGACTCCTGTTTGCCCACAAAGCTAGGTGTCATCCAATCGCCAATGAGTTACAAATGCCTCAGGGGTCTATAACTCATGACAAATGAAGCAGTAGTGATAGAGAATAGCACTTTACATTTTAAATAGTGGCTAATTTTAATTGTATAATATTCTTTCCAGTAACAATGTCTAATTAAGGCATTTGTTAAAGTTGTGTAATGTTAAACTAACAGGGAGAGCCTAATGGAGTTCTATTGAATTTTTTTCCATTAAATTAACATTATGGACTTTTAATGGGTGCCTTAATTAGATGCCGTTATTAACTGGGATGGTGCACAAATAAAAATCAGGCTCAGTGTGTGAAGAAGGCTTCATTAGTAGTCACTGTGGGGCATGATCAAAATGCCTCAATCTACCTACAGAGCATCTGAAATATTGAGCCTAGTTGTGCGCAAAAGAAAAGACACAAGCAAACGAGTAGATTTTTTTTTAAAAAAATCTTATTGTTGTTTACTGAGTGTTCAGCTATTGGTCCAAAGTATACTTCCACTAACACCTGTACAGCCTTGTTAAAGTTAACGAGGTCTTACCAGTATAATGAGAACATTCTCCTCTTGCTTTCTGACAAAAGGGTTGAAGTGGCAAATAGCCTGACATTGCATTTCTGCAGAGCTTTTGTTTTTAACTCCGCTCTCCCTTGTTTCTCTTATTCTCATTCTTTAATTAGAATGAACAATGTCAATGCCGGTGGTGAAGCTTTGTGCATTTTCCCCATCACACTTTGGGTTTTGGGTTCTTAATTGCACAGCAGCCATCACTGTACATGAAAGCAACGTGAGCAAGGAACACAGTAAACAAAATCCATTATTCAAAATAAAATAAGAACAAAAGTTGAAAAATAATGAATGATTTTAGAAAATCATGAGCAAGAATTTATTCTTTAGGTTGTCTGTATAGAGTCTTCAACACTTCAATTCCTGGAATTTATATTTAAATTCTCACCGCTTCAGCAATGCAAGAAAATTTACTTTAGTAATGTACTCACCTACATTATGAATAGTTGGGCTCCACATTTATATTAAAAGCCTATACCTTTCACTGTTCAATCATTTCTTATTTTTTCTTTAGAAAAATAAGTCCCAGGTGGGTATGTGAGTGTCACTTCAAAATCTTTCCTAAGATGTTACTTAAGTAAGAAGCTTTTCATCCCATTTTAGACTGCCTCCAGCTATTTTTTACTTCCTTTGTAGGCTGGTGATTCAGAGGCCTTTTACTATTTCAGTGGATAAAATGAGTGGGACTAGTAATTTAGAAGCTTTTTACTATTTCAATGGATAAAAAGAGTAGTGATAAGGTAAAATATGAGTACCATAACTAAGGGCAGAAAGCTGGGTCTGCAAAGCAAAAGAGAATTTGAGCATACTCTTATATATATTCTCAGAGGGTTGCTACTTCTTGTGGAAAAAAGTATCATATGTATACTAAAGGATTAAAGAGTTACTTCATCATAATCACTTGCAGCATAATGTATGCTTAAAGAGATTTTCTAAGATCATTTGATGAACAACCATGAAATATCGACACTGGACACACAACATTGGTGTAAACACGGGCCATACTGACCATTTTATGCAGCTTGGAGTCAGTTTAAACATGCAGTGGCTATATAACACATACAGCAAAAGGCTGAGATTAGAAATGTTGGGAGAAACTCTGACATAAAGCCTGTAAGGTGCATCAGCACGCTCTAGTGTAAAGCAAACTACATGGTGAAAGCAACTCCACAGAATGTGAATTACTCTGGGGACATCTGATACACACTCGTGCATTGCGGTGAAGGGAGTAGGAAAAAACTGCATTCTCTGCAGCTATCAAGCCATGGATACTGCAGATCCTCCAATCTGTTCAAAGCCAGCATCTGCAGTTTCTGTAATCACGACCCAGGCTTCAAACTGATTTAAGGATTGCCTCTCACTGAAACCACTTTCTTCTATGAAGGTTTGAAACTAATCTGAGTAGTCAGTAAAAATGTGTCCCTATACCTATTTAATGTAATTATGCCTGGGGATAAGCAAAGAGGGAAGGAGAAATGTGGTGTGTCCCTTATCCTGACTAATGGCAATCCAAAGCTATGGTTGCTCTGTTCACTGTGTTCTGGATTGCCAGCCCAGGGAACTCCTTCCCAAGTCACATAACTTTATAACAGGAAGCAAACCCCCAGGATTAGTCCCAAAAGCAGTCTGCAGGATGTAGAGAGGTTATTTCAGAGCACTACCTTTTACCCAAGAGGGTGCTAAGCTATACATTCTTATATTTTCTCCCAATACTTGACAGTGACAGCCTGTTTACCAATAACATTCTATTTCAATAATCAAAGCGCTGCAAATACAGCATGGAATAGGGAGGAAATCTTTTAAAGGGGGAAATTCCTACCTGTCCCAGAAGTTACACCAAAGTCTAACATGTCATTGAGGGCAGGATGAAGGGTTGTAAGCCTAATTCCAAAATAGAGTTTAGGAGGGGGGAGCTTGACTTAAATACCCCTGACCCATTCCCTGCATGTGCAGAACATGCAGCACACAACCCATGTTATATTGTTGACCTCAATTCCTGAAGGTTTTCAAAGCATTCCCTAACCTGTGGTGCCCTGGCTTAACAGCCTTGGGAACAAACTCAGCTCTTGATATGACTAACTAATTCTATGATATTGTCTGGTGCCCTTTTCACCCCACAATTGTAATGCTGTGACTCTACTTTAATTGTCAGACTTCCATCACATGAAATTATAGGGTTTCCATTTTCAGTTTAGGGAGGGGTATTTAAAAATACCAGCCAAATTGCTGTAGCATTTCACCAAACTGCAAATCCCAGGATTCCATAGGATGCAACCATGCAAAGTGGAATCATGGCAGTATAATTGCATCATCTGAAAGTTTCTTAATATCATACAGAATTGGATTTCCCCCTCTGTTTTGTCTAGCCTATTGAATGCCCTACCATACATGCCTGCATACAATGAAAAAGACAGAGGAGCAACATTGTTCTAATATTTAGCTGAAATCCATTCTTTAGCAGTTTCTACCAATTTGTTCTAATAATGCCCACAGAAAAGAAAAGTTCCAAAAAAGCCAAATATACACAATTTCATATTTCTCTTAATGAAAAGAACAATTTGCCTAATTAAATAGCACTTTACTTAGTATTCACCATATAAAATTATAGCAGTGACACCTCTTTAACTGCCATGACTCAGTGCAATAGAATTCTGGGATTTATATTTTGTGAGAGAACTCTTCTGCGCAATGAATGTCAAATCATAGAATTGCATAGAATGGAGCCAGGGCAATTCAAGTGATGCCAAACTGCTATAGTTTTACAGTGTGAATGCTCTACAGGTTTCCTAGGAATAAGGAACTCACATTTATTTTTGTGGATATAAGTTTGTGCTGTTAGACTGTAGTCTCGTACATAATTTCCTTTGAGTGGGTCCATTCCACTCTTTGGAATTTACTTTTGCAATGACAAGTAAAGTATTGCATTGTTCACTTCCAAAGATTAATTTCTCAGGTCACTAGATTATTCCCATTCAATTTCATCATCTTTGACAGTGTCTCATCTTTATGGTACACCCACAGAGACAGTTGTCAAAATAGAGGGAAATTGAAGCAGAGATATGGCACAGATTAAGGAATACTAGATTGAAGTGCAGGCAATGACCAAATAATGAATATGAATAGTATGCTTCAGAGTAACCTCACAAAATATATAATTTATTCCTCAAATGGGGCAAAACCTGTGGTTTAAACCACAGCAGATTTTCCCTTTGGGTTTATTTTAAAGCACATGTTTCCCTACATTAGTATTTTAAAAAGACCAGTCTCAGAGGCAAATGTGTGCATATTTTGGATATTTTCAAACATTGTAGTGCAAGAAAGCCTGTCCAAAACCCACTGTTTATCTTTTAAATTGGCATTAACTAAAGTAACGACTAAATATCAGTCTACTCAACCTATACATGTATGCTGTTTGCTCAGCATAGAAGTAGAAAGGAGTTGAAAGAAGATGAGTTTAAAGCATACATGGTTTTACCGAGGCTGTCTAATTTAGTTGGTCTATTCTAGAAAATGAGAAAAACAGCTGTTAAAGTTAGGTTTAAAATATTTTCCCTACCTCTATGAAAGAAAAAAGGCAATTACTCATATGTTAACCAGATGTGCTGATATGTCAAAATCTGAATGCATCTTATTAATGGATCCTACATTCCATTTACAGAGAGACTTTAGAAGAAACAAATTTGATATCTTCTTTCTACTAGCCATATGTTAGTTAATACATTCACTGCATTAATTAAAAGTGAGAGACAAATTTTATGGAGCCAGACTACATACAATGTTCATGTTAGTCTTAATGATTTTTAAAAACTGTTTTGTATAAAAAGATTTTTTGCCGAGGCCTATAATTCTGGCCAAAGTATATCGTTTTTAGGAAGAAAAGTTTGCTGATTTTTTTCTATGAAGTAGGCTGAGTCCTTGATGTAGTGCGTAGTGAGCCCAATATGGGTCTGTAACCACCTGCTGCAATGCAACCTGAGCCCTGATACATGCACAATGGAGGACCTCCTTGTGGCAACACCAGAGGCACTTCAAGCAGCCAGATACTGGTCAAAGGACATTTAATCAACTACCAAGCTTGCAAACTTTGTGTTTTGTCTGTCTGTTTGTTTGTTTTGTTAAAAATGTAATACAAATGTCTGGTTGCTCCTGACACGATGAATAAATAAATACTGTTCAGCCAAAAAAATTGCCATAGCATATTATTTGAGAACACAGAAATAGTGGAACATTCTTACAACTACCATGTCAAATTACACAGAGAAGCCATTGAAATCCACAAGCATGCGGACAGTTTCAACAGAAAGGAAGAAACCATGAAAATTAACAAAATCTGGCTACCAATATTTAAAATCTCTAAAATTATAACAGCAAATAAAAAACAACACTCAAACACAGGGGAACTCCAGACAAAAAACAATCAGCTAATCACCTCTCAACAAAGGATCTCCAAGGCAGTAACAAGCCACACCTAAAAACTGTCAGGCCATCAAATGCTAATCAAGGTGGCTAATTGAGACATTTCAACAGACAAAAGCTCTTTCTCCCACCCTGGACATTCCACAGATATATAAACCCATTTTTTCTAGTTGCCAACAGACCTCACAACCTCTGAGGATGCCTGCCACAAATGCAGGTGAAACATCAGGAGAGAATGCTTCTAGAACATGGCCATATAAACCAAAAAACCCACCATAACTCAGATAAACTTTGCTTTGGTGATTTCTGACTAAATTATATAACTATGCTAACTACGCAAAACAATCCGTCGCCAATTATATAAAGTGATACCTAGACTATGCAAGATACTCCACTTTGGCAGGAAAAACGAAATGCAAAGATACAAAATGGGGGACGCCTGGCTTGAGAGCAGTATTTGTGAAAAAGATCTTGGAGTCCTCGTGGACAACAAGTTAAACATGAGCCAATAATGTGATGTGGCAGCAAAAAAAGCCGATGGGATTTTGGCCTGCATCAATAGGAGCATAGTGTCTAGATCTAGGGAAGTAATGCTACCCCTCTATTCCGCTTTGGTTAGACCACATCTGGAATATTGTGTCCAATTCTGGGCACCACAATTCAAGAGAGATATTGACAAGCTGGAATGTGTCCAGAGGAGAGCGACTAAAATGATAAAGGGTCTAGAGAACAAGCCCTATGAGGAGCGGCTTAAGGAGCTGGGCATGTTTAGCCTGAAGAAGAGAAGGCTGAGAGGAGATATGATAGCCATCTATAAATATGTGAGAGGAAGTCGCAGGGAGGAGGGAGCAAGCTTGTTTTCTGCTTCCCTGGATACTAGCATGCGGAACAATGGCTTCAAACTACAAGAGAGGAGATTCCATCTGAACACGAGGAAGAACTTCCTGACTGTGAGAGTCGTTCAGCAGTGGAACTCTCTGCCCCGGAGGGTGGTGGCTGCTCCTTCTTTGGAAGCTTTTAAACAGAGGCGGGATGGCCATCTGTCAGGGGTGATTTGAATGCAATATTCCTGCTTCTTGGCAGGGGGTTGGACTGGATGGCCCAGGAGGTCTCTTCCAAGTCTTTGATTCTATGATTCTATGACTTAAGAATTTTATTCATTCTGTGACCAAGCTCTTAACTCAAATTGCTCTTGTCTCAAAGTGAATTTTCCAATTGAAATGCTGTTAACCTGTTCAGGCCCCCTGACCCCCCCCCCCCCTTTATTTGTTACATGTTTTTAAATAAGAAAATGTACTTTATAAATAATAAATAATGTATACATGCAAATTCACAAGGAACTATAAAAAAGAAATATCAACTTTAAAATAGTAGAATCATAGAATCATAGAGTTGGAAGAGACCTCATGGGCCATCCAGTCCAACCCCCTGCCACAGTCTCTCACAGTCAGGAAGTTCTTCCTCATGTTCAGATGGAATCTCCTTTCTTATAGCCTGAAGCCATTGTTCCGCATGCTAGTATCTAGGGAAGCAGAAAACAAGCTTGCTCCCTCCTCCCTGCGACTTCCTCTCACATATTTATACATGGCTATCATATCTCCTCTCAGCCTTCTCTTCTTCAGGCTAAACATGCCCAGTTCCTTAAGCCGCTCCTCATAGGGCTTATTCTCCAGACCTTTGATCATTTTAGTCGCCTTCCTCTGGACACATTCCAGCTTGTTAATATCTCTCTTCAATTGTGCTGCCCAGAATTGGACACAATATTCCAGGTGTGGTCTAACCAAGGCGGAATAGAGGCGTAGCATTACTTCCCTAGATCTAGACACTAGGGAATGCAGGCCAAAATCCCATTGGCTTTTTTTTTTGCTGCCATATCACATTATTGGCTCATGTTTAACTTGCTGTCCATGAGGACTCCAAGATCTTTTTCACACATACTATTCTCGAGCCAGGCGTCCCCCATTCTGTATCTTTGCATTTCATTTTTCCTGCCAAAGTGGAGTATCTTGCATTTGTCCCTGTTGAACTTCATTTTGTTAGATTTGACCCATCACTCTAATCTGTCAAGATTGTTTTGAATCCTGCTCCTGTCCTCTGGAGTATTGGCTATCCCTCCCAATTTGGTGTCGTCTGCAAACTTGATGATCATGCCTTCTAATACTTCATTTAAGTCATTAATAAAGATGTTGAACAGGACCGGGCCCAGGACGGAACCCTGCGGTACTCTGCTCGCCACTTCTTTCCAAGATGAAGAGGAAGCATTGGTGAGCACCCTTTGGGTTCATCCATTTAACCAATTATAGATCCACCTCACCGTAGTTTTGCCTAGCCCACATTGGACTAGTTTCCTTGCCAGAAGGTCATGGGGGACCTTGTCGAAGGCCTTACTGAAATCCAGGTACGCTACATCCACGGCATTCCCCGCATCTACCCAGCTTTTAACTCTATTGAAAAAAGACATCAGATTAGTCTGGCATGACTTCTTTGTGATATTTATTTATTTATTTATTTATTTATTTATTTCTTATTGGTGATTTTAATGTATTTTGTATTAATGTATTATGGTGCTATTATGTTTACTATATTTGTGTTGAATTTTCTGCTGTTAGCCGGTCTGAGTCCCTCTTCGGAGGTTGAGAAAACCGGGTTATAAAAGCTCTAAATAATACTTGTTTTTGATAAATCCATGTTGACTCTTAGCGATGACCTCATTTGTTTCTAAGTGTTTGCAGACCACTTCCTTAACAATTTTTTCCAGAATCTAGCCTGGTATCGACGTGAGGCTGACCGGGCGGTAATTGTTTGGGTCATCCTTTTTTCCCTTCTGGAAGATTGGGACCACATTGGCCCTCCTCCAATCTACTAGAACTCTCAAAGATGATTGCCAATGGTTCCAAATGACTTCCGCTAGTTCCTTCAATGCTCTTGGGTGTACTTGATCTGGCCCTGGGGACTTGAACTCATTTCGAGTGGCCAGGTATTCCTGGACGACTTGTTTCCCAGTTTGGGGTTGGATGTCCTTTAATCCCTCATTCACTTCATCTTGCTGAGGTTGAAGATGGTTTACTTTTTGTGAGAAGTCTGAGGCAAAGAAGATATTAAGTAGTTCTTCCTTTTCCCTATCCCTTGTCAGCATTGCCCCATCTTCTCTTCGAAGAGGCCCTATCGCCTCCTTGTTCTTTCTTTTTCTATTGACATAAGAAAAGAAGCCCTTTTTATTGTTTTTAATGTCCCTGGCAAGCCTGAGCTCATTTTGTGCTTTAGCCTTGTGGACCTTTACCCTACAGGAGTTGGCTATTTGTTTGAATTCTTCGTTGGTGATTTCTCCCTTTTCCACTTCTTGTGCATGTCTCTTTTGTGTCTTAGCACAGTTAGAAGTTTTTTGGACATCCATTCTGGCTTCTTTGCACTTGTCCTATTTTTTTCCCTTTGTTGGCACTGTTTGCAATTGTACATTGAGTATTACACTCTTGAGAAACTCCCATTCATCCATAACTCCCTTGTCTTTTAGTATCTGTGTCCATGGAATGCTGCTCAGTGTTTCCTTCATTTTTCAGAAATCAGCTCTCCTAAAGTCCAAAATGCGAGTTTGACTTGTCTTAGTTTTGTCCTTCCTTTGTACCTCGAATTGCAGGAGCACATGGTCACTTGCCCCATAGGATCTGACCACTTCAGCCGCATCGATCAGGTCCTCCGCATTTGTTAGGATGAGATCTATTTATTTATTTATTTATTTAGACCATTTCTACCCCACCTTTCTCACCCCAGAGGGGAGACTCAGGGCGGCTAACACAGGCAACAATTAAATGCCAACAGTATCAAATCAACAATATAAAACAGTAATATAAAATCCATTATGTAACAATTATACAGTGATATTAATTAAAATTACATAGTCACATAGAACAAATCACATAATCACAGGTCATAAAGCCATTTCCAATTTTCAAACAATCCTATTATCCGAGTTCAGTGCCTAAAGTGCTGCTGTGCCCACTAGCCAAAGGCCTGGCTCCAAAACCACATCTTTAGTTTTTTCTTAAAAGTAAGGAGGGAGGACGCCGATCTAATTTCACTAGGGAGCGAATTCCATAAGTGGGAGGTCACCACTGAGAAGGCCCTGTCCCTTGTCCCCACCAGAAACATGGTGGGATCGAGAGCAGGGTCTCCCCAGTAGATCTTAAATTATGACGTGGAACATAGAGAGAGACATGTTCAGATAAGTAAGCTGGGCCGGAGCCATATAGGGTTTTATAGGCCAAGACCAGCACTTTGAATTGTGCTCAGAGGTGGACTGGCAGCCAGTGGAGCTGACGCAGCAGGGGGGTGGTATGCTCTTTGTATGCCACTCCGGTGAGTTATCTGGCTGCTGCCCATTGGACTAGTTGAAGTCTCCAAACAGTCTTCAAAGGCAACCCCACGTAGAGTGCATTGCAGTAATCTATTCGGAATGTACCCAGAGTGTGGACCACCATGGCAAAGTCAGACTTCCCAAGGAACGGGCGCAACTGGTGCACAAGCTTTAACTGTGCAAAAAAGCTCCCCTGGCCACCACTGAGACCTGGGGTTCCAGGCTCACCAATGAGTCCAGGATCACTCCCAAGCTGCACAGCAGCCAAGCACCAATTCAAGGTCTGAACAGCCTCCTTAGTAACAGGTGGGAAGGAGTGACAAATTTGGATGTCATCTGTGTAGAGATAACACCCTAATCCGAAACTCTGAATGATCTCCCCCAGCGGCTTACCTACAAAGCCCTAAACGGTTTGGGACCTGTCTACCTGCGTGACCACATCTCCGTTTATGAACCCATGCGCTCCCTTCGTTCATCCAGAGAGGCCCTGATCACGATCCCACCTGCGTCGCAGGCGCGTTTGGTGGGGACGAGGGAGAGGGCCTTCTCTGTGGTTGCCCCCCGACTTTGGAACACCCTCCCCAAAGATATTAGACTAGCACCTATGTTGGCAGTCTTTAGGAAGAACTTGAAGACCTGGCTATTCCAGCACTTTTTAATCTGTACCCTTCATTGGCCCGGCCCTGGTTTTATTGCATGACAGTGTAATGTTTTGTTATTGCTTATGTTTTTGATTTGCTTTGTATCATATTGTTATTGTCTATTATTGTTGTGTTGAGGCCTTGGCCTTTGTAAGCGGCATCGAGTCCTTCGGGAGATGCTAGCGGGGTACAAATAAAGTTTAATAATAATAATAATAATAATAATAATAATAATAATAAATATAGATTTTAAACAACATTGAGGAGGGTACTGAGCCCTGAGAGACTCCACAAAACAACGGTTGTGGAGCCGAACAGGTGTCACCCAATAACATCTTCTGGGACCGTCCCTCCAGGAAGGACCGGAGCCACTGCAAAGCAGTACCTCTGAGTCCCATTTCTGCGAGATGTCTCAGAAGGATACTGTGGTCAATGGTATCGAAGGCCGCCCAGCAGAACTAACAGGGACACACTCCCCCTGTCTAGCTCCTGCCATAGATCATCTACTAAGGCGACCAAGGCTGTTTCAGTACCATGTCCCAGCCTAAAGCCAGACTGAGCCGGATCAAGATAATCAGTGTCTACCAGGAACCCCTGGAGTTGCAAAGCCACCACATGTTCCATGACTTTGCCCAAGTAGGGGAGATTGGATACTGGCCGATAGTTGACCAATTGAGTGGGGTCCAGTGATGGTTTTTTAAACAGCAGTTTTATAACAGCCTGATTTAGGCTGGCTGGAATCTTGCCTTCCCGTAGGGAGGCATTAACCACCACCTTAACCCACTCTGCCAAATCCCCTCTGGCTTCCTTCAACAGCCAGGATGGGCAGGGGTCTAGGATGCATGTGGTTGGCCTCACCTCTCCAAGGATCCTGTCCACATCCTTGAGCTGAAACAATTGAAATGAATGCATCAAAACCGGACAAGCAGGTGCTCTTGTTACATCCTCAGAGACTGCCGTTAACATGGCGTCGAAGTCAGAATGGATCAGAGCAACTTTGTCCACAAAGCACTGTGCAAATGCTTCACAGCGAGTTGCCAAGTTGTCAGGGATCTTGTTCTGAGGCGGGTTTAACAGCGCTCTGACAACTCAGAACAACTCAGCTGGACGGTTCTTTGCGGATGCAATACTGGCCGCAAGAAAAGATTTCTGTGCTGCTTTTATTGCCACGTCATAGTGCCTTAGGAAGGCATCCAGACGTGTTTGGGCTGATCTGCTACGCTTCCGCTGCCACACGCACTCTAGTCTCCTCTTCTTTCACTTCATCGCTGCCAGCTCCTCAGTAAACCAAGGAGCTGGTTTAGCTCAGTTACTCGAGAGGGGAAGCTCCAGAGCGATTGTGTCTATTGCCCTGGACATCTCCCCAGATCAAGAGTAGCCAACTCCCTTGTTGCCTCTTCTACCTTCTGGACCATGAAATTGTCTGCAAGGCAAGCAAGGAATTTGTTGGACTTTGTACAATTGGCCGAGTTTGTTTTCCAGCAAATATCAGGATAGTTGAAATTGCCCATGACTACTACATCTCTTCTCTGTGCCTGTTTGGTCAACTGTTGGCAGAAGACTTCACCAAGTTCTTCCTCCTGGTTTGGAGGTCTGTAGTAGATGCCTACAACAAGATCTTTTTGAGTCCCAGTTCCCTTGATTCTTATCCAGATGCTTTCAAGCTGGCTTCCCAAATTGCTGTCTTGCATCTCTTCTGCAGCATAACAGTTTTTGACATATAAGGCTACTCTGCCTCCTCTCCCCTTTGTTTGGTTTCTGTGAAAGAGGTTATAGCCCTCCATGTCTACAGTTCAGTGATAGGAGTCATCCCACCAGGTTTCAGTGATGCCTATGACATATTTGTGATGTTGTGCTAAAAGTTGGAGTTCCCGTGCTCTGTGCATTAGTATAAAGACATGTGAGCCCCCGAGATCTTCCCCTGAGCTGTTTATTTGGGGTTATTGTGCTTTCGGTACTTAGTCCTCGTTGTGTTTGTGCAGCCCTCAATTTAGCCTTCTGGCGGTTCCCTTACATTGTGGGTATAGTACTGTTTGCAAGGCTGTTGTCCCTCTTCCCCGGTGGACCTATTTTAAAGTGCACATAATGAGGTTTGCACACAGAAGCACACAGTTGTGGCAAGGAAGCATAAAGCAAAAAGGGAAAAGGCAGAATCATACTTTTCTTTATACTGAATGCATTCCAGCCTCCCCCTCTCTCTTGTTCTCTCTACCTCTCTATTCATGAAGCCAAACATACCAGGAATAAAAACCACACAAAACAATCTAACTCAAAGTTCCTCAAAACTGATAAGAGTAAAGTGGACAAGAGCATGAGACACAGAGGCATGAGTCATGGAGGCTGCTCTCTTGAATTCCTAAAGCCCTGTACTTATCCTGTACTTATCACTAGAGCTCCTTCTGACACTAGCTATTAACTCAAAATGCTGCTCATATGTTAAAGCAAAACCCAGAGGACAGCTTTTAACACAAAATGATCATAAGTTGAGATGCTCTTAAATCTAGGATCCACTGTAGTTCTAAAGATTTATACAAGACTTCCACCAATTTCCACTAGGATAATTTAATGTAGCCCATTAAAACGCCAAATCTTCTTTCAAAGCCCAAAATGTATTGGACATTGTACAAAACAGAATAACCATAAAATCTTCATAGAAATAAAATGTAACTATCAAGAAGCACATGAAGGTTTGTTCTCATTTTGCCTGCAGCCTGTGTGAGTGGTGGTCCAAAATAAGTGAAGGACAATGCCTTGTCTACCTTTGTCTTAAGCTTTGTATTCGATTCTTTTAGAAAAGGTGGTGAACTGTAAAGTAGGCAGTGCTACTGTTAGATAGATTTGTATTTGACAATATACTCAAGTACTGCTTACCAATGGTTGCTCTTCATGACTATTAGAGTACCTCCAGTTCCTGTTGTGATTTCAGTGTCATTCAATATTTTTATAAATGGCTTAGATGATGGAGTAGAAGGCATGTTTGTCAGATGATACTAATTTGGAAGTTGGAAGGGTAACAAACACTCCAGGGAACAAGATCAGAATATGGAATGATATTGACACATTTGGCTGGGCGAAAACTGCCAAATGAATTTCAACAGGAGAAAAGTGAACAGGGAAAAATTAAATGAACAATATACAAGATAGCTTGAAATCAGTAGATATACAAAGTATCTAGGGGTCTTAGTAGACCATAGGCTAAACACTAGAAAACAGTATGTTAGATAGGCTGCTTCAAATAGTGGTGGATTATTCTTATTTGGAGATCCAGAGGTCTTTCAGGAGTACTATCATTGTGTAGTCCTGTATGGTAGAAAATTTGACTAGATATGGTCCCTTCCAACCCCAAAATTTTATGATCCTTTGATTTTGTGAAAGCCCACCCTCCTCTGGAAGAGTTAAATACCAGGTTGGGAAGTTGTGGCTGCGGTTGCTCTTCTGCTCACCATTCTTCTCTTTGTCCCCTTCTCATGGGGCTCCACGCCATGGGGCTTCCAGGTGCACCATCAGGCTAGCTGACCAGATTGAATGTCAGGGTCAATCTGATTGGTCTTTCTGGACTGACCTGAGGCTTCGCAGGTTCGGCAGCTCTTCACTCATAGTTGCCTTTGCTTGCCCACCACCCTCCCATCCTTGGTTTCTTTTTAATTTTACTTCATGTTGTCACAACTTGGGGGAAATTGGCATGGGCTGTAGATCCTGTTCAGGGGGAGCCCAGAGCAGCATTGAACGGAAGTCTACATTACCCTCCTCCCCCCACACACACCCACTGGCATGGGACTTTATGATTCTGCTGTGCATCTGGATTCTTCTCACAGTAATATCAGAAGAGCAGGCAGGCTGTCCAATTTTTGGTGATCCAGGATCCATGTGAGTCCATCAAACTCTTTTTCAGTTGTAACCAATAAATCAAGTTGTGGCCTTATCACAACTTTTGTGCTCTGTATCAGACCAGGGGGTTTGTCGCCTTGCATCACTTCCATATATGGTCTCCTATCTCTGTTCAAGTATGTGAAGGCATAGATCTGTTATAAAGATAAAGATGTGATTAATAAAAGTGCATCTACTTCTCAGCAACAATGTTCCCAAATAAAACACTACACCAGCCAGTGTAAGCTCATCCTCAAGCCAAATGTCCTTCCTTCTTAATAAAAAAAATGAGGTAAGAAAAGAAAAAGAAAGAAATGAGGGAAAGACAGCAAAATATAGTAGAAATAAACATTAAGTGGAGAAAATTATCTCCTGATCTTATTTCTCTTTTTCAGCTTTTCTAGATATGAACCTTCATGCAGTTAGCTACATTTGCACATGCATCCGGGTTTATGCCTATAATTCCTCACCAAAACAGAAATACTCATGCAAATTTATGCTCAAAGACTTTTTAGAAAGACACTAAAACCAAAAAGCGAATCTCACTAGGAAGAATATATGCAAATAAGAAGGCTTCTGTTTGCAAGTCCACAACCAAATACATTTTCTAGTATTTTCTTTATATTCCAATTACAAGGACAATGTAGGTATTGCCAGTGATGAATGTACCCCTTTAAAGATGGGTAACAGATCTTGTCCCCATGTTTCTTCTTTCCTTCAGAGGAACTGGGCGACTTCTCAAAGGTTCCCAGTTCTGTCTTGCAATTGATCCAATTTCTCTTCATCCAGATAAGAAAATATAGATTGTTTTATCCAAGACAGATTTCACCACTAAAACCAGTGAGATTAGGAAATGATTAACTCTTTAAACATAGATAACTTAAAAAACCTTTACTATTATTTCTATGAATGCTTACTTTAAAACAATACATT
Source organism: Anolis sagrei (assembly GCF_037176765.1). Classification (NCBI taxonomy): domain Eukaryota; kingdom Metazoa; phylum Chordata; class Lepidosauria; order Squamata; family Anolidae; genus Anolis; species Anolis sagrei. Next base: position 248,335,723 of record NC_090022.1, on the reverse strand, counting down.
ACCAAATGCCAAAGGTAAAAGTTGAAAATTTGAGGCAATCTTAAATGTTATAAACAAATGAACACACACTTTAACTATACATTTCCCAGCTGCACTACTGTTATCATCCTTAAAATGTTATACTATTCTGCTTTTAAATAAATGAGTATGGAAATGTTCCTGTTTCAGTGTATAATAATTTATGGAAGTGCCAGCATACTGATCATAGTTATTACAGACCATATGTTCCTTCACTGCATTTTAACTCTTCCTCCAACTGCTTGCAATTAACACATATATGCCTATGACAAGCTCATATATCTGCACCTTGCTAGCTGGCATAGTTTAATTCTTATGGAGATGTGTTTTCTTTCAATAAATAAGAAGAAAGCAGGTTAAAAAGAAAAAGCAAAAATTGAGAGAAGTTGCTTCCTTAAATACAACTTGAACTAATATTCTAGGAAGTTGCCTTTATTAGTTAAGCATTCTTAAGTAGCATGGTTGATTGGTTGATCATGTTTTTAGCCTGTGATAGTTTTTATATCTTGTTAAATCTCAGGGCACTTCTAGAAAGGGTAAAATCCATGACAAAATGGGTTTTAAAACCCACTTCCACGTGGGTTTTTGTCCCCACAAGCTACCCAAAACCCAGGCTTTCCCAGGCAGGGTGGCTACATGCCACCCAGAAGCTCCTCAAAACAACCCTTAATTTAATTTTTTTTTAAAAAAACTTACTGGCTGCTATTAATCATCCTTCAGTCCTCTTGCCATAAAAAATGGAGGGGGCAGGGGCCAGGAAATGGTGGGGGAATAAAATCACTTTTGACCCCCTCCTCCCCATCTCCTGGCATGCCATTTCTTTATGCCTAGAGGACTCAAGAAGAACATTTATGGCAGCTGGGTAAGTTTTCTTTAATTTTAAGGGTTGTTTGGGGGGCTTGGGGGGAGCGGGTGGGTGCCATTCTGCACCTTTGGGTTCCAGAAGTCCAAAAGGTGCAAGATGGCTTGGGACCTCACCCCTGGGTAGTTTCAGTTGGTCCCTGGATGGGCCCCCAGTCCCACCGAATCTCTTATTGCAAGCCTGGTCAACATTTACTTGGGAGTAAGTTTTATTAAAATGAATTATCTTTACATCCAAGTAATGCCCTTGTATTATAGGATTGGTCGATTTTCTAATTTAGAATAATCCGAGTGCAAATAATTATTTACTTCATGTATGTACAGCTTGCTAAAAATTTTGCCGGGCCTGTGTATTATATGTTTTCATCGTTTATATGTAACGGTGAGGGAAGTGTATTACCCAGATTATTTCTTAATGGATTTTTCAAATATGTGGTCTTCACACTCTTCCTTTTGGAAACATGGGGAAGGAAGTTCTTCTAGAGAACTAAGACTTTTAAGACACATAATTTTGCTGTGTAGACTCACTTATGAAAAAGACAGGCCTATCTAAGAATACACTGCTTTAAGCTTAGACTAAAGGGCACCTTTACAGGCTTGTTGCCTGTAAAACCAAACTGCTGTTTTGCTTTGTGTGGCAGAGCACAGTTTGACCTAAACCCCACCTGATCAGCCCAGGGCTTCATCAGTATGCTCAGCTGCAAGTTCCTTGTCTCATGTGGCTTCGGTTTCTTCTTGCTCTGTCTGAGTCTGCTCTGTTCACCTCCACTAACCATTTGTAACCAACTGCAGTGCGTCTGCATAATGCATATGCATTTGTAATGAACTCCTGCTGCCAGAGCCACACCGTGACCTTCCAAATTTCATGTCGAGGCACCTTTAGAGCAGAATTTTGCAGCAGCTCCTTCTCATGTGTTTGTTCACTTGTGTGACTGTGGTCTTCTCTGAATAGGACTAAAGATAGCTTTTCAAATGGAAGAATACTGAAGACGCTTGGGCAATGTCAGCACAGTTTGTTATAGATGCTCCCTCGTCTTTGTACAAAGCTAATCAAGTTACGGAAATAATCTACAGCCAAAGTGTAGAGCAAGATTTTCATACGTCCTCCTCCTATCCAAGCACAAAGTCATTGAAAAAATAGTCATTATTCACAATATTCAATAGGTTTTCTTTAAAGGCTCAAAACAAGGCCTTAATGTGAAAAATCAAAATGCCACATTTTAAATCATATCCAGGATATGTTATCTGACTAGTTAGTTTGCTTGCATGTATTTTCCTTTATTTTGTCTTTTATTTCATTCACATTGAGAATTATGTGTAATTATTTCATTACACATTGAGAATTATTTCTCAATGTGTAATTCACCTATCTATTTCTGGATGTTAACCAACTGCATTAATATTTGTCTCATTTCTCTAAGATAGAAATTGTGTTTTATATACTTTATGCTTTCTCTTGGTCCAGCACTCCATTGCATCAATAAATAAAATGGCGTGTTCTCTTTAGCTAACACATTCTTTTCCTGAAGTATGGCAGAACTTTATGTTTGTTTGTTTTTTAAAAAATCAAATGTTTTGTAGCTCAATTCAAACATAAACAGTATTTTGGAAGAACTTCCTGATGATAAGAGCTGTTCAACAGTAAAATGTGCTGTTACACAGTATGATGGAATCTACTTTTTGGAGGTTTTTAAATGAATCTGGATTGCAATATGTTGTAAATGCTTTGACTGTGTGTCCTTGTATGACGGAGATTGAACCAGATGATCTTGGTGGTCTTTTCCAGTTCTATGATTCTAGAATAACTCTTTGAAAATAGCAAAGTTGTAAAACAATGAGTACAAAATTAGCGAGGAAGGGAATTTTTGAATAAAAAAATAAATGATTCTTCATTTTAAAATCCCCTTTTCTATACATACAAATAGCACAAATATTGTAAAATAAGTCAGTCCGGGAGTCTCCCAGTCAAGATTTTCTGACACTCATGAATTATGTTTTGGCAATCGTTTTTCAAATAGTTTCAAATATTTCTACCATGCTTACATTTTTGTTTGTGTAAATTCCCCAAATTTGTCTCATTAAATCAAGTAGTGTGAATTAGACTGGTGACTGGTGTTATATGTGAAGATATGACACCAATTCCCAGTGTCTCTTCCATATTCTCCATTTTGCCTGCTTCAAACATATCCTAGTATTTATGATCTAATCCAGAGGAAGAGCTATGGAGCTTTCCAGTCACTAGTGATATATACACATCACATCATGTCTCTTAAGTCAGTCTCCCAAAATGAGCTCCTCTTGGGGGAACCTCTATGCTTGCTTAGTGGGTTTTTTTATGGTACTGTTTGATATAACATCTTGTTATACTTCAATGTGACAATACAAGTGAAAAGTTTTCACAGGAAAAATCAGGTATCTTCTTAGATATGAAACTGCTTGGACCTGTGCCATTTGTTTCTTCTCCAAAGAGTGAACAAATAGAACAAAGAACATACTGGCAAGTCTTGAATTTACTGTGTCCTACAGAGTGCACACACATTCAAAGTAAGGAGTCAGAATAATTTGTAGAGAGGCTTTGTTAACCCCTCTTGCAAGTCAGAAGCAAAGGAAAGATGAATGTTAGCCATCCCTCAGGGTACCACAAGGAACCACCCCAGACTTCAAAGATTACTGAGAGTACTAACAAATTCAACAGATACTAGACATGCATCCATTGTCACAGGGAGACAATCAACAATAACACCGTTTCCTTGGTTAAACCAGCTTTAGAGACAAGCCCAAGCTGCAATGGAAAATTGTCTCTGACAATCTTCTAAAACCTCTGAAAAGAAATGACTGTAAGAAAATAAAATAAGACCATAGACCTTTCACTTCTATAATCATTAGTGTTGCCAGGTGTCCGTTATTGTAAAGGAAGTCCATTATTTGAGGTCTGGAAAGTTTGTCCCTTATTGGATTGGCAGGCTACCCTTATTATAGAGGACATCCTCAATTTGAGGGTTGCAAAGGTTTTCTTTTTATATAGGCTTAACAAAATGACAAAAAAAGACATTTTTTTTTCAGTGTAGCCCCTTCAAAAAAGCAGAAATGTGTGCATCATGTAATTTATGGAAGTGGACTGTATGATAACCGTATAGTATAGTAAATGACTATGCTAACTGAAATCAATACATATTACTTCTATTTGGTATTAGACAGACCATAAACTTGTTGATACCTTCTACCCAATTGTCAATCGTGCATTTTTATTCTCCTTTATTGCTAGTTTCAAAACCTGACAATGATTGTGCTTTGTGCAAAAATCAGAAAATAAGCATTGGAAATGATGCACAGAACTGGAAACTGAGGATTTCAATGTCACAAAAAAGGCGGATCCAAGGGTGAATGATGGCAATGTCCATTCTCGGTTCCTAGAATGGTTCCATTGGTGTTATTGTTAAGCTGATAATAATGAACATAGATGTCTGAGTTATGATCTGAACTGCATTCTTAACCAAATTCCAGCACGATGCATTCTCTCTTTTCCTCTAGCATCTGCCTTCTTTATGTGTTTTACCTTCTAAGGCAGGCATCCTCAAACTGCGGCCCTCCAGTTGTTTGGGCCTCCAACTCCCAGAATCCCTAATGAGCTTGTTCATTTGTCAGTAATTCTGGGTGTTGAAGGCCCAAACAGTTGAAGGGCCGCAGTTTGAGGATGCCTTTTTTAAGGCATAGTGGAGTCTTACCTGTATTGAGTCTTACCTGTATTTCAGTGTTGATGCCCTAAATATGATAGTATCTGTTCAGAGATATATGCTTGGCACTGAGAATTGTAACTTTGGGAAACTTACCTTATTATTTACTTAGCCCCTTTTGATCTTTGTCTGTTTCTATGATTAATTTTTGGTAATCTTTTCACTGAAATTGTATTTTATGATCTTGGCACCAATTGTGAATCGCCCCGAGTTACCAGTGGGCTGAGAGGGACGATATATAAATATAGTAAACAAGTAAATAAATAAATTCACTTGCTTTTCACCTATGCATCTAATTTGTTTTCTATTAAAACTGAACTGAATAGAGACTATCATAATTTGTGATTAATTAAAAGGGATTTCTGTATAATAACACTTTTAGATTTAAAATGGGATTTTGTTCAGAATTGTTCACAGCATTTTTTGTACATTGACTTAATGGCACCTGTCCTTGCTGGCTATATCAGAAAAAAAAAACATGACTTATTAGAAAAGATAATAATGTTTGGTAAGTTGGGAGGCAGTCAGAATAAAGATGGTGTCTTAAATCAAGGAATCTACACCTCTGAGTTTGCAAGACCAGATCTCATTCATAGGAACATAAATTGAAGCTGATTCAATAAAAATGAACAATAAAATCTGTATCACAGCTATGTTGGTCTGAACAAAAGAAACTTCATTACAAATTTCTATTTTTATAGAAATCAGTGGGTGTTCTTGGCCAAGTTACTAATTCTTATTGTAATCTATTTCACAAAGTCATCACCAGGGGAACAAAATTGGATAATCCAATACTTAACTGCCATGAGATCCTTGAGTTCGATGGAATTCAAATGTAATAAATAAAGCCAATTGAAATAGAGCTAAATACAGTTAAGGGTTTAGGTTCAATGAAGGCCCACAGTCAGTCCATAGTGAAAGTTCTTAATATTAAAATTGAATGGCTTATTGGCCTATGCATTTTGACTAACCCTGTATTACTCCATTTTGAATTTGGTGAGTCTCTGAGGGGAAGAGAGTTCCAGTTATCAAGACCAAATGGTGAATAGGTGAACTATTAAAACTGTGGTTCCTGGTGACTATAAAAATTGAAATGGTTCAGAATGGAGGAAGCCTCCTAAATTATCAACTGGCCATCTACTTTTATAGTAAAACTGTAGGTTCTATGTAGTAGAATCAATAGTAAAACTGTTAATAAAGTCAAACCTGGAACATTAAGTGTAAAGGGGAAAACTTTCAAACTTTCTGGAAACATGGGCTAATGTGTTTAATATTAAAAACTACATGAAAAAATTCAATGTGTTCCTTACTCTCAGAGCTGAATTTGAAAATGAAATTTGATTCTTTAGAAGATATGCAAATGGAAATGAAAAGGAGAGAAATGGTTCACTATGTCTTAAAAGTTATTCTTTGCTTCCTTTTAAATAAGCATAGATGGAATTGGCATTCTTATAATTCTTTTTCTCACACATACGTTGAACAGATTTGAGTCATAACAGTAACCATGAAATTCACTATCCTGCTGCAGAATGTGCAGCTTTGACTTAGGGCCCTTCCAGACAGGCCAAAATCCAGATATTTTGGAATTTTAAATCTCACTTCCTCTTGGACTTGAGGCCACACAGAAACCCCAGACCCCGGGATTTTGCAGGGGGGTGGCTAGATGCCCTCCTGGGTCGGCCAGGAAGAAAATCTAGCAAGCCTTCCATGATCTCAGGGGTTAAACCCCATTGTTATTCTGATTCTTTGGGCTCTAAGAGCCCAAAGGAGTAGGATGGCACCCCCCTCCTCTCCCAGCCCCCCGTTTCCCTTGTAAACTTATCAGAGGGATCTAGCTGCATCCTCAGGCTCCTCGGCTTGAGGATGCTTTCTCAGAGGGCCCTGAAGATGTAGACAGACCCCTCTGGTAAGATTACAGGGAAAACGGGGGGAGGGGGGCTGGGAGAGGAGGGGGTGCCATCTTGCTCCTTTGGGCTCTTAGAGCCCAAAGAATCAGAATTACAATAGGGATTAACACTTAGGTTAATGGAAGGCAGCCCCGAGAGTCAATCCCCACCAGCCCGACACCTGAAAAGATCCAGACCTTGTGGTAACGTCCAGATTTTTTCAGATTTTTTTTTATTCTGAGTAAATCCCAGTTTGAATACCTCAGGTTAATCCAAAACCCATCACAGGTTTTGAGCCTTTGTAGAAGGGCCCTTGTTTCCATTGTGTGGTAGGTGTGCTATGTGCTCATCATTTGATTTAATCAGTTTTGTTTTCACAGGGTTTAAACTGTTCTTTTAATGAACATTATGAACAAGCAGAAACCTCATATTTGAGTTTATCTTTGCAAAGGACTTCATTATAATGATTGCATTTATCTTGTTAAATAACAATTTTCATTCTGTTTCATCCCTAATGTTGCTTCATGGAATTCAGTAATATGGACCTGGAGTGGCTTTAGTATGAAGAATAGCATTGTTAAGTCTTGCCAAGAAAGCCCTGTTATAGGGTCACCTTAGCGATGCCATAGGACAGAAATGACTTGAAGGTACACATAACAATAACAAACATTATCAGTGGCTTCCATGCTCTGGATGCAAGTGAGGAACGACATAGAATAAAACAAGTAACATATTTTCACATTTCTCATCCCAGTTTCCCAATTTGACTAGATTTACAGAAATTTGTTTCAGAATGTAAGATATAAATGTCTTTTCTTCAATCTTAATTCCTACAAACCCAGTCAACAGAATATTGTGTGTGTGTATGCCTTCACCACTATATATATACCTTTGCTTTAATCTGGGAATATTCCAAAATCCTGTTTGAGATCTGGGTTTGTTAGTTTTTCATCAGTAAGCTTTTTAGTAGTTCCATCACCTTATCAGAACATGGAACAATTCATGTGATTGCTGTGTAGAAATTCTATTTTAGCATATGAGCACTCTGACCATTTCTTGACATTTCCCAAACCTGCATATACCTTAGGGCAATATGCAATCTAGGACATAAACTGAACTTTAGAATTTTCCCTAGTCAGTGCAAAAGAAAAATATTGCATTCAAGTCGAGGTACAAGTAAATCTCACAGAAGTCATTGTGACATTTCTTTGTTAGCCTATGTAAGTATGTAGTTGCATAAATATGCTTGGCACATGGATGTAAATAATTGTTTTATCCTTTCATGTATAAAAACACCCACACCAGAAAAAAATGGTTTTAAACAGTGTTCAAAAGTAGGGGGTGCTGGTGCTTCGTTTCTAAAGTTCTTTCTGAATTTTGGGGATAAAAGTTTTGGAAACTTACAAATCTTTATAAGTACTTCATTAATGGCAATCGAGATTGTGTAATACAAAAAACATCACTGGCATTGGGGAAATCTCAGGGGCTCCTCTTCCTCATTTTTGAGTTATCCTGATGAAACTTGCTACAGTGGTAGAACACATTTACCACTGTTAGCCCACCAAATTTCAGATCATTTTTGGTGAATGGTTTTTTAACAACATTTAAAAAAAACTATAAGAGCTATCACTTGAATTTTCTCTCCAATGATACAAGATAACAGGGGATCATTCCCCCCAACTTTCAGAAATACTAATACATCTACTGATTTAAGGGCATTTAAAAAAAATCAGAAAAACGAACTGTTTAGGCAGAGGGATAATTTTCTCTCTCCTCTCCGGATTGGCACATTCTCATTCTGAGGCATGTTGTGAAATGTATTTTAAGGCAGGGCCTTTTGCAATCTCTACCTTTGGGGCCCTGGCCTTCCTAAACTATTGTTAAGGTGGCTGTGATTAGCCATGCCCACAGTGCCTCCCTTATAGCAGCTCCTGTGTAGATGGGGCACAAAGGAATGAGATTTTAAAAGATTTAAAAACAGCTTTACCATAGTTGCTTAATGGTTATAGTGAAAATTAAATCGACCTTGGGAGACATCTCAATGTTACAGTACATTTACGAAAAAATGAGTAAATGATTCAAATTCTAAATTCCCCCTACCTTTCCTGCATGTCTTGGAACTCACCTTCATATGTCTAAATCTAACAAATAGATACGAGTTCTGATCTGATCTGAAATTATGCACCAGCCTACCACACATTCCTTGTATTAGTTTGTGTGAAAATTCATGTCTTTTCACAAAGGATAATTCCATGAATTTTACACTGAAAAATGTGTGATCTTAAGACACATTTATGTGTTCACATTTATGGGATAATTGTCTTTGTATAATAAGACATTTTTTAAATGAAAGGAAAGGAAAGGACTTTCACAGAGAAAACACATGCAAATTTGTAAATATCTGCAAAACTGTGGAGAATTTTAATCATATTGTTTCTTACCTAGTTTTCTAAGTGTTGAGTAACTCATTATTCCCCCTTTTCAGCTAATAGTTTTAATCTCTTGGGTATGGACACACAGCCCGATGAGACAAAAAAAGCTTAGTTTTTAAGATTTCTATGTTTCTAAGACCATTTTAAAGCACAAAAGAAAGAAAAGAACCTTTATGCATCTTATGTATTTCATAAGGCAAACAGGATGCTTGAAGTCAATTCCACAATGAAAAAAAATCCCAAATTGTTTTCATTCCTCTTCTTCAACTTCTGTTGATTCTTTTCTCATCGTTGTAATATTTTTCTTTTTACTTCACTGCCTTCCAAGAACATGACAATAATAAAAGGTGTGATTTTTTTGGCAAAGGATTGGTTAGTCAGAGATTTTGTCAAGGAGGCATAAAACTGTAGTCCAAATATTGTCAAGGGTCGGTTGGGTCAAGCAACCAGACAGAAAATATGTGTGGGAGAGAAAAGTGGCAATGACATCATTTTGAGGAAAAAAGATAAAGAGGAAAAGCTAAAATCACAAAAGAAAGAAAATCTGCTATTGTAGAAAGACTCTGGAAGGTGTTCCTGACCCCCAAGAAGCATTGAAGTGTTTGGAGGAAGCAAGTAAATTATTTCTTCTTTGCCTTGACTTTATTCTGGAGACCCTAATCGGAAGGAAGACTTTAAGCAAAACTAGAACAATCATGCCAGCTGAAGACTTCAATGTTTCTCGAGCCTCCAGCATGTTGCAAAGAATGGCCTTTGGACCTTCAAACCAAAGGTGGCAGCTCTGGCTGGTCTAACTGTGTGTGGTTTAAAATTGTTTAAAATTGTTTTAGTTGGCTTTTAGTAAATATTTTTATATGTTTATATAAACATATATAGGCTTGTTTGTATTCACTGTTTTAAATAATGTTTTAATCTTTCGTGTCTCACTTCAGGAAGTCTACCAAACTCAAAGACAATACATACATGCTTTAAATAAATAGATAAAATAATAAATAAGACTGTGCTAGGAAGCTGTGATCCTATCATGAGAGATATCAGAAAAACATTTCCTTCCTAAGAATTTCTGACCTTAGGGGAAAATTCAAGTCAAGATATCTGAAATTCTCTCAGAGAAATAACTGGAGAAGAAATAACTGGAATAGTGTAATTGTCAACTGGGTTTTACTGGAGACCTGAAGTGAAGAGGAAATTGTTACCTGGCAATACCTGCCTTCCTAAATACTAACTACACTGTTATAAAATCTACACTGTTATAAAATCCAGATAATCAAAGCAGATAATTCAGATTATCAAATCCACATTATCTGCTTTGATCTGGATTATATGAATCTATACTGCTATATAATCAACTTCAAAGCAGATAATCTGGATCTTATATGGCAGAGTAGAAGGGGTCTGAGAAATTGAATTTGATACCACAAGCTTTGCATAGTGATATTTATTTCCATATTGATATTCAGACTAACAAAGCCATGACTTTGAATTCTCTCTTTAAATAAATAGTTTTTTTTACAAAGCAATATGTTTTTATTTATTTTGTGGCATAAATAAGTATAAAACTTATAAAAATAGAAGGAGCACAAGTGGCTGAATAACAGTGACTGCTTTTTCCGTACATAAAGCAGGCCATTGTGGACAAGCAAACAGCTGCAGAGGCATGAGGTTGCTCCCTTGAAGCCCTAAAGCCCTGTACTTTGGTGCTAGCGTACCCACTGGTTCTAGCTCTTAACTCAAAGGGATGCTTTTATGTCAAAGCAGAACATGGGCTGAGTGGTGGCTCTTAACTCAAAACACTCTTAAGTTGGGATGCTGTTAAGTCAAGGTTCTACTGTATTTGGGAATCTGGATTAGCAGTGCTCTCTAAACAGGCTATTAATTTATCTATTTTTTTGTTATTTAAGTGAATTAGAATTTGGTCTAGCAACTGGTAAAATTTGCTGATTTTCAAAATCTAGAAAAGGTGGGGAGAAGGGTTGTCCCTCTAGCTATGTGGACGAAAACTACATTTAAACTTGTATCTTTTGTTCTTCATTAACAATGCTTAAAAACCATTCACAGATCATTTTTCCTGGGTCTTCTGGGACCATTGTTTTGTCCCAGACAAAACATACCTGTCCAAATGCATCTCCCTCTACGTCCCACCTCAGAGTTTGAGGTCTTTGTTTTGTCCCAGACTGTTGATATGAGAGTACAGCAGCCACAAAATGGGATCTTGGGTGTCACATGTCAGCCTCAATCTATCACTATGTTGGAACATCTGTTAAAATGTGCTTAAGATAATGATGAAATACAATTAATTTTTGCTTATTTGCAAACAAGGCACTTTTACTTTCTTTTGTTCCTGTCTGATTGATGAGAGTGACACAGCATAAAAAAGTAAAGGAATATTAAGAAAATGATGTATGATAAATTCCCGTAACTCCAGACTTGAAATCCATGGTTTAAATTATCCAAGTGTCAAAAAGTATTCCCACCAGAAGTATGTGTGAGACTTGCTAGGTTCTCCAGGATGATTCCATGCCATTTTTTCAGTTTAAACATACCACAGTATAGCACTGGAGGATTCAAAGAGGGCCCTAAATTGATGTATTTACTGACTCTTTTGGTTGCATTCTATGATATGCAACCAAACCAAAGTATAGTAAAAATATAGTTTTGCTACTCTCCATGGTTTCAGGTGTCTACAGAGGGTCTTAGAATGTATTCCTAGCTGTACTAATGAAAGTTCACTAACAAAAATCCTTAGTTCCACAAGACATATGGTGCTTCTCCCTTTCTTGGTTCCAGGGTTTTTTGATCTTTGATCAAATTTGATCTTTCCCAAAACTTCTGACTTGTTGCTGCCAGTAGACTGTGTCCTCTGCCCTCTGCCCAAAGGTTACTTGGAGCCTTCTATCTCTATTCTTAGCAAGAATGTTATGGTACTTTTGTAGCACTATATTGTTGCTAATAGTTCCCCGGCAATTTATCCTTGTATTTTGCTGGCTGCAGTGAAGACAGCTAGCAATACTGGCACGTTATGCCACCTCAGAATCATTCTTTAGTGACTCAAACTGCCTGCATGCCACCTAACAAAAGCAACTAGAGACAAGGCTCTAGTTTAGTAACACGTTACACGTTTAGTAAATAAAGAAATAAATAAAATGAAAGGAAAGAGGTAGAAGAATATTTTACTTCTTAAATACACACAGAATCATGCAAATTTATCAAATAAACAAGATGTTGGAGGACCTATAACTATATCTTTAAAACAAAATCCTTCCCCACAAGCATTGTGACTCAGGAAGAATGATAAAATATGGAGTTGTCCACAAGCAAATTCCAGCTTACCTCCTTCCCCCTCTGCATCATGCCATCTTGGCATTTTTGTTATATGGTCATGTTGGAGACATACTTTCTGTGACTCCCCCCATTGTTAACATTCAAATATCTGAGTTGATCTGAAGTACTTCAGACTGTGCTACTCCAGAAATTTGACATTGCCCATAGTTGGAACAAATCCATCTGAAATAGCCCAATTTGCTTTGCTCTTAAAGATCCAATCGTACCCATTTGCAGATCCTTAATATAAACTGAACATCACTGTACATCAATACATTTTAATCAGTGGGTACTTATTCCTTTTAATTTTAAAATAAATCATCTTATATAAACTAAGACATGTTGAGATTATCTGTTGGATCATAAGGATTCTGAGTCATACATATTTCAGGCTTCCAGTGGTGGGATTCTGTAAAGCAATTAATGCTTCATGGCATTTTTGCATTAAGGTGAACTTGGTAGACATAATCTGCAGAAGAGTGATAATGCATGGTTTGAGGACCCGAGGGAGATCCAAAGACTTTTGACAGTTAATCAAGAAAGTGTTGGTATCCTTCAGGCTAGAAACAGAACTTCCCAAAATTATCAAATAAGTTTTAAATGTCTCTTTTAGCTATGAGCTTACTATGTATAAAATTTGTGTGTGGTTGGTGTAAGCTTGTAGGTGCCTGCACATTTATACTAACAGCAAACTCACAGGTCTTTTAGCAATCCTGGTTGGGCAATTTTTTAAAAAAAAATCCCCATGATAAAGGGGTCAAATGTTCTTGTCACTCAGGAAGTAGAGGGCTACTAATTCATTCCCCTCTCATGAATGATACCCAGCACAATAGGCCCTAACAAGAGCCCTCACAATTCTCCCTTACAGCAGAGAATCCTCACATGTAGGATGTTGGGATGGGGGTGGATGGGAACTGCAGCAGATTGCTTCCTGAGCAACAAGGAAACACATCCTCATCTATCACAGCAATTGCTTCCAAATAAGTGTTGATTTGGAGACTTTCAGAGTCTCTACATATCCCCTAAATAACAGATGACATAGAGATTGTGAATATGTAACAGTTATGAGTACATTAGTCCAGGTAATGTATTTGTAACTGTGATACAGCCTTCTGTGCATTGCTGTTGAAATTTCTCATAACTTTTCTTACTGTCAATTATGTGATATCTTTCATTGGCTAGATCCCTGTATTGCAATTCATGATGTATAACTCCAGTTTCTAAACTTCTCCATACCCAGTCATATTTGATGTGCCCTTTTCTGAAATAGCCAGCTTGTGGGGTGCAGTATGATGATGTTTCCAGCTCCCTACCATCTGCAAGCAAAGCTGTGATGAGAAATTGTGATTGTCATAAATCACTGGTGAGGCTACATTTGCTAAGATAACATATTTCTATCATTTTCTGTGGCTGTGCCTAAGAAGGTAAATGGGGGTGGGGGAGTCAGACCAGGATACATTACTTTAGTTATGCATTCATAACTAAGAAGGTTATGTAGGTGTTTTAGGATATTGGAGGTTATGTTTCAATGTCTCCATTGATCCGGCAGTCAGAAGTACTGTATATTAGGCCTGGGTAACAACGGAAAAATTTGTTTCTAAAATCGATTTGTATTTGGGGTTTTTTTTTGTTTCGATATTTAAAATAATTACAAAATTTTCCTTTTAAAAAGTTCGATATTTACGAAATTTCATAAATGGTAAAAAATTAACGAATCGATTTCCGAAACAATAACGAATCGATTCGTTAATGGCGGACGCGACTGCGAAATATGCTAAAAAACCTCCAAAAACTTCTGAAGCTTCCCCCTCCCTCTGTTCTTGACTGTTGGTGTGATATTATAATTTTTTTTCACTAATTAAACCATAAAACTGGCCCAGACATGCGGAAATAATAACGAAACGACCTCAGAACAATAACGAAACGAATACAATAACGAAATACGAAGCATTTACAAAACGTGTTTAAAAATTCATTTTTTTTAATGATTGCTCCAGAATGGTTCGTTATCGTTTTGTAATTGGAAAAATTAACGAATTTTTAACGAATTACGAATTAACGAAACGAAACCGCCCAGGCCTACTGTATATGTTCCAGAAAGATCCTGCTTACTGACAACAATGGGGCAACTTGCAAGGCTCCTCTTTCTGTCATTTTAATGGATATTGAAATGAAAATGACCACAGTTGGAGCAGAAATTTATGACTGCAAGCCCCCACCCCGCCAAATATCGGAACATTTGGGTTATCCACTGATTTTAAGGAATTTTTTAAAGTTTCTGCAAATACAATGTCTTTTAAAAAATCCCAAGAGAGATATCCCCTGCAATTTCACCACAGTGATAAAACAAGAATAGGGCAGCATTCCTGCCAACTTTCTGAAAGATCCACTCATACACCAATTTCTATGAAATTTTAAACATTTTACAAATAAAAATAATAATTATGATAAAACTGTTGCTATAGCTTTTGCATTTATTATTTCTTTCTATACATTTGTAAACAATACATAATGATGATGCCCAAGCAACATGTCCCGTAGAAGAAAAATACTATAGTAGAAATAACAGAAAAGCAATTTAAAACTCGCAGTCCCCCTCTCAAACGTGTACCCACCCACACCTCCCTAGCAAAATTAGGAAAATAAAATAAGGACTATAAGTAAGATATTAACGAGAAAAATTAATGATATAATACAGAAGAAAAAGATTGGAATTCTCAAAAAAAATTACTCTAAGCAGCAATGGCACTGAGTGTCAGAAACTGGAAGAGATTTTTTTTCTCTTTCTTTACTCTTTCTTTTTTCATTTTATTCAAGGATGAAGAATTTGTGTTTTTTTACCACTTTCAAATATAGAATACTTTAATATTGCTAAAGATAAAACTGCAAAGAACTAGATGGAAGTTAACAAGACCCCTTTTTGTTGTTTCTTTGTTTTGTTTTTTGTTTTGTTTTTGTTTCTGTTTTTGGTATTTTTGTGTGTTTTTATTATCTATTTTATTGTTCTTTTTTGTTTACCCATGTCTCACTATCCATTTCCTACTATCTTATCCTATTAATCCCCCTCGATGGACTGTCACCTTGTCATGGTGAGGGGGCTTGCGTGTTCCCATGAAACTGCAGGCACAACAACTGGAGTCGTGCACTCCCAGGAGTGGCCGCGGGGGAGGTTCCACACCAAGCACAGTCAGAAGCCCAAAGACCTCAATGGCAGAGCAGGTGGAGGATAACATGGTACATGTTACAATGGCTGTGAAGGCGGAAGAAGGCTGCAACAGATTGAGAAGCCATGGTCATTGTGTTAAACTACACCACCAGTGGAACCTCACTCTGTGAAGACTGTGTGTTGATCAGTAGTGCACTGACCTCCACACATTAAAAAAACTCATGCACAGGTGTCTTCCGAAGAAAATAAAAACAAACTAACAAAAGTCCCATGGCGATCAGTGAGTGGCAACAAAGGCAGGAAGCCCCTAGTCACAGACTGGCACATGGGTGGTGGAGACCAACTCAGTCGTTCTACCTTAAGGTTCCAGGCAGTTGAGTAGTTCAGCAGCTGTATCCATGACTGAGCAGCCCTTTTTAGGATCCACTCTGTTCACCCCACATGGGGAAGGGACTAGAAAAGGTGCCCTACACATAGTCTGCCTATCTTATCCCTGACTGGACTGCGGCATCCAATGGGGTCACCACCCTGCGGCCAAAAAAGAAAAATGAACTTTTGTACATGGAACGTACGGACACTGATGGACAACACTGACAGTGAACACCCCGAACGCAGAACTGCTATCATTGCAAGAGAGCTGGGACACTTTAACATCGACATAGCAGCTCTTCAGGAGACCTGAAGAGCAGGAGAGGGACAGCTGAAGGAAGAAAAAGGAGGCTATACCTTCTTCTGGAAGGGACTGCCTGAAGAAGATCAAAGAATGCACGGAGTTGGCTTTGCTATCAGAAATGATCTGGTGAAACATCTGACCAAAGCACCCACTGACATCAACGAACAACTCTCAACCCTACGAATTGAATTTGCCAAAAACCAACAGGCAACCATCATAAGTGTCTATGCACCAACACTAGATGCTGATGAAGACATCAAGTAAAAATTTTACTGTCAGCTGGATACCGTCCCATCGGAGATTCCTAAGGAGGACAAAATCATCCTCCTGGGGGACTTTAATGCAAGAGTCGGGCGAGACTCTTGCCTATGGTCCCTGACCTGTGGCCAGGGGCCATAGGAAAAGACGGGGTTGGAAACAGCAACTCAAATGGCATCCTGCTTCTCACCAAATGCGCAGAACCCAACCTTGTCATCACCAACACGCTCTTCCGCCAGAAAAACAAGTTCAAAACATCATGGAAGCACCCCCGGTCAAAGCATTGGCACGTCTTAGACTATGTAATCACACGTGCCAGAGACCGCTGTGACATGCTCCTCACAAGAGCCATGACAGGTGCTGACAATTGCTGGACAGACCACAGGCTATCAAGATCACCCCCAAGCGCAGACTCCAAGGAAGAAAGACAAAGCGCCCAAGCCCTTCAGGAGCCCTCCAGACGAGCCCTTCTCCAAACAGCACTCAAGAACCATCTACCCACAGAACACCCTGAAAATGTTGAGGAACATTTGAACAAACCTAAGACCTCCATCATCACTGCCTGCGAAGAAACTATTGGATATCATACCAAGAAACATAAGATTGGTTTGACGAAAATGACAACAAGATCCAACAGCTAATTGTCAAGAAAAGGAAAGCCTTCCAAACATGGCAGAGAGACATCAACAGTGTTGCTAAGAAAAAGATCTACGCCAGTGCAAAAGCTGAGGTCCAAAGAAGGACAAGAGAATTCAAGAACAACTGGTGGACAAAGAAGGCTGAAGAAATCCAACACCTGGCAGATACCCATAATGCTCAGGGATTTTTCAAAGCCACAAAGGTCATCTATGGACCAAGAAACCATGGCATACAGTCTCTACGCTCATCAGATGGAACCAAACTCCTGAAGGACCAAAACTCAATTGCACTACATTGGAAAGAACACTACCAAAGCCTCCTGAATCGCAGCTCCAACGTAGCCGAAGAGGTTCTCTCACAAATCCCACAACAAGAAACCACGGATGAGCTTGCAGCACTGCCTACTTTGGAAGAAATCAGCAATGCCATCAGCCAACAATAAAATAACAAAGCCAGCGGACCTGATGGGATCCCTGCTGAAATCTTGAAAGAGGGAGGACCTGAGCTGACACAACAACTCCACCAGCTCATAGAAAAAGTGTGGGTGACCGAGAAAATCCCAGCAGATTTCAAGGATGCCACCATCATCGCCCTCTTCAAAAAAGGGGAAAGAACAGACTGCGGAAACTATCGAGGTATCTCCCTTCTAACCTCAGCTGAGAAAATCCTCGCAAGAACCCTTGCAAACTGTCTTCTCCCCTTCTAAGAAGACAGAGGAACAGTGGACATGATCTTCAATGCACGACAGCTCCAAGAAAAATGCAGAGAACAAAATCAACATTTGTACATTGCATTCATTGACCTTGCAAAGGCATTCGGCCCAGTGAATCGCAGTGCTCTCTGGACCATCCTCCAAAAAATTGGTGCCCAAACAAATTTGTGAACATCATGCGGCTCCTCCATGATGACATGATGGCAACAGTCTTGGACAGCAGTGGCTCCCAAAGTATCCCATTTAAGGTGGAACCAGGTGTCAAACAGGGATGTGTTATTGCCCCAACTTTATTCTCCATCTTCATTGCTATGATACATCACCTTGTTGATAGGAAGTTTCCCACCAGAGTGGAAATCATCTATCGGACAGATGTCAAGCTGTTTAACCACAACAGACTGAAAGCCAAAACCAAGGTTACAACAACATCTGTTATAGAACTCCAGTATGCTGATGACAATGTCGTCTGTGCGCATTCAGAAGAAGATCTACAAGCCACTCTAAACACCTTCACAGAAGCATACAAGAAGCTCGGCCTGTCATTGAACATCAAGAAAACCAAAGTGCGGTTCCAGCAGTCACCAGCCTACCCTCTCCAATGCCAGAGATACAGCTTAATGGTGTAACAGAAGAAAATGTTGACCATTTCCGCTACCTTGGCAGCCACCTCTCCACCAAAGTCAACATCGACACTGAAATACAACACCGCCTGAGCTCTGTGAGTGCAGCATTTTTCCAAATGTAGCAGAGAGTGTTTGAGGACCAGGACATCCATAGGGATACCAAGGTGCTTGCTTAAAAAACTATTGTCCTCCCAACCCTGCCATACGCCTGCGAGACGTGGACTGTCTTCAGACATCACATGAAACTCCTGGAACGATTCCATCAGCGCTGCCTCTGGAAAATCCTGCAAATCTCTTGGGAAGACAAGTGGACAAACGTCAGCATGCTGGAAGAAGCAAAGACCACCAGCATTGAAGCGATGGTCCTCCTCCATCAGCTCCTCTGGACCGGCCACGTTGTCCGGATGCCCGACCACCGTCTCCCAAAGCAGTTGCTTTACTCCGAACTCAAGAACGGAAAACGGAATGTTGGTGGACAAGAAAAGAGATTTAAAGATGGGCTCAAAGCCACCCTTAAAAACTCTGTGTGAAGAGGCCACCAATTTGTAATGAGGGGCCACCAACTTGTAAAGATGGCACCCATTTGTAACGGTCTGAAAAGAAGCCACCACTTTGTAAGAACTTAGTAAATTGATAATACAACTAATAGCTTGTGATATTGATTTGTGCTTTCTTCAATGTGTAGCATGGCTTATCTTTAAAGTATTTGTAACAGAGACTTGGCTTTGGAAGAAACTGTAACAAGTTCAACAAAGTATAGAAGAATCTTGATGGTTTCAATGTATCTTAACTCTTAGAGGCACATATCTTCAAAGCTTACATTTTTAACATTTCATAAACCAACTCTTAAGTGGTCTATTCTTTCCACTAAACAGGTTTCAAACTTATTTTCTTTCAAAATGTGTTTCTTTCTTTAACAGATTACTTCACGTACAAGCTTATCTTTTCCTTATGTTATTTCTGTTGTAATAAAGATTCTCATTAGGGTTCTCTCCCCCTTTTACCCATATACTGACTAATAATATAAATAAGTCAACTCGACCTATCCAAGCCACACAGGCTAAAAGCCAAAACCTTCCTGATTCTCAACACAGTAGAATCAGCTTTTCACTGTAGTTCTTAGACTACATACTACCTTACTGGTTCTAAACACACAACAGAAACAGCCTTCCATGTAGGTCGCTGACTACAGACTAACTGTTTTAAAATGGCTGCCCTGCCCCTTTTTCCATGGCAACTCAGCTCAGAGTGAGCTAAGCTGGCTACCATCCCCCAGTTATGCTAGTTTAAATACTTACCCTTTTAAACACCTATTATTATACATAACTGTAGATTAAAACTCACACTTCACCACACTGTGGCATAGACACTAAGAACTGGGAATCCCTGACCCTTGAGCACTCCAGCTGGAGGTCAGCTGTGACCAGCAGTGCTGTAGAATTTGAAGAGGCATGAATGGAGGGTGAAGGAGAGAAATGTGCCAAGAGGAAGGTGCGTCAAGTCAACCCCGACCAAGACCGCCTTCCACCTGGAAACCAATGTCCATACTGCGGGAGACAATGCAGGTCAAGAATAGGGCTCCACAGTCACCTATGGATCCACAAGAATACTGATCCCACTTTACAGGTACAAGAAAAATATTCTTCCCTGACCTCTTCCCTATTTTTCTTTATTATCTTTAATAAAACATTTAATAATAATAAAAGAACTTGGAAGCATGCTCACAAAGTCAGATCCTTGGATACAGCTTTATTTCCATCTTACCATAGGCAATAGAAAGACAGTTCTGAAAGTTTTCCACCAACCTCTGTGTATATCATTCAACTATCCCATCCCCCCTACTTGCTACATTCCATTCGCACAATTGCTATCCTACAGTTTCATTTACTCCCCAGTCCAGATGGCCTTATCTAAGATATGTTCTCATCCATTCTCCCATCCTCCCCCACTAAATATCCATGTCACAGGGTGGACAGAGCAGATAGTTTCAAGCTGGTACTGACATTCTGATACTGAGATAGAACACAGAGCTAGTAGCTAGCACATGATTTCTCTCTCTCAAATGCCAGGGCGCCACAGAAAAATGGAGGACCTTGCCCTGGTATATATAGACTACCTTTGCAAAAAAGATACTTGATCCACTTTCTTCTTCTGATTGGTTTTGGCAAGGCTATTGGGGGGGAACCCCATGCATTGCTGATTTTGTCAATCGGGGAGCAGCCAAATGTAGCCAAAAGATCTGGTGCCACATGGTCCATTCTGGCTGAGCCTTCAAATCTCAAATTGCGAAATGGAATTGTGCACACCCCTATTGAATAATAAGCTAAATATGTTTCTGAATCTTGGTCACTGATTTTAATAAAACCTGAGTGATTGAGGAAACTTTGGCTGAGTTACAATGGCAATGTAGACAGAACAATGCTTCCAAATTAATTAGAAGGTGATATTATTGAGGCATGAAGAGTAAGAACTTTAAATGGGAATGCATGCTGCAAAAAGGAAAAGAAAAAAAGAAAAACTTGAAAAGAAATAAGCCACCTGCAAATAGACCAATGAAGGCTAAACACTCACAGTGGTCACAGCATCACTGACTTCATGTTGTGTCATGTCTGCAACTGTGTATGTATATGAAAAATTGAATGGGTGGCAGATATAGAACATAACAGAGTATCCCAAAAGAACACTGGTTGGAACAATGAATAGAAGCACCTCATGCTGCAGCTTTTTCTTTCTTGCCTATAATTGCTATTTCTCATTTTTGTTATCTTAAGCAACAATCACTACTTTTATCTTTAAAATATTAGAAAGTTTGCATTAAGATATTCATATGAAACTGTTTTTATTTTGTTTGCTATAAATTTTGGCACATGTTGGCTGATTCTTCTCAAGACATACAGTTAATTACTTGTCTCAAAGCATTTGTTGAATAAAGTCATTTATATTTAATATTCAGGAGCCAAGCTCCCTCCCCAAAAGAGAGCTATATTTAACAGATGATGTTTAGACTATGGTGTTTAGAAAACTATCCTAGTAGATAGGAGACAATTCACCTAAAACAAAACTAAACATGAGTGAAAAATGCATTGTAGAAATGAAATCTTCATCTGTTCGTAGACAATTATCCCCCAAATGGAGATAATTTGCTTGATGTATTATTTAGCAGCACAAACTGTTTGCTTTGGTGTGGTACTTGCATTTTATTTTATTTTATTCCACAACAAAAAAAGATGCAAAGGAAGACCTTATAGCCCTGGCAGATAGGCAAGTCCCACTGCTGCCATAACAAAGTTTTCAGAGTGAACTGTGCAGTAACAGGATTACAGTTAGTAAAAGTTTAATTGGAACTGGCAGTTTCAGCTGGGTAAAATCCAATAAGCACTATTTTGTAAAATATTCCTCCATTTGTGCAGATTGTTGCATAGCAACGATGCATGGTAGATTGTGTCCCCATATCTTAATTGGTAGAGTGTTCGAAAGGATAGCTTGTTTACATGTAACAAAATTAAAACTGAGGTTTGTCCACATAAACTGTAATTCTTGGGCATGGCTTTAGTAACTCTCATGAAAAGCTGCTTCACTTTAGACCTGAAGATGTTCTAAGCAGTAAGGTATTGGAGAATGTGGTAGCCTCCCAACTCCAAGGATTTCTGGATTATATGTATTATCTAGCTCAATTTCAATCTGGTTTCAGGCCTGGGTATGGAACAGGAACAGCTTTGGTCACCTTGGTGGATGAGCTACGCAGAGAGCTAGACAATGTGAGTGTGTCCTTGGTGGTTTCCCTGGATCTCTCAGTGACTTTTAATACCATTGACCATTGTATCATCCTGGGTTGTCTCACAGGGATGGGGTTGAGAGGCACTGTTTTACATTGGCTCCGGTCCTTTCTGGAGGGCCATACCCAGAAGGTAGAGCTGGGGGCCTCCTGTTCGAACTCCTGGCCATTGCCCCGTGAGGTTCCTCAGGGTTCCATTTTGTCTCACATGCTGTTTAACATATATATGAAACTGCTAGAATAGGTCATCCAGACTTTTGGAGCACAATTCCACCTATATGCAGATGACACCCAAGTCTACTACTCCTTTCCATCTAAAACCAAGGAAGCTGTCCTGATCCTAAACCCGTGTCTGTCACCAGCAATTGACTGAATGAAGGCAAACAAATTGAAACTTCATCCAGACAAGACAGAGGTGCTCCTGGTCAGTTGGAAGGTGGATCAGGGAATAGTGACCTGACCTGTGCTGGATGGAGTCGAACTGCCCCTGAAGACACAGGTTCACAGTTTAGAGACCCTCCTGGACTCCGCACTGAATCTGGAGGCCTAGGTGTCTGAGGTAGCCAGGAGAGTCCTTGCACAATTAAAACTTGTGTGCCAGCTGCATCTGTTCCTTGAGAAGCCAGATCTGATCACAGTGGCACATGCCTTAGTTACGTCCTGTCTGGATTACTATAACATCCTTTATGTGGAGCTGCCTCTGAAGAGTGGGTCAAAGAGTTGCAGCCAGGTTGCTAACTGGGTTTAGCTACAGGAAGCAGACAACCCCTCTATTGCAGCAGCACCACTGGCTGCCAGTCTATTTCCAAGCACCATTCAAAGTGCTGGCTACGACCTTTAAAACCCTAGATGGTACAGGTATAGGCTATTTGGCTGACTGCATCTCCTTGTATGAATCTGTCTGAGCCCTGAGAACTTCAGGAGCGGGGCTTCTCTCAGTCCCATCTCCACCTCGAGCTCTGTTGGTGGGAACAAGAGGACAGGCTTTCTCCATTGCTGCCCTGTGACTCTAGAACTCCCTGCCCAGGAAAACCAGAATGGCCCCCTCCCTGGTGTCCCTCCAGCAGCAGGCTGAAACCTTTTTATTCAGACAAGCTTTTAAAGTTGAAGGTGTTTAAGATCTAGTCAGAGAGTGCTGTGGTTTTATATTCTTTTATGGTTTTAACCTGAATTGTTTTAATATTAATTATGTTTAATATTGTTTTAATATCTGAATATTTGTATATTTTAAGTTGTATTGTAATTCTTTTTTAATTGTGAACCGTTTTGAGTCTGTGCATGGAAAGAAAAAGCAGGATATAAATAAATATACTACTACTACTACTACTACTAATAATAATAATAATATGGAATTAACTCCTCTTTTAATTTCTTTCTCAAGAGAAAGAATGAGTAATTTTAGCACAGGGATTTTTTTTTCCACAGAAAATAAAGTTTTCATGGACAGAAAAAAAGCATTTTCTGCACAAAAATTATAGAAGAAAACTATTTTCTGTTTCACATCCCTATATTATGGACAAAAGGGGGCAAATAACGTGCAGAATAAGTCATTGTGTTTAACGGTTCTTGCTAATCTATGTTTCATGGTTCCTTGATTCATTAAAATCAACCATAGGAACATTGGCATTACACACAGAAAATTAAGGCAACAAAAGATAGTATTAAAACAAAAAATGATGAATAACATTAAAAATAATCTCAAATGAGAAGGATGAACCTGATGTGTTGTTTTCAGTTTGTTAATGTTCAGCTCTGTTATTGTCAGCAACATGAATTATTTAAAAAAATACTTTTGCACTTAGATTATTATTTACTACTTGTCGCACAATTCAGAAACAATCTAAACTGTTTCATTTATGTTGCCTTTTTATATTATCATATTATAAACAAGTCATTACAGGCACATATTCCGACTGATGCATCCTGGACTTGCCAACAGTGCATGACATTCTAGCCTGACAACACTTCCCTGTTAAAAAGACCTTTCAGTGGACGTATTAAACTTATCCTGGAAAATAGCCCTTTTCATTATGAGATTTAGTGTTCAATTCCTCTAAAACATTTAGAGGCTATTATCATTTCCAATTAACATGTGTCATGCTTTCTTGATTCTTTCCTTCCTTGGCAATACTTTTCCAAATGAAAGTACAGAAAGATGGGGGAACATGGATTTGGTCCTAAATCTTTGAACTATGTGATACTCATTATAGTTTTTAAAAAGATCAAAACATCCTATAAAATAATAGAACAAATGAGGCAAAATGGGCCTGCAGAGAAAATGAAGTGTTTACCCCACCCAAAAAGCAAACATAAAAAACCCAACACCTTGACTGCATGAATAAAATTTGACCAACTTTAGCCTTTATCTCTATCAGCAGCTCCACAAGGATGGGCAAAATGTTCACTGCCAATTATCATTGTGAGTCCCCAAAGACTACTTAATTCATTTTTTTCCAGTCATGTAAATCTTATTTGTCCAGACATCTATAACCAAACAGAGGTCCTTTACAACAATTTGCATTTCATCCTATCATATACATGTGAAGTGGGAAACGGTTTTGTGACAATAAAATTTTATTACGCAGCCTCAGTGTAAATTATAGCTAATACAAGGGGGGAAATCTCAGTTCACTAGATTGTGTTTGATAAAGATGGATGAGCAATATATTAAGATAATGGATCTGTGATGTGGTTAACGCTGTTTATTTAACATGTTGTCCATTATTCCTAAACTTGGCGAATGATTTTTGTTTTGTTTGGTAGGAAAGAAAGTGGAATAGAGAGTTGACAGTTATTGATTTGGCAGCAAGACAATTTAACTAGTTTTAACATAGATGAGCATCAAAATCCAATTAAACTTGACTTCCTAGATGAACTGTGTGCCTGTGACAAAAAGGAGAGTGAAAAAGCCAAACATCTGAACTGACCATGTTTATGTAGCAAATAATTCAGAGCTCATTTGTTGTTTACATTGGAGCTGAGATAAAAATTGCAACTTACTGAGTCAATACAAGCCAATTTGTGAGCCATGCACAAATGTTTAAGAGTCTGGGATTTCTTTTCTTTCAAGAAACATGGAAACAGGGATCTAATCCTTTCCTGGTCACATTACTCATAATAGGAGCCCCTGGTGGTGCAATGGGTTAAATCCTTGTGCCTGCAGGAGTAAAGACAGGTCAGAGGTTCGAATCCAGGGACAGCACAGATGGGCTCCCTCTGTCAGCTCCAGCTCCCCATGCAGGGACATGAGAGAACCCTCCCACAAACATAATAAAACATCAAAACATATTATTATTATTATTATTATTATTATTATTATTATTATTATTTAAACTTATATGCCGCCACTCCCCTGGGGCTCGGAGCAGCTTACAAGAATAGCTAAAATCTAACAAAATTTACAAGCAATATAAAACAATTTAAAAACAACACTATCAAACATTAAAAGCCTGTCGAAACAGGTATGTCTTACATGCCCTGCGGAAAGCTGGTAAGTCCCGCAAGGTACGGACTTCAGGTGCAGAGTATTCCAGAGTGATGGTGCCACTGCTGTGAAGGCTCTGCGTCTGGTTGCTGTTAGACGCAAGGTCTTGACACTGGGGACTTCCAATAGATCTTGGTCTTCAGAACGGAGGGATCTCTGGGGTTGGTAGGGGGTGAGGCGGTCCCTCAGATACA
The DNA here is from genome assembly GCF_037176765.1 of Anolis sagrei. Lineage (NCBI taxonomy): Eukaryota > Metazoa > Chordata > Lepidosauria > Squamata > Anolidae > Anolis > Anolis sagrei. The sequence continues at coordinate 248,309,947 of NC_090022.1, read as the reverse complement.
TCGGCCCCAGACCATGCAAGGTCTTAAAGGTGAGTACCATCACTTTGAAAGTGATCCGGTGCTCAATTGGAAACCAATGCAGCTGTAGTAAGATTGGGGTTATGTGGCATCTCATCAGAGTTCCCGCAAGAAGCCGAGCAGCTGCATTTTGTACCAACTTGAGCTTCCGGATCACCGACAGAGGAAGGCCAATGTAGAGGGCGTTACAGTAGTCCAGTCTTGAGATGACCGTGGCCTGGATCATCGTAGCTAGGTCGTCCCTGGACAGGTAGGGGGCCAGCCGTCTAGCCTGCCACAGATAAAAGAAGGCGGTTCTGCTAATGGCGGAGACCTGGGCCTCCATTGTCAGCAGAGGGTCCAAAAGGACTCCCAGACTCTTTACCAATGATGACGGGCGTAGTGCCTCACCATCCAGGGAAGGCAGCTGGATGTCCCCACTGCCCGGTCGATCCAGCCATAGGATCTCCGTCTTTGCTGGATTCACCCTCAACCTGCTGGCACGCAACCATCCAGTAACGGCCTTGAGGCACTGATGGAAACAATCGGGTACAGAGTCCGGTCGGCCTTCCATCTTCAGCACCAGCTGTGTCATCGGCGTACTGGTAACACTCAAGCCCAAAACCTCGAACCAGCTGAGCAAGTGGTCACATATAGATGTTAAATAACAGAGGGGAGAGAATGGCCCCCTGAGGAACCCCACAAGATAGAGGGGACCTCTCAGAGACCAGGCCTCCCCTCTCCACTCACTGTCCACGGTTGTGAAGAAAGGAGGACAGCCAGTTTAAAGCTGTCCCCCTGACTCCAGCAACAGCAAGGCGGTGGGTCAAAAGATTGTGGTCGACTATGTCAAATGCTGCTGTGAGATCCAATAACAAGCAGCGCTGACCTGCCCTGGTCAAGCTGGCATCGAAGGTGATCAGTGATGGAGACCAGCACAGCTTCTGTGCCATGCCCCGCATGGAAGCCGGACTGGAAGGGATCTAGTCCGGCTGTGTCATCTAGGAATTGCTGCAACTGCTCCGCTGCTGCCCTCTCAATCACATCTGTGCGTCTCCTGGGCAACGTCCTTGCAAACACCCAATTCTCTCACACCAAAAGTGATCTGCAGTTTCTCAAGTCACTCCTCACACACACACACACAAAACCCATAATTCATTGGGATCCTCCCAGTTTCAGGTTTCTGTGAAACTGTATTATTTGCAATGGTTTCTAAAGCCTATTAAGGAAGTACTCTAAAATGTTGAAATTGATGACATAGAAATGGTTAATATATTATAAATATACTGTAGTGTGAGCCTCTTTATTCACAGCTGTATAAAATCTACATTGAACTTGATTATGTGGCAGTGTGGACTCAGATAACACAATTCAAAGCAGGTATTATGGATTATCTGCCTTGATATTCTGGGTTATATGGCTGTGTGGAAGGGACCTTGGTTGCAGTTTAATTTCTTCAATGGTTTGAGTTTTGGCCTATGAGCCTGAAGGGTTTGAATCCTCACATGGACATGGAAACCCACAGGTTAACTTTGCAACCTCAGAGGATGGCAAAGGCAAACCCTTTTGAACAAATCTAGTCAAGAAAACCACATGATAGATTTGCTTTAGTGTCATCATAAGTAGGAAAAGACTTAAAAGTGCATAATAACAACTTTAAGGTGGGAATTTCAAGTAAACTTACAATGGATATTCCGAATTTCATTGTTCTGGAATCTGAGTGTCATAGGGCCCTTCCAGGCAGGTCCTATATCCCAGGATCTGATCCCAGGTTTTCTGCTTTGAACTGGATTAAATGAGTCCACACTGCCTGATAATTTGAAATAAACAGAAGACCTGTAATCAGATCCTAGCATATAGGGCCTGTCTGGAAGGGCCCATTGCCAGCTCTGCTAGTGAGGGTGAGAAGGAGGAACTGTTGGGAGGGCCAGTGCCTGAGTTGGAGTTCACTCGTGCCCAGCAGCTTCCATTGCCTATCTTGGAAGAGCAGCCTTGGAGGAAGTTATCACTTCATTCAATGAGGGATAGTTAAAACTTGTGCGCCAGCTGCGCCCGTATCTTGGGAAGTCTGACTTGGCCACGGTAGTCCACGCTCTGGTTACATCCCGCCTAGACTACTGCAACGCTCTCTATGTGGGGTTGCCTTTGAAGACGGCTCGGAAGCTTCAACTAGTCCAACGCTCGGCAGCCATGATTCTAACAGGAGCAGAACGCAGGGAGCATACAACCCCCCATTGCACCAACTCCACTGGCTACCGACTTGCTACCGGGCTCGATTCAAAGTGCTGGTGTTGACCTTTAAAGCCCTAAACAGTTCCGGCCCAAGCTACCTATCCGACCGCATCTCGGCCTATGAGCCCACCAGGACTTTGAGATCTTCTGGGGAGGCCCTGCTCTCGATCCCGCCAGCCTCACAAGCTCGGCTGGCGGGGACGAGAGATAGGGCCTTCTCGGTGGTGGCTCCCCGGCTGTGGAACGCCCTTCCTTCAGACATTAGACTGGCACCATCTCTAATGGTATTCCGCAAAAAAGTAAAGACCTGGTTATTTGTGCAGGCGTTCGAATAATTAGTACAATGATCGGTGATGACATAGGAATGGAACAATGGATGATGAATCTGGATTGTGTTTTTAATGATGAGACACTAGTGAATGGTTATTATAGTAGTTGTGTATTAACTGTGTATTAGATTAGGTCGTTAACTGTTTTTATATTGATGCATTGAATTTTTGCTGTTTTTGTGTGTTGTGAACCTTTGGGCTGAGAACTGCGGTACAGAAGCAAAGTAAATAAATAATAGTTAGAAAAGGCCATTTTGAAATAGATTGATGACAAAAGTATTACATGTGAGAGGTATACTTGGGAACAATATTTTATGGTAGTGATGTTCCAAGCCACAAAGCTTCTGCAGAAATCACCTTCTCATATTATATCAGGCCCAATCTTGATTCTAGGAAATAGTCCCAACCATCAACTTTCATGGAGCCATATCCACCAAGTTCACAACTGCACCAGACTAGATAAGTGGAAACTATAAATCACTCGCACGCGTGCGGGCACACACACACACTTCCTTGATCCTACATTTTTGATCATAAAATTAATATAAGCTGAAGATTATACTATCACAGATTCAGACACACTTTACATTTCATTCATAACAACAAATAAAGCCACATTGTGTCATTGTTGGTATTGCTTGACAACATTCTTGGGATACACAGGAATTTGCTTATTCATTAGACTACTTCTTATCATCCCCTCTTTTGAAACTATATCTCCTTTTCAATTTAAAATAGTAACTGTTGTCACTGATACAATGATAAATTGCTGCAACATCATTATCTCTTAATTGAGTCATCAAAGAGGTCAAGGCATCAGCTTGCATAGATGGTTTGGAACACATGACATTTTCATGGCTGACATTTCCATGTGAACTTACTTCATGAGATTCACACTTCACAAACCTAGACACAAGCTGAATTTACACCTAAAAGTTATTTTCTGAAATTTGCAATGCAGTTTACAAAGACAACCAAAACATAAATGAAAAAATTGAAAACTTGTATGATGAAAACAGGGCAAAAATACACTGTGTATCTTTGAAACTATGTCTAGGACACAGCACATATTTTGAACAATATACAGCTCCATCTCTGCATAATGATTGGCATTATTTGCATAAATTGGCCTCAGTCCTCTTGAGCCTTTGGAACTAATGTTTATGCTAATATATCTAGAGTCTCCAACACCACAGTATATTCTAAAACAGCGTTTTTTTCATAATTGCAGTAACTTCTGGATGACACTCAGACTCACCTCAGCACTTCTGATTTTAATGGTTACCAAATGGTCATGGTGGTGAACATTTGTGTTGCTCCCAAACTGTTTCCTTTGTTTTCTTCTTTGGGCTCCCACTGTACTTATCTGACCAAACTTTATACTCTGTCAACTTCCAGCAAGTTCTCAGTGATTTTGTGGTGTAAATTCTTGTTTTCTCAAAGAGATCCCCGAATTAGAATTTGAAGAAGGGATTGCTGCAACATTTGCCCATCACCACTACCAAAACTATTCAGTGAATGCTTTATAGTAATAATTAGAGAGAATAATAATAACAATTAAAGGGAGGTGAGATATGGCCATGGATATAGTAAAAACCCCATTTTTTGAGGGGGATACATTTCTGTATTTGCTGTAAAATGGGTTAATAGTAAAATCTATTAAAATGAATAGCTGCTGGCAAAATCATATCATAAAATTGCACAGGGGAACCTAGAAAGTGCCTTGAAAGTTGGGTTTCTAGCAGTTCTAGGTCCCTCATAGTCAACCTACATGGAAACATCTCATAGAATTGCATTGGAGAACCTAGAAAATGCCTATAGAGAATGTATTTTTGGGTGCAGATAAGTGGGTGACGAGTACCAATCCTGCATATACAGTGATCATACTGCATATAACATCAGGTGATGTTATTCCTCTTGAGTTTTATAGAGTTGACAGAAGGGTCCTTTCCATATTCCTCTGTCAAGATTTTTCTATGCTTCTGTGGCTCCCTTGCCCTCACAGCTGAGAAACAAACTGCATGCTAAAATGACTGTTCAGAGGCACAGTGCTCTCTTGACTAAGTAAAAGGCTACAGCTAATCTCACAGTCCATAGGCTATCATGTTAGAAGGCAATGAAATCCTTCTGCAGGCCAGCAATTCACCTTTGGCTGCAATGTTGAAAAGATTCAGGCCACTTCACAATGTACACAACACAGTTGCAGTTAAGAAGGACAACCCAAAAAAGAGTAAGAAATTAAAGTCTAAATTTTGGGTGAACGTACAATAATACTGGGAGGTCATATTATGTAGTGTATATTTTGGCACAAGGGGAACCTAATAAATTGTGTGAATTCCAAGAAAGGAAGTATAACTATGGAAAGAGAGAACAAGAAAAAATATATCTCAGAATATAATAACTCAGTGGTTTCTTGGTGATGAACTTGCATAATTGTGATATAGTTTTGCCTTTCACCTTTTAAACATTCAAAGTACAAACAGCTTAGGGGTGTTTCCGTCACAGAATGTTTATACTCAGTTACGAGTAGGGTTCTGCCAAATGGTTTCCCCTAAATGAGGTGAAAAGTGAAATAGTCCCTGAAAAAGCTTTTAACTATATCTTCTTTCTGCTGCTGTTTGCTGAAGTTTTTACTTCTTATCGCTGTTTCTACGTACATTCCCCAAACTTTGCTTCCTTAATGTTACTGCCTACCAACCATGATGTCTCACCTAGCCAAACAAATTCAACTGTGAAATTATACCAGAAACCAATTAAAATGGGAATCATGCATTCTCCCTTCCCATGAACAATTGTTGAGAGAGAGAGAGAGAGAGAGACCTGAAGAAAACTTAAATGAAGAGCATTACTCCATCCACCCAAGCCTAGTTTCAAACAGGGACTAACCCACCAATATCTCCTTTTCTGGGGGGATAGAGGGAGACCAGTTGCTAATTTATACCATGGTTTTCCTCTCCCAGATACTTTAGCACTTAAAAAGAAAAGCAACTGTAATTAATCAGACTACCACGGGGTGGGGTGGGGATGGATGGATGTTTTAGCCGAGGTGCTTTTGCCTTCAGCATGGCTATGAAATGAAGTTTGTCTTCTTTTTCATACCAGCATGCAATATGTTATTTACAGAATAAACAAACCCTTGTGTAACGTCTGGCACTGTGGCTGCCAGAAATGAAAATTTTCCATCTGTGCAAAACTGAAAACAGAGACAAATATTTAGAAAGGCAGCTGATAACATTTAATGGCTGATTCATTCACTGTAATGTGTGTGTGCATAGGTTGTTGTTTTTTTTAAAAAAAAATACCATCTATTTTTCACTAGAGTTATTTTCAATCTGGCAGTGACATTTATGGAAGTTGGGAGCTTTTTTTTAAAAGTAATCTTTATTTAATTTTGAATGACGCATACAAAAAGAGGATTTTGTATTGATAAAATGTAATAACAGGACAGATATAGGGTATAAGAGTATAGAAAAGAAAAGGGACAGTAGCTTTGAAAAATAGAAGGAGAAAATGAAATTGAAATGTCCAATATCTAAAACCATGAGAGAAATATGGTTGCTGATTATAAAGTGTGCAGAAGAGTGTAGAAGCGGAAATAAGACAGTGGGGTGTGTGTGAATTTTATAAGAGTGTTGAGTTTGACTTCCCGGTATCTTCTGCGAGGTGTTTTCCTTTTCCTTTTACCTTTCTTGTTCTTTTGTGTCTTACTTTCCATTCATTCGTACCCTTCTTTTTTGATAATATGCATGTCAATTTATCCATGTTTCTTATATCTAAAATTTTTGTCAACTATTCCTCTTCTTCTGGGCGGGGGGAGGGGGGGAGGGTCTTCTTTTTTCCAGTGTTTGGCGTATACTATTCTGGTGGCTGTTAACATTTTGTCTTTGTTTTTGTCGATTTTTAAAATATCTATTCCCAATAGGAAGGTTTCTGGCTTTCTCTGTATGTCTATTTCTAACATTTCTTGTAGTGTTTTCTGGATCTTCTTCCAATAGCTTGTTGCTTTCTTACATATCCACCACAGATGGTAATATGTTCCTTCGGGTTCTCTACATTTCCAGCATTTCAAATTGGTGTTTTTGTAAAATTTTCTTAATTTATGTAGAGTTATATACCACCTGTGGGCCATTTTAAAATCCAATTTTCTTTTACTTCAATTGCTTTTGAGTATTTTAATATCTCTTCCCATTCCTCTTTTTTTTATTGTTCTTCCTATATTATCTCTTCATCTTTTCATGTAAATTTTTCTTCTTCTTTGCCTCCTGACTCCTCTAAGAGTTTTTTATATATATTTTAGAAATCAATTTACTCTCCGTTTGCATTATTTTGTCCCAGATTTTTTTCCCTCTTCAAATCCTTTTTCTTTGTCTCTTTTGAAGTGCCAATATTGGTACCAAGAGATCATTTTATTTATATCTTTTAATTCCTGCTATGTTTTTATCCTAAGTTCACCTCTTTCTCTTTTCAACATGTCTCTATATTTTGGCCAGTTATTCCAGCCTATTATCCTCCTTTGAGAGGCCTTGAGTGGGAATAGCCACATTGGGGTCTTCTTGTGGAAACTATCTTTATATGTTTCCCATACTCTGAGGAGAGCAGATCGAATAAAATGGTGCCCAAAATTTTTCTCGGTCTTGGCCTTCTAATACCATATGTATGAGTGCCAGCCTAATCTTAATCCTGTCCCTTCCACATTTAGAATTTTTTCTTTCTCCAATTTTGCCCAGTCCCTAATCCAAATAAGTGCACACAAATCATGGTATCATTTGATATCTGGTGTTGCTAACCCGCCTCTGTTTTTCCCTTCTAGCATATTTCTGTAATTTCTTCTAGGTTTCTTTTTTTGCCAAATAAATCTCATTATGTCTCTTTTCCATTCATTTAGTATTTTTTTATTTCTTATTATTGGTATGTTTTGGAATAAAAATATCAATTTTGGAAGAATTGTAATCTTTACCTTCGCTATTCTTCCGAGTAGGGATAATTTCAGGTTCTTCCAGTTTTCCAATTTTTTTTTATTTTTTTCCATTTTTCAATATTGTTGTTTTCTAGTAATTGTAAGTTTTTTGCCGTTAGCGTGATCCCAAGATATTTTATTTTTGGTACAATTTGTATATTCCATTTATTTCTCAAATTTTCCTGTTCTTTCTTAGTTATATTTTTTGTTATAGCTTTTGTCTTATCTATATTGATCTTAAATCCTGAGACCTTCCCATACTTTTTATTATTTCTAACCATTTTTCTAAATTTTTGTTTGGTTCTTGTATTATTCCTATAATGTCGTCTGCAAAGGCTCTGAGCTTATAGTCATGGCCTTGTATTTTTGCTCCTTCTATGTCTTCTATCTAGTAAAATTTCGAGTGTTTAGAGGTGATATAGGACACCCTTGTCTCGTTCCTTTCTAGATGTTAATTGTTTTCGTTTCTTGACCGTTCACTATTATTTTTGCCTCTTGTTTATCGTATATTGTGCCAATTATGTTCTCAAAGTAGTATCCCATATCCATTTCTTTTATTAAGATTTTGATGAAATTCCAATTTATATTGTCGAATGCCTTTTCGGCATCTAATGATAGAAACATTACCTTCTTTGGAATGTTAATTCCCTAATACTCTATTAGGTCTATGATAGTTCTGACACTGTCTGCTTGGGATCCACTTGTTTCACTTTAATTCATTTATTTAGAACTTTTTTCAATCTATCCGCTATATTTCCCAATAATTTGTAGTCTAAATTTAGTAATGAAATGGGCCTATAGTTCTTTGCTTTCTCTGGATCCATGTTTTCTTTATGGATAAGACTTATGTTTGCTTGTTTCTATGTTTGAGGAGTTTCCTTCTTCTCTCTAATCTCGTTCATTACTCTTTTTAAACATGGTATTATTTTTCTTTGGTAAGTTTTATAATATATAGATGTTAGGCCATCTGGGCCGGGCGCTTTATTTACTTTTAAGTCTGTTATGGCCTTTTGAATTTCTTTTCCCATTATTTCTCTATTCAAATCTTCTCTTTGGTCTTCTGAAATGCATTGTAGACTTTTCTCTCACAAATATTTGAATATCTCGTCTTTGTCAATTTCTTCTTCTTTATATAATTTTTGGTAGAATTCTACAAATTGGCTTTTAATCTTGTCCCCTTGTGTGAATCTCATCTTTTAGTCTCGGTATAAAAGTTGCTTCTTTTCTCTTCTTTAATTTGTTTGATAACCATCTTCCTGGTTTGTTAGTATTTTCAAAGTAATCTTGTCTTAAAAATTTCAATTGTTTTGCCCTGTCTTCTTGTTCTAGGAATTCTTTGTGAGTTCCTTATTTCTGGGGGTTTTCTTCAGTCTGTTTTCTTCTTTTTCTATATCTTCCATTACTTCTTTCTCCTTTTGATATTTGAGTTTATTTTTTATTTCTTTCTGTTGTATAAAATTGCCCTTCATCACAACTTTGCTTGCGTCCCATAACATAAACAGGTGAGTTTCTTGTTTGTCATTTATTTCGAAATATTCCCTTAGGAGTTTTCTGTTTTTTTCCACATCCTCTTCTTTTTTCAATAAATTTTCAGCCTCCATCTTCTAGTTTTTTCCTCAAATTGGATTCTTATTTTAATTGGGCAGTGGTCTGATTCCATTCTAGGAAGTATATTTATTTCTCTGATTTCTGTAATTAAGGATTTTGATGCCCATATCATGTCAATTCTTGACCATGATTTATGTCTGGGCAAATCAAAGGTGTAATCTTCCTTTTCTTCATTTTTTGATCTCCATGCATCTTCCAGGACCATTTCCTTTAATATATTTGTTATTATTTTAGGTAGAATTCCTCCTTTTCTTTTTTCTCCTCCCCCACAATTTTCTTTATTACTTCTGTCTCTAGTTGCATCTAGTATTCCATTGAAGTCACCAAGGATTATCAAATGGTCAAATTCTTGGTCACTGATATGTGTTTTTAATTTTCCCCGAATTTAGTTTTTGAATCATTTGGTATGTATATGTTGCATATTAGAACTTTTTTGTCTCTTATTGTTATTGTTACCTCCACAAACCTTCTGTCTTCATCTTTAAATGCCAGTTATGCTGGAATATCTTTGTTTATGTAAATGACCACCCCTTTCTTTTTTTTCTGGCGCTGAGGCATAGAATGTCTTACCTAGGATTTTACTGTCTAGATGGGCAACATATTTTTGAACTATGTGTGTTTCCTGGAAAGCAATCACATGATACCTTTTCTTTTTTATTCTATTAAATACTTTATTTCTTTTATTTTGAGAATTAAAACCATTCATGTTGTTAGAGTAAATTCTAATTGTTTCCAGCATTTATTAACTACCTCTTGTTAAGTTCCTCGTTAGTTTCCTTTTTCTTCTTCTTTTGTCTCCTCTTCTTCTTCTGCCTCTCTTCCCTCTTCGCCTTTGCCTTCTTCTTCTACTTTGTCTAAATTGTTGCAGCCTTATTCTTTCCTATGTCCATTCTGTAGTTTTTCATGTCGATTTCATCTTTCTCTGGGGAGTCTGTGCATGCCCTCTTTATTTCCTTTTTGCCTTCTCTTGTATTTTCCATTTTCTTTTCTTTTTCCTTTATGATCCTCTTCAAAAATTCTTTTGCTACTTCTTTGTTAGTAATCCAGTGCTTTTGGTCTTAATATGTTGCTATCAGGCCTTCTCCTCATCCCCATCTCAAACATATTCTTTGTCTTTAAAGAGGGAAAAGACTGACCTTGAAGGAAGGGTTGTTTTGTCTTCGACCATGGCTGCGGCAAACAGGAGAAGGAGACAGTCGAAAGGACTAGGAGGGTGGCACAATTCACCATGAGACAGGAAGTGAGAGGCAATTCGAGAGGAGACAAACATCATGAGAAGAAATGAGAATAGCATGAGAAAACAGGAAGAGGGGAAAGTGCACAAGAGAGAGGAAGGATGGAAGAGGCCAAAGAAAAGAAATGGAGTAAGGGCAGAAGTCAGGCAAGGAGAGCAAAGAGAGCAAAGGTAGCGAAACAGACTGGAGGAACAAAGAACAAAACTGAGAGGATTTGAGAAGGGAGAGAAAAAGAAATACAAGTGAAAGAAGGAAAAGAAAACAAACAAACCAACAAAGAAAGTGAAAGCAATCCAATCCTAGAAATAGATTTAAATAAATTGAAGAAAATTATAGAAAGGCAAATAAGACAAGGCTCAAGAAGGAGATAAAAATAAAATAAGATAAAAGGGGCAAGGGGAAAGGGAGGAAAAGGAAGAAATCTGGGTAAACTGGGAAGATTGAACAAATTGAATTGAATTATTAAATTGAGCCAACCCCTACGTCTGCCCAACTATATAGACAGACTGAGAGCAACCACCCTCCTCCCATTGGCACATCGAGGAACTACAGGCTCTCCTGACGCCCTATAATCCTCTGAAATCTGGCCCAAAACCCATAGGAAAATAATAATAATAATAATAATAATAATAATAATGGGATGTTGTAGGTTTTTCCGGGCTATATGGCCATGTTCTGGAGGCAATTTTTCTCCTGACGTTTCGCCTGCATCTATGGCAAGCATCCTCAGAGGTAATAATGTTAAGATAAAACATTAATTATTCCTAGAAACATCAAAGAGGAAGAATCTGCAGGCAGAACATGGCAACACCAAAAGCAAAGGAAGGGAAAAACCCCAAAGGGGTGGTAAGAAAGGGCTCAGTCTCAGAAAACCCAAACACAAAAGAGATGCTGAAAGAGATCATGAAAGACTTACAGACAGTAAAAGAAAAACATGACGCATACCAGAAAATAGCACAGGAGCAAAGGTGCGACCTCAGAAAAGAGATAAAAGAAGAAATGAATGGAATGAAGACAGAAATTATGTTGCTACAAAGAGAACTGAAAAGCCTAAAAAATGAGAAGAGATTCAAAAAGCACAAGAAAACTTAGAAAGATAAAGAATCTAGATCTGGAAAACGGAAAACATAGAGGAAAGACAATTGTATATGGAAACAAGAGAGATGGAACATCAACTAAGACTGAGAAACATTCCAGAAGAACACGGAGAGAATATAAGAGAGAAATTAAATGAGATCTTAGCAGAACTGATGGAGAGAACTGATGAAGAAATCAATGAATAAACAGAATTTACGAACTTTGCTAGGAGAAACAAGACAGCAAGAGATGTAATTGTACATTTCTCTAAGAAGGTCGCAAGAGATGAACTGTTAAAAGATCTCTTTTCTACAAAGGAAAAAAGTCATAATTTTGAAGGAACTTCCGGGAACAGTCTTGAACAGAAGAAAAAAATACAGCTCTTTAATGGAAGTTGGGAGCTTTATTATGTCCCACAATTGATAACAACATGGTGGGGGGAGCAAAATAGTCCTTTAAAGTTTATGCACTCTTTGGCCATGTAAAGATTAGATGACACACAGATATTTTGCTGTAGGAAGAAGTGAAAATTGTAAGTATGCATGGTGTTTAAACAGAACAAATTGCAGGTAGAAAATGAAGAGACGGACAGAATTCTCCAATTCAAAAAAACTTATGTTCAATATCTATCTATCTATCTATCTGCATGTATGTATGTACATGCATACATGCGTGTATGTATGTATCGTCTTACAATTCTGGAATTCTTCTTGTGCTAATGCAATAAACTCCAGCAAGGATCGCCGCCTTGTGGTGCTGGAGCTTGAACACCTCAATGATGTCATGAGCGAAACCGTGAAGGGTCACCCAAGACGGGACGGTCGTGGCAGAGAGGTCAAACCAAACATGATCCCTGGGGAAGGCAACGGCAAACCACCCCAGTATCCTTGCCGAGAAAACTAAATGGACCAGTACAACCAGAGATATGTCGGTATGCCATTGGAAGATGGGACTCCCAGGTCGGAAGATGGCCAAAATGCTCAAGATGGATGGATGGCATCCTTGAAGTGACTGGACTGACCTTGAAGGAGCTGGGGGTGGTGACGGCCGACAGGGAGCTCTGGCGTGGACTGGTCCATGAGGTCACGAAGAGTCGGAGACAACTGAACGAATGAACAACAGCAATGCAATAAAAATTTGTTCTGTTTAAACAGAACAAATTGCAGATAGAAAACGAAGAGACGGACAGAATTCTCCAATTCAAAAAAACTTATTTTCAGTCTCTATCTATCTATCTATCTATCTATCTATCTATCTGCATGTATGTATCTTCATATAATTCTGGAATTCTGCTTGTGTTAAAGTAATAAAAATTCACTTCACTGAAATGACACAAAGTGGATAATGCTCCAGGACTTTCATCATATTAGTACCCTTTTTGTGGTATTACAAACTCAATAGAGGGGAGGATACTCACTGGACCTCTACCAATGTCACTAATATAATGCAGTACTCTCCTATATAGGATATGATATATATCACAATAAAATGCTGAAAGGGAGGTTGTTATAAAGCAGGATTTTAGGTGGAACAAATCAATAGAGAGGGAGCAGTCATGGAGAATAACTGAGCTGCTGGAATTTTCCAGTGATTGTGGTGTTCTGTTTTGTCCTTTATGCCCACAAACTTCCTCCTGCAACTCACACACAATTAAAATACAATATGACAATCAGACCATATTGAGTCATGTCACAGCAATTTATTCTGAATCAGAGCATGTTCTGAATTAACGTTCTCATGCAATGGAACATGGTAGTTATGCACTTAGTTTCTTGAGTATTTTCTCTTTTCTTCTTCTCAAGGCAAGATGTGACACACTAAAGATGGAGTGGATATTTGACAATTCCCAAAATGTAGTCAACATTTTGTATTGGGAACCAGCTACATATACATAGCCTTCCGGGAGACAAATTGGCCACAAACTTTACTGATTGGAATGTCGGAATTTTTGAAATAACTGGCATAGATAAAATGGTACAGTACTGAAGCCTTTAGGCTTGGCCACATAGCAAACTGCAGAGTGACTCATGACTAGGCACAGACACCCTGTTGATTAAGGGAATGTATATAGCTTTCTGTATATCTTCTGAAGCAACTCCTGCATCCTGCAGTGAAAGAATATCTGTGTATGGACTCTTTATTACACAGTGAAGTTTCCTTCATTACTCAGGGGAATCTGGGGTTTAGCTGGTTCATGGCCTGGGGATGAGTCTAGTACTCTGCCAAGGTAGAGAAAAATACCTGAAATGCAATCCATATTTGGTAAGTCCATTGGTACTGCAAAGACCTTAAACCAATCATGAGATAGCCTTATTATTGGCCAGTTGTTCATACATTATGTTTAGGCCATTGAGGAGAATTTTACTTTGCTTGCAAGGCATGCACTTGCTAAACAGGTCTCTTCTGACAGTTGAGTATGGAGTGGGCATGCTGCTTCTTAAATTATCTGGAAGTTACTCCACTTTGGAGACTGCTACATGAGCTCAAGGAATCGACCAAAGGGGTAAGGGAGAGTTCTTTCTCAGGTTGACTTCTGCAAATTCCAGGCACTGGAAGATATAAAGCAGGCAAAATGAACTGGCTGTCCTTTGGGGAAGACAAATTGTCTCCTTGGTGGATGGGGCCTACTTCTAGGAGTTTTGTACAGGGGTAAATTCCACCAAACTGGAATTCCACCTGTAACGATTGCATTACCTTTACCTGTAAACTTTCCTTTCCTGTGCAATCCCTTGAGAATAGATCTGACAGGCATACCATCAATAGAGAGGCAGACCTATTGGGGTTTTTTTCCACACCTCATCAAAGTTTCATTGTTTAAGAACAAATTACCACATCGTCCCTAAAAGTGTTGTGGATATTGTTTATGTTAAACCATTTAGCTTTTCAGATAAGAAGATAATGTGCCAATCAAGAGTTGGGGGAAAAAGCTACATGATTTTGTCAATCCTTTAACAACATTGCTAATACCTAGCTTAAAAAAAACATTTTGAAAGATCTCTTTGACATTTTCCTTTCATTAAAGGGGGATAAAATCTCATCACTGGCTCTAATCTACAAATAATTCATATAAAATGTTTCTAAGGCTGCACTTAGTCTAAGCATGTTTAATGAATGTGTTATCCAGGCTTGTCAACTGTTAGCAATTTTTCAAACAAAGGCCACCTCACCATTGTCAATGTCCAGCCCAGCAACAGAGAGATGGTGAATTTGACTATCAAAACCAAAATGAGAAAAGACGTTACTATACGAAGTATTTAATAGATGTTTTAATCTGGTAAAACCTCATATTGTAATGTACCCCTAACAACAGAAAACATCAGTGGATTTAAAAGGTTAACTTATTAATATCGGCATGCTTCATCTTCCAATATCCATGCTTTTTTGTTGACTCTTAAGATATTAAAATTGCTTCCTCAAAGACAGATGCTGTTGCATTAAAATGAAAGATGCTCTTATGTTGAAATGAAAAAAGCAGTACATAAGGGAAGTCTGATTACTATAAGCATTTGTCTTGGCAACTAATCTTTAATGTCCAGTCTAAGGCAGACTCCTTTATGATTTGTAAAGCCCAGTTTAAGAAAACTTGGAAGAGTTTTCAAATAATGCAATTCAGGAATATTATATGCTACTGAAAGATCATTCATTATGATAAGAGGGTGTCAAAGAAATTGTGTGTGTGTGATAAGGCAAAGAGAAAACCCATGTATGTGTTTTACATAGCCTTTGTGGATCTGAAAGCATTCGCATCATCACAATATTGAGGATGAGGCCACAAGGTTGCAAAAAGAGGTAGGTTTTGTAGTTTTTCTGACAGTGACTGAAGGGCGAATAAAGCAATATTTGTACAAGTCAGTGACCCTCTCAAACCCAAATGTAAGGGTCAAGAGTCATTTAGAAAAGAACTGGAATGTGAAGTGGGAGATGACAATGAGATGGAGAAATATTGAAAATCAAGCAGAATTAGTCTGGATTGCTGAGTGTTTATTCCTTAATTTTCCCCACTGAAGCCTGCACTCTGAATTCCAGGTACAGTCTTCTCAAGTGCCTGGAAGTACACTGTGGAAGACTGATGGAACAGAATCTTCAAAGTGCCCTATAGTAATAATGGAAAGTTTACTTTTAGTCTGCAGTCCAAAGTAAACCAATCTGTACTGCTTGGCCTAATGTGTGGATTAGTGGTAAGCCTTCAGGTTTGTACTACTCCACTTTTTTAGTTAAGAATTATGTGTAAAAACATGTGGTATGAAATGCTTTGTTTCCTGGAAAGGACACATTTCAAATCTCATTTTAAGCATGAACGTTCATGCCAACGTTTAAAAAATGTAAATTGATGCAGAAAAGGGACAGAACAGGTTTATGAATTAACTTGAACAAAAGTGATATCTAACAAAGATGATTGGGAAGAGAAACACAGGCTTGTGACCTGAGTATACAAGCTTGCTGATTTGAAATGAAGGTTATAGATATATTATAAAAATTATGAAGTTTAAATCTGGATCCTTTCTGGAAGTTTTAAAACTTTTTAGTTTTGAAGGTTCCACAAGGTTCGTTCTGAGATTTTCCTATTTAAGAAGCATCTGCTTTTCCTTCTTGCTTTTTTTTTAAAACACTTGCAATCCTCTTTTTTGGTATTCAGAGCTTTGAAAATGATACGTCATTCCTTGTTTTTTTCAAATTGCTCTTAAAAAATCCCTCCAATATATTGCATATTAATATAGTCCTCCACCCAAACAACAACACAGCTCAACACACATTTTGGTGCTTTAAATGTTAACCCAATTTCTGGGCATTTTGACATGCTGATTCAAAAAATGGGACCAGCTTTCTTCTAGCAGCTCTAGTTTTTGAGGTACAGAACCAGTCATCATCTACTCGCCTATAGAAAATCATAATAACCATATCTAGGGAACTAGAGTTAGTGCATTCTATCCAATGCAATTTTTTGAATCAGTATACCAAATAACCTCAGGAACAGATCTAAAAAACAAGACATCAAGATTTTCTTTTTATTGGGCTGTGCAATGGCTAAATACACATGTCTGCATTTGTAACGCATATTCTTAGCAGTGATTATACCTCTCTTCGTTATCTCTTCCACTTTTGAAACACTGATTTTAAGTGCCTTAAAGACAAATAAAATGTTTTTTATTGTTTGCTAAACTATTTTAAATAACTCTGTACATGTTGTTATAACCAACTATAGCCAACAAGGAGGTTGAAAATAACAGTCCAGTATTTTACTTACCTATGAAAATACTTCAAAAAGAAGGGATTCATTCTCTGGCTGCCCAAATCTGTGATACTATGAATGATTTCATCTTAACCCAAGTATGAAGAAACCACATTATCACAGATTCTTGAGGTCAGAGGTTCCTTCTCCTTCTTCAGTGTTCACATTCCTTCAAAAAATTGTATTGATTACAATAATGGAAGAAAATTCTACTATGAAACATTTTAAAAGATGCAAAGGAATCTAGTAGCTCCTTTGAGACTAACTGGAAAGAAATTTCAAATACCAGCATTTGTGGATGCATGGAATGAAGTAGACTGCATCTACAAAAGCTTGAACCAGAATATTCTTCTTCCCAGTCCCAAATGTTTTACTGGATTCCTTTATGTATTTTATGCTAAAACAGGCTGGCAAAACGTTTTCATTGAATTCTAATGGGAAACATTTGTGTTCTTCTAAGACTGCAGATGAAATTAATTTACTTTTGAAAAGATGTATGAGTCTCATGTTTTTTGTACAAGATAAAATATAGTTCTAAGTTCTGCAGAGGTGACTCTATCCTACATATTCATATCATAAAAGGTTCTTCTGTAAAAGTGGAAGGTGGCATTTTTTCTGCATAATAGCTTGAATTGAAAAAATTCCATCATCAGCCTACACACACGCACAAAGACCAGCAAGTCCCTGAGTTACTGACACTTTGAATATTCCTCCTTGTGTTTTCATTATGTTCTCTACATTTGCAATTTAGTATTATGTTGTAATTTATTTTAATGCTAACATAATGGTTTTCTTTTTTTAGGAATTTATTTTAATTTGTACTGTGGAGTGCTTTGAGTTAATCTTCCAAGGAAAGCAATGCAAGAATATGTTAATAAATAAGTAGAACTCTTTAACAGCATCCAATTGTTTCAAAATAAAAGTGTTTTTTAAAAAGTATATTGTCGAGGAACATGCACCAAGAATGTGTGTAGCTTTCTGTGTGTGCATGTGTAAAGACAGAGAGAGCATATCTGATATTAATTATGGAAAGAATAAGAAAATAAAACCACCACCTGTATCTAAAATGACACATAATTCCTCAATCTGCAATTTATTAATAAAAAAAGTGATATCTGTTGTTTTTTCCTTTTAATATCATTAGGAAGTAACAGTTCCAGCTTTTTTTAAAAAGGAGACTATTGACTGATTTAGCTTCTGGGAAGGAGTTACACATGGTGAGTTGGTGGCCCTGCATCTCTTAGGAACTTATACCAGAATTGTAAGGCCTGTTGATCTTGATGGTTACAGTGGTAGAATTTAAATGAGGGGAAGCAGATGTTGTAATCTCAGGTATGCTGATGATGTTGTCCTTATCATGAAAGCTGAGGAATCACTTCAGCAGCCAGTAATGAGAGTGGCTGAAACTAGTTTGGACGGAGGCATCATGTGCATGTAAAGGAGACAAAGAAGTGAAAGGGGGTTATTAGAAAAGACATCACTCCAGGAATAACACAAAATAGATATTGAGAAGTCAAGCAAGCATGTGAGTTTGGCTCTTTGTGTATGAATAAAAACACTCTGCATTGTATTCAAAACAGCATTTTGGGATGAATTTATATACAAACAAACCATATGAGAAGACAGGGTTGTTGTTTTTTTAAAAAAGCTTCTGACTTAATGTGATAAGGCTGTGAAAAATGTTCATTTCAACTCATTGTATCCACTTTAAAAATGGATGCGGAGATAATAGATTGGAAAACTCATATTTTTTATTTCTTTGGGAGAAGATTGATTACCTACGGTCCTACTGCCCTGATTTGACTAGAACAGTCCTGATAAATCTTCTGTCCTTCCACTTTCGAGCTGCTTTTAAAATATCCCAGTATGTTTTCCTTTCTCTCACTTTCCCCCTTTGTTATCAGCTTACTTCAGTTGCACCAATTTGAGTGTAAAATGTAAAAGTACTTCACATTCAATTAGCTCAATGGTGGAAAAAGGGAGGATGAAAGTATGCCCTTTCCATTAGATTCAAGGGGAAGCAAACTGCTTTAGCCTCTCCTGATGTATGTGTTTTCCTCATTAATACTTTTTGCCATCTTGGCCATACAGCAAGACATGTTACCACACAGTTTAAAAGTGGGTGTGGTTAGGCCATTATTGGAGGAAAATTCCCACTAGAACTAAATGGTTCTAGAGTGTGAACTAAATAGTTCTAGCCTCCCAGCAAGAGAAGTACTGATTGAAATCTAGATTTACTCTTGGCTATGGAAAAGAGACTGGTTTGGATGTCTTGATAGCTGACTTATGCAGCAAACTAGAGGGAGAATGTGTCTTGTTGTTTCTGCTGACTGTTGTGGCTCAGCCTGAGCATGGGCATGGGCTTTCTGAGCCTGAGTTTCCTCTTTCTGAGCCTGAGTTTCCTCAGGACGAGGAGGATGATGGGTTTCAGATTTCTGCATATGTCCCTATTGTTGAGGCAAACAGTGTTGATTCTGAAGCACCTCAGTTTCCCAGGGAAAGGAATGTTGTTTTAGAAGACAGTCATGATTTGGATTCACAGCTGCAGGTGGAGTAGTCGACTGGTCCTTCTGTGAACTCAGGGCCTATCGATTCCCAGGCACAAGATAATGAGGGATCCAGCCTTGAAAGTAATGAGGATCTGTGTGGGGAGGAACGTTTGCAATTAAGGTTATGTGGAAGCACCCGGCTTGCAAACAAGTGGGAACTTCGGGGGCAATGTAATGCTTTCATGCTAGCAAAGCATATTTAATTATCTGTTTGAAGGCAACTCTTTGTCAGAATATCTTCACTCACACCCTGTGAACTTCCTTGAAATCTCCTCAGCTTTCAGGGGAAAGCTGTTAGCTCTTTGGGACTTTGCTTTTGGATCTTCATTCCTGGGACTTTGTCATGACACCATGGATTCTGGTTTGACCAATGCTTGTGGATTGTATTCGTGTTATTTGCTTTTGGACCTTGGAAGCTTTGCCTTGCATTTAAGTTCCTGTTTTAACTTTTGAACTTCAGCAACCTTATTTCTATGTTTTGATTTTACCTTTCTTCAATAAACTACAAAACCTACAGCCCTGGTGTGTGGTGTTGTTCTGAGCAAGGTGAATCTATCCTGAGTTGCGACATTGACCTCTGAACCTAATGGCTACTGTATCCTTCTGGGTCATCTTTCTGGTATGGGACTCAGGGGAATTGTTTTACAAATGGTTCCAGTCCTTCTTAGAGAATCACACACAAATGGTGGTGCTTGTTCAACACCCTGACCATGGACCTGTGACATCTTTTGGGGTTCATTTCTGTCCCCCATGCTGTTTAATGTTTACATGAAACTATTGGTCATCCGGAGTTTTGAGGTTCAATATCATCAGTATATTTATGACACCAAACTCTGTCTCTCCTCTTTCTGATTCTAAGAACACTGTTTCTATACTAAACCAGTGTCTGCTCTCAGTAATGGACTGGATAAATCTGAGCAAATTGCAACTTAATTCACACATAATAGAAGTGTTTCTAATAAGTCAAAAGTTGAATCAGGGAAGAGGGATTCAGCCTATGCTGGATGTGGTTACACCAAGCCTGTACCTTGGGGGGGGGGGGGGGTTACAGGTTCAACCCCCCCCCCTATTTTTCAGGCTTTTTCTTTTTAAACTAGTTTACTCATAAATTTTAACTGGTTAACCAGATCTCCGTGCAAAGTCTATGAGAAGCAAAAATTAGAGTTTCTCCAGAACTGCAAGTGCTATCTCAACCAAATTTTGATAATTTATTCACACTATCATTACCTACTTTTCCACCAATTTACATTACAATGGCACAATAGCTGATGTAGCGGAAATGACCAAGCTTTGATTATGCAGATGTTTGATCAACATTTTCGACATGAAGACGATGTAATCCAATGAAAATGACATCAGAATCAGACTCCCCAGGTTAAACTCTATAAGAAAAAAGTTTAAATGTAATTTACAATGTTTCCAAGTACTATGATAATTTGTGACTGATTTATACTTTAATTTATACTTTAATTTCTTCTAAATGATCAAGTATTTTTTGAATAACTAGGTACCTGATTAAAGGTATTTTTATATAGATTCTAAAAATGTAATAATAGATCTTGATATTTAGATATTCCAATTTAAAGTGAAAATATATGTATTAGGCATGGTTAGGTTCAGTTGGAATCTTCGTAATTCGGAATAAGTTCAGAATGATTTGCTTTTTGAAGCGATTTTGACATTTTTAAGGAAACCGGAAGTCCCTTTGCCCTTCCAAAGCTTTTTCCGCCATTTCTGTTACGAAGCAGTAAGTGAGTCAGAAATGATTCAGCATTTCCCTGCTTCTGGTCTCTGGCCTTGGCTCAAGCCTGGGAAGCCATTTTAAACCAGAGTGGATGAATTTCCTCTCTCTCCTCTCCCCTCACTTCTGTCTCGAGCCCATTTCAGTCTGATTTTCGACCTGATCATGGAATGAGGACAGCTTTGGTCATCTTGGGGATGACCTCTGCAGAGAACTCAGCAGGCTTTCAATACCATTGACCATGGTATCCTTCTGGACCAACTTTCCGGGATGCAATTTGGGAGCATTGCACTGCAGTGGCTCTGCTCATTCCTGGAGAACTGGACCCAGATGGTGGTGCTGGGGGGTGTCTACTCAGACCCCTAGCCATGGGCTTGTGGGGTCCCGCAAAGCTCCATTGTATCCCCCATGCTGTTCAATATCTATGCAGATGACACAAAGCTTTTTTTACTTGTTCCCTCCTCAATCCAAGGAAGGTCCATGAGTGCTGGACCAGTGCCTGGCAGCTGTGATGGGCTGGATGATGGCTAATAAGCTGAAACTGAAACCAGACAGACTCTTCCTCCTGGTCAGTCATCAGGCTGATTGGGGTATAGGGTGGTAACTTGTGCTTGACGGGTAACACTCCCTCTGAGGACACAGGTCCACAGTTTGGGGGTCCTCCTGGGCTAAGCACTGATGCTTGAAGGAGTGACCGGGCCTACGCACAATTGAAGCTTGTGTGCCAATTGCGATTGTACCTCAAAAAGCAAGATCTGACTACAGTAGTGCATGCCTTTGTTACATTTCGTATGGATTATTGCAGTGTACATAGGGCTGCCTCTAAAGATGTTTGGAAGCTTCAAATAGTACAAAGATCAGCAACCAGGATGTTGACAGGGGTGGGTTATAGCAATCACATGATCTCCCTCCTGAAGCAGCTTCACTGTTTGCCTATTTGCTTCTCTGCCCAATTCAAAGTGCAAGTTATTATCTATAAAGCTCTGCATGGCTCAGGTACTACCTATTTAGACAACCACATCTCCCTGTATGAACCTTTTTGGGTCTTACATCACAAGCAAGGCTTGTGGTGATGAGAGAGGGGTCCTTCTCAGTAGTGGCTACCCAACTCTAGAACACCTTCCCCAGGTTAGACAAGCATCCATCCTTATGGCATTTTGGAGGGACTTGAAGACCTGGTTTAAACAGACTTTTGGCAGTGATTAGTCAATCTCTATGATATGAATTTACATCGATTGGGGTAGCAAGCCACCTTTTAGCTCATAGGAAATAACTGCACTTTTAATCTAATGTTCATAATTTTTATTGCTAATTTTGCTACTTGTTTGTAGCAAAATTTTGTGTTTTATACGGATTGGATATGCTATTAATTGTTTATTCCATCCTATCTATTTTACTAAATTGTACTTTATTGTATTGTATTATTATGTTGTAAGCCACCCCGAGTCCCCTGGGGAGAGGGGTGAGGATATAAGTAAACTTTATTATTATTATTTATTCCCAAGATCATTACTTTCTTTTAGCTGTTCTAAATGCTGAATTTGTAGTAACCATACACATCCTAAGAAAGCTTCTGTCATTATCCCTTCAGCTTAGCAAAACATTGCAAAGGGTAGATATGGACATTTTGAGTAGTCTGCAATATGTCAATAATCTCTTAGAAAAAGCCAGGGAGATGCACACAGAATCTGTGAAAGAATTTCAGGAGATCTTTGACACAGCAAGATCAGTGATGAAGTCTATGAGTGGAGAAGTTAGGATTCCTCAAATCTGTTCAAGCAACATGCAGGCAGCTTCACCAACCCAATTGAATATTATAGGCTAAATATGTAAATCTAATTTATGGACATTTTCTGCAGTCAGCTTCAAGAAAGGTTTATAAGGCACAGGAAAGTTGTGGCCATTTAAAATCCAACTTGAACAAGTGCACAGAACTTTACAATGAATGCCTTCAAGATCCTAATACACTGATGGAATAATTTGATCTATGGTTTAGAAAACAAATAATATTACACCTGCAGAAAAACTATCAAATGTGCAGGAAGCATATCTTGTCTTTGATTTCTTTTTACATATGTGAAGAAACTTCTTCATATTTCTGCAACATTGCCAGTATCAACAGCTACAATTGAAAGGTCCTTTTCAACTCTTAAAACATTTCAAAAACATGCATAAGAAGCACAATGGGGCAAGGAAAACTGACTGGACTTGCACTTTTGAGTGTCCAAGTTTATTGATGGAGCCTGATTTCTGTCAAAGTGTACTGACACAGCTTTCAGATGTTTCCAACAGACATTGTGGTATTCTTTTGTAACCATTAAATTACCAATTCAGAGTCATTTTCATGTTTTTAAAAGATATTTTAGTGAATTAAGTCTACATTAAAATAGAATGAGTCATAGAATTTAAATTATTTTGTGTTATGAATCTGGCCTTCATGATTCGCTAAAAAATAAAAAATGTTTCCACCCCCCCCCCCCCCATGGGCCTGGGTTACACTTCTAGTTTGTGCCTGAGGTGTACTTCTGGACTCGGAACTGAACCTAGATGGTCAGATTTGTCTGTGGCCAGAAATGTGTTTGCATAGTTAAAATTAATGCGCCACTAGTGCCTTGGTTGTATCCTGTTTTGACTATTGTAACACATTGTATGTGAAAATTTCAGTGGGTTTAAAATGCTGCTGCCAGGCTGTTGAACAGGGCTAGTTAGAAGGATCATGTAACTCAACTGATTCACTGTTTCTGAATTGCTTTTAACTTTCAAAGCCCTCCTTAGCTTGGGTTTAGACTAATTGAAACCCAGCATTTCTCTAGACAAGCAAGATCAAGTCCTAAATCTGTAGGAAAGAGCACCATTGGTGGGACAAAGGGAGAGAGCCTAAGTGGTGGAAATCTCTTCTACAGGAGTATTGATTGGATCTCTTCCTGCTTTCTTTTTGCTGGAAGGTAAATAACTTTTTATTCAGGTAGTCCTTTGAGATTTAAATTATGCAAAAGTAATGTGTGTGCAGTGATGTGCATCTTGTATTATTAATTATATTTGGACTGTGTTTTGAATGCTTTTTAACTAGTCTTTTTGTTTTTATTTAGTTCTTTTAAAAATTCTTCACCATCATGAATCCTGTACTAAGGCAAAGGTAGAATATAAACTCAATAAATAAATAAATAAATATACTCTGATGTCACTTGGCCACACATGTCTTGGTTTACATTTGTGAAGTCACATCACTCTGTAATGAGATATATAGTTTGCTTACAGTAAGTTCAGTCACTAAGCATTTTTAAAATGATTTTGAAAACCATTTCAGAGTGGAACTGACCCGGCCTAACAAAAATGTGTGGCTGCTACTCTGATAAAAACACAGCATTTGAAAATAAAAGGAACTGACTCAATGGTTGGCATAGCACAGATGTGAAACAACAAAGCCTCAGTGTGACCAGCAGGGAAATGATCACCACAGGGAAGGATCACTATGGGAAAAGTGATCCAAATATAGAATCATGTTCCCAGAAGATCACACAAATCTCAAGGCAATTTCAAGGGGAACAGTCTTTAAAAGGGGCACAAAACTGTCTCCACCTGCAAAACAACAAACACCTTGGAATTTACTGAATGGTTTGACAAAGATATGCTGAAGTGGTCCACTGCAGTTTAGAGGTTGGGAAATGGAAATGTGTATGCATCATTGTAATGATTCGCAAAGATGCCACTAATTTGTGATGAGGTCACCAATTTGTAAACGTTTGTAAAGGAGCCACCACTCTGTAAGGGCTTATTAAATTAATAGCGTAGCTTATTTGGTCTTTCTTCTGTGTAGCATGACTTAACTTGGAAAGGAATTGTATCAGAGACAAAGTTTTAGGAAAAACAGTAACAAGTTTATTGAAATGTAGAAGGAGCGTGATGGTTTCAATGTAACTTAACTCTTAGAGGCACAAATCTTCAAAGGTTACATTTATAACATTCCTTAAACAACTCTGGGAAGGACACTTCCTTCCACTAAACAGGTTTCAAACTTATTTTTCTTTAAACCGTGTTTCTTTCCTTAATAGGTTACTTCAGTTACAAGCTTATTCTTTCTTTGTGATGTTTCTGTTGCAATAGAGATCCTCGCTGGGTTTCTCTCATCCTTTCTCTCATTCACTAACTATTAATATAACTACAGATTACCTTCCTGGTTCTCATTACTCAACAGAACCAGCCACTCCTACAGTTCACAGACTGTAGACTAACTGTTTTAAAATGGCTGCTCTGCCAAGTGGCAGTTGGCTCCACCCCTGTTTCTATGGTAACCCAGCTCAACATGAGCTGAGCTGGCTACCATCCCCCTTAGTGATGCAACATTAAATACTTACCCTTTAAAACATCTATCTATAATTATACATAACTGCAAGTTAAAAATTTACACTTCACCACAATCATCTTGTCCTTCTGAAAGTGGAGAATAGCTGAAGCTAGTTTGGATGGAGACATCATATGCATAAATAGACACAAGGGAGCAAAAAAGAGGGTTGTTTTAAGAGACAAAATTCCAAGGATAAGAGTCCCAAGACTGTCTACAACTACCCATCTCAGGCATAGCAAATCTAAGGAACCAGACCATAAATCTTTTACTCCTATTAAACCATTTTGATCAACATTGATCTGAATCCCCTAGCCTGCATGGCCACTTACTGTGCTGGGCTTCTAAGAGGTTTTTGTAAAGTAAATTTTCCATGTTCTACCATCCTTCTGTGCATCTGCAGAGAAAAACATGATGTATAAATGTATTTAGATATTTTTCTGAACTGCGTACAAATGAAAAGAAAATGCATAGTGAGTGAGATGGTTGATAGCTATGTCCTAGTTTTTAAAGCCATCGTTTTATCTTTATATCAAAGGCACCAGTCACAATACAGACTAGCATTTGGCAACATACCAAACTGATACCTGCTAATACACACAGCTAGATAATTTGCATCCAGAGTGACTGCACATATAAGACACATGGCATGCTGCTAGGAAGCCTGACAAGAAACAATTTAAAAATGGGAAAATATTACAAATTTCCATAATATCAATTATTGATGAGACATGGAATTTTGTAAATCTCACACTATGGAAAACCAGACCAGCATGTGAAAGCTTGATAAGTATGAGAAAAGACTGGTAGATCAGAGTAGACATTAAGTGAAGGAAGTAGATAGATAAAACCTGAAAGGATTGTATAATCAAAAGTTTCCAGCAGTTTAAAAATGGTATTACTCATAGAATGAAATTTTTAGTCCATCCCATTGGAATAGCTCAGAATATGAAGCAATAGCTCAAAATCATATAGAAAAGAGCCAGTCAAAATAGAATAGGCCAATTAAATATGATGAAACATAGGCCAAAGCAGGAAAGAAATAACAATAACAATAAAATTCGAAAGAAGTGGCCAACTCCAGGCTGCCTAGGTGTGGCATGGGGAATTTTCCAAGCCACCTCTCTACTAATACCCAGCCAAACTTTGATGGAATAGACAGCTAAGAGCTGGTCATCTCTTTTCCTCACTTTCTTTTTTTCTGCTCTTTTTCCTCTTTCCTTCACTGTCTCTTCCCTTGCCACCACTGGGTTTACTATGCCATTTGAGCCAAAAGACTTCAGCCAGAGTGTTCTAACAACCACTTTTAACACATCATTTTTAAAGACTAATAATTTTTCTTTGCAAAATAATATAATGAATAGTTGGTATCAGACTAAATTTGTTTGGGAAGCAACTTGTAATGCTTATTCTTTTTTAATGTTTGCTACTTCTAGAGGCGAAATGCTTTGAATGACATTTTAAGGAGATTTCCTTTTTGCAAATGTTAGATCATTTCTCAATTTTGGACTGTTTTTTCACAGAAAGGAAGACCAAACATAATGAAAGTAGCAGTTAATAAAACTAAAATGCTAATGTTTCCAAGTGCCCTTTTTCAGTGATGCCATGGAGTTTCATAACAATTACTTTTAAATGGTTCTTCTCAAGGCACAAAATAGGATCTATTCTACATTCCATGCACAAAAGTTAACTCAAATGGCTTATGACTGAAAATGTTTCCACATCTCCCACCACATCTGAGGACACAAGATAAGTTACAACATGCAGAGCACAATGCACATCTCTCATCGTTTTATCATCTAGTAACTTGCTTTCACCCTCTCTGATCATCTGCTACCCAGGGTAGCTTCCTCGCTTTGCTTCCAGGTAAAAGTGATGTAAGTAATAAAAAAAACAGGTAACTAGTTGAATGAGTAGCGTGTTCTTGATGAAAAATTAATATGCATTCCAATTCTTGAGTAAAAGTGGGAATTATATAAGAGATAAATGTCTCTTTTCTGCCCAATGGACCTTTTGCACCTGAAACTTTAACGAAGTCAAGGGAATTCCATACTCTTCTCCCCTTGCTCTCAATATTAGCTGCCCATTTTCCATGGCAAGATTTTTTTTGGAAATTAAAGAGAATTCCAAAGCACAATAATAATTTCCAATATGCCAGAGAGTCATGGCATTTAAAGGGAAAAGAATCACATTTTCCACTGTGGAAGCCTGAACTGTAGGATGTACCAAGACAGGATTCACTCTGTTGATTTGGAGTGACATAAAACTATTGTTCTTGTTTTCTTGTCTTTAAAGAAAAATAACATAGTTGACAACCTGAAAAGAAAAGAGTTTGAGTACATGCATATTTAAGAGTTGAATTCATTAATCATTTACATGAAGCACAAATATACTCCTGTTTAAAGATATGGCATAATAGCTATTGATTTTACTGGGGGGGGGGGGGGGGGGGAGTGAGCTTCTAATCCATGAAAATATCAACTTGCTACCACAGAAAGC
The DNA here is from genome assembly GCF_037176765.1 of Anolis sagrei. Lineage (NCBI taxonomy): Eukaryota > Metazoa > Chordata > Lepidosauria > Squamata > Anolidae > Anolis > Anolis sagrei. Next base: position 248,282,151 of record NC_090022.1, on the reverse strand, counting down.
CTTTATTTGGCCGGAGTGTTGCTATAAATATATGTGCTGCATATTAGTACTGAGGCATGACTGGCTGGAAATATAGAGCTTAAAATTGTTCTCTAGATAAACTTATAAAAAAGCAAAGGGGTTAAATGTGCAAATGACACTCAGTATTTTTAATTAGCCTACTTGTCATTTTAGATGAATAGCAAAGGCCAATCAAACTTTTACATCACCAAACTGAAAGTGACAGAAATACCGAGGGCAATGCATGTTTCATCTTTTCATTCCTACCTAGAGTGCCAAGTAAAATGAATTTTTAGATTCTTTTCCCTTAGCTTAGCATGAAAGCCTTTATGTTGAAATTGTCTCTAAAGGAACCAACAGTTTTAATGTAAAGTTCTCCCCTCAAGGAACAGTCTCTAATTTTTCATTTTTCTGAGGATAAAAATATTACTCTCTTAACATGAAAGTTCTATCTTTCTCTATTGCTAGGGGTAAAAAGCAGTGAAACCTCTTTAATATAGCCCAATTCATCAAACTGATTCTTTCTTGCTGTAGGTTATTTCACATTGGTATTCCCTTTGGTTCTGCTGAGTTTTTAAATTAGAGTTTCATACATCCATGGCACGCAAATTATTTAGCTAACTATTACCTTTCATTTGTATTCATTATGTGTTATATGACTTTATCATTGCTCAGCATTATTGCCACCATAAAGATGTGTTTTATATTGCCATAGTTGTAGCAATAAAAGTCTTTCATTTTGATATCAGCATCTTTTCTTTTTCTAATCAGACGAAGAAGCAAAGTCTCAGGGTAAATAAATTGTATATACAATATTTATCTAGACATCTTTGCTTAGATAATGTTATTCCACTGCTTCAACAAAGCCACAATTTTCCTTTTTCTTTAACCTGCACAGTTCATTTGTAACCAAGCCTACAGATATCTAATGCTAATGATCAGCAGAGAGATCTCAAACTAATATAAGCTGCACTGTAGCATGCACAGAGCATTATTTCTTGTATACTTCTATGAAGATGAATACAATGTGTTGTATTCCACGGTATTTGCTTGCCTGAGGAACAGACATCAGAGACATAAAAGAATCCCATCTGAAAAGGCTTAGGAGATCTGGGAGATGTAGCGAGGGGAAAAAGGGAATGGAATTCTCACAACGTGAGCGGTCGTGTTTCGTGGAATTACATGTCACCTAGTATCAGGCATTGCACAAGCTAAGTATTTTATCTGGAATTTTGAATTCCAAAATACTCTGAAATCCAAAATTGCTCAAATGGGTGGCAGAAATAGTGACTCATTTCCCCTTGAACAACTTTGAGGGTACAGAATAAGCCATCATTTTACATAGCATAGTTATTCTATTATTTTACAGTACCATTTTACAGATACTGCAAAGGATATGGGTTTTGTATAAAAGGTTTTTGTTCAAAGCTCTCATTCTTATGGGGTTAAGTTTTTAATACACCCATACAAATGTGTTGCAAGGTCTCTCCCCCCTCCCCCCACGCGTGAAAACATCTGCATAATGTAGCTATTAGATGCATTTTAAAAAGTCTCAAGCATCAAATTGCCATGAAAACTAGCACCAAACAGAAATGCGAAAGTGAAGCAATGGAAAGCCAAGCCTAAGCCAATAATGTGTTTGCATGGTGAATGGGTTACTACTTAACACCAGCATGTATCAACAAGGAAAGGCATTTGAAATATAACACTATGTAACATGATTGTTGTCACTGGGTTATAAATATCATTTCCTAATTTGGTCTACCATAAAAACATGGAAAAGTTTGTTAAACTGCAGCACATTTTGCTATTGTTTTTCAACGAATATCTGATAGACTTTCAACCAATTCACCATAGTTTGTGGCAGCCACAATAACAAAATTTCTGGAGTGCAACAAGTACTTTCAAAGTAAGTACTGCCACAATTAAACAGGAAATAACACTTTCAAACCAGGAACACAAAACCTTTCAAATTTTGTTACATACTGTAATAAATAGAATAAAAAAGTATTTATCTGCACATATCTCCAGAGATCAAGTACAATGAATGAGGCATAAAATCAACTGAATAAGTTGTCATTGTTGCTTGGTATCATGTGATGGACACATAAATATAATTTTAGACAGAAACCTGAAAAGTAAGATTGGTTATTAATGGTAGGGGCACATCAGACTGGAGATTGAATTTGGTGGTTCTGCATAATCATCCAGTCATATAACAGGAAGGAAACTACAGCCAATCTGAGACACTGCAGAGTGGTGGTCTAGGATTTGAGCAATCCAGGTTCAAGTATTGAGTAACTTAGGGCCAGGCACTCACTGAAGCCTGACCTATCTGAGGAGAGTTGTCATGTGACTAAAGGGGAAAGAAGAGCCATATGAACCAGATCCAATTGGAGGATCAGAGTAAGACCTGTTTATTCACTGCCACGTTTTGGGAATACCTTTATGACCTTGGAAGCCCTACATTCATGGATCCAGATGTTTAAAACACCTTTTGGGACACATACACACATGGGACTAGATTTTCTGAAATTCCCTATAGAAACCTTCCTGAGTTTTGAGGTCTTTGGAGTTCATCTTTTTCTTAGTCCACCACCATCACTGCTATATCTGTGGTGGACTTGAGAGAGAGAGCCTTCTCACTGGCAATACCCAGTCCCACCCCACACATACACACAACTGTGGAACTCCATCGTGGAAGGTTTGCTTGACTTTTCTCTGTTTCTTTTTCAACAGCAGGGAAAGACTTTTTTATTTTGATGGCTTTGGCTCTAAAACGCATGTAAGAGAAAAGTCATTAATGGGCTGGGTTACATGTTCATATTTGCATTATGTTTTATATGTATGTTTTAACTTTGTGTTTTTCAACAGAATGGTTTTTTATTTGTAAACTTTTGTACAATTTGTACAACAGGTTAAATAAATCCATAAGTACTCATAAGAGATTTTTGAGGTGAAGCCAGTCTGAAGCAAGTCTAGCCCAGAGGGATGCCAGAACTAATTTTCATCTAAGTCAAGAGGTGACAGGGACACACACACACACACACACACATCACAGAGAGCCATATTTCCATATAGACCCTCATAGCCTGTTGTGTTATGGATTTCTCCAAGCAGGAAAGTTGTACAAGTTGGGAAATCTCTGCTCTATGCTGGGCCAAGACTCAGCCAGCACATTGCTAGCACAGAGTCCCTGGAACCCATCAGATGATTCAGAGTTACGTCCGGCAGAGCTCCAGCCAGGCAGTGTGTCAGCAGAGAAACGGAGCCCAGAGGAATCAGGTGTACATCCGAGTCCTCATAGAAGAAGCTGGCCTCAATGTGTTGAGGTCCTCTAATAGTAGTTAGTTGCTGTGGCGGGGGAGAGAGACTATTTCCTTATTTTTTAAAAAACAACCTCTTTGCTGCCTTATACTGATTCAGTTTCTTCTTTTATATTGGCTGGGACTTTCTGTGTGCTATTATACCTTTGTGTTTTATGTCACAGGCAATGAAACACTTGTATATAACAAAGTAACACCGTTTATAACTTCTGGCTCCAATGCTTGTGGTTACATTTGTGTTTTGTTGCAATCTTGAGGCTTACAGTCAGTATCATTTGCTTGGTTTACTTTTCTGAATAAACTTTCAATATTTCACATTCACAAACATGTTATTTGCTTTACACATTCTTGGCTGAATTATATTCCGACTCAGGCTGGAGGGGACGTGGTTTTAAAAAGCGAATTTTCAGAGATGTTCCCAATGCCCATATGTCATGATTTACTGCCATATTGGCCTATTTCTGCAGTAGGCCTTTGTTCACAGAAAATGCTGATTGTTTGAGAAATCAGTGCTCCAAAGAAGAAGTTACTATTCAAGGGTAACAACATATCCGGACAAAATCAGCTAGCTGTTTGCTAGATAGAACCCCCAAGTTTCCCAGTCGCTCTGAAGCCATGTTTGCAACAGACTAACAGATAAGATACAGTCATGGTCAGAGAACAATGGACCATAGTTATATTATAGTTGTGCCATTGTTAGGATCCCACGTGTGCTATAAAGTCAATCAAAATCATAAACAACTAATGAACAACTGCATAGCTAACTTAGACCAATGAAATGATTTGTCTTTGGGAACCAATGAGATGATTGATTTCTATGTACCAATCAAACTGTTTTAATGAAAGTCATAAATAATCAATGCAACCAACTTTAGGTTGGACAAACCCCTTTATTGCATACCCATATGCATGTTTGTCACTATTGCTTCAGCTGCGCAATAAATAGCATTTTGCAGTTTTAAAGATTCAACTTTCGTGGTGTCCTTCCTCGCCCTCCTTGGGAAGGGGCAATCTGCTCTTGGATTTTGGATTTGTGGATTATCTTTTTGGTTTTTGCCCCTACAAGGCAACACTAGCCTTCTTTATGTTCCTTAAAACTCGAGCTCTATTTAACTAACTGCTTCTCTATATCAGAAATCTTTAACACATCTTCATAACTGCTTATTTCTAACAGGCACTCAAAAACCAAATCTCCTCTTCACACACAAATTCCTAACTGTCATTTTCAAACTCTCTCACTCTAACTGCTTCTTTCAGAACCTTGGCTCCGCCCCTTTGGAATGTTCAGCTCTCTCACTCCAACTGTCATTTTGGCCTAGCAGCCTTTTCAAATCCTGGGCCTACGCTCATCTGCATATGACCAATCGGCTTCACATATGCAAATGAATCCTATCTCTGCTGTTGCTAACCTGTCTGTACCTATTCTTCCCTATCTGCCATATGTAAACATAGAGCTATACACCAAAACTTTAACATAGGGTAGCAATTTCACTACAGTTGCCAACAAAATAATACATTTTGTCACTTCACCAAAATGTTCCTTTTACCCTCCACTTTTAACTATTAGATCAGTAAAGAATCTCCTCAACTTCCCTTCTTTCTACATATTGAATCTTCATAGAGTATGCAGTCCAAAAGCATAATTACATCAAGAAATATGGGGAGACTTGAAAAAACATCCCCAAAATTGGGATTGGAAATTACAGTGGATGACTAGACTGCCTGCAGTTTTAAAATCAAAAACCTGAATTTCAGTTGGTTTTTCACCACATCTTCAAGGAGTTTTCGATAGTACAGGTGTTCCATTTAACTTCACCAGTCCTACTGCTAAGTAAGGAATGAGGAACTATCAAACACAGGCCCACAACTCCCACAACCTGATACTATTTGCCTGGATGCAGATTGTAGACATAACATCTGAAAGGTCTAACAGTTATTTTTGTTTCTTCATGCAGAGGAAGGTGGCTGCCTCAGGTGGCAAGAGGCTGGGAGGTAGAAACGCTGTCTGAGGCACCTGTCATTACACTGCATTGAAAACACAGCTGAGTCTTGTAATGTCCTTCATTTGTATTAGTGGCTTTAGGTAATACAGTGACTCAACCATTTAGATTTCATTGGTATGGGCGAGAGACACAAGAGGTAACTTCTCTAAGCTTTTGTGCATGTACAAAAAAGGTCATGGAGCATTTATGAATTCATTAAGAGAACGAGTAGGAGAAAGACAAATGAATGTATCATTTTTATCAATAATTTTAATGCAAATTGTTTTTCTATTAAAGAAATATGTTTATTATATTAACTAATATGTATATATTAACCAACTGAGCACAGATCTAACATTGAGAAATGGAGCTGATTGATATAGCTGCTAATCAGATTGGTTTTGTTTGGAATAGAAACAGAAGATGGATATCCATGCTTGATAAAGACAAACCCTACAACAATATATTTAACCTCCTGGTTTGTTCTAAGGCAGAATCTTCTTCAAATAGGAATAATTTGGTTTCATGGAGGTAAACAAATAGGGTATAATATTATCTCTTAACAAAAAAATACACCATCCCCTTCTCTGAGTAGAATAGCAAAAGCGAGAGGTTAGTCTATCCTGGTAGAAACCATAAGAAGCATTGACCCCTTATATTCTTTCAGTTTGCCTTTGACAGGAAGCACCAAAGATCCACTGCCACTATTTTCCTACCCAGGCATTTAAAAAGGTCACAAATGGCACTGAAGTGAAGAAAGTAGATGGGGTCAGCACTTCTTTTAGATCCTTCTGGAATGGACTAAGCTCTCTGCTTTCCCCGCCCTACTCAGAGGAGGGAATAGTTTCTTTTTTGAGAACAGTTAAGCTATAGGACAATGATCGGTGAAAATGCTTCAGTTGAGACACCTTTCCCCCATGATAACTCTTTCAGGAGTAGAGGAGTCTGCTGCTGAGGCCGGAACATCTCCAGCAAGCTCTCCTGCTCCTGCCTTTGGGGCTCCTCGTGAGGAAGACTGCAACCCCAGGCCATTTCCAGCTGGTCAGACTAACCAACTCCAGGAGGATGCAGCTATAAAAACTGAGGCAGGGTTAGAGGAGTCTTGTTACTATATCATTCTAACTCAGGAGTCTGTATAACAATTAGGGGAAAACTGTGAAATTAGGAAATTATGTTGCGACACTTTGTAGGATTTTACTGTATTACTGTTTTAATTGTATGTTTTATAATTTTATATGGTATGTTTATTGTTAGGTGCACGATGTGGCATTTAATTTTCGCTATAGTTTGTAAGCCGCCCTGAGTCCCCTTTGGGGTGAGAAGGGTGGGGTATAAATTCCCTTCCTAAGAGTAGATTTCTATTACTTCCTGTTGTCTCACCTCTGTTTGTAACTATGAGTGATTTGTAAGTTGGATGTTTGTAACTCAGGGACTTCCTGTACATGTAAACAGTACATTTTACAGATTCCACATAACAGATTATAAGAAGTACGTTTTAAGAAACTTTCTTGTGGCTTCAGAACTTTCATTACAACTCCCAGGCCCAATCCCTTTCCATGATCAGGGGCAATTTGGGTAAGTTGTATGACTTTTCATGTATAATACCAGCTGTGGTATTAGAAGAGATCAGGACTGGGTGATAGAATGGGAAGGCGCATTCTTCTATCCCATGCTGCAGTTCTAACGGAAATTACTCAAGCTTATTGGTCTGGAAAAGAACCCTTCCAATGGAAATATCAGAAGCATCTCAGTTTCGGACAATGTCATTTCTTTGTCAGGGCTGAGACATGGAAAGGAATTGGTCATGTTCCTTTCCTAGATGGTATCACTGTTGACTGATTTCACCCATATCTGGTGATCATTTTGTTCTGCTTTTTACTTGTTACATCAAACCATGGCTGAGAGCCTTCCTCATCTAGCACAACTACAATGACAGAGCTACATCATTTTAATTACATCTGGTGTTGCCAAACCCCACTCCAAAAGAAGACTGACAATTTCAACCTAACAGCATCTCAGGTAAAGGGTTTCTGAGTCACTGCAGATCTAGATGTTGGGAAATAATGACTTTAGTACTCTTCTAGTCATATCTTATAACCCTGCCACAACTGCTTGTCTCAAAGCATCTTGTGACTGGGAGATTGCCAGCGTCATCATGTTGTATGTGGAGGTGTTGTTGTGTTATCATCTTCATGGGCCATTTTATTTCTATAAGCCCTCTATATTTTGAGCCTAGGCAATATACTAAATAAAAAAATCCAAGAAGAAGTAAAATACACAAAAGCTTCCCATCAAAATGTATTTAAATGATCTACTAATTTGTTGGATCTTCTTGAATCTATATATTACCACAATGAGAAACTGTTTTGTCACAGTTGAGAAAAACCATATAGCCAGTGCAAATCAATACAATAAATATGTGGAAGAGGAAAATGTGAGTCAAATCACAATCTTTCATATCCATTTATTTGTTGGTTGGGAGCAAAATCTCTTTAACACCCATGATGTAATGTAATTGCAGTTGTCAAGAATTAAATCTCAGCAATTACCTATGGCAAATTTTATAACAGAACCAGTTGGGCAAAAACTAGAAAAAATGAAAAAAAATTTATGTTTTTAAGTTTTCATTCTATCTGAAGGTGTGAAGGAAGAAAACAGACAATTGTAGGATATTCTGAAGGGTATTTTTTTCTGTCTATAACTGGTGTTATTGAAAAGCATTTTGGAAAAGCAAATTTTTAAAATCACAGTGTTGCAACACAGCCAGACAGCTTCTTCAAACTGCCCACCTGTTATACAATGTTGAGTTTCTCACTTATTTAGTTACAAAAACTTTCACAGAAGGATTTACAAAAAAACTGAAATGTGTGCCAAACAACAGTCATTTATTTCTGACTAGGCAATTACAAGTTGTCTTTAAGATTCCCTACAGTATTTTTCCTTTAGATAACATTGGCACAACCAGATAAACCTTCCTGAAAGCAGGATTTCTGTGCATATAACCCCTTACTACTAAACTGTAGCATCCTTCTGGTACCTTGTAATTCTGTAATGGCTAAAAAATAATTGCTGGATAATGGAGAAAGGCAGGGACTTTCAGAAAAACTTCTATTTCTGTTTTATTGACTATTCTAAAGCTTTGACTGTGTGGAACATAATAAATTGTGGCAAGTTCTTTTGGTATGGGCATACAAAATCACCTGTCTCTCTCCTGAGAAATCTGTATAAGGGCCAGGTAGCAACAGTAAGAACTGACCATGGAACAACAGACTGGTTCAAGATTGGGAAAGGCGTATGGCAGGGTTGTATACTCTCACTCAACCTATTCAACTTGTATGCAGAACACATCATGTGACGTGCGGGGCTTGACAAATGCAAGACCGGGGTAAAAATTGCTGGAAGAAACATTAACAACCTTAGATATGCAGATGACACCACTTTGATGGCCAAAAGCGAGGAGGAGCTGAAGAGCCTTCTAATAAAGGTGAAAGAAGAAAGCGCAAAAGCAGCTAAACATCAAAAAAAAAACCCAAGATAATGGCAACAAGAATGATTGACAACTGGGAAATAGAGGGAGAAAACATGGAGGCAGTGACAGACTTTGTATTTCTATGTGGAAAGGTTACTGCAGATGCAGACTGCAACCAGGAAATCAGGAGACGCTTACTTCTTAGGAGAAGAGCAATGCCCAATCTCGATAAAATAGTGTAGAGTAGAGACATCACACTGGCAATGAAGAGCCACATAGTTAAAGTAATGGTATTCCCCATAGTCACCTACGGATGTGATAGCTGGACGGTAGGGAAGGCTGAGCAAAAGAAGATAGATGCTTTTGAACTGTGGTGCTGGAGGAAAGTTCCGAGAGTGCCTTGGACTGCAAGAAGATCCAACCAGTCCATACTTCAGGAAATAAAGTCCAACTGCTCATTGGAGGGAAGGATATTAAAGGCAAAGATGAAGTACTTTGGCCACATCATGAGAAGAAATGAAAGCTTAGAGAAGACAATTATGCTGGGGAAAATGGAAGAAAAAAGGAAGAGGGGCTGACCAAGGGCAAGATGGATGGATGACATCCTTGAAGTGACTGGATTGACCTTGAAGGAGCTGGGGGTGGTGACAGCCGACAGGGAGCTCTGGCGTGGGCTGGTCCGTGAGGTCACAATGAGTCAGAAATGACTGAACAAATGAACAACAACAAAATGTGTAAAATAACATAAATATTCTATAGAAGACATAAATTCACTTGCCTTCATGTATATCTTCACATAAATTATTATTATTATTATTATTATTATTATTATAACTTTATTTGTACCCCGCTAGCATCTCCAAAAGGATTCGATGCGGCTTACAACAGGCCGGAGCCCAACACAATACAACAACACAATACAACAATACAATACATAGCAAATAAAACAGTTGAAGCAGAAAAACAATAGCAGTAACAATACAACAGAACATTATTAAAAACTGAGCCGGCCATAGTAGGGTACAGGATTAAAAGTGCTGAAAGTGTCGGAGGGATATGGGATTAAAAATATATATAAGTGCAGTGTGCGTTGAGGGTGATCTTGACTCTGCTAAAGTGCTTCTGGGCTTGATAGTGGGGTTCCTAATCTGGGAAGGCACGTTGGAACAGCCAGGTTTTCAGGTTCTTTCTGAACACCGCCAAAGTAGGGGCCTGTCTAAGATCTTTTGGGAGGGCATCCACAGAGAAGGCCCTGTCCCGCGCCCCCACCAAACGCGCCTGCGAGGCGGGCGGGATCACGAGAGGGCCTCTCCTGATGACCGAAGTGAGCGTGTGGGTTCGTAGACTGTGATGCGGTCTCGCAGGTAGGGTGGTCCCAAACCGTTCAGGGCTTTGTAGGTAAGCACCTGCACCTTAAATTGGGCTCGGAAAATGAACGGCAGCCAGTGGAGTTCCTTAAACAGGAGGGTTGATCTCTCTCTGTAAGGGGCCCCCGTTAGCATCCTGGCTGCTGCCCGTTGGACCAGTTGGAATTTCCGAGCAGTTTTCAAGGGCAGCCCCACGTAGAGCGCATTGCAGTAATCCAGTCTAGAGGTGACTAAGGCATGGACCACCCCGGCCAGATCAGCCTTTGCGAGGTATGGGCGCAGCTGGCGCACAAGTCTCAGTTGTGCAAAAGCCCTCCCGGCCACCGCCGACGCCTGAGCCTCAAGCGTTAGCGATGAATCCAGGAGGACTCCCAAGCTGCGGACCTGTGGCTTCAGGGGGAGTGTAACCCCGTCCAACACAGGTTGCCACCCTATACCCCGGTCTGGTTTGCGATCGACCAGGAGGACCTCTGTCTTGTCGGGATTGATCTTCAGCTTGTTCGTCCTCATCCAGATAGACACAGATAGATATGGATCCTTCCCTCTTTCACAGTCACTGGTTCTACTTGTCCTTTTTTAAAGTGGAATGCAGATTATAAGATGGGGGGGGGGGAATGCTGAAAACTGAGAATATCAGCAAGAAGCATTCTTAAGACCAGAGAAGGAGTAATCATAGTCTAAGTTTTTTTTCTTTTCCTATTCTTCAGGACAAATTTGATCTTCAGGGTCAGAACACAGTCTCTTCTTATAGAAGATACCATGCTCATATTTAATGCCCTCAGACAGGGCCAAAGTCTTTTATCTGAAAACTGGCAAAGCAGATGCCAGGCAGTCAATGTAGATACTAAGTTATATGGACCAGTGATGTCTCTTGGTACAAGACAGATTTTCTGTTCTCGACCAAAGAGGTCTCTGCAAGAAGGTTCCTTTCAGTGGCCATCTTTTTGACTTCTTCCTGATATCGTAGGACATCTCTTCTGATGCAGGAGTATCTAAGTATGGATACTTGATCCTTCTTTTCTTGGTAGAAAAATAATGCCAATGGCACCATGAATTGCTGCAGGATTAATCTGAAAGGTATAAACAGGAAAAATCCTTGATGGCATCAACAGCACATTGTTGGTTGTCCCCCGCTGCATTCTTTAGGAAAAGCAACTTCTGTTGGTTTTACTGATTACAGTGTGATTCTCTTTTAATTTTCTAAGAAACCTGAAAGCAAGAAATAAATGGATACATTGTGCTAATGCATTCAGAGTTTTTACACTTCTCAAGTGTTTTCCTCTTTGCTGCTCTCTTTAATCTCCTCCTTTCTGTGTTTTCAATTTCTTTTCTAAATGAACTCATTGTCCATGTACTCACAAGTCCTGAATCACAAAATGAGACTTCTTCCTCTAATTGACATCTAAAGCATTAACGTAATCCAACTGCAGATAGCTCTATCATGATTATGAAGAAATCCATTGTTACTACCCTATTCCAGTCAGGATCAGAACACACCATGCTCTCCCCAGAATTAACACTCTGAACATTTTACAGACACTGCTTAGTAATCAGGACTTGTTAGGAAATCGAAGATTGCAGTAGCTGGTGTGCATTTCTTCCTTTGCCTATATCATTAGCATGTGGATGATGTGCACATGATATGGTGGAGAAAAGTATAATCAGGGAGTACTCAGAGGAAAATTTAATCTAATGTAATATCCAATTGTTGCTATGGGATGTCTATCATTCACAAAAATGTTTCATCAGAATGAAACAGATCAAATTGGTATTTCTGAGGCAAGAGAATTGTTAAATAAATGTGGTTTCCAAAGTTGTTATGTGTCATTATTAGGTGATTTACGTTAGCACGTAACAACTATCCACAGTGTCTTTGCTAGATCATATTACATTCTAATGCTCTCCCAAGGGCAGTCTGCCTTGACTTTTCTGGTGCAACTTTCCAGACTCCAAGACACAGATATAAGGAATGAAATCCATGGCATGGAAGTCATACCAAATATCGCTAATCAGCCTTGCTTGCTAATTAGGCAAGCATCTATTCAGGGCCCTATCTTTGTGTTGTTTCTCTCCATTGTCTTCTGAGCCTCAGTGGAAGCTTGTTGTATTTATTGAGCAGTAAATCAACAATAATGTGCCTGAAGCCAGAACATGTTTTTTAATTCTTTATTACTATTTCAATGCAAGTGCCTTTCCAGGTAATACAATTCCCTGCTACATACCCATAGCAGTGGGGATAGCTTGCAAGCAGAATGTTAAAAGGAAATGCAGTCTGACTGGCAGGTAACTTTGTTTGCATCTTCTTATTAGAAGATGCTTCTTCTTATTAGAGAGAAATCACATGAATGGAATTTATACCCAAGCAACTTCAGTTGTAGAATAAATTGCAGGATCCCTTAAGCAGACTTCAAACTTCCAGTAAATAATAAAGGAAAGGAAGATAAGAAACAACTTCAAAGAATTGATTTAAGTAATTAATATATTGATGAGCAAGGACAGGCCTCCAATTCTTTGTAGTAAATTGAGAAACCTACTACAGAGAAAGGAGCTCTTCACCTTCAGTTTTATCACTTTGCTTTAATTCAAGCAGATGTCTGCATAAACTGACTTTATGGGTCATACAGGAATAGATTGACCAGTTGCTTCCAACAGAATGTTTGGGCCACTCCCAGGATAAATTCATATATGACACTGAACACCCATTTCTCTTGCTACCTGCTTCTGACTTACACAAAGATGCTGGCAACTATTTCTCTAAAAGAAACATTTGTCATAGGAAGTCCCTGGCTAGCACTTATAGAATAGTGATGGCTGTTCTGGAGGCTTTTAGCCTACCATCTACAAACATATCACCAGTAACAGGTAGAGCTAGTCTGGGAGGGAGGGAATCAGATGACTGGTCAGACTCACCAATCACCTAACCATTAGATCAGGAGTGGTCAGTGAGGCTAGTGAACTGCATGTGTTTCCTGAACCCCACTTTTACCCCTCCTACAAGCTCAACAATTTTAAAGCAAAGTGTCAGCAAAATTTTGGCAACTTCTAGTCTCAAAACCATGCTAAATTACATAAATATGTGAAAACAACCCATATATGAAAACAGCACAAAACCCATTGTTTTATGCCTTCAAGTTATTTCAAACTTCTGATGGCCTTAATACATGGTTTTCTTGGATGGATTTTTTGTTTTGGGGAGGGAAGTTCCATTGCCTATATCTGAGGTTGAGAGAATGTTATTTGCTCATGGTCACTCAGTGGGTTTCCATGGTTGAGTAGAGATATGAGCCCTGATCTCCAAAGCTGCAGTCCAACAATGAAGTCATTCTACCATGTTTGGTCCCAGAACTCCTTACTATTTCCAAATAGTACTTTCTTTTCACCATTTAGAGAGGAACTACAGAGAAAAGCAGAAACCTTTGGCTTGCTGTGTAAGGTGTAGCTTGCAAAAGTATGTGAGATAAATGGGCCTGGCTCCCTTCTGCTTTAAATTTATTGCCAAAGATTCAAGTCTCAATAGCTGGAATAGTCTAGTTGAAAGCATTTAGTAGATAATTAGAAATCATGAGAAGCCAGGGAAAATGTGTCAATGATGCAGAGCAACAAATGACATTCACTTTCTTCACTGCAATGAAGTTTTATAATTTCGAAAATTACCAAGTTATTTTAGGATATGCCTTAAAAGTGCTGCACTTAAAAGTTCTGTAACAATATAACAGTAACAACTAACAGTTTTTTTAACCTTTTCTGTGATTCTATCTGAAATTGCTGCTTCACCATTCAATTGGAAGGGCTAGATTTGTTAGAAATGGAGATGACGTAAAGGGCATTGGTGCCACTTGCATTTCACATAATATTTGGGTGTCCTACAGAATTTCTGTCAACAGAAGTTACTTCAGTCTTCCTTCACCCAACACTGAAAATAGCCACTATCAGCTCTCTCATGTATACAAGCCACATTTTAAGATTAGATACATGCCCAGAATTGTCCCTTACTTTGATGTTAAGATGCCAGAATTTCTTTTCATACACATGTGGGCATTAGAGGTGATGGAAACAGTATTCAGAGAGGTGTTTCCGGGTGAAGGCATGATGGCGGCAATAGCAGGTCTCTGAAAGCTCCAAAAAGCCAGGAGACCTGCACCTTTCTCCAAGGGAGGAGATCCCCAAATCTCACCTCAGTCTGGCAGAACGAGGTCAGACAGGCAGCAAACCTCAAAGAGGCCAACTCCTGGCGCGGGGGTGGTGGGTTTCCATAAGGCGACCCTTAGCACCTGTGAGAGCCTCGCAGAGGCAGCTTCCCTGGAGAAGGACACGAGGCATGCGGGCCGCTTTCAAGCTGACCACCTTCATTTTAAAACAAAGAAAACAAAGGCAAGAAGAATGAAGGAAAGAAAATAAGAGAAGCAGACGAAAGAAACACTAAATAAGAAGTGAAACAACTTCAAAGTACACAAACAAACTCACAGGTTGGAGAGAACTAAGAAGCGATAGGGAGACAGCAAGGACGAGTGCCGAGGTCTAAAGAAGCAAAATGAAAGAAAGTGAAAGGGAAAGCAAAAAAAAATAAAGCGAAAGACATAAAGTAAATAGAAGTAAGTAAAGGTCATAAAATAAGATTGGGTCTTTGTGATAAATAAGATAGCATAAAACCCTGAAGGTAGGCTAACAATAAGCCTGAAGTAATTTGGAGGCAGCAACTCAAGCAGCGCGGTGCCTTTAAAAAAAGAAAGAAAGAAAAGTAGAGAGAGAGGGAGCTTCAGAGAACTACAAAGAAGAAAGAGAGCTGAAAGTAAAAAGTAAAAGGAAATAAAGCTAAAGCAACCAAATAAAAGGAAAAAAGGAAAGAAGACGTAAAATATAAGAGAAAGAAGCTGATGGTGAGCATATTATATTACATTATATTATTCACTGTACTAATTAATTATATAAAATTAATGGAGTTTATATCAAATAATTGAGATAAGACAAGAAAATAGAATATAAATTGTGAAGTTAATAATAACCAATAAATTGTTAATAATTATAAGAGACAATAACTATAATACAATAATATACCAATATATTAATTGTAAAGGATTAATTTCTATGAGAATAATTGCTTTTTTTGTAAATAATAATTGGAAGAATTACAGAGGTAGAATATGTAAATTAGCATAAGTAAGGTAAATACAAATTTAATATATTAAATTATTGCTAAATTTGATATACAATCAAAGAAGAACTAATAAGAAGAGAAAAAGAGGGAGGGACTACACTTTCCAAACAAAAAAAAATCAATTCAATAACAAGAAACGCCAAAAATAAGTAAACATCGAACATTCAAACATGGATAAACAAGCAACTCCAAAGCAAATTAAAAACCAACCAGTTAGGAAATACTCCCTGCAAGGAGAATCCTCTTTAAAAGATTTAATGTTAGAAATCCACAGCATTAAAGAATCACAAGAAAAACAACAAGAAAAATAGAAAAACTGATTAAAGAAGAAATGAACAAAGTGAAAGATGAGATTAAATAAGAGCTCTCCTCTATGAAAAAAGAAATGAATATGATGCAAAAAGATATAAAAGAGACAAAACAAGAGAATATGCTAATTAAGAAATCTCAAGAAAAAACAAACAAACGAGTAGACAAATTAGAAGAATTATCGGAAAAACTGACAAAACAACAAGGACAGTGGGCAATAAGAGAAACTGAATTTAAGTTAAGATTTAGAAATATAGAAGAAAAGGAACAAGATGACTTGAGAAGTATAATAACTGAAATAAAGGTGGGAATATTAGACATACCACTAGTAGATATGGATCAAAATAGAAATTGATTATATAGAGTTCATACCAATTATGCAAAGAAACACAAGACACCTAGAGATGTATCAGTCCACTTCAATAGAAGAAGGATAAGAGATGAGATACTCAAATGTAATGCAAAGGAACCAACATTCTACAAAGGGAAAAAAGTGGCTGTGATGAAGGAAATACCAACCTCCGCAATGAATAAAAGAAGACAATACTACTTCCTGACTGACGAGCTTAAAAAACATCAGATTAAATTTAGATGGGAAAGGTCAGAAGGAATAATGACAACATTTCAAGAAAAGAAATATTGGATTACATCAATAGAAAAACCAAGAGATTTCTACCAAAGGCTTAAAAAGGAATTTGGCACAAAGAAAGATCGGAACTGAAAGGAGATGGAAACTAAAGACACATTCGAATCAGAATCAGAGGAGGGAAATATGGAAATGACAGCATCAATAACAGTATTAAGAAAAAAAGGGGAAAAAAGACCAAGGAAAGAATCACCAGAATTCTATGGAAAACATAGCAACAAAACAAAATCGGCCATAAAACAAACAGTTAAAGAACATGGGATCGACAATGAAGATAATATCTAATAATGTAAACGGACTGAACTCTCCAAATAAAAGAAGACTGATATTTGCTCAATTCAAGAGAGGAAATTATGATTTAATAGCAATGCAAGAAACCCACATTACACAAAAACATTCAACACATTTAGAAAATAAGTTTTTGGGTACACTAACTCATTCCTCCTCTAACGAAAAAAGAGAGTTGTAGCAATATATGTAAAAGATAACTTAAAAGCTGAATTAGCCTTTAAAGATAATGAAGGAAGAATGATAGGGGCTAAAATCAAAATAAATGGGCAAGAAATGTTGGTATGTAATATATACGCCCCTACAGGAACCAACTGGAAAATAGAGGGAGAAACCGTGGAGGCCGTGACAGACTTTGTATTTCTAGGTGCAAAGATTACTGCAGATGCAGACTGTGGCCAGGAAATCAGAAGACGCTTACTTCTTGGGAGGAGAGCAATGTCCAGTCTCGATAAAATAGTGAAGAGTAGAGACATCAGACTGGCAACAAAGATCCGCCTAGTCAAAGCCATGGTATTCCCTGTAGTCACCTACGGATGTGAGAGCTGGACCTTAGGGAAGGCTGAGCGAAGGAAGATCGATGCTTTTGAGCTGTGGTGTTGGAGGAAAGTTCTGAGAGTGCCTTGGACTGCGAGAAGATCCAACCAGTCCATCCTCCAGGAAATAAAGCCTGACTGCTCACTGGAGGGAAAGATACTAGAGACAAAGTTGAAGTACTTTGGCCACATCATGAGGAGACAGGAAAGCCTAGAGAAGACAATTATGCTGGGGAAAGTGGAAGGCAAAAGGAAGAGGGGCCGACCAAGGGCAAGATGGATGGATGGCATCCTTGAAGTGACTGGACTGACCTTGAGGGAGCTGGGGGTGGTAACGGCCGACAGGGAGCTCTGGCGTAGGCTGGTCCATGAGGTCACGAAGAGTCGGAGACGACTGAACGAATGAACAACAACAACAGGAACCAAATCATCCTTCATAAAATTATTAAAGAAGAAAATAATGGAACATATATACAAAAATATAATAGTTTTAGGTGATTTCAATGGGGTAATGGAAAGTGAAAAAGATAAATCAAAGAAAAAAGCTAGGGGAGGAGACCAAAAAGGTGGTCAACTACCACAGAATTTTCTACAATTTAAAAAAGTTTTTCACCTTCAAGATATTTGGAGGCTAAAAAATTCTACAGAAAGAGATTTCACCTATTACTCGGACAGGCACCAATCATGGTTCCGAATAGATATGTTCTGGGCCTCCTCTACTATCAACCAAAGTATAAAAGGTAAAAATTCTACCAAGGACAATAACGGACCATTGTCCATTAAAAATTGAAGTTTTAAATGGTAACAAAACAAGAACGTGGAAATTAAAATAAAATGTATTGAAATCTGAAAAGCAAATAGAATATAGCAAGAACATACTAAACGAATACTTTGAACACAATTTAAATAAGGACATAGATATAGAGATAGTGTGGGAGGCCAGCAAGGGCCCAGCTGTCATGATTTCCTATCCATAACAGGACCAGGCAGCAGCCGATCACGGCTCTTCCTCCTCTATTCGGTATCACAGTTGAATCTTTTGGATTTTCCTTTATTTTCCTTTATTTTTTATTTAGTGGGACTGACTGGGAGTTGTGGACATTTGGGATGGATGGGTGGGGTGTGCTTGGAGAGTTTTAGCTACTTTTTCTCCTTCCCTTCCTCTCCTTCAGAAAATATTTCTAAAATAACAATAAATAATAATAATAATAATAATAATAATAATAATAATAATAATACAACTACCATCTCACCTATAGAAAGCAGAAACAGCTTTAAGGAAACATTAAACCCAAAGCAGAAAGTAGATTGAAGTGTGCCACTCCAGACAGAGCTTGCAGTAGAGAAAAATATGGCTTTTTAAAGGAAGCATGGAGTAAATACTTCCAGGTCATCACTCTTCCTTCCCTGGACCTCCTTAAAATGCTTTGGAAATTGTGTGTGTGTGCTGCAGGGAGAAAGAGCACGTGCACCTGCCTCTCCTCTAGAGTGAAAACAGCTTTAACAAAGTATTTAATTCGATCTCCTTTACAGACAGAAAGGAAAGGATCGCAGAAAGAGTGGTATCTTAACTGATGCTTTAAATCCAGGTCTTAATGAAACCTATATGGACAAACAAGTCCCCCTCCCATAATGGGCTGGATAGAGTGCTTTTTTAACCCCATTGCTAGAACCCAAGCTCCCTTGAAGGGAAAAAAAAGGAAAGGATCCCAGGAAGGGTCTTTCCTTAATCCCGTTGCTGAAACCCAGTCTCCCTTGAAGGGAAAAAGGAAAAGGTCCTAGGAATAGAAAGGGGAGCCTTGTAAGTTCCTCATTGCTGCTAGTGGGCTGGATCTAGTGAATTTATCAGCTATGGGCCAAAAATGGCTATCTGGCTACCTACCCGTTTTTGGGAGGCATGCAAAAAAGGATATGGGGGTCTACTGGTATCTGGCCAGCAGAAACAAATCAAAGTTCAGCCAAAATGCACAAGCCTAATACAAACATTTATGTTTACATATTTGAAAGGATGTCATATCGAGAAGGGGGAAAGCTTGTTTTCTGCCACTCTAGAGACTAGGACATAGAGCAACAAATTCAAATTGCAGAAAAAGAAATTCCACCCAAATTTTAGGAAGAACTTCTTGATTGTAAGAGCTGTTTGACAGTACAATATGCTTCCTTAGAGTTTCCTCCTCTGGCGGTTTTAAAATAGAGGCTGGATAACCATTTGTCAGAGGTGGTTTGTGTGTTCCTGCATTGCAGGGAGCAGGACTGGATGGCTATTGTGCTCTTTTTCAATTCTGGGATTCTGTTATTCTTTTCTATGTACTTCAAAGATTTAATCTGCAGAAACGTCCCTGGTAACTTCAGACACCCCTCCTGAGGAGTCTTGGTATGGGTCTAGCTACAGTAGATTCCTAGACATCCCTGCTAATTTCCCTCCCCACTCTTTGACAACATGGAAATGGATTGCTATCTCTTGAGATGCTTTAGCTCTGGATTACCTGCAAGAGAGTTGGATTACATAACCTATAAGGCTCCCAGAATTTGTCCCATTGATTCCAGTTTCTAATATGCCCCACTGATTTCTATTAACTTAGTTTCAACTGAAATGCATACGCATTGCTAGTAGAAGCAGCAGAAATACTAACTTCTGCATAATTATTTTTGTTCTTAAATCATTGGAGGCACTCTTTAAAATGGGTAGTTGCTGTTGTGGCAAGCAAACAAGAATAAATTCAATCAAATGTGGCCTACAATCTTGAATTTCTTCTCCCTTTCCTTCTATATTTCACACATAAAAGCATGCATGCATAGACATTCTTTTTTGCCAGCCTGAAAGCTCCTATGTTGTTTTACCCTGGAGCAAATGCCTGTTGCTGAATTATGAAGCACTGAAAATAGGGGTTTATAATGAAAATGTCATACCGCTATAATAACTTCCAATTCATGTTTCTACAAAATGTGCTGTAGATCAAGTATAATATAGTTCTGTTCCATTTTATTTTGTATGCCATTAGGTTGTTCTACTACAGCTATCACATCTTAAACTTATTCTGGAAGAATGGAATGAATCTTTATTTTGTATGATTGGATTTCAGCCAAGGGTTCTCAGACTTTGTCACTGTGAACTCCCAAGTGTAATGAAGACAGATGGAAAGCTGGTAAAGGCCAGGTAGCTCAAAGGAAGAGAAAAGAAGTCAGCCCTAGTGGGCCAATTCTAACCTGTATAGTTGAAAAAAAAAACATTCCATGAATTGATGAAATTGGGTATGTTCTGTTGCTCCCCAACACTATCAATTTGTATAGCATGTGCATTGCACACTGCAGAGGCAACTAAATTTCTATAAATAGTATGTCACAACCTACCAAAGGTTTTTTTAAAAAAAAAATCAGAGAAATATCCATCATTACTATGATTGAAGAAAGAAAGGATAACTTGGAATATGCTTCTGGATAGTCTCCATCTTGAAGGTACATGTTCTTTCCAATATTATATTCCTTCTGACCAAGACAGCCAGCCTGGTGTAATTGTTTGTTTGAGCATTGGGCTACAATTCCAGAGACTGGAGTTCACATCCCTACACAGTAGGCTTGAGTGGTTTCGTTCGTTAATTTCGTAATTCGTTATTAATTCGTTATTTTTTTTATAACGAAGCGATATTGAATCATTCAGGAGCAACTAAAAAAACAAAACAAATTTTTCCAATACGTTTCGTAATTGTTTCGAAATCATTTCGAAATCGTTTCGTTATTATTTCCGCATGTCTGGTGCAAGTTTTAGGGTTGCTGTTTGTTTTATCAGTGAAAAAAATATATAATTATCACACCAACAGTCAACAACAGAGGGAGAGGTTTTTTTTAGCGTATTGCACGATCGCGCCCGCCATTAACGAATCAATTCGTAATTGTTTCGTAATTGTTTCGTAATTGTTTCGTAATTTCCAAAATTTCGTAAATTTCGAACATTTTAAAGGAAAATTTCGGAATTCTTTTAAAAATCGAAACGCAAAAACCCCTAAAAACGAATCGAGTTTAGAAACAAATTTTTCCGTGGTTGCCCAGCCCTACTACACAGCCATGGAAACCCATTAGGTAATCTTGGACAAGGCACATTTTTCCTTTTCAGAGAAAGGCAAAATCAAACCCCTTCTGAACAATTGTTGCCAAGAAAACCCCACAATAGGTATTCCATAGAGTTGCCATATGTCAGAAACAACCTATAGGTACATAACAACATATATTATTTCTGATACTACAGCTTGACTTCCTTCTGACTGTAGCACTTGGACTCTGGATAACTGAACTTCATTTATACTTCTATTAAAGCAGGACACCCTGCCCTATGACTTAGAGAAATGATTGCTCCTGGAGGGTTGTAATAACATAAATTCCTCTTTATGGAGAGCACAAGAATGAGTGGAAGATGCATATTACTATTTTAAAAGGACAGAAGAATGTTTCAGTCTCTGAGGACACTGAGAAGCTGATCTCATAATGAAAATTTGCTAAAAGTAAGATATTGGTATTTTACAATTCAAGATTCTAGTTTTGAATTGAGGTACCAAATTCTTATCATATTCCATGCATTAATTACGCATTCATCATATTCCATGCTACCATTTGCCAGTATGTTTGTGTTACCGGAAAGAATTTTATGTACTGTCAGTTTTAATACCACAATTGGTATTCTCATAATCTCTATCTCTTTCTAATTTCCTATTGAACTTATTTGTCTGCTGTCCCAAACCATCTATACTGTACATATACCTAAAATTCTGTATGGGTTAACAAAGAATTAAGTTCCATGAAAGCTAATTCTATAATAAATTTCTTGGTCTTTTAGGTACCATTGTTTGTTTTTAATAAAAAAAATTGGGAGCACTCATGGATTATTAAAAATACATGGAAATTGGGTTGGAGTGGATAATAGAAGTCCAAATATCCTTCCCACCAGGGCCTACTTCTTTTGGAAAGCTATCAAATACAAAATCTCTAATTAAAACAGAGAATATGTGAAATAATATACAGTACTGTAAATTTCTTGTAACTTGTAATTAATCTAAACTAGTTACACATGAGTTGCCAGTTACAACTATCAGTGAGTTTACTCCTTCAGCATGAGGACTCTGAGGTTTGGGAGGGAGCACCCTTAGGATGGCCTTGCAATTAAGATTTTCTGAGGTGTGCTGCCAAAGAGTTTTGGGTGGCTCTTGGGATCTTGGGTACTTGAACAAGTATGGTCAGGAAGTGGCCCAGGGACAGTTCTCACTAGGTGGCTTATAGCTTAAGAATTATTTCCTTACAGGTTAATTTTCCTTAATTGTGTTTTTGTTTACAGGTTCTTGCAGAAGTTCTAGAAAATAAATAAACAAATAGGTGATGAAACAGCCCTTTAGATCCATTTTCTTGTTTTTTATCTTTATTTCACATTGGGAATTCAATACTCCATTCAACATGGTGAAACATAGTTGATGAGGTAACCGAGGAACCTGTCTGTTCAACCTTATGGGATTCTTTTCACCTTGTTCATCCTGATGATGTGGAGGAGATCCTTGGGGCTGTGAGGGCGACCACTTGCACTCTGGATCCTTGCCCTTCCTGGTTAGTTAAGCTGGCCAGAGAGGGGTTATTGGAATGGTTTCTTGCAATAATAAATGCTTCATTGGGCCAGGGGAAATTTCCATCCTGTTTTAAGCAGGTGGTGGTAAAACCTCTGCTAAAGAAGTCCTCCCTTGACCCAACCATATGTGACAACCACAGACCAATTTCCAACCTCCCTTTTCTGGGCAAGGTTCTGGAGCGGATGATTGCCTCGCAGCTCCAGGGATTCCTCGATGACACCGATTTTCTAGATCATTCGCAGTCTGGCTTTCAGCCTGGGCACATTACCGAGAAGGCTTTGGTCACCTTAGTGGATGACCTCCACAGAGAACTGGACAGGGGGAGTGTGACCCTGCTGGTTCTCTTGGACATCTCGGTGGCTTTCAATACCATCGACAAGTGAGCCTTCTGGGGAGGCTCACTAGGATGGGACTTGGGGGCATAGTTCTTCTGTGGCTCCAGTCCTTCTTGAAGGGTCGTTCCCAGTCAGTGAAGCTGGGGGACTCCTGCTTGGACCCCTGGCCATTGACCTGTGGGGTCCGGCAAGGATCCATTCTGTCCCCTATGCTTTTTAACATCTACATGAAACCGCTGGGAGAGGTCATCCGGATTTTTGGATACGGTGTCATCTCTATGCAGATGACACCCAACTCCACTACTCATTTCCACCAGACTCCAAGGAAGCCCTGAGGATACTGGACCACTACCTGGCTGCTGTGATGATCTGGATGAGGATGAACAAGCTGAGGATCATTCCTAACAAGACAGAGGTCCTCCAGGTTATTTGCCTGTCTGACCGGGGTATTGGGTGGCAATCTGTGCTGGACGGGGTTGCAATCCCCCTGAAGTCACAGGTCTGCAGTTTGGGGGTTCTCCTGGACTCAGCGCTGACGCTTGAAGCACAGGTGTTGGCAGTGGCCGGGAGAACCTTCACACAATTAAAACACGTGTGCCAACTGCGACCATACCTCGTGAAGTCTGACTTGACCAAGGTGTTCCATGCCTTAGTTACCTCTAGACTGGATTATTGCAATGCACTCTATGTGGGGCTACCCTTGAAGACGGCCCGGAAATTACAACTTCTCCAACGGTCAGCAGCCAGATTAATAACAGGGGCGACTTACAGGGAGCGGTCAACCCCCCTGTTTAAGGAGCTCCATTGGCTGCCGTTCATCTTCTGGTCTCAATTCAAGGTACAAGTTCTTACCTATAAAGCCCTAAACAGTTTGGGACCTGCCTACCTTCTTGATCGTATCTCTCTCCATGAACCAGCCCGAACTCTTTGATCTTTGGGGGAGGCCCTCCTTTCACCCTTGCCAGTTTCTTGTGGGTACAAGGGAGAGAGCCTTTTCCTCTGTGGACCTCCAACTCTGGAACTCATTGCCCATAGAGATTAGGAAAGTCCCTACTTTAGAAACCTTTAAAAGGGATCTCAAGACCTGGCTCTGCCGCTGCGCTTTCGGAGAGTAGTCACATAATTTTATGCTATCGCTCCCTCAATGTTCCTGACCTAGGAGTACACCCCCCTTGTATGAAGGTTTGTTTATTTTCCTGTCTCTCTATGACTTCTTCCTTACAAATAGTTCTGCCCCTTTATCTCATCCTGAGTTTTTAAATCATTTTATGTACATGCAGCCCATTCATTGTCATTATGTGTGGTTTACTTTTTTTAATGTTTTGTATTTATTGTTTATATGCTTATATGTTTTATACTTTAATGTTATGTTGTTTATTTTATTGCAATTTGTATCTTATTGTATTGTAATTTGTTTTTTGGGCTTGGCCTCATGTAAGCCACTCCAAGTCCCCGTTGGGGAGATGGTGGTGGAGTATAAATAAAGATGATGATTATGATTATTATTATTACTATTAGGGCTGGGCGGTTTTGTTCGTTAATTTCGTAATTCATTATTAATTCGTTATTTTTTTGATAATGAAGCGATATTGAACCATTCAGGAGCAACTAAAAAATGAAACGAATTTTTCCAATTCATTTCGTAATTGTTTCGAAATTGTTTCGAAATTGTTTCGTAATTGTTTCATTATTATTTTGTTATTATTTCCGTATGTCTGGTGCAAGTTTTATAGTCGTTGTTTGTTTTATCAGTGATAAAAAAAAATATCACACCAACAGTCAACAACAGAGGGAGAGGGAAGCTTCAGAAGTTCCCCCTGTCCCATTTGGAGGTTTTTTTTAGCGTATTGCGCAATCGCGTCCGCCATTAACGAATCAATTCGTTATTGTTTCGAAATTGTTTCGTAATTTACGAAATTTCGTAAATATCAAACTTTTTAAAAGAAAAATTTCAGAATTCTTTTAAATAATGAAACGCAAAACCCCCCTAAAAACGAATCGAGTTTAGAAACAAATTTTTCCATGGTTGGACAGCCCTAACTGCACTATAGAAATTGATCTTGGGTTGTTGATGTTGTGTGAATGTAAGTCATCTCTGACTTATGGTGACTCTATTATAGGGTTTTCTTAAAAGAAAAAAAATATTCATAGGAAGTTTATCTTTTTATATATACAGGGTTAGTCAAAATGCATAGGCCAATAAGCCATTCAATTGAATGGCTTATTGGCCTATGCATTTTGACTAACCCTGTATACTAAGAGACTGTGACCTGACCAATGGGATCTGTTTCTGAGAGAGGATTAAAATATTATTCCACTCGAGTCTTTATTCAACATTCAAACTACATCACTCATTCACTTCTATGGGCGTGAACCCTACTGAATTCAAATGCATTATTTTTTATCAGACCTGTAAGGCAAGACAATATAGCTTATGGAATCATATAATGATAAGGGTAGAAGTTATTGTACATCTTATTTGTCATAGCAAATGAGCACCAGGATGATGTAGAGATTTGAGCATTGGGCTATGATTCTCAAGACAAGGGTTTGAATTCCCACTTAGCCATAAAACCCATTGGGTGACTTTTAGCCATAAAACCCGCGATATGCCTCAGAAGAAGGCAATGGCAAACTCACTCTGAACCAATCTTGGCTAGAAAACCATGTGATCAGTTTACCTTAGGGTCATCCTAAGTTGCAAACAAGTTGAAGACACACATTAACAACAACAACAAACCCATGGAGATAGGTGACATGAATTCTTTTTCTAACATAACATTAATGATGGGATCGAAAATCAGAAGACCAATTCACTTATGCTTCAACCAACTCTGTGTTTAATGTAACATTACATTGCCTGGAAAACACATTTAGTTGTTAAACAGTTACATGAATACGCCAATTTTGTACATTTTAATACACATTTATTAAAAACCTCATATAGCAACTCTAACAATCTTAGGAAAAAATGTATAAAACTTTATACTACTTTGGTAAATTGTACTTTGCTCTTAGCTATGATTTTTTTTACAGAAATATAATAGGGTAGCTAGGTATATATTTTCTTTTCTAGTTATGATTAGTGCTAACTCTAAAGCAGTTGGAGCTTCTAGTATAAAGACATATGCCTCCAGTGCAGCCAATTTCCATAAGCATTACACTAGAACAAGGTTGTTCGTATGCCTGCCTAAAACCCAAGTTAATCAGCACAGATTATTCATGCTGCAACAGTTCTAACATATACTTAGTGTCAAGGTGTAAGAGTTAGTACCAAATAAGTCAAATAAAGCTTATCCTCAAACTCTTCAGAATGAATCTATTATAGGAACTAGACTCTGTTTATCAAGATTGTGAGCCTATATATACTTTTCCAGGGAATAAGTCCAATTGAACTCAATGGAAATTCTCTGTAGACTTGTATAGGGCAGTGTTTATTTATTTATTTATTTATTTGGGGTTCTTTTACCCCGCCCTTCTCACCCCGAAGGGGACTCAGGGCGGCTTACAAAAGCAAGGCACAATTTGATGCCTGCATCATAAAAACAATCAACACAAAATTACATCAATACACAGTTAACACCAAATATACATTATAACCATAAAATCAATAAAATCAATAAAACCAAATACAAACCCAGATTCTCCTCTTACATGGTCAGCGTTCACTACTCATAGATCTCGTTTTACATTCCACTTCATCAATCCTGCTGGTCTTACTCGCCTGGTTGTCTGATTTAATTGTCGGAGTGCCCAAAGACCTGGTCCCATAGCCAAGTCTTCACCCTTCTCCTAAAGGTGTTATAAGAGATACTACTACAACAAGCAACATTTCCAACATTGCCCCCCCCCCCACCTACCCCATGTCAGAACACAAAGTAGAAACACTATTATTAGAATTCTCATTTTCCCTCTTTCCTAAAAACAGTCACAGGGGAACCAAAATTTGGATTGATGTCACAATATGTGAAAAAGGGGAAACCCTGGTATTTTGATGCAGACTGTTTTGTGCAAATGGAAAACTGACATAGCTTGGAAAGGAAAGATATGCGGCCCCTCACATATTGCTGTTCTTTAAAAAAGATGATTAAACTACATCTAGAGATTTATTACAGATCTGCTGAGTTCCACATAGTTTTTCCCTTACAGACATCTGCTCTATTGCAGTTAAGGTGACAGAAGATTTCCATCTATGTTGCTAACTATTCCAACTTTAATGTTATACTTGACTTCTTGATGCACTTGACATTCTGCAGGACATTTTATGATGAAGGCAAAAAAAATCACACAGATGTTTTATTCTAAGGTACAGAAAGTAGTTTACATAAGGATACTAGGCAGCATACCCAGACATGTTAAGTTTCAGGAGAGCAGTAGTACTTATGAGTAGAATATTCCTGGAACCCCTTCACAGTACATGCTTGCTAGGGCTGGGCGGTTTCGTTTCGTTAATTCGTAATTCGTTAATAATTCGTTAATTTTTTCAATTACAAAACGATAACGAACCATTCTGGAGCAATTATTTAAAAAAACGAATTTTCAAAAACGTTTTGTAAATGCTTCGTATTTCGATATTGTATTCGTTTCGTTATTGTTTTGACGTCGTTTCGTTATTATTTCCGCATGTCTGGGCCAGTTTTATGGTTTAATTAGTGAAAAAAAATTATAATATCACACCAACAGTCAACAACAGAGGGAGAGGGAAGCTTCAGAAGGTTTTGGAGGTTTTTTAGTGTATTTCGCGGTCGCGTCCGCCATTAACGAATTGATTCGTTATTGTTTCGGAAATCGATTCGTTAATTTTTTACCATTTACGAAATTTCGTAAATATCGAACTTTTTAAAAGGAAAATTTTGTAATTATTTTAAATATCGAAAAAAAAAACCCCAAATACAAATCGATTTTAGAAACAAATTTTTCCGTTGTTACCCAGGCCTAATACTTACAGCAGTATGGTTTTATTTTGAATGCCATAGCAACATTATATGGAATCTTGTGGCATGTAGTATGCTGAGGCACTAAGCTCTCTGGCTGAGAATTTTAAATATCCTTCTCTAAACTGCAAATCCCAAGATACATAGGTTAGCCCATAGCTGTTAAAATGCAATGGGTTATGATGGTGTGGGAGCCCTCCCGTGGTGCAGTGGGTTAAACCGCTGAGCTGCTGTAGATATCGAGGGGTATAACCTCTTTCACAGAAACCGAACAAAGGGGAGAGGAGGCGGAGTAGCCTTATATGTCAAAAACTCTTATGCTGCAGAAGAGATTCAAGACACCAATCTGGGAAACCAGCTTGAAATCATCTGGATAAGAATCAAGGGAACTGGGACTCAAAAAGATGTGGTTGTAGGCATCTACTACAGACCCCCAAGCCAGGAGGAAGAACTTGATGAAGTCTTCTGCCAACAGTTGACCAAACAGGCACAGAAAAGAGATGTAGTAGTCATGGGCGATTTCAACTATCCCGATATTTGCTGGAAAACAAACTCGGCCAAGAGTACAAGGTCCAACAAATTCCTCGCTTGCCTTGCAGACAATTTCATGGTCCAGAAGGTAGAAGAGGCAACAAGGGGATTGGCTACTCTTGATCTCATCCTAACAAATGTGGAGGACTTGATCGATGCGGTCGAAGTGGTAGGATCCTTAGGGGCAAGTGACCATGTGCTCCTGCAATTTGAGGTACAAAGGAAGGCCGAAACTAAGACAAGTCAAACCCGCATTTTGGACTTTAGGAGAGCTGATTTCCAAAAAATGAAGGAAACGCTGAGCAGCATTCCGTGGACACAGATACTAAAAGACAAGGGAGTTACGGATGGATGGGAATTTCTCAAGAGTGAAATACTCAAGGCGCAATTGCAAACCGTGCCAACAAAGAGAAAAAATAAGACAAGTGCAAAGAAGCCAGAATGGATGTCCAAAGAACTTCTAACTGTGCTAAGACACAAAAGAGACATGCACAAGAAGTGGAAAAAGGGAGAAATCACCAAAGAAGAATTCAAACAAATAGCCAACACCTGTAGGGAAAAGGTCCGCAAGGCTAAAGCACAAAACGAGCTCAGGCTTGCCAAGGACATTAAAAACAATAAAAAGGGCTTCTATTCTTATGTCAGTAGAAAAAGCAAAAACAAGGAGGCGATAGGACCTCTTCGCGGAGAAGATGGGGCAATGCTGACAGGGGACAGGGAAAAGGCAGAACTACTTAATGCCTTCTTTGCCTCGGTCTTCTCACAAAAAGAGAGTCTTCAACCTCAGCAAGATGGAGTGGATGAGGGATTGGAGGACATCCAACCCCAAATTGGGAAAGAAGTCGTCCAGGAATACCTGGCCGCTCTTAATGAGTTCAAGTCCCCAGGGCCAGATCAACTACACCCCAGAGTATTGAGGGAACTAGCGGAAGTCATTTCGGAACCATTGGCAACCATCTTTGAGAGTTCTTGGAGAACGGGAGAGGTTCCAGCAGATTGGAGGAGGGCCAATGTGGTCCCAATCTTCAAGAAGGGAAAAAAGGATGACCCAAACAACTACCGTCCGGTCAGCCTCACGTCGATACCGGGCAAGATTCTGGAAAAGATTGTTAAGGAAGCGGTCTGCAAACACTTAGAAACAAATGCAGTCATCGCTAATAGTCAACATGTATTTATCAAAAACAAGTCATGCCAGACTAATCTGATCTCTTTCTTCGATAGAGCTACAAGCTGGGTAGATGCGGGGAATGCCGTGGACGTAGCGTACCTGGATTTCAGTAAGGCCTTCGACAAGGTCCCCCATGACCTTCTGGCAAGGAAACTAGTCCAATGTGGGCTAGGCAAAACTACGGTGAGGTGGATCTGTAATTGGTTAAGTGGACGAACACAGAGAGTGCTCACTAATGCTTCCTCTTCATCTTGGAAAGAAGTGACAAGTGGAGTGCCGCAGGGTTCCGTCCTGGGCCCGGTCCTGTTCAACATCTTTATTAATGACTTAGATGAAGGGCTAGAAGGCATGATCATCAAGTTTGCAGACGACACCAAATTGGGAGGGATAGCCAATACTCCAGAGGACAGGAGCAGAATTCAAAACGATCTTGACAGATTAGAGAGATGGGCCAAAACTAACAAAATGAAGTTCAACAGTGACAAATGCAAGATACTCCACTTTGGCAGAAAAAATGAAATGCAAAGATACAGAATGGGGGACGCCTGGCTCGAGAGCAGTACGTGTGAAAAAGATCTTGGAGTCCTCGTGGACAACAAGTTAAACATGAGCCATCAATGTGATGTGGCAGCAAAAAATGCCAATGGGATTTTGGCCTGCATCAATAGGAGCATAGTGTCTAGATCTAAGGAAGTAATGCTACCCCTCTATTCTGCTTTGGTTAGACCACATCTGGAATATTGTGTCCAATTCTGGGCGCCACAATTCAAGAGAGATATTGACAAGCTGGAATGTGTCCAGAGGAGGGCGACTAAAATGATCAAGGGTCTGGAGAACAAGCCCTATGAGGAGCGGCTTAGGGAACTGGGCATGTTTAGCCTGAAGAAGGGAAGGCTGAGAGGAGATATGATAGCCATGTATAAATATGTGAGAGGAAGCCACAGGGAGGAGGGAGCAAGCTTGTTTTCTGCTTCCTTGGAGACTAGGACGCGGAACAATGGCTTCAAACTACAAGAGAGGAGATTCCATCTGAACATTAGGAAGAACTTCCTGACTGTGAGAGCCGTTCAGCAGTGGAACTCTCTGCCCCAGAGTGTGGTGGAGGCTCCTTCTTTGGAAGCTTTTAAGCAGAGGCTGGATGGCCATCTGTCAGGGGTGATTTGAATGCAATATTCCTGCTTCTTGGCAGGGGGTTGGACTGGATGGCCCATGAGGTCTCTTCCAACTCTTTGATTCTATGATTCTATGATTCTATGCCAAACTTGTTGACTGAAAGGTCGCAGATTCGAATCCGAGGAGCGGCTGCCAACCTAGCAGTTCAAAAACATGCAAATGTGAGTAGATCAATAGGTGCTGCTCCGGCGGAAGGAAACGGTACTCCATGCAGTCATGCTGGCCACATGACCTTGGAGGTGTCTATGGACAACACCAGCTCTTTGGCTTAGAAATTGAGATGAGCATCAACCCCCAGAGTTGGGCACGACTGGATTTAATGTCAGAGGAAAACAATTACCTTTACTTATGTTGGTGTAGTGAGAAAACCTGAGCCCAAATCCTGCTAATGCTAACTACAGTAAACAACTGAATGTGATATGAATATTTATATAATCCCATTGTTTCAAGTCTTCTGTTCTTCTTAGAACTAACAACAGGATTTTAGTAAAATCCTTTATTGCAATACCAAATTGTGGTGCAACTAATGTGAGTAAACAAAATAAAATGTAAAATTGTGCTTGTACAATTATACTTTTTGAAGGGAAGCATTGTATGCACTAGATTGCTAGTAAGAAGTGTCAGATTTTGCATGAGATGATTTACATGTCAGAGGAAAAGAAATGCAAAAACACTGAGAAAAAGAACAGAAGAAGAAGCCACCTGAAACTCCTGTATGAATTGACTTCATGTATTAATTGAGGGCAGATTTATGGGCCAAAATTATGGATTTTGATATGACCCATAGATAAGTCAACTATTGTTCTCGGAAGAGTGGAAAAAACAAGTGCTATTTTAGGGTAGTAGCTACCCCAGCCACCAAAATACTCACCCAGGCATTCAAAAAGGCCACAAGTGGCACCACAGCAGAGAGGAGATGAGGGTCAGCATTTCATTTAGCTTCTTCCAGGATGGGCTAAGCACCCACCTTTCACTAATAAGAGAAAGGAACTGTTCTTTTTTATATAAAAGAGATGAGGTACAGTATTTAAATTGACCAATGAATAAGTAAACCCAAGTTTTTTGAGTTGATTTTTTAGGATTTCTAGACTTATACATGATCACAGTATATAGGATATATTCAGAGCTAAGAATTGAGGTTAGAAATGAAAGAAAATCCTGATTTTACTTGTCAGCTAGACAAATAAAAACTAGAATGCTTGCACTGTATCTTTCTTTAAATCTTCAATATATGTCTTAGTTCCCATTACCAATAAAACACATTTTCAATTTTTATCAGTGGATTTAAGTAAAGGGCAAAAAGAGACAGAGATATTTGTTTGAACCATACAACATCACACATTAATTTGATATTTAAGTGTTTTAGAACTAATAATATTCAACTTCACAGAATTTTAAAGCTATTCTTGCTCTGTTTTCATGAAGTGAGATTCTCACCTGAATGTGACAATATGTTAGATATGAGGTCTTTGTTTTGGGCACAAAAACCACATAATAGTAATTATCTTTTATTTCTGAAGCCAAGTGGAATTTTACTGTAATGTTCATGTGTTCCCATGCATGAAATAACACATAACATCTGTGGTAAGTGCTGCATTCTGTCACTTAAGAGGCATCTCTAGGCTCCAGCCCTTATTATCTTGGTGTGATAATAACTTGGCGGGCAATTCTGACCCTTATCATGTAGCTGAACTACTGTAATACCCTCTGCTAGAAATGTGATAGCTTCTAAGGTCTGTATTAATTATGCCAAGACTATTGAACCTTTGCACATTCATTTCAAGTTAAGAAAGGCAGGCTTCTTTATTCCCTAGATGTCTGCATCTCTGCTGTAGTGTTGGAGCATAAATCCTCAAGGGCACATACTTTTAAGTTCTGACAATGCAGATGCTCATAACACACCACTAAGCTGTTCTACTTTTGGTAGTAGAAAATTGGAACTTATGTTGCTGTGTCTTCTCTAGCTCACTAAGAATAGAAAAGACATTTTCTGGATCTAATTTTCCCATAGGGATATCCATTTCACACCCCCTGAGAATGACAATTGAATGGAGTTATGTTATTCAAAGGTTTGTACACCTCTGTGGCTTGCACCTTAGTTTAGGAATAGAAAAAAATCTCACACGGGAAAATATGCTCAAATATGTTTTGTTGTGGTTGTGGTTGTGGTTGTTGTTGTGGTTGTTGTTGTGTGCCTTCAAATTGTTTCCAACTTATGTCCCTCTAAAACAAACTTATCACGGGGTTCTCTTGGCAAAATTTGAACAGAGAAGGCTTGTCTATTTTAAAGGTGAGGTTCCAGCTACATTGACTATTTAGGTCAGTGTGAGTTTGCATCAGCCTGCAGGCAGCTATAAAACACATACAGGCTAATATGGTTCAACCCAGGGGAAGCTACTTAACATGGCTGCAAACCAAGTTAAAATAACTCAGGGGAAAATCCAAATTCTGCACCACTTATGGATGTGTTTACAATTGTGTAAAATGATGATTGTATAATTTAAATGCATGCAAACTTCTTGAAGCTAAAGAAAAAAAGATGAATATGTAATGTAATTAATTAGGGGCATAGGATGTAAATGGATGCATGGGGGGAAATGGGGACCAAATACGTAAAATTCACTTTATGTAATAATCTGAAATAAAATATGTAAAACATTATGATGGCATCTAACACCAGCTAAGTCATCACATATAAAAAAAAAAGTTCAAATTACACTTGGTATTGCTAGGATACGGAAGAATCTTTCTTCCATATGTGGTGGACCTGTAAAAAAAGCAAAAAGCTATTGGTCTATGATTCATATGTTACTTAAAATATTAAAGGTAAAATCTATAATGACACCAGATTTTTTATTGAGAAGGAATTGGACAATATACATGGACTACTCCTTTGATATATGATAGTAATAGCAAGAATTATATTCAATCATACCTGGAAAAGGACAGAAGCAATTCCAATGATTCCTGAACTTCCCCAAACTGATGGTGGCTTTACAGTGATCTTTATCCAGCAATCTTTAACCAGTCTTTATCTGAGTCTATTGGAGAGCTTCCATCATTGTTCCAGTACCAAAGAAGTTCCCTACCGGGAATTTTCAGGACTACATACCAGTGGCACCCACTTTCATCACCATGAAGTGCCTTGAAAAACTAGTTTACAGGCATATCATTTCTTGCCTTTCACATGCACTGGACAAACATCAGTTTGCATACAGAGCTAACAAATCTACCAAGGACACTATAGCCATCACGCTCCATACTGCTCTGACCCACCTGGGACGATGGGGGAACTATTTGAGGATGCTTTTTGCAGACTTTAGTTTCGTGTTCAACACAATCCTTCCACATGGACAGGTGTCTAAACCCATGGATCTAGAATTGCCATATGCAATCTGTTTCTGGATTATGGACTTCTTGTCTGGGCATTACCAGAGGGTTAGATTAGGTCACCATACCAATTTTAGTATAGTATATGTGCTGCCGAAGCAAGCACAGGTCACCATACCTCATCAGCTCTTACTCTCAACACTGGGATGCCACAGAGCTGTGTGCTGAGTCCTCAACTTTTCACTTTGCATACATTTGACTGTACCCCTGTCCACCATAGCAATATCATTACCAAATTCGCAGATAATGCAACCATGGTAGAGCTTATCTCTGAAGAGGATGAGTCTGCCTATTGGGATAAAGTGAATCTGCTGCTCTTGTGGTGCAGGGACAATAATCAGGTTCTTAACATCAGCAAGACCAAGGAGCTCATAGTGGACTATAGAAAGAACGGACCAGAAATTCAGCCTTTAGTCATAAATGGAGACCAACTGGAGCAGGTGGCTAGTTTTAAGTTCCTGGGTGTCATTGTGAAGGAGGATCTGACCTGCGGCACCCATGTGGCAATGTTGGTTAAGAAGGATCAGCAAAGACTGCACTACCTGAGACTCTTAAGAAACCACCAACTGAATGAAAAATTGCTGGTGACTTTCAACTACTATGCTATAGAGAGTGTCCTAATTTACTGCATCTATGCATGGTTTGGTAACTGCAAAGGCACAGTGGCAGATAGGAAGGCACTCCAAAGTGTCACCACTTCTGCACAGTGAATTGTTGGCTGCCTTCTCCCCTTGTGGGAAGAACATTATAATTCTCACTGCCTTAAGAAAGCTCAGAGCATTCTTGGAAATTCATATCACCTGGCATATGTTTTCAAAAAATATATATTTCCATTTGGCAGATGGTACAGGGTGACAAAGACAAGGACAAAGAGACTGAAGGATAGTTTTTATCCTAGAGCTGTGGCTATGTTGAACAATGTGGTTTAGCATTATAGCATTGAGGGTTATGTGATGGGTGTGTGTGTGTAAAAATGAATATGTTGTCTTGTGATGTGTGCAGGGGAAGGCATGTAATTTCATTTTGCACTATCACAATGACAAATAAAGCTATTCTTTTCTATTGTATACAATATTATACAATATTTAAAATGAAGAAATATTTTAGCCAAAATAAGCATGCCAATATTTCAATGGGAAGTGTGGGCCTGCTTTTGGATGATGAGATTGTTTTA
Organism: Anolis sagrei; assembly: GCF_037176765.1. Lineage (NCBI taxonomy): Eukaryota > Metazoa > Chordata > Lepidosauria > Squamata > Anolidae > Anolis > Anolis sagrei. The sequence goes on along the minus strand of NC_090022.1, from coordinate 248,246,762 downwards.
ATAGTATTTTATTATTGTTTTAATTGTTGTAACTGTTTCGGCATCGGGCTGAGAGAGTCCGTATATAATGTAGTAAATATTAATTAATTAGGATTGTTATTGTTGCGTGCAAAGGGGATTTGCCTTTGTCTTCATCTGAGGCTGAAAGAGTGTGACTTGGCTCACATTTCTTTTTCTCTTTCCCTTTCTCCCTGTCATTCCTCATTCCCTTTCTTTCCTCAATTTCTCTCTTTCTTTCCTTCCTTCCTTCCTTCCTTCCTTCCTTCCTTCCTTCCATCCATCCATTATTTCCCTATCTCTCCCTCCTCCTTCTTGTCTTCCTACCTCCCTTCCTCCAGAGGTGGAGGAAAGGAAATGGGGAGGCATGAATAGAATGGGTTAAAGGGGGGTGGGGGTGGGATGGTGTGAAGGGAGCTGGGCAGCACAAAGGTGGCAGGATGGCATGAAAAGGATGGGCAGTATGAAGGGGATGGGTTGGAGTGAAAGGGAAGGGGTAGAACCAAACGGAGGGAGCAGCATGAAGGGGATGGGGTGGAATGAAGAATATGGTGCCAGTGCTAAGAAGATGGTAGCAGCACGGGAATGGCAGTGGGAGACAGATAAATGCTTTAGCAGGCTACATTCAGCCCATGGGCCAGAGTTTGAAACCCTATGCACTTAAAAGATTTTTGATGCCTCTACCTAATATAAAATATAAAGACGATTAAGCTGTAAAATAACATAATATTTTAAAATATGAAACAAAACTTAAAGTAAGATGGAAATATGTTTATTTTTATATACTTCCACCTTATTTACATTTAAAAGGTTTGCTCCTACTTTTTCTAATTTCAAAGCATTTTATTGTGGGAGTCCTTTTTTATGCACCATTTGTGTTTTTCCACCATGTAGTAAATTCAGGAATGAAACATTTCTATTGTGCCTCCCCCCACCACCTTCTCTTGATATCCTAAATGCATGCTTATTTCGCTTAATGGTTCATCCAGTGCTGGTAGAATAAGAATGCTGGTAGAAGAGATCAGAATGCTGGTAGAAGGGATCAGTGAGTATTTTTACTTCTGCTTCTTATAAGCAGATTCTCTAGGCAAAATATAAGCAACTTTACTGTCCAATGTCCTTTTCTTTGCACTCTCCTTATAGAGTCATATTTCCTAGGGCAGCCATAACATGTCATTCTCCCAACTAACCATTTGGTAACCTGATGACTTCACCTTCTTATAGCTCACGTCATTCGGCTATGAGACAGATCCAAACCTTACAAGCATTTATCATGTCATAATGTACAACCACTAAGATTGGGATTTTGCATATTTTAGGGATTAAACCTCATATCCTGTTGCAAGGTATTCTTCTCATTCCTTTAAAGGCATCAATGCTTTCCTGTCAGCAAGAGCCATGAATTTGATATGTCCTGAATACATAAGAGCCATTTTTTTCTAACAAAAAATCCAGTGCTAGTGTTGGGCCCCACGTGACTGTAAACAGGCCAAGAGCAAGTTATGATGAATAGCAACAACTCCTGTTAACTATTCATTTCACTGACATCATCACACTAAGCCTTCAGCATCTTGCATGGATTTAAGAAGTAGAGCTTGGTTTACAACAGATAGAAGAAACATATGGTGAATTTTATTAGTCTTCTGTGGCAACTTGACAATCCCAGGGGCTGTTGTGATTGCTTTCTTTGCCATTATATCCACAGTGGTGTAGGAACCATGCCTAGCGAAGTGGAGTGATGATGAAGATGTGGATTATCCTTGCATGCAGAAGGAATATTATGCAGTTAGATGTTGCTGCCACACTGAGAAGAAAACTCAGACAATAAATGCCAGAAAGCATGTAAGCAGCAGGAGTGGGCAAGAGTGCAGTCCTGGTAAAGTGCTCCAAAGTGAAAATCAAAGCAAGGAAATAAAGCAAACAGTGGTCTGGGCTTTTTAATCAGGTGCCTGGAGCAGAGCTAAGACAGGAATGATAAATCTATGACTATGTTAGAGCAGAGAGAGTGCACTGCAGTTGATCAGGTCAATGTTTATGTTAACTGTGGTGGAAATCATTGTGTACTCACCTTTCACACATGCAAATGAATCAGTATCTTAGAACCTGTGCCTAATTTATGGCAAAGCATCCAATCTTACTAACAGTTCTGGTGGAAAAGTAAACACTTTTTTAACAATCCAAGATTTAGATGTAGCATTGTATGGATTTGCTTCTAACACTGCAATTAGAAATTATTTGTTCATAGAAAATGTGGTGAAATATGACCAAATTCTATCACTGTTATCTGTTATTTAACTATATTTATGTATTTAACACATCTGATGATATTAATCTCCAAATACTATAGGCTGGTATTTGGATTCTAGTAGCTGAAGTACAATTGTGCTGCCATAATTGAGGTTTTCACTTTTGTGGATTTGATTATTCACAGATTTGATTAGAAATGTTCTCTCTAGGAGTCTCCAAGTTCTCCGGTGTGTTTCTATGGTTAACTTCCTCTAGTGATGCTGGAGGACCAAGAGATTTCTAGAGAGGGCAGGATTCTCCCTGGGATTCTCTAGATCTTCCAATTGAATTTTATGGTTGAAGTAGAATCTGGTGATAGAATCATGCTAGAAGATCTTGAAATTCCTAGACAGGTGTCGTCTCAGATAAAAATAACGGCACTTTCTTTATTCACAGTATTTTATTTTCACAGAGATTCTGTACCAGTAAGACCAGTGAGTGTGGATGGTTGACTGCATACTGACTGTGTACCTAATTTATGCACACATAAATCTGTATAATCAGCACCATGTGTCCTTGTTATAATATAGAATTATTACTCTATCTCCTGTCCTTTTATTTTGTTCTAAAGTTTTTTGTCACATTTGGAAAGGCTTTTGAATCTAACCCATGAAGCAAAAAAAAGAAAAAAAAAGAAAAAAAAGAATTGGTGACATTGTTTGTGGGAAGAAATGAAAGTATTTGGGGAATGAATACAGAGGGTTTATGGTTGTTATTGCCATTATTGGTTCTTCCCAGTTGTCCTATTCCTCTTCTCTTAAACCACCATTAAGGTTAAGTCTTAATCACCCAGACAAAATCAAAGCTGGCCAAATATGGTGTAGGATTAAAGTCTTCATTGCAGACTCACACTGATAGGTGATTAACCAGTGACTGACAGGTGAATGTGTTAAATTGTTTCTATTTGAAAACACTCAATTTTGATGTCATGTTTACCTCAGATATCTCATTTCCAATATAAATAATCACTTGATGTAGAAATAATCAAATGGTATTTTAATTATCATCAGACGATATGTATGAGGTTTGAAATATTAATGAAACAGGTCTGAACTTCATGGTCATACAATCAATATGAGAATAACTTCACTGTACAGGGTTATCATTTTTGTTGAGAGAAAAAGGAGGGTATAAATAACAACAACAACAACAGCAGCAGCAGCAGCAGCAACAGCAACAGCAGAAGCAGCAGCACACTGCAATATTACATGAGTTCACTTTAGAGCAGTTGTTCCCAACCCTTTTCCTTTGGCCATTTCCCACCTAAGCATCTCTAAAATCCTGATGTAAGTCTCCACCAGCAGTCATCCTAAGTAGAAAGAAACAGAGCTTAGATCCCATTTAAATATTTTTTTAAATATGCTGGGCATTTTAGATGTGCATATAATCACACAAAACATTTCTGAGCACCAAGCAGACTTTAAGAATTTACCTCTGTTTCCTAACACAGCAGAACTAAACCATAATTTGCTGCTCCATTAGACTTCTCTCAAGCACTGATTTATGTACATGTTTATTTGTAAGGAAAAATCATTACACTAACCAAACTAAATGATATAGTTTTATCCTAACCAGAGACTTATAACCAAGCACATACCATATTCTGGCATAAAATGACTCAGTTCATAAAACATAGGAGAAAGACATAGAACGCTTTCACACAGGAAAAAAAATGCAGAATCAACCAACATTAAAATGCTGATTCTTGCCACTTTTTGTGGCCATACATGACCCCTTGCCTCATCATGTCATTAATGTGGGTGAAGAAGGAAACAGCCTCCAGGAACAGTAAGGAGGCTTTCTCTTTGTTTTTAGGGGAAAATGGTGGGGGTGGAGGGTAGGGTGAAACTGCCATCCAATCTCCCAGGGCTGTCTGAGCCCAGGGAATACAGGATGGCTGTGGGGATGCCACCTGGTATCATGGATGGAGATCTTGGATGCTTGTTTCCACTGTCTCGATACCTGCAGAGATTTGTATCTTCGAGGAAGATCTGGATCTTTGCAGATATTTTGAACCCAAATGTAAATTGCATTAAAAGTTTTATTCTTAAAAGTATCTAATATGTTTGTTCACACACTCGAATCCTAGTTATGGAACCACCTAATTGCTTGTATGATATTTTCATATAGTGTGTTGGAATGCTCCAGATTGCATGTTTTTGAATGCTGCTGATGATTAAAAATCATTCCAGGGGGTATACGTGAATGCAAAGAAAAGTTTACTCGCGTCTACCCTGCATTCATTTGGGTGCATCTAGACTGCATTTTCTAGCAGTGTTTATGGGCCCATAGAGAAGGATAAAGTAATTTTAAGAATAAGGAGAAGAATGAAGTGATTCAAGTACTGTGATATTGGAAAGAAATAAGAAAAAATATTCATATCATGCAGTCATAGGCACTCACACATGATACACAGATATATACACACAACCTTTGAGGTAAGATATACATACATGGTGGCAGGATCCTAAATTAAAAGATGTTTTCCACAGAAGTAGTCTATTAATATTGATCAGGTAATTCAAATTCATAGAGATATTTTTGATCTAAACTATGAAAATTACATATTTCTCTGCCTTTCATTTAACACAATTTAGTGGTAATAGCAAAAGCTTTAAAGACAGTCAGATTTTTTTTTTAAAAAATGACAGGAATATCAGTGTTACTGATATCAATTGTTAGAACCCATTTTTTTTTCTGGGGTCCTAGTAGTTTTCTATATTAGCTGTCTGTAAGAAAAAAAAAGAGTATATATATTGAACCCACTAACTGTTTTTTCTATGAATTCATTGTTGCGGTTATCTGGTTTGTTTAAAAAGATTTTTAAAAATATATTATTTTACACAAAAGGAAAATCTAATTGAAGGATAAAACTATAAGAAATGTAAAACCCAGTGCCTGGGCAAAACGATGTGTAAAGGGTTTGCAAACTGTTATTTTCTGGCATAAGGGAGAAAGCATGACTAAAATCAGCACAATTTTCTCCAGGGACTAGTACAATGAAGCCTATAATAAAGCAATGAAGGCATCTTGGGAGAAAGTGCTGAATAGATGGAAACAGCTCTTCACCCACTGAACAGGTCATTGGTGTAAATTACAAAGAGCATGATCCTGTCAGATACAACATAATGATCTTCAAGATACTAAAGACAAGAAATGCCATGTCCTAAAGCTAGAGATGCATTTTGACATGTTGGAAATATTTTGAAACATTTTGAGGCCAAGAGTATCATAACCTTGACACCCTCTGAATAAACTTCCATCAAAATGACTAGATAAACACTGTAACAGGCTATGAATTTCACTTATCTATTTTCACAAGCCCTTTATTCAACATCTTCTGACAATTCAGGTTGCAGGTAGCCTTTCTTAACCATGTTTATATTGTTAAGAAGGCACAGTATGTGAAAACTGAATAGGAATTGAGTACTCTCATTTATTTCACACGCTTAGTCATCAGAATTGTTGAAGGCTAAACTCCTGAGCCATCATAGGTTTGCATTTTGGGAATGCAAAGACACAAGTATGTGCTTTCCACCTATGTAACCATGCAGCCAACAGGAAATTGAAAGTTACCTGGAAAGGCAACTTGAACACTGATGGAAGAATGTATGGATGGAGTTAATAATTTTGGAAACACCAGTATAATATTAAGGCCTGCAATGACTAACTATCTGCTCGCTGGAACTGTGATCAAAAACCTGCTAATGAGAAACTCTGATAAGAACTGGGACAGTGATAACAGAAATGTTTACAATGTTAAGAAGGAAGTCGACATAAGATCAACACCAATCAAAAAGATTAACAACCGGCCAGGAAACTGGGATGGATCCAGGAAGGAAGACGTCCGTCATTAATTTACAACTTTGGGACTACATCAACCGAATATTCCTATAAAAGACTCAGGCTAATAATGTTCAAATTGTGGCAGACCGAGGAGTCTGTTCCACCCGCCATGCTCTGCTCCATGGGAAGGACAGAGGTGGTGTATTCAGAGAGTGTCAGATATGCTAGGGGAAAGCATGATTCTGGACACTTTGGGGCTTCTTTCTCAAGGGAAGAGGAAGAAGTGCGCTTTTGGAGTCTTAGATTTTGTGCAGGGAGTCAGGTTCTGCTGTATGGAAAACAGAGGTCTGGTCCTTGGCACTGTTCTTAGGGAAAGAAGTTTTGGCATTTCAGCGTTCTGAAGTTATGGCGTTATGGAAGTTTTGGAACTATGCGTTGGCAGGCTACAGGAAAGCAGGGTCTGGCCTTACAGGTGCTTCTCCAAGGAGGGAGAAAAGGATATGGTAATATTTGGATGCATGTGGATGAATGCGTGTACATGTGTGTGAATGTTGAGTGAAAATGTAACTCCCCTTTGTTTGTTTGTTAACCAATGTAATTGTAAATCCAATGTAGTTGCATAGAATCCGTATGTCTATATTTTCAATGTCAATTCTTTGTCTAAATGTTTTCTGTAATCTAATATACCTTCTCACACTGGAAATTGCAATAAAAAGAACCTATGCTTCAAAGTTATTGAAAAGTTATTCATGACACATGCACAAAGGAAGAACTCTTTCAAGCTACAGACAATGCGGTCGCAGTTGCTTGGTTTTGTTCTAAAATTATTTAGCCACTTCCATTCCTCTATTTTATTAGTTTTATAGTAATTTATTTTTGCAATGCTTTTGACACGAAATAAATAAATACAGTTTGGGATAGGACTTTGGGAAACCAGTGTTTGAATCCTGCTCACCAATGGAAGCCTAATGGGTGACTTTTGGCCAAGTCATACTTTTGGCCTCATCACACTTCAGCATTTTTCTGCTTTAAATGTTGTGACTGCCATCTGCAGCATTCTGGGGCTTGTAGTTTAGGGAAGACCAGGGCTTATCTGGATGAGCAGTGTAAAGGCTCTTCCCTAAGTCAGCCTAAGAGGAAGGCAATGGAAAATCTTACTAAGAAAAACAATGGTATGTTCACCTGCCATAAGTTTGAAATGATTTGAAGGCACATAACATCAAAAATAAAATCTTTTCCAACTCAAACATGCACATTTTGATAAATGTTTTAAAAAAGGAACTGAAACTAAATTCTCATTCAGATCAGATCAAGTGAATGGGCTGTTTCCAGAATGGGAAGAACTGTGTTGTGCTTGCTTGCTTGCCACATAAAAGCAGAGAAAAAGGGATTTGCACTAAAATTTTGCAATGATAGGAATCAGATGGACCCCATCTCTAAACTGCCATATAATTCAGTTTGAAACTGCATAATATATCAAAGTAGACATATAATGCAGTTCAATACATTATATGGGTCTACTCATATAATTTTTTTAAAATCTTTGGAAAACTTTATAAAAGATCAACTACAATATTTCAGAATTCTCACTGATTATTACACTAAAATGTCCTTGATGGATCATCATTGCAGTAATTCAGGTACATCATTCTTTCAATGCTTGACAGTGTGAGGCATTTTAAATACATAGATTAAAAATAACACCAGGTGGTCATTAATAAGAAAAATCCAGAACTAGTTTTATATACCACATTGTTTGTGCTGACTGAACATGCTATCTTATGCTCATGAAGTTATGGTCTTTGCAATGCCATATTTGCGTGCTCATCGATTGATTTCATTGTTCCTTGTAACTAGTAGCATGGTTGTATGAGTAACATGAGTACTGTCATTCCATTCCAGGAATCGATCCACTAAAAAATATTTTGTTTGCCAACCAAAATATTAGTGCTGCAAATGAAACTAGCCTGTGTTATTAGTTTTCTTAGTATATATTGTCTCTCCCAGACTGTAGTCATAAAATATGGTTAATGAATATTAATCTGCACTGAAACCCCCCTTGGTTTCTGCCATTATCAGATTAAGATGTTTTCCTCCCAAGCAGTTGTAAAATATCTATGTTGTATTGATCTTGTGAAAAATGTGTCATTCCAAAGTATAAACAAGAAAAATAAAATAAAATTCATGTGGTGAATTAGTCTCTAGACAACAATTCATTGTGTATAAGGAATGTTTCCTCATACCCCGCATATTGAAATATCCCAGCTGGAGCATTTTGAACTCTCATCCTAGGTGGTCAGGATTTTTTTTTCAAGAAAGTTTTATTAGAGTGAAGTGTTTGGAGGATTGTGTTGAGTCTATACCTTAAACATATATGGGAAACAGCCATAACATCTTGATAAAGAAATTCAAAGGCACACTTCTAACATGAAAGGTTTTTGCCATTTAGTTATGTATGTATAATTAAATGGATGGAAGACTGCCATTCTTCATTCAGTTGTAAACCTGTTAAAACCAAGGCTGTGGCCAATGTTAGCAGTGCCATTGCACCTACTGTTACAAGTTCATTAATATATGTATGCAGGAAAAGGGATAGGAGTATTCAGACAAACCCCTTTATGCAATGAAAGGATGAATGAATGTGTTAGCCACGCATCCTTACTTCTGATGCATCTAACTCATGAACTAGATCTAATGCGTCACTGTGGCCCCATAACTTGCATATACTTCAGCAAGACTGATAACAAGTGCATGGCAAAAGCATCTATAGCTATGCAATAATGGTTATTTATTGATTGACACACAATCTCTCTCACGTGGAAGAGCTCTCCCAAAAGCCAGATGTACTTATCTGGAGGAAATGGATATGATCCATTTATTCCTGTTGTTTTGCATCTTCACGCTGAGTCTGACATAGGGCAACTGTATCATACATTTTTCCTAACAAGATGTATTCAGAGGAGGTTTGCCTTTATCTAAGGGTAAGATATTGTGACTTGCCTGAAGTCATCCAATGGATTTTCATGTCCAAGAATGGATTAGCGCAGCGGCCATCCAGAGGTGGAGTCCACATACTCCACCCTAAATGCGTGAGGAGTGTTCACATGAACAACAATGTCAACATGCCATTGGAACAAATAATTGGCTTTAATATGCATGGGTTTTCTTACTTGGAAGCAATATGGAGCTAACAAAATAATATAAGAAGCTGTGTTACTGTCGGAACCCAGACGCCTTAAAGAGCCAGACTCAAGAGTATGTCCAAAAGTAGAGTTTATTAACACAAAGCAAAATGGACTCAGAGACACTTACTTCAGTGTCCCTGGTCAAAACTCAAAAGTAGCAACAAGTTTCAGTTCAAAAAGCAAACTGGAGCAATACTCTGGATTATCTGGAGAAAAAATCCAGATTAAACTGAAGTGCTTCAAAAGACATGCAAAATAACACAGTAGGTAAAGGACGAACAAACAAAGAGCCGCAAAGAAGAAGACGTAGTCAAACGAAGTCTGAGGTCAAAGAAAGCCAAGTCCGAAGTTGCGAGGTTCCAAATCCACGTAAGCAGCGTCGTAGTCAAGACCAGTCAAGACCCAACACGAAAGCGGCAGCGACAAAACCCAAGGCACGTAACCAACACTTTGCCTTCTGCAAAGATTCTCCATTTCAGTGTCTACTTTTATCTTACACCTCATCATCCGATGATGAGCTGATCTCCGCCCCGCCGTCATCTCTTACAGCTGTCCTTGCCTCCACACCTGAACTCCGACGCTCATCCCTCCAACTCTTCCACCTCTTGTCAAGACTTATATCTCCCGAAGACTCAGCAGTATCTCCCGATTGCCAATCCCCACCACCAGAAAACCCCACAAACGTGTCCCTAGACGTTGGCTGAGTACATACATCTCGAACCTCTTGAACCTTAGTCCAGTCAGTGTGTCATTCCCATCACTCCCAGAGAAACCCATGAAAGACTCTTCATCTGTGGGAGCAGTAAGTATATCCCGGATCTTCTCCCTTTGTCACTCCTCATCCGATTCCTGCTCCCGAGTAACCCTATTAGTTCCCCTATTCACATCCACTGTATCTTCTTCCTTTCCCTCACTCATTGACCCTTCGCTCTCAGAAAACCCTTTGAAGGAGTCTTCGTCGGTAGGTGAAATAATTATATCCTGGATCCTTTTCCTTTGTTGTTCCTCATCTAGCTGTTGCTCACGAGGACTCCTTTTCCCCCTTCTGACACCCATACTACCACTTGCAGTGTTACTAACAGGCTGTACTACAACAGTTACACTGAGTCATTAGTTCTTCTGGTGAAGGATTTTTTGTATTAACCAGTAGACTTTCTACAGAGTTGTAAATAAGTTATAAATGGAGCCTTTCCTAGACCTATATAAAGCCTGTACTCAAAAACCTCGGTATTCAAAGCATATACACTAATAACTGAGATATATCCCTTCTTCTAAAAGCTACCAGAAGATAAAAAAAATCTCCCAATTACAACCAAATGGCTAAGATATCAAGCAGAAGTGTTCTTGATGGCTGCCCATCATCCAATTGTATAAGCCTGTTACCATGGTGACTGTCAATGTCCAAAGCCAAGTATATCATGTTTTAGCTTTTAAAGACTCCGTGAAAGGAGGTACAGGACTATTTTAACTTTTTGTAAGACATAGGTTTGTTATTTTCTTGGGTTTTTTTCTGGAGCCTGGTAAAAAGAGGACAATGATGTTACATTTCAAAACTAAATCAGCAAAAGGGAAAAGTTATTTCTCTGGTGTACGAAATAGTGTTCTATGGTTATCTTTAAGATCACAGAAAGACCCTATATGTTCCTGGCTTGAATACAAAATGATATATATGATCAAATGCCATTGAAGAACTTCACTTCCAATTCCAACGTAACATAGAATTGGGTTGGATGTCCTAGAGATTCTTGGGGAGAGCAACTCTATGATAACTTCCATGGAATATATATCATGGAATCACCTGAAGGACCTAGAAATTTTCAGAATAAGGCTATTTTTCCCACGGATGATAATAAGTGAAACTGCAGATTTACACTCTGCAGTTATGGGGGTTGTATTATATTTTGAAAAACAATTTTTAGAGATATGTTGTTAAGAATGTGCAGGATGTCAAGGCTTCCCCTTCATTTCCAAGTATATAGGGACAGTCCAAAGATATTTAGGTTCACCAATCCACAAGCCCATGGCCGATGCCATGTGTAGACCTCTTGTGCTTGCTGATGCAAATCCAGAAAAGAAGGAAAGAATGAGGAGTAGCTTCCATTCCCTGGAAGGACAGTGTAAGTGCTGCTAATGCATCCAGAAAAAAAGCATTCAGCCAAAATAAAAGGTGGAATGGTATCTCAAGGGGGAGGGGGAAGGGAGTAGTAGTTGATTTAATCTGGGAGGAGACCATCTGTGCATTGGGTAGAAAAGCACAGGATTTGGCATATTCTGTCATGGTCAACTAGTACCAGGTGTACTGAATCAGCATTATTTAACCATTTGGCAAAGCTCTCTATACAGGATACAATACAGCTAGCTCCCAGATGAGCCTAAGTAGCTTTCAGCTAATTTTCTGAAAACAGTAACTCCTATCACAAGACAAAATTTGGATTGTTTTTTTTTTTTTTTGGGGGGGGGGGGTGGAACTGGAGAATATCAAAAACACTTTAGAAGAGATGGCATGCAGGCTCCTGCTAACAAGAAAGCAGCCAGAAACTCCATTGGGTATATAAAAATCCTTAATGGCTCTTTAGATTCTGACTAAACTCCAGAAGGGTTAGAAATGTGAATATTAAAGTCCTAAGCACCATGGATTTAATGCTTATGAAGCAGCGAATCCTCTCTGGCTTTTAGTCCTAATATCATGGAAGCTATCTATGGTGTAGGACCTTATTCTGAAAATAGACCCATTTCCTTGTACAGCATTTTAAAAGTTTAGACTAAAACTTAGAGTGGTTTTTCACACTATTGTTGGCAGATCCATCAGCCCCTACTGTGATGTACACTTACCTGGGAGTCACCATTTCTGAACAAGGTAGGATTACCTCCCCCAAATATTGGTTTTAGCTGTGACTCTCCTCACATTTGCATGTACATGCACATACAGAAAAAATACATAGCTTCCAGCTACATTTTAGTTACCCATGAATTTGTTTCTATCTGCCTAACTCTTGCCTGAACAAAATGTAATAATTAGTCATTGATAATTAAAATGCCCCTATGTTCTATGAACAATCGGTTTGTCCATTTTTCAAGCTACTTAGTTTAGTTCAAAAGGTTGTATAACTTGGGACCAATGCCATTACTATCAAACCTTAAAATATAGGCAGATTTTAAAATGAAAGTTTAGATTAGCACATTTGAAGTCAAGAGAGAGACATATTGAAAAATAAAGATCCTTTGCACTCCCTATTATTCAGGACAGGATTGTAGCTCTTTCCCCATTTGGAATCTATTAGCACACATCTGCACTCAAGCGGCTCTAGATCAGACTGTAAATATTACTGTTGTTCTTTACCTTTTGGCAGCCAGACTGAGGATGAAAACATCTTGGTTCCATGTGCTAGAAAGGCATTCACTCAGAGTATTAAACCTTTGATTTATTATTCAGTGGCAAAATAGACTCATTACCCTTTTGGAAGAAATAGAGGAAAGGTGTGTGTTTGTGTGTGTGTGTGTGTATGTATATGTAGAACTCTAAGATTTCAGCTCTTGTATGGTTGTGAGGAGGATAGGCCAGTTTTAAAAACATGACTGTCATGATTATATTTCCTTCCATTGTTTTACTATTATATAAAAAGGGAAAGGAAAAAAAACCTATCACGTTCTACACTGAGTCATGCTTTGAAAATATTTGGCATGAATTTCTTCAAAGAGTTTTTTAAAGTTTCACAGTTGTGGTTTTCTTTCCTTTTCTCACCCTCAATAAAACTACAATATTTTGGTCACTCTGGAAAGCTTCTATCTTACCACCTTATCAAATTGAGAAATTTCCCAGCTGAAGGACACTTCAGCCTCTTTTAAAGCATGGAGAGATGCTGAGCTCATCTCATGAGTTAAACTACTTGAAACTGTCATGCATAGTCCTCCGTGGCTGAAAAGAGACAGAAGTGTCTTGATAGGAAGGAACTCTGTCAGAAGTGTCCTGAAAGGAAAGGTAATCTGACCTCATCACACTGAGAAATTTCCCCCTTATTGGACACTTCAGCGTCTTTTCAAGCATGGAGAGGTACAAAGCTCATCACATGTTCCAGGGTTGGCAGGCCCGTAGCCAGGATTTCGTTTCGGGGGGGGGGGGGGGCTGAATTTTTTTCAGGGGGGTTTCGGGGGGGTGAGTTTCGGGGGGGGGGCTGAGTCTGAGTGAAAGAGGGTCTAGCCTAGCAAACCTTTTGTATCATTACCCCAATACCCCCATGCATATGGGATATATTCAGTATGGTGATCAGATCATGATATGAATAAACATAACAGTTTAAATAATGCACCAGTAAGGCCTTTTCGCGAACCACCAGGAGAATTTAGGGGGGGGGGGGGGGATGGAGCCCCTCAAGCCCCCCCCCCCCGGCTACATGCCTGACCCTGGGTTGGAAAGAGGCAGAAATGTCCTGAAAGGAGGTAACAATGAACATGGGCCAGCAATCATGTTCAGAGCTCCAACCTCTTAATGCACTTTACTTCTATAATGTATTTACAACTGAAAAACAGGTGTGATGGGGACCATCAAAAGTTTCCCATCCTGTTTCATTGCCCAACCATCAGCAGTCTCTTGTATCCTAATGTGTTTGATTCAGAACCATATGGGTTTGATTCAGAACTCATGGAAAGAAATTATTTTAACCTGGATCACTGTCTCTTATATCCTAAGGTCTTTAATGCAGAAGCATAGGATCCCATGGAAAGAAATTGTTTTAACCTGGATCACTGTCTCTTGCATCCTATGGGACTTGGGGACAGAACAGTAGGATCCCATGGAAAGAAATGGTTTAAAACTGGTGTTAGTCTCCCTTACTGTAAGGGGCTTTGGGCAGGGCAAGGGATCTCTTGGTTTTTGGATATTGTTGTTTCTCCCAATTAAAAACAAAAAAGTAATACTGACCTTGTGATGAAATGTAAAATGAATGTATTGTAACTCTTAAGTTTCCATGTGTGAATGTGAGTGTGATGGGGAGGGAAAACTCGAAACAGGACTGCTGATGATATAAGAGAGACAATTCTCTAATCTTTCCTCTCTCAATGTGATTTATTTATCGAGTCATCAGCAACCAGTCAATTATAATACATTTCTAACAGAACAAAGCAAACAAACAGACAAAATACAAAAATACAAAATACAGAATACAAAATTTGTGAGTTTGGTAGTTGATTAAATGTCCTTTGACCAGTATCTGACCACTCGGAGTGCTTCTGGTGTTGCTCCAAGAAGGTCCTCCATTGTGCATGTGGCAGGGCTCAGGTTGCATTGTAGCAGTTGGTCAGTGGTTTGCTCCTCTCCACACTCACATGTCAAGGATTCCACTTTGTAGCCCCATGTCTGAAGGTTAGCTCTGCATCTCGTGGTGCCAGAGCGCAGTCTGTTCAGCGCCTTCCAAGTCGCCCAGTCCTCTGGGTGTCCAGGGGGGAGTCTCTCATTTGGTATCAGCCATTGGTTGAGGTTCTGGGTTTGAGCTTGCCACTTTTGGACTCTCGCTTGCTGAGGTGTTCCAGCGAGTGTCTCTGTAGATCTTAGAAAACTATTTCTAGATTTAAGTCGTTGACGTGCCGGCTGATACCCAAACAGGGGATGAGCTGGAGATGTCTCTGCCTTGGCCCTTTCACTATTGGCTGCTACTTCCCGGCGGATGTCAGGTGGTGCAATACCGGCTAAGCAGTGTAATTTCTCCAGTGGTGTAGGGCGCAGACACCCCGTGATAATGCGGCATGTCTCATTAAGAGCCATATCCACTGTTTTAGTGTGGTGAGATGTGTTCCACACTGGGCATGCATACTCAGCAGCAGAGTAGCACAGAACAAGGGCAAATGTCTTCACTGTATCTGGTTGTGATTATTATTATTATTATTATTATTATTATTATTAAACTTTATTTGTACCCCGCTAGCATCTCCCAAAGGGATTCGATGCGGCTTACAACAGGCCGGAGCCCAGCACAACACAATACAACAATACAACAATACAATACATAGCAAATAAAACAGTTTAAGCAGAGAGCAATAGCAATAAACAATACAACGGGACATATTAAAAAACTGAGCCGGCTGGAGTGGGGTACAGGGTTAAAAGTGCTGAAAAAAGTGACGGGGGGATATGAGATTAAAGTATAAGTGATCCCCAGGTTGTGCCAGTCAGCTTTCGTATGATATTGTTTCTAGCACCCACTTTTTGCTTGATGTTCAGGCAGTGCTTCTTGTAGGTAAGAGCACGGTCCAGAGTGACTCCCAGGTATTTGGGTGCACTGCAAAACTCCAGTGGGGTTCCTTCCCAGGTGATCTTCAGAGCTCGGGATGCTTCCGTGTTCTTGAGATGAAAGGCACATGTCTGTGTTTTGGATGGGTTGGGGATCAGCTGGTTTCCCCTGTAATAGGCAGTAAGAGCACCTAGAGCTTTGGAACCTTCTGTTCTACCATCCCAAAGCTCCCTGCTTGAGCAGTAATGGCATGGTGATCAGCATAGATGAAACTCTCTGTCCCTCCTGGCAGTGGCTGGTCATTTGTGTAGATGTTGAACATGGATGGAGCAAGCACACTCCCCTGAAGCAGGCTATTCTTCTGTTTCCGCCATCTGCTTCTCTGGCCCTGGAACTCAACAAAAAAGCTCCTGTTTTGTAGCAGGTATCCTATGAGGCAGGTGAGGTGGTAGTTTTTTGTGATATTATACATTTTTCTCAGGAGGAGGCGGTGGTTCACAGTATCATAGGCTGCTGACAGGTCTATGAAGACAGCTCCTGTGATCTGCTGCCTTTCAAAGCCATCTTCTATGTGCTGAGTCAGGTTCAACACTTGCGATGTGCAGCTTTTGCCTTTCCTGAAGCCAGCTTGCTGTGGGATCAGACATGGGTCTATTTTTTTTTCCATAATTCTATGCAAAATAAGTCTCTCCAGAACTTTGTAGAGGTGGCACAACAGGGAGATTGGTCTGTAGCTTTTTGGGTCATTGTGGTCTTTGCCAGGCTTCAAGATGGCGATGACTCTTGCTTTCCTCCAGATTTTGGGGATCTGACAGGATGCAGTGCAGTTGTTCATCAGCTCCAGTATCATGCAAGCAAGCAAGCAAGCAAAACAACCAACGGACCTTTTCAGGACCACCCATGACAATAATCTCAATCAACATCGAAGTCATGTCAGCTGCCAAAGAGCAACTGCTCTATGAACTGTGCCGAGATAAGAAATGCGATGTGCTGTGTGTCCAAGAAACACACAGGGATGAATAACAGAAATGACCCAAAGTTCCAGGAATGGTCTTAGTAGCGGAAAGACCAAATGCACAGTATGGAAGTGCTGTCTTTGTCAAACCAGGCCTCCAAGTCAGCAGTGCCCACACCACTGAAGAAAACAATATCGAGGTTATAACAGTAGAGCTTAATAACATCACCATCACCTCTGTGTACAAGCCCCCAAATGAAGAGTTCTGCTTCTCCTTCCCCGAGAACTTTGATAGGCACCAAAGGGCGGTAGTAATTGGTGACTTTAACAGCCATAGCCATGTATGGGGCTATGCCCAAGAGGATAAAAATGGAGAGGCTGTCCTCTCCTGGTCTGAACTGCACAAACTATCATTCATCCACGGTAGCAAGCTCCCACCATCCTACAACAGCGGGAGATGGCACCGAGGATATAACCCAGACCTCTTATTTGTGAGCAACAGCATCGTACAGCAATGCACTAAATCAGTGGGACCACCAATCCCAAACACACAGCACTGACCAATAATATGCCAACTGTTCCCAACTATAAGGCCTCAGGAAGTTTGATTTAAACGAAGATTCAACTTCAGAAAGGCAGATTAGACTAAATTCTCAGACATGTTAGATGACATGATCACATCAGCCACGCCAATCCCTGAGGAATACGAGTATTTTATTGAAATCGTGAAAACCTGCTCATGGGCCTCGATACTGAGAGGCTGTAGAACCAACTACCTTCAGGGCATGACTCCTGAAACAGCTGCCTTGTTGGAAAACTATTACAGGCTCCACAACGAAGACCCACTTAGTGAGCAAACCCTTCAGGCAGCGCAGAGCATTGTGTCCTCCATCTCTGAAGCCAAGAAACAACAGTGGATCAAGCTGATCACAGAGGTCGACATGGGCAGGAGCAGCCAGAAGGCGTGGAGGCTGCTGAGACGTTTGAGCAACGACCCCTCACAAACTAATAGCCATGCCAACATAAAGGCAGATCAGATAGCACACCAACTCTTGAAGAATGGGAAACCCAACTTTGCCGCCAAAGTAGAAAAGAAACAAATAGCCAGACAACCAGAGATTGAGAACAACAACCTTCTCAATGTGATGAAGTGGTAAACATATGGACATGATGACATTTTTCCCACTTCCATTGGATGGGAGTGAATTTCTCTCTGAATCCCACTCAGCACTCACAGTCCTTGCTCCTGCCACATAAATCAATATAGGCAGTGCTTTGCCATATGTATCACACTGATAACTAATGAGCCAGCCATATAATTAATTGAGACTTTTAAAAGCATCTGTTTCTATAGACATATTAAATATAGCAGCAGCTGAATGTTCTGTTTGGGGCATATGGGCTGAATGAAATATTTCTGTCCATTCCAACATCAGAAATGTACATGAGCTGGGGGGAAACCTAATGTACATTTAGCATGTTTGAACTAAGAGTTTTTAAATATTTTATTATATTACCAAACTTTTTAAATGTTTCAAGATAAGTATATTTGGCTAAGGGATCATGGTGCTGGCAGCATAGACGGTGAATCAAATATTATTATGAACGAGACCACAGAGCATGAAACAAAAGAGGACTTAAGTCCAGAGTTCCTTGTACCTGGTCAAACAACTGTAGCCCCATTGTGCTAAACATCTATCAGTGTTCAGCAAAATCAGTTTCAAGAGCTTCACAGTTCATATGGTACACAAAGTTATACAGCTCACCCAACATGAACTTTTGGAGAAATGAAGAAATGCTCCTTTAAAGTCTTCCACTTTGCTGGATGGATTTCAGTCTGATCTTAGGACACATCTATTTATTTTTATTTACTTTGTTTTTTTCTTGTCTTTCTCCCCAAAAGGAACTCAAAATGGCTAACAGCAAATATGACACAATACTGTTATAAATATAGCAAATGCATGGAAAGAATTTTTTTTAAAAAAAATAAATCTTTTGCATATAGAATATTAAAATACATTTAAAATTAAAAAAACTACACAGCTCCTCAAAATGCAATTTATACTATCCACAGCAGCCTGCCTCTCATCATTCCCCAAATGCCTGATAACACATCTACAGTGACCCATTATCCTGGGGGGGGGGGGGGGGGGCATTTCCATAATAGTTTCAGGATGCAAGGAGGTGGTTCACCTTATTGAGGCCTTGAACCATATTAACAAAAATTGTGAGTTATTCCAAATTCGCCTTGCGAATCCAGAGCAAACTGTGACTTTGGGCCATTTTAGGCATTTGAGCTGGTTCTGATGTGGAACTGGCCACAACTGCTTAGGGGACATGTGTAGCATCCAGTGTTCATCTTCTGGAGTGATGCTAGCTGGAGCAATAAGGTGTTCTGAAAAGGGAGGGGGAAGGAGGGGCCAATTCCACATCTTCTTCCCTACCTTCTCACATATTACATTGGGACCTCAGCTGACAGCACTCCTGATGACAAGTGATGAACACTAGCCATGTCATACCTGTTGGCCACTGTGATTACGAGAACAGGAGGGAGGCGGTAAGGGTGGCTATCTGTTGGTGTCAAACTTGGTTCTGTGCTGTTGGATGGTCAGGACTGCTTTCTGTCTTTGCAGTGGCCATGGGAGCTGGTGGTCAAAACAATCCTAGAGCCAATCTGCCATTTGCCATTCCAGATTAGCCTTGGGATAAAGGATCTGTGTGACTCTTTGGTCCTTTTTTCATCAAACTATTGTAGTGCTATGATCCCACTTTAATTGCCTTGGATGCATCCTATGGAATCCTGAGAAATGTAATTTGGTCAAAGGCACTAGAGAAGCTTGCTGGCTGATAGTTCTAGATGCCCCCTGGTAAACCAAAATGCCCAAGATACCATAATATGTTGTCATGGAAAGTGGAATCATTGAACTATAATTGTGCAGTGGGAAAGGCTACCCCATGACTCTTTGTAGGGCTAAGCACAACTTCTGTTTCAATTCCAAATACATGGATTTTATTATGATCTTTTCTACCATTTTCCTCACCTTAGGATAATAATATCACTAGAACAGTCCTCTATACATGGTTGGACCACTCATTTTTCCTCAATCTACTATGCTGTGTCACCAGTGGAAATCTATATGAAGGTGTAATGTTTGGAAAGGTATATATGTCTAAGATCCATTGTACATATTCCAGGATCACATGGTCATCTTATCAGATGAAATCCAATGTTGACCAAACAATCTGGGTTTAACATGTACTAGATAATATATGGGCATTAGTTTCAATTGTTGTTTAGATTTCTAGTGATGTCAAAAGCTGGATTACAGTGGTCAGAATGAAATCAAAAGTACACTTCCTCACACCACAGAGAAGAGTAGTTTGAGAGGGTTTTGCCGTTTCAATAAGAGTGAGGTCCCATATTTTTTTTTAACTGAACAATAATTTCCAGGGCAAATGAAAGATTTCTTCCAAGTTCTTCTTAGTGAAACAAGAACCTGAATTAACTGTATGTTAGTGGTACAAATGAAACCAAAATAAAAGAAATGTGAATTTCTGAGTCTGGGGGCAGGGGAACTGCGGAGTACAGACTTGCAGTAACCTGGGTGGGGGAATCAAACACTCTGCTGTAATCTCCACTTAATTCAACAGAGTTTGCAAATAGTTCTTCCTACAACTTTCAAACAGACAAATTAGTACTTTAGGACAGCAGTGCCTGGAGAACTGCACCCTCTTTGGCCTTGTGTGCCATAAGCCATATATGTTGCCTGCTGAAACTGACCACTGAAATATTTTTCTCATATCTCAAATGCTACAGTGCTGACCAAGCAGTGCTAAATACTGCACTCTGTCCCAACAATTGATGCTATTTTCTTCAGTGGGAAGCAACAAACAAGGCTGCTGTTCTTGTTGTTGCTATTGCTGTTATCATTGTCATAAAGATTATGGTAAGTGCTGTTACTATAATGTTAACGTTGGTGTTTTAGTTTCTATATCTGATTCCATTTTTATTTTCCATATTTTCTATTTATATTATAGGGATGCTTTCAAAAAGTAGATATCTATGACCATACTATTGACAAAAAGAGCAGAAAAATAGGAAAAAAGGAGTAGGAAAATGACATGTGTGATGTCATTCTCATACATGGCATCACATTTTTCTGATTTCCCAACCATTTTGAACACCATTCTTCCATTTTGTAATACTTAGATAGCAGAACAGAAAGCAAGAAAATCAGCATAGGAACATGCAATAACAACGATAAAAGCAATGGAGATGTGAAAGATGGCTTTACTATGCATCCCGAGTAACTATCTGACTTAACATTCAATGCATTCAGTGTTTAGGCTGCCAGTGGCTGAAATCACTGGTGAGATAAATTATATCATCCCTGCGGGAAAGAAACTGGTCACTTGGCACTTGTTGAATAATCAGCTCTAGCATCATGCTACCTCTTGTCCCTCCATCTACCTAGGGGTATATAAGAAGAAAAATGGAGGGGGATTATGATAAACTATAGCAGAATATGTGAAGGGCTTGTCAGTGATATTAGGTACAATTAAAATGAAATTGTGCTAGGAATTCATTTTAAATTTAGATTTCAAAAGGGAAATGTTAGCATTAAACACACTTTTTATTAAGGAAAATAATCTCCATGGTTCATCAGACACACAAAGACACACAGCATGTATGGCTTGCCTTGAGTATTATACCTACAAAAATAAATCAGGAAGACTCAGCAGATGTTATTTCTATTGTTCTGATAGGTTGGTTATTTTTTCTTTTTCAAAGGCAAGCAATGAGACAAGGCCATTATCTGTCCTGCAAATAGAGATTTTTATCAGTCTCTGCAATTAATCAGATCCGGATGATTAGCAGTCACAGGAGTAACAAAGATTGCTCTGTGCTCTGTTGACATTCTGAGAAAAGAGTTTAAATAACTGCCTCTTCAAATTCTGCTCCATTTGTGCTCCACATTAATAATGATTCTAATTGACTGAGAA
This sequence comes from Anolis sagrei, assembly GCF_037176765.1. Taxonomy (NCBI): domain Eukaryota; kingdom Metazoa; phylum Chordata; class Lepidosauria; order Squamata; family Anolidae; genus Anolis; species Anolis sagrei. The sequence goes on along the minus strand of NC_090022.1, from coordinate 248,225,325 downwards.
TGGTAAAAAAAAATCCCAATTAAGTGTCATTTCAGGGGTTCAATCAAATATACACTTTTGAAAATTTTCTCAGAAGATATTATATTTCATGGTGTTTTACAGGAGAATTCAGACACAGCAGAATGCAGATTACTTTTTTAAAAATATTTTTTTTAGGAAAAAGTCTATAATATTTACTTTAAAATAAACCTAATTGGGTTCAATAGGTTTTAAACCCAGATAATGGAGACAACAATAGCAATTCTGGCTGGCTCTATACATTTGAAAGAATGAAGCATGTTGTGGCTTAATGCTTTGGAATTATGGGATTTATAGTTTGGTGAGGCACAGCAGCCTGGCAGAGAAAGCTAAAGTTCTTGTAAAATTATAAATTCCAGGATTCCAGGGGAAAGGGGGAAAGAGGGGAAGGGGGAAGGGGGAAAGGGAAAAAGGAAAAGGGAAAAGGGAAAAGGGAAAAGGGAAAAGGGAAAGGGGAAAAAGGAAAAGGGAGGTTGTGTTGAAGGGAGATTGGAAGAAGAGCACGGTGGGCAAGCAAGCAAGCAAAGAAGAAGGGATGGGAGAAGGGCTGTTGCCTGCCGTGCCTGGCTGCCTGCCTGCCTGCCTGGCTGGGCAGCCTGCCTTGTCACTTGTGTGTTGTTGCTGTTGGGATTTGAAATGTTTTAAAAAGGCTCAGCGTTGTAGCAGGTTTCTCTGGCCTCAGTGTTTTTTTTTTAGTTTACGTTGCACATTGCCTAAAAAGAACTAGATCTCCCATCAATTCAATCCACTCTTTGAACACAAACTCTCCTTCCTAAAGTTGTGAAATCTGCTTTCAAGGCAAAAAGAGCAAAAGGGCTGTTTGTTGTTTTCTTTGATTGCAGTGTGTTGCCTAAAAAGGCATTACAAAACCCATACTTTCAAGCCTCTCCTTACCTAACTTGTGAAATCAGCTTACTAGGCCCCAAAAGTTCTCAGGGCTAGCTGTTTGTTATTTTCTTTGTTTGCTGTGTGTTGCCTAAAAAGACACTACAAATCCCATACTTTCAAGCCTATATTTCCTAACTTGTTTCATGGTTTCATTGTTGCGGTTTCATTGTTTTGCTCAGAAGTGGTGTAATGTGGAATATCAATGTCAGAAAGTTTGGGGATAGGGTTTCCCTATAACCTTTTGACATTTCCATAAAGAATCATGGAGGCAGCTCATTTATTTTTCTTGTAATATACCTTATTATTGAAATTACTTTTAAAAATGTCAAAAACCCATGGATTGTCTGAACATGTTGAAATTTGGTATGCTGACAAAGAAGGATGCTTTCTACCACTGTGGCAAGTTTCATCAGGATTAGTCTAAAATGAAGTACCATTTGCTGTTTTTTGCGTATTGCACAATTATGTCCACCATTAACAAAGTGATTCAGAAATTTTAGAAATTTCGGAAAGCAGCAAAAAAATTCAGAAAAATTAGGAATTCAATTCTGAATTGAACCACCAACGTCCCCTACATCTGAAACAAGTTTTGAACCTTTTTTTAATCAAACAAGCCTAGTGACTAATAGCTCAGATTAAAACAAATTACAGCTACACACCCAAAATAATAAACTTATATTAAAACACAATATAAGTTTATTAAGTGACTGCATTTCTGTCTAAGAACCCACATGATCTCTTTGATTATCTGGAGAGGCCCTGCTCACACTCCCACCTCCTTCGCAGGCACGATTGGTGGGGAGGAGGGAGAGGGCCTTCTCGGTGGTGGCCCCCCAACTCTGGAACTCACTTCCCAAGGACATCAGGCATGCCCCAACTCTGGCAGTCTTTAGGAGGAGCCTAAAACCATGGTTGTTCCAGTGTGCCTTCCCAGAATAAGGAAAATTCTCAGCAACATGCCCTCAGAATGCACTTTACTACTGGTTTAGGACTGACTGCGTCCCCTCATCTCTCTTTGAAAACCCCATACCAGTTATATCCTACCTTGTTCATGCCCAGCATTTATTTTTTAATTTTTAAACTATTACATTTGGCCCGGCCATAGGTTTCTAAATTCTTGTGTGTTACTGTTTACTGTTTATTGTTTATATGTGATTTATATTAATTGTATTGTATTTATTGTTTTTGTTTATTGCTTTTGTTTATTGATGTACTATTGGGCTTGGCCTCATGTAAGCCACTCTGAGTCCCTTGGGGAGATGGTGGAGGGGAATAAATAACGTTTTATTATTATTATCAATTTATAATGTAACAGCTTTTAAAAACATAATAAGAAAAAAATAAAAGCACAATACACAGAAATTGCCCCTGGACACTCATTCTTCACAGCCAGTTTTCACCAAATGCATATTTAAATAAAAAGGTCTTACCTATTGCAGAGGGAGAGCAGAAAAGGGACAGCTAGGTCTTCAACTGAAGCAACTTCAATGGCTTGGGAATTGACATGAGAAAGAACTTTCACATGTCCTTACAAGAGAGTTTTGTGACAATTAAGAGAAAGTTATTTCCTGAAGACCTTAAGATGTAGGCTGGCTCATGATGATCTAATTCCTACAGCCACTCAGCACTGAACAAATATGTGCATGAACTGCTATGCTGTACTCCCCATAATTTACTGATAAGCCCAAGGAGATGGCTCACACAGTGGTTCCGTGAATTCCAGTAAACAGACAGGCTTTCTGATACATGTCGTTATATCTCCATGACCAGAAATGTTTGCAGCAGTGCTGAGATCCCTGGTGGACCCCAGTAAATCTCAGAGCTAATGTCATCATCTTCTGTATGGGTATGAGGATGTAACCAGCTGATTCTACTATCCTTCTTGTTCCCCATGAAACATGGAATGACCATGCAGGATGCCTTCGGAGGCTTTTCAGTACATTGAGAAAAGCTTTGGATGCTGTAGAAAAAGGGTGGGAATTCAGCCCTGGCAGTGACTGAATAAGGACATTCACACACATAAAGGAAATGTACATATATAGATGTCAGTAACAGAATTCTGGCCATAGGGTGATATAATTTTTCTCATAGTTTTTACCCACACCCTGTAGGGCTTTACAAGTTATAACTAGCATCTGTGTCCAGAAAGGAAGTGGGAGCTCATAGGCATGTGCATTTCCACTGAACCTCAATCCATTTCTGCTGGCCAAATTCCAGGAGACCCACATATCTGTTTTCGTGCACTTCCCAAAAAATGGGCGGGTTGCCAAATAGCTGTTTCCAATCTGCAGCTGAAAGATCCAGGAAGATCCAGCCCATTGGTGGGAATGGGGAACTTATGAGGCTCCCCTTTCCATTCCTGGGATCCTTTACTTTTTTCCTTTCAAGGGAATCTGCGTTTGAAGAACTGGGTTAAGGAAGCAGCCTTCCTGGGACCCTCTCCTTAGACACAGCTTGCATAAGACACATCATTGCATTATTCTATTCTGATTGGTTTAACAGGCAGAGCTCACATGGAAACCCTGAGCGAGCACCAGGCAGCCTCTCCATGCCGTGCTGCATGGTGTCAAATAGGGGAGGAGGAGCCAGATGAAAATATGTAACAGCTGAGGCCTTACCGTTATGGCCATCCGGCTAAGCCAAACAAGCCGGATTGGCCAAAGGGAAGCAAGCACACCAAATCCATGCACAAGCCTAGTAGATAGTGAAGCTGTTTCTTGCTGGTTGACTTTCATAATAAAAACACAAGATATTAAAAATAAGAGGAGGTAGGGTACAAGGAATTGCACTGAAGAGATGGGTTAAATTATAAGAGCAGACTGCTTCTCAATATCATCTAAAATAAGTTCTATTAGACAAGTTATGATCAATCTCAAGAGATATTATTAATGTTTCAAAATGCATCTGAGATGTGACATCTTCAATAAGCCAATTTGAAAGTATGTTACAAAAACTGCTATGTAAAGTAGTATAATTCAACAAGAACATGCCTCTGTCAGGGGTGATTTGAATGCAATATTCCTGCTTCTTGGCAGGGGGTTGGACTGGATGGGCCATGAGGTCTCTTCCAACTCTTTGATTCTATGATTCTATGATTCTATGATTTTCACACAGCTAAAATCTGGGAAAATATAAATTACACCATTTGGAAATCAAAGCCTGAGGAAAAGGTTAAAGATGCAGCAGTGTTGTATCTGGGCCATTCTCATTTGAAGGCAGGAGCCCCCGGTGTCGCAGTGGGTTAAAGCCCTGTGCCGGCAGGACTGAAGACCGACAGGTTGCAGTTTCGAATCCGGGGAGAGGTGGATGAGCTCCCTCTATCAGCTCCAGCTCCTCATGCGGGGACATGAGAGAAGCCTCCCACAAGGATGATAAAACATCAAAATCATCCAGGCGTCCCCTGGACAACGTCCTTGCAGATGGCCAATTCTCTCACAACAGGATGCTCCTGACACGACAAAAAAAATATTTAAGGCAGATAAATTTATATATATATAAATGCTCATGTTGTAATGAGTGGCTTAAAAACAAAAGAACCGCTGGGTCAATACCCACCAAATTTGCCAACAAAACTCCTCGCCATACAAGGTGTGACCAACAATAATAAAAATTAGGAAAACATCGAAAACAACTTAGAAATCCTTAATAAAAGGAGAAGCCATCACAGCGCATGTTTGCAGCTGTGGGGGGTGCGCATGTGCATGTAAGAGCTCCTCCATCGTCTCACGGTGGAACTTGTGGCGGCAACGGCTGCTGGGCCTCCACCAAAATTCACCATCTGAAAGACCAGCCTGACCAACGGAGACAGAGGGGCCGCTTCCTATTCACTTCCTCAAAGCCTCTTTGAGCCTCAACCGAGGGAGCAGAAGCAGGAGGCGGCTTCTCCACTCCATAGCAACTGCGCCTGGGAGATGCTTGGCCCGCCTTTCCCAGGAGCAATTGCAGGCAGAGAGGACTCCTCCCCCTTCTCCCTGGCTGTTTCGGGGCCTGCCGTCCTCCATCCCTCCCACCCTCCATTCCCCCCAAGAGGTCTCCCAGAGGCCCAGCACCAAGCCCCACTCGCCCTTCCAGTGCCGCACGCCTCCCTTCCCGAGCCCCGGCACCTTCCTGGGCAGGCGGGCCTCTTTCATCTCCCCCCCCCCCGGCTTCCCCATAGCCCATGGGGCAGCCAGAGTGCTCTGATCCTTCCTTCCCTTATCTTCAGTTTTTCTCCCTCCCCTCCCCTTCCTTTCCTTTCTTTCTTCCCCTTCTGTTTTTCCTAACTCCTTCCCACCCTTCCCTTTCTTTATTTCCTTCCTTCCCTTCTTCCCCTTATCCTCTGTCTTTCCTTCCTTCCTTCCTTAACTTTATTTTCTGTTCTTTCCTCCCTTCCCTTCCCTTCCCTTCCCTTCCTTTCCTTCCCCTTCTGTCCTACCTTTCCATTCTTCCCTTTTTTCCTTATCTTCTGCCTTCTTTCCTTCTTTCCCTTCTTCCCCTTCTGTTTTTCCTCCCTCTCTCCTTCCCACCCTTCCCCTTCCTTCTTCCATTCCTTCATTTCCTTCTTCCCCTTATCTTCTGTCTTTCCTTCCTGCCTTCCTTCCTTCCTTCCCTCCCTTCTTTCCCCTTCTTTCCCCTTCTGTCCTACGTGGGGTGAAAGAGTGAAGGGCCCATCCCCGTCCCCCCACAAGCAACTCCCAAATGTCAAGGTCTTCCCCAAACTCCACTGTGTACCAATTTTGCCATATTGAGTTTTCTTCCCAAGTTTGGTCCAGAATCATCTTTGGTTTGGTTCACAGTGCTCTCCGGATGTAAGTGGACTGCTATTATTATTGTTTATATTATTATTATTATTATTATTATTATTATTATTATTATTAACCTGAGGCTGGCTATCTGTCAGGAGTGGTTAGATTGTGCTTCTCCCATTTGCCAAAAGGGGCTGGACTGAATGGCCCCTTCAAGTCTCTTCCTATGCTAGCATTCTTTCATTATTATTATTATTATTATTATTATTATTATTATGAGGTTGAATCGCCATCTCTCAGGAGTGTTTAGATTGTGCTTTTCCCTTATGCCAAAAAGGGCTGGACTAGATGGCCCCTGGAGGTCTCTTCCTCTCTATTATTATTATTATTATTATTATTATTATTATTATTATTATTATTAAACTGAGGCTGGCCATCTGTCAGGAGTGGTTAGATTGTGCTTCTCCCATTTCCCAAAAGGGGCTGGACTGCAGGTCCCCTGCAGGTCTCTTCCTATCCTAGGATTCATTTCTTCTTCTTCTTCTTCTTCTTCTTCTTCTTCTTCTTCTTCTTATTATTATTATTATTCTGAAATTGAATGGCCATCCCTCAGGAGTGGTTAGATTGTGTTTTCCCATTTGCCAGAAGGGCCTGGACTGGAAGCCTTGGAGGTCTCTTCCTACCTGAAAAACCTACAACAACCCAGTGATTCCAGCCATGCTCTGTGCATAATGACTACCTTAAAAGCAAAAGAACCAATGAACAAAATCACACCAAATTTGGCAACAAAACATCTCACAACACAAGGAGTGGCCATCACTCAAAAAACTATGATTTGTCATTTGAGAATTGTAGTTGCTGGGATTTATAGATCACCTACAATCAAAGAGCATTCTGAACTCCACCAATGATGGAATTGAACACTAGAAGGGTTTGCTGAGCATTGACCTTGAGTTTGGGAGTTGTAGTTCACCTACATCTAGAGAGCACTGTGAACTCAAACAATGATGGATCTGGACCAAACTTGGCACGAATACTCAATATGCCCAAATATAAACACTGATGGAGTTCGGGAAAAATAGACCTTGACATTTGGGAGTTGTAGTCACTGGGATTCACAGTTCACCTACAATCAAGTATTCTGAACCCCATGAACGACAGAATCCGGGCAGACTTCCCACACAGAACCCCCATGACCAACAGAAAATACTTAAGGCGATCGAATCCAACTCCTTTCACCAGGGCAAGAAAACGTAATCAAAGCCCTCCTGACAAAGAGCCATCCAGCCATTGAGATAGATAGATAGATAGATAGATAGATAGATAGATAGATAGATAGATATGATTCACAAACAGAGAGATATAGTATCATAGATTTGAAAGGGACCCTTAAAGAAGGACAATGATATGTTGCATGTTCCAGAGTGGGCAAACCAGACACTCTCCACATCAACACTGACAAAGACACAGCAAGAAATACTGTTTACTCACAAGCATAATTATATGTATTAGAAACCAACACTTTCTCATTACTTTATTTCCCAGATCAACAGACTGAGCCACAGCAACGCGTGGCAAGGGACAGCTAGTGTGTGTATATTTTTCTTTGTACGTGAGATTATGACAACCTACTTTTACTGAAGAATAATGTACTTTTCTTTCTTCAGTAAAATGGTCTGATCTTTCTCAGTTCCTACTACAATATGGCAATACCCTTCCTGTAACTTCCTGGTAAACAGAATGAGGGGTTAGCCGAAAATGGACCCCAAAAATGGCATGCCTTTTGGGTGAATTGCACACCTCTACTATAAAGTTTCTCTTTCCAGACCTTGATCAGTGTTTGTTTCAAATCATATTGTTTTCTACTATTTTCCTATATATGAAATCAAACATAATTGGAACTTTGGGGGAAAAAATCCTTTCTCCAATCAAAAGCCTCCTAGAACATCAAGGATCCTATGAGACAGCTTCCCATGGAATTTGCAGAGAAGCCCAATTAGTTATTTTCCTTAGTTTTGAGCACACAAAGTATGAAATATTTAGTACACCTAAAATACATTTTCAGAAATTAAGAATATATATATATATATATATATATATATATATATATATATAAAAATCTCAGTTCAGCAATGACATTGACATTGTAGTGCTAAATAACACTAATTTTTACAGTTTCGGAGAATAGATCCACCTAAGTTTTTAATAGTTAGTGTAGCCTTGACATATTATTCTCATACCACAACTAAAAACATGTAGCTCAATGTTAAGTAGTAGAGTTCAAGTTAATTTTCTCTATAAGTAAGATTAAAACACCAGACACCGTGTTGGAGAGCCTACTATCTGAAGGTCTATTCACCTTTCACATCTCCACTTTTCTGTTACTGCGATGAAACATATTCAGAACTGCAAAGCCTTCCAAACTGGTTTGTAAAAAAAGATGCAGCAAATATAATCATGGACCAAAGAATTCTGTTTTCTAATGGACAAAATAAAGACCAAAATAAAGCATAAAACCCTATACTATTTGTGATTAATTTGCATCTGTTATATTTTTACTATTCCTGCAGGCCATGTTTATGCTTGAATAGTAGGGTTTGTTTGAAATTTGATTTTCTCGGCTGTCTTCCTTGGAGAAAATTATTTACCTTACTAAAGGTTATAATTATAAACCAGCATACTTATTTTGTTTCTCCTTGTGGCTGTTAACACAAAGTTTAACCTGTCTTCCAGATTTATCAAATAAAAACTATCAAAGTATGTGTATTTTTGAAAATCCAAAAGGTCAGATTGGTCACTGACTGCATGTCTTCTTGAATATTCGTCTTGAAGAATAAACCAAAAGTAATATAAAATGACATTTTACACCTTCCACTAGAGAGCAGAAAATGTGGTCTGTTCTAGCTCAGGCTAATAATAATAGAATTACATGCATTAAAATGTTGTTTTTTTAAAAAAAATATCTTTATTTACAAAAGTTCCTTAGTTCCTGTTGCTGGGCAGGTATACAGACTACAACAGTCACAATATTTAATAGAAAGTTTAATATCACAAGTCTTCTCAGCACACCTGAGGCCCCTATTCCATGGCAATTGTGTGGCCACTGATAGCAGCTACATACCAGCATGACAACTCACACTATCATACATGTTCTATTCACACAACTGATTCACCAATCTGCTTAACCTTGCAACTCCATTCTCCCTGACTTTTGCCACTCAGTAATTTAAACCTATTCCCATTTAATCCAGTGGCTGTGACCACTTCTTCTATTCCAGTTTATCCCTTCTGTCTTCCACCCAGCCAAAATTACTGCTACTGATTCAAAGAAAACCCAGCCACCTTTTAAACCTGTTCCCAATGATTCAACTGATTCCAACTTCCCCTTCTACTTCAGTATATTCCTTCTGTATCCTATCCAGTCAAATCTCCTCCTTAATCCATAGAAAACACAGCTGTTTTATTTTAAAAATCTGCTTCCATCAAATTCAGTGTTTGCAACCACTCCTTCTACTCCAGTTTATCCACTCTATCTTTGGACCCAAAACTCCAGGGTGTCATTTCTGAAGGAAAAGTGGCACTTGACCATGCCTGCCTGTACCAATAGGGACCTTCATGTGGCTGCAAAATACAATACAAACTGGCATTCGAAATGTCAATTCATGTGGCATTTTGACCAGTGTCAAAGGGCCCTTCTTCTGACATCAATGAAGTGTCATCATACTAGGACAGAAACAGAAGGACCCCATCACACCAGGTAGGAACAGGAATGTAGTGTGATTGGGACACTGATGGCAACACTGTAAATACCAGGGGATGGGTTAATTGTGAGTAGGGGGCAGAATTGCAGTGGGATGCACATGCTGTCCTGTGATAGCTGATAGTTCCTCTTTGGATTCAGTTTATTTCCTTCAATACTGGTTTCTCTCCTTCATGAGATTAAGTTCTGGTTTTTGCAAAGTTCAGGGGTTGCAGCGCATTTAAGCATTTTTCTAGGTCCTTTAAAATTCATACTGAAACCTGGAGAAAAATTAAAAATACCTGATAACCATCAAGTGCCACTATGTTAATATGTAGTTTGGGGGAAAGTGTAGCATTGAAAATGTAAATTATAACTTGTTGCTTCATTAAAATAAAATAACTGTATTCTAGTCTGATGCAAATACACTTCAGACAGCACTGGATCATCCTTCTCCTCCTTCCTGGTTATACAGGTACCCCATTCTGACATCATCAGAGGTGCTCTCTGACTGACTAGGATTGGCAATGGTACCAGCATAATCACAATCCAGTCAACATCTACTCCTTGCTCCAAAATCCCCCCTTACACTCTTTCCCTGCACTCATGAAGGCTGATCTGGCCGGGGTGGTCCATGCCTTAGTCACCTCTAGATTGGACTACTGTAATGCGCTCTACATGGGGCTGCCCTTGAAAACGGCTCGGAAATTTCAACTGGTCCAACAGGCTGCAGCCAGGATGTTAACTGGTGCTCCTTTCAGAGAGAGGTCAACCCTTCTGTTCAAGGAGCTCCACTGGCTGCCGTTTATTTTCCGAGCCCAATTTAAGGTGCAGGTGCTTACCTACAAAGCCCTGAACAGTTTGGGACCAGCCTACCTGCGTGACCGCATCTCCGTCTACGAGATTCACTCCGTTCATCTGGAGAGGCCCTGCTTGTGATTCCACCTGCATCACAAGCGCGTTTGGTGGGGACACGAGACAGGGCCTTTTCTGTGGTGGCCCCCCGACTCTGGAACACCCTCCCCAAAGATCTTAGACAGGCCCCTACATTGGCTGTCTTCAGAAAGAACTTGAAGACCTGGCTGTTCCGATGTGCCTTCCCATAATAGGAAATCTCCAATACCAAGTCCCAGAAGCACTTTATTAGAACTAAGATTGCCGCACACTACACATTGCACCTACCCTATAATCCTTACGTATCACCTGTCACATCAGCACTTTTAATTCTGTACCCATTACTCCGGCCCGGTCCAGTTTTATTGTGTTTTTGGTGTATTGTTTATTGCATGCTGTTTTGTTGTTTAATATTGCTTTAATTGTTTTTAATTTGCTTTAGGTTGTATTGTTATGTTGTGTATTGAGGCCTTGGCCTTTGTAAGCCGCATCGAGTCCTTCGGGAGATGCTAGCGGGGTACAAATAAAGTATAATAATAATAATAATAATAATAATAATAATAATAATAATAATAATGAACAAAGGAAAGGAGTGGTGGTGCCAGTTACCAGTCTGAACAGTGGATCACTCTAAATCAGACCCATTTCAGCTATCCAGACTGCCCTGAAGCTAAGGATACTCCAAAATTTCCACTGAAGTATAGAATATCCCTCGCCTCAGTCTGATGCAGCGTAAAGACAGCAGTCCATTCGAGATGTATTCATTTTTTATTCATGTAGACACATCCAGAATCATCAGTACCAAGAGAAGCACCACTACATAGGTACACAAACAGTATAAATGCATTAAATACGTACAGAGTTATTGAGTTAGGCGATCCCTCGTTTTCCGAGGATGATTGTCTTCCAGTAGTCTTGTGGGTCCGTATGTGGCTGTGGAGCCCTATTCTTGCTCTGCATCTTCTTCCGCAGTGAGGGCATTGGTTTTCAGGTGGAAGGCGGTCTCGGTTGGGGTTGGCTTGATGCGCCTTCCTCTTGGCATGCTTCTCCCTTTTGCCCTCCGTTCGTGCCTCTTCAAATTCTGCAGCACTGCTGGTCACAGCTGACCTCCAGCTGGAGCGGTCAAGGGCCAGGGCTTCCCAGTTCTCAGTGTCTATGCCAGAGTTTTTAAGATTGACTTTGAGCCCATCTTTAAATCTCTTTTCCTGCCCACCAACATTCCGTTTTCTGTTCTTGAGTTCGGAGTAGAGCAACTGCTTTGGGAGATGGTGGTCGGGCATCCGGACAACGTGGCTGGTCCAGCGGAGTTGATGGCAGAGGACAATCACTTCAATGCTGGTGTTCTTAGCTTCTTCCAGCATGCTGATGTTTGTCCACCTGTCTTCCCAAGAGATTTGCAGGATTTTCCGGAGGCAGCACTGATGGAATCATTTCAGGAGTTGCATGTGACGTCTGTAGACAGTCCACATCTCACAGGCATATAGAAGGGTTGGGAGGAGAATAGCTCTATAAACAAGCACCTTGGTATCCTTACGGATGTCCCGGTCCTCAAACACTCTCTGCTTCATTCGGAAAAATGCTGCGCTCGCAGAGCTCAGGTGGTGTTGTATTTGGGTGTTGATGTTGACTTTGGTGGAGAGATGGCTGCCATTAATGTTACACCATTAAGCTGTATCACTGGCATTGGAGAGGGTTGGCTGGTGTCTGCTGGAACAGCACCTTGTTTTTTTCAATGTTCAATGACAGGCCGAGCTTCTCGCATGCTTCTGCAAAGGTGTTTAGAGTGTCTTGTAGATCTTCTTCTGAATACGCACAGACGACATTGTCATCAGCATACTGGAGTTCTATATCAGATGTTGTTGTAACCTTGGTTTTGGCTTTCAGTCTGCTGAAGTTGAATAGCTTGGCATCTGTCCGATAGACGATTTCCACTCCGGTGGGAAGCTTCCCATCAACAAGGTGAAGTATCATAGCGATGAAGATGGAGAATAAAGTTGGGGCAATAACACATCCCTGTTTGACACCGGATTCCACCTTAAATGGGTCACTTTGGGAGCCACTGCTGTCCAAAACTGTTGCCATCATGTCATCATGGAGGAGCCGCAGGATGTTCACAAATTTGTTAGGGCACCCAATTTTTTGGAGGATGGTCCAGAGAGCGCTGCAATTCACTGTGTCGAATGCCTTTGCAAGGTCAATGAATGCCATGTACAGAGGTTGATTTTGTTCCCTGCATTTTTCTTGGAGCTGTCGTGCAGTGAAGATCATGTCCACAGTTCTTCTGGAGGGGCAGAAGCCATCCTGGGATTCTGGGAGGGTGTCTTCTGAGAGGGTAGAAGGCGGTTTGCAAGAATTCTTGCGAGGATTTTCCCAGCTGAGGTTAGAAGGGAGATACCTCGATAGTTTCCGCAGTCTGTTCTTTCCCCTTTTTTGAAGAGGTTGATGATGGTGGCATCCTTGAAATCTGCTGGGATTTTCTCGATCACCCACACTTTTTCTATGAGCCGGTGGAGTTGTTGTGTCAGCTCAGGTCCTCCCTCTTTAAAGATTTCAGCAGGGATCCCATCCGGTCCGCTAGCTTTGTTATTTTTTTGTTAGCTGATGGCATTGCTGACTTCTTCCAAACTAGGCAGTGCTGCAAGCTCATCCCTGGTTTGTTGTTGTAGGATTTGTCAGAGAACCTCTTCAGCCACATTGGAGCTGCGGTTCAGGAGGCTTTGGTAGTGTTCTTTCCAATGTAGTGCAATTGATTTTTGGTCCTTCAGGAATTTGGTTCCATCTGATGAGCGTAGAGGCTGTATGCCATGGTTTCTTGGTCCATAGATGACCTTTGTGGCTTTGAAAAATCCCTGAGCATCATGGGTATCTGGCAGGTGCTGGATTTCTTCAGCCTTCTTTGTCCACCAGTTGTTCTTGAGTTCTCTTGTCCTTCTTTGGACCTCAGCTTTTGCACTGGTGTAGATCTTTTTCTTAGCAGCACTGTTGATGTCTCTCTGCCATGTTTGGAAGGCTTTCCTTTTCTTGTCAATTAGCTGTTGGATCTCGATGTCATTTTCATCAAACCAGTCTTGATGTTTCTTGGTTTGATATCCAATAGTTTCTTCACAGGCTGTGATGATGGAGGTCTTCAGTTTGTTCCAGTGTTCCTCAACATTTTCGGAGTGTTCTGTGGGTAGATGGTTCTTGAGTGCTGTTTGGAGATGGGCTCGTCTGGAGGGCTCCTGAAGGGCTTGGGTGTTCATTTTGCACCTTATCTTTCTTCCTTGGAGTCTGTGCTTGGGGGCGATCTTGATAGCCATTGTTGATCGGATTAGCCTGTGGTCGGTCCAGGAATCGTCAGCATCTGTCATGGCTCTTGTGAGGAGCACGTCACGGCGGTCTCTGGCACGTGTGATTACATAGTCTAAGAGGTGCTTCCATGATGTCTTGAGCTTGTTTTTCTGGCGGAAGAGTGTGTTGGTAACAAGGTTGTGTTTCGCACATTTGGTGAGAAACAGGATGCCATATGAATTGCTGTTTCCAACCCCGTCTTTTCCTATGGTCCTTGTCCATAAGTCTCGCCCGACTCTTGCATTAGAGTCCCTCAGGAGGATGATTTTGTCCTCCTTAGGTATCCCCGATAGGACGGTGTCTAGCTGACAGTAGAATTTCTCCTTGATGTCTTCATCAACATCTAGCATTGGTGCATAGGCACTTATGATGGTTGCTGTTGGCTTTTGGCAAGATCAATTCAGAGGGTTGAGAGTCATTCGTTGATGCCAGTGGGTGCTTCGGTCAGATGTTTGACCAGATCATTTTTGATAGCAAAGCCAACTCCGTGCATTCTTTGGTCTTCTTCAGGCAGTCCCTTCCAGAAGAAGGTGTAGCCTCCTTTTTCTTCCTTCAGCTCACCCTCTCCTGCTCTCCGGGTCTCCTGAAGGGCTGCTATGCCGATGTTAAAACGTCCCAGTTCCCTTGCAATGATGGCAGTTCTGCGTTCGGGGGGTTCACTGTCACTGTTGTCCATCAGTGTCCGTACGTTCCACGTACCGAAGTTCTTTTTTTTTTGGCCGCAGGGTGGTGACCCCACTGGACACGGCAGTCCAGTCAGGGATACGAGAGGCATACTATGTTTAGGGCACCTTTTCTAGTCCCTTCCCCATGTGGGGTGAGCAGAGTGGATCCTCAAAAGTACTGCTCAGTCGTGGGTACAGCTGCCAAACTACTCAACTGCCTCGGACCTTGAGGTAGAACGACTGAGTCCATACCCACCGCCCATATGCTAGTCTGTGACTAGAGGCTTCCAGATTTCACAGTCCTGCCCCTGTCGCCACTCGCTGATCGCCATGGGACTTTGTTGGTTTGTTTTTATTTTCTTTGGAAGACACCTGTGCGTGAGTTTTTTTAATGTGTGGAGGTCAGTGCACAACTGATCAACACACAGTCTTCACAGAGTGAGGTTCCACTGGTGTTGTAGTTTAACACAATGACCGTGGCTTCTCAGTCTGTTGCTGCCTTCTTCCGCCTTCACAGCCATTGTAACATGTACCATGTTATCCTCCGCCTACTCAACCATTGAGGTCTTTGGGTCTTCGGACTGTGCTTGGTCTGGAACCTCCCCCACAGCCCCTCCTGGGAGTGCACGACTCCAGTTGTTGTGGCTACAGGTTCATCTGAACACACAAGCCCCCTCACCACGAGAAGGTGACAGTCCATCGAGGGGGGATACGTACAAATCTATCGTGAAAAGAAGGTGGAAACCTATGACCCAGCAATGTATTCTAGCTTGCTCCATTACTTTTATATTCATATGTTCAGCATAAATATTTGTAAAGGGCAACAACATGTTAATTTGTTGTGTGTAGGTATCTTAAAAAAACCTATCTCAAAGACCATGGCTGAGGGATACTAATTCACGGAATATTCCCTTTGTGGACTATGAGTTTAAGAAGTTGTATACATTTACTGACAAAAGGACCTGTGATGTTTGCTCTACCTGGATACAAAGTTAGTCCAAAAGCTTAACTATTTGAATTAACAGTAAAGTTGGGTGTAAATAGCCTTCAAAAGGCAGAATGAAGGAAACATTTTTGGGCAGAGAATGAAGTCAGAAATAAATCAACAATTTATATTTGTAAAAACACAAACTGATATTTGAGTCAGAAAACAATCATGTGGAGCTCTCTTTTCAAAATGACCTTCTTGTTATTGTAGAATGTTATTGTAGTAACTTCAGTTTAAAGTTGTTGGAATCAGTTACTCATTTGGGGTTTTACTAAAGCATTCTGTAATCCATAAATTGAGCAGTCACTGCAAATTTTGCTTTATCCAGCACAACAGAAAAATTAAATGTAATTTTAAAATTGGTTTCCAAAAGAACAACTGAGAACAGAAAGAGTGTGGAACATAGAAGTGCATTATGAGGTCAAATAACATGGAAGCGGAATTGGAATCCACATTCTCAAAAGTCACATTGGGATATGAATACACACAAAAGGGACATCAAAATCTACGAAGCCTATTCAGAACACAAATGCCTTTATGGATGAATGCTATTTTATATAAATGGCCCAAATGCAGAGCTGCTTTTTTCAGGTAAAACATTTCATTCTGTGATTTATAAGATCCTTTCCTTCTAATGTAATTGGATACTTTCCCACTTTGCATCCAAAAAGTGTACAGACCCATAAAAGGAAAAGGCTAGAGTCAGCTGCACACCAAAAAAAAAAAAACCCTCAAAATGTTAACACATACAATATGAGTTTTAATAATTCCCAGAAGCAGAACACGCAATTAATATATTGTATCCCTTGGGAAGGAGTTGACAGCATGAGTGTGCCAAAAATGGAATGTGGCTGCTGGGCACCTTTCCCCCCACTTTTTGGCTGTGAAACAAAATAGGAAAGTACTTTTCATAAGAGTTCTTACATTGTATAGAATGCAATATTTCTATGATACAAACTGTTATTTTTGTTGACTCTCAATCACCCAATTACTTGAAAGAACTTTGTAGTCTGAAGCTTTAAAGTAAAAAATCAATGCAATCACAAAAAAAGAAACTATCTTCACCTTTCCCTTTGTTTTTGTTTCTTTGTTAATACATTTCTTTATGTTCTAATAAGAAAGCTTAATTCTACATTTGCTTGTGAGCATATCCCATTGAAAATAGACTTATTTATTAGTAAACATATTCAAATTTGTAGGGTGATAATATCTATGCATGTATCTATGCATTTTTGTTTCAACAGACTTTTCAAAAAATAAAATCTGATACCATAAAACAGTTAACACACTAAGTGAAAATAGCAAAACTATGAAATCTCTCAATCCCCACCCCTTTTTTCCATTTTCTGTGGCCTGCCATGGTGCAGCACTGATCGCAAACAGACATGGATATGTGCATCAGCACATCTCAGCGGACTGGCTGTCTAGCCATGAATACAGCAATGCCTGGATTTGTTTCCAATCTGCAATCAATTGATATTGTGGCCACGGTCCCAGCCTCGGGCCATGGTTGCTAGGGTGCTTGTGTAGCAGAATTGTTTCAACTTAATCAACTCCAATCTGGATTACTGTGTCTGTTTAGAACCATTCTTAGCCTAAACTGCTGCTTGCATATTGCTAGCAGTACTTACTCTACATTGTGCTGGGCCTTTGTATGATATGGGTTTTGTGCTGTTGATTCATTTTGTTGCTTTGATTCTTAAAAAGCTATGGGGGTTTAATATCTGTGACTCATGCAACACTTGAAGGCATGGAAATCATGGAAGGGAAAAGATTTAAAAGGAAATAGAAAATAGACCAACAAAAAAACTGTACTATTTTTCACCTCTAAATCAACTTTACAGAAATGTTTCTGAGTGAAAGTCAGTGCTGCGTATGCGTATGTGTACACATATTAGGCAGCACTTCTTCACCCACCACATATGTGTTTGAGATTCCATGTATAAACCCTAAAGTTTGCATACTAGCATATGGCAAATCAGAAATAGGAGAGAGAGAGAAACTTCTGGTCCCTGGCAGAAGTAAAGAGGAAAGTTAAGAGCACATGAACAAAGGGACAGAAAAACCAGCCAAAAAGATAAAATTGTGGGGAGATGAAAAAGATCTGAGTGAAAGGGGGGGGGGGGACAGGAACTGAGGTGGAAATTGGGTTCCTGTTTCTGATAGTAGATTACATCACGCTCTCCTGTATAGAAAACCAAAAGCCAATACTCATTTGAGATATATTAGCTCACATTCCAAATCTCTTAGATGTAATCTCCTCTATAGACAGTTACTTAGTCTACTATTCCAATGAAAACTACTTCAAAAAAGAAGCCTGAAGATTTATAAACCAACTAATTGAATAAACCAACAAATGGGTATCCATATGTTTTAGGGTTATGCAGAGGATAGCCTGATGTGGTGGTTTAGGGTTTATACAAATACTACATTCTGACCTATTAAAAATGAGATAGACACTTTCCAATTCTGTCAGTTGTAGTCTCACTTTTAGTCATACTACCAAGAGTTTAGTGTGTTTCAGCAAAAGCCTTGGCACATAATTCAGCATAAACCAGATTGTCAAGTAGTCCTAGGTTTCATTTAAAACAACCAAAACATTAGAGACATTTTGGTGAGTAGCAATTTTAGGGAACATTAGCCAGCATCCAACCCAGTTGCATCAATATGAACTCTAACTACTCCTTTTTTCTGTCTATCCATGTCCATGTCTATCCTGAAGCCTTGTTCACATTTCTTTTTGTCCAGCAAATGAAATAAGATTCTCTGCTGTATATTTTTTTGTAGTTACATCTTAAATTAGTATGATCAGGTCCTAAGTAGTGTACAAAAGAGAAAATATTTTTCATTATTATGTATGCTTTACTGTGTTATTAAATGTTGTCTTTTCATTTTTATTCCTGTCTTTCATATAGTCCCTAGAATATCTATCTTTTTTCTTTCTTTTCCAATTCCCTAGAATATCTATCTATCTATCTATCTATCTATCTATCTATCTATCTATCTATGAATTAAACTTTGTCTATAATAAAATAGTTGTTTGTTGAGCACTTTAAAACATGTAGATTCTATTACACATTCTTAAGCATTTGAAAATGGTTATTGTTTATTCAGTTGTTATAATGTAATAAATGAAAACATGGAAACAAACACAAAAAATAATGTATCCACCAAAGTATTCATATGGAAAATACATTCCCTTTTTGGTTTTCAGATGGGTGAATTTTCTGCAAAAGCCTTCAAAGCAAAACTGCTGAATATCAAGCGTATGTGATTTACACGCATCAATATTCAGTGAACAAACTATAAACCCTTTCCAAACATACACGTAAGACTAGACCTAATAGTCAAACCAGCCTTTACATGTAAATGTACCATAATGTTACAATAGAGCCATCTGCGTATTCTAGAGTGGTAGTTTGGATGATACATTGAAAGCAAATACATATTACATTTGAGAGAGTGAAACTTGCCCACAAAATTAGAAAATACGAATTTAAGAAATTAGCCTTGAACACGCATAGCAGTAGAGGAAGATTACAGTGCTGTAACACTTAAATTGTGCACTTTTTAAGGTTCCCGCATGGGAAATGTTGGCTGGTTAAAGTTTGCTGTACTGGTTAATAAATGCAACCCTGTAAAGCTAGAGGATTTACTTAAAATCTGAATATGTTGATAGGGGCTGCAAAATTATCTTATCTTCACTTTATGAGACAATATACTTTTCTAAACATGAAGCGGATTTGGTATTTTAAAAGTATACATGCTGGAATGGATTTATCTCCATTTACAGATCTTTGATATATTTCAGCACAGTGGTTCTCAACCTGTGGGTCCCCAGATGTTTTGGCTTTCAACTCCCAGAAATCCTAACTGCTGTTAAATTGGCTGGGATTTCTGGGAATTGTAGGCCAAAATAACTGGGGACCCACACATTGAGAACCACTGATTTAGAAGGTACTGGATACCTGGGGGGGGGGGGGGGGGAGATATCCATTCCATTGTGTTTTATTTTTCAATAGTGGTTGTTTTTGCCTCTCATGTTTTCATTGTCAAATACAATATGACCTAGGATATAATTATCTACATTAAGGTGAATGCAGTCTGATTCTACTTTTACTGTCATTACTAAATGCTATGAAGTTTCACAAAATCTTTATCCTTCTCTGCAAATTTGTGCTAGTGTCTCACCAAACATGAAGCATTGAGTCATGACAGTTAAACAACCACATCAGATGAGGTGGAATCAGTGTCCTAGGATGCTTTCATCCCTCCTGGAGGACTGAGGCTGACAGCGGACATCACATTACATTGTGTGACTTCCAGTGAAGCCCTGCCCCCAACTGAGGTTAAAGCATCACCTGACACTTCCACCCCAACAGGGGAGGCTCCCCATGTTGTGCTGGCTCCAGCTGAGCCAGCACAGGATCTCTCCTTGAAGACAACACTTTCTCCATGCGATGGGGAAAGCGTTACAAGAGGGAGCTGATTGTGGAGTGACAGATTCACCCCGCTGACTCCTCTTTCTTCACCAGAGACACTTCACTTGGCCTTAATGATAATGTTGAAAGTGGTGTCAAATTGCCTTAATTCTACAATGTAGATGCATTCCCAGATGTCTGCTGCCCAGCTTACATTTACTTTATACTGTGCAGCAAAGATTTGTTATTCTTGTTGTTATGTTTGTGACCTTTGCTTCATGGAACTGTTAGTTTAGTGAGGGTACTCAAAATTCTTTTTCAGATGTATAGTACTTGCATCCATCCCAGAAGGATAATATTGAGCTCTTTATGGATTGGGAATGCCTACTAAGCAGCTTGCATCTGTAATGCAGATATGCATCACATAGAAAATAAGTGTTGCGATTCATTTTAGGAGAGATAGAAGACATCTGGGTAATTAGCAGCCCTGAAGTCAAGAAGTCAAGGAATCTGTAGTGAAGAAAACCAAAACAGGGACATGTCAAAAAGCAGTCAAGGTTCAGATTCCAGTTTTGAGATCATATGGTAGTCTCCACCATGCATTGTTGTCTTTCATGCAGAATACGTGGCAGATGTTGCTCCCAATGTTTGGAGGGTGTTTGGTGCCCATCTTATCTTGAATGGCTGAGTGTTACATATGAACAGCTGAGGAAACCCCAACTAATTTACAGGTGTGCTAAGTCTCTCTGCAAACACTCTCACCACTCTCTCAGAGGGAGGCACAGCGCTCATCTGTGGACAATAATTCCCGATCATCAGGCAAGATTGGATTACATATTGTGGTTAATCATGGAGACCTATAAACTGGTTGATGTGACTGCATCATGAAACACAGATGAAAAATATCTCATTAAGTGAATTAGGCAATATTACTTTTCAGAGTGGGAATCATGCAGCCTGCTGGATGTTGTTGGACTCCAGTTCCAAGCAGACAGCATAGCCAAGAGTGGACAGTTTTGAGAGTTACAAGTCAAGTTGTTAGCGATCTATGACAATTTTAAGGTGAACTTATTAATAGTTTTATTGGCCAGATTGGTTGAGAAAACATTTGTCATTTCCCTTCTTTGAGGCTGAAAGCATGTGCCCTATCCAAGATTATGCAGTGGATTTCATGGCGGAGCAGGGATTCCAATCATAGTCTCCAGAATTGTAGTCCAACACTCAAATTCCTACAGCATGTTGTTTCTACTTATACTTCATTGTGTTGTTTGGGACTTTCAGGCAGGGCTGTATAGAACTGTAAATGAATTGATTCAAACCAGCAGCTGGAGCACATGAATCAAGATCTATAGACAGTTGAGTCTCTAGAACTTAAGCTCACTGAACATATGAATACACAGACATATTGTGAAATAAGTTTAGCATAGCTTTCACAGTGAACTTGGCATTTCATGGTCTTCCTGAGTTTTACTCAGACTCTTACCATCGTTATGACATAGTTTTATATTTGTTAATAATGTACACCACATGTTGAGTGTAAAATCTGAGTTGGAAAAAAGAACCAGTCTTGACAGAGAAGTATTATGTTTTTTATTGGTCAATTTTATGAATAGAGGCTCTGAATAAAATTCCATTCTGGGTGTAAAAAGGTATTCTAATGGGAAAGGCAAGAACTATATACATGTGAACTCCTCTTTGTTCTGCATTTATGGGAGTACAAACTTGTCATTTATAAGCTTTGTAAAGGTAAATTATATGAGAAAGTATGCACTTGCTAAGGTGTAGTAAAAACATGACATGCTGAAATCATGAGGATTTTACTATCAAAAGAAGACTAGTGTGCTTCCTGTAGCTATGCCGTGAAAACTGAGTAATGCCTATCTTCTTTGCTGAGGAAAGGCTGGACTTTCATATAAAGAAGGAAAACGTTTTAACTCATCAACTTTCATCTCAAATAATCCTTTCACTCATTCTAAGAAAACAAAATAGACACACCAGCTTCTGATTGTACTGCAAGCAACATGACATGAACACTTTTGTTTTATTAGTTATGTTTATATCTTACCCTTAATGCAAGGAAACCAAAATGTTGTACAAAGCTCTTCTGCATTATTCTCAGGGCAATGGCATTGTGAGATAAGTAGATGGTGGGCTCAAGTCCATCCAAAGGCTCAGTGAGAACTAGAACATGGAAGTTCTATGTCTTAGAGCTTATCTACACTGGTCGCTTAGTCCATGGAGAGTCTGGAGCAGTAATGCCCCACCAATGGTGGGAAAGAGTCTACATAGTCCAACTGGGCCAAGACTAATTCAGCTCTGCCAGACTATAATGATGATGATGATGATGATGATGATGATGATGATAATACAGTGACTTGGGGTGGCTAACATGAGGCCAAGCCCAACAACTACAACAAATCAAAATAAAATACATACAGCAAATAATAACATCAAATTAAATATAAACAAAGCAAATTAATACAAATCAAATACAGGAAATGAAATAAAATAATAAAAAATATGCACAGTGGGCTGGGCCAAGTTAAAAGGGTAGAAATTAAAATATAAAACCCCTGGGTGAGATGGATGAACAGGGTAGTGTGCCTGGTGGGGGGATTTCACTTGGGAACAGCAATGGAGTAAATGGACTATCATTTTATTGCTTTTGTTGCTACTGACAGGTAGCTCCTGAGCTCCAGGAGAGCTGGCCTGAGAGACAAACAATGATTACCAGAGACTCTAAGCTATATTTTAGAGGAAGAAATTGGAGGACAGGGCCTTCTCTGTAGTGGCCCCTCAGCTTTGGAACTCCCTCCCCAGTTAAATCATATGAGATCCCTCACTCCTGATCCAGAAATTTTAAAAATGTGACTGTGGGACCAAGCCTTTGGGCAGTAGATTCAGTGCAATAAGTAATAAGGAATAAGTGCAATTAAGACTGGAATGGCTCATGGACTATGATTTTAGATTGTGTGGTTTTAATAATTGGTTTTAACGTTTAAATGTTTTTTTAACTTTATGGTTTTTAAGGCATATGTTTATTTCATTTGTATGTCTGTTTATGTGGCATCAAATTGTTGCCTACTTGTAAGCCACTCTGAATTCCCTTCTGGGTGAGAGAGGGCAGGGTATAAATATAGTAAATAAATAAATAAATTTCTGAATAGTAAGTCCTCGCCTAAGAAAAAAACAATGTTGTCACATAAGTTCATAGGCACCTTAAAGGCACAAGTACAGAGAGAGAGAGAAAACACAATAGTCATTTTTACTATTTATAAACAATCCCAAACCATTGATTTATAGTTCAAAAGATCAAACTATAGCTCAGTGATAATATACATGTGTCACATTCATAACGTCCATGTTTCATTGATACTATCTTCAGGTTCAACTGCATCTCAATATAACAATTGATGAGAAGAACCTGTGCCTGAGCTCCTAGATAACAGCTACTCGGAGGATATTAGGAAGGACATCTACAATCTCTTGTATCTTTAGCTAGCCCTCCTTCCCCTTTGAATGAGATATTATGGCATAGTGATTTGAGTGTTGGACTACAACTCTCAAACCAAGATTCAATTCCCTGGTAGGCAATGTAAATCCACTGGGGAAGCCACTCTCTCTCAGCCTTAGTGGGAGGCAAAAGCAGCCCCCCCCCCCAAAAAAAAATCTTGCCTCCTCTCCCCCCCCCCCCAATGATATGGTCACCATAATTCAAAAAAAAAATCTTGAAGGCACTCAACAACCAAAACAACAAGGCCTGAATTAACTAAAACACATGTGTGCAAATCAAGGCTTGGGGCCAAATTCGGCTCACCATGTCATTTTATGTGGCCCTCCAGATGCTGGACATTACAACTTCTGTATTTCTCATTATTAGTCATCATGATAAGAGCTGATGGGAGTTGGGATACAGTGACATCTGGAAAGCTGTAGTTTGCTCTGTTTAATCAGGAGAGTGGGGCTCGAATTTAGATACAAGACTTGCAGATAGATGTCTGATTTAAACATATCCTTTAACCTTTCTCCAGTCTCAGAGCCCATTATCCCCAGTCCACATGGCAGCTAATTCAAAGTGATGGGAATTGCCATTCAATGACATCTGGGGACCCAAACTGAGTAAAAACTAAAGAGCACTAGTCACTATGTAAAAAAAAATTAGTTGGCCCTCTGTATCCATGGATTTTCTATTCATGGATTAAATGGCCCTTTGAGGGCTGATGTAGCCCCCTAAAAGAATGAGTTTGTCACTCCTGACTTAAAAGCACCAGATCCCATCTGATCTTAAACAACAACAGGGGAAAATAGGGGATTTTCCTAATACTTATATGCTCAAGATGTGGTGGTGATGATGAATTCTCAGAAATATTGTTTTTGTTCCACATTATAAAACAGATTAACTATAAATAAATTATATATGATTCCATGATGAAGAACATTGAAGGAATGTAAAGAAAGGAAGCAGAAAAGGTATAGTTTAAATAATCATTTTCCTTCAAGAACACTTGGCAGAAGGCTACTTTATTCATTTGTTTGTTTGTTACATTGATTAAACATTTCATAAATGAAATATCCATGCATTGCAGAACTATATGTATTAAAAACTATGTATTTCTTAACCGTTTGGACCAGGTTTTGAAGGTGCATTGAGCATGGAATGGAAAACGGATTGCAAGAAAGAAGAATTGTCATCCCTTTAGTTCCACAGGACAGTTTCCATTACCAGAGTGGCCTGTTTGGATCCTTGAGAACGGTATTACAGAAACATCATAACATCTAATTCATCTTGCAGAGGCCAAATCCTGCCCAAAAAAGACAGCAACAGGGAGAACATTTCAAAAGCTGAGAGCAAATTATGGCTTCTTCCTTGCCACTATCCACTGAACCTCATATCTGGAAAGGAATTCAAGTGCATCTAATGCCACATTAGGGGCAAGTAAAATATACAGTGACAGACTTTGTATTTCTAGGTGCTAAGATTTTGGCAGATGCAGACTGCAGCCAGGAAATCAGGAGATGCTTACTTTTTGGGAGGAGAGCAATGACCAATCTCAATAAAATAGTGAAGTGTAGAGACATCACACTGGCAACAAAGATCCGCATTGTAAAATCAATGGTATTCCCCATAGTCACCTACGGATGTGAGAGCTGGATCATAGGGAAGGCTGAGTGAAGGAAGATAGATGCTTTTGAACTGTGGTGTTGGAGGAAAGTTCTGAGAGTGCCTTGGATGGAAAGAAGATCCAACCAGTCCATACTTCAGGAAATAAAGCCCAACTGCTCATTGGAGGGAAGGATAGTAGAGGCAAAGATGAAATACTTTAGTCACATGATGAGAAGAAAGGAAAGCTTAGAGAAGACAATTATGCTGGGGAAAATGTAAGGAAAAAAGAAGAGGGGCCGACCAAGGGCAAGATGGATGGATGTCATCCTTGAAGTGACTGTATTGACCTTGAAGGAGCTGGGGATGGTGACGGCTGACAGGGAACTCTGGTGTAGGCTGGTCCACGAGGTCGGGAAGAATTGGAAATGGCTGAGTGAGTGAACAACAACAAAATATACCTAGTCTAATCTTGAAGGTGATTAGCAGACACAATTATTCTTAACCATTTGAGTTTTCAGAATTAGCAGTAGTATGTATATTCAGCTTTAAAAAAAGAATCAATGGAAAGAAGTGCATAGTCTTTAACTCTTGTGTACTAAAGAGCCATTTTGCTAAATGCTTTCTTTTCATATTGTCATTTACCAGAAAAAATAGATTTTAGCACAATCTACAAATCAGATAAGCTGGAATTTATGGACTTAAGCTATTTCCATTAACTGTGGAACAAGCTGTTTGCATGATAATGATATATAAATTTTGGTGACTTCATCTTGCAGGAACTTTACAAATATCTGGGTCTGATGCCTAACTGCAGATCTGTATTTGATCTTAAAATAAACGACATTCTCCATTCTGAGGAAAAATGCTTGCACCAACTGTCAGAAACTGCAGCCGTCTGCCAGAGAATGTGTCCACTCCAAAATAAACAACAGACACTGCATTAGCACATGTTTTAAATAAATTGTGGATAGCGTGCAGTCAGAAATAGTTTATTCTGCACATCTGTAACAGTACTACATTTTAAACAACACCGTTTTTCTTATTATAGCGAGATATATATATATATATATATATATATATATATACCCTTGACAGTTTTTAAAGAATTTACTTCGGAAAAATACATAATGTCTTTGTGCAATTCAATCCAGATTTCATTTAAGCTCCCTCCCAACCCCACCCTGTGTTGTGGCTGCTATATTTTTCAGGAAGGATAAAACAATTGGGAAAGACACATTTGCCTACTTTAAGAGGAAAGAGGCAGTGCTAGTAAGAGACATGATCAGTGCTCTTATTTGAGGAAGTGGATCTCTCCCATCAATACTGATAGGGAATGTCTGGACTAATATCAATTGACAAGGAAGCAGATGCAAACCTCTTGATGTCTGAACTACTTAGATTTGCATAAATATATGTTTCACATACCATTGGATTATTCAGCACCCAATGACTTTGGTCATCAAATAACAGACACACTTGTATGAATAGAATTACAGGTACTTCACCTTGTGTGTGCATATGAGAGTTCACAAAGATTTGTGTATCAGAGTAAGTAGTCTCATTCTGCTCACAGGGTTGCCTTTTCTTATCATTCAGAATTCATCTGATATGATAATGTCACAGTGTAGGTTTCACCATACCTGCAAAGAATGTTTCATTTCCCCCACTTCTTATTTATTCCTGGAGTTGACAGCTTTTTAACTTTCTCCCACATCCCTTCCTCAGCATCCAAATATTCACTGTAGCGACTATCGTGGTCTGGAAGAGAATTGTAGTGGTCATTTACTGGCAAAGTGAATGAGCAGGGAGGGGATTTGTATTACCAAGAAGTGGCTCATCTCACCTGTAACTGGTGCTAAAGAAAGTCACTCTCCATCTCATAGGGCTACCTCATTATTCTGCTGTTCCTTCATGAACTGTCTCGTCACTCTCTAATCTCCTTCTCCCACCTCATCAGTAAATGTAATGACAAAATCAGCAACTGTATAAAAAAACAATAGTGTATATGTTTAGCACATGCACTTGAAACCATGTGATGCAAAGTGTCATTATAATTGGATAATAATGTCAGCTCTGAATGGTGCACAAGTGCATTACAAGATTCACAAGGTAAAATAGAATAACCTTTTAGACTTGTGGCATATTGATACAATACATGCAAACTGGTCTAAGGAAAAATGGTTTTGTAGTTATAACTAACTATATGGATATTTTATTAAATTTCTGCTGAAAATTGCACTGAAATGCTATAGGGAGTCCCTTTAGTGTCCCCTCTTCTGATGGTGTCACCTGGTGTGGTTCACACATACCTATAACCTCCTAGTGACACCACTGGTGGTTTGCTCCAGTGCTGGGTGTTCATCCATGACCTAAAAAGAAGGTAAGAGAGATGTATTAACAGACAACAGTAACACAAAACCATAAGAGACATTGAATTACATAGACTTTCTTCCATGGTGGTATGGCAAAGGCTATCACAGAAAGAGATAGAGTGAACTGTGAAGATAGGAAACAAAAAGATTATTGATTATTGATTATTATTGATTATTGGAAGAGAAAACTGAGAGAAAGAGCTTTTGCTACCTTTCCTTAATATAGAAACAAAATAATCAGAACAGAACAAATAAAGGAGAATTCTAGACAAGTGATTAAAACCAGAAAAGCGGGGAAATATTATGTCTTGACACCACAAGGAGCACCCAGTGGCACAGTGCCGGCAGGACTGAAGACTGACAGGTAGCAGGTTCGAATCCGGGGAGAGGTTTGAATCCAGGGAGAGGCGGATGAGCCCCCTCTATCAGCTCCAGCTCCTCATGCGGGGACATGAGAGAAGCCTCCCACAAGGGTGATAAAAACATCAAATCATCCAGTTCTAATGGATCATCTGAGAAATTGTATTATGCTTCTGCTTATAGTTCATCTGTGTGAACTTTTTACAGCATCTGAGTATGTGACCCATCATTTTGTCTGCTTCCTTGCAGAGTCTACACTTGGAATCTGTCATTGACTTTTCAATTCTGGCTTTGGTGACATTGGTTCTAATTGCTTGTTCTTGGACCATGTTTTTTACTTGTCAAGTTGACTCTCAATTTTTTCCCAGGAACTGTCCATGGAAAGCCTTCTTTTGCCTATTATTATTATTATTATTATTATTATTATTATTATTATTAGAAAGGCTGGATGGCCATCTCTTAGGGGTGCTTTGATTGTGTTTTTCTTGCATGGCAGAAGGGGTTGGACTGGATGGCCCCAGGGGTCCCCTACTGAAATATTGTCAAGTTTAATATTAGCTAAAATTGTTCTTCATTTTAAATAGTGTTTTTTTTAAAAAAATGCACTGTGTGAATTCGTTCAAGCAAACACTCTCAATCTATCTGTCACTGGCCTGGCCCATACCTGATATACTTATATTTTATATAATAAAATATATATTGTAATATATAAACAATTCTTGGGCTCAGTGAGGAACCTTTGCTTCAAAAAGGACTCCACGGCTGAAAAGGTTTGAGAACCCTAGAAAATGCCTCCATGTCATTTGTGAGACATGGAGAAAACAAACCATGCCTAATGGTCTCATTGATATGAAGGCTAAACTGAACAACAACAACAACAATAATGATAATTATAATGATAATATCATCCTCAAATAATAACTGGTTGTGAAAGTGCACATGGTATCAAAGCTGCCTCTTCATTTTTTTACTATGCAAATAACTCTCTCGAGACAACAATGCCACATAATAATTTTCATTTTCACTGCAGCAACACTGCAATTGTCATATAATTCAATTTAGATATAGCCTTCTTTCTTAAACATGCCATTATACACATATATTCTTTTTTAATAATTGAAGGTTAACTGTGAATTTTATCATGGCAGGAACGAATGGTGCTTTCAACAGTATAATTTTACTATGCAATTACAATGAAGAACAAAACCACGACAATGAAGCATGTTGATCTTGTCACCCAGAAAGTGAGGCAGCACATTGAGATTCACACTGTGTATTAGTAACCATTACATGGAGAGAATACAGAACCCGGTAAGGGACTATAAGAGTGATAGTCAAGTATCATGTAATTACTTTGATTAGCAAAAAGTACAACTTGAAGATAACACCACTTGGTTTTAGCCTGTTAATATAGCAATTTTGAGAGTCTATTTTCCCCAAAGGAGTCATAGAATTGAGACTTCTACAAGAGATTTTTATGAGAAAATTGTGAAGTTCAGTAGGTAGGAATGGTTGCTGCCCAGTAAGTCAGGACGGGGGGATTTTTCACAATCCCTATATATCCTCTAAACTGGGAGTATGTGGGGATCATGAATGAGAATCAATCATGAATGCAGAACTCTAGATTATACATGCATAACAGATGTTTTTCCATCCATCACTTCCAAGGAACTTACTGTAGGAAGGTGGCAACCCAGTATTGAAGTAGGACTCCCACCCTTGGTGACTGTTCTTATCACACAATGTCATGCTCAACCCATTGCTGCTGATGATGATGATATTTTTATCTCTAACTTTTAACTTAATTGAGTTTTTAATTAAGTTTTAATGTATGTCCACTATCACAGAAGTTTTAGGACAATGATTGGTGTCTATTTGTGTATTTTCTTTTTTTTTGTCTTTTACTGTTTACTGTTGATATGGCCAGTGGACTAATCAATAAACTTTATTTGCCATTACTGGCCTGTCACTTCCCCAAGGGGGAAAAATACCTGCTATTGACAGGAAAACCCACCAATGGTTCCTGATCATGCTATAGTCCCATCACTTATCTCATGTGATGAGTCCAATCTGCTTCTGTGCTGGTATGTCAGCACACACCTGAACTCAGGGGAAAGGATTGTCCATCTCTTTCACTCCCCCTTGCAGTGATTAATGGTTTGAAGTTTTTAAGATTATTTTTAATAAACCTTTTCTGGAATTCTAAAGTTGCTTTTTATTTTATTTTTATTCTATTTTTCTTCTTTTTTGTCTCTCTGTGTGTGTTTGGTTTTATGGAATAACTGCTGGCTGTGACAGGGTTGTATAGGAAGAGAAAATTGAGGGGGGTACATATATAGGAAGAGTGATGACATAGGATTAGAGGTGAACTGAATGATCCATGTGATTCCAGTAACAAATCCACAAATAGCTCCCCTATTAGGACCCCATCACCCCCACAGTACTAATTTGAAACCCCATCTGCATGGGGTAGACCCCATGTCAGACCCCCTGGACTTAAGATCCTACTGGTCAATGTCAGGTCCGTCAACGGAAAAACAGCTGCCATCCAGGACATGATCCTGGATGAGGGGGCAGACCTGGCTTGCATCACGGAGACCTGGTTGGATGAGTTGGGTGGGGTAAATCTCACCCAGCTGTGCCCACCTGGCTTTGGGGTGCACCAGCAGGCTAGGTCTGGGGGGCAGGGAGGAGGGGTCGCAGTAGTCTTTCGGCACTACATCTTCGTGATCAAATGTGCTATTCCACAATCTTCCAGGTTTGAGTGTGTTCACCTGAGGGTGGGACATCGTGATAGCTTGGGGATTCTGCTGGTGTACTGTCCACCCCGCGACTCAGCAGTCTCCCTGTCAGAGCTAGCAGACGTGGTCTCCAATTCAGCACCTGATTGTGCTGGACCCACCCATCAGGCTGGACATACACTTGATCTAGTTTTCATTGTGGACAGCAGAACAGTCAGAGTGGAAGAGCAAAATATTCTTCCATTGTCATGGTCTGACCATCATCTGATCAGTTTTAGACTTGCTGTGACCTATAACCTCTGCAGAGGTAGAGGACCAATTAAGATGGTCTGCCCCAGGAGACTGATGGATCCGGATGGATTCCTGAGGAATCTTGGGGTTCTTCCTGTCATGGAGGCTGGCGTTTCTATCAATGCCCTGGTTGATTGCTATAATAGCGAGATGTCCAGGGTGATAGACATGATCGCTCTCAAACACCCCGTCTCGCTGCACAGAGACATGCCATCTCCTTGGTTCACTGAGGAGTTGGCTGTGATGAAGTGTGATGAAGAAGGGGTCTAGAGTGCACCTGGAGGAAATTCCGAGGTGTCTCCGACCAAACACGGGCTACAGCCTCACTTGGGGCCTATAACATGGCTATACAGGCAGCCAAGGAGACTTTCTTGACTGCCCGTATAGCGTCAGCATCCAATAGATCTTCGGAGCTGTTTTGGGTCGTTGGTGAGCTCCTTCACACACACACCCACACCCCGAGGTGGAGGAGGCCACTGACGACCCAGCAGCTCGGTGCTGCAATTTTGCGCACCACTTTGTAGATAAAGTCGCTCAGATAAGCCTCGAGTTAGATACCAGCTTAAATACAGTACCAGAGGAGGTGACCAAGGCATCTGCTTGTCCGGTTTTGTAGGATTCTTTCCAGCTGGTTCATCCTGATGATGTGGAGGGGGTCCTTGGGGCTATGAGGGTGACCACATTGGCTCTGGACCCTTGCCCTTCTTGGCTAATTAAATCTGCTAGAGGTGGGTTGATTGATTGGTTTGTGCTGATAATTAATGAGATGGCTTTGATTGCCTTGGTGGATGACCTCCATAGGGATCTGGACAGAGTGTGACCCTGCTGGTTCTCTTGGACATCTCAGCGGCTTTTGTTACCATTGACCATGGTGTCCTTCTGGGATGACTCTCCGGGATCGGCCTTGGGGGCACAGTTCTGTCATGGCTCCGGTCCTTCCTGGAGGGTCGTTCCCAGATGAAGCTGGGAGACACCTGCTTGGACTCCTGGCCTTTGAACTGTGGAGTCCCACAAGGTTCCATTCTGTCCCCCATGCTTTTTAATATCTACATGAAACCCCTGGGAGAGGTCATCTGGAGTTTTGGAGTTGGGTGCCACCTCTATGCAGATGACACACAACTCTATTACTCTTTTCCACCAAATTCCAAGGAAGCCCCTTGGGTGCTGAGCGAGTGCCTGGCTGCTGTGGCTATCTGGATGAGGATGAACAAACTGAGGATAAATCCTGTCAAGAAAGGGGTCCTCCTGGTCAATCGTAAGCCGGATCGAGATATAGGGTGGCAACCTGTGCTGGATGGGGTTGTACTCCCCCTGAAGTCACAGGTCCGCAGCTTGGGTGTCCTCCTGGACTCATCACTTACGCTTGAAACTCACGCGTCAGTGCTGGCCAGAAGGGCTTTCGCACAATTGAGACTCGTGCACCAGCTGCGACCATACCTCACGAAGTCGGATCTGGCAAGGGTGGTCCACGCCTTAGTCATGTCCAGATTGGATTACTGTAATGCACTCTACGTGGGGCTACCCTTGAAGATGGCCCGGAAATTCCAACTGGTACAATGGGCGGCAGCCAGGTTACTAACTGGTGCGACTTACAGGGAGCGGGCAACCCCCCTGTTTAAAGAGCTACACTGGCTGCCATTCATTTTCTGGTCCCAATTCAAGGTGCAGGTTCTTACCTACAAAGCCCTGAACAGTTTGGGACCAGCCTACCTGCATGGCCACATTTCCATGTATAAACCCACATGGTCTCTTCGTTCATCTGGAGAAGACCTCCTCTTGCTCCCGCCGCCCTCGCAGGCGTGATTGGTGGGGACGAGGGAGAGAGCCTTCTCGGTGGTGGCCCCCTGACTCTGGAACTCACTTCCCAGGGATATCAGGCATGCCCCAACATTTGCAGTCTTTAAGAGGAGCCTGAAAATGTGGCTGTTCCAGAGTGCCTTCCCGGAATAAGGAAACAATTCCCAGCAAAATGTCTTCAAATGCACTTTAAGTATCCGTTTGGATTGCGCTCCCCTCACTTTTATTAAAATCCTCCTATTAGATATATTCTACCTGTTCATGACCAGTGTTATTTTTTTAATTTTTAACTATTACATGTGGCCCACCCATAGGTTTTAAATCCATGTATGTTAATGTTTATATGTGATTTATTTAACTGTATTGTTGTTATTTTTTGTTTATTGCTTTTTTGTTACTGATGTGTTGTTGGGCTTGGCCTCATGTAAGCCGCTCCAAGTCCCTTGGGGAGATGGAGGTGAGGTATAAGTAAAGTTTTATTATTATTATTATTATTATTATTATTATTATTATTATTTTACAAAGATTTATTTTTAAAATATGGAGCAGCTGAATTGCAGAGGGTAGAGTTAGGCTACTAGCTGGAAGAGCAGCCACTGGACCACAAATCAGCAACTCATCACAATTTTCATGTCGATGGAGAGGTGTGGGGATGACCACCTCGGTATTTGTGGCAATCCCTGATCACATGAATGCCACAGAATAGCAGTTTCATGCAATAAAGTCCTGAAGAACATTTCATGATAATAAGTTGCTGGAGAATTTTGTATTGGGGTGTCAAAAATTATGTCAATAAGAAAAGAAGACAGTTAAAACATGAACAGTAGTCAGATAATTAATGCATAATAAAAGGTTTGAATATATGAAATGTGCTGCATATCCCCATCACCATCATCACATTATAATTTTAGAAGGACATGATTCTTTTTATAAGTCTTTAGGACTTTTATGCTTTTTTGCCCATCTGCAATATGACATGAGGGCAGACTAAATGCTAACGTGTGGTGAGAACACGTAACAGTTTGGTATATACCTAGAATGGCACCAATGACATTTGTGTGCCCTAGATGTCTAATAATCAAATCCATGTATCCAATTTAGTCCCTCCTGTAATAAACCATAATTTCCCTGGGATTTCTGTTTACTCAGAATGTACACACATGTGCTCACAAGTACTGGGATGTCAGGATTTTTTTTCCTGCCAAGAAAATAGCTAACAATGACAGTTCAGATATTAGAGGGAACCACCATTTCAGAATAACACATTTTGACTGTGGGCATAATGCTAATAAAAAGCAGATTACCCACTATGAGAAGTTTGCACTGCCTGCCCATTTGTTGCATGGTAAGTTATGTGTATCACACATTAATCATAGGCTCCTAGCTGAAAACTGAATGCTGTAAAACAGATTTAATTGCATTAATTGGAGGTTCGGTGCATAGCAACAACATTTATAAGGCACAATTTATTCTGATTAACTTCTATTTGATAGCACACAGATTGAAGTTAGGGGAAAATACCTAAAAACCCAATCCAGCTATATGTAAATTGCTGAAACCTATTCCAAGCTATTTGGTACTCAAAGACATTCACAAATGAGTTAAACGAGTTTACATAAATGGAACTTCTAGCAAAGTGAGCTTATTGAGAAAAAGAGTGAGAAGAAGAGATTGATTATCACAAGAGTCCTCAAATAAATTAATCAGAAACCTGTGGTGATTGAATAGAAACATGTATTATTAATTACAAGTTCAACTTTAGCCGTATTAATCATAATATAAAAACAATAATAATACCGTACATTGCTTATATATTAATGGAATATCATTAAACAAAAATGGGTATCCTGTAAGCAGCTCAATTCAATGGCACATGCGTTAATAATTTCTACTACAACTGTTTGTTGCTTTTTTTAAAAAAAAAACACCAAAGTATATATTTAAAAGGACTTGAAATATAAGTTTAATTTGTCTGGGTCATTTGATGTTAACTGCAAATATTACCTCCTGCTACTGCTCTACTAACTCTAAAATTGAATTTGAATTAGAGAAACACAAGGAAAACACATAGCCATGGTCATAGGGAGCATGGCACACTGTTGTATAGCAGAATCATATTTCTGTGAAGTTCACATGAATCTAGGTCTGCTTCAGAGCAGAGCATGCACTTTTGTAAGTTATGTCCCTTTGCCTCTGGTGGCAAATGCCACCTATATCTGCAATTCAATATTTGGCCTTCAATGTGTCTGGAATATTAATTCCAAAAAAAAAAAAAAAAAAAAAACTGTGGCTAGCTAGGTCAATGTTAAATGAACTGTGGTAGCCCCAAACATCTGAGGGTGGAATTCATTGCTTTATCTCCACCTGCCATTTTGGGGGTAAGGAACCCTTGTTTGGTTTATAAGCCATAGATGCCTAGGGCTGTCACCCAAACATACACAGCTTTGGCTTATAAACCCAGCAGAGGTTCTTCAGGTTGGAGGTGAAGATGTTTTCCACTAAGTTAATGAACTATGCTTGAGGAGGGCAATTTATCCCTAAACCATGCCATAAACTGCACAGATGAGGTAAAAGTAGTGACTTTTAGAGGCGTGCAAAATGGCAGAAATCTGTTTCATTTTGAAATTTGGAGGGCCCCTGTTTTCGTTCAAAAATACTTTGAAAAATTCAGAGAGAGGAGTTTGTTTCAAATCTGAATTTCTGGAGTTTTGTTTAATTTTGCTACTGTTTTGTTCCATTGGCAGCAATGGGGGAAATTTAAAGGCTTGTTTCTTCATCATTTTGATGGCTATCAGGATGAAACTTGGGACACTTGTAGGACAAATTTACAACTGCAAGGCTTCCAAGTTTCAGAACATTTCACTCATGCACTGCTTTTTTGGATATTTTTAAAGAATTTCACTCTGCTTTTTTGGGGGGTGGGGGGATATTTTAAATTTTTCTCTCCCCTGCTGAGAGGAAGAGACAGAATCTGTTCAGCAGCCAGTGGCAGGGATTTTTGGGACTTGAAGTCTAAAACAACTTCACAACAGGGGAGGATAATGGAGAGGAAAATGAGCTCTGTGATTGGCTGAGGAAGAGCATGTGATGCAGCCGTTTTGGCTGCACTCATGCCCCTATGGAGAGATTGTTTGCTTGGGAAAAGATGGTCAAAATACTAACGAAATACTAAAAAACTTTTCCAGAATTTCATGGAGGGTCTGTTTTATTTCATTTAGGGTTTCTTTTTGGGGGGGGGGGCACAATATTGGGTTCGTAAGTCAAATTGTAACTATGAATATTGCCAAAATTAATACGACTTAAGAATCTGAATTTTCATATATCATTAATGACTTCTGTTCAGCATTTATATAAGAGAGTACTATAATTACTTACTTCCATCAGGGAATAAAAATTATAACATAGCAATACAGAACATGTGGTTAGATTTGCCATCTTGAGGTTCCATCTACACTGCCATTATAATGCAGATTGAACTGGATTACAGTATATGATAGTGTAGACTGAATCTGCATTGTATGAGTCTACATGCACCCTATAGTGTAGTAAAACCTCCATTATATGGCAGTGTAGATGGGACCTGAGTTATCTGCATTCTGTTTGCCACACAGTAAGTTTTATTTCAAGTTTGTGACATAGTTTTAATTTGTATTATGCTGTTTTGATTTGTTGTGCACTATGAATGGACTTGTAAAGTGTGATGTCCATTGATGATACTATGGAAAATAACAATGATCATCATCAACATCATGTATGCAGTAGTTACGTATTCATCATATGGATTTTATATTTTGAAATGTACCAGAATATTTTTTTTCAAATGCAAACAGGAGAAAAGATAACATGTACCATAGGTTTGTGGGGCTGCATTGTCACCTACATCACACAAAATCTTTCTACTTCAAATATAAAACCAGCACTTTCTTTAGATTATCCCAACTTGTTCTCATTCTAAAAAAGATGGGCCTTTCTATTTTTACTTGCCTTTTGAATAGAATAGCCTGATTCTTGTTAAAAATAGTATTATAAAGAAAAGGTTATTTCACATTTTGAACAAAGTGTTTGTGTAGAAAATGCCTGTTTTTCATAATTATTTTAAGGAACAGCTGCTTGAAATCTTTTTCTGTCTACTGAGAGATAATTGGATCCCATTTAGAATTTATTGTCTTGCTTGCTTATAGATTTTTCCACCTTAAATATTATCTAAACTATTTTTTCTAAAGTGACCACCTGCATATTGTTTACAAGCTGTGCTTGAAGCTACATCATTTGAAACTCGTTCCATTGCGGTGCATAAGTACACAGCAATACTTTGCCTTCAATCACACTTCATTCCTACATTTCTTTTATGGTATATTTTCCCCACTTTCTTGTCTCCCTTCCTCTTTTCCCATAAACTGTCTCAAACAGCCCATTTACAATTTATTTTGAAAGATTTGTGCAGACCTATTGTCCTACAACACCTAAATCTACAGTAATTACTCTACAGACCTTTCCAATTGTTTCCTGTTGCTGCAGCCGAAAAAATAAGAGCTGTTTTACTTTGTGCTGGCCACCAATCTTTCTCTCTGCTTCTGTCATTTCTTAATTACTTTCCTTAACTCTTATGCTTAACAGTATTAATGGAAGGGATAGACTTTCCATCACTATTAATTATAAATGTGACTGTGAATAATTATTTTATGAGTTTGTTGAAATTCTATACATTTACATTTCAGGATTAGAAAGATTAAACTTTCCTCCAAAAGCTGAGCTAGGGAAATATACTAATTCAGAGCAAATAATCCTATCCTATCCTATCTGATTAGTCTTCTATCAACTCCTTTGGACTTCATGCAAATTTACCATTTGCCAAAATATCCTGTGGTTTTCTTTTCCATTTCTGGCCAAACAGTTTAACCATTGATTTGTCCCATTGATTACAAGGTCTGTCCAAGGGCTGCTTGTGATCTCTTGGTATCCAGTTCGTTAGCTGACATGTCCATTGGTTGTCTTTTGTTTGTGCTATAGGTCTTGCCCATCTTCTTTTTGCCTCAAAGATTTCATTGACCAAATCCTGTACCCTGATTCTTTAACACAGCTCTTTATTGCTGACTTTATCTCTTATTATCACACCAGACATCCTTCTTTCCATTGCTCTCTGAGTCACCGCCAGTTTTTCCTTCTCTAACTTTGTTGTTGCCCATGTTTCAAATGTTTGTATAACATTGCCAGTAAAACTATAGTGTTGAAGGTATCTGCTGTGCCCATTTGCCAAATTATTTGACTGTATTTGTCCATGATATACATATTCAGTCACTTTTTCGATTTTGTCTCTATTTAGAATGATGTGGCCCTGGACACTGCACATTTTTCACCCATTTCATTTTCTTGAAGTCCATTTCCAGTCGATATTGAAAATCGAGCTAGTTGTTGAAGGTCATATTGTAAATCTTCTGGATTTTTAGGCAAAAGGACATAATCATCTGTAAAGGTTGAAATCCCACCTTTACATTTAATTTTTCGGAAGAGGCTTTCCAAAGTTGCCACAAACAGTTTTAGTGATATTGTATCTCCTTGTTACACTCATTTGCTTATTCTGATATAACACACTTCTGACAATGGTTTTATACCCATTGTGCACCCTTTATTGACGCTGATTTACACTGTATTTACACTGGCTTGGTGCAGAGTGTTAAGGATAGCAGTAATCTCTACTGAGTTGAAGGCCTTTTGGTAATCAACAAAAGGAAGACAAACGGGAACTCAATATTCTCTGGTTTTCTCCAGTAGCTTGAGATATTCTTTGCAGAAGGATCCTTGTGAGCAATTTATATAGCTGAGAGAGGAATGTAATAAGGTGATAATTGTAATTGAGAGTAAATAATATCATTGATAAATGTAGCTTCATTTCCCAATCACAGATGTCCCCCATATAAAGAACCAATTTAATTTATTTATTTTACATTCTTGATCATAAGATGAAAGGATAACCTGTTGTTATTTCAGTGTACATACTGTGCAGATTTATAACCATTAGCATGCAAATCAACCCTTACTTTTCTTCAAAGATTTGTGTACATTCCAATGTAAGGTTCTTCCAAATGTTTTTGGAATAATCTTTATTAAATTTTCAATAAATAACACAGAGGTATAAAGGAAAGCTTGGGTTGGAGGGGGGGTAGGGCGGGAGAGAGAGTAGGGTAGAACGGGGGGGGGGGGGTACATACATATAGTACACTTATTCCCATACAAACAGACAAAAACCCACTCACCCACTTTATCCCCATGTTGCCGGGGGGGGGGGGGGTAGATCATACACTTCGACATATACAACATGTACAACATATGCATTTACACTAATTAAAAACATGTGACTTCCATTTAGTTCCTGAACCGAGTATCTTCCTATATTTCCAGGTGGTCCTCATAGGGATCTCCTGTTTTGAGTTTCACCCATCAAAAACAGTAACCAATCTATCTATGTGTTACCTTTTTCTTCCAATTTTGAAATAAACATCTTGAGTTTAGGAATCCTAATCAGCCATGCTTGTTAATTTTACTAAGAGACTGCTAAGTGATTTTAACTTCATTTTAAAGTAAATGTCTGTTGTTGTTTGTTGTAAGATAGCGGTATCTATGTGGTAAAACACGAAGAAGTTAGGTGTGAGGTTGTGTGGCTACAATATATTGCAAAGTTGCTCCCAACTGTTTAGTTTTTCATTTAAATGAAATGAAATGATCCTTTTGTGCTCACCTTTTAGTGCCTCACTCTTGCATAGACCCTATAGCTTTGATGCTTAGAGATTATAGGTGTTATAATTTAGCAGACACCAGGTCAAGAAACTTTGAAATACACTTGACTCATAAATGAGCACAAGATTCTCTAAAGATTAAGTTACTAGACTTATTTCAATACTATCTCTGCCAATTTCTGCCTGCTACAATGTGCAGACATGTATTAATGTCACCAAATGAGGGAGTTTGCTAATTGGATAAGTATGTTTTAACATCTGGTTGCCACTTGAAAAACATACTATCAGACAAATAAAAATACTCCCGTCATCAGCTCTTACTGAAGTTCATTTCCATATACATCTCGGTTTCAGAAGGTTCAGGTACAACACAAATATTAATGGTAAACTTGTGTAGATTTTAGCAATTAGCTTGATTTACAAAGAGATGTCTCAAGGTTATGAACCCACTGTTGCAGTAGAGCCTGTGAGTAAGGTTACAAACAGTAGTATAGGTGCCAGAGGGGGGGAAAGGGTTCCTAGGGAGCAGGATTCTGATGATGAGCAGCAGAGAAAGAGGATCCGGGACATATTTACAGCACCTACAGATGAGGAGTCATTTGAGGGATTCTCTGGGGATGATGGGTCAATGAGTGAAGGAGAAGAAGGGGACACCATGGATTGGACTAAGATAAGAGAAGTGCAAGCTATTTGTGAGGAGCCAACAACTAGTGATACCTTTATGGGGTTCTCTGGGGGTGAAGACTGGCAATCAGGGGATCCAATGGAGGCTTGGGGGGACCTAAGTCTCGACATGAGATAGAGGACTTGGAGAGAAAGACAAGGGTAATTTTGCCATCCACAAATATCCACAGAACTCTCCTCCAGAAGCTAATTACAAAAGAGTTGATGCTCTTCCTATCAGTGTTCTTTATTATCTAGCTTTTAATAAGGCTGCATAGAAATGTTCATATAGAAACATCACAAATATACACTTTCCTTAGTGTGATAAATTGGAAAAAAAATTAAAACAGCCCTTTCTATACATTTCTCTCTTGCTCCTTCTGAAATGATGCTTTCTCAACAAGCTACAACTCCCAGGGTTTCATAACATTGGGGCTGATGGCGGTGTCAGACTGAACTAATAAATAATTAAGTGTAAATAAATAAATGTAAAAAATCTTAATAACCACCAAACAGATTCTATGGCTTATCTTTATTAGTGCAATGGTTTGAACCCTAAATGTTGTTCAAATTGTTTTATATAATAATTTCCTATTGATGCATTTTTTGTATTGTGTTAATTTTGTGATTGTTTTAAAATTTGATATATTACTTATTTGATATGTTAATTTTTATGTTACTATGTTCTTATGACTAAGCTACTTCAAGTCCCTTGTTGGGAGATGGGGTGGGGTAAAATAAAGTGTTATTATTAATTATTTATGATTCATCTCTGTAACAATGTCCTCTAATGCAATGTTTTAACTCATGTAAGCATCATAGCCCCACCCAACAGGGCAATTTTTATTTATTGTAGAGTAATAGTATCAGGGCAGTGTGTCCAACTATATTCTCTTAATTAGACATTTTGTGAAAGGACATCCCTGTGGATGATGTCCTTGCCATTCATCCATCTAAAGAAAAATAGCTGGTTGTTTCCAGCAACACAGAAATGCCTGTAACAGGGATGTATGGCTTACAAGCTAGGTTTCAGTGAGTTCCCCTTGTACGTCTAACAAATAAAACAGAATTTCCATATACACATTAACCAAAAAAAGGAGCAGCAATGTCATAACTTACTAACTGGATGGCAGACATTATTTTTATAACACAAATTGTTTAGCAGAGCTATGCGAAAAATCATAAGAGGGTCGTAAGTAACAAGTGTTTTATGACCCCCAGAGCCACACCCCCCCCCCATCAAACACAAATTAATCACAACACCCACTTCTTTTCATAAAGAAGCTTGTTTGGTTTGCATGTCCTCTCTCTCCATCCACCTCTCTCTCCCTCCTTGTGCTTTTGCAGCAGCATCAGGGCTGCTCTCCCTCTCCTTCCCCTCTCCCTTGTGGAGAATCATGCACCTGGAAAAGAAAGAGACCCCGGTGAGGGCTGCAAGTTGGCACTAAGCCTGGGGCAAACTACGTGCCTGATGAGGGAGGCCCTGCCCTTCACCTGGTGGAAAAGGAGGCCCTGCAAAGAGCCGATTAGTCTAGTGTGACTTGTTTTTGAGAAATCCGTGCTAGCATTTGGTAATCACAGCATTACTTTCTAAGTGATTACAGACTGCCTCCTTAATGACCTGCTCCAGAATCTTTCCTGGTATTGATGTCAGGCTGACTGGATAGTAATTGTTTGTGTCCTCTTTTTTCCCTCCTTGAAGATAGGGACAACATTTGCTATCCTCCAGTCTACTGGGACTTATCCTGTTCTCCAAGAATTCTCAAATGTTATTGCCAGTGGTTCTGAAATTACTCCTGCTAGTTCCTTCAATACTCTTGGATGTAATTAATCTGGCCCTGGATACTTGAATTCATTTAGTGTAGTCAGGTATTCCTAGACTACTTCTTTGCCTTTTTGTGTTGCATTTCCCTTATTACCTCATCTACTCCATATTGAGGCAAACAAGGTGTTGAGCAGCTCTGCCTTTTCCCTATCCTCTGTTAACATTTCATCACCTTCGCCGCTGGGAGCCAGTTAGTTTCTGGGCAAAGTAGAAGGTGTTGGTTTTGACTTTTAAAGCCCTAAATGGTTTGGGTCCAGGTTATCTAAAGAGTCATTTTCTGCACACTTAGGTCCTGGAGGGGCGGGGGCAGTTACTCCAATTAGCCATAGCCAGACTAGCAACCACCACCCAGAGGACCTTTTCATCAGCTGCTTCAAGACTGTGGATTGACATAGTAGAGCTCCAACAGGTGGATCAGCTGTCAGAATTTAAGTTACAAGTGAAGACCTTTCTCTTCTGTCAGGCCTACCCAGATAGTTTTAAAGATTAATTTTAAACTCTACTGTAGGCCTAACTTTTGTTTTGTGCATTTTAATATGTATTTTATGGAAATATGTTTTAATATGTATTTTACAGAGTGTTTTAAAATGATTATGTGTTTGTTTATGTTTTAGTATTGCTATAGAGCTGTGAGGAGAGGTGAGCAAAAATATAATTACTATTATTATCATTATTTGACTAGATTATAAAATATATTAGAAATTGAAAAATGTGTAAGGAATATATGCAAAACCTGGAGTTGAAACAATTACGTGGTTGAATTCTGTCTAATTACACCATCTGTGATCTTAGCTTGGAACTGTATCATGCATGATTGAGAAACAGAAAAATTCAGCCCTGATCTATGACTATTAGTTCCACTGCTGTCAAGTGACTTAAAACAGAAATTAGTTGGACTGGGGCCTTTGTGTTTCCCAGTTATTTTCTTAAAGCTTGAAAAACACCTTCAGCCACATAGGGATGGCTGCTTAGATCATATATTATCACCTGTGCCTTTAAAAACAGATCACATCTGGAGAACATTCAAGTTTATGCAAGCAATTCCCTGGCATAAAAAGGCAATGCTTATCTCACCATCAAAAAACTGATGGCAAATCTCATCTTAATATCAGCAAGGTGGGAGAGGAGAGAGGAAGAGAGAACATATTTTGAAAACCAGATTGCTGATTCAGTGAGATTGACACTAACATGATTTGGTCTGTAGAAGGGCGATGAGCTGAGTAGCTGTTACTTGGGATCAGCACTCCATTTGCTTTATTACGTGTACAGTCACTTTTTAAAGTTATTTAAGGCTTTGGCTTCAACATCATTCCCAGAAGGCATTCATTCCAGGAATAATGTTGCAGTGCTGGAAATGCTCTTTCTAAATGTACTATTTCTGGTAAGGTTGTGACAGCATGGCGGGCATGTGTGTCAGGAGCAACATATCTAAGAGGAGGTGCCTGTAAGGGGGAGATATTTATAACTCAGGTTATGTATCAGGAGAATGGCTATTCCTTTTCACAAAAGGGAGTCTCCAAAAATCACTGGCTGAACAGAGTTGAAACAATAGCAGAAGTGATTTCATAAATCTCAGTCATAATTTTAATCTTGTAAGTAAGCAATCTCATGCTAAGTGAGTATTTCAGATTTCAATAATCAAAACATGTGAAAAATAAAATCAATCAACCTTTGGAAAAGGGATTTCAGGCTTCTGAAGTTGCAGAACTTGCCATGTTTCAGTAACCCAATTTAACCTGAAATAATCAAGGAGAAAGTAAATAGTTTCTAGCAGTCATAAATGTCATAACAGAAAACAAGGTGGGGGAATCATATTTAACAGTCTCCAATCTGACAGGCTGTGTTGTATAGACAAAACAAAGGAGACAACTCGCCTGTCTTATTCATACTTCAAATGCAAATACAGAATCTGATCTCTCAGAAGAAAAATCAATCCAAGGGCTATGCCATGTTTTTTTTTTCATAGTGAAAAAAATTACCTTGTTTGAGAATGATTCATACACTGACTGAACTTACTTTTTTTAAAAAAATTGAAAAATGACTTATTAAACTAGTTCAGCACAATAAATGGTATCAAAAACATATCTCCTTTCTCATATAAACTTGAGTTCGATAGCATGTCAGCTGCCCATTCTTTTTCTACCAACACTTGTAGAAATATATAAAATAATCTTGTAACAACTTTGAGACTCCAAAAAGGAAATTCATAGCATCAGCTTTCATGGACTCCAATCGGTTTCATCTGATACATCAGATGCCTGTTTACTCTTACTGCCCCTTATTCTTTTCCTCCCAACACACTTGTGTGTTATCTCACTTCTTACTTATTTCTAATGCTTCCTCAGCAGCAAGAGTCAAAGCTATCAGTTAAGGCCCCTTGGCCCATTCCATGTACAAAAGTCAACCAGACCTTCACCTGGTGGAAAAGGAGGCCCTGCAAAGAGCCTATTAGTCTAATGTGACTTGTCTTTGAGAAATCCGTGCTAGCATTTGGTAATCACAGCATTATTTCTAAGTGATTACAGACTGCCTCCTTAATGACCTGCTCCAGAATCTTTCCTGGTATTGATGTCAGGCTGACTGGATAGTAATTGTTTGTGTCCTCTTTTTCCCCTCCTTGAAGATAGGGACAACATTTGCTATCCTCCAGTCTACTGGGACTTATCCTGTTCTCCAAGAATTCTCCAAGCATCTGTCATTGTAAATGAAGACAATAGACTAGCTTAGGAGCTGAAAACCCCCATAAGGCTGTAAACATGGTTATATTTTCACTATAGCTGTTTGTGCATGAGCAATGGCCATCTGAAACAGAAAAATCATATTTCAGTCCAATTCAGTTTCAAGACATTCTCAGAATGCTTGTTCCAGTATTATAAGAGGGTCAAAGGCCCTATATTTTAGCTCAGA
Source organism: Anolis sagrei (assembly GCF_037176765.1). Taxonomy (NCBI): domain Eukaryota; kingdom Metazoa; phylum Chordata; class Lepidosauria; order Squamata; family Anolidae; genus Anolis; species Anolis sagrei. The sequence continues at coordinate 248,180,864 of NC_090022.1, read as the reverse complement.
GATCTTGCTGCCAGTGCAACATGTATGGGTGTCTTTGGTTTCCTTCTTTTGTAAAGCAGGGAAATAGTGTCATGTTCCTGGAAGTGGTAGAAAAGACTGAGGCTTAGGACGTTACCCCATGTGGGGGATACTGTGACATTATGTCCCATTGCATTAGAATGCAAGAATTGTATCATTTCTTGCAAATTGTATCATTTCTCAGATCCGATCACATGTTGTTCTTTCTTGCATTTTCTTCCAAAATCATCAATTTTTAGATTTATCACATGTTTGAGTGCAGTTCTCACCCACTCCATATTTTTATTTTTTTAAAAAACCTTGGAAAAACTTGGGGATACTGGGCTTTCCTTTTCAGTCCCACTACTCTGGAGTAGACCCGAGGCATTAGACACCACTTTGGGATACTAGGTCTTCCTCCCAATCTGAGAACTCTTCATTGCAGAAGTCCGAAACTTAAAGAGCTAGCAGTACTATAATTTCAAAAGCCAAGAATATGATGAAGGAGAAATGACAGGAAAAACAAGATATTTTGAAATTTCAGTATTTCTAATGATTAAATTATTATTTTTTTAAAAATATACCATGCCAGGATTTTGGAAGATGTCAGTGCTTGGTAGAGGAATGTCCCTTACGCAGTGCCTTACTCAGTCCCTTACTTTTTATATACTTTTCTGACAAAGCATGATGGGTGAAGACAGAAAGGTTCACCATACATCATTTTCTTTCTATTTATAGAAGGTAGGAGGGGGCTCCAGGGGATAACATCCTTAGTCCAGATGAGAAAGAGTTTCTTCTGTTCAGTAAGAAAACCAGTCTGGTATTAGAATCACAGCCTGTTCTGGATGAGGTTACTCTGCCTCTGAAAAATCAAGTTCATAGCGTGGAGGTGTTCTTGGACCCAGCATTGCTTCTGGAAAGTCAGGTTGGTACCAGCTGCACCCTTTCTTGAGAAAGGCAAATTTCATGCCTTAGTTATCTCTTGATTCAACTACTGCAATGCATTCTATATGGGGCTGCCCTTATTGGGAAACTGCACCAAAGTACAAAATGGAGCAGACAGACTGGTCTTGTATGTGCATTTTAGAGATCATATTAAACTCATACTGCAGGAATTTAAATGGTTTTTAATTTGCTTCCAAGTTCAATTTGAGGTGTTGACCTACAAAGCCTAAATCATATATTATCTCGTGTGCCTTTAAAAACCCTCACTCCCTCCTTTCTAGGGCTGTGCATGGTGCCATTTTTCAAAATGGGATATGGGACATTCAGCAAATCTGGCAACCAAATATCCAAAAACTGGGCAGGCTAAAGGGCTTAAATTTACTCGGCCAAAATGGTCTATTTGGTGACTGATAATGGCTGCTTTTGGTTGCTTTTGGCTGTGCCATTGCAGCAGCTACAACAGTTTCCTCCCTTAGCCTTGCCTGGGACAACCAGAACAAGAAAGCAGATCATGTGTCTTTTTGCCAAGCTGGTCTACATATACCGGATAAGCTCCTTCATTTTCCTGTGACATTCTGAGTCCTGAGACCAGGGGAGGGGGGGGGGGGGGAGATTGTGTGCTAGCTAGCTCCATGTTCTATCTCAGTGCCATCACTGCTTTTAGGATTGCTTGCTTTTGGACTCAATTTCATTCAACCTTGTCTTTTGGCGATTTAATTAAATTTTCTTAGTTTCATAACTTTCAGTCCTTCTTTTTACTATTTCACTAGGGAAGTGAGGGTGGGCATGGGTTTGGGGGCTGTGAAAAGGCATTTTTGTTTACATATTGGGGTGATTGCTGCACTGTAGCCCTGGAACACCTTTTCACCCAACACCATACAATGTTCAAATAATCCAATAAGTAAAAGTTTATTAATAAGTAAATATAAAAGGGAAAAAGCAAGTGAAAAAGGAAGCAGAAAAACTACAAAAAGTAATACACAGCGAGATCAAGAGTTCATCAGCTTTTGAACCAAGGCATCAAATAGCAATCCACAGAGGCTTGAGATAACACAAAGCAGAAGAATACTTAAGCAGGGTATTGTTCAAAAGTTATATCCACAAACATGAAAAAGGAACATAAGAAAGGCAAAACTTCTAAGAACATGAAATCATAAACAGGAATCAAACCAAGAATCTTGGAATACAGGAACCAGGAACTTAGGACTAGAAACTGGGAGCTGTTTCCCCTTTTACAACCTTGCTCCCACTAAAGGCCTAACAGCCCGGAAACTACTTAAATGGCCTCAATCCCTTCCATGACATCACTTTGCACACATCTGTTTTTTCTCTAAGCCTTTGAGGAAAAGGTGTTTGTTTTTGTTTTACATTCTGCCTCCTATTCCAAGGTGACTCAGCCTGGAAAACCCTTCATCTCCCACATTCTCTTCTGAAGACCACTCTGGCCTATTCTCATGCCTAAATGTTTGCTATTACACTGCTACTGGTGCCACATCCTTTTCAGGCATCAGTGGCAGTATGAGAAGCTCATCATAACCATGTTTCACCAATCCCACAATCTCTCCTCTACAGCTTAACTTTTCTCTTTATGTGTATCCTTCCTTTCCTCTCTAGATTTTTAAAAAAGTTTTTCAAAAACCGTTACAAATGGCAGATTCAAACAGTAGCCCCTCAAAGAGAACAAAGCAAGTAGAAGCATGTAGTACATGGCTGAATGGGTGGAACATATACCGTTTATACCAACAAGATAGATGTTACTGCTCTTTTTAAAGTAGTACTTTCTATGATCTTTTTATTTTATTTCAACAGTAATACACATATTTTTGACAAAGATCTGTGTGATTATACCTGTCTGGATTTTCTTTTCCTATTCTTTGACTATGGTTAACATCACTCCTGGAACAGTTAAGCACTCAGCTAGGCATTTTTAAAACCACTACACCTGCAAAGCTTCATCTGGTGTTATACTCCTTCCTTTCACAGACACACTAGTTTATAGGGACCAAAACTGGAGTCTCATAATAACCCTTCTTGTCACTGGTAGTTCTGCAGCCAAATAACCTATTTCCTCTAAAACATCTTTCCTCATTCCCTTGCAAGCCACAAATGATATACCACATTATCCTTGAAATAAAAGGATCAGATTGAAAATAAAGGTGCTACAGGGGAAAAATTGACCTCTGACCATGCTTGTCTGGCTGAAATGATTAAGAAAAAGAGTTACTGTTTCTACTTTATCAAAAGAGGAGTTCATTGAATGGGACTATAAAAAGAAAAGGGATAATACTACTGGAAAATTCTCTTAATGGTAGCACTGAAGACGTGCTTTGGACATAGCATGTCTTCTCTTTTTGGTGGTAAATGGATTCTGATATCCACCCCCCACACAGACCCAAGTGCTTCATAGAATCAGAAGATAGTATTTAACAAATGCCTTGGAATTAAACACCATTAAAATCTTAGCATCTAATGACCATTTATTAGATAATCTGTAAAGTGTCATTCATCAGAACATGATATTCAAGACTGAATGCATGTAACAGAATATTAAAAATGTCGGAAAGAATCACTTCAGTAAAAATGGAAGACTATAATTTGGGATTCTTGACTGAGAAACAAGGATATGAAAACCACTCAGGCCAAAATCACATTGTTACATTAAACAGTGTAACTGTGCCAGCCAAAGTGATGATGGCAAGAATAAAGGGGCTGCAGGGGAAATAGTTGGAAAAGTGGTCTGTTCAGACATGGCAGAGTTTGGTCTAAATCTAATTGTTTGTCTCTCCAGTAAAGTAGATTCATTGCTTCTTTGGAATTTGCACATGAATGCAGTTTATCTACTCTATCCAAAACTTGCAGTTGTAAGCATACTACTTCTCTCCATCTTTCTCATTTATTCAGTCACCACACTTCTCCTTCTCCTGTTTGCTTTGAAATCATTTCTGACTTATGGCAACCCTGAAGTGCCATAAGTGAGAAATGGATTAAAAACACAGAACAACTAGGAACCCATCTACACAGCATCTAAAACATGGCATTTCCCGAGTTAAAGGGGGAGGGGTGACTACATGATGCTAGCAGTAAATCCATGCTGATTCTCTGCAACGGATTAAAAACACAGAGTAAAACGGTCCCCTTTTATCCCAATTTCAGCCGAGAAATGCACATATTTGCATCACTATATACCCCCACACTTGCAAACAAAAAAAACAAACAAAAAAAACCCCGTAGTTTCCTTACCACTACCCTGTAAAGACTGTTCCAGCACATGTCTGCTTTTAAAAAGCCTGAAACAGCTGATCAGCTGATTGGGTTATAAAACATACACATAGCTGATTTAAAGGTAGCATGAATGGAGGGCAATTGCAACTCTCTGAAACTCTTTATATTAAACTTTATAACATTAAACAGAGCCTGAATAAACAATTGGGGGAAAAGAGAAATCTGGTGGATTTTTAAAATAAAAAATTCCCTCTGATATGTGCTTAATTTTATATGCATATTAATGGGTAGAGCCAGAAAAGGGTGGCAATGAAATTCCCCTCTGCCTTTCAGTCACAAGTAGCCACTTGTAAACACGCATTCCTTTTTTCTGTGCTCTTCTGCTGCTCTTTCCTTCCCTGGCTTAAACACAGTAGACCACAACATTTAGCCCAGAGCCCTAGGTGGATCAAAGACTTTAGTTATAGGTATATAACTTTATTTACAAGTTACTCACTCCAATAGAGAGAGTGACCACATGTTCTCAGCTTATAACAGAATCATTATCTACAATTAATACACCCTGAACATGATGCTGCTTGAACGGAAGGCACCTTAGCATGACCTATCACTAAATAATCATCTTAACCCATTAATGACCTGTTTCTTCTAGCAACACATGCCTTGAGGACAATTTTTCCTAATGCATATAACTCCACCATTCCGTTCTGCTTGCATATATTTTAAGATATTCACATGTACACTTATATGGTCTAGTGCATAACAGAGTGATTTTTCATTTAAAAAAACCCCTTCTGCCAGATGTCCCCTGTCCACCATACATCTTGTTCCAATACAGAGAAAGCTTGTGAGGATGGTGGTGAAGAAATCCTGGGATCCACAGGTCTGTGTAGGAACATGTTCTCAAATCCTGAGTTTTTTGTCCTCCATTTAAAGCCCACAGTTTCATGCTGCCTAGAAGCACCTAACATGACTAGGGGCTCTTCTATGTATGCTGTAAAACCTGGAAGTAACCAGGTTGGGGGTGCGGCTAAATGGCATTTAGCCAAAGTGTGGAAGGAATCGGGTTAAGAGGTAAAAAGCATGTATTTTAAAAGTGCACTTAAAACCCGATTCAGTCTGAAAAATTGCACCTTTGCATAACTAGATATACCTGCAGTCATGCAAAACACATGTGTTCCTTCCCTTCCCCCTTCCCCTCTCCCCCCAGTGTAGACTGCTCCAAAGCATATGTGCTGATCAACTGATCAGGCTGTCAAACAGACACACAGATAATTCAAAGGAATGACAAATAGACAGCAAGTAGAACTCATTGAAACTCTTTATTTTAGACTTTAATATCTTAAACATAGGTTGAACTAAGTATTGGGGAAGAAGAGAGATCTGATGAAAGTTTTTGTAAAAAAAATCCCTCTGTTATGGACTTTATATATGCACATGTGAATTTGTTTGTGTTTATATTAAGATATTTACACGTGTGCATATATACATCCCAACTGATAACAGAGTGAATTTTTAAACAACTGCTAGATGTTCCCTGTCTGTCCTCCATCTTGATCCACTACAGAGGAAGGCTTTGAGGATGATGGAGGACCATATCCTGGGACTGACAGGTCTCTGTGTGTCAGGTCCTAGGATTTTTTGGCTTAGATTTAAAATGCTGATTTTGGTGCTATCTCAAAGTGCCCTGAGGTTTCTTGGTAAGGTTTGTTTTAAGGAGAATTTGCCTTTGCTTTTCTTTGAAGTTTTACCAAGACTAGAGTTTCCATGGCCAAGCAGAGATTCAGACTCTGGCCTCCCAGAATCCTACTCCAATACTGGAAGCAGTACAGATCACTGACCCATCTTTCATGCCAGATTGTGTTGTTTTCTCTTTGCTCACAGACACTTGTTATATTTAACTACACACTTTTCCAAGGCATGATTTTATGCATTTTATATTGAGTGAAAAGTTCTGTCATTCATAAATGAATTGTTGGACACTTGTGCTCTCTTCTTAGATTAAGAAATGCCTGTTTTTAGTATCACATACCATGTATTATATATTTATTTTTAAAAAGGTAACAGAATGATGTCCTCCTTCCCCTCTTGCTATTACTACTAAAGTGAATTTTGCTTAGTTTACTTATATGCCTCCTTTTCCTTGAAACTGAGACTAAAGCTACTTACACATTAAAGTATTATATAGTTCAAAACATCCAAAAGAGCAACATTAAAATGTAATTAAACTATAAATAACATAAAAAACTATTTAACATGTCAAATTAAAATGTTTGAAAGCTATTTGAAAAACAATATAGCAAGACAGTACTGCACCCTTTAGAAGCCATTTCTTTAATAACTTTCAGTTCTAAAAAGCCTGCTAGAATAAAAAAAAAATGAGGGAAGGATGGCAACGAGGGCCTCATTCCAGCTCTCCAAGGAAGGGAGTTCTAGAGACAGTGTGCTTCCCTATTGAGAAAGCCATTCAAGCCATGGACTGTGCTGGTTCTTCCTCTGCTATTCAGTTTGTTTCCAGGTCTTCCTTCTTGTACTGCAGACTGTAGGATCACACATCCATTTTCTTTTCCTATTTGCTAGCATGTCAAGCATATCCTACCTCATAAGCAGCTGAAGTCTGATTAGTAATTCATTTCAGAGATTCAGATGCCCACCACTTCATTTCCTAAAGATTTGGAGGTCCCTTTTCATTTTATAATCCAAATCTCAAAAGCTTCATAATTGTTTTATTAAGATATGTTCTGTTAGTGGAAAAATTTAAGGCTTGTTTCTCTGTCATTATGAGTATCAGGATGAAACTTGGCACACTTATGAGAAACATTTATGACTTTAAGTCTGCTGATTTTCAGAATGTTTCAGTAATCCAAGTTTTTTTTTTGAAGTTTTTTTTACCAATAATGTATTTAAAAATAAAATAACTGTAATAGGCATCCCATGAATTTCTGCACAACAAGACAACATAAACAGGACATCAATTCTGCAGAGTTTCAGAAAGATTCATCTACTGATTTTTAGGATTTTTAAATATTTAGGATTTTTAAATGTTTTCTTCCGATTAAATTGTGCCTAGAAAACCTTGTGAAAGTTTCACCTGAGAGTCGGCCTAAGTTGGCAATGACTTCAAGGCCAACAACAGCATGTCACTGCCATCAGAAATCAGGTTGAATGAGTGGCAAGAAATAATAGGTTATGGTGAGTGTGATTTTTGAAAATGGACTTCTGCAGATTGTGTCTGACTACAGATTGTGAGAATTCAGGGCAGAAATATTTATATATTTCAGTTCCTGCAGATAGAGTTGAAAGCACAGAAATAATAATAATAATAATAATAATAATAATAATAATAATGTTTTTATATCCCACATTTTCTCTCCACAAAGGAGATTCAAAGTAGTTTACATTAAAAACATGTCAATACAATTTTAAATATAAATATACAAATATAAAAACAGAATTAAATATCACTAGTATTAAAAACAATTCAGTTTAAACACATAAAATCCACATTCTGACCCCTCTTTGTTGCATCATGCAGGGTAATAATTTTTCCTAGTAAATGTAATAAATATTAATATAATTACAGTGGGTCCTTGGTATCCTCTGTGGTTTAGTGAAAGGATTTCCAACACCACTCATGTATACCAAAATCTGTGGATGCTCAAGTTCCTTTATATTTGATGATGAAGTAAAATGATTTTCTATAATAAAATAACAGAATCAAGGTTTGCTTTTTGGATTAAAAAAATTTTTTTTACAAGATGTGGATGTTTTAATCCAGAGGTACAGAATCTGACTACACCGAATTCCAATCTGCATATGCAATCACATGATTAATCTTCCAGAATACATGAAGTCATATTGATTTTATGCATATGATAGAGAATATTTGTTTGCTAAAACATGTATTATTTTATATATGTGTATGAATGTGTCTTCTGTTTGTATCCCTATTCACACGTAAAAACAGGTGTAAATGAGAATGAGACCCTTAAGTACACAAGCACCCATGGAAATAAACCTCCTTATATGTCCTTGTTTAAGCATGGGAATGCAATTGCCATTAAAATTGCTGTTAAAGTATAATAATGATTTTATAAAGATTTCTTTGTACAAATATCTTATAAGCATACTTCGTCTCAGACTATTGTCTTTGTACAACTCATAAGACCTCATCACATTCACTGCCAGAATAGCCACAGATCATGGTGAATCTGACGGTGCCCAGCAGGAGGTGGGAAAAACTCATCACCCAATGCCCTGCATCACCCCACTTTCCCCTTACCTCATCGCATGGGATGAAGCATCTGCCACCCGGCTTCCCCATATTGATCTCTATGTAGGAATGACACAATCTCATCAGACTAGCTAAAATTCAGTGATGTATGCTGGTTCCACTTCAGTTTTGCCATGGAGCCCTGTCAGAAGTAGATGTACATCATGGGAACCAGTGGGTTTTGTGGCAAACTGAAGAGAAACCAGCATAGACTGCAAAAATTTTAGCCCATCTGATTGTGTCATTCCTCCTCTTTCTTTTCATTTGATTGATATTCCTATCTTCCTCTCTTCCACTCTTCCACTCCTTTATATAGGTCAGGGCAGTTAACAGTCTACTGGGGGAAAAACACCCAGTAAAAATCACAATGTACAAATATTTTAAATTAGACTATACCAGATTTGGGAAGTGCATATGTCTTAAAGTGCATATATTCTTGAAAAGATGGGATTGCCACATATTGTTTAGTGCCAAATAATTGAACTTTACAAACCTAATTCTAATCTGCATTCATAGGCAAAACTGATTCCTCATGTTTCTTAAATGAACCTCAGAAAACTTTGCACTGTCATTTCTCTTCTGCATTAGCATATCTTTGTGGTTTGGCCTGAATAGAAAGTAAAAAAAAAAAATATCCTAGTCAATCAAGTACCATAAGAGACATCCTAAAAATAAAAATATAACAAGCTACACTTATCTGCTTTGTGGATATGATGCTTAGTTGTGCTTAAGTCATTTTCTCACAAAATACATTCTTGCCACTATAACCACAGAAGCAGCTTTATAAAAAAATGTTTGGTGTAGAGGGTGGTTGGTGGGAATGAAGAAGATTACAGGCCTTTTGGAAAGGAATTCAGACCCGGTTTTATTAAAAGTTTCAGGAGAGTAAGGCATCCATTTTATTTGGTTTAACACTGAATAAATTGAGTGATATTCTCTCAGGGGGTGGCAGAGATATGCCATGGTTTGTTCTAAGCCATTCTAAGAGGAACCAGGGGTAATGCTGAATGCTCTGTTTTGGAATATAAATGTCACGGTAAGAGGAAGTGGTTTTCTTCCAATCAAATTTGCTCTACCAAAAGTTGCTATTTTTTGCACGATGTTTAAAGTTTAAAAAAGTGATTGCCAAAAGTCTCTGTCAAGAGTCAAATATCTAATAATCTTGATAAACAAAAATAACATATAAAATCATCATGGAAATAAAAAAATGTTGGATCCAAATGGTTGTTATTATTATTTTGCTGGAGACAGTAATCTCTATGTTTGTTGTGAGTTTCACTAAAAATTCTCCTGCTTGTTAGTATGGCGGTAAATCTGTTCCAGTTTTAGGAGATGGATTCTGACCCCTTCTACACTACCATATAATCCAGATTATCAAAGTACGTAATCCACATTATCTGCTTTGGATTATATGAATCTACCATGCCCTATATAGAGAAGCGTACAATATCAGTCTCGCCAGTGGCACCAATTATGGAGAAGTGCAAAGTTATATCTTAGTATAAATCACACCACATGTCACCAATATAATGAAATGTGAGAGATCTCGCACCAAGTATCCCACATCTGAACACCACTGTAAAGGATTATATGTAATATCACACCACTGTACACTAGTATGGTAGTGAGATGATGTTAGAGGTGTGTACTGGTAGAATGAACAATGCTTCAGTCTTCTTTTGGTTTAATGCTGCCACCAAGCCAAGCTGCCTTAGGATTTTTAAAATGAGTCTTCGAAATAAACTTTTCCCTTCTCTGCCAACACAGCTCTCCCCTTAGCTCCCAAAATGACTGTTTGGATAAGATACATTTCTGTTGTATTAGGATGTTAAAGAGGCTAGAATTATCACAAAGGATTACTGATAGATTGAGGAACGATTGAGACTTTTTGAAAGTAAAATAGAAAAATATTTACTTATAAAAACAACTAACTTCTTCTTCTGAGAGGCACAAAACGCTTGACTTGTTACAAAAGTGTACTATAGCTTGATGGTTGCTTGAAAATGAGTTTCTTCACTTAGTTACATACAGAGCTAATCAAACAGATATAGCTGCTGGTTACAAAAATCCCTCACTCTACTTCAGAAGAATAGCAATGAGTTTCTGACAAACCTAACCTAGGTAGTCCCCTGAGTTATCAGCTAACTCTCCCAGAGTTCTTCCAACTGACTAACTCAGTCTAGAGAGCTAATCCCTTGTGCTATCTCCCACAAGAAATCAGGTAGCTGTCAGACCTTTCCTGTCAGTTAATCAGCCCTGCCTGACACAGACACTCTCTCTCTCTGAAAACCGTTTCCAAAAACACCTCTTCTTCCACCAGCTCCCAATCTTCATCTCCTCAAAAGCTGAAATCTTTTTCCCTCCTAAGGCTTGGCTCCTCCCATCTGCTCTAGCCAATACCAGGAGACCTCAAACTCCTCCCATCTTCTAGCTATCCTCACTCAAGATGGCTGCTTCCCTGGCTTACACTCTCAAAATGGAGGATTGCCACACTGTTATCCAGGTTTTTTTCTGGCCTACTAGGTAAGAATCACTACACCCTACAATACAGTTCAAAGCAGATCATGTGGATTTTATGTGGCGGTGTAGAAGGGCCCCTTCATGTAATGCTCTCCATGTAATGTTCTTTTCCAAGTCAGTTCCACTCCTGTTAGCATACACTAACATCAAGAGTGGACTTGCCCCCCTTTCCCCTTCACTCCAATTTTGGGCTCATTAGTTTCCTGATAGTAACTTCTTTCTCATCCTGTTCTTCAGTCGTCTGGAAACCTTTGGCAGGTAGAAGGAAGTCCTCTCCATGAAAAGAAGACCCTGGATGTAAGCCACTAAGTCTACTTTGGTACAAATGAACAACTGTGACTTTTGGAATTTTATAGCCATTAAGAGTATACTCAAACTCTTCTTCAGTTCCAAAGACAAATGTTTATAAAACATAGGGCTCCATAGTCACCTGCGGTAGGATTATCCTACTCTGACAATGAGGGATCACCTAAGTCAGTAAGTTTATAAAACTATACTCCTTCCACATGTTTCATTGGAAACATTTGCTGACAAAAGTAATATCTCAAGAGAATTTTACATACAGTGAGAAATTATTACATTTTACTGAAACCTACCCTTTCCCTAATGAAAAATTATAAACATCTAGTTATCGTGCAGAAGGCCTTTTGCCTATAGTTCTATAGTAGATTTCATTCTTCTAAATTCAAGCAAATCAGCCAACTATTCCAACTAAGTCTTTGCAAATGCTTTGCAACTGCTTTGCCATGTCACCATGATGTAACTCTTCAAAGGTTGGTTCCAGCATATCAAGCTGAATTTTCATTCACATATTGTCACTTGATACATCATGCAGTCCTGTAGAAAGGTCGGCTGTGGACATAATATTGCTCAATGACATTTAATAACACATCAAATGAGATGGGAAATCCTCTTTGCCTGTCGGTGTCAATTTATCTTATGAACTCAAACAAGGAAAGATAGTTATGACTGTTTATAAGAACTGAAGCTCAAAAAAAGAAATGTTTTCTAGATAGAAACATACAATTATTAAAACAAAACTAAAGAAACAGAATGATGTAGAGAATCCCTTGGCTAAATGCCGTTTTGGTGTTTAGCTGGGCATCTAGCCAAATCATTTTTCTGCAAGATTACATGTCTTAAATCACTCAGATTTGCAGCACAGAATGTTTTTAATGATGACTGTTTGTAGAAGATTTTCAAAAGCGAAGAAAAGAGAGGATTTTAAACTTCTCTTTAAAGATCATCAGTGTCTGACATTTCTGTGTACTAAAGTAAATCAATATTCTATAGTCAGCTACACCAGATATGTGCACATTGGAAATTGATCCCTGAAATGTATGCGTTTAGAAATCCAGATTATTAAATTCCATGCTTTATTTTCTGTACTTATTTATATCAATATGCAACCAAGGATTGGTGGAGGGGCAGTAAAGTCAGACTCATGTCTGCTCTGAGTAAAGCCATTAATGGAATGATGTGAGAAATAATGGAAAACCAGCGGCTTGACTATTTATTTATTTATTTATTTATTTATCATATCAGAAGTGAACCAAGGGTACAGTTGTAATGTATTTTTTGAAAAACCAAAATGTTTTTAAAAACTTGGCATTATATTAAATGTCTTTTGACCAGTAGCTGCCCATTTGTAGTGCCTCTGGTGTTGCTGTAAGAAGGTCCTCCATTGTGCATGTGGCAAGGCTCGGACTGCATTGTAATAGGTGGTCTGTGGTTTGTTCTTCACACTTGCATGCCGTGGATTCCACTTTGTGGTACCATTTCTTAAGATCATACACGGGCCTACTTTTTTCCATAATTCTATGCAAAATAAATCTCTCCAGAACTTTGTAAAGATGGCACAACAAGGAGGTCGATCTATAGCTTTTTGGGTCATTACAGTCTTTGCCTGGTTTTAAGATGGCCATGACCCTTGCTTTCCTCTAGATTTTGGGGATCTGACTGGATGCAATGCAGTTATTCATCAGCTTCAGCAGCCAGCACCTTGCTTTTGGATCAAAGTTCTTAATTTGTTCCATCTGTAAATCATCCAGGTCAGTTACTTTGCCATTTTTACATTTATTGAGAGCCATGTCCAATTCAGTAGATGTAAAAGGGTTATGAAGGTTGTTGTTCTTATTATCCGGTTGTCTGACTATTGGTTTCCTTCCTACTTTGGTGACAAGGTTGAGTTTCTTTTTCTTCAGAAACTGGTGCACTACCTGCTCTGCCTTTATGTTGGCATAGGTATTAGTTTGTGAGGGAAGTTGCTCAACTGTCTTAGCAGCCTCCATGCCTTTTGACTACTCCTGCACTATTAGAAAGGCAGGACAAGTTGGAAATAGAGATGGGATATAGAAGTTTGGAAAATATTCAATCTTGAAAAATAAAGTAACATATTAAGATCCATTAGTAATTGAAAAATTCTGAGGGCTTGGAATGCATAAGATCATAATAAAAACTATGGTAAAATGGAAGCTGAAAATGTTGGAAGAGTCAAGGAAAACTTTTCTTTATTTCAACTAAAGTGTCACATTGTCTTTTGAACTAGCATAATGCTAAGTTTTTAACATACTTTTTATTAGGGGTGTGCACGAACCTGTTTCACGATATGGGATTTGAGGAAATTTGGTGATCTGGCACCCAGACCACTGAAAATGAACCGGGTGGGAGGACAGCCGAAGGTTCAGTTGGAATGGACCACATGGCACTGGATCTTTTATTAATTAATTAATTATTTTAAACACTTATATTCCGCCCTTCTCACCCCGAAGGGGATTCAGAGCAGAGGACAACATATACATGGCAAACATTCAATGCCTGGATACAATACATAAAAATTGAAAACATTTATCTAAATATTAAAATACATCATTTAAAATAGCACAATTTAAAACCGTCCTAGCCATCCACATCAAATCCAACTGGCCCTGTCATCTTTCCCATTGTCGCTTCATTGCCCTGTCCCGAAAGCTTGGTCCCACAGCCAAGTTTTTACCATCCTTCTAAAGGACAGGAGGGAGGGGGCCGACCTGATCTCACAAGGAAGGGAGTTCCATAGCCGGGGAGCAATCACCAAGAAGGCCCTGTCTCTCATCCCCACCAGTCGTGCCTGTGACAATGGTGGGACGGAAAGCAGGGCCTCCCCGAAGGATCTTAATCTCCGTGATGGTACATAGAGGGAGATGTGTTTGGGCAGGTGTGAAGTCTCGGCCTAGTATTTATTTCCCTGTTTGCTTTCTTGCCTGTGGACTGTTCCATTTTGCTAAGTTTAGGGGAGAAGCTTAGGTTCCCCCTAGAGGCCGAGCTCGGTTGGAGCAGCCCATTCTGACTCAGACTTATCCCATTCCTTTTGGTCATAGCTTGTAGTTAGTTTGCCAGAAAATGTCTAGTCTGGCTTGCAGTCCGAACAGGCCATCCTTAGCACATATATGCCATAGTCTATAGTTTTACATACCTTAGAGTTTATAGATTATAGTAAATGTTATAAAGAATAGATAGTACATGCCCCAGAGTTTATAGAGTACTTACCTCATAGAAATTATAGTTGTTATTTACCTCAGAGTTGTACCTTATACCTGTTCCTTATTCTAATTCTATACCATCATAATCAAACTGCACCTCTGTATGCCTTGTTTTGATTCATCTTGATTGTTTAGTAAACTCAATTGGTTGAATTTAGTCTTGTCTGTAGAGTTTTATTTTGGGGGAATTACAGTACTTATAGGGCTTTCCGATGCTCACTGGGAAAATAGCCAGACACATTTAGTTTTCTCATTAGATCTTCCTGGTGTGCCATCATAACAGGTAATTTGGACCGGGGCCATTTAGGGCTTTATAGGCCAAAGCCAGCACTTTGAATTATGCCCGGTAGCAAACTGGCAGCCAGTGGAGCTGGCATAACATGGGAGTTGTATGCTCCCTGTATGCCGCCCCAGTTATTAACCTGGCTGCCTCTCGTTGGACTATTTGAAGCTTCCGAGCAGTCTTCAAAGGCAACCCCACATAGAGTGCGTTGCAGTAGTCTATTCTAGATGTAACGAGAGCGTGGACCACCGTGGCCAAGTCTGACTTCCCAAGGTACGGGCGCAGCTGGCGCACAAGTTTTAATTGTGTGAACGCTCCCCTGGCCACCACTGCAAACTGGGATTCCAGGCTCAGTGATGAATCCAGGACAACTCCCAAGCTGCGAACCTGTGCCTTTAAGGGGAGTGTGACCCCGTCCAGCACAGGTTGCGACCCTATACCCTGTTCGGCCTTGTGACTGACCAAGAGGACCTCTGTCTTGTCTGGATTCAACTTCAATTTGCTCGTCCTCATCCAGACCGTCACAGTGGCCAGGCACCGTTTCAGGACTTGGACAGCCTCCTTAGCATCTGGTGGAAATGAGTGATAGAGTTGGACATCATCTGCATACAGATGGCATCGAACTCCAAAACTCCGGATGATCTCACCCAGCGGCTTCATGTAGATGTTAAACAACATGGGGGACAATACTGAGACCTGCTGTGGAGCCGAGCAGGAGTCCCGCAGCAACACCTTCTGGGTACAACCCTCCAGGAAGGACTGGAGCCACTGCAGAACAGTCCCTCCAAGACCCATCCCTGCAAGGCGCCCCAGAAGGATACCATGGTCTACGGTATCGAAGGCCACTGAGAGGTCCAGGAGAACTAACAGGACACACTCCCCCTGTCGAGCTCTCTGCGGAGATCATTCACTAAGGCAACCATGGCTGTCTCAGTTCCATGTCCCTGTCTGAAACCGGACTGTGACGGATCCAGATAATCAGTTTCATCCAAGAATCCCTGGAGCTGTGAGGCAACCACACGTTCCAAGACTTTGCCCCAAAAGGGGAGATTGGAAACTGGCCGAAAGTTGTTCAAATCAGTGGGATCCAGTGATGGGTTTTTCAACAGTGGTTTTATCACAGCTTGTTTTAAGCTGGCTGGAATTTTGCCTAACCTTGACCCACTCTGCCAACCCCCCTCTGGCTTACTTTATCAGCCAGTATGGGCAGGGGTCCAGGATGCACGTGGTCGCCCTCGCCTCTCCAAGAATCTAGTCAACGTCCTCAAGTTGCACAAATTGAAATGAATCCATTAAAACTGGACAAGCAGGTGCTCTTGCTACATCTTCAGAGACTGCAGTAACTGTGGCGTCCAGGTTGGAGCGAATCAGAGTGACTTTATCCGCGAAGAACCGAGCAAATGCCTCACAGCAAGCTGTTGAAGGGCTAGGGATCCCATCATGGGTGGTGGGGTTCAACAAACTTCTGACCCTTCGAAACAGCTCAGCTGGACGATTCCTCGTGGACGCAATGTTGGCCGCAATGTGAGATTTATTTGCAGCCTTCACTGCCGCGGAGTATGCCCTTGCATAGGCGCACGCCCGTGTTCGGTCTGACTCGCTGCAAGATGATCGCCACATGCCCTCTAGACTCCTCTTTGTTTGCTTCATCGTTGCCAGCTCCTCGTTGAACCCAGGGATTGGTTTAGCTCTGCTACTCGAGTGGGGTCGCTCCAGAGTGATTGTGTCTATTGCCCTGGTCATCTCCCTGTTATAGAAAGCGACCAGAGCATCAACAGAATCACCTACCTCAGTGGCGGGAAGTTCCCCAAGAGCCGTCAGGAATCCTTTTGGATCCATAAGCCTCCTGGGGTGGACCATCTTAATGGGCCCTCCACTTCTGTGGAGGTTAGGGAGTGCAGTAAATCTAAACTTGACCAGGTGGTGGTCAGTCCATGGCAGTGGGACTAAAGAGAGTTCCTCCACTCCACCACCTTCTTCCCATCCCTGACAGAACACCAAGCCCATTGTATGTCCAGCTCTGTGAGTAGGGCCAGAAACCACTTGGGACAGCCCCACGGTAGCCATGGTTACCATGAAGTCCTGAGCCGCTCCCGACAGGGAGCTCTCTGCATGAACAGTGATGTCCCTCAGCACTATAAGCGTTTGGGACTCCAATGCCAGGCCCGAGATCACCCCGGCTAGCTCAGGTAGGGAGGTTGTAGTGTTGCGAGGTGGTCAGGACAAGTATCCCTATTCTGTCCCGGTCTCCTACTCTCAGGTGGACGCATTCAAATGAGGGTGTCTGTGGGATGGGGCATCTGGTCAAGGAGATGGAATCCCTATAGACCACTGCAACCCCACCTCCCCGCCCTCCAGATCTGGGCTGGTGCTGCACAGAGTAGCCTGGCGGACAAAGCTGTGTGAGATTAACACCCCCAGCCTCATCCAACCAGGTCTCTGTTATGCACACCAGGTCTGCACCCTCATCCAGAATCAAGTCCTGGATGATTACAGTTTTTTCATTTACAGACCTGGCATTCAACAGCACCATCCTTAACCCGGAGGGACAGCCATCTTGGTTACCCAAGTTCACCATGTCAGGAGACCATTTTGGAAGTCGTTTTGGCACTACCAATTCTCTCACACATTCCCTAGGCCAAATTAACACATTTTGTCTCCTTTCCCGCATCTCCATCTTCCCATTATGGTTTCTATAGCCCCCCCCCCCCCCCCCGACCACTAGAAATCCACTCACTCCCTACCTGAACTCTCTTCCTGTCCTTAGGCTGTGGTCCAGTGTTGCTGTTGGACTGAGGGATGGGGGAACAAAGGCCGTTGGGAATAGGAAATGGGGGGGGGGCTTTTGGACTGAGGGGTAAAGGGTAGGGGGCTATTAGTCTGTGGGATTATGAGAGAGGGTGAGGGACTGTTGGTCTGTAGGGTAGGGGGAAGAGAGCTATTGGCCTGGGGTGTGAGAGGTAGGGGGCTATAGGGTTGGGGGGTAAGGCGTAGGGAGCTTTTGGCTACATTCAGGACATTTGGCTGCTCCATAACTGACAAAAGCAGCCACACAGTGTTTTCCCCCTCCATTAGTCTTGTCCCCATAAACTGCCCAAAACCCAGGCTTTCTTGGGCAGGATGTCTAGATGCCATCCTGGTAAGCCACTGAGAACCGCCCGCCCCCCCAAAAAACCCCTGTGCTTACATTTTTAAACAAACTTACCAGGCTACTGCTGTGGTCCATGAATCCTCCTGGTGTGTAGAAATGATGTGCTAGGAGACCAGGAGGGTGAGGCACAAGGAGGAAAACCGGTACTGGCCCCTCCATCTCCTAGTGTGCCATTTCTACATGCCAGGATGACTCAAGGACTACCGTAATGGCAACCCGTAAGGTTTTTTAGAATACAAGGGTAGTCTTGGGGGCTTGGAGGAGGGGGTGGGTGCCATCTTGCACCTTTCTTGCTCCAGGAGCCCAAAAGATGTGAGATGACAATGGGGACTCACCCCCAGGTAGTCACAGAATTACCCGGGTGTGAGTCCTCACAGGTCCAATGCCCCAACAGACCCAGGTCTTTCAGGAAGGCAGGATCTAATGAGGCATCTATTTAATTTGGAACAAAGCAGCAAACTTGCTTTTACCTGTGGCATCATTTGGACACCTCAAATAAAAGCATGGCAGTTCTCACATTTTGGGACTGTCTGGAAGAGCCCACAGAAACAATGCTCATCAGAAAGTCACACTGAGCAGCTCTGAGCATAAGACCAGAGATACTATTTAGCCCTCCTTCAGTCAATAGTGATGTCAGGGAAGACAAGAATGTAAGGAGAAAAGACAGCAATGACTCAAAATTTCCTGTGAACAAAATAATAGCTGAATTATAACATTGATAATATCCTTGCCCTAGTGAACCGTTCTAACACAAACAGCATGTTTTAAAAGCTTTTGTTAAAGCCAAAACCATGGAATTGACTTGGAGTGTAAGCAATTGTTCAAGAAGAAATGTATCTTGAAGTATGTTTGGACAAATGGATCTTGTTTTCTTTGAGTTTTGATACTTCTTTTTTTCTAAGTTCATTTTCACATATCATATACTGTCCTGGTGTAAACTCTGTGTTCATTTCTGGGTCCATGTTACTACCCATAGTTACTTGAGTCTAATGTGCACCTCGATTTCAAAACCTTGAAACCAAAAAAGTATTTGCTGCTGGACATAATGCGCAGCCACAAAAAGTGTGCTGTGTATTGTTGAAGGCTTTCATGGCTGGAATCACTGGGTTGTTGTAGGTTTTTTTGGGTTATATGGCCATGTTCTAGAGGCATCCTCTCCTGACGTTTTGCCTGCATCTATGGCAAGCATCCTCAGAGGTAGTGACCCCACTACTTCTGATGATGCTTGCCATAGATGCAGGCGAAACGTCAGGAGAGAATGCCTCTAGAACATGGCCATATAGCCCAAAAAAAACCTACAACAACACCAAAAGTATACTCTTTGCAATTTGGTTACAAAAGGTGCACATTACAGTTTCTGCCTGCTTAGAATGCCTTCTTTAAAAACAAAAGTGTTACAACACCAAAGCTTCCAACAACAGAAAGGAAAACTTTGGGGTACATCTATGTTGTAAAATGAATCCACTTTAACTGTCCTGGCTCAATGCTATGGTGTCATGGAGGCTGTAGTTTGGGATCATGGGGGCTGCTCAAGAATGTTGATTCTCACCAAACCACAAATTCTAGCATTTAGCCATAGACATTAAATTAGAGATGATGTCCTTCAAACAGAAGCTTTGGCTCAGCAGTAAGATTACCATATTATGTGAATCTAATGTACACTCTAATTTTGGTAAGATAATTTAGTAGAAAAAAGGTGAGATTCAATTTGAGTAAATAAGGTATGTTCCCATCTATTCCACATTTCATCACTTTGCTAATCAAAATATCACAGGGAACTTTATCAAATGCTTTAGTATCTGAACTCCTTCCTAGATTTGAAGGACCTGAAGATGGTACTACATGCGCTGGTAACTTCAAGATTGGACTTCTACAATGCATTTTACATTGGGCTACCTTTGTACCAAGTTTGGAAACTCCAGCTGATTCAAAGTACAGCAGCCAGATTGGTTGTAGGAACATCGAAGATTTCGCATATTACACCTATCCTAAAGTGACTCCTCTGGCTGCCAATTAGATTCTGGTCAAAGTATAAGGTATTGGTTTTGACCTTTAAAGCCCTACATGGTTTGGGTCCAGGTTACCTACAGGATTGCCTTCTCCCGTATAATCTGCCTTGAACACCGAGGTCCTCTAAAGGGCGTCTACTCCAGCGTGCCAGAACCTGACCTGCAACCATCACCCAGAGGACCTTTTCATTGGCTGCCCCACAACTCTGGAACAATGGTAGAACTCTGATTGCTAAATCAGCTGTCAGAATTTAAGACACAAGTGAAGACTTATCTCTTCCGTCAGATCTACTCAGATAATTTTAATGATTAATTTTAAACTTCCACTCTATGTCTAACTTTGGTTTTGTGTATTTTAATATGTATTTTATGGAAATATACTTTTATATGTGATTCCAATGAGTGTTTTCAAATGATTATGTGTTTTGACTATGTGTTTTATCAATGTTGTAACCCACTTCGAGCCGTGAGGAGGGGCATGTTAGAAAATAATAATAATAATAATAATAATAATAATAATAATAATAATAAAAATAAAAATCCAGACAAACAGCATTATGGTATTCCCACAGTTTGCTAAACTAGTGGCCAAATACTGTGTGTGTGTGTTTGTTTTTGTATGTGTGTGTATTATTAGTTTGGCATGATTTGTTCTTGATTAATGCATACTGCATATATTAACCAGTTCCTTCAATGCTCAGAGATGCAGATTCGAACTCATTTAAGGCACCTTCTACACCGCCATATAAAATCCAGATTGTCTGCTTTGAACTGGATTATATGGCAGTGCAGACTCATATAATCCAGTTCAAAGCAGAGAATGTGGATTATCTAATTTAATAATCTGGATTATATGACAGTGTATAAGAAGCCTAAGTTAACTGGATGATTGCAGACTAACCTCTTGTCAATTTTCATTTGTAGTCTGTATCACTTGCCCATGTCTGTTGATTCATGGAAGCACACAGATCTCTTTCGGGAAGAAAATTGAAACAACATAGATGTTATCCAGTTATGCCCTTTTTGTTCTGATCTGTTAGCATTTTATCATCCCTATCTACAGCTCTATTGTTTCCTTGGTTTGAATGTATTTAAAAAAATCTTTTTGTTTTTCCTGATTTGCCTAGTCAGTTTCATCTCATTCTAAGGTTTAGTTTTCTTTATACTACTTCTGCAACCGTAGGCAATACGTCTTTATTGTTTTTTGGTGATTTGTCCTTTTCTCCATTCTTTATACTATCCAGTTTTATCAAATTTGTATCCTTTGGGCTTTGCACAAAACTATCATTTGCCAAAATATACCATCCTGTGCTTTTCTTTACCATTTCTGGCCAAACAGCTTAACCATTGGTTTGTCCCATCAATTATGAGATCTGTCCAAGGGCTGCTCGTGGTCTCTTGGTATTCAGTTTGTGAGTCAACATGTCTGTCAGTTGTCTATTGATCATGCTATATGTCCTTCCCATCTTCTTTTTGCCTCACAGATTTCATTGACCACGTTACACACCCCGGTTCTTTGACACAGCTCTTTATTGCTGTCTTTATCTCTTATTGTCACACCACACATGCTTCTTTCCCTCGCTCACTGAGTCACCACCAGTTTTTCTTCCTCTAACTTTGTTGTTGCCCATGTTTCAGATGTGTGTAACATTGCTGGTACACTCATTTTTATTTTTATTTTTATTTCCTCCTTAAGTTTGCTGTGCAGCCACATTGGTTTCTCAGATGTTTCCCATTTTTTTCTGCCATAGCATTCTATCTGAGTTTTCTTTTTGCTACTCTTGCTTCAGGAACTCGATTCTGCCTTCCAACAGAGGAGGGGGGAAAGGGGGAGTCTCTCCTTCCCTCCCAGGTAGGTTGCTATCATGGCTGGGGACAGATATGGCACATGGAATGACCTTAGAGTAGTTGCCCAGTGACACCAAACCATGTTTAGCACAGCAGCTCAGTCAGGACTCCCTTCCACATCCAAGGCGAATGACGAAGTCCCTACCTATATGCATTCAGGCCCAATCCAGCATCCAGGATGCCAGATCAAGCCCACATTAATGGTTAGTGTGAAAGGATCCTGAGTCTTCTGCATATATCAGAGTAATTAAAGTATCCCATAACTACTAATTCTTTCATTTTTGAGATTTCTGAAATCATCCACTACCTCTTCTTGGTTTGGTGGCCTGTAGTAAACTCTATGACAATGTTTTTATTTCAGATCCACTCAAGTGGTTCACTCTGTTTAGTTTCATGGGTTTCCATAGAGATGAATTGGTTATTTAAATATAACACTATATTGACAAACTGGAATGTGTCCAGAGGAGGGCGACTAAAATGATCAAGGGTCTGGAGAACAAGCCCTATGAAGAGTGGCTTAAAGAACTGGGCATGTTTAGCCTGAAGAAGAGAAGGCTGAGAGGAGACATTATAGCAATATATAAATATGTGAGAGGAAGTCTCAGGGATGAGGGAGCAAGCTTGTTTTCTGCATCCCTGGAGACTAGGATACGGAAAACAGCTTCAAACTACAAGAAAGGAGATTCCATCTGAACATTAGGAAGAACTTCCTGACTGTGAAGAGCTGTTCAGCAGTGGAACACTCTGCCCCAGAGTGTGGTGGAGGCTCCTTCTTTGGAGGCTTTTCAGCAGAGGCTGGGGTTGGACTGAAGGGCCCATGAGGTCTCTTCCAACTATGATTCTATGATTCTATGATTCTATTCCCCTTCCTTTCCTTTCCTGGCATATCTATTTTGTAATAGATCACATCCTGAAATTGTTATATTCCAATCCTGGGAGTAACCCCACCAAGTTTTTGACATATTTGTAAGGCCATATACAACCTCCTGCACTATGTTATATAGTCAGCTAAAGCCTTGCAGTGGTCTATCATGAGTCCATCCCCCTTATCTGGTACCCTGTTTCGCAGTCACCTAACTTTGAATTTGTCTATCTGAAAGTGGGTAACTGGCACAGATTCTGTTTGTGTACCACCCACCTCACTGCACAGCAGTCTCCCTTTCTGAGCTAGCGAGGGTGGTCTCAGATCTGGTGTTGGAGTCTCAACAGCTAATTGTGCTGGGGGACTGGAGGGTTTCCTTGTCATGGTGGCAGATGACCTGTCGAAGCCCTAGTTGATCTCTGGAATACACCAGCAACCAGAGTGGTGGACATGATAGCCCCTGAACTTCCCTTTTTGCTTAGTAGAGCCAGCTCATCTCCTTGGTTTACCAGGGAACTGGCAATGATGAAGCAAGTGAGGCGGAGACTACAGTGCATTTGGTGCACTGGGTGAATCCGACTGAACATGGGCTAAAGCCTCACTTAGGGTTTACTCTATGGCAATAAAGGCAGCCAAGAAGTTGTTCCTGGCTGCCCATATTGCATCCACATCAAATAGACCAGCTGAGTTGTTTAGAGTGGTCAGGGGACTTCTGCACCCTGGTTCTCTTGAGGAGATCCATGACCACTTGAGAACTCAATGTAGCAATTTCACCCATCATTTTGCAGATAAGGTCACCCAGTTACACTGATTTAGACACCTATTTCATTGCAGTACCAATACATCAGGTACATGGATTCACTTCAACTTGATGGATTTGTTTCAACTTGTTCAGCCTGATGATGTGGACCAGATTCTTGAAGCTGTGAGAGCGACCACATGTGCTCTAGACTCTTGCCCTTCCTGGCTCATCAAACTTGCGGGAGGGGGATTGGCTGAGTGATTTACGAGGATCATTAATACCTCTTTGGAGCAGAAACATATGCCACCGAGCTTTAAAAAAGCTATTGTTAGACCAATTTTTAAAAAGTAGTCGCTTGACACCTCAGTATTAAACAACTACCGGCATATTTCTAATCTCCTTTTTTTAAAAAGCAAGATTCTGGAGTGAATGGTGGCCTCAGTTCCAGGGATTTTTGGATGAAGCCAATTATCTCAATCCCTCACAGTCTGTTTAGGTCTGGTCATAGAATGGAGACTGCTTTGGATGACTTGGTAGATGGCCTCTGTAGAGAACTAGACGGGGTGGGGGTGTATTTCTGTTGGTTCTCTTGGACATCTTAGTGGCTTTTGATACCACTTCTGGGTCAGCTATCTAAAATGGGTCTTGGGAGCACTGCTTTGCAGTGGCTCCACTCCTTCCTCAAGGATTGTTCCCAGATGGTGATGCTGGGGGACACCTGCTCAAACCCCTTGCCATTGATCTGTGGGGTCCTGCAAGGTTCCATTCTATCACCTATGCTTTTAAATAGCTAAATGAAATTGCTGGGTAAGGTCATCTGGAGTTTTGGAATTGGGTGCCATCCCTACGCAGACGACACACAACTCTGCTACTTTCTCCCAGAAAGGCCTTCTCCCTTGTCCCCACCAACTGCACTTGAGACGGAGGCATTACCTAGAGGAGAGCCTCCCTGACAAATCTTAGAGCCTGCACCAATCAGTACACAGAGGGAGATGCGATCATGAAGATAGGCTGGATCCAAACCATGTAGAGTTTTATACATCATAACCTGCACGTTGAATTAAGCGCGGAAGCTTATTGGCAGCCAGTGGAGCAGCTTCAATAGGGGCAGAGTACACTCCCTATAGCAGTGGTTCTCAACCTGAGGTCCCCAGATGTTTTGGGCCTTCAATTTCCAGAAATCCTAACAGCTGGTAAACTGGCTGGGATTTCTGGGAGTTGTAGGCCAAAAACATCTGGGGACCCCAGGTTGAGAACCACTGCTCTATAGATAGCCCCAGTTATTAACCTGGCTGTCACCCTTTGCACCAATTTCCAAGCCATCTTCAAAGGCAGCCCCATGTAGAGTGCACTGCAGTAATCCATTCAAGATGTAACTAAGGCATGGACCACTGTGTCTAGATCAGGCTTTTGAGGTATGGTCACAGCTGGCACACAATTTTTAACTGTGAGAAGGTCCTCCCAGCCATCACCAACACCTGGGCATCAAGTGTCAGTGCTGATTCCAAGAGGACCCTCAGACTGCGGACCTGTGTCTTCAAGGGAAAGGTAACCCTGTCGATTACAGGTTGCCACCCTATACCCTAATCAGCCTCGCAACAGACCAGGAGGGCCTCTGTCTTGTCAGGATTAAGCTTCAACTTATTAGACCTCATCCAGTCCATTACCGCTGTCAGACACTGGTCCAGTATCTGGGGAGCTTCCTTGGAATTAGGTTATCTATTGTTCACTGGCAAAATTGGTGAAAATAATACCTGCTCCTTAAAACCCTACAGCTTCCTGCCCAAACTTCATAGTCCAAAGTGATATGTTAAAAGGCATTCTTGTTGGTGCTTATACGAATTAGGGGAAATTGATACTGAACTTTAAGACTTTTAGCAAGTTGTCACTTACATTCTGGATACATGCACCAGGAAGACAACACACCTCTGTGCATGCCCTATGAGGAGTGGCATAGATAGCTGGGTATGTTTAGCCTGGAAAAGGGAAAGTTAAAAAGTGTCATGTTTAAATATTTGAAATAATATAATATTGAAGATAGAGCGAGCTTGTTTTCTGCTGCTCCAGAAACTAGGACATGAATGGTATCAAAGTACAAGAAAAGAGATTCCACTTTAGTGTTAGGAAGAATTTTCTGATGATAAGAGCTGTTTGACAGTGTAATATGCTGCCTTGGAGCTTCTTCCTTTGGGGGTTTAAAAACAGAAGGCAGGTAAAATCATTGTCTAATTGTTTAAATTGTTTATTGTTTTATTATAATGGCTTTTGTGCTGACCTGTCTTGTGGTAATTTTGATTGTGTAACTGGTTATGTTATTAATTTGATTGTTTACTTATTATGTGTATGTCTGTAAGCCACTCTGATTCCCTTGTTGGGAGATGGGATGGGGTACAAATAAAATTTATTATTATTATTATTATTATTATTAGTAGTAGTAGTAGTAGTAGTAATAGTAGTAGTAGTAGTATAGTCATATGTAAGAAGTGATTGTTATGGTGTATTGTGGACTGCATGGCCTTTGTGATCTCTTCCAACTCTATGATTCTGTAGTTTGTTAGGTTGACACATAGCAATGAGTCCTCAACCATCAGCAACTTTTTTTTCTTTCTTTTGTGATTGGTAATTACATTAACTCCTTCTTTGGCAGATGGTATCTCTTGTTTCTGGTTTCCCATTTCAGTATCTGCACTGCTATTCTCATGAAGATTTAGATAGTGATTGCTTATCTAGATCAGTTCTGAATTCCTTCTATGTGGTTTGCACCTGACAGTGACTGTCCTCCAGGGTGTTTCCTCACTGTTATAGACCTCTTCATTTTCCTTGGCAACCCCCTTCCTTTTGGTTTTATAGAATCGATCCTCCCTTTCATTTATCCAGGAAATTCTCCTGTTCTTTGATGCATTGAAAGGACTTGAGACATAGCTTTAGTACACTGACCTTCTCTTCCAAGAAATTATCAGTGTGTACTTGCTGCAGTGCAGGTGTAGTTGGTGAGGTTTTTTCTTGCAAAAAGACAAACATTGCACATATACAGTATATTGCAGCAAACAACTATAGATTGTTCTTCTTCTATCACTGTAGTTATTTTTCTCCCTTCTTCCCTGCAGTGTGCTTCACCTTCTCATCTGCTTGCTCACAAGCTTGCTGCCTTTCCCAATCTGGCTGTGTTTTTGCTCACAATGATTTCAGAAGTGTTGATGGAAAAAGTATGTAGATAAGCTGCTACTTTCCCAGAGTTTTACCTCTTCGTCTATCATTTCTACCATATGCATATGTCCACGTTGGGATACAAAAGGCAACAGGGAGCAATGGTCTGTACTTTGCTTCTGACTCTAAAATATGAAAGGACAAGTTGGAGTGCCAGACGTGGAATCACAGTAAAACTAATCACAGGTACATAGTTTGTTTAGAAAGTCTCTTCTGGTGACTTATTAACCACAGGCCACTTACTACAATCTAGTTTGAGCCCTACCACATGCACAATAGAGGCCCTTCTTACAGTGACATCAGAGGTACTCGAAGTGGCCAGCTTCTAGTCAAAGGAAATTTAGTATAATGCCCAGTTTTTAACTTTGTTTGTGTTTTTATACATTATAACTGTATTCTCAAATTACTTCTGACATGATAAATAAATAAATAAAATAATAAACATAAACATATAAATAAATAATAAACACCACTATTTGCAGGGGAAGCATTTGAGTATGTCTACTTTATTTGCATGTGTGCACATAAATAAGTGAATGACAAATTGGAGACAGTTCTGAAACTGTTTAAACAGTTTGTAAAAAAATGGGAGTTCTGGGTCTAAAATGTGTCTCCACTTGGGCATCCTCTTCACTACAAATATTACAGTACCATTTCTAGAGTGCATACACATACAAAAACATGTCCTTAAATGCAGTTTTAAATGTCTTTTCTAAATTATGTACTTTAAGAAATATATTGCAAAAGTGCTGAATACATACATTTTGCCCAGCATAGTTATTCTTATTTTGCCTGTGGCAATTCATTTTTCCCAACATTCTCTACAGCGTGACAATGAAAATCCAGGATATATTACAGGTCACAGAAAATGTAAACTCTATGAAACCAAAATATGCTAAAAATAATAATAAAATGTTCACTGACCTAAACTTTATGATGTAATATTTATGCTGATAAACTCAGGGTAACCAATCTAACAAAATTCAGAATATTTGTCATTGAATTAAATAGAATGTGTTAGTTGTAAGCAACTAACAACTCCCAGTACTTTTAAACAAA
This sequence comes from Anolis sagrei, assembly GCF_037176765.1. NCBI lineage: Eukaryota > Metazoa > Chordata > Lepidosauria > Squamata > Anolidae > Anolis > Anolis sagrei. Next base: position 248,153,225 of record NC_090022.1, on the reverse strand, counting down.
GTCAACTGAAGTATTTGCCAAATAGATAGATTTTCTGAGATCCAAATACTTGTTCTTGAGTCCTATAATGATCAAGTTCTGTGCTTGATCAAGATCAAAGCATGATTTTGTTGCAGCTTGACATTCATTGTTTAATAGAAGGAAGAATTTAAACTATACATCCATAATCACCCCAGATATAAAGTTCGTTTTAGAGAAATCTGAACTTTGGCTAGATAAGGAGTTCCAAAGAAATCATTAATCATTTTTGAAGCTATAATTGGTAGGCACCATAACAACAAAGATGCTATTGTCCTCAGAAAGCAGTTTGTAGGAAGATGGACTGCCCCCTCCCTGCAAGACATGCTATTGTAGCTTTATGCCCTGTACCTACTACTGTGAATTAAGAAAGGTGAAAGAAATCCAGCTAGCATAGATGGCTTTCAAACAGCATTCAGGCTTTTAATGAATTGATCAGAATGAGTTTAACAAAACTTTCAATTGCACAGAGCTGCTGATGACAATGAAACCTTTCCAGTTCATCCCTAGTGTATGGCAGACTCTTTGAGCAACAAAAATTAAAGTGCTTGAATACACTGCAGCCACAATCAACCATCCAGGGTACAGCTGCATTTAGACAGAGTGTTCAAGCCAGCTAGATTAAATGGCTGATGTTGATCTAAATCTAATGTAATTGACCAATTCTATATCAAATACAGAAGGAGTTGCCCTGAAGTTTTTCAGTACTTCAATGACATTTACTTTAAATGAAACCACAACATTCAAAGTCAATTTACAACAAACCATTCTCCCTGTCCAGACTGAGCCAAGGAGATGTTCACATTCTATATTTCTGTGAGACAACAATGGAAACCTTTACATTGGCACCAAGAACTACATTTAAGAATCAGAAATCATTATTCTTCTTGAAATAGTTTACATTTAAACATACAAAACCTAGATATCATGAATAAGTAAATAAGACTTATTCATGATATTGGAAGATGTAGTTTAGATGTACTCGCTTAACAAGATTTATATTAGAGCCAAGCAACAATAATTTTTTACTTGTACCCATTGTAATACCTGCCCTCAAATGGGTTAAGCAAAAAGCTTCCATAGCTATGCTAGTATTCTACTGCTGCTGTATTCTATTCTACCTTTTCCTTACTCGCCAAAATCGTTAGGTCTCCTTGAGGACTGACTCTGTGGTGACTCTAGTAAATAAAACTGTGTCGTTAGATTGTGTTAGAACTGTCAAAATGCTAGAAAATATTTGAATTGACTGAATTAATGTAAGGATTTGTACTGATTTAGATTGATTTAGAATTACATATAAACCTGAATTTATCCAATAAAAGCAAATATGCTTTATCGATATTCTTTGATATCCAATCTAACTATCATATTCATGAAAAATGTTCTCTGATCCTATTCAAGTTTTTTTCCTGACACAAAATATGAGTTTCCTGAATAACATTGCCCACTTCAAAATTCAAATAAAGCAAACTTTTAAAAATAATAATTTACATCAAAAGTGCCTGACAATAATGAGTAATGTGTAAAGAAAGATGAACAAGTCCACACTCATGGAAACATCATGACCAATCGCAGTAAGGGAATGAAGCAGTATGCTGCCCCACATTTTCCCTGTCCCCGGGCCTCCCAACCTCCATGTGATGAGGTACATAGGCTCATGCTTACTTCTCTCTCTCTCTCTCTCTCTCTCTCACTCACTCCACCTGAACTACAATAGGTAATGATATTGCAAGCTGCTTTGCTATGGGTCCTCCAATGCCAGGCTATTACTATTCAGAGTTTAATAAAAGCCCTGGTAAAGGAAACTGTTTCTCTCCTTTATCTCCAACATGTAGTATCCTAGAACAAAACAGGAGTACTGATTGGGCACAGTATCCTTTCAAAGTGCTATATATTGCATGACCTACTGTGTGAGTTACAAGATGTGTGTGCTCTCTCCTACTGTGATCTTCTTAGGTCGGGGGGGGGGTGTCACTTAGTCAATAGATTATTGTGCTTGCATTCATATTCCCAATTCCAACTCATGAGAAAAGTAAGAAAAATGTTTTTTTGCTGAGTGTTTTTCTCTCTCCCCCCCCCCCCCCCCCATTTTATTTTTGGTTCTATTAATACAAGTCAGTCTGTCTCTTTTTGGTTTACTTCACTATTGAGATGAACAACATAGCACCATGCAACAGAACTGTATTTGGGGACATACTGGAAATAGTGAAACCTTAAAAAGAAATCTGTTTGGTTTGGCAGTATGTTTTCTTTTTGAGTTTAGATCACATCTACTCAAGCTCCAAAAATAACATGAAATAGAGCACTGAGTGATATCCAATCCCCCATGTTTTCTTTTGAAACAGTTCAGAAATGTGCTAATACTCATTCTGTTTGGATTGCAACAGCACTGAAAGGTGGAATTTTTGGCCTCCATTTCCTGCTGTAACCCCTACCTAAAATCCTGGCTAGTTGTCAAATACTATGTTAGGGAAGTTGAGTAATTAATTATGTGCTGCCACTTTAACGTAATTCCATTATACAATTTAGATGTAGTTCTAAACCAGATGAGTAGTCAAACACAATTAAACATGGCAAACATTCTCCCATGTTCCAAAATGTCTGGCAAAAGCAATTTGTTTTATCTTTGGATATTGGAGATTTTAAAATAAATAATTGGGAACTTCATGCTTTTGCATTAAAAAGATTGAAGATAAAAATAGGCAAGACTGAAATGCATAGATTGGTTTACTTTGAGTCATTTGACACTTAGATAACCTCTTGAAATTAAAACTAGTTTCTGAAAAAGATTTTTAGAACATGGAATGTCTATAAAGACAATAATTTAATTTTATTCTGAAATCATACTACTATAGAACAAAACAGTATTTCATTAATATCACTCTCACTGTGCATGAATTATACCTTATGTTATTTTGAAATCAAAGTAAACATAACATATTGGAGAAAGGCAGAAAATGTTAGCCATACAAGTACTATGACAGGATGTCCTAGTTCAAGACTAGCTTTTTTCTGAGGGGTAAGACTGTGCAAAATCTTTTAACATGTGAGGGGAAGCTACTAGACAGTGGGGAGGGAGTGAGACACTATCAGAGTCTCTCTCAGAGACATTTTAGCTCACTTTTCTTATTACTTTACAGAAGAAGCAATGTTAAAAGTATGTCTGAATGCATGTTACCTTGAAAGCCACCATGGTAAAACAATCCATAGGCAAGAAAGTGTTATTGCTGGAAGAAGGGAACTGCGAGTCTGAAGACACTCAACCAGCTACTGAGGAAGATCAAGTAGAAATAGTGTAATGCCAACTAGAGTCAAAGCAAAAAAAATCAGCTGTTGATATGCTCAGATGTGAACTGAAATTCCCAAGGTGGATAATGCATATATTAGGAATGTAAATGTGGAATGAATTAGTAAGAAGAAGCTAGATATTGTAATCAGGTGAGACCAGGTGCATTTACATGAGTCACTCTATTCCTTCCTTGATGATCACATGGATAGATGCCCCATATAACTTTACTAGAAGCAATGTTACCAGCAAGGCTTTGCCAGGGACCTGCTTTTGGCTAGTGAAACATTGGTGGGTGCTTTTTATGTTTGGACACTAGATTGCCCAGGTTCTGATCCAATCATACACTTAAAATACTGGGAGAAGTTCTGGGGTGACCTGTAAGTATGACATAATAAAAAAACTAGAATAAGCAGTTATGCTATAGGACTGACTATATGTCATATGGACTGATCACAATGGGCCTGAGGTCAGTGCGGATGTTGCCCTCATGTGGACAAAGAGCAGGGGAACTAAACCAATTTTCACCATGGACAGTGACTTTGTATGATATGAAACTACAGTGCTCCCCTCATCAGCCAGCTTGTGTTGTTCATATGAAGAAGATGAAAGACAGAGAAAACAGGGTCAGAAATGATAGCAGCAATTGCTGTATATCTCCACATGAAGAATTTGCAGCAAAGAGGAATCACACATGACTTATGTAATATACAGAGACAGTTCATGTAACTAAATAGAATAACCAAAGGGTTTGCTAACAAAAGATATATGCTGTATAGCACACCTAAAGTAGCTGCATATCACTTTTTGAAACAATACAAACATCTGTACTTAGCTACATTTTAATTAGATGTGCTTCATTCTACTAGAACAGATTCCATGTCCTTAGGGGATAAACAAAAACCATGGTGCCATGACTAAATTAAATGTCATTTGGTTTCTGTGGGATTACTGTAAATTTGACAAAGTATGGATCCAAACATTTATATCTATTGACGACTATTGAAAAATACCTTCTGTACAGACAGAATGCAACTTTCTCTAAAATAGGCAGTAAGCATAACTTTTTTCCTAAATGATAGTGGCCTACATACAATGATGCCAGGAACTGAACCCTATACCATTACTTATAATGACTGACATATACTCTCAAAAGGTTTAATGGTCTGTATAATCATTTTAGAAGAACCCATTTCTTAACTGAATGCAGAAAAGGAATGAGTGCCATCAATAAATTATTGCATTATGGAATGAATAGACCTTGTTTTTGATTGACTCTTTAAGTCTGGTATATCTAAAATTTATCAAAAGTGCCTTTGAGACTCAATTGGATGTAAGTAACAGATGCTCATATGCAACATTACTTACTAGCAGTTTGTAAGACAAAAAGCACAGGTAGAAGAGGGGAACCTTGAGATGTGATAAGCTGTCCTTACTGTTTTGCTAGATATATTACACTAGAACGTTGCAGAAAATATGAAGTACAAAAATGTCCATAGAGAAAAGGAGCAGACTCTCCCCTCTCAAAATTAAATTGTTCTTTAATAATTGATTTTGTGACACTGATAAAATTTGTCCCTATTAGTGTAACCGAATAGATCAAATTCACTGCTGTTGTGTTTTTTTTTTTTTACATTTATTTGTCTTAATGTATTTTCTGGTCACATTTTAAAACAAAAAAAGATTTTCAAAATAGCTACAAGTTATTATTGTATGTCTTCCAGCAGCTGAAGTTTACACCAACAACTGACCTATATCTTGGACCTGGAAACCACTCAATTACAATACCTCTGTTTTGCCAGAATTCAAATTGTTTATTGGCTGTCACTTTGTCCTTCATAACATACAGAGACTGGTCTAGAGCCTATACAATACTTTTCCTTTCTTTTATATACACATTTATAGCTAATTTTCTCACAATCTGCCTTCAGCCTCCATTTTAGGAGAGAGATGAGTATAAAATAGGAACAGGATGTAAATTACTAAATTTCCTGATAGGGTCGAATTTGAGAAACTTGCACAGTAAGAATAACATCCTACCAAAATTGTGGCAAATTTTGTTTTGCTCCAAGGACAACATCAACCATGTCATTTTTGACAAATGCACTAGAGATGGAAAGAATATTGGAAGATATTTTTTTCAAATGATCAAAAACATGTTTTTCAAGTGTCAAGAAAATCCAAATAAGAAAATTCCTGGGTTGACAAGCAAGAATTGTTCTGCACAAAATTCATACATGGTTGCAATTTATGAAGAAAGCAGATATTTTTTTGCATGGCAAATAAGATTTCAATGTGCAACTATGTACAAACGTTATGCAGTGCAAATACTCAGTTATAGCTTTATGTGCACTGAAAACAACATTTTCTATTGCACGTAGACGATGGAATTGGACAATGCTTTGTTAATAAGGAGACACTAATGATGTTTTTATTGCTTTTGTTGTGTTTTATATTGCTTTAATGTTTTAACCTGTATTATGATATTATGTCTATTGATTTGTTGTAAACCGCCTTGAGTCGCCGACTGGCTGAGAAAGCCGGTATACAAATACCTTAAATAAATAATAAATAAATAGTTGGTATGTATAGAAAACAGTATTAATCATGAAGAAACAGCATTTTTGATGCAGGAATCATTATTTCTGAATTTAATTATTATTTTCTATGCATAAAATATTATTTTCTGCACAAAACAACCACATGTGATTTTGTGAAGCATGAGAATGATTTTGTGAAGAATGATATTTAAAATTTTTATCACCGCTGGAAGAAAATTTCTATACTTAGTCATTTCTACCATCAAGAAGAAACTTAGTGAAGAATTATATCCCTAAACACACAAGTTTGAGAAACTACAACTTTGCATTCAAAACTACACACCTTTCTAAAAAAATAAATCTCACCAGCTTATGTTGTTTTTCACTACTGTATATTCTTGGAAAAGTGCAGCAAATGCAAACAACAACAACAACAAAGCATCCAACTAAACCCGTATGCAAACGTAATAGCTGCAGACTTTGCCAGACTGAAAGTTGTACAACATAAATGTTATACAACAGAAACAGAAATTCAGGTCAAATTATTCTAAAACCACATGTGGTTTTGTTGTCCAATACTTTTGTTGTGCAAGTTTGCTATACTTATTGCTGCGAAATATCAGCACTTCTACAGGAAAAAATAGATATGTGGTTTTGTTATGCAATGCTGCTGATTTATATAACAAAAATTTTGTTGTGTAATATATACAACTATGGGAAATCCACAAGGTGGCACAACTTTCAAGTGGCTGAGAATTACTTCCCTGATGAGTCTCTGGAACTGACTCATAATATAGCAGGACTGAGATGCAAGGCCCCTGATAGCCACTTTGCAAAGTCAATCAGGGAGTAGCAATGGCAAAAAGCACAGAGGATGTAAAGAGAATAAGTAAAGTTAAACTCCCCTTCAATTTCTCTCTCTTTCTCATGAAGTTCATTTGTACATGAACAAGGATGATTTAACATCCAGAGAAGGCTAACTCTATAGTTGAGTCTAAATGATTGAGAGCAGGAATCATGTGGCCCTGCAAATGTTGTTGGGCTCCAACATTCTTCAGTATCGGCTATTTTGGGATAGTTGGAATGTTTAGTCCAACAATATCTGGAGGTCTGCATGATACCTACCTATAATTACTATCCAAATAATCAATGTTTTACAAGAATATCGGTAATTGTCCCAACACAAGCTTCTTCTTGAGGTCTCTCCCAAAACTCTACTATTTGCTTTTTAATTGCTTTTTTCAAAACCTTTTTTTTCAAACATGAGTAGATTCTTCCTTCTCCCATGCTCTTTCTATATCAGACATGAAGTCTTCCAGTCCCCACAAGTTGGCATGCAGATTACCTCTTTAAAAAGCATTGCTGCTTGCATACACTATAATTGTGATTTTTACTGGTATGAGCGCATGAAGATGATGACTTCCTAGATCAAAAGCAAAACATTCATGGGAAGCCAGAGGCCTTGGTTTTGGTCCAGCCTCCACTCCTGATTTTTCTCCATAAATGAATGTGTTAATTGCTTTTATTGGATACACAGCTTTTCTCCAGTTTCAGAAAGCCTGATGGTGGCCTGAAGCTAGAGCACTCTGTAAAAACAAATAGTGCAAAGTAGGCTTTATTTAGTTAGATATTCTGTCTCAAGAGGATGGAACTAATCTCTTGTGCAATGCCTATTACATGAGGCCACAAAAAGTGTGTAATGTTCAGTATGTGCAATGTGTAATTCGGTGACCATTGTGCTCTAGATGGTAGACAGTCTATTTTTCAGAAGAAACTCAAATAAAGAGAAATGTAACCATTTACATATTTCTGAGAGAATCAAGGGATGTGGATTTCACACACTCGGCCTTTGTATAAATGCGGAAAGTAATTCTTTATCTTTATTCTTATCAGTTGGGGAAATGCTATGTGTTTCCATTTTCATGTAAGACTGTCTCCATCCATTGTACTCTGTGATTGTTTTGTCTGCTGATTTTGAAATGATTATTTTCTACTTGTTTTTGAAAGTGAATTTTATTATATACTCTTTTCTTAATAAACTTATTACTTATCGTTGAACTGTGTGGTGGTTGGGTGATAAGGAGTGATTCAGGTGGCTGTGCTGCAAAAAAAATGGCCCCAAAACTAGCCCTTGAGGGCTCATCTACACAGTACCTTTATCTCTGGAGCTCCCAGTTCAAAATGAAGGGTGGCTAGATGGCATCCGCTGAAAAGGTGGGAGGAATTGATGCAAAGCCAAAAAACCATGACATAAAAAAGTTCAGGAATATCCCAGTTCTGGCCAGAAGATTCAATTCTTCGAATCTCTGTATGTCCCTGCACCCAGAAATTATGGAATTTTTAATGTTGGTTTGTTTGTGGGTTATACATGTTGGTTCCTCATTGCTTCTATTGCAAAAACACATTGATTACACAGCAAAAACTTTGTTGTGGCAAGAGGGACATCGCCATCCACCCATTTATCAAAGTTTGTGGAGTATGACAATACTTTCAAAGTAAGATCTACACCATTAAACAGGAACTCACACTTTCAAACCAAGAACAGAATTTTGTCATTGTTATCATTATTCGGAAGCTGCATGGCTATCTGTCAGGACAGCTTTGGTAGTGTATTTGTGCCTGGAAGAACAGGATGATGTTCCTGGGTTATAAATGTTGCTTCTAAAGTAAAAGTATGGGGAAAGTTGATTTCAAAGCAAAAACTTCATTTGTGTGGCACAAACTTTGATAAATGGTTGGATGGTGATGTTTCCATGCCAGGACAAGGTTTTTGTCCTGCAATTGACTTTTACCAGATTTTTATGATAGAACAAATGAGGAACTGACATTGATAACCCAGGAACAAAACTTGTATGAACAATGCACATATTCACATGAACACATTTTATTTTTATTTTTTTAATTTTTTATTTTAAAAAGCCGCTGTAATTTCTGGTGGACAACCCACGGTGGCCATCTTGTGGGCTTCTAAAACCTGGAACAAAGCAGCAAGTCCGGACATCACAGGCACAAATCCCAGGACCATCAGGTCTGTGTGTGGACCTGCTCTCAGGTCCTGGATTTTTTTTTGTCTTACCTATTAAATCGACAATTTGGTGCTGTCTGGAAGCACCCTGAGTTATAAATGAAGTCAACTTACACATGAATATATGTATTTAGATGAAGTTTGCAATTGTCTTCCTGTAAGACTCGAAAGAGTGACTTGTCCAAGGTCACCCAGTGTTTTATCATGGCTGATCAGGGATTCAAACCCTGGTCCCCCAGAGTCCTAGTCCAACACTCAAACACTAAACCACACTGATCCATTTTCTTAGCTCCCTGTTGCCTTATTAAGATACCAGGTCCACTTATATTCACAAAATACTTGGTACAGTAATGGTACTACACATACTATTACTATTGTCCGCATCTAGTCAATTGCCATTTAGCTGCCTTAGTTCAGAATTTTCCACCAGACCTTCATCCTAAATAAACAAATATTAGGAATAAAATTGGCAGAGGCTGGTGTTATATGTGTGGTCTGCTGCCTCTCTAAACATGAATAAACCCAATATCTGAATAAAGTCATCTTTGAACTCTATTTTTTTTTCCTGGAATATGTAATTGATTGAGAAGTTAAGAGAAAACAGTGATGATGTTCACTACATACAGTTTCCATGGCATGAGTCTGGTGTTACCTATAACCTGATAGATACATTTTCTTTAGAACCATCATTTCCTTTCATTTTTGTTTAAGTTATGCCTAAAAAGCTCTCTACCTATACTGCTAATACAATATTGAAACATTATGTAGAGAGGCACCAAAAACCAAGCAGACAGAAGTGCCCATCAGATGGTCTTAGATTTATAGCCTACCAAGAGAGAAGAAGGAGACTGTTCTAGTTCACAGCAGTGATTCTTTGACATCACATTTAGCGGTGTCCATTCCCAGTTGCTTTTCCCCATGGCTTTCCTGTTCTGGGTTTGATTTAAGGAAAAACATGTAGATAGTAGTTCCAAATACTCCTTGTCTGTTTTCACTCTAGACTCAAAACACACAGAGGGTTATTTTTAGAGATGAACTTTGCAAGATAAAGAGTGACTGGATATAAGGGAATGGGTGTGCGTGAAGGAGGTTCCACTGGGACACTTTACAAGCACAGTTCTAATGTAGGATGTATTAACCATCCTTCATGCTTTAGTAATCTTGGATCCTCTGTGTAGACACAAGAAGCAGAGGAAATCCTACCCTTTAAAATAATTTCAGTGCTGACAGGTGGTAGCAGAGAGGCACTACGAGGCTGCATTTTATCCATCTGTGCGTAAACACAACATTAGCGTTTTCTGTAACTTTGTAAACAACAGATGGTTTTCTGGTATTATTCCCCCAACCGGAGCCACTATTAAACATGATACTTCCTCAAATGTCTGAGTTCTCAAAGCTCAATGCCTTTGACTCAGATAATGCTGTTACAGTTCAACAAGAATTTGAAAGAGCATATTTTAAGATTTAGCATGAATTAAAAAGATTTTGCTGAATGAATAATGATTGAACATTCCTTAGCTTATCTTTATTCCTTTCCCTTTTGTGTGAGAACAGTCACTGGCCTAGGTGCTCCCTTAATTGAAATGGTATGCAATACCCAAAATATTCAAATGACTGAATTATTTGCAAATGTTGACTGCCACTTTCACCATGGGTAACAGAGTATAATATTTAAGCTATTATTGTTGGCAAAGGATCAAGCAGACATGAGAAATCTATTTATGATTCACCCCTACCCCATTAACTCTATAAAGGACTCTGGACCAGTACATAGAAATGTTCTCAGCTTTCATGGATATTATCAGTAACTGGACAGTTTTGTTAACATAATTTCAAGTGCAACCCAAATAACATTATTCCATATTTCAAGTGTATTTCAATTACATCTGATCATGCACTGTAAGGAAATCAAGTATTGTGGGGAAATAACAGCTTAGAACTGCAGTGGGAAAAACAAATTTGTAGGGAGACATAGTGACAGTTGCCTCCAATTATCAACTGAGAAGATGGAGAAATCAGGTTCTCCATTGTTCTAAATGACAAGATTAATGGCTAAAAAACAGATTTAGGTTAAAAATCAAAAGAATCTGTCCAAGAATATTTATGGAGGTGGAACTCTCTTCAAAATACTTAATGATAGTCCAGAGGATATTTTATGAGGAATATTGTACTTGTACCCCACACTGTAGACCCTATATTGAGATCGTTGACATCTAGGAACTTTCCATATATGAAATTCTATACTCAACTTCTTTTATGATCTATGACACATCAAAGCTGAATCATAACAGGAATCTAATAAAGAATTACTATATCATGGATACTTATTCAGTTTGGTGAGAGCAGGCAGAACATTCCCTCTGAATGTACCAAAACTAAATCCCATTTGTACATGCACTATGCCTGTAATTTGTTTTGCCTATACCAGTGTCAAATCGGTCTTATTCCAAGAGATGTTAAGGTAATTTGCTTCCCCTGTGGCAGGATACAGTAGCACAAGAAAGTTTTTTTTAGTAATGGTGGAGAAATGAACACATGACAAAACATGATATTGTTGTAAGAGTCAACAAAGATATGGTGACAACATATAACTGGGCCGTCTTATGGAACAAGGAAATATTATTTTAATCTTATTACCAAAGTTGTTTGCACTAAAACATAGTCCTTAAACTGAGCTCTAAAGCAAACAAGTAAATGTTATAGCTGATAGAGAATGAAATTTGATCTCACATCCTCAGTCTGTGATATTTTGCTCTTGTGCTAACTCCCTCTACCATGCAAATTTACGTTAATGTGACCTCGGGGATGGCTTCTATGAATAGCGGCTCAGATTAAAATAGACTGATGCAGTGTGCCAAGTCTTGGTAAATATATGGAGTAGCATCTAGATTATTTAAGGCAGTCTACCTCATAATGTTTCCTCTTTGCTTCCAATTGACAGCTCAGCCTTCTGCCCTCAGTGTACTGTGAGCCTAAGTGGTTACTTTAGGGCTGAGTAGAAATTTTCTTCCCTTTACATGGTCTTTTTTGTCTACCTCATACTCTGTCTGTGGACAATGGGTTAAAGGTGGTAATGATAAATAGGTTGCCTTAAACAAATATCCATGGGATGAGGAGAATAAGAATTTGGTGTACATCTTGGCACCTCCTTTTCATAGAAGGTGGGGCTCTGTAAAAGCTTCTTTAGGGATCTTATCACATGAAGACTGGGATTCAGACACATTGTGGCAAATCTGGCAGAGCCCAATGAGGGGCAGTGGAAACCATCACCCCCTCCCCCCCATGGGGGAAATGCCTCCCCCATTGTATCCTATGCAACATGGGAACCCTCCCATATTTCTGTCGTTACCTCCTTCATCATTTTCACTTGAGACATGGAGTCCTGCCGGAAGTAGATTAATATCATGTGATGGGAGCCAGCAGGATCCGTGCCTCAAATGTAGTGGAAGTGTTGTAGGATGGGCAATTTTGCCCACTTAATGAGGTCGTTGGTCATGAGATGCAGGCTGCCCTTGAAACTAATGAGTGTTTTTGTCTCTCTCTCTTATTAAGTCCTGTATTTTAGGAGGAAATCCTCTGGTTTGGCACAATTCACTTAAATAGGCAATAATTAATATAAAGTGCCCCTTGTTTAATTCAGCTTTCCATATCTGGTCTCATTATTTCATGACTGGTTATCAAAAGCATTCTAGAGTGCAGTGTTAGTGTCAGAACTTGAGAGTTACTCTGGAATATAGTTAGCAACAATTACCATAGACTTAACTGAGACTTCTCCAGCATATAAGATGTGATTGAATTAGGGATTTTTTTTAAAAAAAATCCTAATGACTATCATAGCCACCTGTATACAAGAGCAAAGAAAAATGTAAGCATAAGATATTCTCATTAAAATAAATGTGAGCACCATGGAATGTTGTCCGGCAGGATCTGTCATGCTCCCAAAGAGGTTATTGTTTTCTTTGCCAAGCCTCAGTTATCGCCTTAGTTAAATGGGTTTATTTATTTTCTGTATAGATTTCTGTGGGAGGAAACCTTAATTTGTCCCTGAACCTTTAAGAACACGCCCTCTCCCCCCCCCCCCCCCAGAGGTGATGATTGCAGTCCTCTAGTATTCCTGAACAGCTGTTTTGTAGCCATTTTAGTTAGTAGAAGGGTGCAGGGGTATAAGAGCTTCAAACATTTTCCAAGTTTAAGGTTAAGAAACTCGGAAGCAATCAATAGAATATCAGTTAAGTTCCAAGTTCCGAGATCCCTTCAAAAAAAAATTTATCAGTCAAACCCTGGGAGGAATTAGGGTACCTGATCTTTTTTTTTACAAATTAAATTATGTTTAGTATATTGTTATACCTTTTGATTGTTCTCACCAATAACTGGGCACCTGAAAGTTAGCTTGGGGGACAAAACAGGATCCATAATGATATATCATTTCCATAGTATACATTGCTCATTACTAGGCACATTGCTTTTTAGTCTATTCTGAGTATGCTTCCAGTGGAGTCTACCCTTAAAACAGTAGATTTCTTTTGGATCTAATTCCATGATAACCAAAAGCAACGTTGTGTATTGGAGAAAAAGTGGCTATGGGAACCTGAATGAAAGAGGTAATCTAAATAAAGCGAAATGAAGTCAACTTTGAAAGGAAGAACTAATCGCATGTTTTAGATTTTTTTTTTGAAACCCATGAAAATATAAGTGCTTAATTTTGCCAGATTATTACCACCTGAGAATCAGGTCCTCTGGTCTTGACTATCTTTTTATACTAATAGAAAAAAGCATAAATGTTGTTTTGCATTGGACTCTGTTTTGTGTTCAATTAAATTAATTTATTCGGTTACAGCTAAGTTACTCCAGGTGTTATAAAAATTAGTATGATGTAATTGACATATAGCATATTGCTTATTGTCCCGCAGGATCTGCATGAACAAAACATGTTGTATCTCCTGAGGCAAGTAAAAGCAGAATGGCATTTTAATAAAGATGCAAAACTGTTTTCAGTTTAATTTGAATACTGAAATGCAAACTAGGCTCATGAATAAAGACTTCTCACTCCTAGCAAAAAAACAAAAACAAAACAAAACACAGAGTTGAGTATTTCAAAACATAAGACAGAGCATAAAGTAAGTATATTAAGGGAAGAGACCAGTTAATATAGTTCTCAGAATTAGCAGCTTTGTAATAAAGAGGTTAGTTCCTGAGTAACTGTGGATGCGGGCAGCCTTCCACATAATGAGCATAATAACCACCAAGAACACCGTATTGGGTAATAAAATGCCACAACTTTATTTGGTTACAGCTTATCAGCCTTGGCACCCAAATGGGTCTTGGATTCCCTCCCTGCTTGCATGGTTGTCATTGGAATAATACTTTTTGACCTTGAGACAACTGCTGAGATGCCCCAACCACAGTCTATTTCAGGATATATCATGATATAATGTGGTGTGTCTACTAGGCCTGTGCGATGAATGAAAAAAGTTTCAATATTCATTACAAAATAAGGGGGCAGGGGAAAATAGTTTCCAAAGTGTTTCCAAAAATGGGAAGGACCTGTATCATAACTACAATGAGTTAACTACTTTTTCGTTACTTTTCGTTAAGTAATTAACTGTGCCAATGGGGAAACTTCAGGGCCCCTTTCTCCCTCATTCTTAGAGCTACTGGCATGAAACTTGCTACAATTATAAAACACATTTGCCACAGTTAGTCCATCAAGTTTAAGAGTGTTTCACTCATCTAAAGATTTTTGGGAAAATTCCCAGTCTTATTAAGCAAAATTTAAAAATTGTTCATCAGTTTTCCTGTGGATGGAAAATAGAGACAGACACGACTTGCTGAGGGCTCTTGGCAAGCCACCCGGTTTCTGGTGATTGAGGAGCAAAAAGCTTTTCCTCTACCCACGGATCAAGGTGGGAAGAGTCACAAAAGCCAGCCGACCCCCTCCATAGACCCCAAAGCCACTCCTTCCCTCAAGTAAGGGGGGCGAGAGGGTCCGGAGAACTGAGGTTGCAGCTAGCGGACCAGAATTTGGGAAGCGGAGGAAAACCCTGCAATTACTGCCTTCACTCTCATCTTAAACAGAAGAAAAGATCAAAAAAAGAGAAGTGCTGGAGATCTGGCAAGGGGGCACGTAAGTTCCCGCAAAAGAAATAGCTCTTTTACTTAACCACAAATACCCCTCGCACTCAAAAGGGCTCCCCCAATATAGGGGAGCAGGGGAGGTAATTTGATGACTCAGAAGATATCTAAAACTTTTCCGGCTGTGGAGAATTCAGAAAAAATAAAGAATTTAAAATGGAGGGGACGGGAAAAGAGGTAAGAGATAGCGACAAACTGAAGAGAAGTTTGGAGGGGGAAAAACTATTTGTATACCCACCCCCCTCCTTAAGAAGTAAGAGTAAGCTTAAGTGCTAAAGGATATAATATATAATTCAATTACAACTCATCTATAATGGCGACAAAGGAGGGTGGACTCTAAGAACTCCGACTGACCTTGGGAAGCTCTTTGTTATGTCTGCAAATCCACATTCTTGAAAACATTGTCAGAGGACTCAAAAACAATAGAAAAGACTGGCACAGAGGGCCGGGAAACAGAAAGGTGGCATCGGAGTTAAATATTAGAACCCTGATCATAGAGTAAAGTGAAAGAATGGCCCAGGAAAGGAAAAATCAGGAAGAGAAACAGAACCAGGAAGCACAACAGAGGAAAGGACAGTTCAGACAGACGTACTGGAGGCCGGAAATCACTGAAAGGTCATAGAGAAATTGCGAGAAAGAAGGGCAGAAAAGAAGAAACCACCCAATTGAGCCAGAAGAGAAAAGGAAAAGAGGGAAAAGAAGGAAAGGTTGAGGGGAACTAACTAAGAATGAGAGACGATCGGCGGACCAGGAAGAGAAGCAGACAGTCGGCGGACCAGGACAAGAAGTAGACGGACGGCGGACCAGGAAGAGAAGCAGACGAGGTGACGAAGAGAAGGGCAGAAAGAGGCACAGAGAAGAATAGAAAGAGTTTCAAGTTAAGAGTCCTGAAGAGGTGGTTCCTATATTGACAAAGGGCAATGGTGAATAAAGGAGAAGACTAGGAAGAAGAATTTAAGGGAGGAAAGAACTACGGAAAAGACCTAAATAAATAAAATAAGATAGAATAGACTATAAAAATCCATATTCACATACCCCCCTCTTTAATAATAACAAAATGACAACCCCAAAATACAAAGCAGAAAAGGAAATAAAAGAACTTAAAGGGATGACAAGAAGAGGCTCACTACAAGAAGAGACGGGAATGAAAGATATACTAAGGGAGATACAAAAGTTATCAGAAAAACAGGATAATTTACAAAAAGAGTTTAAAGAAAGGGCCACTAAACATGAAGAACAACAGAAATTAATTCAGGAAGAAATGGCAGAGATAAAGAAAAAGTTGAGAGAGGAATTGAGGAGGATGAAAAAAAATATAAATGACTTGAAGTCAGATAATATAAAGATAGAGAAAAATCAAGCCAAACCCCCCAAAAAGATGGAAAATTTGGGCAATAAAAGCATGATATTAGAGAAGCTACAGGAGGGATTAGAACAAAATGAAATGGAATATCAATTGAGATTTAGGAATGTGATTGAAATGGAAAATGAAAATATTAGAGAAATCATGGTGAAAATGATGGCAAAGTTATTAGAATGTCTGGAACAGGACATTGATAATGGAATAGACGGGGTTTACAGAATCCAAACAAATTATGCCAAGAAAAATAAAGTCCCTAAAGATATAATTGTAAATTTTGTGAAGAAGACACGTGATGACATATTGAAACAAAGCAATATAAGACCACTCATCTTCAAAGAAGTAATACTTAAAGAATATCCACTCTCTACTCTGAACAGATGTCAAAACTACTTCTTCCTAACAGATGAACTCAAGAGATCAAATATAAGATTCAGATGGGAAAAATATGAAGGAATAATGACAACATATAAAGGAGAAAATTCTGGATCACATTGGAGGATAAAGCGAAAGATTTCTATAAAAGATTAGAAAAAGAGAAAAAGATTAAAACTACGCCAAAGTCTGAAGAGAAGAGGAAAAAACCCAAAAGAAAGAGATCCTGCTCTCCAGAATTATTAGGGGCAACCTCAGGTCTGCAATCAACTAATGAAGACAGTGACTATGAAGAAGAAGAAGATGACCCAGATGAAGAAGAATAGGAAGGAATCAATGGCTGAATTTACACATCAATTAAAATGCTACTCCAATAATGTAAATGGCTTAAATTCCCAAATAAAAGGGAAAAATCAAATAAGGCGTGGAAATTATAATGTGATCGCTCTACAAGAAACACATATATCTCAAAAACAAGAGAAATTTTATTACTCTTCAGCTGCAGAAAAGAAAAAAGGTGTGGCACTTTATATAGATGACCGAATCCCATCAGAATTTCTCTTTAGGGACCAAGAGGGAAGGATGGTGGCAGTAAAATTAACTTTTGGAATAGAATCTATTTTGATATGCAATATTTATGCCCCAAATGGTTCCAAAATGAAATTTGTGAAGACTCTTAAGGAAAAACTATTGAAAGAACAATTTAATCATATGATTATAATGGGAGACTATAACGGAGTAATGGATAGGAAACTGGACAAAACAAGAAATCAGAAAAGACTTTGATTTGAGGACCAAAGTACATTTCCTAAAAACTTTATTTCATTAAAAGATGAACTGGACTTAGATGATACATGGAGGATACATAATTATGAGGAAAAGGACTTTACCTTCTATTCCAATAGACATGCTAGTTGGTCCAGGATTGATATGATTTGGACAACAAGGTCCCTGATGGTAAAAGTAGATGAAACCAAAATCCTCCAAAGAGATTTTTCAGATCATAGTCCCATAATAATTATTATAAATTATAAAAGGGGCATAAAAAGATGGAGATTGAATGAAAATTTACTGAAATCACAGGAAGATATAAATAAAAATAAAACAAAAACACACGAATATTTTGATTTTAATAATAAGGAAGAGATAAAGATCCAAACAGTTTGGGCCACATATAAGGGGCCATTTGATACAACAAAACTCAGCCAGAAACAGAGCCAATTTTTTTTAAATGGGAGATAATTGTTAATAAAGAAAAGGACCTAAAACTTCATCTGGGAAACTTGGAGTTAAGTAAAGAACTGGACTTACTTTAAAAAAATAAACATAATATAGAATTAGAAGAAATGGCGAAACAATTAAAATTTATTAAACAATCCACTTTTGAAAATGCTAATAAAGTTGAAAGATGTTGGCGAGGAAATTAAGGAAGAAAAAACAATCTCAACAAATTACTAAAATCAGAGTGGGAGAGAAAATATTAGCTAGAGACAAAGAAATTCTGGAAGAATTCCAAAGGTTTTATCAACAATTATATGCCAAAGCAAGAATAGATAAGGACAAAATAGTTAAATACTTAAATAAGTGAAACCTACATAAAATCTCAGAAGAACAAAGATATAATTTAAATAAAGAAATCTCTATAGAAGAAATCAAAGAAGCAATCCAGAATCTACACAATAATAAAGCACTGGGGCCAGATGGTTACTCGGCTTGCTTTTATAAGTGAATGCAAGAAGAGATATTACAAGTACTACACAAAATCATGAACAAAGCTTTTAAGGATAGAATAATTCAAGATTCATGGAAGACAGCTGTAAATATATTGATTCATAAAGAGGGTACTGACCCAGAGGAAGTAAGAAATTACCACCCGATTTCCTTATTAAACACAGATTATAAAATTTCCTCAAACTTCTTGGCCAACAGATTTAAGGATTTCTTAAAAGATTGGATAGGAGATTACCAAAATGGCTTTTTACCAAACAGGATCATTAAAGATAATGTAAGAATAATTTTAGACACATTGGAGTACTACGAAACACATCATCAAAAAGAATTGGCACTTCTTCACTTCACTTCATTTCATTTCTTAATTATTTGCTCTCCACCAAGGTGGTCTGAGCGACTTACAATTTAAAATAGCATTTCACAATATAAAAACATTCAACATAAAAACATTCAACAGTGACTATTTGGCAAATTAGATCTGATTACTTAAATGCACAACCAAACAGCCAAGTCTTGAGCACTTTTACAAAAGGTCGCAACTCCGACATTGCTCTAATATATGGAGGCAATGAGTTCAACAGAATTGGGGCATAGGTCGAAAAAGGTCTACGCCTTGTAGCTTCCAGGTGTACCTCCCTAGGGCCCGGTATGTATAGGAGATTTTCCTGGGTGGATCAAGGTAAGCACTGACGTAAAAAAGGAATGAGGCGGTCCCTAAGATATAAAAGTCCTTGGCCATTTTGAGCTCTAAATGTCAGGATCAGTATCTTGTAAGAGATCTGATGTTCTATTGGTAGCCAATGCAGTTGTTGCAAAATCGGTGTAATATGGGATTTTATAGATGATCCCACTAGAAGCCTGGCGGCCGCATTTTCTGGGTTGTTAACTTCGGAAGGCCGGCATATAAAGCGTTGCGATAGTCCAACCTAGTGGTGACTGTTGCGTGGATTACTGTTGCCAATGCTTCTACCGAAATGTAGGATGCCAATTTCCTTGCCTGGAGAAGATGAAAAAAAGGCCTGCTTACTTATGGCAGTGATTTGGGCCTCCATCGTCAGCAATGAGTCCAACATAACCCCAAGGCTTTTAACAGTGGCAGATGGAACCAGAACTTCCCAATCGAAATCAGGCAGAGACTGGATTAATTCTGGTGGCTGGCCAGGCCAGAGTATCTCAGTTTTTGCTGGATTCACTTTTAGTCAACTCATCACTACTTCCAAATATAGCTTAAAGTTCTCAGGAATCGTGGTTGTCCCAGGTTCAAGATGCTAGAGTAGCTGGGTATCATCTGTATACTGGTAGCACTCTATGCCAAAGATTCTCTCAATTGATGCTGAGAAAGCGTTTGATAACATTAATTGGGACATTTTAAAACTTCTCTTTCAAGAGATTGACATCAGATATCAATTTCAAAATGCAATAGGGGCGATTTATGAAAATCAGAAAGCAAAACTGACAATTAATGGTAGTGTAACAGAAGAATTCCCGATAGAAAAAGGAACATGACAGGGATGCCCATTGTTACCCCTGATCTTTATCTTTGCTCTAGAAATCCTATTAAGAGACATAAGAGAAGACTCGGCTTTGACTGGTCTAAAAATCGACAAACAAGAGTTTAAATTGAGGGCCTTCGCAGATGATTTGATATGTATAATTGACAATCCTAAAGAAAATATATTAAAATGGATAGAGAAACTAGAGGAATATGGGGAAGTAGGTAGCTTTAAAGTTAATAAGGCGAAAACAGTGATGTTGATAAAGAACATCTCGAGCAAGAATCAAAAGGATCTGCAAGAAATATCTGGAATTAAAATAGTATCTAAAATTAAATAACTAGGAACATCGATTACGGCAAGAAACCTACACTTACTTAAAAATAACTATATAGAAAAATGGAAAGAAATTAAAAAGAGATGGAGGACTGGAAAAAATTAAATTTGTCATTATTAGGAAGGATTGCTGAGATTAAAGTAAATCTATTACCAAGGATGTTATACTTGTTCCAGAATCTTCCCATAATAAGAAATAACAAAATTTTCAAAAAGTGGAGCAAATACATTATAAAGTTTATCTGGAAAAATAAAAAACCCATAATAAAGAATATAACAATGATTACACCAAGAGAAAAAGGAGGTTTTGGGCTCCTGGATTTAAAACTCTATTACGAATCATGCGCTCTGATGTGGGTCCACGATTGGTCTAAGTTAACTAAAATCAAAACATTGATTCTAGAAGGCTTTGACCTTCGTAAAGGGTGGCATTCGTACTTGTGGTATGAAGAAATAAAAAAAAGAAAAGAACTTTGGCAATCACTTTATTAGGTCATCACTAATAAAGGTCTGGGAGAGGTACAAGAGACACTTATTTGGAAAAACTCCATTATGGGTTTCACCCCTCGAGGCAAATCAAAGAAGACTACTAGGTTGGACACTATGGCCGACATACAAGAACATGTTAAACAAGCGAGAAGGAATGTTCAAATTTAAATCCCAGGAGGACATTTCGCAACAGTATAAAAATGTATCTTGGTTCCAGTATATACAAATTAAGGAATCTTACAATATAGATAAAAATATTGGATTTGGTGATATTGAAGATTTTTTTGATAAAATACAAAAAGGGGGAAAAATAATTACAAGGATATATAATAAATTAATTGGCTGGGTGACAGAAACGGAAGAGATTAAAAAATTCTATGATCCGGTGGGCCAAAAACATTGGTAGAAAAATTTACTTGAGGGAATGGGAACAAATATGGTCTGAGCGACTAAAGTACACATACGCCTCAAATCTCCAAGAAAATTGGTTAAAGATGCTACATAGGTGGTACATGACACCACAAAAATTAGTCATAATGTACAAAAATATAAACAATAAATGTTAGAAGTGTAAAACCTATGAAGATTCTTTCTACCATATGTGGTGGTCTTGTGAAAAAACGAATGAATATTGGAAAATGATACATGCTGAATGGAAATATTGAGTTCCCAATGTGACCAGAATTTTACTTACTGGGAATGTTTGATTCAGAGACATTTAGAGACAAAAATATTGAAAAATTATTTACTTTTTTTGCGACGGCAGCCAGAATGGTTTTTGCTAAGTACTGGAAACAGGATAAGATACCCTCCAAGATGGACTGGATAGAGAAAATTATGGACATTAAAGGTATGGATGAATTGACTTACTGGCTTAGGCAAAATGATGGACGTGGAATGAAATGGACAGGCTGGAAAGCTTACATAGAAAAGAAACAGTGGAAAACTTAAGTTTGAGAAGAGAAATGGAGGAATTGGAGGGAGCATAAGTTTTATTAATATTTCTCATACCCCCCCCCCCTTTCATGTTTTGGCATGGGGGGGGGGAGGAAAGGAGAAACAGTTAAAATTTGAGTAAGGTTAAGCATGTAGAACAAAAGTTATGTTTTGACCCTTTTTTCTTTTTCTTCTTTTTTCTTTTTTTTCTTTTCTCTTTTTTCTTTTCTTTCATTATTTTTCTTTTTTGAATGTTGGTTTGACTGTAGGATATTCTTGTTTTGTTTTCTTATGAATTTTGTATGATTACTGGTTGTTTTTTCTTTTGATGTTACTTACTTACTTACTTAGGCGATCCCTCGTTGGACGAGTAAGATGGTCTTCCATTATGGATTTCCTTGTGGGTCCGTATGTGGCTGTGGAGCCCTATTCTTGCTCTGCATCTTCTTCCGCAGTGAGGGCATTGGTTTCCAGGTGGAAGGTGGTCCCGGTCGGGGTTGGCTTGACGCGCCTTCCTCCTGGCACGTTTCACTCTTTCACCCTCCACTCGTGCCTCCTCAAATTCTGCAGCACTGCTGGTCACAGCTGACCTCCAGCTGGAGCGCTCAAGGGCCAGGGCTTCCCAGTTCTCAGTGTCTATGCCAGAGTTTTTAAGGTTGGCTTTGAACCTTTCTTTAAAATCTCTTTTCCTGTCCTCCAACGTTCCGTTTTCTGTTCTTAAGTTCGGAGTAGAGCAACTGCTTTGGGAGACGGTGGTCAGGCATCCGGACAACGTGGCCGGCCCAGCAGAGTTGATGTTGGAGGACCATCGCTTCAATGCTGGTGGTCTTTGCTTCTTCCAGCACACTGACGTTTGTCCGCTTGTCTTCCCAGGAGATTTGCAGGATTTTCCGGAGGCAGCGCTGATGGAAACGTTCCAGGAGCTGCATGTGATGTCTGTAGACAGTCCATGTCTCACAGGCATAGAGCAGGGTTGGGAGGACAATAGCTTTATAGACAAGCACCTTGGTCTCCCTACGGATGTCCCGGTCCTCAAACACTCTCTGCTTCATTCTGGAAAATGCTGCACTTGCGGAGCTCAGGCGGTGTTGTATTTTGGCGTCGATGTTGACTTTGGTGGAGAGGTGGCTGCCAAGGTAGCGGAAATGATCAACATTTTCTAATGTTACACCATTAAGCTGTATCACTGGCATTGGAGAGGGATTGGCTGGTGACTGCTGGAACAGCACCTTGGTTTTCTCAATGTTCAATGACAGGCCGAGCTTCTCGTATGCTTCTGCAAAGGTGTTTAGAGTGGCTTGTAGATCTTCTTCTGAATGCGCACAGACGACATTGTCATCAGCATACTGGAGTTCTATAACAGATGTTGTTGTAACCTTGGTTTTGGCTTTCAGTCTGCTGAGGTTGAATAGCTTGCCATCTGTCCGATAGATGATTTCCACTCCGGTGGGAAGCCTCCCATCAACAAGGTGAAGTATCATAGCGATGAAGATGGAGAATAGAGTTGGGGTAATAACACATCCCTGTTTGACACCGGATTCCACTTTAAATGGGTCACTTTGGGAGCCACTGCTGTCCAAGACTGTTGCCATCATGTCATCATGGAGGAGCCACAGGATGTTCACAAATTTGATTGGGCACCCGATTTTTTGGAGGATGGTCCAGAGAGCGCTGCGATTCACTGTGTCGAATGCCTTTGCAAGGTCGATGAATGCCATGTACAGAGGTTGGTTTTGTTCCCTGCATTTTTCTTGGAGCTGTCGTGCAGTGAAGATCATGTCCACGGTTCCTCTGGAGGGGCGGAAGCTGTTCTGGGATTCTGGGAGGGTGTCTTCTGAGAGGGGCAGAAGGCGGTTTGCAAGGATTCTTGCGAGGATTTTCCCAGCTGAGGTTAGAAGGGAGATACCTCGATAGTTTCCGCAGTCTGTTCTTTCCCCTTTTTTGAAGAGGTTGATGATGGTGGCATCCTTGAAGTCCGCTGGGATTTTCTCGGTCACCCACAGTTTTTCTATGAGCTGGTGGAGTTGGTGTGTCAGCACAGGTCCTCCCTCTTTAAAGATTTCAGCAGGGATCCCGTCTGGTCCACTGGCTTTGTTATTCTTCTGTTGGCTGATGGCATTGCTGACTTCTTCCAAACTGGGCAGTGCTGCAAGCTCATCCCTGGTTTGTTGTTGTGGGATTTGTGAGAGGACCTCTTTGGCCACATTGGAGCTGCGGTTCAGGAGGCTTTGGTAGTGTTCTTTCCAACGTAGTGCAATTGAGTTTTGGTCCTTCAGGAGTTTGGTTCCATCTGATGAGCGTAGAGGTTGTATGCCATGGTTTCTTGGTCCGTAGATGACCTTTGTGGCTTTGAAAAATCCCTGAGCATTATGGGTATCCGTCAGGTGTTGGATTTCTTCGGCCTTCTTTGTCCACGAGATGTTCTTGAGCTCTCTTGTCCTTCTTTGGACCTCAGCTTTTGCACTGGCATAGATCTTTTTCTTAGCAGCACAGTTGATGTCTCTCTGCCATGCTTGGAAGGCTTTCCTTTTCTTGTCAGTTAGCTGTTGGATCTCGATGTCATTTTCATCAAACCAGTCTTGATGTTTCTTGGCTTGGTATCCAATAGTTTCTTCGCAGGCTTGGATGATGGAGGTCTTCAGTTTGTTCCAATGTTCCTCAACATTTTCGGGGTGTACTGTGGGTAGATGGTTCTTGAGTGCTGTTTGGAGATGGGCTCGTCTGGAGGGCTCCTGAAGGGCTTGGGTGTTCATTTTGCGCCTTGTCTTCCTTCCTTGGAGTCTGCGCTTGGGAGCGATCTTGATAGCCATCGAGGATCGAATTAGCCTGTGATCAGTCCAGCAGTCGTCAGCACCTGTCATGGCTCTTGTGAGGAGCACGTCACTGCGGTCTCTGGCACGTGTGATTACATAGTCTAAGAGGTGCCAATGCTTTGACCGGGGGTGCTTCCATGATGTCTTGAACTTGTTTTTCTGGCAGAAGAGCGTGTTGGTGATGACAAGGTTGTGCTCCGCACATTTGGTGAGAAGCAGGATGCCATTTGAGTTGCTGTTTCCAACCCCGTCTTTTCCGATGGTCCCTGGCCACAGGTCGAAGTCTCGCCCGACTCTTGCATTGAAGTCCCCCAGGAGGATGATTTTGTCCTCCTTAGGTATCCCCGATAGGACGGTGTCCAGCTGACAGTAGAATTTCTCCTTGATGTCTTCGTCAGCATCTAGTGTTGGTGCATAGGCACTGATGATGGTTGCCCGTTGGTTTTTGGCAAGATCGATTCAGAGGGTTGAGAGTCGTTCGTTGATGCCAGTGGGTGCTTCGGGCAGATGTTTCATCAGATCATTTCTGATGGCGAAGCCAACTCCGTGCATTCTTTGGTCTTTTTCGGGCAGTCCCTTCCAGAAGAAGGTGTAGTCTCCTTTTTCTTCCTTCAGCTGTCCCTCTCCTGCTCTCCGGGTCTCCTGAAGGGCTGCTATGTCGATGTTAAAGCGTCCCAGCTCCCTTGCAATGATGGCAGTTCTGCGTTCGGGGCGTTCACTGCCGCTTTTGTCCATCAGAGTCCGTACGTTCCACGTACCAAAGTTCATTTTTCTTTTTTGGCCGCAGGGTGGTGACCCCACTGGACGCGGCAGTCCAGTCAGGGATAAGTGAGGCAGACTATGTTTAGGGCACCTTTTCTAGCCCCCTCCCCATGTGGGGTGAGCAGAGTGGGTCATAAAAAGGGCTGCTCAGTCGCGGATACAGTTGCCGAACTACTCAACTGCCTCGGACCTTGAGGTAGAACGACTGAGTCCGTACCCACCTCCCATGTGCCAGTCTGTGACTAGGGGCTTCCAGATTTCACAGTCCTGCCCCCGTCGCCACTCGCTGATCGCCATGGGGCTTTGGTTGGTTTGTTTTTATTTTCTTTGGAAGACACCTGTGCGTGGGTTTTTTTTAATGTGTGGATGTCAGTGCACAACTGATCAACACACAGACTTCACAGAGTGAGGTTCCACTGGTGATGTAGTTTAACACAATGACCGTGGCTTCTCAGTCTGTTGCAGCCTTCTTCCGCCTTCGCAGCCGTTGTAACATGTGCCATGTTATCCTCCGCCTGCTCCGCCGTTGAGGTCTTTGGGTCTTCGGACTGTGCTTGGTATGGAACCTCCCCCGCAGCCACTCCTGGGAGTGCACGACTCCAGTTGTTGTGCCTACAGGTTCATCGGAACGCGCAAGCCCCCTCACCACGACAAGGTGACAGTCCATCGAGGGAGATTTTTGGGTTTTGATGTTATATAGAAGTTATATTATACTTTTTTGTGTGAAAATTAATAAAAATCATTTTAAAATGTTTCAAGAGCTATCTCCTTGAATTTTCTACACAATGACACAAGATAACAGTGCTTACATTTGTATTATTGCTTAAAATGTATTATTTGGAGTTGTGTGGATGTTTCAAAAAACATAGATTGTAATTGGATAGGAGATTGTTCAGAACTGGGACAATCACATATAGCTAGGTAGTTTCCTCACATGTCATGATATCATGACATGACTTCATGACATGAACACACAAATAAGCCATTATTCAACACATTAAGGAAGTTCCTTTGGGTCTCTGATCACACACACACACACACACACACACACTTTATAGGATCTTAAAACTTTCATGCAATTCCAAGTGATGTATTAAGCAGCATTAATAGCTGGTGTTTGTCTATCTATTTTCTCTCCAAGCTCAATATATTTCATGTTTATTTAATAATCTTTGAAAGTTTCTTTTCTGATTCTCATTTAAAAGTTTCTTTGGTGACAATGATTGTTATTAGATGGAAACCATATGGAATGCTTTCATAATAAAACAAACGCTAAATGCTCTCGTCGATAATTATGGAATGACAGCAACGCCTGAAAATGAAGCATCACAATTAAAATCAGTTCATCCTGGGAAGAAATTAAGAAGTCAATTGTTCAGGTGCTAACAAACATTTTGTACTGTTTAATTGACAGTAGCTATTTTGCAACACAGATAACATTTTACGATTCACAACCCATATTTTCGTGTGAGGCATTTAATGTACTAATAGACTTTCTCAAAAAGCAAAAAAAGTTTTATTTTCATAGAATGTTGACGGTGTACACTGAATACCGATAGTGTTATTTTAAAGAAATGAAAAATAATATAAAGGGATCCAAACTTACTTATTCTTTAATAACAGTTTTAATATATTTGAATTCTTACAACTTAGATTTTGACCCTAAAATTTAAATATATTGAAATGTCAATTGAAAAAGAGAAGTGTTTTTAATTAAGGCATGATTTAAAAGATCAATTAAAATCATATTGCAATGAGGAATATTTCTATTTGGTTCTCTCTGAATCATCCATTTGGGCCCAGTGAGCATGCTCATTATCACTGAATTGTTTTAGAATCTTTCCCCCCCCCCCCCATTTCTCTTTTTCTTTCCATGCAGCACAAAGGGTAGGATAAAAAGAATAATCACAATTGTATCCAATTAAAATCTTATATTTTTATATTTCTCACTTCTGGCCATGCAACATTTTAAAATCTCAGTGTAAATATGATCAAATGGTTCTGTCTATCCCTTTTAGATGTGAATTTGTCTTCTTTTGCCTGTCTCATATTCCCAGCAGCTGCAGTTCTGATCCACGCTTCACTTATTACCAGGATTCTTCTCACTCATCATTCAATCAACAAACTGATTCAGAGTTCTGAAGGGGATATTTTGGGGTCCTATCTCTTTATATGGAATATAAACTTTGGTGTTGTTCAGATATCATTTACATCTTTCTCTTGAACATGAGTGGGAGAGATTAGATTAATGAATGAGCACATAAGAAACAAATGCAAAAGAAAAATGGAGGGGGGAAAAAGCCTATGATATTACTATGAGATATAGCTATAATAAGTTGAAGCCCTCTGAACATAACCAATTCATGACTGGCAAAGAGCAGGGAAGGCAGAGAGCAGGCCCGTAGCCAGGATTTTGATTTGGGGGGAGCTGAGTTTGATTGGGGGGGAGGGGCTGAGTCTGAGTGAAAGAGGGTCTACCCTAGCAAACCTTTTGTATCATTACCCCAATACCCCCACGCATTTGGGATATATTGAGCATGGTGATCAGGTCATGATATGAATAAACATAACAGTTTAAATAATGTACCAGTAAGGCCTTCTTGCGGACCATGAGAATTTGGGGGGGGGGGGATGAAGCCCCTCAAGCCCCCCCTGGCTACATGCCTGGGAGAGAGGTATCCAGTTCTTTTCCTACAGCTAGATGCACAGTGACAAGTATCACTATCCTCTACATCAGTGTTTCTCAAACTGTGATCCTCCAGATGTTTTAGACTTCCACTTCCAGAAATCCCAGCTAGCTTATTAACAGTTAGAATTTGGGGAGATGAAGTCCAAAACCTCTGGAGGATCAGAGTTTGAGAAACTTTGCTCTACATCAAGGAACAGGAAAATAGTGGGTCTTTGTCTGTTGTTTTTCCTATTATCCACCAGAAATGCTTGTATCTGTGCTGAGAAAAGGTAGTTTGGGCAGTGGGATATAGCCAATCAAGAATTCTGATCACAACAACAACTAGGAAAGTGCATTGCAATGGTGCAGGTCTAACAATATCTCAGCCTTAGAGTTATTCATGTTTTATAAAATGTTTTCAATGAAGTTTCAGAAAGAGGTCTATTGTCACACAAGTGAATGGAGATGTAAACATTTACATGCATACAATCTATTCAGTTGTCTTTTAGCAAATTGATTTATACAGTTTTGAAACATACTGTTCTGATATCCTTCTTTTCTAACAGCTCAAATTTCTACTCTAAAGAAAGCCCAGCTAAGTATATTGGGATTCAGTCCAATGTAAATGTGCATGGGATTTCAGCCTAAATGGATCATGTCAAATTTGTGTTTGTCTGTCTTCTTCAAGCCATGTTCTATATTTATGGTTGCCAAAGATAATGGGCATGTTATCATATGTCCTTCTTGTATGTATGTAAATCGTGATAGGAAATATATTACTAACATAATTTGTCACAATTAGGAGTGCAGAATAGAATTGCAGCAGGTAAAGGCACAAAATTATGCAGTACAAGCCCGTTGAAAGGAACCATGGAATAAATGTGCAACTTTGATGTGGTTTCCCCTTTACCTGATACACCATCTGAAAATACTTGTATGCTCAACTTCTCATAGGGAATAATATTTTTGCTCCAAGGAGGGAGCAAAATGAGTGGATTTCTTTCTACCATCTGTATAAATATTGTAAAAAGCACTGGATCTGCTTAAGTAGCCTGCAAGCCAAATTCGGACCTGGTACAAATGAGTGCAGCTCAATTTACTATATTGAAGTGGCACCCTGTTATACTTGGCGTGAATATAGCCATACTTCATCATCTTTAAGCCAGTTCTCTGTGTGACCTTAAATGAAACATGCCTTTGTTCTAAAGTTTCCCCAGTGAGAAAGTGAGTGTTACAGACCATCATGTGGAGATTAAGGTTTGGAAACCAAGCAAGACAGCACGTCCAAGAAGAACTTTGACCTTGAGATTTCTAAACTCCAGTGGGATCAACTAATTATTATTTAGCTTAGTGGAGAAGTATTTTCCCCAACTGCTGCAAACTCTTTCCATCATTTCATTTTAAAAATATATGCAAGGGAAACTTTTCTGAGTGCTTACAAAAATGTTATTTCCCCTCAGAATGCTACACTGTGGACACAACCCATGAAACACCAATAGTGCACACTGATATGAAGAACCATCATTCTGAGTTAGGATACTGACATTCATCAGTTTATTCACCTTTCAAACAAGTCAACAGCAACAACAAGTGACATCCACAATTTGACCTGCTGTTTTTTGGTGTGTTATCTTATTAAAGGACTAAGGACACTTCCATACAACCCAGAATATCAAGGAAGAAAAATCCACAATATCTGCTTTGAACTGGGTTATCTGAGTCCACATTGCCATATATTCCAGTTCAAAGCAGAAAATGTGGGATTTTATTAAGCTGTGTGGAAGGGGCCTAAGTCCATTCTGACTATTCTAGGCGCTAAATCTGTGGTTAGCCCCTTTGGCCTTCAAGGTGTTTTGGACTTCATTTCCTATAATTCCTAACAGCTGGTAGGATTGCTATGATTTCTGGGAGTTGAAGTCCTATACACCTGGAGGACCAAAAGTTGGGAACTATTGCACTAAAGTAATCATGAATAAAGTACCAGGGAAGTACCAGCTAAAGACAGCAGAGGTAGGAGAAATAGAAATACACAAAATATGAGGTCTAGCAAGCAAGTCTTTATTTTGGTAATCTTCTAAAATCTAGAGTTGAGGATTGCTTAGATTTAATTCTTATACCTTAGGACTTCATTTAACATTTATTAGGTTAGCATTCACCAGACACACTAAAAATAGCTAAATTCATATTAATTAAAGACAGTTGTGACTAGTTTGCCCAAACATCTTTCTGTTGCTTATTTTAATGTTTCTTTTATAGTACACCAATTTCTGCTGAAAAAAGGAAAAATGTCTTTGGTGGGATAAAAAGGACCTCACCACATTGAAATCCTTGATGTGGGGGACAGTGGGGGGGATAGGGTACTGGGGCAAATCATCGGGCAGCAGGGCAAATCTGTCGCCTGGCACACTGCATTGCCTGCACCACCTGCTTACCCATCACATACTTTTCCAGAATGCTCCCATGTTGTCCCCATGATTCTCAATCTGAACATGGGTAGTCTCCCATGTCCTACCATGCTTCATTGACGCAGCCGGCATAGAGCCCCACCAGATGTAGATGTGTGCCATGTGGTGAAATCCAGTAAATTCCATGCCAGCTGCATTGGTGAAGAGTGGAAGAATGGGGAATTCCTTTAATGTGATGACGTCCTAAAGCCCAGTTTCAGTATTAATTTATAGAGTGAGAAAGAAGGATGTGAAACAAGGTTAGGTGAAAGGAAACAGAGAAAAAGCAAGGACACTATTGTCATTTATAATATCATTTTTGAGCTGAGCATTTTGTTCTAAAATTTTAAGACCTACAAAGTCTAAAAGATAGCTGTGGTTTGATCCCCATGTTAATCCAGGGAGGACAAATTAGTTCAGTTCTGTAAAATGGGATAGAAATGGAATTCTCCCTATCCCTAATGTATGAGGTCAGTGGCTGTGAATTTTGCCTACCTATTATAATTTTCCAGCTATTCCTCAGCTGCAGTCTCCAGATACAAGATAATTTTAACTTTGAATGAATTTTAACTGATTTTTTTTATGGATTTTAACTGAATTTTTAATATTGTTTGTGTCTAATTTGGTTTTACTGTTTATATATCTGCATATTTTATTGGATACCCATGCTTTTATGTTAATCTGCTTTGAGTCCCCTTTGGGGGGATAAAACGGGGTATAAACATGATGATGATGATGATGATGATGATGATGATGATGATGATAACAACAACAACAACAACAACAACAACCGCCATGGATCATATCCTCAGCTGTTGCAAGAAAATCGCACAGACAGACTACAAACAGAGACACAACTCTGTGGCCCAGATGGTTCACTGGAACTTATGCCACAAGTACCACCTGCCAGCAGTAAAGAATTGGTGGGATCATAAACACAAAAAGGTCGTGGAAAATGAACATGCAAAAATACTGTGAGACTTTCGAATCCAGACTGACAAAGTTTTGGAACACAATACACCAGACATCATGATTGTGGAAAAGAAAAATCTCGATTATTGATGTCACCATACCAGGTGACAGTCGCATTGAGGAAAAACAACAAGAAAAGCTCAGCCGCTATCAAGACCTCAAAATCGAACTGCAAAGGCTCTGGCATAAACCAGTTCAGATGGTCCCAATGGTCATTGGCACACTAGGTGCCGTGCCAAAAGATCTCAGCCGGCATTTGGAAACAATAAACATTGACAAAATCACGATCTGTCAACTGCAAAAGGCCACCATACTTGGATCAGCACGCATCATTCGAAAATACATTACACAGTCCTAGACGCTTGGGGAGTGTTTGACTTGTGACTTTGTGATATGAAATCCAGCAAATAGATCTCGTTTGCTGTGACATACTGTGCTTTTGTGTCAAGAAGAAGAAGAAGAAGAAGAAGAAGAAGAAGAAGAAGAAGAAGAGACAGAAGAGATAGAAGAGATATATTTGTAGTGCACAGCAGAAGAAAGGGCAATGTGTAATTGCAAATCTTCAATACAATACCAGGATCAAAATGGAAGCATTTAATTGAGCTCAATATTTATTAGTCATTAATGTTCTTGAAAACAATTCCAATATGTATGTTTTGCAGTAAAAAAAAAGCCAACAGTCAATATTTTATTAAAATGCATTTAAATTGTACAAAATTTAGTAGTCAAGATCTGGTTCAGCCTGAAGGAGTTTCAATTACTTTTTATTCTGAGTACAGCCTGAAGAGCAGTATCTATTACATACTGTGTTGAATTTTCCATTGACCCAATGACTTACATGGCCAAGTAATTTTACATTTTGCAGCATGCATATAGCAGTAAATCTGTTTGAATATTGAATAGGTACACATACAGATATATCGTGGTACACATCTATTAATTTGTGAAGAAATGTATTTCAATGAAGAAAGATTACGTTCAGAATCACATGTTACTTCAATATTATGTGATTCCTTCTGCCCTGGTTGCATTGTATTGGTCTGAAAATGGGGGAAACAACCTATCTGATTTCCTTACACATGAAAAATATGTCATCTGCTTCCTAAAGCATTCTAAATCCCAAGCTCTATACCAACCTCCTCTGCTCTCTCCTATCCACAACTGGCACTTCAAAGAAACACACAAAAACAATGTTAATTCACTTAGGAAAATTTCCTAAGTGAAATTTTCCCAAGAATAATTGATCATGTAATATGTTTACTCCACAATATAGAATCATAGAATCATTGAGTTGGAAGAGACCTCATGGGCCATCCAGTTCAACCCCCTGCCAAGAAGCAGGAAAATTGCATTCAAAGCATTCAATAGAATAAAAGATGTTAACTCAGTAACCAATTGAAAATAATCGCAGAAGAAGGAGCAGCACAACAATAACATTTTCATGGTGTTGTCAAGTAATCAACAAGTCTTTTATGTATTCTCATGAATTTTCAATTATGTGTGTGCCTTCAAGCTGCCTGTCACTTTATAAAGTTCACAGAGTTTGTTAGACAAGGAATAATCAGAAATGGTTTGCCAGTTCCTTCCTCTGAAGTATGGCCTATAGCACCTGGCATTAGTTTATGGTCTCCCTCCTCCTCGATGGACTGTCACCTTGTCGTGGTGAGGGGGCTTGCATGTTCCGATGAACCTGTAGGCACAACAACTGGAGTCGTGCACTCCCAGGAGTGGTCGCGGAGGAGGTACCAGACCAAGCACAGTCCGAAGACCCAAAGACCTCGACGGCAGAGCAGGCTGAGGATAACATGGCACATGTTACAATGGCTATGAAGGCGGAAAAAGGCTGCAACAGATTGAGAAGCCACGGTCATTGTGTTCAACTACACCACCAGTGGAACCTCACTCTGTGAAGACTGTGTGTTGATCAGTTGTGTACTGATCTCCACACATTAAAAAAAACTCACACACAGGTGTCTTCCAAAGAAAATAAAAACAAACCAACCAAAGTCCCATGGCGATGAGCGAGTGGCGACGGGGGAAGGACTGTGAAATCTGGAAGCCCCTAGTCACAGACTGGCACATGGGCAGTGGGTACAGACTCAGTCGTTCTACCTCAAGGTCCGAGGCAGTTGAGTAGTTCGGCAGCTGTATCCACGACTGAGCAGTCCTTTTGAGGATCCACTCTGCTCTCCCCAAATGGCGAGGGGGTTAGAAAAGGTGCCCTAAACATAGTCTGCCTCTCTTATCCCTGGCTGGACTGCCGCGTCCAGTGGGGTCACCATCCTGCGACCAAAAATGAAAAATGAACTTCGGTACATGGAACGTACGGACATTGATGGACAACAGTGACAGTGAACACCCTGAACACAGAACTGCCATCATTGCAAGGTTGCTGGGATGCTTTAACATCGACATAGCAGCCCTTCAGGAGACCCGGAGAGCAGGAGAGGGACAGCTGAAGGAAGAAAAAGGAGGCTACACCTTCTTCTGGAAGGGACTGCCTGAAGAAGGCCAAAGAATGCATGGAGTTGGCTTTGCTATCAGAAATGATCTGGTGAAACATCTGACCGAAGCACCCACTAGCATCAATGAATGACTCTCAACCCTCCAAATTGATCTTGCCAAAAACCAACAGGCAACCATCATAAGTGCCTATGCACCAACACTAGATGCTGATGAAGACATCAAGGAGAAATTCTACTGTCAGCTGGACACCGTCCTATCGGGGATACCTAAGGAGGACAAAATCATCCTCCTGGGGGACTTTAATGCAAGAGTCGGGTGAGACTTCAACCTGTGGCCAGGGACCATAGGAAAAGATGGGGTTGGAAACAGCATCTGAAATGGAATCCTGCTTCTCACCAAATGTGCGGAACACAACCTTGTAATCACCAACACACTCTTCCACCAGAAAAACAAGTTCAAGACATCATGGAAGCACCCCGATCAAAGCATTGGCACCTCTTAGACTATGTAATCACACGTGCCAGAGACCGCCGTGACGTGCTCCTCACAAGAGCCATGACAGGTGCTGATGACTGCTGGACTGACCACAGGCTGATCCAATCAATGATTGCTATCAAGATCGCCCCCAAGCGCAGACGCCAAGGAAGAAAGATAAGGCGCAAAATGAACACCCAAGCTCTTCATGAACCCTCCAAATCAGCCCTTCTCAAAACAGCACTCAAGAACCATCTACCCACAGAACACCGCAAAAATGTTGAGGAACACTGGAACAAACTGAAGACCTCCATCATCACAGCCTGCGAAGAAACTATTGGATATCAAAACAAGAAACATCAAGACTGGTTTGACAAAAATGACATCAAGATCCAACTGCTAATTGGCAAGAAAAGGAAAGCCTTCCAAACATGGCAGAGAGACATCAACAGTGCTGCTAAGAAAAAGATCTACGCCAGCACAAAAGCTGAGGTACAAAGAAGGACAAGAGAACTCAAGTACATCTGGTGGACAAAGAAGGCTGAAGAAATCCAACACCTGGCAGATACCCATGATGCTCAGGGATTTTTCAAAGCCACAAAGGTTATCTATGGACCAAGAAACCATGGCATACAGCCTCTCCGCTCATCAGATGGAACCAAACTCCTGAAGGACCAAAAATCAATTGCACTACGTTGGAAAGGACACTACCAAAGTCTCTTGAACCACAACTCCAATGTGGCTGAAGATGTTATCTCACAAATCCTGCAACAACAAACCAGGGATAAGCTTGCAGCACTGCCTAGTTTGAAAGAAGTCAGCAATGCCATCAACCAACAAAAAAATAACAAAGTCAGTGGACCGGATGGGATCCCTGCTCAAATCTTTAAAGAGAGTGGACCTGAGCTGACACACCAACTCCACCAGCTCATAGAAAAAGTGTGGGTGACCAAGAAAATCCCAGCAGATTTCAAGGATGCCACCAGCATCACTCTCTTCAAAAAGGGGGGGAAAACAGATTGCGCAAACTATCGAGGTATCTCCCTTCTAACCTTCTCTGGGAAAATCCTTCACAGAAGCATACGAGAAGCTTGGCCTGTCATTGAACATCGAAAAAACCAAGGTGCTGTTCCAGCAGACACCAGCCAACCCTCTCCAATGCCAGAGATACAGCTTAATGGTATAACATTAGAAAATGTTGACCATTTCCACTATATTGGCAGTCACAAGCCAATCCCTCCCCAATGCCAGAGATTCAGCTTAATGGTGTAACATTAGACAATGTTGACCATTTCCGCTATATTGGCAGCCACCTCTCCACCAAAGTCAACATTGACACCGAAATTTAACACCACCTGAGCTCTGCGAGTGCAGCATTTTTTCAAATGATGCAGAGTGTTTGAGGACCGAGACATCCGTAGGGATACCTAGGTGCTTGTTTATAGAGCTATTGTCCTCCCAACCCTGCTGTATGCCTGCGAAACGTGGACTGCCTACAGACATCACATGCAACTCCTAGAACGATTCCATCAGCGCTACCTCCAGAAAATCCTGCAAATCTCTTGGGAAGACAAGCAGACAAATGTCAGTGTGCTGGAAAAAGCAAAGACCACCAGCACTGAAGCGATGGTCCTCCGCCATCAACTCTGCTGGACCAGCCACGTTGTCTGGATGCCTGACCACCATCTCCCAAAGCAGTTGCTCTACTCTGAACTCAAGAATGGAAAATGGAATGTTGGCGGGCAGGAAAAAAGATTTAAAGAACAGCTCAAAGCCAACCTTAAAACTCTGGCATAGACACTGAGAACTGGGAAGCCCTGGCCTGTGAGTGCTCCAATGCTGCAGAATTTGAAGAGGCACGAATGGAAGGTGAAAGAGAGAAACGTGTCAAGAGGAAGGCACGTCAAGCCAACCCTGACCAGGACCGCCTTCCCCCTGAAAACCAATGCCCTCACTATGGGAGACAATGCAGGTCAAGAATAGGGCTCCATAATCACCTACGGACCCACCCTGGAGGATTATCCTACTCAGACAATGAGGAATCACCTAAGTAAGTAAGTCTCTTCAATTAGCCTGTCAACTTATGGTGACCCCATAAATTTCACAGGGTACTCTTGAGCAAGAATATTCAGGAGTTCCTCTTAAATATACCACACAGGATCTGGAATTCCTTGGTCATTCATCATTCAAGTACTAATAAGGCCTGATCCTGTTTAGCTTCCAAGATCACGATTCCTGCAATTTTAGTAGTTCACTATAAAGGTCAGTCTTCAGATCTTCAGGTACTTTCTGAGCACCTTTCAAAAGCAGCCCACATAGAGTGCATTACGCTAATCAATGTGTACCATGACAACCAGATCCAACTTCTTCATGAATGGACAAAGTTGGTGATGAAGCAGGAAGGGCAAAAGTCTAAAAGAAATGTGGTGGCTCTCACCTCTCTAAGGAAACCGTTTCCATCCCTAGGCTGTACAAATTGAAACGTATTCATCAACACTAGACAAGCAGGGGCCAAGCAGGGGTTACATCCATGGGACCTCTATCTACTCTGATATCTACGTCAGAGGAAAACTAAACAATTTTAAGTGAGACATTTGGGCAAATTCTTTGCTGCAGGCAGTATAGTGGCTTACATTCTCCTTTGGGCCAGATTGTAATGGATCCCTGCACACTAAAAACAGTTCTGCTGAACAGTTCTGTGTTCATACAATAGTGTTAGCCAGAAAAAAACTACCTTTCTACATGTATTGTCCTATTCCAGGCCTGTCTTTTGCTTATTTCATTGCTGCCAGCTCCTGGTTTAGCTCCACTTGATGGGAAGGGATACTTAGGGCAATCCACCATGTCACTCATTTTCCCATTCCAGAGATAAACCAGGCTTTTAACAGGATTGCCTGCCAAGGTAGCAGAAAACTCCCCAAGAGCCATTAGAAATCATCTAGATCCATAAGTCAGATGTGCTGTTAAAATTGTAGAGAATTGCCGCATCCCGGCAACAGTTGCGCAAAGGGCATGGGGAACTGTCACTTCATGCTCCATTCCATTGCAGCTTTTCCCTTTCCTCATCATATGCAGGAAGCCTGTTTTCAGCAGCTCAACCCATCTTTCCTTATGGAAAGATAGGAAGCCTGCCATTGTCCATTGTCCACTGTTGCCATTTTTTTTGGCAGTGACAGTATTTTAGCCATGGAGCTGTCCCAGAAGTAGTTATCCAGGGTGTTATGGGAGCCATGGCTGAAGTCTAAAAATACTGTCACACCACAGAAAAAAGGTACGTGTGAAAAGGTCCTAAAAGAGTCCGTCAACCCTACAGCAGTTTCAAGCCTGAAGCAAGCCCAACACTGACTAAGAAACAAGTTGTTTGTGGCAACAGAACAACAGAGAGCTCCTCAATTCCTATATCACCCCCATCACTGTGCAGAAAACAAGGTCTAGAGTGTGCCCAGCCAGATACCACTTAGGACAGACCTGTGAATTTCATGGTGGACATAAAGTTCTGAGACACTCTTGATAGGGTCACCTCAGCATGAATCTTCAAGTTCTGAAGAATCACAAGCGGCAGAGGCACCAACGTTACCCTCAAGTCCATTCCAACTAGCTCAGAAAAGGAAACTGTTAAGAAGGAGGGTGGGCATCATAATAGCAATATCCCTACTCTGTCCTGACTATGCATTTTTTCAAAAACACATTAAACATTAAGACTGAGAAGGAGGGTGCCTGGTCAGTGTGACATTATCTTGACAGATCACTGTAACTCTGCCTTCCTGCTGCACAAAAGATTTTGTTTGGCAAAGCTGAGAAAGATGAACCTCACCCCCCACCAGCCTCATCCAACAAGGTCTCTGTAGTATATGCCAAATCTGCATGTTCATCTGGGATCAAATATTGAATGGAATTGGTTTTACCATTCATCAACCTGGCATCAAGCAGTAGCATTTTAAGCCCATGCTGTCATGGTTATCCAGATTATTTGGGATCAGAGACAGTTTGGGGATGAGCAATGCCCTACTGGAGATTCTATCCCCCAGGATGGCATAACTATCCTGAATTTCTGTCTTTTCCTCTATCCTGTATAACTGAATGGCTGCTCCCTGATTAGCAGTCATGCAAAATATAGGCCTCGCTACTTGATTGAAGATGTTGTAGAAGAAATTGTGACTGTATTTAGTATGCATATGGGGAAAGCAATAGTGAGAAAGCAAAGTAATAGTATGAGATCAACAGCTGGATTCCAGACCAGGGCTATGTAACAGTGAACTAGCCTGAGATGGATATCTGATTTCTTGGAATCTATCCCATTCTGTTGTGTCTGTTTATTTTGAGATTTACATTGACCTTTTTCCTAATGTATTCTTTCTCTTTTTTCCTTTTCTTTTCAAAAATATTTCGAACTTTCATTTTTTAAAATGTTCCTAACAGTATTTTTGATGAGTGGATAAAATGAATATAACAATCAATTATATGAACTTTTTATATTTATAATTTTATAAAGTTTTTTCAGAACACACCATCCTATGAAAGCCCCACTGAACACCGAACACGTTCAATTTTCTTTTCTGTGCAGCATAGCAACTGTACTATTATAATATTTATTTATTTATTTTTAAAATTCATTTTGTGCAAGATCCTAAGCTTGCTTTATAATTCCCTTTGCTAATTGAAAAGCTGGGATACTTGACGAGCAGTATAAGCCAAAATGGACAACTGATTACTAGGCCTGGGCGGTTTCGTTCGTTAATTTTGTAATTCGTTAAATATTCGTTATTTTTAGCAATTACAAAACGATTACAAAACATATTTTCAAACCCGGAAGTGTTTTTAAATATCGAAAGGGCATCCTCCATCTTTTTTACGGGCTTCCGCCCGTTTCGGAAATGACGTTTTAGGGATGGAGGATGCTGGGTGCGCTGGGAGCCAATCCTGCGCTCCCA
The DNA here is from genome assembly GCF_037176765.1 of Anolis sagrei. Taxonomy (NCBI): domain Eukaryota; kingdom Metazoa; phylum Chordata; class Lepidosauria; order Squamata; family Anolidae; genus Anolis; species Anolis sagrei. Next base: position 248,113,974 of record NC_090022.1, on the reverse strand, counting down.
AGCACCGTGGCTGATTGTGATTGGGCGGGCTGCCCTTTAAAAGCGGCTCCGCGTGGCCGCATTGCTCATTGCTGGGGAAGGCGAGGAGACGGGAGGTTCGGGAGGGAGGCTTGGCTTGCATTCATTCATTGCTTGCATTCATTCATTCCCTGGGCTGGGAGCAGCGGGGAGGCTTTACCGTTCGCTCCACAACAGGGCAAGCATTTTAAAATATTTCTGAAAAAATATCTTTCTTTTATTCTTAAAAAAATTCAAAAAATATTCTAAAAAAAGAAAAGACCCTTGTGTGCCTGTGTGTGTGAGTTTGTCCCTGTCCTGTGGCTATGTTCGCTCCACAACAGGGCAAGCATTGTTAATTTTCCATTTTTAAATATTTCTGAAAAATATCTTTCTTTTATTCTTAAAAAAAATCAAAAAATGTTCTTAAAAAAGAAAAGACCCTTGTGTGCCGGTGTGTGAGAGTTTGTCCCTGTCCTGTGGCTGTGTTCGCTCCACAACAGGGCAAGCATTGTTAATTTTCCATTTTTAAATATTTCTGATAAATATTTCTTTTTTAACGAATCGATTCGTTGCCACCTTAACGAATCGACCCCCGTCTTCATAGTGAAGTTTCAGAGGTGATTTGCGCATGCATGGGGGGTCCGCCATCTTAACGAATCAATTCGTTAATATTAACGAAATTTCGTAAATACTGAACTTTTTTAAAGGAAAGTTTTGTAATTATTTTAAATATTGAAACGCAAAAACCCCCCAAATACAAATCGATTTTAGAAACAATTTTTTGCGTTGTTACCCAGACCTACTGATTACACATGAATGGATGTAGTGGTGTACAGATCACCCATCCATGTATGGTGTACACATTTTGAATGCAGTATGTAAACTACTCTGCCTATGGACCTGTCAACAGTCTGAATACACACAGAGGTTGTATGTATGTTGAACATAATGTGGCAAAGCATTTGGGAGAAAATGAAATTGAAAGATATTTCCATCCTTAAGTGTCACTTCATATGGATATTTCGATAACTAGGAGTTCAAAGACATCAGACTTTTCCCACCATGGATGATGAAATGATATTAAATCTCCTAAATTCATACAATGTAAGAAATTTAGGAATAATGAATCACCATGACATAACTACCTGTGCTTAGTAGTCTTCCACTTACATAAAGGGAGCAATTATGCCAAACCATTTCCAAAATTAATTGAGTTACACGGATGACAACCATGAAATCCTCATCACTAATGAAAATAAAAAAGGCTTAGTAAAAATTGGCATCAACCACATGAAAGCCAGCATTTTATAGCTAGAGATAATGTTTCCTACATACTGCTGGGAATACCACAAGCCTAACATGGCACTATCACAGCAAATGTCTTCCAATGTGTGCTGGCATGAGAAATTTAAACCCAAGCATGGGATTTGAACTTGGAACCTCTACATGTAGAAATGATTTCAAAATGACAGCTGGGCCTAAATGCTTTCACTCTAGAGCTTGTGTAATGAAGCTTTAGATAAAGAAATACTATAATAAATGAGTGACATTTGCTACCACAACATGCAACATCAGGCTGGTATTTTAGTTGTTTGCAATCTAATTTCAATTAGCCTTGGATAGTTTTTTTAGAAGAAGAGCATAGTTAGACATTTTTTGATCAAGTCACTGATATAATAATAATAATAATAATAATAATAATAATAATAATAATAATAATAATAATAATAATCTTTATTTGTACCCTGCCCCATCTTCCAACAAGGGACTCGGAGCGGCTTACAGACATAAACGTAATAAACAATCCAATTAATAACCAATTACACAATCAAAATTAACACAAGACAGATCAACACATAAGCCACTATAATAAAACAATAAACAATTTAAACAGTTAGGCAATAAAAACCATTTAAACAATTTAAAATGCTGTTAGTGTCCAACTCATTGCATTAATCAGAATACACCATAAAATCCATTTAAAAGTTAGTGTAAAGTTTTTACATATCACCATTGTCAAAGGCCTGTTTGAAAAGCCAAATTTTCAGCTCATTCTTGAAGAACATCAGTGTAGGTGCTTTCCTAATACCCCTGGGGAGGGCATTCCAAAGCTGGGGAGCCACTACTGAGAAGGCCTTCTTCCAACAGAGCTTGCGACAGAGGCAGGGCTGTGAGGAGGGCCTCCCTAGCAGATCTTAAGGCCCGCATAGGTTCATGGGGGAAATGCGGTCACGTAAGTAGGCTGGATCTGAACCATATAGGGCTTTTTAGGTAATAACCTGCACTTTAAATTGGGCTCAGAAGCATATAGGCATCGAGTGAAGCTGCTTTAATGGCGGCGGGGGATGTTTCCTATAATTTGCTCCTCTGAGCAGTCTGGCAGCAGATCTTTTACTAATTGTAGCTTCTGAGCAATCTTCAAAGGCAGCCCCCTGTAAAGTGCATTGTAGTAAACCATATGAGATGCAACTAAAACATGAGGCACTGTGGTCAGAACTAAAGCATGGACCACCGTGGCCAAAATATTTAATATTCTGTGTATCAAAAAATAATATAAAACCTTTCCTTCTACAGTAGACATTGATACTCATGTACTATGCATAAGGAAATATTTGAGTTCTTCCGGATGACATTTCTTTGTTTTTCAGAAAAAAGAAGGAAAATCTAACTGCACCTTAATGTAAACATTCTGGGATAATGTCACCTGAAGAGTTAAGAGCTAGTGGGTAAGTGATCTCTACATATCTCTAGATGATGTCCTGACAGCCTAGTGGCTGTTATCTCAGGTAAAAAAAAGTGTCTTTTTTACTTGATAGTGTTCCCTCACTACTTCGCGGTTCACTTTTCACAGTCTCACTGTTTCATGGGGTGTGTGTGTGTGTGTGTGTGTGTGTATATATATATATATATATATATATATATATATGAATTTAAAATATACAGTACAAGTAACGAGGGAACACTGAGCGGAAAGGCTCTGCCAATGGGAGACCTCACAAGACCAGGCCGGTGGCGGCAGTGGCGGTGTAGGCTCAGCCTCCTTGCCCTCTTTACCTTCCTCCTCCTCCTCCATGCCTCCCTTCCTGCTGATTGAGTGGGTGAGAGTGAGTTAATGTGTGTGTGTGTGTGTGTGTGTGTGTGAGAGAGAGAGAGAGAGAGAGAGAGAGAGAGAGATGCCCAGGTGACGATGAGGTCTCTCTCACACACACTCACTCTCACTCACTCAATCAGCTCTCCTTCTTCCCTCCAGGGGTGGCTCTTCTTTCCTCCTTGTCCTTTTTACCTTCCTTGTCCTCAGCGCCTCCCTTCCCACCAACAGGCCCAGCCTGGGTGCCTCAGCTGCTGCTGCTCCAGAAGTGGTGGAGGAGGCACCTTGTTGCCACCTGGGCTTCTTGCCACCACTTGGGCCCTCCAATGCCTCCACTGCCTCCTCAATTGCTCCAGAAGCGGTGCCTCCTCCACCAGGACTATCCACTTCTGGAGTGATTGAGGAGGCAGCGGAAGTGTTGCAGGGCCCAAGTGGGGTCAAGAGGCCCAGGCAGAGCAGCAGCTGTCACAGTGCCCAGGCTGGGCCTGTTGGGAAGGAAAGGAGGCACTGAGGAGGAAGAGGAGGAGGAAGGTAAAGAGGGCAAGGAGGGAAGAAGAAGAGCCGATTGAGTGAGTTAGAGTGAGTGAGTGAGAAAGGAGGGAAGAAGAGCTGCCCCTAGAGGGAAGAAGAACAGCCGATTGATTAAGTGAGAGAGAGGGGGGAGGGGGCATCCCTACTTTGTGAAATTTCACTTATCATGGGTGTCCTGGAACGTAACACCCACTATAAGTGAAGGAACACTATATTTTGGCACTGCTGGACTACCACCCTCACTTTGCCCTTAGTATTCTGGACTTACAGTGACTGCTAGATGTGAAAATGATGATAACCAAAAGAATGAAGTGGTGCAAGACAAGTGAGATGGTATAGGAAGGAATCACTCTCTCCATTTTCTGATCATCTCCTCACCCTGGCTGTTATTATAGGTGGTGAATGGTGACCAGCACCTTAAAGCCCAGAGTGAAAGGGGCAAGGTAAATGCTAACTCCTTTCACCAGGCTGCCCAAGCATGGGGAAAATGGAATGGTGATATGAATAGGAAGTGTTCCAACTGTTTCCATTGACCTGAAATGGAGACAAGCTTTAATTAAGCAGCCTTCTTCCATCATCATCATCATCATCATCATCATCATCATCATTTATTTATTTACAGTATTTCTAGCCCACCTTTCTCAGCCCTAAGGCGACTCAAGGCGGGTTACATATATCATTATCATCATCATCATCCTAATACTCAACAATGGAGGGCTGAACAGCAAGAGCCTTTTCCCAAAGTCATTCTTGCTATTAGTCAGAGGCAACATCTCAGAGAGCTCATTCTGGATGACATGAAAGGGCAGAGAGTTTTTTCCTCTATGTGTTTGATGCAGTTTGATGCCAGTGGTGAGAAGGACTGTTTCTGTGGATTTCTGTCTCATGCACCAAAATATATTGACTGATTTTTGGTACTAGGCATCTTGATTTCAGTGTGTGTTGGAGTCTTGATGCCCCACCTCAAGCAAAAAAAAAAATGTCTTGGGGCCTCACTGGCTTTTCCATTAGTTTTATACTTGTGTTTTATATTTATTTTGTTAGCTGACTTTTTAGGTAAATGATCCCACGCTACTGGCAGTATATGAATATAGATAGTTTAAAGTGGTAAAATAATTTGCAATTTTACCATTTTATTTTTCGAAAATCATAGCTGTAATTCATAGAGGGAAAGCATGTGCTATTTTTCAAGTATAGGAACAGAAGCAGAATGGTAAGGCCATAAACACACCTGACTAATAGCCACAAGGTAGCTGAAAAAGAACAATTATTCTTAGCCTTGAAGAAATATTGCAATTACTCTTCATCCAAGTTCCCAGAAAGCTCAAGGTATATCAAATAAAAGGCTTACAGACAAAAAAAGAGCTCAGAAATCAGACTGTGAAATAACTACACCAAACTTTTTTAGACTTGATAATTCATGGATTTGATAAATACGATGTCTCTAAGAATTTCTAGGTCCATATTTGCACTTAAGAGACTTGGATTTCTAGGGAGCTGTTGTCTCAGGTAAAAAAAAAGTGTCTTTTTAACTGATATTTTATACTTTGAGAATCATTTAAAAATTGTCAATTGTGAAGAACTGTACATATAATTTTACTACACAGTAAATGAAATAAGACATACAACTCATAGTGCTAGTTAAGAAAACAAAATAAGAATTTATAAGCTAATGGCAGTAGTCTGAATTTCCTGCAACAATAATATCCTTGAAATCAAATTCCTCAGGCTTGCTGCCTGACCCAGTACAATAGAGCATTTTACAAGAAATCCTGACAATCAGCACAGAGTATAAATTCTACAAGCCAGATTCTGCCCTAATATTGATGATCATCACAGAGTCATAACATATCTGTGCCAAAACTCTTTAATAGTCTTGATGAGCAAACAGATAGTCTTAATATGATCCAATACTGACCTGTCAGGAAATAATCCCATTGACACTTTTTTACTTTCAGTTTCAAATACAATTGGGATTTTTAAATAAAGAGGTTTCGCATTTCTCTCTACCCCATGGTCATGGTGGTGGCCAGAAAACAGGCAAGATAATGTGCTCTTTTATATTATGTAATCTGATAGTAGTAATATGCCATTTTTTCTTACAGGACAATATTATTTTAGCAGTGCATCATATAGAGCAATAAACCCCTATTCCATAACAGTCATATGATTATTCTTATTCCATGTACGTTTCCTCCCAATTTCTCTCTGTTTTTGTATGCTGGCAAAACGGAGTCCCATGGAGGCCATCCCATTACAAACAATCACTTCTGGTGGCCACTTGTGGGAATCTGTCTTGCCAGTGTGATATAACAGAGAAAAGACTCTGTTTTCAGACTCCTGGTTGAAAAAAGAGGGGGGAAGTGGGGAAAAATGGGAAGCAGACAGAGAAAGGATGTGGGATTGCTGACCATCCCTGAAGACAGACCTTGCCAGGGCAAGATGAGTTCCCACTCTTCCAAACACTTTCCCAATCTTCTCTCCCACTAGTGGGATAATGTTCTTTGACTTGAAACATGATTTCTAGGCTAGCTCTGGCCCTTGGATTCCATATTGGGTATAAAGTCTGTGGACACCACATGGAATACTACATCAGTACTATGACCTGATAATTGTTCAATAATTATTTTGACTTGCCTATGTAAAAAAAAAAAAAACTACAGTGGACATCTGTAATTATTCTCTTCCTTCTTAATTTGAATATAAATGCCTAGACAAGGAAGAGTTGGCAGTTAGGTCCATCACAGGGATCACTGGAATGCATTTACAAAATTCAAGATAGGTGCAAGGTATAGGTGGAAGCTTATGTTATCACACTGTGAGTTCACCATGCAAGTATAAGCCATTTATATAATCCCTGTCTGTCTAAAGCAGGCATGGGCAAACTTCAGCCCTCCTGGTGTTTAAAACTTCAACTCCCACAATTTCTAACAGCTGGTAGGAATGATGGGAGTTGGAGTCCAAAACACCAGAAGGGCCAACATTTGCCCATGCCTGGTCTAAAGTCTGTCTACAATGGATCATGGGTAGCACAGTATGTACTAGGCCCTCTTCACTGCACCAAGGATATATTGTTGAAATGGAGTGATTCAGTTACTGCCATATAGATCATCGTATATATAGAATTTTCTGGATACTTCCTCCTGTGTAGATTTATTAGTCTATACCACCCTGAGAGGTACAATGATTCCTAGTAAGGAGAAAACCTAAGGGAAAAACAGAGTGGGAGAATGAGTCATCTTAATGAAAGCTGGTTTTCAATTCTAGGACTTGAAAGTTCCATGTATTTCTCCAGTAGATGCTCCCAAAAATCCTTTATTTTAAATTGCACTTTAATGTTTTTATAGGCATATGGAATTATTTTATTTCTATTAGATTTGCATGCTTATGGGGAATTTGTAATGTACACAATAAAGCACCAAGATTTACAACAGCCCTAGATTGTTGATGCTTCATTCACATCCTAATTCCAAACACATTGCATAGAGGTGAAATATATTGATTTACACATCATTTGTTTAGAATTTGAGTGCCTTTTCCTTCAAAAAATCTGTCAATCCACATCAAAATCAGAAAAATAGGCAAGAAAGGTGACTCTTAACGCTATGGAGAAGTGGATGATTTGCTTTTATGATCTTTATTTCAAGTATTATACAACCATACATTAAAAGAACATGGGGGTAGGGATGGGTGGGTCAGGCTAGAATATAGAAACGGGAAAGGGTAAGTGGGATAGAGTACAAGAAAAGAGGAAAAATAAATAAAAAGAGCTACACTGAGGATATGATATGGGGGAAATGGATAAGTGGATGATTAACCCAATTAGTCTCTTCATCATAAAAGAATTATATTTGAGTTCAGACTTTGACTCTTTTTCTGAATGAGATTTAATTGTTCATTTAAATGATAATAAAACAAAAGTTGGTGACAGGAAGCTTACACTAATACGTTTAACTGGAGAAAGCAAAAAAAAGTAGTTAAATTTTGAGTTAGAATCACTGCATATTCCGATTGATCTTTATAGATGCAGGATTATTTAGGATGGATGGCTAGTAGGCTTGTTTGATCGTGTTCGTTAGTTTCTAAAGTCATTATTAATTCGTATTTAAAATAGCTTACGCTCCAATATCGAGCCATGCAGGAATAGTGTGAAGAGTAATTAAGAATCAAAACAATTTTTCCAAATTTTCGTAATTATTTCGTAATTATTAAGACGGGAAAGAAGGAGAGAAAAGGTGCCAGTGTGGCCTTTCCTCCTCCTCCTCCTCCTCCTCCTCCTCCTCCTCCTCCTCCTCCTCCTCCTCCAGGAGATATTTTATTATCTTATTACTTATTTTATTATTTTATTTTATTATTTTATTATTTTATTATTTTATTATTTTATTATTTTATTATTTTATTATTTTATTATTTTATTATTTTATTATTTTATTATTTTATTATTTTATTAATTTTAAGTGATTTTAATTTGTATTTTTACTAACTTAATGTATTTTAATTTCATCCTGAATTTATTTTAATTTGGTTTCTGTTAGTTGTAAGTTTTATCACCAACAGTCAGCAACAGAGGGAGAGGGATGCTTCAGAAGTTCCCCCTGTCCCGTTTGGAGGTGTTTTTAGCGCATTGCGCAATCGCGTCCACCATTAATGAATCGATTTGTAATTAACGAAATTTTGTAAATTTTGAAATCTTAAATTTCGGAAGTCCTCAGAAATTTGAAACGCTGGCGCCCCCTGGAAACGAAGCGAGTTTAGAACCAATTTTTTTCTTGATCAAACAAGCCTAATGGCTAGCTAATGGCTAGTGGGCTATAGCTGGTTTCCTACAAGCATGTGTCTGTTATGGGGAACCAAAATAAAAATAAAACAAAAAACAAAAAAAGCTCCCCACCCCAAGAAACTATGCTGGGAGATTTTGTTTTGTTTGAATTGCAATATATAACTCAAACTTAGAAAAATATTTATTTTATTTATTTGGGGTTCTTTTACCCCGCCCTTCTCACTCCGAAGGGGACTCAGGGCGGCTTACAAAAGCAAGGCACAATTTGATGCCTGCATCATAAAAACAATCAAACACAAAATTACATCAATACACAGTTAACACCAAATATACATTATATGTGTCAACTGCAGCACACCTATGAATCCATTTCCCTCTAGATTAATTAGACCCCCATTCATTCTGCCATGGCTATTAGACGTGTGTGAAATGGCTGAAAGCGGATTTGTAATTCGTTTTGGATATTCGCATGGCCCCCACTTTGATTAGTAAAAATTCGAAGGGGTTCTCTTTTGATTCATAATCTGAATCGTCAAAGCTTTGGAATTGCTTTGTTAAGATTTGATCAATTAGTGGCAATTGGGAAAATTGCATGGTTCGTATCTCCATAATTTTTATGGTTGGGCTGCTGTCATTTAGATGTTTCAGGCTAATCCATTTTAAATTCTATGTATTAGGACTGTGTAGATGTAGCTTTAGTTGGCTAACTCTGGTCCTTGAGTTGTATAGGCCACCAGATCTCAGAACATTAATGGAGGAATATAAATTTCCTAACTCAAGTTGGAAGACAAGCAGGGTCAGTCCACACTTGTACTTGGATGGGAGACCATAACTTACTTTTTACTTACTAATTAGGCGATCCCTCGTTTTCCAAGGAGGATTGTCTTCCAGTGTTCTTGTGGGTCCGTATGTGGCTGTGGAGCCCTATTCTTGCTCTGCATCTTCTTCCGCAGTGAGGGCTTTGGTTTCCAGGTGGAAAGTGGTATCGGTCGGGGTTGGCTTGACGCGCCTTCCTCTTGGCATGCTTCTCCCTTTCGCCCTCCATTCGTGCCTCTTCAAATTCTGCAGCACTGCTGGTCACAGCTGACCTCCAGCTGGAACGTTCAAGGGCCAGGGCTTCCCAGTTCTCAGTGTCTATGCCAGAGTTTTTAAGGTTGGCTTTGAGCCCATCTTTAAATCTCTTTTCCTGTCCACCAACATTCTGCTTTCCGTTCCTGAGTTCAGAGTAGAGCAACTGCTTTGGGAGATGGTGGTCAGGCATCTGGACAACGTGGCCAGTCCAGCGGAGTTGATGGCAGAGGACCATCGCTTCAATGCTGGTGGTCTTTGCTTCTTCCAGCACGCTGATGTTTGTCCACCTGTCTTCCCAAGAGATTTGCAGGATTTTCCGGAGGCAGCGCTGCTGGAATCGTTCCAGGAGTTGCATGTGACTTCTGTAGACAGTCCACGTCTCACAGGCATATAGCAGGGTTGGGAGGACAATAGCTCTATAAACAAGCACCTTGGTATCCCTACGGATGTCCCGGTGCTCAAACACTCTCTGCTTCATTCGGAAAAATGCTGCGCTCGCAGAGCTTAGGCGCTGTTGTATTTCGGTATCGATGTTGACTTTGGTGGATAGGTGGCTGCCAAGGTAGCGGAAATGGTCAACATTTTCTAATGTTACACCATTAAGCTGTATCGCTGGCATTGGAGAGGGGTTGGCTGGTGTCTGCTGGAACAGCACCTTGGTTTTTTCAATGTTCAATGACAGGCCAAGCTTCTCGTATGCTTCTGCGAAGGATTTTCCCAGAGAAGGTTAGAAGGGAGATACCTCGATAGTTTTAGATTTTTTCCCCCCTTTTTGAAGAGAGTGATGATAGTGGCATCCTTGAAATCTGCTGGGATTTTCTCGGTCACCCACACTTTTTCCATGAGCTGGTGGAGTTGTGTCAGCTCAGGTCCTCCCTCTTTAAAGACTTCAGCAGGGATCCCATCAAGTCTGCTGGCTTTGTTATTTTTTGTTGCTTGATGGCATTGCCGACTTCTTCCAAACTAGGCAGTGCTGCAAGCTCATCCCTGGTTTGTTGTTGCAGGATTTGTGAGAGAACCTCTTCAGCCACATTGGAGCTGCGATTCAGGAAGCTTTGGTAGTGTTCTTTCCAACATAGTGCAATTGATTTTTGGTCCTATGGGAGTTTGGTTCCATCTGATGAGTGTAGAGGCTGTATGCCATGGTTTCTTGGTCCATAGATGACCTTTGTGGCTTTGAAAAATCCCTGAGCATCATGGGTATCTGCCAGGTGTTGGATTTCTTCAGCCGTCTTTGTCCACCAAATGTTCTTGAGTTCTCTTGCTCTTCTTTGTACCTCAGCTTTAGCACTGGCGTAGATCTTTTTCTTAACAGCACAGTTGATGTCTCTCTTCCATGTTTGGAAGGCTTTCCTTTTCTTGTCAATTATCTGTTGGATTTTGTTGTCATTTTCATCAAACCAATCTTGATGTTTCTTGGCTTAGTATCCAATAGTTTCTTCACAGGCTGTGATGATGGAGGTCTTCAGTTTGTTCCAATGTTCCTCAACATTTTTGGGGTGTTCTATGGGTAGATTGTCCTTGTGTACTTTTTGGAGAAGGACACACCCACATGAGAGAGAGAGAGAGATTTAGGCAATAAGATATTTTTAGATTCAGAACCATGTTCTTCTGTGCAAAAAAATTACGAAAGGTTATTGGTTTGACATGGATAGAGTTTGGACATGTTACTCTTTTAGTACTTTTTAAACTTTTTCCAGGTTCTCAGCCAAGGCAACAATGGCCTTTTCTGATTGAGGCATTTTCAGAATTCCTCCTTGATCCTGTCACCTGGCATGATCTCTTGATTATCTTTCCTATCCCTGTCACCCTCAGTATAACTACACAATGCTTTAGATGTCCTGGTAGACAGAATAAAGAACAGCACAAGAATAGAGGGATATAGGTTAGGGGAAGAGGAAATTAAAGTAAATGTATATGCCAACAATATAATGATGATCCTAACAAATCCTAGATTAAAGGCATCAGACTTAAGAAACTAGTGCCTCCTCATTTTATGGCGGCTTTAGAAATAGTACGACACCTCTACCCCACTTTTGAAGCTCTCCTCATGTGAAGGGCACAATCAGTGGCAGTTTCTTAAATGTGTAGAAAGTAAACTATTTATTTATTGCTATTTGAGTCAAAACTCAAGCCAAGCCATTCAGAGCTGTGAGAGGCACTAAGAATTTGGATCACCGATTTGTCTCTCTCAGAAGCCTGGTCACAACAGAAAAATGAAAGCCCAGATTGGCTAAAAGATGCCTGCAACTGCCTCTCTGCGCTCCACGTGTAGCTGAAAGAAACCAAAAGCAGTAGTTTTTGGCAGCCATGTGGTCTATTGTGGCCAGAAAAAAAATGGCAGTGGAATCTGTGTCATTAGGGCTGGCTGAAAGAACCAAAACAGCCAGAACAGCCAAAGTCTGTTTTGAAAAACAGATCTGTGCACAGCCCTAGCAACCATTGTCTTTCAAAATATCAAATACCAAAAAGTTCTCAGAAGATAATAAAGATGAAGGAGGCAATATTTCAACTGCTCCTATTTGCTATCTATTCCGGACACAAAATGGTGATAGGAAGAGTTAAAAAATTACACATACACAAAGATATGTGAAATATTTACAGTCTATTTCATTTACAGCAAAAATGTGTATGTGATGAATCTTCATGACAATAATGAATTAAGTGAATAAAATAAGTAGCATTTCAAATATCAATGAAATTATGTTGGTGATAATACAGTATTTTTGCTTATGCTTCTTTATATTAAAAAAATCAAGGACTTTTACAGCAAGCTTTTCTATGCTTGAACATGAATAATTTAGGTCTCCAAGAACATTTTTTCTAGCAATCCAACTTTCATATTAAAAGAAAAGTGCCATACCCCAACATTTCTTCTGTGGTATTTTGATTGGCAAACTGATTAAATGTGGAATAAACTGATATACCATTGGATGGATCTATCATTGGTTGGAAATCTATGTTCAGCAAGACTGATCAATGTCTCTACTTCAGACTAGAAGGAAATCTTGAGTGCATTCTATGCTGGGGCTGTGATTTTTCAACATTGTGATCAAATATTTAAATGATGGAGTAGAAAGAATCCTTATCCAGTTTGCAGATCCTACAAAACTGGTAACATTAGCTAACATATTGAAAGATAAGAACAGATTTCAAAAGAACACTGGACTGAAATTAATAGAATGAAATTCAAAGAAAGCAAATTTATTATATTATTATTATTATTATTATTATTATTATTATTAAACTTTATGTGTACCCCGCTATCATCTCCCGAAGGACTCGATGCGGCTTACAAAGGCCAAGGCCTCAACACACAATATAACAATACAAAACCTAAAGCAAATTAAAACAATTAAAGCAAAATAAACAACAGGCAATAAACAATACACTAAGACACAATAAAACTGGGCCGGGCCAGAGTAATGGGTACAGGATTAAAAAGTGCTGATGTGACAGGTGGTGTATAAGGCATTATAGGGCAAGTGCAGTGTGCGGTGTGCAGCCAATCTTAATTCTAGTAAAGTGCTTATATCACACTTGGTCTGCTAAAGCAAAATGCACAGGGCTGTCCAAGGTACTGAACCATATCCTTAAAGAAGGTTCATTACCTTGAAGAGCTCCTTTAAAGTGGATTGACCATACTACTGACATGCAAACCATACCACCACTGCTATGATGTCATGGTTTGGAGCTGAAGGTGGAAACATAACATCCGCAATTGCATTGTGTTGATTAGTTTATTCCACACATACTAGCATACTCAACCTATTCTCCCTTCAAGATGCCATATACAAAGAGAATCTTGGGTATTTTGGAATCACAGCAAAAGCCTAAGTAAAAGATTTTTAAAAGATAAATTTATATTTTAGAATCTATATTCATAAAAGCAGTAGCATTCTGCACAGTCTTTCATACCACAACTATTTCAGTTATGATTTATTTGTCTGCAAAAAAGGCTTGGAGAATTGTTAGAATAAAGTTATGAATTATTTAACTATTTATCTTGGTCAGAACTAGAAAAATGAGAATCTGAGATAAATGTGCTTGGTTGGCTTGGTGTGGGGCAGAATCAGAAGCTTTGTTAAACCTTTTTTGAGCTAGACAGAAAATGGAAAAAAAAATTATTTCCAATTCTAGAGCAGAGTATGGTTTGGCCACCAAATTTATCTGACAATAGAAAGTCCATAGTTCCAACTATTGTGAAAAAAGTCATCAGATATGAAAGTGACCAGATATAGGAAATAAAAACACCAGAAGGAGCACCTAATTGACAATATTACATTTTTACAATGACATTTTGCATATTAATGTCAGATTTTTTACTATCCATATAGAGCAATGCAATAAATTATATTTAAGATTTCATAAATTGTTGAGTACCGATTGCATTCATGATATACCATTTTATTACCCACTTACTGTAAAGAAACTGTCTCTCTGAGTAAGCTAATGCTAATTTTGCTTCTACTAATTATCTTATGGTAAATACAGTTTTAATGATTACAGGCTTCCCTCAGAGTAGATGTTTCTTTAACAGTTTGGTACTTGTGATATCTGGCCTTAAACCACTTCTATAACAGTGGGGGAAAGACCATATTTTGCTGGAGTCACTTTTAGTAGAAAGCTTTCCCACAGCTGGGTATCAGAACTGCCACTGTGGAAAAGAAAGTAGCCTCCCTTTCTATTGATTTGTTCCTCTATTGAATTTCAATCCTTGGCTGTCATCTATGCTAACCAGTTACAGAATACAAAAACAAAATAGAAGTAATGTCATATTACAGTAATAAGTCAATAATTTCTCAATTTCTCCATAGCATTTTCCTAAACATTTTGGACCTACAGCTGAAGTTCTGTCATCTTATTTTTTTTCTTGTGCTATCACAAAATAGTATTGTTTTCCTAATATTTCCTGTATGGAAAAGAATTTTAATAGAATATTAGCTCCCTCAGAATTAAGATACACAAATATAGGAAGCATTCTTCTCCATACGAGCCTTAAACTATTCCAATCATAACTCCTCAAAGAATGAGCATTGACCTTTAACATCAACTGTATATGGGTTACAGATTCCTTATTTGTCTAAAATAAATCCTTATCAAGGAGCATTTTGTACATTTAAATTAAGAAAAATGCATCAAACAAACTTTACATGGACTGGAGCACCCAATCAAGGCACCTAAACTGCTGATGTATATTTTAACAGAAATCCGGGGTGGGGGTGGAGGGATAGAGCATTATATAAAGAACTTGAATCAGTCAGTATGTTCTGTCCATCCACAGTCTTCCAGGACAAGTCATATGCCATATCACTTTCTTTAACTCTTGGCTATATTTTGGCTATATTTGAAAGTCTATGATTGAGACAGCTCATAAGCCACAAAACCCACAGTATGTATATATTAGCTAATTTAAGGCTACTGATGTCAGACACTCAAGTGAGTGGAATTTTGGAATTTTTACCAAGTAAGCATTGCAGAGTCTAATTAGTACTAATTTAAGTACTAATTTAAGGGTTGCCAGTCATGGAATTGCATCCTTTTCTCATCTTGTTCATTGTGTTCAGTACACTAGGAATCTGACTAGAAGGGGTGTAAAAAATTGTTTCAGTTTAGATTTATCATATTCATGATTTATGGAATGGACTTTTTCAAAAAATGAAAATGACATACTAATCATTCCAGGCACCCTGGGTGTGTACAACTGTATGTTTTATTCCAAACCTTCACCAGGTTCCACCAGGAGGTGGGGGGGGGGGGTCAATCTATTTGTATCCCAGAATAACATAGATCCACCTGTCCCCCAGACACTCCTTGCATTTGGGTATTATATCTAACAAGGGAATCATTTATTCTCATTTCCTGAGTATTCCTGAGATGCTTATTTTGGCAAGTGAGAACTAAAAATGAGAGGATAGAAAATAATAATATGGAAGTTATTCATTCTGATATAGCACAAAGGAGAATATATGGATAGTGTTGGCTGTTTTACTCCTTGTTAGTACCAGTTGTTATCTTTTCTGTAATCTCTAGAGTTTTCATTAAGGTGTTTCTCTCTTTGTCTTACTGGAAAAGTCTCTGAATCTTGTTTTAAACAACAAACCTGGAAGGCATTTCTTTTTCTTGCAAATGGGAATCATCTAAAGGCCACCAAGAGAGAAGCAACCCACCCAATTAATCATATTTTGTGTATTCCCATGTTCCTTGAGAGGAATGGTATTTCCCTGAGAACAGGAAATTTGTTTTGAATGTATCACAGCAGATTTTACTCCCACCTGAAGTCATTAGCTTTGGTTTGTGAAATAATGTTTTCTACAGCACACAGCTTTTATGCCATAAGGAGGACTGGGTCTCCAGGATGGACCAGGTGGAAGTAATGAGTCCTAGGGATCCAGCTGGTCTACTATGGCCTATTACTTTATATTATATCATATAATACAGTAATATAATCCAAAATGAATACATTGCTCTCACAATTCTTGCATGACTAATAACAACTTTATTATTATCTATCATTTATATTGATTTTAGAGCTTATCATATTTATATCTGGGCACCTTTTGGAAATTTAGAAAGCTAAGGGATAAAAGGCAAAAGTACTTGTCAACTTAATTTGATATAGCCTCATGTATAAGATCTCAGCATCAGTGTAACCTAGTCTAGCTTGATGAAGTTAAGTCTGCTAACTTCAGCAACTTTTTTTCTGAGGTAGATACATTCTTGAGATAAGTGTCTATAGACCCTTCTGACAATGAATGAGCTTTTGATTGTGTCTATTTAAATAATGTTTCACCTTTCATACAATTTTATAGTGACAACCAATCTAGCAGAACCAGCACAGAGTAATGTTCAAGTTCCTAGACATGGAAAAGGGTAGCCCAAGATCAAATCTCTATTTGGTGCCCTTGGGCCTCTCAGCAAACTACCTTTCCAGAGTTGTTATGGAAAAGGGAACTCATATAAAGTGAGCATATACATCCTTGTACAGTACAAATAAAATAACATTAGTATTAACATTTAGCCATGCATAGATATTTCACTCTCTCCCCCTCTCTTGCTCTCTTTCTCTCTCCATTGATGGCAAATAGTTCTCCATGACAATGCCACAGAAGGACCTGGGAGTGACCACCATTTGATTCACAGAAAGTAGCTACTTTCTCTTCCCTCTTACTCAGTTTTTCATTTAACTTTATATGCTTGCAAGATATTCCTTTCCTGTTTCTTGCATTCTGCTGCTTATATCACTCAATCTTATTTCTCTCTTCTCCCTGTCTAACTTCACCTCACACCCTTGTAATGCTCCCCACTCTTGCTTTTTGAACCCTATCACTGCATCTTTTATCCTCTCTTCTGTTCTCTCCCCTCCCTTTCTGGCAACATTCCTCCTTTCCTTCTACTCACTCTATCATCTAGCATATACCTGTACAATTCATTAATTTTGTTGAAAGTCTCTCATAATTCTTCAGACATTATGCCTAGGGAGGATTTTCTTTACATTCTTAAATTCCATTTTAGGGAAACCGCTAGAGAGTGTTCAGAACCTGTTTAAGGAAAAAACTATGGGCCAAGATCCTATACTGTCAGATATAACAATGCTGCAATGTCAACAGATGTCTCCCAAAACTTATCTATGAAACACGACAGCAACCCCAACCAGAAAAAGGTGCTGGAGAGTGGGGTGCTGAAATCTTACTGAAATTATTTCAGCCCGTTCAAAATTCACTTACAAGCTTCAACTAATGTAAATTAACTGCTGAAGCGTGAGTCCACTTTTATGAAAATCTTTGCATCCACTTCAGTTGGGACTATTGTGGATGTTATATAATAGAAAAAGCTACCCTTGTTTCTCCAAACATGTATTTTTGGTGAATATTTGTTAGCAACACATTTACAACCATTTCCGCAAAGGAAAGGGTAATTCCAAAATGATATAAGTAAAAGGATCTTTGTGTTTGTGTATTATTAATCGGTTGTGTATAATAATATAAATGAATGAGCATGTGTAAGAAGTAGGAATGGGTAATCAAAATATGGTTCTAAACTATGTTCAAAAGTAGGGGGCACTGGTGCTTCATTTCTAAAGTCACTTTAAGAAACTTCCAAAGCTTCGTAAGTACCTTGTTAATGGTGGTTGTGCATGTGCATTAAGTCAAACATTACTGTCAGTGGGGAAACTTGATGTCCCCCTTGATGGACTATCACCTTGTAATGATGAGGGGGCTTGTGTGTTCCAATGAACCTGCACGCACAGTAACTGGAGTTGTGCAATCCCAGGAGTGGCCGCGGGGGAGGTTCCAGACCAAGCACAGTCTGAAGACCGAAAGACGTCAACGGCAGAGCATGCGGAGGATAACATGGAACATGTTACAATGGCTGTGAAGGTGGGAAAAGGCTGCAACAGATTGAGAAGCCACGGTCATTGTGTTAAACTACACCACCAGTGGAACCTCACTCTGTGGAGGCTGTGTGTTGATCAGTTGTGCACTGACCTCCACACATTAAAAATCTCAAGCAGAGGTGTCTTCCAAAGAAAATAAAAACAAACCAACAAAAGTCCCATGGCAATCAGCGAGTGGTGACGGGGACAGGACTGTGAAATCTGGAAGTCCCTAGTCACAGATTGGCACATGGGCGATGGATACGGACTCAGTCATTCTACCTCAAGGTTTGAGACAGTATTTCGGCAGCTGTATCCACGACTGAGCAGCCCTTTATAGGACCCACTCTGCTCACCCCACATGGGGAAGGGGCTAGAAAAAGTGCCCTAAACATAGTCTGCCTCTCGAATCCCTGACTGGACTGCTGCGTCTCTTGGGGTCACCACCCTGCAGCCAAAAAAGAAAAATGAATTTCGGTACATGGAACGTACGGACACTGATGGACAAGACGGTCAGTGAACACCCCAAACGCAGAACTGCTATCATTGCAAGGGAGCTGGGATGCTTTAACATCAACATAGCAGCCCTTCAAGAGACCCGGAGAAAAGGAGAGGGAGAGCTGAAGGGAGAAAAAGGAGGCTATACATTCTTCTAGAGGCTATACATTCTTCTAGACCAAAGAATGCACAGAGTTGGCTTTGCTATCAGAAATGATCTGGTGAAACATCTGACCGAAGCACCCACTGGCATCAATGAACGACTCTCAACCCTCCAAATTGATCTTGCCAAAAACCAACAGGCAGCCATCATAAGTGCCTATGCACCAACACTAGATGCTGATGAAGACATCAAGGAAAATTTTTACTGCCAGCTGGACACCATCCTATAGGAGATACCTAAGGAGGACAAAATCATCCTCCTGGGCGACTTTAATGCAAGAGTCGGACGAGACTTTGACCTGTGGCCAGGGATCAAAGGAAAAGACGGAGTTGGAAACAGCAACTCGAATGGCATCCTGCTTCTCACCAAATGTGCGGAACACAACCTTGTCATCACCAACACGCTCTTTGGCCAGAAAAACAAGCTCAAGACATTATGGAAGCACCCCGGTCAAAGCATTGGCACCTCTTAGACTACGTAATCACACGGGCCAGAAACCGCCATGATGTGCTTCTCACAAGAGCCATGACAGGTGCTGATGACTGCTGGACAGACCACAGGCTAATCCGATCCACAATGGCTATCAATATCACCCCCAAGCGCAGACTCCAAGGAAGAAAGCCCTTCAGGAGCCCTCCAAACAAGCCCATCTCCAAACAGCACTCAAGGACAATCTACCCACAGAACACCTCGAAAATGTTGAGGAACATTGGAACAAACTGAAGACCTCCATCATCACAGCCTGTGAAAAAACTATTAGATACTAAGCCAAGAAACATCAAGATTGGTTTGATGAAAATGACAATGAAATCCAACAGCTAATTGACAAGAAAAGGAAAGCCTTCCAAACATGGCAGAGAGACATCACCTGTGCTGCTAAGAAAAAGATCTACACCAGTGCAAAAGCTGAGATCCAAAGTAGGACAAGAGAACTCAAGAACATGTGGTGGACAAAGACGGCTGAAGCAATCCAACACCTGGTAGATACCCATAATGCTCAGGGATTTTTCAAAGCCAATAAGGTCATCTATGGACCAAGAAACCATGGCATACAGCCTCTACACTCATCAGATGGAACCAAACTCCCATAGGACCAAAAATCAATTGCACTACGTTGGAAAGAACACTACCAAAGCCTCCTGAATCGCAGCTCCAATGTGGCTGAAGAGGTTCTCTCACAAATCCTGCAACAACAAACCAGGGATGACCTTGCAGCACTGCCTAGTTTGGAAGAAGTCGGCAATGCCAACAAAAAATAACAAAGCCAGCAGACTTGATGGGATCCCTGCTGAAGTCTTTAAAGAGGGAGGACCTAAGCTGACACAACAACTCCACCAGCTCATAGAAAAAGTGTGGGTGACTGAGAAAATCCCAGCAGATTTCAAGGATGCCACTATCATCATCCTCTTCAAAAAGGGGGAAAGAACAGACTGTGCAAACTATCGAGGTATCTCCCTTCTAACCTTCTCTGGGAAAATCCTCACAAGAATCCTTGCAAACCGCTTTATACCCCTCTCAGAAGACACCCTCCCAGAATCCCTGAATGGCTTCCGCCCTTCCGAACTGCACAACAGCTCCAAGAAAAATGCAGGGAACAAAATCAAGCATTGTACATGATGGCATTCATTGACCTTGCAAAGGCATTCGAGACATTGATTCGCAGTGCTCTCTGGACCATCCTCCAGAAAATTGGGTGCCCTAACAAATTTGTGAACATCCTGCGGCTCCTTCATGATAATAATAAGAATAAAACTTTATTTGTATCCCACTACCATCTCCCCAAGGGACTCGGTGCGGCCAAGCCCACAATACATCAATACAAGCAATAACAACAACAATACAAAGCAATTAATATAAATCTCAACACAAACAGCATAAACATTGACAATAGCACAACACACATTTAAAATCTATGGCTGGGCCAATTGTAATTAAAATTTAAAATAATGCTGGGCATGAACAAGAAAGGGCGTTGGTGGGAACATACAAACAACCTTAAATCAGTATAAGGTGCTTTAGAGGACATAGTGCTAAGGGTTCATTATTCTGGGAAGGCACACTGGAATAACCACGTTTTCAAGCTCCTCCTAAAGACTGCCAGAGATGGGGCATGCCTGATGTCCTTGGGAAGTGAGTTCCAGAGTTGAGGGGTCACCACAGAGAAGGCCCTCTCTCTTGTCCCCGCCAGTCGCGCTTGCATTGCAGGCGGGAGCGCGAGCAGGACCTCTCCAGATGATCGAAGAGATCATGTCAGTTCGTACACAGAAATGTGGTCATGCAGGTAGGCAGGTCCCAAACCATTCAGGGCTTTGTAGGTAAAAACCTGCACCTTGAATTGGGTCCGGAAAATGAATGGCAGCCAATGGAGCTCCTTAAACAGGAGGTTTGACCGCTCCCTGTAAGGAGCACCAGTTAACAACCTGGCCACTGCCCGTTGGACCAACTGATGACATGATGGCAACAGTCTTGGACAGCAATGGCTCCCAAAGTGACCCATTTAAGGTGGAATCAGGTGTCAAACAGGGATGTGTTATTGCCCCAACTTTATTATCAATCTTCATCGCTATGATACTTCATCTTGTTGATGGGAAGCTTCTTACCGGAGTGGAAATCATCTGTCGAACAGATGGCAAGCCCACTCAGAAGATCTACAAGCCACTCTAAACACCTTCGCAGAAGCATACGAGAAGCTCAGTCTGTCATTGAACATCGAGAAAACCAAAGTGCTGTTCCAGCAGTCACTGGTCAATCCCTCTCCAATGCCAGAGATACAGCTTAATGGTGTAACATAAGAAAATGTTGACCATTTCTGCTACCTTGGCAGCCACCTCTCCACCAAAGCCAACATCGACACCGAAATACACCACAGCATTTTTCCGAATGAAGCAGAGAGTGTTTGAGGACCGGGAGATCCGTAGGGATAACAAGGTGCTATTGTCCTCCCAACCCTGCTATACACCTACGAGACGTGGACTGTCTACAGACGTCACATGCAACTCCTGGAACGATCCCATCAGTGCTGCCTCCGGAAAATCCTGCAAATCTCTTGGGAAGACAGGCGGACAAACGTCAGCATGCTGGAAGTAGCAAAGACCACCAGCATAGAAGGGATGGTCCTCCGCCATCAGCTCCGCTGGACCAGCCATGTCCGGATGCCCGACCACCATCTCCCAAAGCAGTTGCTCTACTCCGAACTCAAGAACGGAAAACAGAATGTTGGAGGACAGGAAAAGAGATTTAAAGATGGGCTCAAAGCCAATCTTAAAAACTCTGGCATAGACACTGAGAACTGGGAAGCCCTGGCCCTTGAGCGCTCCAGCTGGAGGTCAGCTGTGACCAGCAGTGCTGCAGAATTTTAAGAGGCACGAAGGGAGGGTGAAAGAGAGAAATGTGCCAAGAGGAAGGCGCGTCAAGCCAACCCCAACTGAGACCACCTTCTACCTGGAAACCAATGCCCTCACTGTGGAAGAAGATGCAGATCCAGAATAGGCCTCCACTGTCACCTACAGACCCACCAGAATACTGATCCTGGAAGAGTATCCTACTCGGCCAACGAGGGATCACATAAATAAGTCAAACCTTTCTGTCAGTGGGGAAACTTGAGGGGCTTCTCTCTCCCTCATTTTTGAGATATTATGATGAAACTTGCTACAGTGTTAGAAGACCCCTTTTAGTTCAACAAATTTCAGAACCTTTGACTTATGCATGGATTTTTGGTGAATTTTCAAAGGTTTTATAAAAAACATGTTTTTCATAATAAAGAAAATCTGTTCCTGGTTTGAAAGTGTTATTTCCTGTTTCATTAGGTGGTCTTCCTTTCGAAGGTAGTTGTTCTACTCTGGAAACTTTCTTTGTGTGGCAAAAACTGTGTTAAATTGGTGAAGATCAGAAATCATAGTACAGACCCCATCAAAGGACATCTAGACTGACTCCTTCTTCTGGGCAGAAAGGCACAATCCAAACTCTCCTGACATCAATTTGCTTCCTCTATTGAGTTGGAGGGGACCCTCAAGACACATCCATCTGTTTATTCCTATTTGCAGATGCAAGCATTTTGTTTTATCATTACAGACTGTAAAGAGCTGGATGGCTAGCTGTGGCTGCCAGTTGCAATGCCTTGTTCATGGCAATCAGGCCAAAGTAAAAGGATTGGTTTTTAAAAGCAGTTTATGTTCTCTTGGATTTGCAAAAGTTGCTTATTGCTTGTTTTCTTTAGACTTCTTTGTAGATTCGATCAGTTTATTTTATATTTAGATGAAGACTGCTACAAACAGCTATTTTTGGGTCCTTCATCCATTATTTGGCTATTGAGAAGATATGCATTGTGAGAAATGTAGTTTAACAGCAGGGTCTTTTGCCATCTCGACCATTGAGGGCCTGGCCTTCCCAAACTACAGTTAAGATGGCTGTGATTAGCTACGCCTACGGCCTCCATTCTGGCAGTGCCAACAAAAAGAATGAGATTTTAAAAGTTCCCTTGCCTTTACCAAAATTGCTTAATGGTTGTGAAAATTAAAATAACCTTCGGAGACATCTGAATATTACAGAATATTTTGGGAAAAATGGGTAAGTGGTACAATTTCTAAATCCCCCCCCCCCTTCTCCTTTCCTACATGGTTCAAAACTTGCTTTGAAAGTGAAATTCGATTTTTCATGTAATTCCGAATTTATCATCCATGCCTAGAAAGAAGTACTTCTTGGTTAAAATAGCTGCATTAAGAAACTTAAGGAAAGAGTGTTGAAACACAGAGCCACTCATTTTATTTGTATCACTGAAATTAATCAAACATTCTTCTAACACTCCATGTGTACCTTTCCTTGCTTGCACATCCTCTCTTCAGGAAAAGATGTCTGCCTCATGTTTAATGTCTTTTGAAGAAAAAGACTGTCCATTCATCTATCAAAAGATTTCTGCTTCCAATATCTAAAGTTCCATCTATATGGTCCTGTTTTTTCAATCATGATATCAGGATGAGCAATCAATAATCCTAACTCATGGGCATGAACAGTGGATTGTTTGTTTCAAATCCATACACAAAATGAATCAGAACATCAGAGGAGGGTTTCAGCATTTCTCTCTCTCTTGCATATGGAGATTCGGTCGACAGTAATCTCAACATTGACTGAGGATTAAGTTGATGGTGAGAAAATGTAGAGCCCCTTGTACCCAGCAGTCCTTATAACTGCTAATTTACTGCATGATGCTAATTAAATGAAGCTGGCTACATAATAGGAATGTATGATGTCTGAGTAAGAAAGCTGTTAACATAATTATATCTGTTACACAAGGGTGTAGCAGACTGCAATTATTAGAAAGCTGTATGTTTTTCGGCTACTTTATGTATTGTTGTTACATTGGGGGGCTGCTTTTAAAAGCCTGCAGTTCCCAGATATCATATAAACTCTGGGTTGAAAGCCTTTCTTTTATAATAAAACCATGTAAAGCCCTATTTTTAAAAAAAAAAAATAAAAGAAGAAAAAAATCTTTCTCCTACTCAATTTTCAAGTGCACGTCATTTTTAACCATTAAATTGAAAAAGGTGATTGTGGGCAAGTTGTCAAGTTGGGCTTACCACAGCTTTTCTATGGTATATTTAAGTCCCATTTTGGACTCTACATTATAGTTCAGCCCATGGAAACAAAATAAGGTGCTCCAAAAACCTACAGTGGCCTGCCACTCAATCACCTTAAGTTTCAGCTCACTTTTTTAGCACTCTGTTTTTTCCAGAATCGTCATTTCCATAAGCTATAAGGCATTCCAGAATTTACTTCTTCTCTGAACATGGGATTTCAGGTGTAATTTCAAATGTAAGTCATTCTTGATGACTAAAACAGGTAGACCGTTTTTCATATCTCGTGTTTCTTTCCATATTTGATGAGGATAAAAAAAACGTAAGGGACAATGGTGAAAGACTATACAAGGCAGTAAACAGCTTAGGAAAGTAATTAAAAACACTAAGCATTAGATAACTGCAGAAGTGTTTTACTAAAATTGCTGGTTTGTTTTGATAATGTCCATAAGGCAATAGACACACACAAACCTGCATGCCACAAAACTGTTAAATTGTCACCACCTGCTTCTATTGTAAGAGAAACACTATTTACCAGAATCCCAGAATCCCTTTATGATAGACATAGAATGCTGTTCATTATTTAGGATGCTGTGATTACACTTACAATATTGTACATATTCACATTCATATGAGAATATTTCATTTTACTTGTGAAATATTTCACATTCATTTGCAAAATATTCATTGTCCACAGCTGTAGCATCATTTCAGTGATCACAATGCTCCCCAAAATCAATTTTAGTAGCCAGGCAGCTGCACCAACCAAATGAGCTCTGAAGCACTACAGAACAGGACTCTAAATAATTATGTGTTGAGGCCCTTCTCACCAGTGAGGCACAGCACAAATATCAGTTGCAACAAAATGGATCCCTGCCACTGCTTTTCACACCACACCTCATTAGTCAGGTGGAGATGTATGTATGATACATCACATTTCAGCACCTCATTCTCCAGAAACTTCTTCTAGTTGGGATGGTTGTCTGGCTTCATAGATGGTTTCTGGGGAACATTTTTGCAACATTGTCATATCTAAGTAGGATGATGTAGGATCTTGGCCTGTATATTTGTTTATATTGAGTCAATTTAATAACCCATCTTCCAAATTTGGAAAGATCTTTTTGGAATTCTTCACTATTTTCCTTTTCTACACTCTAAATCAGCAGTTCTCAAAGTGTACTCTGCGGAGCCCTTGGGGCTCTGTAAGACACTGAAAAACTCTGTGTTTCCCTCCTCCTCCCCATTCCTTGAGACCATTCCCATGTGGAGCCAAGTCGGTCAGCACCAGGCACTTCCCCTAAAACCAGACCCTAAAGAGAAGCTACCCATGGCCTCTTCAGGAAGCCTTCCCCCAGTGTCACATAGTTCCAGGTGGGGCACCTCCCTCCATCTTCCTGGCTCTGCCCCCCCCCCCCGGCTGTCTGCTGTCCTTCGCCTAACATCACACATGCATCTGGTGGGCACTTCCTGGAGTTGGATGGGGACTCTTCATGTCATTAATTGAAGCACTGCGCTTTCTCTTTGCCCTTCTCCTGGGTCCCTTCTTTGACTCCCCCTCCCTTCCCCATTGCCACTGAAGAACCTGTGTGGAGGGGGGGGCATATGTCAGGAGAGATCTGGTTGTGTGTTCCCTGCCAGGTAGAAAGGGATTGGGCTGCATGGTCTCTTGGGGTTGTGGCCATCTGTTTGGGGTGCTTTAATTGTGTTTTTCCTGCATGAGTTTCTATTATTATTATTATTATTATTATTATTATTATTATTGCTGGATAGCCATTTTGTTGAGGCTGCTTTGATTACATTTTTCTACCTGGCAAAAGGGGGCTGGACAGGATGAACATGGGGTCTTCCACTGAAATACTATTAAGATAATATTGGTTAAAATTGTTCTTCATTTTAAATATTGTATATATATACACACACACACACACACACACATATATATATATATATGCACTGCGTGAATTAGTTCCCACAAACATCCTCCACTTATCTGCCAATGACCTAACCCATGCCTAATATATATATATATATATATATATATATATATATATACACACACACTATATATACTTTACTTACTTAGGCGATCCTTCGTTGGCTGAGTAGGATAGTGTTTCAGGATCAGTATTCTGGTGGGTCCGTAGGTGACTGTGGAGCCCTATTCTTGATCTGCATCTTCTCCCACAGTGAGGGCATTGGTTTCCAGGTGGAAGGCGGTCTCGGTCGGGGTTGGCTTGACACACCTTCCTCTTGGCACATTTCTCTTTCACCCTCCATTCTTGCCTCTTCGAATTCTACAGCACTGCTGGTCACAGCTGACCTCCAGCTGGAGCGCTCAAGGACCAGGGCTTCCCAGTTCTCAGTGTCTATGCCAGAGTTTTTAAGGTTGGCTTTGAACCTTTCTTTAAATCTCTTTTCCTGTCCTCCAACATTCAATTTTCCATTCTTGAGTTCGGAGTAAAGCAACTGCTTTGGGAGATGGAGGTCAGGCATCCAGACAACGTGGCTGGTCCAGCGGAGTTGATGGCGGAGGACCATTGCTCCAACGCTGGTGGTCTTTGCTTCTTCCAGCATGCTGATGTTTGTCCGCCTGACAAACCTCCCAAGAGATTTACAAGATTTTCCGGAAGCAGCGCTGATGGAATCATTCCAGGAGTTGCATGTGACATCTGTAGACAGTCCACATTTCGCAGGCATATAGCAGGGTTGGGAGGACAATACACACATACACACACACACACACACAGAGGTCCCAATACTCTATCTATCTATCTATCTATCTATCTATCTATCTATCTATCTATCTATCTATAATATATATAATAAATATAAACATTTCTTGGGGCTCCACAGCCTAAAAAGGTTGCAAATTTCATGTCATCTGCAAACATACCCACCTCATTACTTATCCCAACTCCAGATCATATAATGACAACTAAAATGCTCCAATCTCAGTACAGATTCTTGAAGTTTCATGCTATATATATTCCTGCATTACATGAACTGACAATTTGTTTCTACTCCTTGCTCTTTAATCAGTGTGAATCTGTGATTGCAAAGTTTACTTTACATGATAGCAAATGAGTCTTTGGTGCCGGAGCACTGAAAGTCTTTTGGATATCTACTACTACATCATACCTGTCCATTTACTTTGTACTTTCAAATGTAGTTTTAAAAGTTAATAAAAAGATTTATTTTTGCAGAAGCCATGTTAATTTTTATATTTTCCACATTTAGTCACAAGTTCTAGTTTCTGAAATTAGTAGTATTATTGCTACTAAATAATTAGCGTATCTTCTGTCTCTTTAACCCTGGCTATTCACAAATAAAAAGTAGCTACCAGAGCAATTTGAAATGCTTCAGATGATGTATTGTGTATGTGTGTGGTGAAGTGCAGGCATGTAATATGAACAGAAAAGCAAAGAAACTCAAGAGGACTGCTTTTCAACAAGTAAAAGTGGTTTTTTGCTTCCACGTGACAATTCCAGATCCAAACCAATAAATAAATAAATAAATAAATAAATCATGTAAATATAGTGGTAATAGAGGTATAAAGGGGTAAGTACAGAATGCCAAACTTTGTGTAGCTCACCAAGGTTCCCAGTAAATGATCCGACACTCTTTTACTAGAAAGCAAATTGTCAGTTTTTCAAGAGTTTTTAGGGGTATGACTTGCCCCACCAGTTCTCTTATGTTCAAACTAGCATTTTGACTAGAAACTTAGTAAATAAACATTTATTTTCCCAGCATCTCACACTGGCCAGCCTACAATTGCACAGTGATCTTCATGGGCAGCGATACAGATATGAACCTGAGATACCACAGTCCAAGTCAGGTACTTTTACTACTATGTTACACAAGCCTCAAAATGCTCTCACTGCATTCATAGAGGGGAGTTGTATTTTCTCAATTTCCAGTCCATGAATGGCTTATCTACTGAAAGACTGTATTTGTTTTCAAGCATGTGACTTTATAGATTTAATTACCTAAATTCATTCCATGCTAAATTCATTCCATGCTAGTAGCCAAGATAATCATACAATCTAATGTATCAAATATAATTTTCCATATCCTCAGTCACACTAATTGTGCTTTCCAGTTTAGTGTCATCAGCAAATTCCAGTGTTACGCACCTACTTTCTTCTGTGAGGTTTTAATATTTTTTTTCTGTTAGAACAGTTCCCAGGGTGATCCTATAACCTATTTCTCCAACCCAGAAAGAAACCCTTTAGTATAACCCTTACTCAAGTGACTTTTAACTAGGTCCTTATTTATTTTACAATCCATTTATTAACCCTCCATGTTTTTATTTAAATACACATTAAAAGGTGCTGGTTTCTAGAAATCATAACAAGCTAAAGTGACTTCACTTTCAAGAGAAGTGGGAGGGAACAAGAAATTATAAAAAACCAAATTGGCATGTACAATCTTTTTGTGAAGTAATGATGCATTACATCCTTCATTACACTATATATGTATATGATTATATAAGCATTTAGTTTTTCTTTTTTTAATTGTTATTGCCTTTGGCTACACTTTCAATGTAATCCAGGGCCAGTCGAGCATTATTACAAGAACAACTGTAATGGCAGTCACATACACTGAGTCAAATCCTCTGCAATTCTGCATTGGTGCCCAGTCAGGCCAACACTGCATTGACATCACTTGCCCTTTCCCTGGTTATCCAAGTAACTGCTGCCGCTCCTTGCCAGTTATAGACCTCCCTGCAAGTCCTTGCCATTGTGATTGCATCTGCTAAAATCATAACTAGGACCCTATGAAATAAGAAAGAGGGGGTTCAGTGACCCCCCCCCCCTCATTCTTACTTATCTTGTGGGCATCCCATTCTTATCTCAGCAGATGTGACTATGATGGTCAGGCACTCGCAGAGAGCTCCAGGGCGAGAAAGGAATGGTCAAAGCAACAAGGAAATGACCCATCCCCTTTCCTGATCAGTGCATAGATTATGTGATAATGACATTGTGCGTGTGGACAAAAATGGACCTGCTCCAGCTATCCAGATTGCCACAAAGCCCGAGGATACTCTGGAGGTTCCTGGTCACCAAAAGGTCCCCAATCTGCAGCAGTCTATAAATGAATAGAAAGCGACTTTAGATCTCCTCAGTCCCAAGCCCCTCTGTGTCACTTTGAGATATCAGTACTTACCCTTTCATCTCTCACCAATCACTTTATACAAGCATTGGTGCCTCTGTTTCCTACACTAACTGGAAAAGTTCTGCTTCGATTCATTTCCTTTCTTGAATTGAGGTGGAAGCATTTTATCCCAGCAGTGGTTCTGAAGATTACAGTTTTCAAAATGCATAACTCTCCCAATAAGTCATGGCCAATGTGACATCTGACCTCTCCTTTATTACACTTCATTCAACAAACCTTAACTATGTTTCCTCTCCTAAACAATTGAAGTAGAGATCGGTTTAGCTACATGAGTAGAACTACAATATGCATTATCAAATCATTCTCTGGAACATTCTTTATACAGCAGATACAGGGAGATATTTTTTTCCATTCTATATGACAAATGGTTTTTTAAATGTACCTTGAGTTTCTGAGTCACTTACTGCATGCTTGAATGATGAAACTCGAGTCCAAAGACCAACTTGGAGCACAAAGTAAATTCTATGGTTCATTATGTTCTAAGCAATTTCTGCCTGGAGATGATATCAATCCAAAATTATATGACAATAAATTACTCAAGAAGCAGAGTCCTTCTCTAAATGTATAACTGCATTATTCTGATTTGGGGCACTGGGAATGTAGTTTCTGTCTTTTTTCATCACCCCATATACACAATGACCATTTTGAAATTCTGAGCTGATACTGTCACCAAGGAAATTATGGCCTAAATCATATCAGTTAGTTCCAACTAGATTACTTGAATCTCTTACTAAATGCTGACTAAACACATAGGGAAATCCCATTGATTTATTGGGTCTATTGTTGTAGAAACTAACAATCGGATTGAAGCTTATTCTGCAAATAAGCCTGAATAGCAGGTGTTTGTCATAGCCACTCAACAACACCAAGTTCCTTAACTTTCACCTTATTATTAGTTTTTGTTCTGGACATGATAGCTTTTTGGACAAATAGGAAAGTCTAACATTAGAAGCTTAGAGAACGTCACTTCATGTATATGGCATCTAATAGCTTGAGGTTCAATCCTTATAGCAACTGAGGGGAAGAGAAAAATGGTAAGTGCCTACATTTCAAAATTTACGTTGCATTGCTGATTGTCATATACCATACTGTCCAATATCTATTTAAAGTTACTGGGTGATGTCATGAAGGGGTTTGGGATTGGGTGCCATGAATATGCTGATATCACTTAGTACTTTTTGTTCTTATCAGAATTTGTGCAGCTATGCAGGTGCTGCTTCTGTTTCTGGATGATGTAGATGAGAAGACTGGATGAGTAAAGTGAATGTACATTCCAGTAAGACAGAGGATCTGTGCAGTGGTGCTTCTCAAGACTGGGAATCAGTTAAGCAACCTGCCCTGGATGGAGATGCAGTCTATCTAAAGGAGCAGATATATCACTTGGGAATACTACTTGAACTTTTTTTTATCACTCAACTAAGTGGATTCCCAGTCTCAGCATGTTTGGTTCCAGCTCCAACTGATGTACCAGCTAGGGCCTTTCCTAAACAGTAGGCTTGTTTGATAAAAAAAAAAGTTCAAAACTCGTTTCGGATGGTTCGATTCTAAAGTCCATTCCAATTTTCACAGAAAAAAATTCAAAACCTATTGAAACTTCCGAGACTTCTGAATCCTTCCTTAATGGTTTGAAGGTGTTATTTCCTGTTTCATTGGGTGGTCTTTACTTTGAAAGTAGTTGTTTTGCACCAGAAAAGGGGGGGTCCCTTTACTCAAGGCACCCATTGGGTTTAAAAATACTATGCTGGCTCCGAGGGGGAAAGGGGGGGAGCAAAGGCACCCATTGAGTTTAAAAATGCTATGCAGACTCCGAGGGGGAAAGGGGGGGGGGAGCAAAGGCATCCATTGGGATTAAAAACACTTTGCAGGCTCCAAGGGGAAAAGGGGTGGAGCAAAGGCACCCACTGGGTTTAACAACGCTATGCAGGCTCCGAGGGGGAAAGGGGGGGAGCAAAGGCACCCATTGGGTTTAAAAATGCTATGCAGGCTCCAAGGGGGAAAGGGGGGGGAGCAAAGGCACCCAATGGGTTTAACAACACTATGCAGGCTCCAAGGGGGAAAGGGGGGGAGCAAAGGCACCCATTGGGTTTAAAAATGCTGAATCATTTTCTGACTCACCACTTTGTTAAAGAAATGGCGGAAAAGGCTTCGGAAGGGCAAAGGGACTTCCGGTTTCCTTGAAAAGTTCGAAATCACTTCAAAAAGCAAATCTTTTCAAATTTATTCTGAATTAAGGACATTCCGACTGAACCTAACCATGTCTACTAAACAGGGAAAACAGTCAAAGCGGTCCATCCATTAGTATCTGGCAACTTTCTGGTTAGACTACTGTAAAGTGCTCTATATAGCACTGCCCTTGAAGATGGCTCAGAAACTGCAGCTAGGCAATACACAGCAGCAAAGCTGCTGACCAGAGTAGGATATTTAGATAATTTTACACTAAACTTTGAGGAGCTGCACTGAGTGCGAAGTCATTTCTGGTCTGAATGCAAGGTGCTACTGATGACACCGAAAGCCCTAAATACATTGGGACTTGATACTTGGAGATGTGCTTTCCCTATATAATATCAGCCCAAGAATTGAGGATTGCTGGTGGGGCCTTTTTCTGTGTCCCACCAGTGGGAACAATATGAAGTGTCCTAGCTGATACACCAGCTGCACCCCTTTCTAGATCTAGAAGACCTTAAGATGGTAGTACATGCACTGGTAACTTCAAAGTTGGACTTCTGCGATGTGATTTCTATTGGGCTACCTTTGTACCAAGATCAGAAACTCCCATTGGTTCAAAATACAGCAGTCATAGTAGTTACAAGAACATCCAGGAGTGAACATATTACACCTAAGTTCTGAATGGTGACTGTCACACAGAGGACCATTTCATTGGCTGCCCCGAGACTGTGGAATGACCTGCCGAAAGTGCCCTGACAGCTAAATGAGCTGTCAGACTTTTAAAACCATCTAAAGACCTATCTCTTTCAGCAGGTCTACCCTCCCAGTTTTTAAGTATCAATTTTAAACATGTGTCCTTTGTTTTATCTCTGGTTTGTGTATTTTAATACGTATTTTATATAAATACGTTTTAACATGTATTTTGATAGAAATACATTTTTGAAATATTTTTATTAATAGAGTTTCCAAAGTTTGAAAAAGATATAGAGTGTTTACAACAAAAGTAACATTTTAGCTATAGATAAGAGAATAGTAGGAAAATAGAAAGTTGATAACAGAAGGGGGGGGGGGGTGACCCTAGGAAAAAAAAAAACAAAAAATATATAAAATATAAAAAATAAAGAAAAAAGTGTTTAAAATGTTGACTTCCATCTAGTCTTTGTTGGTCTTTAATGTCTTTTTCTGTAATGTGAAAATGTTTTATCTCCCTGATGTTTCTTCTTTGGTTATGATTTACTCTTTTTATATAATAATCTCTATTTTGCATTGTCTAAAGTAGTCTTTTACTGGGTCCCGATTTGTACGTTTCTTTGGTGTTTCTTGGTTTGATGTTAGCCAGTATGTGAGTTCATCCATACTCATTATCTCTAGAATCTTGTTTTCCCATTCTTCTCTTTGAGGTATTTTTTTCATATGCCATTTCTTTGCAAATA
Source organism: Anolis sagrei (assembly GCF_037176765.1). Taxonomy (NCBI): domain Eukaryota; kingdom Metazoa; phylum Chordata; class Lepidosauria; order Squamata; family Anolidae; genus Anolis; species Anolis sagrei. Next base: position 248,081,122 of record NC_090022.1, on the reverse strand, counting down.
CTATTTTAGCTGCTGTAGTTTGGTAAATAAATAATATTTCCTTGTCCGCCCCCCCCCCCCCCCCCCCAGAAAATCAAGCATTTCTAATAGAAAGTTTTCTGGCTCTTTTTAAATTTTTGTTTGTAGAATCATTTGAATATCTTTTTGAATGGAATTCCAGAAGTCTTTGACTTTTGGGCAAGTCCAGCAAGTATGGAAAAAAGTACCTACTTGTTGGTCACACTTCCAGCATATGTTGGACACGTTATTATAGCATTTAGAGATGGGGGGGGGGGGGTATGTACCATCTGTGTGCCATTTTGAGTAAGTTTTCCTTGAGATTATATGAATAGGTGTATTCAGTTTTTTGGTTCCATAATTTTCCCCATTGGTTTAGTTGAATTTTTTTGTGCCCATTTCATAACTGAGTTTTTATCTGTTCTGTTTTTGTAGCCCATTCTAATAGTTTTTTGTATAGTTTTGTGATTGTTTTGTTTTCCGTCTTCATAATTGTGTCCCAGAAGCCATTATTGTCAGCAAGGTTTAACTCCTTATCTTTTAAGTTCTTAAAATTTCCTTTAACTTCTTTTTCTTTTTTTAATTCACATTTGCCCCCTTGTTTCTTTAAAATGTCTCTATATGTTGGCCAAGTATGACATCCTAGTTCTCTCCTATGGAAGGCTTCGAGAGGTGACAGCCAAAGTGGTGTATTTCTATTAAAAAAATTTGTGTCTTTCCCAAATTTTTATTAATCCATCTCTTCGAGGAGAAGATGGGGCAATGCTGACAGGGGATAGGGAAAAGGCAGAACTACTTAATGCCTTCTTTGCCTCGGTCTTCTCACAAAAAGAGAGTCTTCAACCTCAGCAAGATGGAGTGGATGAGGGATTGGAGGACATCCAACCCCAAATTGGGAAAGAAGTCATCCAGGAATACCTGGCCGCTCTTAATGAGTTCAAGTCCCCAGGGCCAGATCAACTACACCCCAAAGTATTGAAGGAACTAGCCGGAGTCATTTCGGAACCATTGGCAACCATCTTTGAGAGTTCTTGGAGAACGGGAGAAGTTCCAGCAGATTGGAGGAGGGCCAATGTGGTCCCAATCTTCAAGAAGGGAAAAAAGGATGACCCAAACAACTACCGTCCGGTCAGCCTCACGTCGATACCGGGCAAGATTCTGGAAAAGATTGTTAAGGAAGCGGTCTGCAAACACTTAGAAACAAATGCAGTCATCGCTAATAGTCAACATGGATTTATCAAAAACAAGTCATGCCAGACTAATCTGATCTCTTTCTTCGATAGAGCTACAAGCTGGGTAGATGCGGGGAATGTCGTGGATGTAGCGTACCTGGATTTCAGTAAGGCCTTCGACAAGGTCCCCCATGACCTTCTGGCAAGGAAACTAGTCCAATGTGGGCTAGGCAAAACTACGGTGAGGTGGACCTGTAATTGGTTAAGTGGACGAACACAGAGAGTGCTCACTAATGCTACCTCTTCATCTTGGAAAGAAGTGACAAGTGGAGTGCCGCAGGGTTCCGTCCTGGGCCCGGTCCTGGTCAACATCTTTATTAACGACTTAGATGAAGGGCTAGAAGGCATGATCATCAAGTTTGCAGACGACACCAAATTGGGAGGGATAGCCAATAGTCCAGAGGACAAGAGCAGAATTCAAAACTGCATCAATAGGAGCATAGTGTGTAGATCTAAGGAAGTAATGCTACCCCTCTATTCTGCTTTGGTTAGACCACATCTGGAATATTGTGTCCAATTCTGGGCACCACAATTCAAGAGAGATATTGACAAGCTGGAATGTGTCCAGAGGAGGGCGACTAAAATGATCAAGGGTCTGGAGAACAAGCCCTATGAGGAGCGGCTTAGGGAACTGGGCATGTTTAGCCTGAAGAAGAGAAGGCTGAGAGGAGATATGATAGCCATGTATAAATATGTGAGAGGAAGCCACAGGGAGGAGGGAGCAAGCTTGTTTTCTGCTTCCTTGGAGACTAGGACGCGGAACAATGGCTTCAAACTACAAGAGAGGAGATTCCATCTGAACATTAGGAAGAACTTCCTGACTGTGAGAGCCGTTCAGCAGTGGAACTCTGCCTCGGAGTGTGGTGGAGGCTCTTTCTTTGGAAGCTTTTAAGCAGAGGCTGGATGGCCATTTGTCAGGGGTGATTTGAATGCAATATTCCTGCTTCTTGGCAGGGGGTTGGACTGGATGGCCCATGAGGTCTCTTCCAACTCTTTGATTCTATGATTCTTATATAATGATTGCTAAAAAAAATTCTATTTTGGTTTTGTCATACCAAATGTAGGCATGCCAACCTCATCTTAGATAGGCACCTTCCAATGTCAATATATTACTTTTTTTTAGGGTAGTCCATTTCTTTATTTAGGTAAGGGCACAAGCTCATAGTAGGTTCTTAGGTAAGGGAGGCCAAAACCTCCTCTTCTTTTGTCATCGATCAGTGTAAGTCTTTTTATTCTTGGCTTTTTGCCCTACCAAATAAATTTTGATAAATCTTTATTCCACGTGTTTAAAAAAATATTCAAATTCTTGACAATTGGCAGGGACTGGAAAAGGAATAGAATTTTTGGCAGAATATTCATTTTTATCACTGATATACGACCTAATAAGGATAGTTTCAGATTTTTCCAATTGTCTAGATCTTTCTTAATTTTTTTCCACTTCTGTTCGTAGTTATTTTTCATCAATTGGGAAATTTTAGTGGTCAATGTTAAACCCAAATATTTTATTTTCTCTGTTACCTGGAAGTCTGTTTGTTTAGAGAGTTCGTCTTTTTTCTCTTGAGACTAGAAATACATTTTAACATGTGTATTTGTGGTGTTTTTGCAATATTTATGAGGGTGTTTTTTTTGAAGTTTTATTCCAATTCAGTAATATTTGTTGTTTTAATATATTATATAAACTGTATAAATAATGTTATTTCTAGAGTTCAGCTTTAGTAATACTAAATGAATTAAATGGTATGGATCAATTATACAATGCCAAACTTTTACAAAAATGAAGACAGTCTTAAGAAAGGATAAAGGTAAAGGTTTTCCCTTAACATTAAGTCTAGTCAAGTCCGATTCTGGGAGGTGGTGGTGCTCATCTCCTTTTCTAAACCAAAGAGCCAGCATTGTCCTTAGATACCTCCTAGGTTATGTTGCTGGCATGACTGCATTGAGTGCTGTTAACTTCCCACCAAAGCAGTACCTATTGATCTACTCACATTTGCATGTTTTCAAACTGCTAGGTTTGCAGAAGCTGGGCTAACAACGGCAGCTCATCCCATCCCACGGATTTGAACCACCAACCTTCCAGTCAGCAAGTTCTGCAGTTTAGTGGTTAAACCCACTCCACAATCACAGCCCCTTAAGAAAGGATAATGGGTTTTATTGCATTAGAAAACACTGAACTATGAGATATAGTGTAATGTTTTGTTGTGTTATTGCTTATGTTTTTAATTTGCTTTGCATCGTATTGTTATTGCCTGTTGTTGTTGTGTTGAGGCCTTGGCCTTTGTAAGCCGCATCGAGTCCTTCGGGAGATGGTAGCGGGGTACAAATAAAGTTTAATAATAATAATAATAATAATAATAATAATAATAATAATAATATAAAATCAATTGTAATTAATTCAGGAGAGTCTTTTTTTCCCCTACAATCTTTATGCTGATGTCTTGTTAGGACTTCTAATGTTCTGTTCAAAATACATAAAACGTTTACATGCCTTGATGCAAATATTGTATATGTTCAAAACTAATGGTTGTTACCTGAAATGGAAAAAAAGAAGTTTTACCTGAGATTCCTAAAGCTTTTTGAAACTTCCTATATTTGGGGTATTGGGTCTCTAAACCAAAGACATATAGATCCACATGTTTGATTGACATTATCTTGCAGAAGAGGCACTGAAATTTGTTCAGTTTTGGAAGTCTTTAGCTGAGAGTCTTGAATTCATTCATTTTGCGAAACATTTCCATCATCTATGTTCATATGTTTTAATTATTCTGTTTTAATTATACCTCAAGGCATGATTTATTTATTTATTTATTTAGAGTTTTTATACCCCGGTCTTCTCGCCTCCAGGGAGGCACTCAGGCCAGCTAACAACATAAAATTCAATACAATAAGAAAAACATTATAGGTCAGCAATATAAATTCATTTAAATACACTTCATACAATTCATACAAATTACAGCAAAAATCAGTTAGTCCAAAAGAATTACAAATTCATCGCCATCCACCAGAAAGGTCAGCAGTTATTGACTCAGTCATCATTCTGCAAATGCAGCATCCCAAAGCCATGTTGTGCAGAAGTCATTGATACTATGTATATGTTTAACTGTTAGAGTATATGTTTGTGTTGGTAACAGTAGCTAAGACTAGAGTTATCTGGTTTGAACCAACAGGGAGCATTGCCAAGGAAACCAGGCAGGCTAGCTCAGAGAATGAGAAGTGGGCGGAGGCAAGGAGGAGAAGTTATGTGCGTTTTTGGAAGAGGGGCAGTCTGAGTGAGAGTGAGAGAGTGGAGAGGCTTTGAAAAGCCTGGGAGAGAGGTGTGTGTGAATAGCTAGAGGTTTTTCAGTCTAGGAGGGCTGAAGGGAGAAACCTAGCCAGTTTCTTTGGTTAAAATAGACTAAAGGAAGCTTGTAGGATCCCTAGTCGAGGAAGGACTAGAGATCAGATATTTGATCAAGAAAAGATCAAATTGGAAGGCTATTCATATTAGGAAACATTGTTTACTAAAGTGCTTCACCTCAGTAAAAGTTAGCCACGAGCTGTGTCATCAGGGAAGAGGACTGTATTACAAACTAAGTTATATTCAAAGTTCTATAAGTCATTTAACAGCCTGCAACCATATGCTTTGTACTCAATAAACTTGTTAACTTTTGTTGAAGACCGTCTCATCTCCATTAATCTGTGTCTGTAGAGCCAGACCTCATCGGTGGTATCTCCAATACCTCACGTTGGTGGCAGTTACCTTAATTTACAAACAATAACTGGCCTCCTCTATAACAAATTCTTATACACAATTGAGGCCTGAGATTAATTCCCTCTATAATCATCCACACCTGTACAATTGGTGTGTGCACTTCTACAATTGGTAGCAGCCCTGTACAATTGGCTAGCATCTCTACACATGTTTTTACCTGTTTTCTAAATGTCAGGAGGGAAGAGGCAGATCTAATCTCCATCGGGAGGGAGTTCCAAAGCCGAGGGGCCACCACCGAAAAGGCCCTGTCCCTCGTCCCCACCAAACGCGATTGTGAAGGCGGTGGGACTGAGAGCAGGGCTCCTCCAGAAGATCTTAACAACCTTGATGGTTCATAGGGGAGAATCCATTCAAACAGGCAAATAGGGCCAGAGCCATTTAGGGATTTATAGGTCAACACCAGCACTTTAAATTGTGCTGGAAGCTGATTGGCAGCCAGTGGAGCTGGCGCAACAGAGGAGTAGTATGCTCCCTGTACCCCACTCCCATTAGCAATCTGGCTGTCGCTAGTTGTACTAGTTGTAGCTTCCAAGCAGTTTTCAGAGGCAACCCCACGTAGAGAGCGTTGCAGTAGTCTATACGGGATGTAACCAGAGCATGTACCACCGTGGCCAAGTCAGACTTCCCAAGGTACGGGCACAGCTGGCGCACAAGTTTTAATTGTGGAAAAGCTCCCCTGACCACCGCCAAGACCTGGGGTTCCAGGCTCAGCGATGAGTCCAGGATCACTCCCAAGCTGCGAACCTGCGCCTTCAGGGGGAGTGTAACCCCGTCAAGCTGTAACCCTATGCCCTGTTCGGCCTTTCGACTGACCAAAAGTACCTCTGTCTTGTCTGGATTTAGTTTCAATCTGTTAGCCCCCATCCAGTCCGTAACAGTGGCCAAGCACCGGTTCAGGACTTGAACAGCCTCCTTAGTAGCAGGTGGGAAGGAGTAACAGAGTTGGACATCATCTGCGTACAGATGACACCGCACCCCAAAACTCCAGATGATCTCTCCCAACAGCTTCATGTATATGTTGAACAACATAGGGGACAGTACTGAGACCTGCGGGACCCCACAGTACAATGGCCGCGGGGTTCAGCAGGAGTCCCCTAATGACACCTTCTGAGAGCGCCCCTCAAGGAAGGACTGGAGCCACTGCAACGCAGTACCCCCGAGACCCATTCCCACGAGGCATCCCAGAAGGATACCATGGTCGACGGTATCGAAGGCCAAAGAGAGGTCCAGCAGAACCAACAGGGACACACTCCCCCTGTCCAGTTCCCGGCGAAGATCATCCACAAAGGCGACCAAGGCTGTCTCGGTACCATGTCCCTGCCTAAAGCCAGACTGCGCTGGATCCAGATAATAAGTGTCTACCAAGAACTCCTGGAGTTGCGAGGCCATCACACGTTCCAGGACTTTGCCCAAATAGGGGAGATTGGAAACTGGCCGATAGGACAAATTGAGTGGGGTCCAGTGATGGATTTTCAACAGCGGTTTTATAACAGCTTGTTTTAGGCTGGCTGGAATGATGCCTTCCCGAAGGGAGGCATTAACCACCACCTTTACCCATTCTGCCAAACCCCCTCTGGCTTCCTTTACCAGGCAGGATGGACAGGGGTCTAGGATGCATGTGGTTGGCCTCACTTCCCCAAGAATCCTGTCGATAATAATAATAATAATAATAATAATAATAATAATAATAATAATAATGTGGGAGAGGGATTTTCAGTTGTGGTACCTAGACCATGGAATGCCCTTCCCTTGAAGATTTGATTGTTGCCATTTGTACTGGCATTGAATTTTGTAAATTTTGTAAATATACTGTAAATAATAATTATTTTTATTTTCCAGCATCTGTCAAAACATAGCATTTTATTAAAACTTTAGGGGACTGGTTTGCTTTGAATTATGTATGTACATAGTTTTAAATGGTTGTATTTTTAAAGCAGCTTTCAAAATTGTTTTAACAATTGTCATAATAGTGGGTTTTATTAGAAAACATTGTTTTTCTCTTGCTGAATGTGTTTTAAATCATTTGTATTATATATTAACTTGAAATCCCATAATAAAAGTTCGGATAAAAATAACTTGGTAAATAACAAGCTGTAAAATAAAAAGTAAAAAGAGAAGCAATTAAGGTGAATTCATACACATATTCTTCACTAAGTAATTGCTGTATGGAGCAGAGGCTGACATGAGCAGGAGAAGATCACTGATCAAAACTAGGGATTGTGAGAATATTCATAACTATTGATTCTAAGATTGAAAAGTAAGTTTTCGAACAATCATAAAATCTTATTAAGAGAAAAAACAGAATGTTGTACAGTTTTTGTCCAACATTTTAATATCATGAAGTCTTGTGGAAGAATCATTTTGCTGAGAAAAACATGTGCATGGAAATGTAAAAATAAAATGTTTTTCTCCATATAATAATCCTTCTGTGATACCTTTGGATGTTTCAATATGGAGAGAATGCTACAGTTTAATATTTATTTTTCCCACAGTAGGCTGAAAACAACTTTATTCATGGTTGCTTATCCTCATATGCATGGATGAAATAATCATGGATTCACATCTATAAAACACATACACATACACTGCTTCTATCTCTTCGAATAATTTCAAACCAAGATTTTGGAAGGATTCAATTCACACCGTCACTGAAAGTCAAGTGATGCATGATCAAGAGATCAACATGCATATGCGAATCAGCACTTACACCCTTAACAATAGCAAGTTGGCATCATTTAACAAAGAACATTTCAGCTATTGTTAACAGTCAGGAGAGGGTGAAATTGAATTAATAAAACATCACTTCAAATTTCTGAAATGAAATCACAAAGTATGCTTCTTTCGGTAATGCAGTGAAAGTTAACCTATTATACTTTTGGACACAATAATTTTTAGTCAGTTCTGCTACCTGTAAGTGCCTAATTTATTTAAATATACTGTTTTGCCAGTGTCTCATTCAGCTTAGATGAGTGTAAGCATTTATCCTTGGATTGATTCTGCTCAGTTCAATGTCCAAGGTTGAACTAAAGCTCGTCAATGCATCTGAATTCCACTTCTTAAGCCAGTTTTGGACTACTACTGTAATTTCAGTATAATGAAGTGATAAAGAAGATTAATGAGACTTACTATGCAGCCAAGAAAGACAAAGTTGGGGGGAAAGGAACATTGATTGACCAAGAACAAGAAGCCTGATGTGTGAAGGTTGCTGGGAGACACTGTAACACAAAGATGGTAATATGTCTTAATAATCATAATAATGATCTAGGTAACAGAGAGTTACCTATTCCTACTGATGGTTGTGGAGGAAAAGTATTGGCACCAGAGTCAAACTGGACAATTAAGGAGGTGAGATGAAATACATCCAATTTTTTATACTCTTAACAATACCAAGAGACTAGACGAGGTCATGAGAAAAACAGCAAAAGTTTTAATGGGATTTATGGGCTATAAGTGTTTTGTAGAATGAGAACAGAAAATCAATCTGCTTTTAATAATTTTAGAGTTGCCATTTAAGATGGTCTCTTTGTCTCTTCTCTCCATCCCAACCTCTGTTTCAGACACTCAGGTCCATGTTTCAAATCACTTGCCATGTTTTTTGACTAGCTGGATACCACTTCTGTTTCATGAAAAATAAACCATCACAAGAAATTGATTTCAATTCATAAAACACTAATCTGGGGTTAGACATATTTCTGGCACCTTATAGCAGTTGAATACCACTTTTACTTCCATTACTCTGTTCCAAGAAATCCTTTGATTCACAGTTTATACAAAGGCAAGAATCAATGCAGAGAATAGAAGACAATAACAAACAGGGGAGAACAAAAGATATATTTTACAAGATCTGAGAACTCAAAGAGAAATTTAAACCAAGAGTGGGGATGATCTACAACCAGCAGGGGACACTGCATGATGAAAAAGAAATAATATGATGAAAACAATACATGGAAGAACTATACAAAAATTCATTAAATAAAGAACCATTGGACCCACAATTTTAGAAAGTGAATTGGGAGCTGAACTCAAAGCACTTGGGAAAAATACATAGTCAGGAACAGAAGGCTGCTTCAAGGAACAGAGACAGAATTTACTAACATCTGTCAACAAATTTGGAAATTTAAAAAACCATGTATATTCCAATCCAAAGAAAGGGGCCATCCCCAAACATGTTGACATTAAACCTGTCTTGAGTCATAGCTTTTTGAAAAATGCTGGGTATTAATCAAATAATGAAACAAAACAAAACTATATTATCCTCTACTGTTGGCACATATTCTCACTTTATAGAAGATTCACTGTGAAAGTAGGCATTCAGTGTCTGACACAAGCAGCACTGTGGTACAATATATCTTAAAATATCAGTTTACATATATAAAGATTGGGCAGGGGAGAATACGGTTCTTTAAGATGGAATTTCTAATGCTCCTTCTTTGCCAATTCACCACTCTATTTCTATTGCAATATCTTTGTGGTTTTAAAACAGTTATAATAGATATTAAATTTTAGAGTATAAAAATGTAATTTTCATCAAAGCTGTTTATGTCACCTGACAAATTGCAAAGCTCTTCTCACCCCTCTTCTTTTTAAAAAAGAGAAGAAGGAAACCTGGACATTTTACTATGCATGCACCTACATGTGCAGCATTAGATATTCATCCATAAGACGGGTGTAAATAGAAGATTCGACTTCCCTCCTGCTGTGAATTCCACATTCTCAAACAGGTGATTTAGATTCATTTAAAGTCCACTGACTTGATGCCGTTTCAGCACAGTTTATTAGTTTATGAAGCTGAACAAATAAGTCTTGTAGAACAAAGACAAAGAGCATGGATTTTCTTGCAATAGCAGCGGATCAAGAGTTTAGCTATTGCCCTGACTATTGGCAACAAATACAAAACACTTCAGATGCTCTTGTGAGTACCAAGTTGACTGAAGAGAAAAAAGCATGATTAGCTCCAAGACTGCAGCAGATGTGTGAAAATGCTCCCAATGAAAAGAGGAGGGTGTCTACCAACAACATAGTAGAGAATAAATATGCATCATCATTTAAACAGTTATTATTCAGCCAAGCACCTTTAAGGCCACACCATACCTGATTGTGTATTTGACTACAAACAGATGCCAATGTACAGAAGCTTTTTTGTACAGAATTTTACAAATGATCTAACTATCACAGGGGTCACCAGTGCTGACTTTTAGTAGATTAACTTATTATTTGGATTGTAGAGGGAATGGGAATTGACTTTTGCAAAAGTTTGACATAAATATTTCAAATAAATAGATAAATATAAAAGAGAAAAGATGTTAAAAGACAAAGCAATTCTCATATCTGGAAATTATAAGATTGAATTCAGGCCTTACCATTAAACAAAGTGTAGAACCTCATCATATTGAGGTCCAGAAGTCAGAAGACTGTGAGGGAAACCATGTGGCAGTGTAGAGCTTCATGCCCCTACCATTGGTGGTCGTGGCATCCCTTCCCACATTTCTCCGTTGTCCCTGGCTTCCTCTTGTATCCTCTCTGGCTTCTATTATGAGGAGTTGGGTGTACACCTGACTCCTCTGGGCTCCACTTCTTGGCACTTCCGGCACAGAAATCCAAGGGAGTCCCACTAGAATTAGCCCTGTGTCATTTGATGGGCTCCAGAGGACTCCGTTCCTGCAGAGTGCCGGCAGTGCTAAGCAGCACAGAGAAGACACACTGTCATGAGGGCCCTAGGCTCTTTTATAAACTAAGCATTTAAGTATTTAGCAGCACAATCCTTTTCATGCTCAGATGTAAGTATCATTGAGTTAATGAGGCACACTCTCCAGCAAGTGCTCATAGACCTTGCTACTGAAATCTAACCCATCTACATAGTTTGAATGGTTTAGCCAGCCTCACTAAGCTACACTCTTGAGAGCTCAACAAGACAGCCACCTCCAATCGGTTCCATCATTACTTCACAGCAATACCAGTGTTGGGGTTCTGAATTTATTATTGGCCTTCCAGAAGTTGCTGAGCTTTTGCTCCTATTATTATCTATCTACTGCAGCTAATGCTAACATATGATGGTAGTTCAGTAACATCTGGAGAACCACACATTATCCAACCCAGTAGTTTTGGTTTTTACAGGTCCCATCTATCAGGATTGTACAAGAGATAAAGCAAGCTCATTCAAAAATAGGAAGCTATTAGTCTTACAGTTGTAACCATGTTCCCTTTTGCTCTTCCCCCACTTCCTTCCACCTTTTTATGTTGCAAAAGTCTTACATGATTTCTTCTTTGGAGTGTGAGAGAGAAGCTAGGTCTTCAACTATAATATCTTATCCCCACTCCAAATGTAGTGATACCACATTTTCTTGAATGTAATGTGGACCTTTTTTCATTAAATGACTGCCAAAAGTGGGGTGTGCATTAGATTCAATAGTGCATTACAATTGTGTGCCAAAGGGGGATCCCCACAGGCCTCATCCAGGTTCTGAATGAGGACACCTGGGAAGCCACGCTCCTCCACCAAGCCAAGGCATGCGAGTTAGCCCACCTCAGCATTGGGAGGGAGGCAGTATTTCTCTCCTAGCCAGCTTCGCCTTCTTCTCCCAGCTGGGAGAAGCCACAGAAAGGCCCCTTCACCCTTCCCAGATAGTACTTCCTCCAACCAGAGAAATGCCAGAAAGCCACCTCATGCTTCCCAGATGGTGTCTCTCTTGTCAGCTGAGAGGCAAAGGAGAAGTACTCCCCCGCCCGATCAAGCTGAGGCTGCAAGCGCAATCACTTCTGCTTATACCCTGGTGGAAATGGTCACAAAATTTATAGAAAACTCTTTTTTTGGTAATGTGCACCTTAAAACTGAGGTGTGCATTACAATTGATGGAGCACTACATTCTAGTAAATATGGGTACTTAAGATGTTTCACACACCCCTCATCCACTTACATCAGTTTGGTAAGTGAACTGAAGCACCTGCAGAATTGTGTTGTCACTTTCAAGACCAGAATTACTGAGTTGCTGAGAGTTTTTCAGGCTTTATGGCCCTGTTCCAGTAACATTATCCCCTGATGTTTTACCTGCATCTCTGACTGGGATCTTCAGAGGTCTGTTGGAAGTGAGGCTTGCAATAGTAAATATGGCCTACAAGGAGGTGAGTTTCATGCTAATAGACCAAAAGATGACAGAGAAATGAGCCTCTAAATTTTTCCCATTGGGAGAAATGGACCAGATCTTTCCAGCATGAAAACAGAAACAGAATTCAGAATTCCATATTCCCTAAATATGGAGCAGGGAAAGGGGGGGGCACCAAAAATTGTAAATGAAGACCCATCGCTTTTGGCAAATTCCAGTCAACTTTTAATAATGAGTTTTTATTTACATTCTATTGCTACTATATGTCAATTCTGCATCTGTGCTTGGTGCTATTTTAAAAATATTTTTGTGGTTTTATTTATGTACTATAATTTATTGTATATATTGTATGTTTATATGTTTTTAAATTTGTTGTATCCTGTCTTGAGCCACTGCAAGAGGTGGGTAATATGTTGTTGTTGTTGTTGTTGTAACAAGATGTACTGGTTTGTGCCAGAGCCATTGCAGTTGGATTGTGAGGTCTTGATAACGGCTGAGTTTTTCTGTTGTTTTTCATCAATTCAGTTGTCACCTGGTATGGCGACATCAATAATCCAAACTTTTTTCTTTTCCACAATCGTGATGTTTGGTGTATTATGTTCCAAAACTTTGTCAGTCTGGATTCAAAAGTCACACAGTGTTCATTTTCATTTTCCACTACATTTTCAGGTTTATGATCCCACCAATTCTTTACTGCTGGCAGGTGGTACTTGCGACATAAGTTCCAGTGAATCATTTGGCCCACAGAGTTGTGCCTTTGTTTATACTCCATCTGTGCGATTTTCTTGCAACAGCTGAGGATGTGGTCCATGGTTTCATCAGTTTCCTTGCACAGTCTGCATTTTGGGTCATCAGTTGATTTTTCAATCCTGGCCTTAATTGCATTTGTTCTGATGGCTAGCTCCTGGGCTACAAGAATCAGGCCTTCTGTCTCTTTCTTCAGTGTTCCATTCATGAGCCATAACCAGGTGTTCTCCCTGTCAAATATTCCTTCAATTTTGTCAAGGAACCTCCCATGCAATGCTTTGTTGTTGTCAGCTCTGGTATGGAGTGCCGTTTTCTTGCACTGATTCTTTGTCTGCTGTTCTTTGAAAAATTACCAATTACTGACCTCAATTAAAGAGAGTTCTTGGCTTTCCTTTACATATTCTGCCAGGGCATGTTTTTAGGCACTGCACCCAATGTGCCGATCACCACTGGGACCACCTTTACTGGCTCATGCTAGAGTCTGTTGCTATTATTATTATTATTATTATTATTATTATTATTATGTCCTTCAACACTAATGAAAGCAACCCAGTTCTGTCCCATTTAAAAGACTTAGCTATCTCCATTATCTAATGTAATCTCTATACTGAGAAGACTTTCAAAAAAGAGATTAAATGCATCCTTCCACCACGGAGAGCTGAGGTTACATCTTGGATCCATAAAAATTAGGTTTCCCCTGCTTGCTAGCCTGGGAGAGGAGGGCTATTTGTTCACCTCAAGGAATCGAGGACACTTTAAAGTAAATAGTCCCTGCTGGGACTATTTTCAAGGGCAGAGTGCAGTATTTTTTTTGGGGGGGGTACCTCCTTTAGCTTCAAAATTGGAGCCTGAATGTTTGCCCACACTTCCCACCTTATAACAGTGTACCAAATATTATTATTAAGGAATGTCTTCTGGGATGGATGCTTAGTAGCCTCCGAGACTTTCTATTTTGAGATACTTTGGTTATTGTAATTTCAGCTTTCTCCATCCAACATGTTCAAAGTGCAACAAATGCAAATGTGTATAGACAGATATCTGCATAAAACCCCAAGTGATTAAAAATGCACCAGTGCATCATTCCAATTAAAAACTAAGTTTGGAATACCTCTCTTCATTTTCTCATGAAGCACCCAACTGTTACTGATTAACAGGTTCATCTACTACCCAGATTGTAGCATTTCTGTAAGATGCCATACACATCTTATACTAGTGCGATGATATATGCTAGTCTTCAGTTTTATGGCAATGCAGTTTCAATTGGGTGTGACTTGAAATTAAGTAATTTTCTTCCTGCTCGCAAACATATGAACTTATCTAGAGCTATACAAACTACCCTCACTCTTTTCTTCTGTGAATTCTAAATACAAACTCTTCTCTAAAAATGCAACTTCTTTACACTGCATTTCTGAACCAGTTTATGGTTGAGAGTTGCCAGCTTCCCACTATTCTCTACTTTTAACAAGTGCTTGATCTGTAGGCATTAGCAGCTGATAATCATTATAGAACTGAGCGCTGATTTACAGCTTCAGAAACTGTTGCAATAGGATTGAGTAGAACTGAGATAGTTGAAATACACAGAACTGAGTTATGCTTTGGCTCATTAATAAACAATGACCACACCTTAGAAATAATTAATTAAAAATGAGTAAAAATGGTTTCTTGAAATGTTCAGCACTAATGCTGAAATTTGATAGTTCAACCATCAAGAAATATCTTGGTTATTGTTTTGAATAGTGTTTGGTCTTTCTTGTTATTTTCATTTACACTATTATTGATAATTTTAGTAAACTTTTATGTAATGTAATCATTGAATAAATTAATAAAATTGTTCCAAAATTGTTTGATGTTTAAACATTACATGTACTTTATATGAGAAAAATCACATGATAACTCTAAGCTTGGAACAACCAAGCCTCCTGTTGATTGATGAGCCTGATACTTCAGTTTAAACTGGAACTCATGAGATGAAACTGGAGGAAAACCCATGAGTGACATACTCTGTTTGTCATTCTCCCTCATTACCAGGGGTGACATGAAGGTCTCTGTCCCAAGCTGATCTTGACCTGCTTCCAACATGGCATCAACTGTGAAGCACCCCCCCCCCCCCCATAATTCATGCCAAAAGCCAAATAGACCTAGGTACTGTGAATTCCACATCTGGGACTCATTGCAAGCATTTCCAAAGTTATGACATACATTTGTGTGTAAAAGATGGCCCCATACAATGCATAGAACATATGTGATAGACAAGGAATGAGTAGGTCAAAAAATGTGAAGAAAGCTTCTGCCAGGGAGTGTTCCCAGTAGGAGTATTTACCGTATATACTCGAGTATAAGCCGACCCAAATACAAGCTGAGGCACCTAATTTTTTCATTAAAAACTGGGAAAACTTACTGACTCGAATATAAGCTGAGAGTGGGAAATGCAGCTGCTACTGGTAAATTTCAAAATAAGAAAATAGATACATTATTATTAAAATTACATTAATTGAGACATCAGTAGGCTAAATGTTTTTGAATATTTACCATATTTCAAAGTAAAACAGTAAACAAGCTATGTAAGTGGAAAAGGAGGGTCAACAAAAACAATATGGTATCAACAGTAACTTTATAATAATAGGGACTCAGGCTAGCTTCCAACATAGTAACAGGCAAACATTCAATGCCTATATAAACAAAAAAAACCTATAATTTTTTAAACAAAAGGCAATACTAAACATTGTAAAATAAGTTAAAATAATCAATTGCATTAAATACTTCTCTTTAAAAGAAATTAAAAACCATCTGAAGTAAAATGTAATATCAGTTCCCTTTTGCCTTCTCTCAGGCTTCTATTCATGCAGCCTAGTTGCAACATTACACTGTTGTCCCATGTTCAGTTTGTGGTTCATAGACTCCTTTCATAGAATCCTAGAGTTGGAAGGGGCTTCTAAAGGTCATGTAGTCCAACCTTCTCCATTTTGCCTTCATGCAGGAAAAGCACAATCAAAGCACCATCAACAGATAGCATTCCAGCCATAATAATAATAATAATAATAATAATAATAATAATAATAGAGTTGGAAGGGAGCTCTAAAGGCCATCAACCCCCTTCATTCTGCCTTCATGCAAGGAAAGCACAATCAAAGCACCCCCAACAGATGTCAATTCAGCCTTAATATTAATATTAATATTAGTATGCATAATAATAATAATAAGAAGAAGAAGAAGAAGAAGAAGAAAGAGGAGTTGGAAGGGAGCTCTAAAGGCCCTCTAAGCCAACCCTCTTCATTCTGCCTTCATACAAGGAAAGCACAAGGCACCCCTGACAGATGGCCATCCAGCTTTAATAATAATAATAATAATAATAATAATAATAATAATAGAGTTGGAAGGGAGCTCTAAAGGCCATCTAGTCCAACCCCCTTCATTCTGCCTTCTTGCAGGGAAAGCACAATCAAAGCACCCCAAACAGATGGCCATCCAGTCTTAATATTAATATGAATAAAAATAATAATAGATTTGGAAGGGAGCTCTAAACGCAGCAGAGAAGGACCTCCACTTGCAGTGGCCTGCCTGCCTGCCTGCCTTCCGTTGCTGTGGAGGCCTGTGGAAGCCTGTGCTGGCAGCGGTTGCGCTCACCAGCCACTTCTCTGGTCCAAGGCTGAAGAAGGCGCAAGGCTCACTTGTGGGCTCCCCTGCCACTGCCACCACTGCTGTTCATCCGCCTCCTCCGGCCCACTCCATGGAGGCCAAGGCCAGCCGGCTTCGGAGCTGGCTCGACTTGAATATAAGTAGAGGGGGACTTTTTCAGCCAAAAAATAGGGCTGAAAAACTCGGCTTATATTCCAGTATATACGGTATATCCACACCAAGCTTCACTCTGGCCAGCCTTCTTTAACCAATGAGATCAAACCTACAAATTCATTCTCATTTCATATTTCCATGCAGACCATGTGGAGTAAGTCAGGATGAAAGAAGTGCGGCTACTCAGACACAAGGCAACTCTCACATACCTCATTCCACCCATGCCACAGTACTCTCACCCAGTAAGTTGGGTGGGATAACTACATATTACTATCTGTTGCTGTTTTAAGATTATTGTCTAGTTTCAACATTTCCCAGCTCTGATTGGCTAGAATTATGTTTCAGGCTTCCCACATTTCGCTAGCCATGTCCTCTTCCCTTACCCCATTATCTACTGGTATGATGTCCCCAAGGTCCTTTCCAAAGTGGAATCTAGATACTGGGGTAAGAAATTATTTACTACCCCTTTAATAGTTCTTAGCTCAAGTTTCACTTGACCAGGTCATTAAAAAAAACGAGTCCCTTTATTTAGCATGGAGGATTTAAAAACCATATCCTCTTGGGAGTGAGTAAACTGTTTACTCAACCCCAGATATGTTCTGGACCAATTTCTCAAGTAAATCTTTAAACATGCATCTCAGGCCTTTACACAGACATTCTTTCACCTTCTTGAAACCAATGTTTGGATAAGTAGATTTGGGCTGAAATTTGTTCAATATTTACCCATAAGAGTCCATGAATGCATGCAAATCTGGCTTTGGTTAAATCTATGCTTTTTCAAGTATTATACTGAACCCACATTTCACCAGGAAACTGTATTTGCTATTTTTGTTCTCCAAATTTGTAAGAGAATTAAATTAACACAGAAGTTTTACCTGCAGTCTCAGATAACTGGCATTTTGCTTCCAGGTAGTAGAAAGCATCAAGCCTTTAGAAAAACATAATCAGAACAACTAATCCCCCCATTTTCATAAAAGTTCCATATTACTTTGTAGTACCTGTACTTTATTTCACCACAGTTGCTAAGGGAACAGTGTGTCATTAAATAGAAAATTGCGATTTGCCAGAAGACTAGAATAGAACACAGAACAACACATAGTGCAGAACAGTTTATATCTGACCTTTCTGAAATGTGTCTTGATTTTTAAAAAATAAAATGGTATATGTTCTTTATTCAGGTCTATAATGTTCTACAATTCCTTTTTTGTTGAATATTCCTTTGGGATCTGCTAAATATTATCATCCACTAAGAAATAAAAGTTAATTGACTCAACACATCAATTAACTTTACAAAACCAAGTAACTCAAAAGAGGAGGTTCTGAATCATTTATAAAAGATTTTTCCTAATCTACTACAGCATGTGTGACAAAACCCTCAAAAATACCTTAAAGGCGCCAGATCCCATTTGATATTGGAAGCCAAACAGAGTCAAGCTTTGGTTAGTACTTGTGTGGGAGATCATCAACAAATCTGATGTGCTGTAGGTTATATTTCAGAGGAAGAAGCTGGCAAAATCACTTCTGAGTATGCCTTGTCTAAGAAAACCTTGTGAAAATCTTGGGATCTTTATAAATCGACAGGCAACTCAAAGGCACACACTATGATTCTATCTCCTTCTTCTAGTGAACTCTTTTCTTTTTAAAAAGAAAGCAATATAACTAGGTTCTGTAAACATTTTCAGACAAGCCCATGGTTTGTCTGAAAAATTACATCAGAAATAAGTGAAAGTAAGGCAGTCCCATCTTTGGAACAAGGTATCTTGACTACAGAGATTCATTGCAGCCCAGCATTGCAAACCAAGATATCCTTACTTAAGCCACCAGTAACTAACAGTAAAGTAATATAATGTCAGAAACAAGTAGAGGATTCTGAACTATATGTATTTAAATTCAATCCACCCACCCCTTTTTAAAGGAATTTTGATTATTTTTGTCCAGCTGACCTTCTCCCCGATCAGTGCATTTTATTAGAGCTTACACAAACACATACACACACACACTCATGTGCTTGCTTCTTAGTAAGGCAATTTTATGGATTGCCTTACTTTTTGAGTGCACCAAGTTGCACCAGATGAGGCTGAAGTATGAAAGGAAGAATTAGAAACCACCTGCATGTTGCATTGATCAGTGGGCTGTTGAACACCTGCCAAAATTGCATTTGACAGACAGTCCCCTAAAGCATCTCTATTCATAGAGGTGCTTCAATACTTAAGTCTCATCAAAGTAAATGCATATCCGGGTTGAAAAGCATTTAAGCACATGATGAAGTGCTTTCTTAAATCATGACTTATTGTATTTCATCACCCATGGTAAAAGGGGGTGAATTGAACTTAGAAGTATTTATTTCAAGGTGATATGAGTCATTGCATGTAAAAACACTGATCGTTCCGAGTAAAAGATGACTTTGCACCACCTATTAAAAGAATACATTTTTCCTCTGTCTGCCTTTCTTTGTCATGACAGCTTATTCACTTTCATTTCCCTTACTCTTTCATCTTCATTCATTTATACAATGATCATTAGAGGATAAGGAGGAGTTTGCCTCTCTGAAAAATAATCTTCACTTTCCAAATAAACTAGTCTCTTTCAGAACCCTTGAAAAATTGCAATTTTAAGCAATGTTTCCAATATTTTGGGTGTTTATTAAGAAATAGATATTAGACTCCTCCCAATAAGTGAGCTTTGGTTAAGGGTTGCAGTCTTAGAATAATACTGCTATTGAACACAGGTTCCAACTATCTCAGGAAATTTGCAGACATTGTTTCAATAATAATTAAAACAAGCCTGTAAGGTTGTTAGGCTTGATAGATAAGGAGGTCATATCTCCCACAATATTCATTCATATTTCTGCTTTATTTTTTTCCCCCTTTTTAAACCAAAAATATCATTTATGGGGATGGTAACACAAGATGAAGACTGTCATAACGTGAAGAGGAGCTGTTTAATCCTTTCTCATTATGCAGGGTGTTTTCATTTTTCTCTTATAAATAGCCCCTTTTTTCTGAACTGGACTTCTGCTGGAAAATGCATTTTGTTTCATTGAAGGATATGGCAAGAATAAGATGTTTGTCAATTTGATAATATTGCTCAATCTAATAATCCAGTGGTAGCACAATTGTGTCTTGACTGATTTGCCTTTCTGCAGCTTGGCCCCACAAAGTAGGGATGTTGTAAGTATTCAAAAAATTAAAAAGAGAACCTGATAAGAAGAAACTTGGACTGGTGGAAATCTTTGCAATTTAGAACAAATCCTTTGCAAAATGAGTTAATTTTTGCATTTTCTTGTTTGTTTGCTGCTGCTGCTGCAAAAAAAAAAAACCCAGTTTCTCTGTACAGGTAATATTTCTATGAAGTAAAATATTTCTCTGCTGAAAATGCTCTAATTTGTGACTTTTTCTGTGCAAAATCCACACATCCCTGTTTTGAATTTTTGGAGCAGGAAACTGTTTTGAAAATATCCTTGTGCAAAACAGCCACATATGAATCTTGTAGATAATGTCAAATAGCAAACCAGCTTTCAAAGACTTTCATGCAACGAGAATAAAATTTCTTATTGCTCCCCTTGAAAAGAAACTTAGTTAAATGCTGCTCCATAATCTCTCATCAATCCAGAGCAAGGAAAGGGCTACAAGAAGCAACAGAAAAAAAATAGTTTTGGAGGAAAAAGTGCGATCTATTCAAACCTTCCTGATGGACCATTGTCTTAAGTATCTAGAACTGAGATTGTGGCTTTCTTAAAGTCATCTAGTGAGTCTTAGGGCTCTACCAGACAGGCCAAAAATCACACTTCCTCTCAGAATGGAGGCCACACAGCTGGCCCAAACACTGTACTTTTGCAGGGGTGGTGTTCAGATACTCACCCCCTGCTGATCCGAGATCAGCAGGGGTGGGAATCATGGGCACTGCCAGCCTCTGCCTCTCTGCCCTCCATTTCCCCCTTCACTTACCAAAGGAAGGCTCCATTTGAGGGCTGTGGTCTTCTTTCTTCCCTTCCCCCATCCCTTAGAAGAGATGAAAGAGGGCTGGGGGAGGGGAGGGGAGGGGAGGGGGAGGGGGAGGGGGAGGGGGAGGGGGAGGGGGAGTTTCTTTTAAGGCCCCCCTTTGGTTCTTCCAGGGAGAAGGTAGAGGGGGAAAGGCTCCAGGTCTGCATCAGAGCTTTCCTCTGGGAAGTTGAGAGGGAAATGGGAGGCCCAAGGAAGTCTGCAGGGGGGAGGTAAGGAAAGCACATATTTTCCATCCTGCAGAGATACACAGACATGGAAAGGTGTTTTTTTAAAGGAGGAATCAAGTTTAAAGGGTACATTTTAACACATGTTTTTCAGTCCTTAATCCAATTCCTCCTGATTTCTTCCACATTTTAGCTAGTTTAGCCGCCCCTCCCTTTAAACCAATTTAACCCAGGCTATAATGTATGTGGAGAAGGGCCCCTAGACTGATGAGAGGTTTTTAAGCAGAGGCTAGATGGCAATCTATCAAGAAGGCTGGACTAAATGGCTCTTGTGGTCTCTTCCAACTCTATGATTTATAATTCTACAAGGTGAGATTTAGGTAAAATAACAACTCTTGCTCCTAGTGACCACTGTACATGAGTTGTCATTTGTGGTGCCCTGATCAATTTACAGTGGCCCTTTGCCAATTCTATAAATTCTTCATTTGAAACTACTTAGACGTTCATTTCTTAATTTCTGATTTCTTCCTTAAATTTTCCATGTTTAGGTTGCCCTCATTCTTTTTTTATTTGATTTTAACAATATCCTTAACTACATTTTTTTCCTATGACAGCATTTGCCCAATTATATCCCAGTAATGAGATCCAATTTACCAAGGCAAGAGAACATGACAAGAACAGAGTTATAAAGGGGCAGGAAAAGGAAGAAATAGACAAATATTGAATTGCAGTAGGTTCTATATCTTTAGGGCTATCATAGGTCACTAAGGGATTACATAGATAGAGATGTCACAAAGGTGTAACAGTAATGACGATGCACTAATCTATCCTTTAGGCAGGCTAGTAGCCAGCTACCTGAAAAGAAGATTGACAATAATCTGAATTGAAATTCCAGTCACTGTTGTCAACTACAGCAGGATTTACATCGGGATCGGGAACCAAAACCAGTACTTTCCTCAAGAGTTTTGACTTTCTTTGATGGAAAATATGATGACAACACATTATTAATGGCAGGAAGTCCATCTACAGTGTTAATCAAATATCATGTGGGGGAGTTAAATCAAATCAAGATAAAAATGGGGAATATAAGCAACATAATAAATATCTGGAGGCATAAAATTTCATTCAGTTGTTAGTTTTTCATCCCTCTACCTTCTCAATCTTTCTTTTGCTGATATCACAAACATACTGATTATCTATATTCTTTCGCAAATATAGGATAAAATGGTTTATCAAAATCTTTCTTAAGATTTTTATTGTTATCAGTCAACAACTCCCCTTTCCATTTTATTTGATTTAGATATGAAGCCCTTGTTTCCAAGAGACTAAAAATTATCATTCTGCTTTAGGCTGAAAATTGTGTCTTTTTGCATGTGGTTTGTAGAAAGGACTTGTTGTTTTTCCCAGCTCGATGGATTTTTATATTCAAACATATTACTTATCTAATAATTTCAAGAATAAAATGGGAAACAAACAGAATGACTATGACAAAGGAATGTAAAGAGAAAACTAGACAAATAATGCATTTTAACAGTTTCTGACAACACTGGAATCTTATCTACAACAGCATAATTGACAATTGCTAAACATTTCACCTAAAAACCAAAGTAGTAATAAGGTGAAAAGATAGGAAACAGAAAGTGCAAATAAATTGCATAATCCTACATTTAAAAAGGAAGAACAAGCTAGCTGTCTATTTATTTCAGCTGGCAGGGCCTAAAACATTACGAATTTAAATATTTTCCTCCTCATTCCAGCCACCACTAAGCTCTAGCCCAGAAGTCTTATACTATTTTCAAAACAAATTAAGGTTAATAAATTATTTGAATCTTCATGGAAATGTCATTCAATAACATGGATCAAAAACAATAAACACGTGTGAAAATAGAAGAAATGAATCTACAAAGGTTGCTCTGTTTGCATGATCTGGTATAAGGTTCATACCTCAGGCCAAACACAAAGACCAAATAAACAATAGCCCCCACATACTTGTGATAAAATAGAAGGGCGAACCAGTATCTCCAGAAAGCAAAAAAAAACACAACAAAAAACAAACAAACAAACAAAAAACAAAAACAAACAAACAGATGAGACAAAGGCTTGAAGTGAACAGCCAAAACTCACTCCAGTCTGGACTTTTATACCCAATAAACCAGCTGATGTGGAAACCGCCTCTGGGCCACTCCAGCTGAATGATGGAGCTGATACTAGCCAATGAGCTTGCAGGAAGCCTCCAGCAGTTGAAAATCTTCATGCTGGCACTGAGGCAATGTCTACACTGCCATATAAAATCCAGATTATCTGCTTTGAACTGGATTGTCTGTAGACTCATATAATCCAGTTCAAAGCAGATAATATGGGATATCTGCTTTGATAATCTGGGCTACATGGCAATATAGAGGGAGTCTTAGAAGTTTCAAGGAAACCCAAAACTCTGACTTGTAGTAGTAACAGATTATCACCACTATCCAGTGTCTGTCACACGCCTTACTGTATCAGATATCAGGGCCAGCTCTACACACAACAGTGCTAAGCTATACATTTTATTGTTTTGAATTTTAGATGCATATAGTGGGAGTATGATGTTTGCTGCGTACCTTAGCCTTTTCCCTAAAAACCCAAAATAAAAAGCAGCCAATTTGTATTCATTCTGCCATTCCCCAGCACACTAAACTGGTACATAAGAAACAATTTAGACCTGGTGAGTCATCATGTAGTGATAGACACTAATGATCCCAGTGCTACAATTATGTCAAATATGGAAGTGTAAGACAACACAGCAATAATGTATTTTTTGCTTACAAACAGGGATACAAAAAGAGTTTCAAATGTTCTTGTCCTTGATGAAAAGGAGTATCTCCACAAATCAAGGCATTCCATTGAGAAAATGGTCAAATCCTGCAAAGTTTTCTAAAGTCTGGGACCTTTATCTTTTGAAAAAAAAATGTTTACATAAAAACATTGTGCCAAATACAAAGAACATGTTTACTGTAAAAAAAATAACCTAAACTTTTTGCAACAACCTTCCCCACTCCCAAATATTTTTGCAATTGAAAAAGCAATTAAAATTGATAAATGGGAAAGCTGAACCCTGATAGTTCCTATTATTGCTGTTGTTTATTTATTTATTTTATGTCAAAAGCATTGCATAAATAAGTATAAAACCCATAAAATAGAGGAAGCACAAGCGGCTAAATAATTTTAGACCAAAAATAGGCATCAGCGACCGCATTACCAGTAGCTTTAAATACCATTCTTCCCCTGTACATGAGGCAGGGCATTGTGGACAAGCATACAGGTGCATAGTTGTTTGTTCTTCTCCATAGTTGCACATGGTGGAGGATTTTTTTAGGTAGTTGCATTTTGCCAGGTTGTCTTTTGATCTGCCCACTCCACTTCTGAGTCTGTTCAGGGACTTCTGAGGTGCCCATTCTTGGTTTGCCCCTGAAAGCAGACCCTCGTGGGTGGCCATCCAATTGGGATTTCCTGGTTTAGCTGCTCAGAGGGATATTCTTGCTGTTGCTGAGGGAACATTAAGAGGAGTGGTGGTTCTCATGAAGATTTTCCTTGATTTGAGTCTACTGGGAGGAGGCTGATAGCCATCCAGTGGATGGCTTTCACAGTGTTCAACCTTATTTCTCTCATAGTTACCAACAACTTCCCATAGCACATCACGGGGGCAATTCCAGCTACCTTACACAGTCTATCAATAGGTGTAAGTTTGAGACATCCTGTGATTATTCTGCATGTTTCATTCAGTGCTATGTTCACCTGCTTCACATGGACAGACTTGTGCCAAACAGAGGAGGTATACTCAGCGCTTGAGTAAGACAAGCTCAGGGCTGATGTTCTTATTAATTTTGAGTCTGCACCTCATGCACTGCCAGTAAGTTTTCACGGGATGTTATTGCATGCAGCTGATATGTGCTTGGTGTTCGTGTAATTTCCTAAATGTTAGTGTTTGATTCTAAGATGACACCAAGGTATTTAGGATGGGAGCAGTGTTCAAGCTCTTGGCCTTCCCAGGTAACTTTCAATTTTCTGTTGGCTTCACAATTGCATATGTAGGAAGCACACACTTGGCAAGGTTAGGCTTCAGGTGGTTATTTTTGTAGTCGCTGGAGAGATTTCTCAGGGCATTAGTAAATTGGTTTTTGACTGTTTCAAAGTTGTTTGCTTGTGTTGTTAGACCAAGGTCATCAGCATATATAAAGCTCTTTGTGAGCAGTGGTTGTGGCTGATCATTAGTAAAGATGTTAAACAAGGTTGTTACAAGAATGCTGCATTGGGGTAAACTATTATTTTGCCTCCTCCATCTACTTTTCCTGCCTTGAAACTCCACATAGAAGCTGTGGTTTTCTAGGAAGGTCTGGATTTTGCAAAATCATAATCCCAGATAATATAGTAGACTTTATGCAGCATTTTTCTATGTTGCATCATATCATAGGATGCCATAAAATCCACAAAAACTGTTCTCATGATGCAACCTTTCTCATATCCTTCCTCGATATACTCAGTCAGATTATCAACATCATCCCCCTATATGTATATCTACTGAAAAAGAATTACCATTGTGCTCAATGAGTTCTGTTTGACAAATAATTGGATAAAGGACTGAAGCCTGCAATTACTTTCCTTTGAAAAAACAGGTATGCATTGCTATTTTTAATTGCTTAGCAAGGAGAAGCCTCCTGTCCACCTTCCCCATATTTTTAAGATACCCTTCTAACAAATACTTTTTATTTCAATTAGGCTCTGTTTTAATGTTTGAATGTACCCTTCTGCAATGTCATATTAACTTGGTGTATTAGCAATATAACATTTTTATTTGTGAGCCAGTTTGGCCTCTTTTGGAGCTAAAGAATAGAATAAAAATGAACAAGGCAATTAATTAATTATTACCCCTTTACACCACCTAGGCAGCAAAATTTCCTTTCTGGATAGTTAAGGGGTTCGTGTCCTTCCCAGTAGGTATTTTGTCATTATACCTTTGTAATTGAGGTGCATTCATTCAATGATTAAAACAGCTCTTTTCCCATTAGGTCTTTCACTGATACTTCATTCCCAAAGCCATCTTTTCTGTTCATCACTTTATGTCTTTGTGTCCTCTTTGCTCTTCTAATTTTAAAAATTACTCTTTTGCTATGCACCGTAATTTCACTTGAGAACTGCCATCAATTACTTTACATTGATTATTGTCTAATTTGGCTGATTCTGACATCTCCTCTGATGATATATGCCTATAACTTTAAAAAGTCTCCTCCATTAATATATAGTTAATGGAAAAGAGACAAGTGTAGACAGGATGTCTGAAGTTCTTCTTTTATCACACAAAAGCATTGATTAAGCAAGCTGAAACTGAATGCAGTGAAATGAAGATTAATCTATCATAATAACAGTACAATTTTCATTCTCAGGGGCAGAAGGGTATGAGACAATGAAGAGATGCCAAATAGTCTATGTTGAGGGGGGAGGTGTTTCACTTTAACACAGATATCCATAGCTACTCTGTGTATTTGCCACTGATGCCTTATCCAAGCAACTTCAATAGTAGACTGAAGCAAAAATAAATAAATAAATAAATAAATAAATAAATAAAGGAAACCAAAAGGGTGGGAGTAATTCTAATTAGCTTCTGAAATACACTTTCTGTAAACAGGCATACCTTGCTTGGATTTTTCTTTTACTAGCAAAGCAGCTCCAAAGTTAGATATGTGGTGAGTGGAATTTTTTTTATCTCCCATTCCTTAATGCCAGGAATGCATGTCACAATCTTTATTATTGTTATAAAGTAATGAGAAGCTCTAAACAAAGGATCAAAATACTTCAAGCCTATTTTCAATTCACATTGTGATTTGGGAGGGGATGGGGTGTCTTACTCAGTCTGTAGTGCCAGTTTCACCCACAGATGCCATTCCTATCTCCACCTGCCCACTCCTTGTAACTTAAATGGTAATTAAGATTTGGACACTTATTTCTTCTCCTGCATAGGGTTAGGCAGAAATGTCACATTCCATCACACAGTCATAAATCCCCTTCAGCAATCCGTAGGGTGTCTGTTTGTGGGCATTCATGTATAGCTGCTGGTAGCAAAACTTTAATAACCTTGAATATTTGCCATTCTGTTTTAGTCAAACTCAAAGGACTTATCTACAATACAGCATTAAGCAGGTTTAATTGGCATTCCTATTTCTCAGGAAGTTATAAGGAGATGGAGGCAATTGAGTCTTGAACAGAAAAGTGTTCTCATTTCACCAGACTTATTTACACAGAGTGCCACCTTGAGATCCAAACCAATGTACTGATGTTGTTTCCCTAGGACAAGAGTGTGGCCTTCAAGGTTCTTAAGTGCAGCCTTTTGACTGAATCCAATTTTTACAGAACAAATCCTTTTATTTTTGTTAACACATTTTGATAAATATTTTATACATTTCTTTTATTTTTTTGAAATGAATTTATTTAAAACACCAAAGAATTTGGTATTAAAATACCAAAGTTTCAACAAATTAAGACTCCCAGGTAAAACTTAGAGCATTAGTAAGTCATCAGGGCCAAATTCATGGTTGCTAAACTCCTGATTTAGTTTTAACATATGGAGGATGATCCAAATGCACTGCTTCCAAGCTGCAAGCTTTCTTCTACTTAGATTTCTTTGAGAGCATCCCAATCCCTACATATTTCCAATTTTCTATTCCTGGACTGTAATTCCCAGCAATCCTCCAGATCAGGCATGTAGCCGGGGGGGGGGGGGGGTCCTTGGGGGGCTTTACCCCCCCCCCCCCGCATGGTGGTTCACGAAAAGGCATTATTTAAACTGGTGCATTATTTAAACGATTATGTTTATTCATATCATGATCTGATCATCATACTCAATATATCCCATATGCATGGGGGCATTGGGGTAATGATAAAAAAAAGTTTGCTAGGGTAGACCCTCTTTCACTCAGACTCATCCCCCCCCCCGAAACAAACTCAGCCCCCCCCTCCTCGGAATCGAAATCCTGGCTACGGGCCTGCTCCAGATAAATATGATAGATAGATAGATAGATTAGATAGAGCTAGATAGGTAGGCAGATAGATTGATCAGGAGGACTACTGGGAGTACAGTCCAAGAATAGGTAGAGAAGGAAGAAAGGGCAGAAAGAGGAAGGGAAAGAAAAGGGGGAAAGGAAGAGGAAGAGAAGGAAGGAGAGAATGAAAGGAAAAAAGAGAAGGAAGGAGAGGGAGAGAGAGAAAGGAGGAGAGAAAGAGGGAGGGAACGTTGGCCACAGCAATGCGTGATGGGTACAGCTAGTAGTAATAGTAATAACAATAATACTAATAATAATTTTATTCTTATATCCTGTCACCACCTCCCCAAAGGAAATTGGGGTGGCCTACATATGGGGCAGAAAGTCCAACAGACAAAAGAGCAAAACAATCCATTAACAAAAACACCACTAAAATAAGAGTATCGTAAAATGCAACAATCCAGATAAAACCCAATTAAACATAAGAAAATAAAACAACAGCATTGAAGCTCCATCACACACTGATTAACAAAAACCATCATCCAGAATTACTAAAATGGATGTGACCAGGCTATAAAAGGGTAGGGCATGGGATAGTGCAAAACACTGTACTATAGGGCCGGGGAATTGGATGAGCTGCAGAGAATAGAGTACTATCTGGCAACCTAGGGACTGGGCATTTGTAACTAGGGACTAGTCCTTCTCAAATGCTTGCTAGAACACCCAAGCATTTGACAAAAGAATGCTTGGCATAACTGCGAAGAAGATCAAAAGGGAAGGTACAGCCAGCAGGGTTATGAGTCTATTTGATAGCCCACCTATGGACACTTTTAAAGTGTCACTGCTTGAAGTTGTACCTAAGAAGGCATCAGGTGACTAATGTCTCATTCTGTCAGGTTTTACAATGTATTGTAATGTAATATAGCTGGGTCATGCACTGCTAATGGGCTTCTATTGGAAATGCTGAGTCATGCATTAACTGTATATAGAACTTCATTTGGGGAATGTGTTCTGGCCTAGTCCAGGTGATTGTGAATGATGCAATCCTGGGTTTGAGTTGAGTCAATGAGTTGGGAACCAATCAGTGATTGCTATGTGTAAATGAATTGCATATAAGAAAGTCATATACAGTGTATATCTCTCCTTGTGCTGTGATGTTGTTCATCGAAGGTCCTGTTCAACATCTTTATTAATGACTTAGATGAAGGGCTAGAAGGCATGATCATCAAGTTTGCAGACGACACCAAATTGGGAGGGATAGCCAATAGTCCAGAGGTCAGGAGCAGGATTCAAAACGATCTTGACAGATTAGAGAGATGGGCCAAAACTAACAAAATGAAATTCAACAGTGACAAATGCAAGATACTCCACTTTGGCAGGAAAAACAAAATGCAAAGATACAGAATGGGGGACAATGCCTGGCTCGAGAGCAGTACATGTGAAAAAGATCTTGGAGTCCTTGTGGACAACAAGTTAAACATGAGCCAACAATGTGATGTGGTGGCAAAAAAAGCCAATGGGATTTTGGCCTGCATCAATAGGAGCATAGTGTCTAGATCTAAGGAAGTAATGTTACCCCTCTATTCTGCTTTGGTTAGACAACACCTGGAATATTGTGTCCAATTCTGGGCACCACAATTCAAGAGAGATATTGACAAGCTGGAATGTGTCCAGAGGAGGGCGACTAAAATGATCAAGGGTCTGGAGAACAAGCCCTATGAGGAGCGGCTTAGGGAACTGGGCATGTTTAGCCTGAAGAAGAGAAGGCTGAGAGGAGATATGATAGCCATGTATAAATATGTGAGAGGAAGCCACAGGGAGGAGGGAGCAAGCTTGTTTTCTGCTTCCTTGGAGACTAGGACGCATTACAATGGCTTCAAACTACAAGAGAGGAGATTCCATCTGAACATGAGGAAGAACTTCCTGACTGTGAGAGCCGTTCAGCAGTGGAACTCTCTGCCCCGGAGTGTGGTGGAGGCTCCTTCTTTGGAAGCTTTTAAGCAGAGGCTGGATGGCCATTTGTCAGGGGTGATTTGAATGCAATATTCCTGCTTCTTGGCAGGGGGTTGGACTGGATGGCCCATGAGGTCTCTTCCAACTCTTTGATTCTATGATTCTATGATTCTATGAAGGCTATATGTAATTAAAAGAACCTGTCTGCTAAGAGAAGATATAACTGTGTGCTGTGGTAAGTCTGTAATATCATCTAGACTGGGGGAAAGACAATGGTAAAACTGACAATGGCCGGGCATGTGCTCAAGTGTCTGTAAAAGGTTCCAGCATGGCTGCAGGCTGTGGGAGCAGTTGACTGAAAACACTGTGCAGGAAGACGCTACTGGAAAGCGCTGAAGTTGTGCAACCGATCTGCTGCTAAATTGTGAAGTTAATCTCAACACATTCATTGTTTGTCATTTTCAAAAGGATACTCTGTGAATGATGCAATAATGGCAGAATTATATTCAGTGCTGCATGCTTATTTGATCACATGGTGTGCCTGGCCCATTCCTGTGGATAGGGTGCTTTCTGACACATCTGATCAAAGTGAGTGACTTTATTATTATTATTATTATTATTAAACTTTATTTGTACCCCGCTAGCATCTCCCGAAGGATTCGATGCGGCTTACACAGGCCGAGGCCTCAACACACTTTAGCTTTCCATATAATGTTGGATTACAACCTTCATCAATTCTAGCCAGAACAGCTAATCCTAAAGAGTGTTGGAAGTTGTAGTCAATCTCCTGGGGGCCAAAAGATGTCTATCTTACCAAATATTATTGGGTGTGGGCAGGATGAGGGGGAAATTGTCCCTTCTGTGTCTGCTGCATCCTAATCTTCTATTTTTTTTAAAAAAAAAATGTATTTTATAGAAATATTTTAATGTATGCACTTTACTGAATGTTTTTATGATAATGTGGTTTAACTATGTTGTAACCCACCTCAAGACATGAAGAGAAGTGGGTAAGAATTATTATCAGTATTACTATTATTACTATTATCATTATCTACAATTCAATTGTAATTAATTGATCATGCAAATTAAGTGATTAATTTATTCAAACCTAAAACAGATAACATTCCTTTGAGGAAGACCAAGTAGTTCATAAGTACTTTCCCCTATAGTCCATAGAATGACATTGGAGTTCTACAGTATTTTAGATTGGCATCTCCCTATGCCACCACCTTTTGATGAGCCAGGTTTCTTTTAACAGTTGAAAGATGCTTATCGAGGTCAGAGACTCAAACCCATAATCATTTGGAACATGAGCATATAGCAATGGTTTTGACAGCAGTGCTGGGCTTGTCATCCTGACTCCTGACAGTAATTGTAATTTCCACAAGAGGTTCTGCAGGCTTCAGGTTCACAGCAGGGGACAACTTATAGCAAAATGGGCTGAAGGATCAGGTCTGTGGTCGATGATCACATTCAGCATTTTTCACGTACTGTGGTTCCTTTGAAATACATGCTACCCATGAGCAGGAACACTGAATCACCCACTAATCACTAGTTACCATTTTGGTTGCACAATGAGACCATCTTGGCTATGGATACTTTGTTTTGATTTAAAGGCGATGGCAGGGAATCATACCCAAAGATCCATTGCCAAATATGTCCCAAACCTCAACTCCTGGCAGCTTGCTTGACACTGACTGCAGTCCTCCATGCCCTGAATCACCACTTGTCTTTATATTTCCATTTTTTAAAATTGATGACTTTAGTTTTAACAAACCAAGTGACTCACTCAGCATTTGAGCTTTTGGAAGAGGAAAGGAAGAAACTGGTTTTCTCTTGGTTCACAGGAGATCATTTTTTGGTATTTTCATTTGAATAAGGATCACAAAATACTATTGAGAGTGATAGGTCTTTAAAAATGTTACCAACAGATGTAAGCCTGTCCCTATCGCATATATTTATCTTCCATCCTTCTGTCCTTCCTTTTCCTTCCTTCCTTCCTTCCTTCCTTCCTTCCTTCCTTCCTTCCTTCCTTCCTTAACGTACTTATTTTTTCCCTGCTCTTCTTACACTCCAGTTACTTCATACTGTCTCTACTAGATACATAGGAATAAAGGTTAATTTTAAAAAACAGTATGCGAAAAAAATAAACAGCTGTAATAAAAAAGTGTGATTAATCTTTGTATGTGCTTCCAGAGAAAAGTTTGCTTCTTGTAATTATAGAAAAATACAGCATTCCTCTGGCCAGAAAAGGAAAGAAAGAAATATGAGACTCAGAATAAATAGGAGAAGCAGAGCAGCCACAGGATTATAGTCACCATCCGTTTAGCAAGTTATCAAAGAGTCCTCTTTCGCTGCTTCCTTCATTCCTTCCCAATCAGCCATTGCTTTTTTTCCCATTTTGAATAGGTCAAGGTAATAGGCACAGCAGAGACAAACATCTGTACCATCAGTAGTGGCTTACTGTCCTGTCAGTAAAACAAATACATGTTTTCTTTAAAAGTAACCCATTTGTACACTGATGTTCTTTTTTTCTCAGAATCACAGAAATACAAAATAGTTTGTTCATAGTTAGCTTGTGGAAAGAAAGGAAAACATAGAGAGCAGGATTTACAGTTTGGAAAACTCAATTTTGGGGGGCCTTGGAAGTTTCTGAACTCAGCCAGTATCCTTTATTCACAGCGTCACAAGCCTTGGAAAAACAACGAGCTCTTCTTTTCCTTCAGTTGACATGCAGACACTTAATGGTACATCAAAACCCACTCTGGAATGTACCCTTTTCATAAGAAACAAGAAATTAGAAAGTTGATTGTGTTCACAGAAGTAGCTGGACATATGCTCCAATTCTCTCCAAATGCCATAACAAGTATGAGGACATATGCTGTGTTCAGCCATAGGAAGGTGGTGAAGAATCAATATGTAAGCATGCATCAATGTGCAGGGATGGAAATTATGCACTTTTCCAGTTGTTCTTGGACTACAGTTGATTATGGCAGCCAGGACTGGGGAAGATAGAAAAAATGCTAGCAGGATACTGAGAAAAGGCAGAACCATTCAATCCTTTTTTTTGTCTAGGTTTTCTTTAAAAAACAAACAAACAATGTTAAACCTATAGAAAATGGAATAGAAGATGCAGTGGGGGAAATGCAGCACAGAATAGGTAAGGAGGCAGTAGCACAATACTTGGCAACTCTAAATGAATTCAAATCTCCAGGGCCAGGTTAATTATACCCAAGGATATAAAAAGAACTAGCATATGTGATCTCAAAACCATGGGCAATCATCTGAGAATCCCTGGAAAACAGGAGTTCTAGCATTTGGAAGTGGATGTATGTCCCCATCTGCACAAAGGGAACAAAAGAGGACCCAAACAATTACTGACCATTTAGCCTGACATCAATACCAAGAATGATTTTTGAGCAGATCATTAAATAGGCAGTCTGTAAGCACTTAGAAAGAAATGCCATGATCACTAATAGATAACATAGATTTCTTGAAAACAAATCATGACAGATGAACCTTTTATTAACATAATGGCACAAGCTTGGTAGATGAAAGTAATGGATTGGATGTAGCACATCTTGATTTTAATTATGTCTTCAACCAGATTCCCCATGATGGTCTTGCAAAATTTAACAAAAAATGGGCCAGACAATGCTACTGTTAGGTGGATTTGTAATTAGTTCACCAACTGAATTCAAATGATGTTTAAGAATGGTCCCTCTTCCTCCTGGAGAGAGATGATGAGTGGCTTACCACTAGTCACTTGTATTCTGGGCCCAGTGATATTCAGTGTCTTTCTCAAGGACTTGGACAGTGGAACAGAGGGCATACTTATCAAATTTGCAGATGGCACCAAATTTGGGGGAGCTAATACCCCAAGGACAGGATCAGAATCGAAAATGACATTAACAGATTTCCGAACCAAAACTAACAAAATGGATTTCAACCTGGAGAAATGTATGGTACTATACAAAGGCAGATATAAGAATGGCATCACCTGGCCTGAAAACAGTACATCTAAAAGGGATCTAAGAGTCTTAGTAGACCACAAGCTAAACATGAGTCAACAATGTAATTAATTGTCTGGCTTAATTCTATGTTTCTTTTTTTTGCAAATGCTAATGTCAACCCATTACTTTTCCAAAGTAGCTTCCTACAAGCAGGTGGTATGTAAATCAAAGTATGGCTATGTAAAGCTGTTGAAAAAAATGTTCAAAAGATTTCAAACTAGAAATTAAGCAAAATTTATTTATGAGTGTTACACAATCACAGGATCCATAAATCCAACAATCTGAACCAGAATGCTTGCATTAAACTAATCTACAAGCACAGACTTTAAAGTGAAAAGAGGCACTTAATGAATTTATCACTAGCAAACAAACCGGACTGGAAATCAGTACAGTCTCTGGAAATATTTATTATGCCCCACATAAGAGACACTAATTATGTAGGAAACCATAAACTGCAGTAGAAGGTTGAGATACTCTAAAGATTCTTGGAATGACTCCCTACTTATGGAACAACTCTCAGGTTTGGATCAGTCCCCAGTGGAAATAAATATTCTGGGTTTTCTTGATGTTATAATGATTCTCCAGTGCAGCACTTTCAAAAATTGATTTAATGATCATAACAGTAATCTGCACAAATTAAATATTATAAATAGAAGAAAGCTGAAAGATAAATATTACTTCAGCCTCTTTATGTTGTTATATTACATGGACTGCCAAAGCTTCCTCACCACAGAAAAACTTGCATATGCTTACTTAGGTTGAATTTGGATTTTATATACAGACATCCAAAAAAGGGGGGAAACATTATGGTCATATCCACAGATGTTAAAATAAAAAAGCCATATAAGTATGAAGGGGACACAGAGGTGTCAATAGGTTCTACCTTCAATCTTCCTGTCTAGAGGGGGATTATGTTTAGCTAAATTCCAAGGAATGTAAATAATATTTGAAAAACTTTCAAACAAGACTACAAATGTGTTTCTCAAATGTTGGGAATCTTGGTGGAGAAACTTCTGGATTGATAAGAATTTCTGTGGAATGGTTAGAAAAAGAGAGCGAAGACATAGATATAAAATTAGAATATATTTTCTTCATAGAGGAAACCAGAAATCTGGAGAAGAAATGGTTTAACAAGATAGAGAGCCCCGATATATATATATATATATATATATATATATATATATATATATATATACACACACACACACACACACACACACACACACACACACACATATATAGTGGTGTGGAGATAGTATCTCACACCAGTTACACTAAATCAAATTGATAAATACTCTTAGCAGTGCTAGAGGGGCTGTCAAGAAACTGGTGCATACATACATATGTGGTCATTTTTTCTAAATATGTTCAAAAATTTTGGGGAAATGTATTTCAAGAAAATAGGAATCACCAAAATAGAGATAATAGGAGTGCCTGAAATAGCATTGCTGTTGTTTATCAATAATAATAAAATATCAAAAGAGCTAAATGAATTAATTGACAACCTGGTAACAGCAGCAAGATTGTTAATAGCCAAAAAAATGGAAAAGGGGTGGGGAGTGCCAATTGGAAGAATGGTATAGGGAGATCTGAGATATTACAATAAATGACTTGTAATGTTAAGATTAAAAGAGGCTTACTGAAAAAGGATGATTTTGGGAAGATATGGGGAACATTTATAGAATTTGTATATATAGAAGGTAAGGAGAACAAGCCTGGAATGGAAACAATGGCATTTTGGAAATATGTATTGTAACTGGCTGGTCTGGGGTGAAAGGTTAGCACTAGGTGAAGGGTATATAAGAAGAAGGCAGATAGAAGTAAATAATAAGTATGTAATAGAGTTAGAGAATGAACATATTATAGGAGTCAAGACATATAGATTTCTGTACTACAAATCTGTTATGGGGAAGTGTCATGTTCAAGAATTTTAAGCACTGTATATTTTATAATAATAATAATAATAATAATAGAACTATAAGTGCAGTATACTTTAGACAGGGACTGTTTAAAACTAAATTAGGTGCTTTTATTATTATATATAATGACTGTACTTTGTAGATTTTACTTGTGGACCTTATTAATACATTAAGAAAACTCTGTACCACAATGTACTTCCTCAATGTAAATACTGTTTTATTATGTTTTTCTTGTATATTTGTGTTGCTACTATATTTGGAATTTTGCTTTGTTGAAAATAATAATAATATCAACATCTGGGCCATCCACGTCATTAGATACACTGCTGGAATTGTGAACGGGACACAAGCAGAGCTGGATGATCTGGACAGAAAATCAAGAAAATTGATGAGAATCCACTACTCATTAGACCTGAATAGTGATGTCGACAGACTTTACTTGCCCAGAAAATCAGGAGGCAGAGGGCTTATGCAAGTGAAACAAACGGTAGAAGAAGAGAAACATGCACTGGCAGATTATGTGAAAGGCAGTCAAGAACCAACATTGAGGGAAGTCAATAGCAGTAAACTGCTTCAAGTGCAAAACACAAAGAGTGAATACCATAAAAGTACAATCCAGAGCAGAAGAGAAAACTAGCAAAAGAAGGCTCTCCATGGACAGTTCCTGGGAAAAAATGAGAGCCAAATTGACAAAGAAGAAACATGGATGTGGCCCACAAGTGGAACTTCGAAAAAGGAGACGGGGTGGGAGGGGGGCTGATTCTGGCAGCCCGAGAACAAGCCATTAGAACCAATGCCATCAAAGCCAGAATTGAAAAGTCA
Organism: Anolis sagrei; assembly: GCF_037176765.1. Lineage (NCBI taxonomy): Eukaryota > Metazoa > Chordata > Lepidosauria > Squamata > Anolidae > Anolis > Anolis sagrei. The sequence continues at coordinate 248,044,624 of NC_090022.1, read as the reverse complement.
ACAACAGATCCCAAATGTAGACTATGCAAGGAAGCAGATGAAACAATAGATCACATCCTCAGCTGCTGCAAGAAGATCATGCAGACACACTACAAGCAGAGGCATAACAACATTACTCAGATGATTCATTGGATCCTGTGCCACAAATACCATTTGCCTGCAACAAAGAACTGGTGGGATCACAAGCCAGAAAAAGTTACAGAGAATGAACATGTCAAGCTACTCCGAATTCAGAGAGACAGAGTTTTGGAGCACAATACTCCTAACCTCACAATCGTGTTAAAAACAAAGTGTGGATCGTCGATGTTGCAATCCCAGGTGACAGCAGGATTGAAGATATGAGGATTTAAAGATTGAACTGCAAAGACTCTGGCACAAGCCTGTAAAGGTGGTCCCAGTGGTGATCGGTGTAAAGGTCCCTTACCTTTTAGCAGCCAGGATGCAGGGCCTAGAGTAAGCCTGCCAGCTAGTAGACAGATTAGGTGTGGGCCTGGCGAAGCATCTGCGGCCATTTTAGAGTAGGGAAGACGCCATCTTAGAGAGAGTTTAGAGAGGGGGCGTGTCTTAGGCCTGAGTCAGCAGGGAATGGCCAGGATTGGTCGAGAAAAGGGGGCGGAGTTTAAGAGAAGCTGAGAGGGAAAAAGGAACATTTTAAGTCAGAGAGGGAGAGTTGAAGTTTAGTGTTTGAAGAGAAAGGGTGTTTAGGAGTTTGTGGTTTAAGAGTTAGGAGAGGGCAAAGTTTGCCAGTGGTTTGCCAGCAAGTTAGCTGAAGCAAACTGACAGCTATTGGGGATATAGCTGGGTGGTAGCTAGAGATAAGACTAAGTTAGTGCATCTGAGCTACTGAAGGATTTCTGGCAGAGACACAGTCCTGTTAAGATTTCTTGTTGGTGAAGAGAGAGAAGATTTCTCTAAAGTAACAAAGATAGAATTGAACTGCACTTATTTTCCTGTTTCCAATTAATAAACTTTTATTGATTATTTGTTATTCAAAGCTTGACTCAAGTGTGCCTTTGTGCCTGAAGTTTCCTAAACAACCTTAACTGCTTTAAAAGAACAAAAAGAAGGCAACAGTGTCTGGTGGTCTCAATAGATCTTTAGTATTTGGCAGCTAGTGAGTTCCCTTACATTTTGGTGGCAGCGGAAGAAACCTGAAATATACCCCTCAATCATTATATTTGGTTTACAACAAAGTAGGGATTGATTAGATCCCTAAGTACCTATCGAACTTCCTTTATAATTGGTTGACATTCGGTGACATTGAAACTGTCTTCTTTGTCTGTCATTTTTTTATATTGGTGGCACAGCGGTGTGGGATCTGATATTGATTGATCTCGAGGTATCGTTATAATTGGCACACTGAGTGCAGTCCTAAAGACCTTGGCCTGCACTTAAACACAATTGACGCTGACAAAATTACCATCTACCAGCTGCAAAAGGCCACCTTACTAGGATCTGCACGCATTATTCGCCAATGCATCACACAGTCTAGACACTTAGAAAGTGTTAGATGTGTGATGCAATACAACAGCCAGCAGAGTGTCTGCTGTGGACTCATCTTGTTGTGTTTCAAATAACAACAACAACAACAACAGGGGAAAAGAATTTCTGCAGTTAAAGAAAATTAGAAATACAGTCATTCTTCCACTTTTACAGACGTGTTGATCTTCCTTTCTTCCTTATCATGTGAGCACCTTTGCTGATGTCTGAACAGGATTCTCATGATGGTCATGAGTTCACAAGAAGCTTTGCAGCCAGCTGGGAGTGGTGATGGTCATGACACTTGTCCTGATGAGCTCAAGGATAGGGTGATCACAGCACGTGGACAGTGAACCAGTCCCAATTAAACCTGGTCCTGCTTTCCACACTGACTCAAAGTCGTGGAATATTCTGGAGTTTCAAGTACTCCATGACTTGCAGGTTAAAACCAGATTTACCTGGTTTAACCTGCAATAGTCAGTGGAAATAAGAAATGTCATGAAGACAACCAGCAGCCAACTCGGAGTGAGTCCAGGTTTTAATACTTGTGCAAACAAGTGCTTAAATTGGCATGAACAATCCAAATGCTTTTTAAAGCAGAAGCTTGAAGCAAAACATGAAATTTAAAAACAATCCAATTCAGTTTCAAAAGAAAAAATGAGAATTTTATCTATACCCGATTTTGTAGTACCACTGCCATTGACCAAACATTTCATGTATTTTCTGAAAACAAAAGTGGCACATTAAGAAAATTGTCATGAAAAACACCCTTTTTTGTGCTCAGCACCAGTCTAAACAAGACCTATTCCTTTGTTGTTCAGATCAACTTGACATCATTTTTGAGGAATGCATGAAAAAAATACCCTGAAACAAGCTGGAAACAGTTCATTCAACTTTAAAATCATTGTCATACCAATTTTTAATTGTCCCTGAACATTAATATACATCACGATCTGTTGGTGTAGTAACATATGTTCAATTTTCAAAGCAAAACAATTTGGCAAGGATGAAATGTGGTTACTGCTTTTGATTTATTGTGTGCTTAAATATCACAGGCTAAATAATTATTTCAAATGTCAAGATTGTGCTTCTTTGAGTCATTTAGTGTATTGGAGTTTTGAATTTAAATATGGAGCTGTAATCCAGCATGCCCTTTATGAACTCAACTTTAATGCAATTCATCTCCCAAACAGTGACTCCATGTGCAGAGGTGAATTGTCTGTATGGTCTTTGGCAAAGAACGTAATAGAAATCCAATTTCCTTCTTCCTGCTGTGTTAAAATGATGTGCTCAGAATTACTGTGGTTTGGGAGAGCTAATAGGAAACTGGTGAGCTTGGCAGGTCTTATGCTTGATTGTGACATCAGATGTGTAGCAGAGGCTTTGGATTCTTACAAGTAACTAATGAATACAAGTTGATAGATACTCAGTATGAAGTGTCTACAGAGCATGGCTTACACCCTGGGAAGATGCAGGAAAGCTTTATCTGGGGTTACGAAGTCACTCCATGCATAGCAGAGGCCAAGCCTCATGGGGCCCCAGGATAATTCCAGCAGTGATTGTACTTCCTGCCCTCAAATATCAAGCTACATGTTTAGGTTCACTTCAACAAGCTCAGACCTACCAGTTTCACCTGGGTCATATGTTCTTTGTTCTTCATTCCAGTGACTCCCCATCCCCATGCTCCTTTTTAAGCATACAAATAAGTATAGCTGTTAATGTTGTCAATACATTTGGTTAAGAATGTCTTCTGAAGCTCATCATTTTATCTCCCAAACCCTGAGAAAGAACAATTACATTAAAAAGGAAGAAAGACTTTATTTTAGTCATCTGACTTTAACCTAATCAATATATGTTTTATTCTAATATTCATTTTACTTGTAATCAACTTCTCTTTTAAGGTGTTCGGGTTTCCCTTCAGCACTCCTCCACCCCCTTTTTAAAACTAATAACATAAGCAGGTTATGTTGAAATTTAGTGACTAATTTAAGATCATCCAGTGAGCTTCATGGCTAAGTGGAAATTTGAACCATCGCTCCAGACATAGGGCATATCTGTATGGGCCAAACAAACTGTGCTCATGGTAAATGGATTGCTGGCAGTCTTCATGATGTGAGTTGTTTTTATTTGTCTTTTGCTTTAAACTAACTTTGCCCCACATTAGGCAAAATCAGGGGATACTCTAGACCAGTGTTTTTCAAACTGTGCTCCTCCAGGTGTTTTAGGCTTCAGCTCCCAGAAGTCATCCAGATTACCACCTTTTAGAAATTGTGGGAGCTGAAGTCCAAAACATCTGGAGGAGCACTGTTTGAGGAATCCTGCTCTAGACTTTGCTTAAAACTCCAGAGTAACTCAGGTCTTCAAGGCAGTCTATCAGCTGAATTAGTCTAATTCAGCCAATCCCCTATTTAGACAGACACCACTGTCATTAATCTACTGCTTCATTGATGGGTACTGAAAAAAAGGATGAACTTATGCCACTCGTACCCAGATATGGAGTGCCATTCGAGTACCTGTCCACTGCAGCCACATCTGCTTATATCAGAAAGGGGCCTTCATGTGACATGCAAGAAAAGGGGAGATTAACTTCCTTCCTTTTGCTGGTCATGGAGGCACCCCATTTTGACATTAGCAGATAGGACAATGGTAGCCAGGAAGCTGAAGCTCCATCACTTGCTAGGAGCAGAGGAGTGGTGAGACAGGGAAGATGACAGTTCAGTGGGGTCAGAGAGTCCCCAGACCCTTTGAACAATATACTCAGATTCAGCACATACATGCTAGATCCAGGGCTGATCTGGGTTAAATTTACACTGGGGTAATTTGCTCAGTGTAGATGAGCCCTTAGTCTGGTATTCTAGCCACTAAACACTTAAACTGGGAATGTTCAGAACGCAATGATGTCATTGCTTCAGAGCTCATGGAAAATGCTTGTTTGATTTGCAGAGATCCATCACTGTACTCTATACTATAGCCAAAGTATTCATCAAGCCCACAGTGCTCTGCAGGTAGGGGGGTACTGTTATGGGGCAGAGGGAGACAAGACATCTGTTTCCACAAACCTAGTAATGCACATACTTAGATACCAGTCCAACTCAAGAGCTTTGGGCTTCTTGTACTATTTTATTTTGAATTTATATAAAAATCCTAGTTCTGTCTTCTAAATAAACAAACAACACAAAGAGTTGTAATAAGGATGCCATATATCTTTGGAACAGTTCCCTTATTAAGCTCTGACAAACCATCTAACAACTACTTATCCATTTTTGTTAAGATGTTATCTCTTAATATCTAGTGATTTGATTTTTGTGTTTCCCTGAAAGGTTTCTTGAGAACATTAAATCAATAAATGTCAACATCTCACACAAAATGAAGATGATTTATGTTGCTACTCAGTCTAAAAAGATAATTGCATGGAAATCTGATGGGCACAAACCCATGTCTCAAGGTAACTAGATCAGTCAGCAATAGCTCTGCAGGCAGTTCAAAGGGTAAACAAAAAGCCAAAGGCACACATTTTATAGTGGGTCCTTGGTAAGAAATTGCTTTTTTATATGATTCATTTTGCTGTTAATATCATCCTAAAGCTACTCTTGGTAATTTTTCATCAATGAAGCCTGCTATATGGCATATCATGGGATTGAAAAACTGCATTTAATTTCTTGAATGCCTTGCTACATCTTTTCTTTTAACAGTGAACTTTTATTTTACATCTCCTGATAATTTCCATAAGTTGTAAACTGCAAGTGGAAATTTACAAACAATGAGATATACATTATTTTAAGTTTTTTTTTAAAAAAACTAAGAAAAACTGCAAGAGAGGGCTTTGGGAATTGTAGTTGCCAGTTGTGTCCATTCTCAGCCAATCAGAGCATGGACACAATCAGGCTTTTTATTGGCTAAGAAACAGACTGAGAGAGAAACTTCAACTCCCATCATGCTCTGAGAGGAACTCAGAGACTTTTCAGTGCCCTCCTTATGCAAGTGCTACTGGGAAAGTGAGTTCCCAGCAGGATCCTCTCCAGAGGAGGAGCCTAGAAAACTTTCCAAAAAGAAATGATTGGATGCTGCTTCTGCTGGGGAGAAAAGACACCACAGATCCCTCCATCAGGTATATTGCAAACTTAACTCCTTCTCCAAGAACCCATAAAATCTGGCTCCCTTAATCCATTTTGTCAGGCTTTGCAGCTCCCTCCTCCCTGTTCTGTTTTTGGATATTATTTTAAAATGGACCACCAAATAGTATTACAAATCATTTTCATTCAAACTGATTCATGCCCAAGCCTAAAAACTTTACCAAAACCTTGAAGTACTGTCAGAATATGCAGTAGTTGGACTAGTGCCATTTACCTACTTAAAATGTGGGCATATGTTCTAGCTAAACCTTCTCTGTCATATATAGTTTTATCACCACATTTAACATCATAGATTTATGGCAAAGGAATCCCTCCCATGTCTTGGTTTCTGCCTTCCCATGAAGTAAAAAAAGATTATTGTAACAACTTACATAACAAAGTTAATAGTGCTAAAGAACCAAAAGAATATTGCTTTATGAAGGTTTGGCTGTCCTAGGAAATCACTATTTGAGATTGAAAAGGAATTTAACCCAGGGTCAGACTGGCTGGTGATCAGGTATTTTTCATGTTACCCTCAGAGCACATGGCAGGGCTCCCCAGCTAAGCCATCTGGATTTGTTTTTACTAAGTGTCTTCCGTTCCCTCAGGCACCTTTGGCACAGGGGACCCAGTTTCCTCCTGCCTGCTGCTTTTGGCACACAAACTCATTAGGATTACAGCAATAAATCTATTCAGGGGGCTGGACATGCAGAATCCTGCCTCAGTGTATTCTCCTTCTTTGGTTGACATGGCCTATTATGCTGAAGCGTCCCACCATAGGTCAATGTGAGTCTATTTCCATTTGAATATTTTTTGTTATTTTGACAAATTGCTTTAAGAATATAATCCATGAATAATATAAAACAAAGGTAAATAACCACATGAGAAGCACAGCTACGAATCCAAAGAATGTGTATTTAGGTTTTTGGGAGGACGGTTGGCAATTTATCCCATACATATATGTCTGTTATCTTAAAACAAGGTAACTCATAGACATGTCTGAATTATGCTGTACCTGAAGGCTCATCTTTTCCCTATTTCTATTTCCTGGTTACCTAAAGATGCACATCAATTCACAATTGAGGCATGGAACACGCATTCTGTATTCGAGTTGCCTCTATGTACAAAATGTGAATACAAGTCCTTCATTTTTTAGGTTATAAGCTTTTAGGGAGTAATTTGCATTCTGAACCTACCTTTTTAGGTCACTTTGCCCAAAATATTTAACAAGTTGAGAATAATTTCCACTATGCTGTGTATAAGAAGCATTACATTACTGATGCCTTTAATCTACATATGATTGTTATCATTTAGATGACAGTTCCAGGGGTAACAAATGAATTTTTCCTTACCATTAAGAAATATGTACAAGGATTTTAGTAGCGTTACGGAGAATATGTCATTTATTTGTCCAAATGCAGTTCCTCCATATTAAAATAATAACCCATAAGAATAGTAATATTTTCACATTATATGTTATTAATCATACAGTGAGTGATCAAATTACAGGCATATTATGTTGCTGTTTTATTTTTCACATGCACCATATGTTACAAGGATTTGTCAATGCTCTCACAACTAGAGCATCAGAACATTTGAATGTATATAAACCTTTCTGACCTGAACAAAGATGCTTCAGAACTACTTGGATCAAATATCTGATGAATAATTAGGGTAAAATGAGATATGCATATAAAATGCAATGTTTTTTTTAAAAAAATAAAGCATTTCTTGGTGGTAGGGTCACCCATTATATTGTTATTCTACTCCCATTTGTTACCTCCCATTTTGCCTGCTCTCATAATGCTTGCAATGGCTACTTCCATCAATTAATATAGATTTTCTGCACCAAATATTTAAAGCTTCGGGCACTTACAGAGAAATACCTCCAGGGGTTACCAACTAAAAGACATGCATTTCCTTTGTTTCCTTGATTCTCTGTTTTCCTGGTGGAGTTGTGAAAAATGCAGTATGCTCTCATCACCCCTGGCTTCCAATTCATATCTAGGTCCTCCACATGAGTTGAGAGCTTGAGTTTTGATAGAAGCTCACCTACTCTCTATATTTATGTGAGTCTTATGATAACAGGTGGAAGGCTTTCTTAAAGGACTTGGAAGGGGCAGAAGAGTGTAAAAAAAAAAAACCAGCTAGTACTAAGAGGGTCTTGAAGTGGAAATTTACCAACTAAAGCAGAGAGTTCAGACAAGGGGAAAATGCAAAAAGTTTTTTCCTAGTAACAAATAGGCCAGAGTGAAGAGAGGGGGGGCAGGGGACAGTTCCATCATGTCTCCTGTGCTATGCTAATAATATAATACAATATAATGTAATATAAAACATTGTACATACATATAATATTTATAATATTATAATGTAATACAATATAATACTACTAATAATATGATATTATAATCATATATTTTATATTACATGTAATATTACTAATAATAATACTATATAAAATATTGTGTGTGTGTGTGTGTAAGCCTCTCTGAGTCCCCTTCGAGGTGAGAAGGGCGGCATATAAATGTCATAAATAAATAAATAGGCATGAGAAGTAAGGGGATGCAGGATGGAAAATGGCTTACTAAGGAAAAGCAGACACTGATAACAAGGCACTAGAGAAGGAAACAAAGGAAGAGATAGGGATGAAGCACAAATGGAGAAAACAGTGTGATGTGCACATGCTCAAGGTTTTGACTTTAAAATTAAGATAAGTGTCAGTTTTGATGTGGCACTTTTTTCTCTTGTTCACCCAGCATGGTGATTTGGTCAAATAAACCTGTTGAACAATCTCCTTGCTTCCAGTGTCAGGTTGGATAAAAGGACCCTGGAGGTTTTGGGCCATAATGAAAAGAAGGACACATGCCACATCTTCTCAGTGTGATGTTTGGGAATTGTCAATGAGTTTGATGGTCTTCTCACCAACACTCCTTTTGCTTTTGAACATTTTTTCCCTTTAAAACGTTATGGCATCCATACTATTATGTTTTCAGTGCTAGGAAAATGACTTGTTTAAAATGCATGTAAGAATAAAACACCTACTATAATCCTACTTTCTGGAGTAGAGTTTTAACTACCAATATCTTGTCTTCAATGTATATGTTGAATTTATTTATTTGTCGTGTCAGAGCAACCAGTCCATTATATTACATTTCTAACAGAACAAAGCAAACAAACAGTCAAAACACAAAACCTATGAGTTTGGTAGTTGGTTAAATGTCCTTTGACCAGTATCTGGCCACTTGGAGTGCCTCTGGTGTTGCTGCAAGAAGGTCCTCCATTGTGCATGTGGCAGGGCTCAGGCTGCACTGCAGCAGGAGGTCAGTGGTTTGCTCTTCTCCACAATCGCATGTCGAGGATTCCACTTCGTAGCCCCATTTCTGAAGGTTGGCTCTGCATCTCGTGGTGCCAGAGCGCAGTCTGTTCAGTGCCTTCCAGGTCGCCCAGTCCTCTGTGTGCCCAGGAGGGAGTCTCTCATTGGGTATCAGCCATTGGTTGAGGTTCTGGGTTTGAGCCTGCCACTTTTGGACTCTCGCATGCTGAGGTGTTCCAGCGAATGTCTCTGTAGATCTTAGGAAACTATTTCTAGATTTAAGTCGTTGACGTGCTGGCTGATACCCAAACAGGGGATGAGCTGGAGATGTCTCTGCCTTGGTCCTTTGACTATTGGCTGTTACTTCCCGGCGGATGTCAGGTGGTGCAATACCGGCTAAACGGTGTAATTTCTGCAGTGGTGTAGGGCGCAGACACCCTGTGATAATACGGCATGTCTCATTAAGAGCCACATCCACTGTTTTAGTGTGGTGAGATGTGTTCCACACTGGGCATGCATACTCAGCAGCAGAGTAGCACAGCGCAGGGGCAGATGTCTTCACTGTATCTGGTTGTGATCCCCGGGTTGTGCCAGTCAGCTTTCGTATGATATTGTTTCTGGCACCCACTTTTTTGCTTGATGTTCAGGCAGTGCTTCTTGTAGGTAAGAGCACGGTCCAGAGTGACTCCCAGGTATTTGGGTGCGCTGCAATGCTCCAGTGGGATTCCTTCCCAGGTGATCTTCAGAGCTCGGAATGCTTGTCTGTTCTTGAGATGAAAGGCACATGTCTGTATTTTAGATGGGTTAGGGATCAGCTGGTTTTCCCTGTAACAGGCAGTAAGAGCACCTAGAGCTTTGGAGAGCTTCTTTTCTACCGTCTCAAAGCTCCCTGCTTGAGCAGTAATGGCACGATCATCAGCATAGATGAAACTCTCTGTCCCTTCTGGCAGTGGCTGGTCATTTGTGTAGATGTTGAACATGGATGGAGCAAGCACCCTCCCCTGAGGCAGGCCATTCTTCTGTTTCCGCCATCTGCTTCTCTGGCCCTGAACTCAACAAAAAAGCACCTGTTTTGTAGCAGGTTTCCTATGAGGTGGGTGAGGTGGTCGTCCTTTGTGATGTTATATATTTTTCCCAGGAGGAGGCGGTGGTTCACAGCATCATAGGCTGCTGACAAGTCTATGAAGACAGCTCCTGTGATCTGCTGCCTTTCAAAGCCATATGTTGAATATTTTGCATTTAGCTTTTTATTTGCTATTGTGGGAGAACATGTTCTGAATAACTAGTTAGCCATGAAGACCTATGGTGACACCTTGGGCAAATCAGTGTCTCAGCCTGACAGGAAGGCAATGGCAAATCTCTTTTGAATGTTTTTTTTTTTTGGGGGGGGGGGGGAGAAATCAAATGAAAAGGTTGGTGTCAGCTTGGAGTCACATAACAATTAAAAACATTCCATTGTATAAGCTTATTTGGTCTCAATCGTGGTTAGATTTAAAAGATATTTATCAATTTATGTTGGTTTATTGTTATGTTAACTGATGCACAATGTCTAGAAGCATATTTGTAATCCACTTAATAAATAAAAAAAGACATATTTCAAGTTAAAAACAATATTTCTAACACATAATTTAACTTCAATATTTGAATGCTTTACACTTGTTGGAATGTCTTGTTTTGTTTTGCGTCATGAAGTATGCAAGGACACAAGTTTCCAGTCATGAAATACTTTTAAATGCTACTTCACATTATTTGTTATCTAGCAAATATTCTTCCACCAAATATCTGAAAACATTATCACAATTATCATCATCGTCCTTGTTATGCCTTTTTTCTTAGACCAGGGAATCAGGCAGCTTACAAAACTCAGTATGAATAAAGACATGCAATAGATTACCATTTGAAAGTAATTAATTTATTTGTCATATTTAAACCCTACCTTTTCTTCATTGAGCTTACAGAAATGTATACAGTTCTTCACAATATCCTCACATCAATCTGTGAAATGTCAGAATGAGAGGGAGTGATTGGCTTAAGGCAACCCTAGTAAGTTTCATGCTTAGTGAGAACTAGAATCTGGACCCTCAAAGACTTATCACATTAATTTTCTTTCCATTAACATGTGGCTAAAATGCCAAAACATTAAAGCCAATATAAAAACTAATTAAATAATAAAAAACAGTTGAAACATCCTACTTAAAACATTTTCTTTAAAACTAGTCAATTCTTGAAATTATACTCATTTTTTAAAATGAAGGCCAGCAAGGAGGGGGTAATTTCAGCTTTCTTAGGAAGGGAATTAAAGAACTGTGGAGGAGTCAACAAGAAAGGGTTACCCCCACATTCCCAATAAGCATACTTATGAAATATTTTAAGACTGAGGGAAGAGTATTGCTGAAGTTTCTCATGATTCAGAAAGCCTAATTCAGAAGAATATTCTCTTTTATATAGACTGGATCTCAGCTGTTTATTGAAAAACTATTGAAAATAATACCTGAATAGCCAATATTAATATCATTTTCTGGAGAATTTGGGGAAGCAAATTGATTTGAGTACTTAGTTGGCATCAATGTTGGAACGGGGAGAACAATCAGTGAGCCCAGGGTGATTGTCCTATCAATTTACAAGACAACTATTCAGTTGTCTATATTATAAAATACTGCCAAACGATTTCGGCTACCCATAACATATAGTCTGCCAGTTGTTTTTTTTTTTTTGGGGGGGGGGGGGGTTGCTAGAAGAGACACCAAGAATACACCCACTAGGAAAGCAGTTGCAGTTTCTATTTATTATCAGAACAAAGAGACTGCTTGAACCATATCTAAAGTTCAAGGTCTTCGATTTATTTGCCCACGTCTTTCCCAGAGATGGTTGCTATGCTGCTGACAAAAGACTGAAAGTAATGCAGAATACATACTCATTCAGTTGCACAAAAGATCAGTGGGGAAAAACAAGATATGCACTTGTAAGTACTTGAGCTCACAATAAGACTCTACATGTTTCAAAGCTGGCTACAGCATTGGATTTTGACACATAGCACAGGGTAACGTGAAAATTAACTTTAATGGTCATAGCAACATTGATTTTGCTATTCTTGTTGATTTCAAGGGATAGAAATGATTTTCTGCCTCAAAAACTTGTCTAAAAGTAAGCATAAGGATTCCATCTAACGTGGTTGACTGTGGCTGGAGGTTGTTTTTTTCATCAGCAAATTATCTATTCAGGCTCCTGTTTGGTTCAAAAACAAATCTCTAAATCTTGAAATAATAAAATAGATTGGCAGCAGTATCATTACAGGGTGTTACATCGCAGTTAACAGCCAAGTGGAACTTAAATAACTTGTCCTTGTCTTTCCAAAATAGTTTCAAGCAGCTGCACAATGTGGTTCGAGGCTTCTACATAAAACAAATATGTGATCCAAAGCTAAACACAAGCCCTGGAGTCATGGAAAGCTCTAAATACACACATGTATTCATGAAAAAAGCTAAGCAAAAAGAAAGTGATGAGTAGGATAGATGAAAACAGGCAAATGCTGTTTTCTTTTAATCCCATTGTCTGGCAGCCTTAGAACTATGTCAGGGAATTTTCTGATGTAACCTCATTTTCCCATACATCACATCCATGTTTTTATCTCACTAATACAAATTCAGATTTTCCATTCTCAAAGAAACACAAGAGTTGGTGAAATAAGGCCTCAAATTTATTAACTTTGGCAATCTGTAAAAGAGCAATCAATGGAACATTCAGCCACAAATTTAGATGAAAACTCAGTTATGCTGGATCTTCCAACTTATTGATTTCCACACACAAAACCCAGGTATAACACTGTGAAGCTTAAGCTGATCCCTTGAAATAATTACAGGTTTTATGGGTTTCCTCCAGGTGGTGCTGGTTAGCACTCTTTCCTGAACAAGTCATCTTGGGACAAACTGATGGGCAATGGCAAGGAAATAGGTGACTCTTTCACCTTGAAGTTCCACCAGAAATCTTCAAAGATAACAAATTAAAACTAAATGTTCACACTCTAAAATTTGTAAGAGATATGCAACCTTAAACCAAATAGCCAAATAATAAATATTAGTTAGCCTGAAGGCTCCTTTACATTGTATGGACCAATGAAAAAAATGCCCAACAGTCAGAAAGCAATAAAAAAACTCACTCAGGTCCAAAAAGTCACTGGTAAATGCCCATGCTAAAATAGAGGCAGGAAGAAGAAACAGTGAAGACACCTGAACTATGACTGCACCACCTTAAATAGCCCTGTACATCCCAGTTCAATGCCAGTATCACAATACTTGGGAGAGACAAAACAACATATCATATGGCTGGGGAGTGCAATGACTGTAAATAATAAGGCAAACATCAGTAACATCTGGAAATATTATGGTTGACCTTAGGATTCTTTATAGAGAAAGAAACAAAGGCAATTATTTCTTTTCTTTAAAACCACACTTTCTTTCCTTCCCATTTTAAAAAGAGAAATTGAATGAAGTCCTCACCCATTTCCTAGCTCTAGCTCCTCCAAAATTTATGCAGGGTCATGGACTTAAATGTGATACAATGCTATAGCAAGGTTATCATCATTATCACTCACTATAACATTTAGTCTAGTACTCTAAGAGAATAATGGATTTTGGTTAAAAAAAAATCTAAACATAAATACTATACAGAACTATATATCTGCTTCCTTGCAAAATTGAGGGAATGCTGAGGTGTGCATTTTTTTTGATAAAGATTAAATTTAGGACACATGTAGCCAAGCAACATCTTAATGTAATAAAGATTATAAAAGTTATTACTGAGTAAAAACACACAAGCTAGCAGAGCTTATAGTCATTTACTTGTATAAAACTGGATCTACACTGTCATATAATGCAATTTGAACTGTATTATATAGCTAGGGTAGATCAATATATTACAGTTTCAACTGCATTATATGAGTCTACACTAACCATATAATGATATTCAAACTGCATTATATGGCAGTGTAGATCCAGCCGGAGTCTACAGGGAAGGTAAGTTTCCACCTTTTCCTCTCTTCTTTACAAGATAATTGAGTGCAAGTTACTTTTGCACTTTGAACTCAGTTTGTGGCAACTGAAGTAAGTTGGGATGTGTGCAAAAATATGTGAGGTGAAAAAAGGAAGATATTTAAAACCACCAAAAAAGTGCAACCAGAGAGGATTAATTGGGACTATTCCTACTAAATAGTAGGCTTGGGCGGTTTCGTTCGTTAATTTCGTAATTCGTTATTAATTCGTATTTAAATTAGCTTACGATCCAATATTGAGCCATGCAGGAATAGTGTGAGGAGTAATTAAGATTCGAAACATTTTTATCAATTTATTTCGTAATTATTTTGTAATTATTTTGTAATTATTTCATAATTATTTTCGCATGTCTGGTGCAAGTTTTATAGTTGTTGTTTGTTTTATCACACCAACAGTCAACAACAGAGGGAGAGGGAAGCTTCAGAAGTTCCCCCTCTCCCATTTGGAGGTTTTTTTAGCATATTGCGCAATCTCGTCCACCATTAACGAATCGATTCGTAATTTTACAAAATTTCATATATTTCGAAATTTTTAAAAGGAAAATTTCGGCATTATTAAAAAAAACGAAATGCAAGGGCCCCCTAAAAATGAAACGAGTTTAGAACCAAATTTTCCGTGGTTACCCAAGCCTACTAAATAGGGATAAATACAGGTTATTGATGTAACCTACCATCAAACCAGCAGATGATGTATCATCTCACAGCAAAGTGATCATGGAGAAGTAGCAGAAAAGACATCCTGTGCTTTCCTAACGGAGCATAGATCATTCCAAGATCTCTAGGTTGGAGTGAACTTTTATTACATCAGCTGGAAGATGTAATTAAATCAGAATGTATTCGTATTGGATTCAGTCAGCTCGACACAGATTCTGAACTAGACCTAAAGAGGATGTGGAACTTCATATCCCTTTCAAATAAATTTAGAAAAGTATGGCAAGTGCCTGCTTCCTCAAAGGCTTCCAGTGAATTCACAATCTGGTACAAACTAGTACTGTTTTGCCTCCCTGCTGTCTTCTACAATGTCCAACATTTCACTCAAATGGCCTATATTTATATCATTAATATGGAGCCTTTCTATAGCTGCTCTTTTTTCACAGAATAGTTTTGGCAGCCACTAATCTGTCTGAGAGTGTGAACAGCTTTTCACAGACTGAAAACACCATTCTGGAATTTCTCTGCAGGTCCCTTCTGCCAAGAATATTACTCTTTTACAGTTAACTTTTCCACCTCCTCCCTTCTCAGTGCCTGCAAGACCTCAGGTCAGCCAGGACCATACAATGCAAGACTGTTTCTCTGTAAACAATGCTGGCACTTCCGTCTTAGGAAGTGGAACTGTAAAGTCTTCCATTTTACTAGTGTCAGAGTTCAACTTTGTTTGAACAGCATGGGCTTTTGGGGGCTTGGGAAATGCTGCTGTATGCTTGCCTCTTGAGGAATCTCAAACTTGAGATTTTGTGAAAATTTACATTGGAACTTCTTCTGATACACATCCTCACCATATCTGAACTAATCAAATAACTTGAAGCATATTAATCGGGAAACCTCCAAGTTTTAGTTCACAGCCCTCTGGCAAGAATACTGAACAAATAATACGGAGGAAGCATTTTTTTTTAAAAAAAAAACTTTTACTCTCTACGAAACACTGAGCCATTATAAAGAATGATAACATCACAGAAGCAAAAGAGAGGAACATCTTAAAGCAATCAAAGTCAGCCTATACCACAGGGCACTCTGGTCCTGTCCAAGGAAATTGTGTGGTCAAATGGAGCTACGTTTTGAAAAAGATATTTTATATATCAGGAAAAGTACAGTGATACCCAGTACATATCCAGCTGTCTCTGCATATGAGTAAATTAATACAGGAACTTTTGCTTTTTTTAATAACTCGCTATTGTATGATCCCTTCCCAAAAGCATTCCAAAGTATTACTTCTAGTTAGACAGTCTGCAACTGATCTGCTTCATCCACCTAAAAATCAACTCAGACACATTTTTCACTGCAGCATGAACTTATGAGCTGCAATTTTAAAGAACCAACAAAGATTAATCTCTTGCCTGAAATGCATGGGACAGGGCATATTATGGGTTTGAAATTATTTTAGATTTTGGAATTTTTGCAATTGCATATATGTACGCAATGGGATTTCATAGAAATGGGACCCAAGTCTAAACACAGAATTTATTTATGTTTCCTATATACCATTTTACAAATACCATTAAGGTTATTCTATACAATATTTTTAATGATTTAGGACATGAAACAAAGTTTGTGTCCATTAATTAATCAGAGAGTACTATCACAGTCATACATGCAAACAATTTCAGATTTGTGCAAGCAAAATGCACTCACAGTTTAGTAATTTGAGTAAGGAATTAATAGCAGATGATTTGGAATGTTGTAATCATTAAGCATCCTTACAACTCAGTGGATATTCGGGGGGGGGGGGGGGGAGTCTTTTCAGCACCTGGCTGCAAAATTACAGCTAGCCACTCCTCTAGTTCCCACTATTCATCCAATGCAACTAAGGAGTTGTGGGTATATACTATCTCATCATAAATACGGTCTTCTTCAAGACTATAAGCAACCTAAGAAAATTTTGTTAGCCTGGCAATATTTTCTTCCAGCTGCCAACTAAAATCTTAGCCAATGTTTCATAGCAAGCATTATAATTTGGTATAGACTTTAAACTACACACATACAACTTTTATAGGAAACATAATTTTGAACCCCTCATTTTGATCTTGTTGGCAATGTTCCTGAATGACCCAACTGTCTTAACCAATCTTACTAGCATTTTTCAACCAGTAAAAATAAAACATATTTAAAACACACCTTTTGAGGAATAGTCAAATATTAACCAATTAGTACATAGATAGGCCTATTTGGAAGCAATTCAACTGTAGTTTTAGGCAAAGCTTAACAATAGTCCCTTGGTATTTGTGGTCTTTCGTTCTCCTGAGGCTTTCATAATGCTGTTAAAAATACATAAAGTACTTTGTGATACATTTATAAAACTTCCAGTGCAACCTATTTTATTCTCACGCATGTCTTCATCCAAAAGATCTCAGCAAGAAAAGTCAGGCCTTGAAAACCATGAAAGGGTGTTGTTAGGTCAATTGTTCTCTACCAGGAAACATACACAAAGGCTAGCTGCACTTTGCCTCTACTGTTAACTACTTGTCCTTGGCTCCAAGTATTTCATCACATTCACATTTTCCTCTAGTTTTATCTTTTCAGCAATGTTAAAAATGTAAATAAACATGTAGAATGTTTCACATAACTCTTTCTTCTCCCAAATATGTTTCAGTTTTTACAGAAGACTGCACATTCTTATGGGTTCACTCACTATGTTACCCTCTTTATCCCTCTTTATATTCCATGGGTCTGTTAATTTATGCCCAGATCAATTATATTTTAATAAAAAATAGAAAAGATTGGTGAATCTACCTGTGCATAAGCCAAGCAATTTTAATGATCCACTGCTTTCAAAATTTAGAGCAATATCTGTATATATGCCTATAAGAAATACTGTGCTACTCAAAAGTGATGGATGGTGATAAAATAAATGCAAATAAAAAGAGGCAAGTTTTTGTGTATTTGAATGCATTTAAGGAGCCTCACACTGTAGAAAAATACAAATTATTTGTCAATTATTCTCCAAGCAAAACCAACTAGCATGAACAAAGAAATCTGCAAAGAACAAAAAATCAGCAAAGATAAAGGAATGGACAAGATAGACAGCTCTTCTGAAACACTTGAGATGGAAACCATTTCTTCCATGCATCACTGATCTGAATTCTGATTAACAAACCCAAATTTGGTATTTGTAAAATAGGAAAATGTACAATAGGAAACAGCAATTTTTTTTTGTTGTGTAAGAAGCAACTTGAGAAACTGAAAGTCACTTCTGGTGTGAGAGAATTAGCCATCAGCACATGTGGGAGGCTTCTTTCGTGTCCCCACATGAGAAGTTGGAGCTGACAGATGGGAGCTCACCCTGCCTTGTCGATTTGAACCACCGACCTTCAGGTCAGAAGTTCAACCAGCATGAGGGTTTAACCCAGAGGTCCTCAAACTTTTTGAACAGGGGGCCAGTTCACTGTTCCTCAGGCTGTTGGAGGGAGGGGCTATATTTTACACGGGAATATTGATAAACATTTATTTTATATATTGTGAAACATTTATTTCTAATTACAAATAAATGAAATTTTGACTTCAAGCATGCTGTAGCATGGGTAACAGGCTAACTATAACAGCAGGGAACCCATGAATATGTTTACTGCTCAGCCTATTCGCCGAATTCCCATGACCTCTTGTCATCATAGTTTGTGGCAGCCACACAAAGTTTTTGGAGGAGAACTACTACTTTCAAAGTAAGAGCTGCACAATTAAACAGAAAACAACAATTTCAAACCAAATCTCTGTTCTACAATATAAGTATGCTTATTTATACACCACTTTTTGCCTTCACAAGGAGATTGTGGGCCCTTCCAGAAAGGTCCTATATCCCAGGATCTGATCCCAGGTTTTCTACTTTAAACTGATTATTTGAGTCTGCACTGCCAGATAATCTGGGATATTTTCAAACCAAATCTCTGTTCTACAATATAATTATGCTTATTTATACACCACTTTTTGCCTTCACAAGGAGACTGTGGGCCCTTCCAGAAAGGTCCTATATCCCAGGATCTGATCCCAGGTTTTCTGCTTTTCCTCCTCCTCCTCCTTTCACCTCTCTCCTCTTCTATCCTGAAAACTGCCTCAGTGGAAGCACCGGGGAAAGGAGGAGGGAGAAAAGAAAGGGATTTAAAAAGGAGAGATGGGGAACGGGAGAGAAAAAAAGAGGGAGAAAGAGAGAAGGACGGGGGAAAGAAGGAGGGGGAGAAAGAGAGAAAAAGAAAAGAAAGGAATAGAACAAAAGAGGAGAGGGAAGCATAGCTCCCCTTGAGCGGTTTAGTTCCTGGGTTTGGGAGATGCGTTGGCTGGGAAGTTGGTAGCTCATTTTGGCGTGTGCGTGTGTGCGTGCTTTGGCAGGGCGCCAGGCTTCAGACAGTGCCGGTCCCTTCCTTTTTCTGCCACGGCTGTGGGGTGCCTTCCCACCTGCTTGGCGGGTGGGCGCGCAAACGGGTCATGCAAAAGGCCCCTTTAATTAACAAACTCCTTTCCCGTGACGCCGCCTGTGTGCCCACCTGCCAAACAGGTAGGAAGGTGTCCCTCCTGTGGCCGTTCAGGACGAGTAAGGTCCACATTGAAAAGTGCCTCCTGCCCGCCCTGCGTGGTAGCCCAGCGCATCCAGGGGCCGGATAAATGCGCCCGGGGGGCCAGATCCGGCCCACGGGCCTTAGTTTGAGGACCCCTGGTTTAACCCATTTCACCACCACAAAAAGACATGTAACAGTACCTATTTTCTAATTCACTCCTTTCTTAAACCTTTCTTATTGTCTTTACATCAGCCATTTAAATAAATGTAGTTTTACCATGGTGTACCATGGTAAATATTTTGCACATGGATGAATCAATATTTAAAGTGGAATGTGGCTCAAAGCAAAAAAGCATGTGCAATAAAGAGCAAAAAAGTCTATGAGAGGAAAAATCAAGAACTGATCGTTTAAATTGCTTGTTGGCCTTCCAAACTATTTGCCAGATAAGATAATACTATTGCTTCAGCATATATTGTTCTCTACTTGGAATAAAAATATGGCATTATAAAGTATTACATTAAACATGGAAAACACCATCAGCAAAATGGAAAACCGAGCTTCAGGCCACGTATTTGTAGTACAGCTGCCTCTGAATGATGACTACAGCAAGGAGGATTATTTTCAGGAAGATTTTAATTTTTCCTTCTCCAGACATGTTTCTAAGGAAAATGCTTATCAACAGTACTTTTAGCTTTAAAAAGAAAAGTCTTTCATCATCAACACTGAGAACCAAATAACTGTGGAGATGAAGATTTTCATTAGTAAAATGAGGCTATGGATCAAACATCTCTGATCTGTAGGCTGTAGGCTCAATGATAATCACTCCCTCATCTTCCTCTTCCCCTTTCTATACTTCCCTTTCTTGTATTGATAATATTTTAACACATGCAGAAATTGAAAAATTTACCCTTTCTTTTCCTGCTACATTCCAACAAAAACCTTCCCTAATACTTACTATTTGCATTTCATTTAAAGTTCCCATTTGTGAAATGGAGACTTTGCACAAAGTGCAACCATGGTTAAAGACCAAGGATCCTTTGGAATACCATTCCAAGTGATAACAAAAACACAGCAATCATACCTTTGGAACAAAAAGGCCACAACTTTATTGGTTATAGTTGTAAATGGAGTTGGCCCAACTACATGGGTCCCGAATCCAGGTATCAACCAACCCTCCTATTGACTGATGAAACCAATAATCTGGCTTATCTCCATAACCCTGGGATGACAACAGACATAAGCATTTGTGTGACCTTACCCACACTGAATGAGCTCTCCTACTACCAGGAGGTGCCATACAGGAATTTTTGCCCTATTGTACCAAGCTCTATCACACATACCAATGAGTTTCATGAAAGGGACCCCTATTTTCATAACCAATGCTTGAGGGAAATGGCTATTCCAAATCATTGATCCTAGACTCATGCAGCCGCCCTAAAATTGTGACAAATATTACATATCAAACAACAATACTCCATCCAAATGTCACAGTAATATAGGGTGCATGGTCTGGTGCTAAGAAGCCTGGCTTAGCACCTACCTAGAATTCAAATTGTTGTGAGGTTGACCTGAGTGAAACCTGCAGTTTTCACTCAGGTTAGCCTGTGACAGCCAATGAAATCAAACCTAACTGTTTCGTTGGCTGCTCTTTCTCATGCCTCTCAAGAACCAATCATGGTATGTAATCTCTTGGGCTGGTAGGAATTCTGGCCAGAGTCACATGGCCACACCACTCCTATGCACTCCATTTATAATAAACAATAACAAAACTCTATTTATATTCCACCCTATCTCCCCTTGGGAACTCATCTTCAAATGTTGTGCACTGTATGTCATGTAGGCTGTTTCATGCTATCCAATATTAACAATATCATTCAACTTCAATTGTCAAATGAAAGAAATTCCATAATAATGAAATTGACAAGGCCAAAATGTAACAACACTCAGTACCATGCTGATTACCCTAAGGAAACATCTAGCTAGACAAAGAGAAAAAGCAGAACTGGGTAGGCATAAAAATACTTCACAAAAATTAAATTTTACTGTGAGAGGCTTTGTTAATAGATACACATCTGTAAAGTCACATATTCACTAATTATTTGTCCATAATCAAACATATGCCTTATGGAGCAGAGAAGGGATGAAAAAAAATGGCTACCAGTTAGAGCGATAACAAAAGAAAGTGGTAAAATAAATAGGAAGCCAGAAAACATGAAAACTAAGAATTAGCATAGGCAAACATAAGTCACCAATTCTTACTAAAAAAAATTGTGGTTCTTTTAACCAACATGTTGCTGTGTCAAGAAATTCATTTCAACCAGGGGCCAAGAAGCCATAAAATGTCTCCAGTTTCGTGTGGCTTTCAGTTCTGTGATGTGTCTGACCTCTAATGCAGAAGAGCCATATTTTTTTTAAAAAAAAGATAATTCTTTGGTTGCAGGACTATTGATCATGCTATGTGAATATTGTGTCTCTATAATAGTGAAATCTAAGAGTAAGTTAACACAGCTATTGTTAATTCATTTGCCAAATTGCTTGACTGTATGATTGAAGTTACATGATGTTCCTCATGAGTCAAAGGCGGAAATGAACAACGTATCACAGAGATGTGTGACAGCTTTTTCAATTAGCAAAGGTGATAGTGTATTTGTATGGAAATGGTGATCCCACTTCATGATCTAAATGAAGGTGGCAAAGGGGAGGGATATATGCAGGAATATGTCAAAATAAAGCTCCAACATTTGATTTTCAATCAGTTTCCCATTAGTGAAGACTTAAAAGGAAATGAATGTTTTTTATGAACAACTCAAGAAATAACAAGACCACACAAAAATTTAAAAATTAGTCAACCAAAGAGGCAGTTTTAGAGAACTCTCTTCCACTCAGAGCTGTTCCCCAATTCTATATTATTCCCTCTATTACCTGCCAGTGGTAGCTGTTTTAAGACACCACCCATAGCCAACATCATTAAAGTCCCCAGCGAGTAATGTGGCGTAAGCAAAAAAAAAACCACTCTGAGAGGGGAAACAATATCCTACCTGACCGCAAAGTGACCAATAAAACTCAGACTGCAGTAGAGGTGGGGTGGGTCACCAAATTCCAAAGAGGAGAATTTGAGGGGGGAGGGGCGGAAACACCTTAAATAAACCTCAGGACCCCTCCCCCCAAATGCTCCTTGCCATATTGCAGATGCCCAACACAGGTTAAGCTGGTTTTCCTTCACCAAGAGGCCATCAAAAGTGGCCTGTCCCTACGCATGGCTTCGCTGGTCTCAGAGACCCATTACCAATTTGATGGAATCTATGGCTGTGTTCTGATATATAATTAGCATTTATTCTGCTCATCCTAAGATTTACCAGAACATTTCTAAATGTCTTTAATACTCCTATATTTAGCCTTGGTAGTTTCATTTTTCAAACCAACCAGATTTTCAGTGTGTTTTTCAGTGACAGCATAAATTTATTTCAGTTTTTCTTGCCATGCTAATCATCTCTTTGGTACATACATGAGTTGATTGGCAATTCAATGGTTAAGCTGCCAAGACTTCAAGGACAGTGTAACATTTTAATTTTGGGTTTCAACAGACTACTTCTGATTTCTTTAAGTGGGTCATCAAAGCACTGCTGCTCCTCTCCAGGCTCAAACCACTCATCTAGTATCTGGAGTGATACGGTGGCAATTTGTGCCAGATTTCTCCAGAGGTTCATGGTTTTGAAAGCTTGTACTGTTGTCACCGATAAGAAATGCTAACCAGAGCAAAGAAGTGGAAATTATCAGAACAGCTGCCACCTGTTTAGTGGGCAATTGTGGAGAAGTTTCTACAGTGCTCACTTCTCTTCTGGTCTTCTCTCATTTTCCAAAAATCCCTAATAATCTTGTCATAGAATTGGACCATTGCCAAGATATTTAGAAACAATGAATACATGAACTTCTCATTTCATTGCAAACCAGAAGCAAGCAAGCAAGCAAGCAGGAGGCTGGAGCTGATCTATGCTAAGTTTATGCTTTAGGGTATACTTGAAACAGATGCTGAGATGAGAATGAGAGGTTAGTTTCACATAGGTATGCAATGTGGAAAAGAAAATACTGAATCAAGAGTTGTTTAAAACTGCTATTAGATGGAACATACATTTTTTCTATTCTTTGCATAGGCCTATCTTATAATCGCAACCACAAGGAGGGATCGAGGAACTAGAATATGTCATGCTGAGATATCTCAATTTCTCTGACGGCTTTCAGCAGTATCCCAGCATGACACATACTACAGCTCATTTCTTAATTTTATAAGTACCCTTTACTTGCTCTTAGAATACATTTTCATTTTTGTGGATATGGATATTAAAAGCCAGCATAAGAAGACTGGGTGGAATGAGGTAGTTTAATGTACAGCAATTACTTCTTTTGTCAGATATTGGCAATGACATGTTTTTTCCCCAGACTTCAAAGTCTCTTTACCATATTTTAAAGATTACATTCATTTGAAGTTCCCCCTATCCAATCCTGATCTTTTGACAGCATTGAAAGCATGATGAATAGCTATTTCAAGATGTTATAGGCCTGTATATATACAATATCACATACTCTTTGTGTGGAACATGATTTCATTATTCCATTTTGCACATTTGGTTCATAATTGAGACAAAGCTAGGGAGGGGGGATTCAGTACAATAAAATCTTAATGTGTTGATTCAAAATAGGTAAGTAATAAGTATACACTCCTGTGTATAGCTGCTGCATCTAATAAAGTGCAATCTTTCTCATCAAAATGCTTATATTGCTTGTTTGTTTTCACTTACATCTAGTTTACCTAAACAGGGAGAATAAGACTAAATTATTTTTCTCTAACCTTTTCCTAATTTTCTTTTCTAAAGAGCATTTACAGTCATTAGCCCTCTTCATGACTAATTGGAGATAAGAACTTTAACATACACTTCTTGCTGACAGGACCTCTCCTACAATGACTAGCGTTGTTTTTTTTTTAGTGGACATGTGTATGTTACATCCATGTACACAAGCCACAAATCAAATCAGATTAAAAGCATTCATACTAATAAAATGTTATTTTAGAACTCAGAATAAAACTGCTTGGGTAGGCCTGCTAGAAATGATAGGTCATTAATTCTTTTTAAATTTTCTGATGGATTGTTTAGATATCAAATCTCTTCCAGTAAGTCATTTCACAATATAGGGCAGTTGATGAAAAGTTCTGGCTGGTTAAAGTAAGCATTCTCCATTGGGTCAAACTATATGGGGCAGATTGTGCAGGAGGATGCAATTCTGTTGGTAAACCAAATCCAAACCATGTAGGGCACATGTGTCAAGCTCATGGGACAAATTTGGCCTGCCATGTCATTTTATGTGGCCCTTTAGATACTTGACTACAACTCCTGCATTCCTCATCATTAGATATCATGACCAGAACTGATGAGAGTTGTAATACAGTACCATCTGAAAGGCTGTGGTTTGTTCTGTTTAGTCAGGATAGTGGGATTTGAATTTAGATACAAGACTTATCTTTTAACCTTTCCCCAACCTCAAGTGGTGTCGGGTTGCAATTCCCATTATCCCCAGTCCATGTGGCAGATAATCAAAAGTGATTAAAGTTGTCATTCAATAACAATACATTGAGTAAAAACTAAAGAGCACGACCACTATGTAAAAAATTATATCCATGGATTCAATGGCCCTTTGAAGGCTGATGTGGCCCTCAATGAAAATGAGTTTGACAACCCTGATGTATGATTTGAAAAGTAAAAGCCAACACTTTGTACTTTGCCCTGAAATAAAAACCATACATTAAATAAGAAAAAATAAACAAAATGGGGGGGGGGGGGGTGGATGAAAAATAAATTTAAAATATATGCAATCTATTCAAAGGAAGGTTGTTAAATTGCCTTCACTTAATTTATTTTTGATCTTACTCAGTGACTTCAGTGAACATGGGGAGAACATGGCAAGAATGGTGAGCTATATACTTTCCTGGTCCCTTGAAAAGCCAGACACATTCTTGCAGAACTTTCTTCAGGCCAAGATACACATCTGTGTCAAAATGATGCAGCAGCAACATGATGAATAATTAGCTCTGCCCTACTTTTAATTGTGTCTTTGTTTCCATGTAACACCAGAGATATGGAGAGTGTAGATTGCCAGATGGTCGCAAACATGCTAGCGCCTTTTTTCCTACATCTTCGTGACTACAGAAATACACTAGGAGTGTTAGTAAATTCTCTTTAGATAAGCTACTCTGTGACTGCAAAGCTTTTTTTATAGGTTTGCCATGTTTTCATGCCCAGCTGACATATTGGAAATGCTTTTTTCCCCTTTAGTATAAAATCCTCCCTCCCTTCCAGCCCCCATGTAATTGTGTTGTTGATGATATTATTTAGCAAAACATCTTCTGGAGAAACTTGTCTAAGCACTGCAGCATGGCAGGTGGCAAACTGTGTGCTATCAGAGGAATGTTTGAATGCCTCCACCATTTCAGGGACTGAGCAGCTTGGGAAGTATTAGTGCCAATGAATGAAACCGAAATGCAGCTTAACTAATACCTGCTATTGCTTCAGCCTCTCCAGAGAGAGTCAGTGTTTAAGGTTATTTTCTTTTTAAAAATGTAGAAGTGTTATTAGCCAGATTTCATCACTCTGCAAATTACAGAAGCAGCCGCCTCCTTAGAGAACACAGAGCTCCTTAGCTCTCTTGGGCAGTAAATAACAGTTTGCATTGTGTTATCTGGAGAAATAAAATATTATGCTTTCAGATTTCTGCATTCAGCTGCAGCTTTGCACCGGGTTTAATGTCTCTTTATTTTCCATGTAAATGGATTTTCAAAATTGTTTCTGTTGAAAAAGTGAGCACATATCTTTCTATTTTTCCACTTAATGTTATTGAGCTGGCATCTGAGTGAATTATGAAAAAATCAAGAACCTGAGACCCATAGCCCTGCAAGGAGTCCATTGTATAGTCAGAAGCAATTTCAGCAGAACAATGAGAGAAAATCCAATAGATCAGGAAATGTGCAGAGGGAAGAAAGCAGCTGTACTTTGTTTTATTAATAATTTAGATCTCATTTTCATCTTAATTCCTCATATTTTGTTGGGCTTTGTCCTCTCACTGAAAGCCTCAGACTTTGCTTAAAAATATGTAGCACCAAAACTGTTTGCTGAACTATTATATGGCACTTAGATGCAATATAACTTTGCACAGATTCTTCAGCACATCTCAGTTCAAACAGATTAGGTTTTCTCACATTATACTACATATAGATCACTACCAGTCCTGTGCTTATTAGTAACAGGAGGATAACTTCATTTTCAACAGGATGTATAAAAATATTTAGGAATATTTATCTCTTATCCTAGAACAAACATAGCCTTTGCTTTGTATTAGAAGGGCTTTATTAATATAAAAAGTTTAA
The DNA here is from genome assembly GCF_037176765.1 of Anolis sagrei. Classification (NCBI taxonomy): domain Eukaryota; kingdom Metazoa; phylum Chordata; class Lepidosauria; order Squamata; family Anolidae; genus Anolis; species Anolis sagrei. Next base: position 248,018,058 of record NC_090022.1, on the reverse strand, counting down.
AAATGTCAGTAGATAGTTTAAGGGTGCATCTATCTATACTGTAGAATAAAGGTGTCAAACAAATTTTCATCAAGGGGCACATCCACCTAAGGGTTGCCTTCAAAGGGCCATTGAATCCATGGATGGAGAACCTGTGGAGACAGAGGGTCAACTATGTATGTATGTGTGTGTGTGTATATATATATATACACACACACACATAGTGGTTTGTGTTCTTTAGCTTTAACATAGTTTGGGTCCTCAGATGTTATTGAGTGACAACTTCCATCACTTTTTGTTATATCTGCCATGTGGTCTAGGGATAATGGAAATTGCAACCCAACAGCACTTGGAGATCTGATGTTGGGAAAAGGTTAGTGGACATAGCTTGATGCTATGGAATCCTGGGAGTTGTAGTTTGGTGAGGCCCTAGCACTTGGGGGGGGAGTGGGTGACAGGAGACTGCCATGCTGTGTCGCATTATGCCTGAGCCTTGTGATGCTGAATGGTAGTAAAAATAGTTGCAGCCAGGCCAAATGTCTTCTTTACTACTTCTAACTCAGAGGAAGGTCCGAATCCTGGATCAGAATTCTAGCTTTCTCCAAAATTAGCATAAAGTCGCCATGCCCCAGGTTAGGATGGAGCAGCCCTGTGCAATGTTTAGCCCTCAGGGCTGATCCAACCACTCACTGACCAAAGTGTTCAGTATAGATGTACCCTAAGAGTATTAATGAACAACCATATTTTTACTTTAATCAGGTCTTTAAAAGGAGAGGGAATTTCATAACCAGAGCTTCAATAATAGCGATCACTTAGATCAGTGTAGATTATGCTCCACTCTGCATTTTGCATAGTGCTAATCTGTGATAATGCGGAAAATGTCCACCTTGACATGACTTTCCTCCACATTACCAAAACTGAAAGGGAAAGCACAATTTTTGGCTCAGAATTCAGGCTTTTTTCAGACTTAAAACCAGAGAGGACATTTTGGCCAGTTCTGAAATCGACCTGGCTGCAATTGTCCCTATTGCCATTCTGCACTATCTGGGATCAGGAAGGCTGTGGATGCTAAGGGAGTTCATAGATAAAAATCTGGTATGCAGCTTAATTGAGCCTGCAAATTCCACAGATGGTGGCACCAGTACTCTCTTGGCCTAAGAAAGAGGGAATCTTGAGCCTATGCATTTATTATAGGAGTTTGAATGCTGTCTACAACAACAACAAACATTCCTTGCTTCTGATGAAAGATATTCTCCGACACCTCTTGTGTGGGAAGATCTTTACCAAGTTGGACTTGAGGGGGAATATTAGCAGATCAGGATTAAGTTAGGAGATGAGTAGAAAAGAGCATTTAATTGTCCTTTGGAAATTTTCCAGTATAAACTGCTACTGAGCAGCATTCCATGGACACAGATACTAAAAGACAAGGGAGTTATGGATGGATGGGAGTTTTTCAAGAGTGAAATACTCAAAGCGCAATTGCAAACAGTACCAACAAAGAGAAAAAATAGGACAAGTGCAAAGAAGCCACAATGGATGTCCAAAGAACTTCTAACTGTGCTAAGACTCAAAAGAGACATGCACAAGAAGTGGAAAAAGGGAGAAATCACCAAAGAAGAATTCAAACAAATAGCCAACTCCTGTAGGGAAAATGTCCACAAGGCTAAAGCACAAAATGAGCTCAGGCTTGCCAGGGACATTAAAAACAATAAAAGGGCTTCTTTTCTTATGTCAGTAGAAAAAGGAAGAACAAGGAGGCGATAGGGCCTCTTTGAGGAGAAGATGGGAAAATGCTGACAATGGACAGGGAAAAGGCAGAACTGCTTAATGCCTTCTTTGCCTCGGTCTTCTCACAAAAAGAAAGTCATCTTCAACCTCAGCAAGATGGAGTGGATGAGGGATTAGAGGACATCCAACCCCAAATTGGGAAACAAGTCATCCAGGAATACCTGGCCGCTCTAAATGATTTCATGTCCCCAGGGCCAAATCAACTACACCCAAGAGTACTGAAGGAACTAGCGGAAGTCATCTCGGAACAATTGGCAATTATCTTTGAGAGTTCTTTGAGAAAGGGAGAAGTTCCAGCAGATTGGAGGAGGGCCAATGTGGTCCCAATCTTCAAGAAGGGAAAAAAGGATGACCCAAACAATTACCGCCCAGTCAGCCTCACTTCGATACCAGGCAAGATTCTGGAAAAGATTGTTAAGGAAGTGGTCTGCAAACACTTAGAAACAAATGCGGTCATCGCTAATAGTCAAAATGGATTTATCAAAAACAAGTCATTCCAGACTAATCTGATCTCTTTTTCGATAGAGTTACAAGCTGGGTAGATGTGGGGAATGCCGAGGATGTAGCATACCTGGAATTCAGTAAGGCCTTTGACAAGGTCCCCCATGACCTTCTGGCAAACAAACTAGTCCAATGTGGGCTAGGCAAAACTATGGTGAGGTGGATCTGTAATTTGTTAAATGGATGAACCCAGAGGGTGCTCACCAATGCTTCCTCTTCATCTTGGAAAGAAGTGACGAGTGGAGTGCTGCAGGGTTCTGTCCTGGGCCCGGTCCTGTTCAACATCTTTATTAATGACTTAGATGAAGGGTTAGAAGGCATGATCATCAAGTTTGCAGATGACACCAAATTGGGAGGGATAGCCAATAGTCCAGAGGACAGGAGCAGGATTCAAAATGATCTTGACAGATTAGAGAGATGGGCCAAAACTAACAAAATGAAGTTCAACAGTGACAAATGCAAGATACTCCACTTTGGCAGGAAAAACGAAATGCAAAGATACAAAATGGGGGACGCCTGGCTCAAGAGCAGTATGTGTGAAAAGGTTCTTAGAGTCCTCGTGGACAGCAAGTTAAACATGAGCCAACAATGTCATGTGGTGGCAAAAAAAGCCAATGGGATTTTGGCCTGCATCAATAGGAGCATAGTGTCTAGATCTAGGGAACTCTCTATTCTGCCTTGGTTAGACCACACCTGGAATATTGTGTCCAATTCTGGGCACCACAATTGAAGAGAGATATTGACAAACTGGAATGTGTCCAGAGGAGGGCAACTAAAATGATCAAGGGTCTGGAGAAAAAACCCTATGAAGAGTGGCTTAAAGAGCTGTCCATGTTTAGCCTGAAGAAGAGAAGGCTGAGAGGAGACATGATAGCAATGTATAAAATACATGAGAGGAAGTCACAGGGAGCAAGCTTGTTTTCTGCTTCCCTGGAGACTAGGATACGGAACAATGGCTTCAAACTACATCTGAACATTAGGAAGAACTTCCTGACTGTGAGAGCTGTTCAGCAGTGGAACTCTCTGCCCCGGAGTGTGGTGGAGGCTCCTTCTTTGGATGCTTTTAAACAGAAGCTGGATGACCATCTGTCAGGGGTGCTTTGAATGCAATATTCCTGCTTCTTGGCAGGGGGTTGGACTGGATGGCCCATGAGGTTTCTTCCAACTCTATGATTATGTTTGGATTATCAGGAGCTCCCAGAACATTTATGCGATATATTAATGAAGTTTTACATGCCCACCTTTACAGAGGGGACCTAGTTTATTTGGATGACATTCTTATGTATACAGAAGCACTGTGGGAACATGAATCCCTAATGAAACAAGTGTTGGAGAAGTTGAGGAAAACCCAATTAAGCAATTCCATTCATGATATCCTTTAAAGCCAAAATAGTTGACCATGCCTTCTCATAATGATATGTCCTTCTTTTATTGATTCCTGCCTTGCCTATGCTTTGTTTTGCGTGTTGCTGTGTTTTGTTTTGTTTTGTTTTAGGAGGGAAAGTGTATCATGGATTCTGGTCTGGTGTTTTTGAGACACCAGAGAACCTCCATGCCATGAGTTCAACCAGGTAGAAGAATGCAAAACATCAGGAGGCCCAGCATGGAGGTGACTGATAAACTGGACCTAGCATGGGAAGAGACTGATAATGAGAACCACCTTAGACCGGACTTGAAGGAGGCAGCTTGAATTTTTGTGTGTGTACTGAAGGGGTGGGGTTTCAGAGGGGTATTGAACTGAAAGCTTGCTGATATTTTTTTTAGTTGCAACTTTTTTGTAGTGTAGTAACCTGGCATTAAAGATATAAAGAGTGTCATTGACTGCTATCAAGATTCTGACAACAACACAGTTCAGCAAACCAAACACAATGGGTGGCATCAAGAAAGTTATCCTCTTTCAGCCTTAGAGTAAGGCAATGACAAATCTCTTCTGAAAAAAAAAATCTCACCAAGGAAATCTACGATATGGCTACCACATAATGGAGCTGACATAAAAGGAAAGCTTGCAATTAACAGTTACAAAAAATCCACTGAAATAAACATTGAACAACAGGGAGGGGGATACAACAGTCAGATGCTAACCCTTGACTCACCCTCCTAACTTCCTATCATCAGAAAGATAAATGAATTTAAAACGTACAAAATTGTACCAGTTTGTTGTAGCTTCTGTTGGTCTTTAGAGACACATTTAATACTAACTGACATTTATATAAATGCATGTAGTGTTATCTAGTTTATATTATTAATGTCTACAAGGATGATGCTTTTACAGAAATGATAGTTTGTTAAATTAATTCACTGCATTTCTTCAAAGTTCAGGAAGTATGAAAATGGAATTTAATCTATTCTGGATAGAATGCAGTGTCAGTTTTATCATTTAAGACACTTGCCCTAAGGCAATACTATTCATGACGCAAAACTTTTAATATAGCAGTGGGTGGGATGTACTCAACCTTCCTGATATAATCTAAGTTCCTCCAATTTTATTTCTAAAGAAAAGGAATATGCATTGAAATCTTGGAAGAATTTGATCTATGTGGAAGGTGAAAAGTCAAGAAATTTTACTTCTTTCATTCTGAGACATACCCTGGAATGGAGGGATAAATTGAAGGAACTAGATTTAGGCTCAAAAGAATCTTAAAGTACAGGAATTTCCTGATTTGGAATATAATCACAACAGTAGATGCCTTTACAATTTTGAAAATCTTGTTGAAGAGTCAAGGGATGCATGTACACTGTAAAGTTAATGCTGTCCACCATCCTTTTAACTGTCCTGGCTCAATGCTATGGAATCATGGCATGAGTAGTTGGGTGAGGCACGAGGACTCCTTGGCAGAGAAGACTAGAAACCTTTTAAAACTATAATTCCCATGATTGCATTGAGCCATGCCAGTTAAAGTGGTGTCAAACTGCATTAATTTTACAGAGTGGATGTACCAAAGGTGTTTTAACTGCCAAATGTGTGTCCTTGTGAAGATACATTGTGTAGGCCCAAGGAGCTTCATCTGTTGCATCAAGCCCAATAAGTCAATTAGCCATGTTTGAAAAATTCTTAGTTCATTCTTCTACATGGAAATATACATCTCTGCTCAATGACTCCCTTTCTCAATGTCTATTGCTTTCCTTCCATATTCTTTGAATTGTACAGCTAGGAAGAAAATATATTGGTCTTATGAAAACAACAACAATGCATGCTTGGAAATGTTTTAAATTCTGAACCCATTTTTGAATTCATAATGAAATTATTTAATATCAAATCAATCTTACTGGAACTTCAAGTGAATGATCCCAGAGATGGCATGATGGGTCAAATAATAAACCAAGGGAACTAGAGATATAAAGTTTCTTTTGTAAAACTCCCAGACAAATATGTTTTGGGGGTTTAAGGTGCTAGATTTACTCACAACACACAATTGGGTGTGATTGGTTGTCTAAAATTCCAAATGAATCACAACTAGAAGTTTATTAAAATGTAAAGTGTGTATTTTGTATTTTGCAAGGGATGTCGCATTTAAAGCTGTAGTTTATTTATACAACTATGTGGGTTAGAAGAGCTTGAAATCTTTTGCAAAACAATTAATTGTTGGCTCTTTGAATGTATTAGTTTGCTTTGTTACAATCTTCTCCGCCTTCAATAAAAACTGCAGTTAAAGGTATACAAATAACCCAGATCCTATCTCAAACTTGATTTTGGTTCTTATCAGTTGATCTCCTAGCTGAAGGTTTATGAGCTGAAAAATGAGATGCCTTTTGCAGACAACATAAAAACTAGCACATAAATTCCCATGAAGGTAAGCACCACAGGAACAGTAAGCCATACACACCAGTGGACATCCATCACTAAACACCTGCTGAGCACAGAAATAATAAGACAATGGCTCAACAAAGTCACCCATTAAAATGGCACAATCAAACCATCAGTGTTGCTAAGACACCCCTGTGGGAAATTGGTTCCACATCCTTGTGTAAAGTTTCATTTAACAGGCACAAAACAATGCTGTTGTGTCTCAGCTGAAATGTTGTTATCAAGGTACAACCAGACTTTCTGGTAAATATGGCTATGTTTTCAATGGAGGTATCTCCACATCGTGAAACAAAGTAATCTTTGAGTCAGCCAGAAACACCAAGAAGTCAAATGCAGATTAGTCCTGTTTTTTTAAACAAAATCTTTTAAACTTTTTTTTAAAAAATGACTAAAACGAGAGAAAACTTAGCCAGATACATGCTGACAGTTTCTATATTGTATATTGCCTATGTCCTATGGTGTTACTTATGACCAATAAGTCTGAAAATCAGAATGATGTCTCATACACATATTTTTGAAAACTGCAGGAGGTTGCTTGTTTATGAATCAGCTAAATTTTGGACTTTAAAACTTTGATGACTTTATTTGTTTAGTTTCGTATATTTATATATTTATTTATTTTATGGATCGCCTTTCTCCTAAGTGGGACTCAAGGCAGTTTACAGATGAAATCAGTTAAAACAATAAAATCAGTTAAAATAGTTTATGAGTATGAATAACTGCTTTATTTCACAGACACACCCAAAATTAATGTGCTCTAGTTTTCCATAGAAAACGTATACTTAGTGGTTATGAGATCAAGCTGAAAAAAAGAATTTTACTCACCCTCCTCTCTCCATCTGGGTGTATTCTTGATGAATACATAAAGGGCATGAAAAGTTCACTGATGAGGGATCCAATACTCAAATGGCACTACAAAGCATTTTGGAATCCTCTATTTCCAAGACAAACTTAATCCTTTAAGTCAACTGACAGCAATCAGTTACCTCAAACTGAAACCACCAATGTGCTTGATTTACTGCAGAAATCATAGTGCCTGTCAAAGATGCTGAATGAAAACAATTTTTTTCAACCAGCAAAGAAAATGAAAATGAAGAAATGCTACACAAGGAAATGAAGAAATAATATCAAGTCAAAATGGGTCAGAAAAGTGAGATGAAAATCTTGCTCAGATGGCTTCAGGAATAGCATTTTGATACTTATTTTTCATGCAATAAAAACTTTTCTTGCACTGTCAGGTGGTTAGGATTCATATTATAGATATATAAGGGCAATTATGACCTAATAACAGAATAAAGATGTCTCCTGTATCTATTGGGCTAAAATATATGATTTATGATCTAACTGTAAAGTTTACCAAAATCATTCCATAGAATCATAGAGTTGGAAGAGACCACATGGACAATCTAGTCCAACCCCCAGCCATGCAGGAAAAGCACAATCAAGGTATCCCTGACAGAGACATTTGGAATTCTTTCCATTGTCATCAACACAAAGCACCTGAAAGACCAAATTATAACTTTATGAACTGGCTAAACGTCAGAAGAAGAAAGCCTGGAATTCCATAGGATGGAACTATTGCAGTTAAAATGGAATCATAGGGTCATAATTATGTAATGTAAAATATCCCTTTATTTTTCATTGTCCTAACCACAGCTGCTGAGTTGCTTTTATCCTACATTCTGGTTTTATAGTGCATCTCTCCCACTCATTCTATGCATATCTCTTTGTAGTATGTTGACAACTGAATCACAAACAATTCAAAATATATTCATGAAAGCCTCTTGTGAAGTATAATATTAAATACTCCTGATTCAGTCTTTTTACTGACAGAAATAGGTGCTCCCATTCATGTTTTGTCAACTCCTTTCATTTCCTCTAACCTTTGTTTGACTGATCTTTTTCACTGAAAGTCCTAACAAACACATTAATGCTTCGTTAAAAGAAATGTGTTTTTCTCCAGTGAGCTGGCGCTGATAGGCATATGTTGAGTAAAGACAATGCAATGGCCTAACAGCAGGGGTCCTCTAAGGCCCGGGGGCTGGACACGGCCCTCCAAGGTCATTTACTCGGCCCTCGCTCAGGGTCAACCGAAGTCTGAAATGACTTGAAAGCACACAACAATAACAACAACAATCCTATCTCATCAGCCGGCCCACACTTTCCATTTAAATACCAATTTATTTATATTTGTTAAAATTGTTCTTCATTTTAATTATGGTATTATTTTAAGTGTTTTTGCACTGCAAATAAGATATGTGCAGTGTGCATATGAATTCATTCATGATTTTTTCAAATTATAATCTGGCCCTCCAACAGTTTGAGGGACTGTGACCTGACCCTCTGTTTAAAAAGTTTGAGGACCCCTGCCTAACAGCTTCCAGTCTCCACTCTCAGCAGCAAGAAGCACCAGAAGCAATCCCTCTCCCCCCTCCACCCCAGCTTAACAGCTGTGTCAGAAAGGTTTAAGCACTGCGCGCAGAGTAACAGAATAGCACCTTCACATTTTAACCACACTTACAAGTTTGATCTACATCAGCACAAGAGGGTATATAGAAACAACAGTCAACTCTTCACATTTATAAAGTTGACTTTTATGGATTTGAGTATCGAGTGGATGTTGACCATAGATTCATTTTAGAGGATCTAGAGCAGTGGTTCCCAACCTTTTTTTGGCCATATCCCACCTAAACATCTCTAAAATCTCGGTGCCACTCCAGTGACATATAATTCTTAGTATTCAAAAGGTGAACTCCTATTCACATGGAGGAAGCCTAAAAGGCCATTAACTTGATCTAAACAAGCTTCCAAAAACATGGCAACCATGAAAGAGAAAAATAAAAGAATGAAAGGATAGTTGAAGTACCAAGGAAGAAATTACAAAGAAATTGTTAAAACAACAACAATAATATGCGACATTCAACCCAGATAGAAAAATTGGAAGTCAAACAACTTTTCTTTGAAACTTTTTGATTTTTTTCTTTTTCTTCTTCCTCCTTTTCACTTTTCTACTAAGGGAAATGCCCTCCTATTTTTGTAAATGTAAATCATTTATTTTCATTTTGACTTTTTCTTTTTTTTATTCTTCTTCCCAATGTATACCCTCACCCCTATCCCAATTCCCCTGTTTTCTGGAAATAAAAATTATTTTTAAAGAAGAAGAAGAAGAAGGAGATGAAGTGATATAAAATAGCAAATAAAGCTTTAAAACATATAACAGAGAACTGAAATGAATAAATATAAAATATTTTAGTGGAAGCTTTTCATTATTCACTTTGATCATTATAATCAATATACAAAAGCACATTTTCTAAATGTTTTATATCTTGTAATGTTAAAAACACACTGATAAGAGTGGAGCATTTGGAATTAAGGGTTTCTTACATTTCTGTGCTCAGGTACTCTCTAGTTAACTCTATGCTCTCACCACTCCTTTCTATTATTGTGTTTTCCGGCTCTCCATTGACCATTTTGTACATTCTCATTTTAATTTTTTAAATGTGTATGTCACAATATATATTTATGTACTGTATATGAGGCCCCTGTAACCATAAGAAATGCAAAAAACAAAAAACAAACAAAAACAAAACAACAAACCACTGTTCATTACCCATTCTTGAATTGCCCCTTTAAAAATCAAATTGCCCCCTGTGGAATGTGTGCCTCTAGGAATCACTGGGTCTGGAAGCTGATCTTGGAATTGCACAAGAAATTCCTATAAAAATGTTATCATAAGTTAAAAAATGGCAATTTTTTAAATTTACGGGATTTTCTTTTTGGGGGGATCCTTTGCTGATGTTCCCAGTGAAAGTGGAGGGCTGACTGTATTTACTTTTCTTACTAGGAAGCTCAAAACAACTTATTCTGGGGAATATGTGGTTTACTGCTCATATTCTATGTTTTTAATTGTATTGTTGGGCCTGGCCCTATGTAAGCTGCCCCAAGTCCCTTCAGGGAGATGGAGGCAGAGTATAAAAATAAAGTTGTTATTATTATTATTATTATTATTATTATTATTATTATTATTATTATTATTCTGATAAGTCATTTTTTTGCTAAACTGCAACAGGTGGTCACAGATCATTTATAGGGCTTTACCATTATCACAATCAACACAGAGACAGTTCATGCTTTCATAGCGCTCTCAGCTGTAGTACACACCGGTGGACAAAAATGAAACATATATTCACACATTTCCTTTCCCCAGATTTCCATCCTGTTTTATAACTGGACAATTTGTCATTTGGGAATACAGTTGTTTCAATGCAGAGCCCCCGGTGGCGCAGTGGGTTAAACCCCTGTGCCCACAGGACTGAAGACCGACAGGTCGCAGGTTCGAATCCGGGGAGAGGCGGATGAGCTCCCTCTATCAGCTCCAGCCCCTCATGCAGGGACATGAGAGAAGCCTCCCACAAGGATGATAAAAACATCAATTCATCCGGACATCCCCTGGGCAATGTCCTTGCAGACAGCCAATTCTCTCACACCAGAAGCAACTTGCAGTTTCTCAAGTCGCTCCTGACACGACAAAAAAATGCTATAATTCAAAGAATAAGACCAAGAACATCTAAGTTAGTAGAAAAAATTGTTTTATTTCATTAATAACTACTAAGTTTTACCAGAATTTATCTGAAATACGTCACTGAATGTTTGTCTTTTTGTTTGTTGGAATCTGCCCTGAGTCTGCCAGAGTAGATAGGGCATAATATAAATAAAGTTATTATTACTATTATTACTCCCCATTCCTATTCCTGTTTTGAATTAGAAAAGAGATATAACTTCATAAATTTTAAAAACTCTGTTTCTCAGCCACCACACCAAAAACATTGTGTGTTAAGAAATGCCTAATTTACTTCACTGATTTGGGAACTAGTACCTAAAGGGGAAAAAAAACTTGCAACTCCTTCCTCTTCTTCTCATCTGCTTCCTGAATCTCTTGATTTTTCTATAATCATTGACATTTTGAGTATTTCTTGAATAATATAGTAAAAATGAAAGGGCAGTTAGTTTCACTAAAATTGCAAGCCTGAAAATGAGGCCCATACATGAAAATGCAGGTACTATTATCTGTTAAATTCTATACAGTGGGTCTGCCATGTCTGCAGGACTTCAGTTCCAAGACCCACCACAGAGGAGAAAAAATGTGGATGATCACACCTCACACTATTAAATGACAGCAACATTAACCTGCACACTTCAGCATGTCTGTGTTCACATCACTGCCATTTATTAATATGGGACATAACAATTTGTAGCTGCTGAAAATAATTGAACTGTATCCTGAGAGCCTATTGTATTTTATGTTTTTACATTCTGTATTATAATTCCTAGAACAGATATCTATCTTCATCCTCCCTCGGTATCCTAAATTAGTTTTTTAAATGCTGAAGGATGGGAAGTACCAATTACTGACACTGCTAACCCTAAAACTTTTAGTTCCGCCCACTGAAATTGTTTTTGCATAAATTGTATAGCTTTTGTGGGGTACATACTGTAATTCCTAAACCTAAGATACAAATAAAAACCAGGTTTTTGTAAAAACCCAAGAAAACTGGCATCTTTTTATCCAATTAGTTGTTTGCTTGCTTAATTAATAATTTAGTTCCAGAATTAAGTTCACGCTGAAATTTCAACTCAAATTAATCACGTTAATTTAAGAATAAGTTACATTTAAATTTTCCCTACTCATTATAACATTTTTAACATAATTCATTTTAACAAGTTCATCTTATTGGACAGATTCTCAAGTTTTGACAACACACATTTTTACTGGGGGGAGCGGGGAGGACTTCGTTTGAAAGAAAGCTTATGAAGTTATCAGTCTGATTAAGGAGCTGGTGCTGATCTTCATACATTAAGTTCTCCATTGCTTTCCCAGGCCAATAATAAGTTGCCTTATTCAAAGCAAATTCCTACAAAGTACGCTAAAACTTGAATTCATGACTTTAGCTTTCCAAACAAGTCCCTCATCTTGAGTCAGCTATAGTATCTTCTTTAAATTATCTGTACCATTAACTTTGCACATAATAGTACCCATTTAGATTCTTGATTTTCTAGTGCACTCAAGCAATTTGGTCTCTAAATGGTTTCAAATATTCTGGCCCAATTAATTAGGACTAGTACACATCAGTTTTTCAAAAAAATAAAACTGCTAAGTAAATACAATAGATTAAAGGTTTTATGAGGTAAATTAATTGTGCCTGCATTTAAATCCAGAAAACTGTGGAGTCTCCAATAAAGGTCCAGTATTGGGGTAGACAAATCACTTTGAATAATCATGCTGAGAATTTGAACTGACCTCAAATGTTGTAACTCTGTCAGACTTGGGTCTGGTACTTAGAGATGACAGTGTACTAATAAGTTTATATTTTAATCCATGCTGTGTAGAATAAAGATACTGAATACTGTAATAAAGATTGAGAATAAGTTTTTGTTTTCTCAACACAAGAGAAGAAGGTATCATACATAATGTACTCTATGTTGGTTATATATTTTGATTCACAGATTGTTTAGTTTTATTCTGCATCATTTATGAGTATGGTTTTTAGTTGGCTGACTTTACACATGCAGTAGAAATCTAATGACAATATGGAAGTACTGCAGTCTTAGATCTCATCAACACTGCCATATAATGTAGCTTTAGAATGCAGTTAACTGCATTGAACTCGGTTATATGGCAGTGTAGACTCACATAATCCAGTTTAATGCAGTTCAGCTGCATTGAACTAGAAACATCTAGAGTCCATCACATGTGATGGCAATGGATAAGTTATCATTTTTTTCTTTAAACTGGAAAGACAAGAAACACCCCAAATGGGATGAGTTCCTAAAACACAACAATTACAAAAAATAAAACATTACATTTTTTAAAAAAAGATAGCAAAAGTAACAATTTTAAATGAAGAAAAAAATAAAACTAAAATGTATTATACATTTTATTGAACATCAACCTTGTCAGCTGGTGTCCCCATACATCAAGATAATGTACCCACCATAAATGAGATGAGGGCAAAAATACTGTAAAGCGGTTACAAGGAGGTGGACACTAGTAGCAGTAGTAGGTTGATGTATATCACCATTACAGAGTTTCAATATAGCTTGACTAAAATGATAGCTTTAAGCCTCTACAGATTTTGTTGTGGTAATAATCCTTAGGTTAAAAATGCTCAGGATCCTTGAAGATGATGTCCGGTAATCAATTGCAGATCTTGTACATTTAAATGTTTTTGGCTCTACATCACAAAAAGATAATCAAAAGGAACACAAAAGAAATAGAATTCTACAAGTGAGACACCAGAACATCATCATCATGACCATCATTTATCACCACACATCCCACTGCGGATGTTAAACCATGACAATGACAATGATATTCCAAAATGTGATATATTACCCACACTGTCATCAGAAGCTCTGCCATCCATTCAGCCTTTGGTGGTGCAGTGGGTTAAACCCTTGTGCTGGCAGGACTGATCACTTGAAGGTTGGGTTGCTGACTGAAGGTTGTCAGTTCTAATCCAACCCGGGGAGAGTGCGGATGAGCTCCTCTATGAGCTCCAGTTCCATGCGGGGTCATGAGAAGCCTCCCACAAGGATGGTAAAATTATTTTAAAAAAACATCTGGGCATCACCTGAGCAACATCCTTGCAGACAGTGAATTCTCTCACACGAGAAATGACATGCAGTTTCTCAAGTTGATCCTGACATGCACAAAAAAAGTAATTCTATATTCTTCCATGGTTGGCTTCATAGATTGGCTGCAGCATTCTGTCTTTTTTTCACTAACGTTTCTGTAATGGATGATTCCATCTGAACACTAGGAAGAACTTCCTGACTGTAAGAGCTGTTCAACAGTGGAATTCTCTGCCTCAGAGTGTGGTGAAAGCTCCTTCCTTGGAGGCCTAAATGGAGGCTGGATGGCCTATGTCAGGGGTACTCTGGTTGTACTTTTCCTGCATGGCAGGTGGTTGGACTAGATGGACTTTTCCAGCTCTATTATTCTATGATTCCATGATCTCTTCATTCATTTTTTTGGAAGCAGTTTGTAGATTATCAAAACAAAGCTTTATTCTAATGTTTCTATTCTTTACACTTTTTTCTTCACCTTTAAGAATGTGTGACCCTGATACAGTGGAATCTTGACTTAACAGCATCTCAACTTAAGAGCATTTCAAGTTAAGAGCTGTCACTTAGCCCGGATTTTGCTTTGACATACAAGCAGTGTTTTGAGCTAAGAGCTTGCATGAGAGGGAGCACTAGTGAGAAAGTACAGGGCTTTATGACTTCAAGGGAGCAGCCTCTGTGCTTTGTGCCTTCATGCCTCGTGATCTTGTCTGCTTTGTGAGATTGCTGTCCACTTTGCTATTAACTGCTTTGAGGAACGTTGTGTTAGTTGATTTCATGTGGTTTTTATTCCTGGTATGTTTGGCTTCATGAAAAGAGAGATGGGAGAGAGAGCAAGAGAGGGAGGGAGGCTGGAATGAGTACAGTATGAAGAAAATGATGCTTCTGTCTCTTCACTTTGAGCTTCCTTGATACAACTTTGTGCTTCTACCATTTTATAGTTGATCTTTCTTTTCTATTGTTTCATGTGAATGTGCAGGTTTTGCCTTGCTGTTACACTGGCCAACACACATTTTGTTGCCTCAAATGTACTTCCTTGCTACAGCTTTGTGCTTCTACCATTTTAAAATTGCTCTTTCTTTTTATTGTCATGTGAATGTGCATTTATACATTATTTCTTATTTATAAACTATAAATAAAAGTAATACCCCCCCCCCACACACACACACCATTTTCACAGGGCCAAAACAGATTAATAGCACTTCAGTGGGAAATTTGCTTTCAGATCAGAGTGATTTCAGTTAAGAGCTCAGTCATTGAACAAATTAAACTCTTAACTGAAGGTGTCACTGTACATAATACCTGTCTTGGCCTTGAATAAATATTTAATGAGTAGGGATCAACAATACATTCGGTGATAGAGCTAAACTTTCAGGAAACTATTTATTCTGTAGTATCTATGCAAAATGAATAAACAAGAGGTGGGAAAGTTGGTGAGGGGGCAAAGACAAAATTCCCACTGTCATGAATATTGTATGTCACCTTTTCCATTCACAGCCTCCAAAGCACAAATGAAACTAAGTTTGCCCAGAACCATCCATTTGAGACTCAAGATCAATTTTCATTTGCATAAATAGAGTCCAGGTAATCAGAGAACTAAAAGCAAACATTAGTATTGTCTGTAGTTGGCTCTGTGATAAATAGGAGAGGGATGGTTTAATAGTAAAGGCCATAATTATCCACAACTCTCAGTTTACAATTAGTTTCCCTGACAGTTACGGTCATAAATGCCAGCTTTAATCATGTGCTCAGGTTGAATTAGGCCATGCCAGTGCTGTAAGAGATCTAATCCTCTTTCTTCCTTCTCATAATGAAATAATAATGCAAATTCACTACATTGATGGGGCGACCCATGTGAATTTATTAGAGGCCTGGAGAAGTCTCTTGAAATGGATAAATCCTTTCTGGGTACAGACTTGAGGTAATTCAAACCAGACAAGGAAAAAAATGGAACTGTCATCAGCGGCTGGGACATGGAAAGGATTTAATTTGTATGAATAGGCATTTTAATAAGTAGAAGAGACCTTATTTTCAGCTTTACTAGACGAATATTACTCCTGTCATTTTCCAAATTGGGGAGCACTAACTTTATAGGGGGAGAGGGATCAAGACCTTTTCTAGGCCTCTTCATTACCTTTTTCATCTACCACCCAATGGGAAGACCTACTGACCAGGTCTTCTAATTATATGAGTGAAGACAAATTGTACAATTAGCCCCCATAAAACCATCTGCAGCAGTCAGTGACACGTATCAACCTTTTCTTGTAGAAAACACACCACCTTGCTGTTCATGTTTGCTTTTTTATTATTGTCTAAGGCTTATTGTCAATGTGATAAAAAAGCTTAATTTGCCTTAAAAAAACACAGTTAGAATGACAGTTTACTTCATGGGAATACATAACACTATCTACTGAGGTAATTGCTCCCAGTAAATATACGTCTTAGGAACGCAGCACACCAAAACAAGAAAAGCATAGTGTGGACTGAAATATTAACACTATATCTCTGTATCTCATCAGCTTGAAATCCAAACCAATTAGCAGGCCTATAACATTTCTAGACTGCAGAAGACTCACTAGTTTCCTATTGCCTAGCTATAACTTTTTGAGCATTCACCATGGGATACATACACATCATTACCATTAGTCCCATTTTATAAACCTCCTGTTCCTGCCACAGCAGGTTGCCTGTACATTTCAAGCTCAACCTTCAGTGATAATTTAAAACAGGGAATATAGTGCAAGTTTAAAGAAGCAAACCAACGGCATGCACTTGCTTGATCCAGGTGTTGTTCCACAATACTACAAGGTTGCAAAGGAACACCACAAAAATAACAGCTGCTGCTTTGGGGAACATTTCCATACATATAATGAGAGATATGCCGATAGGAGGGGCATTGTATCCTTAATTTATAATATTTCAAAACCATTCATCCATACAAATACCTGTTTTGTTTACAGTTATAATTAAAAGAATATAATACACTTAGGGCTTGTCTATGCTGGTCCTATAACCCAGTTCAAATCAGAAGTCACTCCTGGATGTCTGATGATGACTAGGGACTTTCAAATTGGTAACATGGTTTTACCCTACATTAGAAGAAGTTGAGGAAAGCTCTGGAACACTGGAGAAACCCTGCACCCAGCTCTATTCAAACCAGTTCATTGTCCACATGGGCCAATGACATTATCCTCCTCTCCCTCTGCAATGCATTATTTTTGTCAACTGTAGCAGCCAGCCAAGAGGTCTGGAGAGCTCACGGTCATCACTGGGTACCTCTGCTGACAAAGTGCTTATCAGTAAAAGTGTCTGAATGACCATGGAAAAAGGGGTGGTCTGATTTTAATTGTATTTGGGCACTGTCAAGATCTTGTACTTTTATCTTTAGAATTGGGCTGACCACCTCTTCACACAGCTTGTATTTTCAGAAAACACAATGTCTTCTTGCAGCCCTATAGCTCATTGTAAAAGACATGCAATCACCTCAGTCATAAAGTATGATGCATGCAATATCTGTTATCTTCTGAAGTTCTGTAACACAGACCTAAAGAGAGGGATTGAATTGTTGTAAAATTCAAACAAATATTAATAAATTAGGTAAATGTATCAACTTTAAGTCGGATTCTGAAATATATAAAATATATAAAATTAAAGTTGAACCTCAGGTCTCTACCACTGAATTCTAAATATCTTTGAAGGCACTATAAACCTAGAAGCAACCACTCCATTCTTCAACTAAAAATAATTCCCAGAGAGGCTTACAAAAAAATCAGTAAAAGCAACAAAGTCTCTACTCAGTGGCATAGAATATAGAACACAAAAGGAAAAGAGGGAGGAAAAGAAAAGTGGGGGATGTAGATCACAGTGCAAAGTTTGCAAACATATATTTTCTGCACAGGGAACAGTATTTTCTGCACCAAAATAAACATGTCTGTGCCTGTGTTTGTTTTGCACAGAAAACAACAATTTTCTGTGCAGATTAAATTTTCTATTCATAAAAAACTGTGGGTGTTTTGCACAGAATAAATTGTGAAATCTTATTATTTTCATACATTCAGGATTCTTTTCAGTAAGGTTCCCTAATGTTAAAAATATATTTAAAATATGCTTTTCATCCATTTGAAAATATTATTGAATATTCTTTCCATTCTTACAATACAAATGATTCAGCAAATCTATTTTATTCTGCCGCAACTTGATGGAAAGGTTGCCATAAAGGTAACTGAAAGAGATGGAGGAGAAGCCCAATATAAGTGTACATGCCATGCGATGTTATATTACTTTGATTTGTGGTTTTACTATATTCCGCCACAAATAATCTGAAGTAATATTCACAGCAGAGTTAAAAGCCCTTTTAAAAATTGGAAGTTCTTACACAGCTTTTAACTATAGCAGTGGGAACCTGCCATTACAACAACACTTGTATTTTCCCCAGGTAAATGATACTTGAGTTAGAAAAGGTGTTTCTAGTTAAGAAACAGATCAATTGACTTAGCCTTAACTCATGTAAAATTGCCTGAAGCATTGCAAGTTGACAGACTATTCCTTTATACAGCTGTTAACAGGCCATCAAAGTGTGAGGTCCTATGAGTGAAAATAAGACAACCCCCAAAGGTACAGTTGATTTTGATTTTCGTTTTCTAGCTATGAAGGTGAATTAGCCTGTGGAAGATTTTAAAAGTGATTAATATGCCACACATGCCAGTAAAGGGCAGAAGAGGTGAAACTGCTCTATTTATACACAAGCAAGGTACTGTACATGGATACACAATGAAGGCTTTACTACTGTGTGCTGTAGGAATGCAATGCAGGAGAAGCATTAGGGGATGTAAGAATCAACAGGCTTATAGAATCTCTCAACAAAGAACACAAATCCAGCTAATGAAATGGTCTTGTTAAAAAGTGTAGAATCCTTCCCAGAGCATCTATGCCTTCATTTAGTTGGCCAGTGCATACATATTTTTCCCACATGGATATGAGTCATTGCTGGTAATTAAATGAAAATATTTGCTAGGGGAAAGGAGACTTTAATCCTATTGACATCAAGTATACACCATTTTTCTTTATAATTCTGTAGTTCTGAAACATCTATAGCCACTTCTTATTCAAAGTTTTTGAATAGGAAGGCAACAACAAAATTCTGGGCAAACAACATCTCATATTCAGCTAGTTCTCAAAGTTCTCATGTAGTTTTCAAATAAAGTTACCCAGTTCGTAATTCTTCAAAACATTCTCATTTTTATTCTTCCTAATATAAAGTGTATACAGGGGTTAGGAATGCCAATGAAGGAGTAAAGACACTACCAGCTTGGAGAAATAAAATAAAACGATTTACTATAAGGAGTCCATTGCGAGATAAAACATATGCTGCTATGTTTATATAATTTTATTCTTTGTGAGAATAAACTGATGAGAAGAGTAGACATGTAAAGAATATTTGAAACTACTTGGAAAAATGTCCAAAAACACATTTATTTGTTTATTTATATTTATTTATTATTTCATTTCTATTCCACTTTTCTTTTCATAGGGAAACAAGGCAGCTAACAATAATATGATACACCCCCTCAAAAAGTTAAAACAAAGCAAATTAAAAAAATTAAATATTTGTGTCTTGAGTACAATATAAAATACAGCTAAAATACAATAAAATGCAATTAAAATTTCATCTAAAAGCAAAACATCTCCCCAAAATCCCACCAATAGCATCCTAGCAGTGTGCCATTCATTCTTCTCTGTATGCCTGATGACAAAGATATGTCTTCGTCTGCTTGCGAATGGCTAGCAGGGATAGAGTCATCCTGGTCTCCCATGAGAGGGAATTACAAAGTCTGGTAGTAGTCACCAAAAAGCATGGGTGAGAATGTTCACAGTCAAATGCATATTTTGTGTGAAAAATGCATGTAGGGGTTTTTGTACAAAAAAAGGATTTATTCCTGTGTAGAAAATAACATTTTGATTCAAAAAAGTTCCAGGCACAGAAAATAATTTTCGCAAAAATGCATTTTGTTGAGGACTCATATAATGCAGTTCAATGCAGTTAAATTGAATTATATGAGTCTATGCTGGCCATATAATGCGGTTTCAGACTCCATTATATGGAAGTGTAGATGGAGCTTATAATAGCTTACTCTGTGAGAAACATCCAAGCCAGGTCAGAGAGTCTTCCCTGTCTGTCAATCAAGCCTACTCTTTTATCTATCCCTTTTGGTTCCCTGGCTTTGGTTTGATACCTTGGATCTTCACTGTATGGCTTCTCAATTAAACAAGTGAATTACAACACATTTCTTTGCATAGAATAAATCCTGAATTGCAAATTATCTTCAAAAATGATACAGTTTTCCATATTTTCCACACAGAAGAAAAATAGTCACTTCATTTATAAAGATGTACATGTCTAGAAATATCAGTGGAAAATATACCTAACAATGTAGAATTAATGCAGTTTGACTCCACTTTAGCTGCCATGGTTCAGTTCTACATGGAATCGTGGCAGTCATAATTTAATGAGGCACCAGTACTATTTCACAGAGAAAGTTAAAAACCTTATAAAAGTACAACTCACATGATTCTACAGTATTGAGCCATGGCAGTTAGAATGGTGTCAAACTACATTAAATCTACAGTGTAGATGCATCCTTAGAGTATATGTTTACATCATAGAGAGGTTAGGACAGGCAGACAAAAGAGGAAGTGCTTTTGATCTCTCTCCTGTAGTCTTGACTATTCAATGCTAAAGTTTGTTGCATTACTAACACACTTAACATCAACCTTCCAAGCGGTGGATGTTGCAAGACATATTGTTTCTGTCATGAATGGGGAAATGTGCTTGATACCTGACTTTCACAGTAGAGGTTCGAATTCTCATGAGGTTTGGAGAAACTTCAACATTCCGCCTTGCCAGGCCAAAAATGTTAACCCTGATACAAATTTTGACAACTGAGATTTTTTTCCACATCTTCACACTCTGGCTCAAAGGTCACAAGGTTACTCTCCCTTAAGACATTGTTGTGGAATGCCTTGCTGCATTAAGTATTAACAGACCCCCAGTTAACCCCAATTTAAACCCATGCTTTCATTGCAAGCATGGACTAAAATTTATCATTTGCAGAATTTGAATCCTGAAATAGAAACAATTTCATTTCTAAGAGATTACTGGCATTTTTTAGATTAGCACGTACATACAATAATTAGACAATGAAGTGCTACATCAGATAGATCCCTCTTGCTGGTGAATTATAATCATACACTTAAGTCTTATTAATCAACAAATGTATCAAGAAGCACTTTTCAGCATCATTATAAGTTGTGCAGTCTCTAGTTATTAGGAGAAATTAATAGGTTCTCTCAGTTGTACTGAATGCAGAAAGCAAATATAAAAGAAAATAAATATATTCCTGGGTGCCTCATTGTTTTCTCTGGATGTTCAAAACAGAAGGAGGCAGCAGCATTTACAAACTATTTTCATGTGTTTCCCTTCTGTTTGTAATTGGGTGGTTTGTTTCTATTTTCAAGTGGAATTCTTTTCTTTGGTTTCTATAGCAAAGATAGTCCAAAGTCCTAAAAACATTAGCTCTGCTAATTAATGCACAGGAGCAACCCCAATGTAAAATCATTGACCTCTTATTTATATCTATGAAGAAAAAGTCCAGTTGGGGAATTCATTTCCCTTCTTAGATGTTAATATCTCCTACAACTTTCTCTAGGCAAATAATGTATACTTTAATATGACCCAGGGAAAATCTATTTTCAAATCTCACCTACCAACATGATTTGAAGAATGTTCCCAGTATCATGTCTAATAATTTTCCCACTAGAAATTATTTTATGAAATAATAATAATACTTTATTTGTACCCCGTCACCATCTCCCCAAAGGGGCTCAGGGCGGCTAACAAAGCACTCAAGATGCCACACTTAAAGTAGAATTACATATCATCAAAACAATACACAATTTGACTGAATACAAATAATGGACAATGTCAATCGATAAAACCAAAAATTAAAAAATTCTAAAACATAATCATACCTGTGGGTCATTTGGTTTCTTCAAACATGAACTAAAGTGCCAAATAACAATGGACGTCATCCACGTAAGACCATAGTACATTACTCCAGGTCAAAGACCCATGTAAATAGCCATGTTTTTAGGCTCAAACTGAAAGTGTGGAGATTTGGGGTTAATCTGATCTCTCTAGGGAGGGCACTCCAGAGCTGAGGAGCCACCACTGAGAAGGCCCTCTCTCTCATCCCCACCAACTGTACCTGTGACAGTGGTGGCCTCTCCAGCAGATCTCAAGGCCCGCACTGGTTCATAGAAGAAGATGCAATCTCGAAGATAGGTTGGACCCAAAGTGTATAGGGCTTTTTAGGTAATAACCTGCACTTTGAATTGGGCCCAAAAACGTGTTGGGAGCCAGTAGAGCTGCTTCAATAAGGGCATGGTATGCTCCTTATAGCAGCCGACCATTATACTAATTCCAACTGTTGAGCCATCTTCAAAGGCAGTCCCACACGGAGTGCATTACAATAGTGGCAATTCAAAATATGGCCAATGTAATAGTGCGGAAAAGGGCAAAATCAATGTTAATACTAGTGAAATATTGATTAAATATTTGTTATTTGATTAATTTGTTTCCTGCCTTTCCCCCCAGCATGAGATTCATGGCAACTCACAATCAGCGTAGTGAAGTAAATTTTTTAAACTATTCAAACAACTTGAAATAGAATTAATTCAGAGTTCTCTGTAAAATACATAACTTAGAAATATACATTAACATGTTAAAACATAATAAAATAGAAAGGCTACATATGCACACACAGCATTTGCTGCAACAAATTTAAATCAAATGTCTGTCTATTAAAATTGTCTATTGGTAGAAAGAAAAGGAAGCCAACTGGACCGCCTGCATTACTTCAATATTGTTAAATAGTGGTCTAATTTTTAAAAAAACCAAAAAAATTGAGAGCAAGAAGCAAAATGTCTATCCAGAATATTTAGTGTTTATGATAATTAAGAAGCCTTTTCTAGAGATCTTATGTCTAAAGTTGTTGTTCTTTAAAACCTCACGGATCACATCTCTTTACTTGTGGAAGCAAGGGGGAGGGGGATATGGGTAGAAAGGCATTATCAGCATCATTTTGGGACAGCTGCTCTAAACCCCTGAGCCAAACACCCTGGATATACCAAAACAAGACTACCCAGATGTGCACAAGATTTTACATTCAGAATCTCAAAAAACAATAGAAGAGCCAACGGAAATTTACCAAAAGAAAAAACTTTTACATGTTTCGATTTTCACTACTAATTCATCATTTCTTGTTTTAACTTGTTTTGAGGCAAAACATTGACTTGTATAGCCAATCATACTTTGATTTTAAAAACTCAAAATATTTTCTAAAAAAGAAAACCCAAGCCCAATTAGGAAAAAAGTGTTTCCTCCCCAGTGGACTGTGCCAGGACTATGTGACTTTGGTATGCTGTAAATCAACTTAATGTGTATAGGTAAAATATTGTTTTTCAAGGAACTATTCAGAAAATGAATGCAAATTGCTGGGAAAATTGAAGAATCTTGGAAAGTTTCCATAGAAAACTCACAAAGCTCTACTAAAAACATTCCTTACCCAGATTTCCTGCTTAATCTCTATTCCCTCTCTTCCTTTATCAGAATCAGGAAGGTTTCTGGGAGAAATGAGAGTAGTTGTTTTTGTTTTTAATAGTCTTAGAAACACAAAAGAGCTGTCCCATCTCAAGAAGCAAACATTGTTCCTTGTTCCATTTCATTAGACAGTGGTGAGGCTATGAAAGAATGTGGGAGAGGTTTTTCTTCATCTCTCTTTGTCATTCAGTTCTTCCTGGAGAACTGGGAATTATTTCTTATGATCTACCAGTGCTTTCATCACATTTGGAGGAACTAAAGTGCTATTGTCCTGAAACAATAGGTCATTTATGCTCTGCAAAATGCTACACACAGAAACAAGACTTTCCAAAGTGAAATGTAACAAATAATATCCTGTTCTGAATATAAAACAAAATAGCTTACATTGCTGAGTTCTTATAAGAAAATATACATGTAAGTGTTCAAATACATTTGCTAGACATTTTTGCTCTTAATTCTTTTCCTTTGGACAGGAAGATTGCCCAATTAAAAATAATAAGAAGCCTTACCACAAAAAGTATTAAGGTTTTTGTCCATATTTTTGCAAGTGGTTATATTGAAGGACCTCAAGTTAATGATGTCAGAACTTCAACTGAAAGAGAAGAACTGTACATCCCATGTGACTTTATCATATTGGCTAGGATCCAAGAGCTAATTTAGGCACTCCTAAAGGTTTGGAGGCTTATGCAGTAGGATCTTTGATGGTTTTTCTTTGAACAACAAGCCTTTGTGCTATGTTACAAACTGCTTTTGAAAATCTCCTCTGTTTCAAAAGTAGTTTGCTGGGTGGCATGAGAAACAGAAAATTAAGTCTCCTTGTTTATGAACAAACCACATAGTGCTTTGCAGTTTGCAGTGCCAATAGCTCCAGACAAGAGTAGGGTTATCAAATCTGCTAAATGCTTGCATATATTTAAAAAATAAACTGCAGTTTTTGAAACAAGCAATGTATTAACAGAGGAACAACATAAATCCATTTAGCTTAAATTATTCTGCTTCTGAATTGTGTGCAGTTGCAAATGGTCATGGTTTTACTTAATGTATACTGTACCTTATACCTGGAAGTTATGCCTCCAGCTAGCAATGCTCACTCTAATCACTTGAAAAATACATAGATGAGGTTGTGATGGCACTCTGGTAATTTTTTTCTGGTAACCAAAAAGCTAAGTTTATATGGCAAATATAAAGCCACATTCCTTTATATCTGCCACATCCATTTAAAAGTATTACTTCATAGCTGAACAGCATTGAGGTAGTAAATAAACATTTATGCAGAACTATTTTTTAATTTTTTTTTATTTCAGACACTTCTACCCGCCCTTCTCAACCCCCTAGGGGGGACTCAGGGCAGCTTACAACTAGCACTATCCACAGTAAGGACTTTATACCCAATCTTAAGTATTTCTCTATACATCATGTACCACAAGGGGCAAGTGCAGACCCATGGCTAACATGTGTTCCCTGAACCCCACTTTGTACTCCTTTAAACACACACACACACACACACACACACACACACACATTTATTTGCATTATTTACATGTGTTTACTAAAATCTAGTGCACCATCAAATGTAATGCACACCTCAATTTTCAAAACCCTGGAGTCAAAATAATCATTTGCTGGCTAATGTAATGTGCAGTGGTGAAAAGTATACTTTTTGTAATTTGTTCTAAAAAAAAGTGTGGATTGCAGTTATTATGTGCTTAAGATTTCTCTTTTAAAAGCAAAAAGTGTTAGAACACCAAATCCTCTAGCAATGGAAAATAAAGCAAGAGAAACAGGTAACCTTTCCCTCAAGGAGCCTCTCCTGTTTGTCCCACCTCAGCTTCCTTTAATCTATCTATACTGTAGAATGGATTCATCTTGATAACACTTTCACTGTCCTGGCTCAATGCTATGATCTTGGGGTCTGTAGTTTTAAAATGTCTTGAA
This sequence comes from Anolis sagrei, assembly GCF_037176765.1. NCBI lineage: Eukaryota > Metazoa > Chordata > Lepidosauria > Squamata > Anolidae > Anolis > Anolis sagrei. The sequence goes on along the minus strand of NC_090022.1, from coordinate 247,992,769 downwards.
TCTTCTCAGCCAAAGGGTACTGCTGCCTTACCAAACTAAAAATCTAAGGATTCTATAGATCTTCCAAAAAGCTTCCTCCTCCCTCCCAAGCCATCTTCTGGCTTCTTTCTCTCTCCCTCTCTCACTTGCCACGTGGGCTTCCTCCCCCCCCCCCCCACACACACACACACGCTCACATGTACACCTCTCACCTTCTTCCCACCTCCGAGGCCATCTCCCGGCCTCTCCCTCCCTCCCTCCCTTTCTCTCTCTCTCTCTCTCTCTCTTTCCCCTTGCCATGTGGGCTTCCTCCCCACTTCCAAGCCCTGGCTTCTCTCTCCCCTTGGTTTCCTCTTTACCTCCCAAATCCTGTCAGCTGCATGCTTCTGAAGTGGTTTCCAATTTTGCTTTACCTATAATGCACAAGCTGATTTTGGCAACATAATTTAGCCAAAAAAAGGTGGACATTATATTCGAGCAAATATGGTAACTGTGTGAAAAATTGCATCCAAAAACCCCTAGGTGTCTATAAATGTAGCAGTTCTGCTTTCCCAACTCCCCAGAATGCCATGGCACTACTGAACCCATGTCTTCAGTCAAAAAACTGTCCCAAAGTGGCAATTGTAAATGACACATTGTGTGTGTGTGTGTGTGTGTGTGTGTGTGTAGTGAAATGTGGGGAGATGGTGGTGGGTTGCCTGTCACTTGAAGCTCAAGCTATGGCACATCCAATATCACCACTGAAATGCAACTTTCCACAAATATCTGTTCAGATTCATAAATATGTTATTATGCTCATCATTATCATTTCACTAGCCTTGATCCAAGAAAGGATGCTTCATGCAAATAAATACCTTGCATCCTCTGAGTTTGATTCACATTTTCCATGCTCCATGCTTGCTGCTGCTTCAGACCTTTATCCATGTTCACTGGAGTTTCAGATTCTCCTTTTCTTCTTCTGCACAAGATACAAGGAGATGTTTCACACAAAAGTACTTCAATACTTCTTTTTATGATGCCACCTTCTAGTTTTTAAATATTTATAATTTGATGCCAGAAAGTTCTAGCAACTACAAATCACAAGATTCTGTCGAATGCAGTCACGGAAGTTTAAATGTTACCAAATTGCTATGGTTTTGTGATGTGATCAGGGTGCAGGAGAGGGCATTCACTCATTTGCTGCCAGCCTGTAGCATTCAGGGATTCTGAAAACAATGTTATTGATGAGGTAGCAAGTGTTCAGGGATCTGTCAAAATATGGACCAACCCCCCTTTAAAAAAAAGCTTTGTTCCCCAAAAGACTGGATGCTCTCATCTCTGCTTTGAAATAGACAGGCAATCTTATAACTCTAGTGGATTGTTCCAAGACTTGCATTAACCAAATATGTATGCCATCCATCTCTTGCATCAGTTTGTGTGTGTGTGAGAGAATGAGACAGACAGACAGAGAGAGAGAGACTATTCTTTTAGCTTCAACATCATTTGTCACACAGCCAAGCATGATATTGGTACTTTTGGCAATAGGCTATTGGTACAAAATAGGATGAGCTAAAAAGAATACCACATTCATTTTGTTCAGGAAATTTTAGTACCAAAAAAATCACCCTTTTGTCAACAGCTCATTAAAAAATGGAGTTAAACGTCAATATTTACTAGCTCTTTAAAAAAATTAAAGAAATTCTCCTGTGAAAAAGACTAATGATTGTATCTGTTAATAAAAGATTCAATATAGCCTGCCACAAAAATGAAGAGTATGCTCGTCAAGGTTGGTTGCAAGACAAATGGTATAAAAGAAATAGCAAAACTGAATAATATTTCAAGTGTAAAAACATGAACAGAAAAATGATTAGCCTGAAAATAGACTACATGCTATCATCAGCTTTCTACAAGATCCATTAGGTACTTTGCTTAATTTTAGGAGGATTTAGGACTTATAAATAAGAACAGATGTTGGAAGGGGAAGTGAACTCAAATAACAGAAGAATGAAGGAAAGGTGGACAAAAGACAACACAAGGTACATATGCCACAAAACTCCTTTTTCATTCATCTGGGATAATTTGCATGTTGTGAATCCCTTGGTTCCACAGGAATGCTACACATGGTCTAGGATTTTTTTTGTACAAATCAGGAAATTATGAACAGTCTACATTTCCAAGAAAAAAAAGATGTACTTCTTTATACAGCTACAGATTTTTAAATTAGCTGTCACTTTTATAAGAATTTTCTTTAGACTGTTGCTCCCACAACCCACACACAGAGAAGGAGATACATTTTAAAGAGTGGGCTTCATTAAGGAATAATACTAATAACAACAATGAAAATAGGAACCAGTACTTTAAAAATCAACATATTAATATCCCACCCTGAATCATGAGGACAGTAAAGCATCAATGCTAAGCAAAATGCTAAGAAAAAGGAAACAGATTAATCAAGCAGCAGCACAGTAAGCCATCAAATTCTATGGAGAGAGGGTATATCCTTTTCAGCTGCTTCCATTTAAAATACAAATCAAGGAAGGAAGAATGTAGCTTCAGAAACTATTAATTTTTTTATTTATTTTGAACATTTTTACCCCACCCTTCTCAACTCCTAGGGGGACTAGATATCATGTATAAATAGATTGCTTCTTGCCATCTGGTTTCTTCATGAAAGGAATATCTCCTAGCATGGCCCCTGAATAAGAAATACTTTTAGGTCCTTCCACATTATATAAGTATAGCATTGTGATTTTTGACTGAGAAATATTATTCTTAATGCAGAAAATACAGTTTCATGTTGAGACAATGCTAACTTTGCAACTACAATCCTATCCACATGTGAATTTTTTATTGAATACATCCTTAACTGTGGTTATTCTGCTTAGTCCTGGATTATTCCTGTCAAAATTTCTAAACACCCAAGAAACACACTTTAATCATTTTTTAAAATAATCTTTCCATCTCATTCAGAGGATTTAGGGCAGAAAATTGTTACACAGACTAGCTACAGTTGAGCACCCATCCATACTGTAAAAAGCTAGAGAGCTGGTCATCCTGTACTGTTAAGAGCAAGGCTGCTCATGCTACCTGATCTAGGAAATCAACCATGTTTCTTTCCTTCCTAAACACTTCCCCTAGAAGCCAATGGTTCATGGATGCAAAAAAAACACCATGTTGAGGATTGCAGCCTTAAAGAATATCCAGTTCAGTCAAATAGCCATACAGAACATTATTTATTTATTTATTTACTGTATTTATACCCCGCTCTTCTCACCCCAAAGGGGACTCAGAGCAGCTTACAGATTTTGGCAAAATTCAATGCCTCATTATACATACAAATAATAAATATAACATACAAAATTATGAAACAGTTAAAACATATAAATGCAATAAAACAAATTAAAACATAGTTTCCCAATCACTCCCCCCCCCCCCCCAGGGCAAACAAAAGCCTGCTAGTAAAAGTGGTCTAATGCATTATTACCATGGGGTAAGGAGATATAAGGTGCTAGTCTAGAAGGCTAAAGGATTAGGGTACAGGTGCCACAATTTAAACAAGACCTTAAATGAAGGAGTGCTAAGGTGGAATGAGAGTGTGGCTTCAGGTCCCTCATGTGTAAGCCCTGGGCTGGGCAGGACAGCAAAGATGGATAACAAATGCTCTGGCCCCAGGGTCTCTCCTGCAGCAGGGCCCAATAAAGCTCTCCCAGGCCTCTGGGTCAGACCTTTTATGTTCACTCTTAGAGGCTGCTGGGTCAGCTGGCTGGAATGAGGGTGTGGCTGCGTCTCCTCGTGGGTAAGCCGAGGGCCAAGCAAGACAGCAAAGCTGGATAACAAATGCTCTGGCCCCAGGGTCTCTCCTGCAGCAAGGTCCAATAAAGTTCCAATAAAGCTTATTTAAGCCAGAAGACTCTTTATCTTGGGGGTTTTCAAGTGTGGACCAAGTATTGACCATAAGAACAGCACCTCAGACAAAAGGCAAGATTTCAAAGTCCTCAGACTTTCCCTGGCTAACAAGGGCTTTGCCCTTCTGAGCAAACATTTTGTCAGCTAGGAATAATGAGGCTTCAGTAGCTGAAGTCACTACAAGGACCTCTTCTGGTACGTATAATGGAGTTAGGCCATGTCCTCATATGGCTTATGGCCAATTTTAAGAAACACTCCTAAAAGGTTAAAAAATGTTACATGAGACTAAATCAATCCATTAAATAGGGAAAATCCATTCTTACATTATATTCACAGTAATTTTACCTATTTCATTGTCATGAAGATGTGCACTTTCAAATGAAGCTGAAGAAAAAGTGCTTTTGCTTTTCCTCAGGAGCTGAAAAAAGTACTACTTCCTTGGGTAGGTCATGTTACTAAGCACTACCAGTTTTTCAAATGAATCCCTTTGGCATGTATTTCTAGGCAAATGAATGCAGTATTGATTCTTTGTAGTTACAACTATTGGGATGGAGAACATCTAAAAAAAGCGTATTTATTTCTTCTATGTCAGACAATGATCAGATGTAAACATGTATATTTGGCCACCAGCACTATTTATCTTGTAAGCTGCATATGAATAGTAGGTTTTTGTGGGAAATATGAGAAATCACTGGATCTCTTATAAAATAAGCAATGAAATTGTCAACAAGTAATTCACAAACAAGCAGTTCTAGACTTACCCCCACTCAATATTTAAAACAATTGCCAATATCCCAAATCTATATAAATAAAAATGTAATGTTTGTTTGTGCTACCTTCAGAACTCAAAAACCACTGGAGGAATTGACACCAAATTTGGACACAAGAACCTAACAGTCCAATTTATGTCATCCACTCAAAAATCCCCCCAAAGAAACATCAGAAACCTCAAAAATCCACACAAGGGAAGAGCAGCCATTACAGCTCCCTTCCCCCTTCCCCTCCCTCCTTTCCGTTCCTTCTTCCTTCCTTCCCTCCCGTGTGGGAGGGAGAAGCCTCCCGGGAAGCCACCAGGGAAGCCAGCGTTGCCTGGCCACGCCCACCCGGCGGCGCCTCCGCCGCCAAGAGCACACACCCCCTCTTTGCCATCAGGGATCTTCTGCTGTGCTCTCTGCGCTCCACGGCCACGAGGCACCTCCTACTCCATTTCCAGCTGAGAACAAGCGATGGGCACCGCCCTGAAAAGGTTTGGCTCAATTCTATCGTTGATGGGGTTCAGAATGCTCTGTGATTGTAGGTGAACTACAAATCCCAAATGTCAAGATTCTATTTCCCTCATACACCACCAGTGTTCACATTTGGGCATATGGAATATTCGTGCCAAGTTTGGTCCAGATCCAACATTGTTTGAGTCTACAGTGATCTTTGGATGTAGGTGAACTACAACTCTAAAACCAAAGGACACTGCCCACCAAACCCTTCTAGTATTTTCTGTTGGTCATGGGAGAACTGTGTGCCCAGTTTGGTTCAATTCCATTGTTGGTGGGGTTCAGAATGTTCTTTGATTATAGGTAAACTATAAATCCCAACAACTACAACTCCCAAATGACAAAATCAATTTTTTTGAGTGAAGGACATACATTGGGTTGTTAGGTGTCCAGTAGTTTTTGAGTTCTGTTAATCCCATAAACGAACATTACATTTTTATTTATATAGATTTATTTCCTATATTTATACCCTGTCCTTCTCCCCCTGAAAGGGGACTCATGCTTACATATGCCAAAAACCACTTTCAAAACAACAGAAAATAGATTTTCTCCTCCCCTCACCAGCTTCATTCTCCGTTATTAAATCTACAGTGTAGATGAACCCAAAGTCAACCCTTCCACACTGCCATGTAAAATCCAGATTATCTACTTAGGACTGGATTATATGGCAGTGTAGATACATGCACACACGCGTACGCGTGCATGCACACACACACATATATGGATGTTGGATCACTGGTTGGTGACACACACACGCATATATAACAATACTTCATATATTACTATTATATATATTTCTATATAATACATATATATTATATAGATTATTTTTATATATATTACTATATAATATAATGTTGCTACTATATATTACTATATTAAATAAACTCAGAATAGAGTTAGAAGGGACTCTACCATGGTATTGGGGGAGAACAGACAGGAAGGAAGGAAGGAGGGAAGGAAGGAGAGAAGGAAGGAAGAAAAGAGGTACCGAAAGAAGGAAAAAGAGAAAATAGGAAAGAAAAAGGAAAGGAAAGGCAGGAAAGAGATAAAGAAGAAAGGAAGGAGAAAAGGAAATAAAAAGGGAAAGAAGGAAGGAAACAGGGTGGGAAGAAAGGAGACAAAGAAGTAGAGAAGGGGAGGGAAGGAAGGAAAGAGAGAAGGAAGGATGAAACCAAGGAGCGAAAGAAGGAATGAAAGGAAGAGGTAGAGAAGGAAGAAAGGAGAGAAAGGGGAAGGGGAAGAAAAAGGGGGAAGGAATAGGTAGGTACCTCTCTTTCATAATAGTTCAGATATCTACCTCTACTTTGAAAATTCTTACTATAGGCCACAGCAACGCGTGTCATTAATATAATAATATACTTTATTTATATTCTGCTCTATCTCCCCAAGGGGACTCAGAGTGGATTACAGAACATATATATGGGCAAACATTCCGTTCTGTTATACAATTAATAAAGATAGACAGTACATAAACAAAGGTAAAGGCTTCTCATCTTTTTCCATCTTGGCATCTGGAGGCTGTGCTCAAGTTCGGCCATGGGGAGGTGCTGTTGCTCCATTTTCTATGTCTAGGAGCTTGTTGTCTGTGGACACCTTTCTGATCAAATTGCTAGCATGTCTTCATGGGCAGCTTTTTACCTCCCCGCCAAAGCAGTACCTATTGATCTACTCACATTACTGTTTTCAAATTGCTAGGTAAGCAGATGGTAGGGTTGATGGCAGGAACCCGCCTCAACCCATGGCTTGAACTGCATAGGAGGAAACTAGCAAAGCCACCTCTGACTATTCCTAGCCTACGAAAATCATATGAAATTTATGGAATCACCATAAACCGATAGGTAACTTCAGAGTTTCTTTCGCACACACACGCACACACAATATTCCTCTGATTGGCTTAGGAAAGGTTGACACCTTTCTACTTTTATTAGGATAGTTTTAAATGATGTATTTTAATATTTTGATATTTTTTTTAAAAAAATGTTTATGTATTGTATGTGAATTTGTGTCCTGGCATTGAATGTTTGCCTTGTATATGCTGCGCTCCGCCCTGAGCCCACTTCAGGGTGAGAAGGGCGGAATATAAATGTTTTAAATAAATAAATAAATTACTGAATAACTGCAGGTCTATACATGCATTATTTGGACTGCTTGACTCATCTATGTTTCACTCTTCTAGAGACTGAATTCCTATATACTCATTTCTAAAAATAGGTTAAACCTAGTACAGGCTTAAATTCAGCATAACTTAATATGGTCTAATCTTGGACAGTTACAACTGCCTTGTGAAAATCAAGAAAATCAAGAGATCAACATGAGGGATATCAACTAGCAGGGAATGCTCTTTGAAATCCCAACAGCTCATCCTGAAAATTTCCTTGCTCTCTCACGTTCAAAACAAACCTTCTCATTTTAGCAATTTTCCCTTTCCAAGTACCGTAAATAACTTTCTCTTATTTTAGGGAAGTAAAGTTTTCTGAACAAGGCATTGCAGTAAAGTGGTGCTTGCTAATAGTAAATAAATAAGTAAAGAAATTGAGCAGCCACAACAAATGCTTTTACATTAAAATCCAGTGAGTTCAGCTCAGGATATTCAAATTTCGTGTGTGTGTGTGTGTGTGCGTGTGTGTAGAACCAATATTTTGATTTATTATGGAAATTGTACCCAATGAAATTGCATCTAAGAAAATATAGTTATCTCAATTCTGTGGGCTTTCCTTCTTCCACTGCAAAATATATTTTAGGTCTGCATATACATATGTTTGTTTGTGTTCCTTTTCCTGTGATTTAAATATAAACCTAACTTTGTCTTCAAAGAACAAAATTATCTCTGTCTAGTTTCCAGCATTGAAACTATTCCTAAAATTCAATCAGAGAATCTGTACTATATGACTTATGCATTATCCCAGTTGCCTCTTAAGGCCTAACAGGGGTAAATGTTCATTTCATAAATCTTCCTGCTTGATAGTCTAGAGTGTGACAGCAAGATGATCACTCTCCAAGCAACAGAAAGAAAAGATCATGAAGATGCAAGAATTGCTAGAAAAATAAGGTAGAGGAATGAAGGTTATTATTATTATTATTATTATTATTATTTTATGTAGCAAACTTTTCTGGAGGGAAAACCCAGCTGTATATAAATATTAAATGTTTGTAATTATGATGTTAACATGTTTAATATATATTCAACAAAACAAGCTGAACCCTTGAAATATTAGGCCTTTGTGACTAAATTTATTATAAAACAACCGTATGCCCTTCATTTAGAAATACGGATATATTAGATCAGAATGGCTGCTTCCATTTTTTCCAATAGTCACCCTCTTCCCACCCCTCCCCTGAATAGTCATCCCAACAGTGAACATGCCATTAAAATGCAGTATTTGTAAATAGGAAGATTGGGAAGAGCAATCCCCTTGTTTCGAGCATAATGGCTACCCTGGAAGAAAGGGAGTAGACTGAATGGGAAAGCATTTGCTCAAAGGAAGCCAATAGAGATCAGATTTCTTCACTCAATACACAGAGAAAATCTGAAAGGCCAGCTTGTCAGCAAATGTTTAACTACAATGAAATTCATGCCTGCCTACAGGATTCTAATTGGATATTTCAGCATAATTTCGCTCTGGGAAATTCCACAGGGTAATCTTAGAACAGACTTACATTTCAAACTGGAGCCTGATTATAATTAATAGTCTCAGAACATGGAGGGTGTCACCCTTTTCGGGGGATTCTCTTGTTGTGGGGAAGGGGGGGAGAGAACAGAAAGCAAGAAGTGAAGTGGGTTTAACTTTGGGAACAGTTCATAAAATATGACATGAGGAACCAAAGACTCATTGGAGCTGTAAAGAAAAAAATAAATGGGGGAAGTATTACCATAAAGCAGAAAGCTACATTGAAGTGAATTACCTTCATGAAAATTTAATGCAAATGACAGAGGAGCAAAGCAATGCTTTATGTTCTGGTGTTGAAAGGAAGCTGGTAGAATTACAATTTATGAAACATTCACTCTGTCATGCTTAACATAGATCATACCAGAGAAAACAAAAAAAGCTTCCCACCGCCTTATTACTTTTGCAATATATGTAGCTATTTACCAGTAAAATATTTTCATTGCATTTGTTATTTGCTTATATTTTTCCCTATATTCAGTAGTTTCTTTTACAGCAAACATACCTTACTTTTTGACCAAAAAGACCCCAAGTAGAAGAAGTAGAACAGTCCCTCCACCTCAAATATGCTTCCAAGAATAGGATTGGTTATTGGAAATCTCTAATTAGAAGTGATTGCATTGTTCAGAAATAGTTCTGTTTTCTTCAGTATATTTAACTTCAGAGAATGAGGCTGGCAAGAAAATCTCTTTGCTTGTGCCAGAAATGAGGCTTACTAAATTGTAAACTGGTGCCATATAGAATACAGTTGAACTCAGCTCTACTAAATGATGCCACCAAAGGGTGTGGCTGATGGTTTCATAAGACTTTATGTATAGGAGACTTTATACCACGAAAGGATATAATGCTCTTTACAAAATATTTTACATTCAGGCTCTTCACAGTGATGCCAGGTTCAAAGATTCAAAGGTTCAGTCTCTCACAACTCTATTCTTTTTACAGGATATTGGACAGCATGGTTAAAGAAACCCTGCTCCACAAGAGTACATTAAATTTGACTAGACAGATCTGCATTTGTGTATTCCCCACCTTTTATTTTCATTTAATTGTTAAGAGTCTGTTGACCAAATGTGACTGTCTTAAGAGACAACCCTACATGGTGCTCTATTAAGAGAAAACCTCTTGCACATTTCAAATTATATGTAGTGGTCCCACCTACAATAGACTAAAAAGGCAATCAATTGTCTGAAAGCTTCTTTAGACTGCACATCTAGTGAAATGCAACAGTCAGGAAAGTATAAAGATATTATGCTCTTTAGTCAGGAATCCATGGTTCTACAATTAGATTTGGAAGCAACCACACAATGGCAAAGAAAAATAAACATTTGAAATATTATCTGATGAACCAATGACCTCTAGCTCAGATTAAGGCCTATCCAAAAAAATTATCTACATATGCTCTAGATCAGGCTTGTTCAATTCACAACTTGCAGGCCGTATGCAGCCCAGGATACACAAAATTGTAAAGTTTCTTAAAACTCGATTGTGTGATTCTCGAGTTCCAACTTTGGAGACAACAGTGGAACAGAAGGGACTAATCAGAGTATGTTACATCCACAAATCCTGGAGTATTATCTGTAATTCACCTAATTGCAGACAGTTTAGCCAGAAGACCTGCTGGATAATTTCAAGAGACCCTTCAAACTGGGTGGCACATAATTAGAATTATTATACAAGGCCTTTTTTGCATATGTATGCTGGCAGATAACACAAAAATTATGCACGGACCTCTTTTTTGGCTCACCAGGTATTATTAGTGTATTTTTATGTGACCCAAGACAATTCTTTTTCCTATAATATGGTTCAGGGAAACCAAAAGGTTCAACATCTAAATATATGGTTACTCATACTGTTGAAAAATTTTAGTAGTGCATTGGGATTGTACAGCACACAAGGTAACCAATGTTTCTCTACTGGGGTGATGCCCTGTTTGAAGAAAACAAAAAGGAACACTTTTTTGTCCTGTACGTTCCATTTTTGAGCACACTGTTGAAGCAGGTGGAAGTCTCTCTATCAAAGAAGGCTTTGTGGAAAGTGATTACTTGGATCTGTTCAAATACAGCTTTAGGTCTGGTTTTGGGAAGGAAACAGTGAGAGGAATCAGAAACCAAAGATTAGAATACAAATTGGTTTTTCTTGTACCTCTGAGTATTTTGTTGCTAATAATCATTGCATTCCTCTAGAATGTCTTGTTCCCAGAGACTTCACCAGGTTTAGGTTTTAGATTGAGGCTGGTGCTTCTGTTCTTGTGATTGCTGCATCTAGTTCCCCAAGTTTTATAGCTTCTAAATGAAGCCTCCAATAAATGTTTTGATTGATGTGAACAATTTTCTGATTTCACATAGATAAAGAAAAACAAGCTTAAGCTTAAATCAGATACAATGAAATATTTTGGGTAGGAAAAGAAAATGATCTGGAGAGAAGGGTTAAACTGTCTGCACAAGATTTATTCTTTCTGAAGAAACATCTTAGATTTTCAGGTTTGGCACCCTCTGTAATTATTAAATTATTAATTAATTATTAATTATTAATTAATTATTAATTATTAATTATTAAATTAATTATTAAATGAAGCAGAGAGTGTTTGAGGACCAGAACATCCAAAGGGATACCAAGGTGCTTGTTTATAAAGCTATTTTTCTCCCAACCTTGCTATACGCCTGTGAGACGTGGACTGTCTACAGATGTCACATGCAACTCCTGGAATGATTCCATCAGTGCTGCCTCCGGAAAATACTGAAAATCTCTTGGAAAGATAAGCAGACAAATGTCAGCATGCTGGAAGAAGCAAAGACCACCAGCATTGAAGTGATGGTCCTCTGCCATCAACTCCGCCACGTTGTCCAGATGCCCGTCCACCATCTCCCAAAGAAGTTGCTCTACTCCAAACTCAATAACGGAAAACGGAATGTTGGTGGGCAGGAGAAGAGATTTAAAGATGGGCTCAAAGCCAACCTTAAAAACTCTGGCATAGACACTGAGAACTGGGAAGCCCTGGCCCTTGAGCGCTCCAGCTGGAGGCCAGATGTGACCAGCAGTGCTGTAGAATTTGAAGAGGCACAAATGGAGGGCGAAAGAGAGAAACGTGCCAAGAGGAAGGCACATCAAACCAACCCCAACCGGGACCGCCTTCCACCTGGAAACCAATGCCCTCATTGTGGGAGAAGCTACAGATCAAGAATAGGGATCCACAGTCACTTACGCACCCACCGCCAGTTCACTGATCTTGGAAGACTATCCTACTTGGACAATGAGGGATTGCCTAAGTAAGTGTCTGTAAAGCACTCATAATGGAAATAACCAGTATGGCTGCAACCCTGTTGAGAGAAAGTGCATTGTCATCCATGCATGTGCTAATGCTAATCGGTACAGACCAGACCCATGTGGTGCACTTTTCTTGGGCCTATATTTGAAGATAGGCAATTCAGTTGGTGCAGGATGCATCTCTGTGTGTGCTCATTAGGATTGGTTGATCTTACATTGACTCTGTACAATCATCTATAAGATCCCATATTACACCGCTTTTGCAACAACTGCATTGGCTACCAATAGAGCATCGGATCTCTTACAAGATACTGATCCTGACTTTTAGAGCTCAAAATGGCCAAGGACCTTTATATCTTAGGGACCGCCTCATTCCTTTTTTCCATCAGTGGTTACCTCGATCCACCCAGGAAAACCTCCTATACATACCGGGCCCTAGGGAGGTACACCTGGAAGCTACAAGGTGTAGAGCTTTTTCAACCTATGCTCCAATTCTGTGGAACTCATTGCCTCCATATATTAGAGCAATGTCAGAGTTGCAACTTTTTGTAAAAGCGTTCAAGACTTGGCTGTTTGGTTTTGCATTTAAGTAAAGTGTTCAGATCTAATTTGCCAAATAGTCACTGTTGAATGTTTTCATGTTGAATGTTTTTATATTGTGAAAAGCTATTTTAAATTGTAAGTTGCTCGGAGCACCTTGGTGGAGAGCGACTAATTAAGAAATAAAGTGAAGTGAAGAAGTCGATAGCACAGTAAACAGGCAATACAAGAAAAGGAAACCTGTGCAAACTATGGGTTTGAAAAGAGACTCACTCTTTGTTCATTCTATTTATTTTAACTAATCAAAGCTGAAATACCTAAAGAGAGCTTTGCAATATGAGGCATGACTTTGTTTACTATTGGTTTTGTATTCATTACAATAGCTGGTTTTATTTTTATTAAACTTATCAAGGTATCGTTTTGTTTCTTTAATTATTAAATGCTACTATTCCCTTGCTGCCCAGAGTTTCATCTCCTTAATTCAGCCTCCAAAGACTCTTAGTTAATGTATATTTGAGGTATCACTCTCCTTACAATGAACTATGTTGAAAAGTATCATCAAGCCTTTAGCACAGAAAGAAATCAATCAAGTGATGGTAAATGGTCTGAAGTCTCATAGGGATAGGCTCATCTGTTAAAACTTTAAAGCCATACAAATCAAATATCCCATCCCTTTGTAGAGAGCTTTATTTGGAATTAATGTGTATTAACCCTTTAAGCACTGACACTTACCAGACTACCAACCAGGCATATGAAATCTTGGAGTTCAAGTTGTAGGTTAGGTGATCTATACAGCAACTCTCTTTTTAGATTCTTAGCTGACTGGACATGTATAAATATGTGAGAGGAAGCCACAGGGAGGAGGGAGCAAGCTTGTTTTCTGTTTCCTTGCAGACTAGGACGCGGAACAATGGCTTCAAACTACAAGAAAGGAGATTCCATCTGAACATGAGGAAGAACTTCCTGACTGTGAGAGCCGTTCAGCAGTGGAACTCTCTGCCCCGGAGTATGGTGGAGGCTCCTTCTTTGGAAGCTTTTAAACAGAGGCTGGATGGCCATCTGTCAGGAGTGATTTGAATGCAATATTCCTGCTTCTTGGCAGGGGGTTGGACTGGATGGCCCATGAGGTCTCTTCCAACTCTTTGATTCTATGATTCTATAATTCTATGACTGTTTTCACAATTACCATATATACATGAGTATAAGCCAACCCAAATATAAGCCGAGGCACCTAATTTTACCACAAAAAACTAGGAAAAATTGTTGTATAAGCTGAGGGTGGGAAATGCAGCAGCTACTGGTAAATTTCAAAATAAAAATAGATACCAATAAAATTACATTAATTGAGGCATCAGTAGGTTAAATGTTTTTGAATGTTTACATAAAACTGTAATTTAAGATAAGACTCTTCAGCTCTGATTAAATCATTATTCTAACCTTCTTCAATGTAAATGTGCTTCCGTATCCTTCCAATAATCATCATAGTTTCTTTTAACTATATATTTGGGGGAAAATGCTGTGTGTATATGAATAAGGAAAAGTGGGAAAGACTGGTGCCTAGAGCGGAGAGGAAGGCACACACTGCACCGAGGAAAGAGGAGAGGAAGTGCACACTGCATGAGAAAGGAGAAGAGGAAGGAGAGCTGAATTGCTGTGTGGAGAGGTGATGGTCCTGGCAGAGAGGCCTGGGGCTGAAAGAAGCCCTTCTTTCAACCCTATGCCTTCCAGCCATGACCCTCACTTGAGTATAAGCTGAGGGGAGCTTTTTCTGCCTTAAAAAAAGAACTGAAAAACTAGGCTTATACCCGTGGTTTGGAAAATCACCTACCACTGTTTCTATAAGTGGTTCCTTCCTAGGGCTCCCAAAGGCCAAACATGGATGTAATAGAGTTTGACATTAGCCTTCTAATTATGCATTTTGTTAAAACCTTCACTAACATACTTGAGTTCCTGTTAAGAATATTTTAAAAAGCCATATAATTATCCCATATTATGCTGTTATTGATGGAAAATCTACTTTTATCTGCCTCGCTCCATAGTGGGAGTGGGTGAAAAAAAAACCAGTTATTGTTGTTTTGAATTGGAATTATTTTTTGGTTTTACTTGGTAGGCTCTGCTTTGTCTATCATCTTATAGTGTGGAGTTACTATTGAACAAACTGGGCTGGCACTCAGGACAGTTGGGTCTGGTTCCAGTTTGGGCAGACTTTGGGATTTTCCCCAATTTAGGTTAATCTAGCTCAAGGCTGCATTGAGGTAGCCTTCTCCTAAATTATCCCAGATTAGCCCTGTGCAGTGCATAGCCACCATGGAGCTGATTCATATCTTCACCTACCTAAGTGGTCAGTTTAGATGTGCTCATAAACTGTTCTATCTTTGCCTTTATCCATGCAAAGTGACACTGTTTTGATATACCTATCTTGAGGTCAAACAGCTGTGGCCCTGAACATCGTGCAAGTCCCTAGGGAACTTTCAATATGTGTAGTTCCTCTCCATGGTGGCCTATATTTATACTTAATGTTTAGATGTTTTTAATTTTTAATGCACGTTCATATTTTTATTCTATGCGGAATTGAATTGTTACCTACTTGTAAGCCGGGGTGAGAAGGGCGGATTATAAATATAGTAAATAAATAAATAAAAAATTAAAATTACATATATTTATCTAATTGTAATTAGTTCCAGATCCTACAGAATGTCTCTTAAATGTCCAAAATATTGAACCCTTACGTTAGAAACACAGCAGCAGAACCAAACATTTTCATTAGGCTGATATTGTGTTATATGGGTTACCTTTTGATGGAGTAAATGTACTGGGAGGTTGCTGAATTTTTTTTTCAAATTCTCATTCAATTCTCATTCCATTCTTTTTTTTTTTAAACCCTAAATGTTCAAGGTAACATGAACAATTTTCTGCCAGTCCCTGATACCAGATGCCACATTTTACTATGACTCCCAAGTGAGTTTCTCTTATTTTGGTATTGTTCCATTATTTGGGCAGAGATCACTAGGGAGTGATAGAGAGAGGATAGTTCATTTTATGGTGGTGGGAGATGGATTGAATGAATAAAACCATGCTCTCCTGTTTTCCTCTTATTCCCCCACCCATGTCCCTGTTGTGGAGCCAACCCTCATTTATGATATAGGAAAGGGGGAGGGGAATAACTAGGGGAAAAATGAGAAAATCATTTTCTTTCTTCAACTTCCCCTGTAAAATGGACTATATTTCTCTCTCTAGAGCCCCCTTGTGGCCTCCACCCAGATAATGGAACCCTTCCTTCCTTCCTTCCTTCCTTCCTTCCTTCCTTCCTTCCTTCCTTTTTCTTTTATTCTTTATAGCTACAATGGTACTGTGCATAAATGAAACAGCACTAACTCTAAGAACTTTTTTTAAAAAATCAGAGAGGACTAAATTCACCCTTCAGACTATAGGAAAACCTCAGAAAACCATGCCCTTAAAAAAGAAAATAAAAACACTTCCAAAGAGCTGGGCTGCAGATCAAAGAAATGATTGTAAACAGCTCCACAAAGAAATGGAGCAAGTGGACATGGAGACAACAACTAGCAAAATCCAGAAAAACCCAAGGATCTTTATTATGAGATCTGACATATCTTTCATCCAGCCTAGAAGAGTCCCTTTTTAATATGATGTGTGTTTTTTATCCATAAGAAAACCACAAAACCATTGAAGTCATTACAAACAGAAGGTCTGCAGTCTTGCTTGAGTAGTAATTAAAGTTCCAACTGCACGTTTTTAGAAAGATCAAAAGGAATGGAGGAGAAGAACAAATGCAATTAGTTTAGAGTAAGCAGTGTTTTTCTTCTAAACAGCTTCATCTCCATTATGAAGACAGAAATCCATCTATCAGTATTTAAACATAAGAGAGGTTACACAAGAAAAGGAAAACTCCTTAAACTTATCAGTTAAACTGGCATTTCTGACAGAAGTCTTGAAGGGCTTTGTGGTTTTTGGTTTTTTTTCTTCATTAAACTAAGCATCCTCAAACTTCAGCCCTCCAGCTGATTGGACATCCAGTTTTCAGAAGCCTAATCGGTTTGTTCAATGGTCAGGAATTCTGGGACTTAGAGGCCTGAACAGCTGGAGGACCGTAGTTTGTGGATGCATGATTTAAACTATACAACATTTCAGATTAGGGGAGTAGTTCTCATAGATTGTTTATTAAAAAGCACTAACATCCAGAGTTGAATGATAACCACATATCCTGGAATAACCTTTCACCATTATTTTTTTAAAAAAATCTTTAGGGTGTGGGCAAAGTGTGTTTTTGTGTTTTTGGAGAATTTTTGGCAGTTAAAAATATTTAATAGCAGTTCCAGCTGAGCACTGTGGTTTATGTGGATTAAACTGCCTACTTAGAATGACAATAAGACAACCAATGCAAATTATACTTCAGTGTAAGCAGTTCTTAAAGTCTAGTATAACAAAACCCAGATTTCAGGGAGTTAGGACACAAATTTATTAAGAAATGCACTTTTTATCTCTGAAAATTGACATATTGTTTTCCATTAGTTAAATTTACTTCGAGATTTCTCAGAACCCTGAAGTTTATCACTGGCAATGCTTATATATATATATATATATATATATATATATATATATATATATTTTCTCCCACTGTGTAAGGGAATAAACACCTGTAACAGTGCACATTATGATCACTCTATATGACCTCATAGTTAACAGAATCAAGTTACCATCTGAGAGATGCTCAGAGATGATACCATTTTTTTCTCCTTGAATGACTATGTTGGGACAAATCTAGTGCTTAACTCTAGGAGGGTCGTACTGGTATAATATAGAAACTCTCATTCATGACAGAATTATACTGCCCTGGGATTTCGTTTGCTCAATAGATGTAACAGGTAAGCAAATCTAAGTGTATATATATGTCTTCAAGTCCACCTGTTGACTTATAGTGAAAACATTTTCTTAGACAAGGAATACTCAGAGGTGATTTGCCAGTTCCTTCTTCTGAAATATAGTCTACAGTACCTGGTATTCATTGATGGTCTCCTAGTACTAACCAGGGCTACCATTGGTCTAAGCCATCCGTTCACTTTGCCAACAGCCAAAGGATTTAGCTGGAGGCAAGCAATTGAAATTCCAATGCGAGACCTGTTTATATTGGAGTCTAATGTTTTACATCTGTCTCGGCAGCTGGCCCCTCCCTCCTGCTTCGGATGTTCATCTGGTGACCCACTCTGGCACAATATGAGTGAATGCTGATCGCATTAGGGGCTGATAGGAAATTTTCTCTCTCCTAAGGAGGGGTCTTATGCCTACCCCATATTGCGTTCATTAGAGGAAGGAATTTATTTGGATGGTATTGTTAACTAAGTTTCAGTGGCAAGAACTGGGGGGAGAACATTGTTGATGTTCACCTTGGCACGCTCAATTTGAGGTGAAGGGGAATATCTGGGATGGCCCTTAAAAGTTCTGGGGTTTGGGGCATCTTGAGATTTTTTCCCCTATGGAGTTGGACCAGGGGGTTCCCGTTTTCTCTTATAGAGTTTTCTCTTGGGCATTAAGTGGACTGCCCTAGGGGTCAGATGTTTGCCCAGAGGTAGACAAGAAGATAGTCATTGGGTGATACTTTTTCCTCCGTCATGACCTATGTCTTTGTTGATCCCTCCAGGTTAGTTTTTACTGCAGAGGATTGCAGTTTAAATAGGTCAATAAACAGCCCTTTGTTCCATATTTTTGTTGTCTGGTCTCTTATTTCATAGTGTTGCTTCAATTGATGTTCCCTTTTTAGTTCTTACTTCCTCACTTTCTTCTTATCCTCCAGCAGCTTCACTACAATGAATTATGGTGAAGTCTACTGTTCTGCCAGCTCCCAAATGTTTTGTTAACATTAACTGAATGGAAGGGGAACAACTCCAGTAATTGTGACAATGATTGTGGATATGGAAAAAGATAGTGGATATGGAAAAAGAGTATGTTTGAACCACTGTGTTATTTGCTAGTATGTCTGTCAATTATTCTGCAAAATGAAGAAGAATCCTTTTGCGTAACTGTATTCAGTGTAATATCTAAACTGACCAATTAAAGTGAAGGGGACCCAAATCAGCTCCATGGTGGCCAAACTATGCATGGGGTTCATCCAGGGTTAATGTAGAACAAGACCAAATCCCACCTCTGCCCCAGAATTTGGAGCAACTCATGGCTTTGAGTCCATGAAAATAGAGATAGAACCGGATGCAACTGTTTACACAGCCATCCTGTGTATCCCAGGCCCAGGTGGCCCAGGAGCATAGCGTGGCACTTACAGTCTCCTCCTGTTCTTGTGAATGTGGTGGTATCCAGGTGCGACATCACTGCTGGTCACTCATCACTTCCAGTGACATCAGTCAGGTCAACAGGGTGATTGGTGAAGGGAGGGGTTCCTCCCCTGATTCCTCATTGCCCTATCACCCCAGCCAATGTCATTGAAGGCAATGAGTGACCAGCAGGACCAATGTTATGCCCAGTCCACCAAAACAAGGAGAATGGGAGGCATTCTCTGCTAGGACTCCCTTCTACCTTCTCAGTGGTTGGGAATGCTGCATAATCCATCCTAGGGCCAATCTGGCATAACCACACCAAATTAACCCTGGGATAAGTGATTGGTGTAGAAATGCCCATAATTATCCTGAAGCATGCTGGGATTGAATTTTATCATTTCATTGAAAAACCACCAACAAATAGCATTAACTGTAATGTCAGAAAACCCATAAGCTGAAGCACTGGGCCTAGTTTCACTGCTTTTGTCTCTTTATGATAAAAGAACACCAAATGTGCCATTGAATTGCTAACAAAAAGGACTTCCTCCGTGTGAACAGGAATTCACTTTTTTAATAATAATTATATGTCACAAGGCAGGAGAGCATCAGGATTTTAGAGATGCTTAGGTGGAGCATGGCCAAAAAACCATTGGGAACCAGTGATCTAGAATAACAATGATGCAGGTCATAGATTATGACCTCTTTTTCAATTCTCAGTGGGATTTGAGTCTAGTGCACACAATTCATAGAACAGAATCATAGTTAGAAAAGTCTGCACTAGCCCTCAAGTCCAGTCCTCTGCCATGCAGGAATGCATGACCATCCAATCTTTTTCCAAAAATCTCCCAAGAGGTATGGTCTTATTATCAGAACTAAACTCAGTTCAATCAGATTTAACAGGTGAAAACACAGGGATACATGGCTAAAACCAGAACAGTTCACATAATTGTGGTAATATCTCCTTCTTTATATCCTTGATTTACAACAACATTCTTCCTGAGGCAATTGAGTGTATCTTTATGGCTACTGAGAGGTTTTAGATATTAGTGTACAGATGAAACCAATGGTTTAAGCTAATAGTTAATTTCAACTACAATTTTTAGGACTTAGATTCTAAGGATGTCTTTAGCTCTCCAAATAGATTATATCAATTTAATCTGAAGGCTTGCTTGTTACGCAGTAGCTACCTATATTATAGCTGTTCTATTTTTAATTGGCTCAGCAACCTAATCTTACAAGAAATTAGAAGGGGAAGAAAAAGTACATGTGGAATTGCAAAGATTCTTATAGAAACTGTTTTATTTTGTTTTGTTGTGCTTCTCAGTGTGTTCATTTATTCATAAGAACACCTATCCGCCACTCAGAAACTCATACACCACCGTTTTAAAAATTGTACAGAAGCTTAATTGTTCAGGAAAGTTTTTGAATGCTGAATGTTGGTAATCACCACCCCCTCTCTGGTTAAAGCATCTGCTGCCCATGTTCCCAACATCTGGGATGATGAATTTTCCACAAAACAGCATAATGAGTGGTTAGAACTGGAAGGAACTTCTTTTTTCCACAAGACTCCTGAAATATTGGGAAAATGTCAGATATTCAACTGAAATTAACATATAAGAAAATTAAAATGAGAAATTCTCTGGCATGGTTGTTACTAAAAAAGTGGAAAACTAAAAACATTTTAAAGAGCTCAGACCATTAAATTTCCCCATAATAGAAATCCAAAAAAGCATATGTTTAGATACGTGACTATACACATTTCCTGAAAGGAGGACCAGGAAAATAAGATTCTGACTGTAAATAGAAGGTCAGCTGCTGTCCTCTCCTTTTTGCCTTGTCTTTTACTTGTGTTGTATTTTGAAATGGTCATACGACTGGTCAAAGAAATAAATTATTACACGTGACTATAAAAAAATTAAAAGGCAAAACACCAAAACACAAAGATATTCTCACACCTTAGAAACTAAATGAGAGAAAGAATTTGGTGTTATAAGCAAATTAAGGGCAGGTCTACACTGTAGAATTAATGTAGTTTGAGGGCACTTTAACTGCCATAAATGGAATCAAAAGAGGTGTCAAACTGCATTAATGTTACAGCACCAACGTAACCTGAAGCTGGATCTACACTGCCACATAATGCAGTTTGGAACCGCATTGTGTGGTCAGTGCAGACCCATACAATGCCTTTCAAATGCATTACATGAGTCTAAACTGATCATATAATGGAGTTCCAAACTTCATTATATAGCAGTGAAGATGGGGTCTAAGTCTACTTCCTCAAATAGACCAATATGTTTGTACTAGCCTTGCTTCTCCACTTTCACCAGTCATTCATTTTCACTGGTGTAGGTTCTTCCAAGCATCCTCAAATATAACTGATTCACCAATCAAAAGCCCGTTTGGTTTACATCCATAATTAAAGTTTTCCCATGCTGGCTTAAGTTTCAGGTGGAAAAAAGGAAATCAAGACTTAAATCAAATTGCTAGTCTAAATTAGAGAAGACCTCTGAATCCATCATTGAATGGACATCTAATACTTATGTAAATTTAATTGATTCACTGAGGGTTCTCTTGCTCTGACTTAGGATGTTTTTAATGTTAAATACCAGTAATTATTTCACATGAGTAGTTAAAAGTCATTAGTATAGCAAGTATAGCAAGTACTTAATTACACATTAGTTACAATGACCCCTTAGTTACAATGCACTTTAAAAAAAAGAGAGAGAGATATGTATTGTCGAAGACTTTCATGGCTGGAATCACTGGGTTGTTGTAAGTTTTTTCGGGCTATATGGCCATGTTCTAGAGGCATTCTCTCCTGACGTTTCGCCTGCATCTATGGCAAGCATCCTCAGAGATAGTGAGGTCTGTTGGAACTAGAAAAATGGGTTTATATATCTGTGGAATGACCAGGGTGGGAAAAGGACTCTTGTCTGCTAGAGCTAGGTGTGAATGTTTCAAGTGACCACCTTGATTAGAATTTGATAGCCTGGAAGTGCCTGGAGCAATCTTTTGTTGAGAGGTGATTAGATGTCCCTGATTGTTTTCCCTCTGCTGTTTTGCTGTTTTAATTTTAGAGTTTTTTAATACTGGTAGTCAGATTTTGTTCATTTTCATGGTTTCCTCCTTTCTGTTGAAATTGTTCACATGCTTGTGGATTTCAATGGCTTCTCTGTGTCGTCTGACATGGTGGTTGTGAGAATGGTCCAGCATTTCTGTGTTCTCAAATAATATGCTGTGTCCAGGTTGGTTTATCAGGTGCTCTGCTATGGCTGACTTCTCTGGTTGAAGTAGTTTGCAGTGCCTTTCATGTTCCTTGATTCGTGTTTGGGCGCTGCGTTTGGTGGTCCCTATGTAGACTTGTCCACAGCTGCATGGTATATTGTAGACTCCCGCAGAAGTGAGAGATCCCTCTTGTCCTTTGCTGAACGTAGCATTTGTTGGATTTTCTTGGTGGGTCCACCTACAGACCCACCAACAAAAGGAAAAGGGAGCAGATTCTACTAGGTAAATAAAATAAAAAATTGTGAAAGAACTGACTATAAGCTGTGCTATTTGTGCTAATAACTCCCAATCCAAGTTGGGATAATCAGCGGTGAAGCAAAAAGTCCAGCACCTGCTGAGATCATTGATGTAGACCTCATCACAAAAGATAGGCTAAGTGTCCTACTTCACCATCAGCTGAGGGGGCGGCAGTGGGATGAATCTGTCACCACATGTGCCACTCCCTCGTGGTGACACTTTTCCCATCACACATTGGAAGCGTTGCCCTCCCAGTGAGGACAAGAAGCACCCAAGGATGCTTTCACCCCAGTTGGTGGTGGGGCCTCCACCACCAGAAGCCTCACGATGGCATGTGGTGGCTGGTGTGGGGTTCTGTCTCCAAAACAGGGTGGAAACATCTTAGAATACTAAAATTGCCCTATGTGATGAAGCTCTAAAAAATTTTGAGGCCTGATGAAAAACCAGGAAGCTGACTGAGCAAAAAGGTCATGTGGCTTTGCCCTCAGAGTTTATATTCAAACAACTTCAGAGAAAAGTGCCATGAGCTAAACCAAACCTCCAAACCTGTGGAGTCAGATCAGCAGTTATTTTCTTTTCAATGTATGACATAGTTTCACTGATTGTTGTAAGGAATCATAAGAAAAAAAGACATCCCTGTCCATATTATTAGTTAGAATTCTCCCACACCCACATGAATCCATCCTTAATTATCTGCTGAAGCTCATAAAAGAGAAACCACATCAGATCCTCCTTAGTGCATAACTCCTTGTTAAACACAAAACCCCAAATACCACAAAACATTAAAAGAAAACCAGCAAAATGACACAATGGCAATGAATGTACTGTGAATGTGAGTGTTACAACATATGGGAAGCAAGTATATAAAACAGCAAGACTTGTAGATCTAAAATTAACACACTTCAGACTCCTGCAGCGATCGGAGTGGACTTGAGAAAAGCACACTGATTAAGCTAAAAGGCTCTAATGAAAACTGTGGACATGCAAACAAACATTCTGTACTTCCTACCATGCTGAAGAAGAAAGGGTCTTTAGTTTAATCTTACTCTAGTGTACCACAAAAGCAATTTCAGCAAAAGTTCAGCCAAATAGAAATGAGCAGGTTCATACTCTAGTTTGGGAATATAGAGGTAACTTGGAGTACAATTTTTTTTTGAGTCAAAACATGAGTCCATCCAGTGATCGGACCATAAGGTATGAAAATTAATTTGTTGCTGTTGCCCTGTGGAATTGTGAAGATTTATTTATTGCCATGAGCACTGATTAATGTAATTATTAAATTTGTTGAACTGCATTGATCAGTTCATTGATTAAAGAATGATTAAGAATGGCATGGTGGTTATGATTATTATTTCTTGGAGGCATGTTTTTATTCAAGTTTCTTCAGACATTTTCTATATCATTTTAAATTTGCTTTCCCGAATCTGCTTTTTTTTTTTTTTTTGGCAGATGAAATCTAATAATGTGGCTAGTGCCTTGGAAAGAAGGGGTGTTCAAACCATCCAGCAACAATCAGGTTTTGAAAGGCAACCCTACATAATAGGATTTCATCTTAAAACAGTTGATTTTGTCAATCTTTCTTCCATTTTTCCAATAAGTACACTGTTCACTCATCCTTCAGTTGAGGGTTGTAGGATGCTCCAGTTTGCTGGAAACTCCCTGGATTCATGACATCCTGGACAGGTACAATTCATTTTGAATCACTGTTCTAATGGAGACTATGCCATCATCCTTTCCTTGAACTGACCTCCTTCCTTCATGCTGGTTGTGTGCAGGTGAGACTGTAATGGCCAGAATTTGTTCCCACTCTTCGTAATAAGGAAACTATTGTATATGAACACAGTCTACAAAAGGACACCGCACGTAATGATAAAATACTTCACATCAGCTTCAACTACTTAAATATATTTATAGTGCCATTTATAAATATATTTATAGTGCCAAATCATCCAGGCGTTCCCTGGGCAACGTCCTTGCAGACGGCCAATTCTCTCACAACAAGAGCGGTTGCTCCTGACACAACAAAAAAAAGTGCCATTTAAGGCAAAATGTTTTAGAATGCAGTGACAAATTAGCAGATCTAACATCCTCCAATGACATTTCAACTTTGTATTCAACTTTGCTATTTCAAACCAGACCTTAACTATTTAAAAGACAACATTAAGGTGACCACAGCAATTGTACCATGCTTTCTATAGTCTTTTTTATTGCTTTCCCTCTGTATTCACTAAACCTATGAGGGGGTAAGGAGGGGTCCCTAATGAGATCACAGGTGAGATCCTAATTTTGACTAAATTAAGTCCTGTGACTGTCTATAAGCAGAGCAAAGTTGGCTATAAAACACATTAAGACTGATGGACTTTCTTCTTCCCTTGCCACTAACTGACATCTGACTCCATGGTATAACCTGCTTTGTTTCATTGTGTCAGACTTTTTCAAACTGGTATTATCTAGATATCTTGCAGTATAACTCCCAGTATTTTTGATCATGCCTGTGTTAGCTAGAATTGATAGGCAATTGAGTCTGAAACACTACAGGGGACCGTGTTAGCAAAGACTAAGATGTCTGGTCACATTGTCATTGTTATGAATCATGGCAAGTTGGCAAAAGGTATTAATATACACCACAAAATACTCTTTGGTAAAAAAAATGTTACCTAGTCCCACAGCTTGCATGAATTATTAGGAGGGCAACTGCCTTCACAATTGCTTTTCCTGCTGCTTCTGCAAAGATACTATTTATGCAGGAGCTCAATTATGGTTCTTTTAGTGCATGTCCACTAGTCGTTAGCCTTTTAATGAGAGTCAGCAGAGTAACTAATCCTTGTGATATATATTAGCTGCAGTTGATTTCTTTTCTGGCTCTACCCCTGTCTTCCTCATTATTATTGTCTAAGCTGTATTTGCCTTAGTAAGCTTGAGTGGCGAAATGCAGCCTCCAACCCAGAATGTCAGGTGATCAAAGTGCTGTGTTACCACAGCTGGAGGTTGCTTGGATGGGAATGCTCAGCATCCATTCACTGGCAGAGTAAACCAACAGTGAGTAAAAGATATTCTCACAGCACTTGCTTCTCATCATATTTTGTTTGTGGCTATTGATGTCTTTCTACTTTACACTGAACCCTGCTTGCAGCTAGAGGTCGTTGATGACCTCATGCTCCCTTTCTCTTTTATCCCATCTGCTCCTTGAAGTTCAACTGGTTTCCAAGTATAAACATGCTGTTTTTCTTTCCTAACCTTCAAATGCTATGCCAATTTTTGTTTGGTTTTGCCATCAAACTGAGGCTGCTTTGCTGGCTTTCAAATTAGAGATGCAAATCTTCCATCCTCACATACAAACATGAATAATTATGATAGTTTTTTACACAATGCGATAAAACAAATATTCTTATGCAGCATATTCCATGTTATTTGAACATCTCAAAATATTTTTCTGCAAAACAAACACATGGGTGTACATAAAAACACACTGTTTTTTTTTGCCTAGGAAACGTTTTTATGCAGAAAATCCATTTTCTATGTAGAAGATAAGGTGTTGTGCAAAAATGTGCTTTCTCCATCAAATGATTTCTCTACAACATTTCAGAATATTCAAATAACAAAAGAAAACTGAACATAACACTCTCACAGGTTTATTTATCTTCTAGAAGTAGGATTTTATCACATCAGGCTATGGTTGCATCGCAATCACATCATTTAAGTAAATGGAAACACAACATTATTGGAATGCTTTCACATCTTGGTACAATTGCACAGTGTTGGTATTTTGTTAATGTAAATGTCTGTGATCAGTTTCCTACACAACCTTACTTATTACTTGTATTTGCACCACACAGTTAGTGTTCATTATTATTATTTTTCCCCTTTTTGCCAGAGTCACACAGTTTCAGCATTCCTCTGATTTGTAATACCAGGATTGAGCCAAAGGAAAATATTACAAAAGGAAGAGTGGCTGAACAGTAGTGATATTGGATACATTGACAGGTTTTCCCATCAATGAAAAGAGACAACCCAGTCACGATTTAAGCATAATCCAACTATGGAGATTAAGGTAGGAATGGGAAAAGCATTTGTGTTTTATTGTTTGGCATTGATTTGACCAACTGATTCCTTTTGAATGTATAATAAGCTAAGGCAAATGAAAAGTAACAAAATGAAACATATTTATGAGCTGTGTTGTATTGATCATCAGGCAAAAATGCCAACAAAAAAGAATATAGAGAAAAACACAAGCATAATTCACATTACAGTGCACAGAAAGCTGAATTACAACCATGGAGAGTTATTGGGGGAAGATTAAAACTTTTAAAAAACAGAAACATGTCTACAAAGCCTTACACTTCATTTCAGATTTGTGCTGCTTTAAATTGCAAACTGTTCCAGAGATAGGATAAAAAACGTCACTCTGTGTCCAGCCATTTCAACAGGAATAAGATGGACAGATTGGTCCACATTAAGACCTCATCTACACTGCAATTTAACTGCATTTCACCACATTATATGAATCTATACTGATTATATAATGCAAGTACAAACTGTATTATAGGGCAGTGTAGATGGCACCTAATTCAAAGTGCTAATTTTGAACTTTTAAATGTATTCATTTATTTATCAATTTGAAGATTTTTTTCAATTTCAAATCAACCTTATATTAAGATATTATTTCAATCATGGTGATTCAAAATAAAATATGAAAATTAAAATAGGCTGCCATGATTGACCAAGTTAATTATAATAAACACAATCTTAGTCCTGCCTATAGCTACAAAGAAACAAGGTCTATAGCTACAAAAAAAAGAAAACAAACAAGCTAAGCTTTTTCCACCTTATCCTGATGTGAACCCCAAACCAGAACCATATTTACAGAGAAACTTCATCACAAAGGGTATGAAACTCCTGTTTCAATTCGACTCCATTCCATATCTCTGTGCAATCTACTCTGCAACTCCATTCTTATCAGTGTATGTGCCAGCATGTACATGTCCTCACCCACTCATTTATCTATCCAAGCAGACAAAAATGCAAGGGAACAATGTGGCAATGTGTATTGATGAAGCACCTGGAGAAAATTCCCAGTGAAAAGAAGAACTTTTTATACGGCAAGCCAAGAAATCTTACAAAGGTCAAATTGAGCTGGAGTATGAGTGCTTTGGATATTTTGTTGCTACATGCTTCTTCTCTGTTCAGTTTCCAGACTTATGAAACAAGTTTCTAAACCCAAGTTCTTAGATTCCAGTATTTTCTTATAATTTTGATTTTCCTTGATTTTCCAGATTCTTTTTATTTAGTGAGACTGATTGGGAGTTGGGGACCTGAGGGATGTGGGTGGGGTGCACGTGTGCATGTTTGGGGGTTGGAGAATCACTCTTTTAGCTTCTTTTTCTCCTTCCCTTCCTTTCCTTCAGAAAATACTAATTATTAATAATAGTAATCCTAGCAAAAAAAGAGAAGCCTACCTTTACTCTAGAGTAGAAAGTAGAAACAGCTCTAAGGAAGCAAACCGACAAGCAGAAAGGAGATTGCAGGCAAGAGAGAGGATTTTGAAGGTGGTCTAGGGAGGAAAGTTCCACTGAGCTCCAGGTCATTTTTCTTCCTTCCCTGACCCTCCTTAAAATGCCTGTGTGGTGTGCTGCTGGTCTGGGAGACAAAGCATGCATGTAGTAGAAACAGCTTTAAGAAGCATTCAGCCTGGTCTCCTCCACTACAAACAGAGGGCAAAGAATCCAAAAAGCATGATATCTTAGTTCAGCTGCTTAAAAAAAAATCTTAATAAAGGATATGAAAAGGAAGCCTGTGGGAAGTGCCCCCCCCCCCCACACTTTACTGGATAGGGTGCTTTCTTAACCCTGTTGCTGACATCCAGGCTCCTTGAAGGGAAGAAAGGAAAGTCCCCCAGGTGAAGGGGGAACCTTGTCAGTTCTCCATTGCTGCCAATGGGCTGAAAAGAACCACTTTTTGGATGCAGAATGAAATGCCTATTTGGCAGCTCACCCATTTTCAGGAAGCACTGGAAAACGGATATTGGGGGCCTCTGGTTTCTGGCAAGCAGAAATGGATAGCAATTCACCTAAAATGCACAAGCTTAATGTTTTATATATTTCGGCTTTGTTTTCTAATATTCATTTGGACTTGTGAGTGAATGGTCTACACCAAGAACTCTTAAATGTGTGGGTAGAAAGCACACAGACATAGAAATCTGTAAATGATGATGATTTCATTCCAACATTTAACTTCTGTCTTTCAACTCGCAATGTGCTCCTCTTTTCTGGGTCTGAAGAACAAGCCCTATGAGGAGAGACTTAAAGAGCTGGGCATGTTTAGCCTGCAGAAGAAAAAGCTGAGGGGAGAATGATAGCCATGTATAAATATGTGAGGGGAAGTCACAGGGAGGAGGGAGCAAGTTTGTTTTCTGCTGCCCTGGAGACTAGGATGTGGAACAAAAATTTCAAACTACAGGAAAGGAGATTCCACCTGAACATTAAGAACTTCCTAACTGTGAGAGTTGTTTAGCAGTGGAACTCTCTGCTCTAGAGTGTGTTGGAGGTTTTTAAACAGAGGCTGGATGGTCATCTGTCAGGAGTGCTTTGAATGCGATTTTCCTGCTTCTTGGCCAGGGATTTGGACTGGATAGCCCATGAGGTTTCTTCCAACTCTATGATTCTGTATCTTCTTCTGCTTCACTTTCAAAGTTCCAAATAGATTCCCTAGCAAATCTAACTTTAAAATGTATTTTCCTATTCTCACTCAGAAAAAGATGAGCAAGGGTGGCTACAAAAATCTGATTGGATCATTTTCTCTTATTCTGCACCCAGAGCTTTATCGCCATAACCTGGTAAAACTTTTTCAACTCTTTGTTGCATGCAAACTATGCAAATTTATACACTTATGGTAATAAGAAATATTAATAATAGGTTTAATCAAAAGGGCCCCTTCCTTTGACAGCAGTGACCTCCTTTGAAGTATTCCTTAAAATGTAAAAATATCTCCTTACCTGGGAGCAAACCCCATTACATTCACTAGGTCAATGCGTAGAATTTCACAGTTATATGGGTAAAGAAGGAGGACATATATTAAAAATATAAGAGTCAAATTCATCATTTCTGATATATAATAACTTAATCCCACTGCTCGCTCTTAGACCATGTGCCCTTTTACCCAGAGTTTCATCATAGTCTGAAACTCTTTATCTATTATTCATACCGGATGATAAAATAAGTAGAGCAGGCTTACAGAGGTGAACTTTTTCCTCTATCCTGGATGCATGCGTCTTTGCAGCTCTTCCTCATGTGGATATCTGTAAGGAGGAAACAATGATGCACACATAGGCTTTTATGTGGAAAGCTTTCCTGGGTTTTGCAATGCTGATCATGGAGGATTGAGATAATCCTACTTGTTTAGAGATATAGATGCGTAGGGTCTGCTACCTCAGGTAAATGCATAAATGTATAGAAAACCATGATGGGGGCAGAGAGAATGCATTGCTGGAAGCTGTGGTTTTTCTTCACTGTTTTCTACATATTTTATTTGTAAAGAGTTTGTGAATGCAGTTTTAGTTTCTCCAGTATTCTGTCACACTGTATCACCATAACAGAGAGACACAGGGAAGGAATGTCCAAATGAAGGAGAGAAAGGACCAAGCTCCAAATGATTAGGGCATAATGTATATAGTTTCAGTTTTTGACAAGAATAATGAATAGATATACGTTCCACCTCATCACACTGAGTGTGGAAAGCATGGATGACCATCCCTTAAGATTAGAAAATTGCCCCTCTTATAGCCTCAGCAGTCCCGTTTTGCATTCTGCTTCCACATGACACTCACACTCTTATCCACATATGGAAACTTAAGAGCTGGAGTACATTCATCTTACATTCAGTATTACTTTTTTTGTTTTTAAACAGGAGAAACAACAATATCCAAAAACAAAGAGACCCCTTGCCCTACTAAAAGCCCCTTACATTAAAGCTGACTGACACCAGTTTAAAACCACTTCTTTCCATGGGATCCTCTGGGTCTTCATCAAAGACCATAGGATGCAAGAGACAGTAATCCATATTAAAACAATTTATTTTCATGGTATCATATGGCTCTGCATCAAACCCCATAGGACACAAGAGACTGCTGACAGTTGGACAATGAAACAGGATGGGAAACTTTTGGTGGTTCCCATCCCATCTGTTTTTCAGTTGTAAACATGGGAGTAAAGTGCAATAAGAGGTAGGAGCTCTGAACACGATTGCTGGCTCATGTTCAGAACTTTCAAAACATTTCTGCCTTTTTTCAACCCTGGAACATGTGATGAGCTCTGGGCCGTTCCATGCTTGAA
Organism: Anolis sagrei; assembly: GCF_037176765.1. Taxonomy (NCBI): domain Eukaryota; kingdom Metazoa; phylum Chordata; class Lepidosauria; order Squamata; family Anolidae; genus Anolis; species Anolis sagrei. The sequence continues at coordinate 247,962,032 of NC_090022.1, read as the reverse complement.
AAGAGGCTGAAGTGGCATATGAGGTGGAAATTTCTCAATGTGATGAGATTGATTGTCAGAGTTCCCTCCCTTCAGGACATTTTTGCCTCTTTTCAACTATGCAGAGCTATGCATGACGGCCAGAAGTAGTTTAAGTCATGTGAAGAGCTCTGTGCATCTCCATGCTTGAAAAGAGGCTGAAGTGTCTTACAACTGGGAAATTTCTCAATGGGATAAGGTGGTTAGTAGGCCTGGGTAACAACGGAAAAATTTGTTTCTAAAATCGATTTGTATTTGGGGTTTTTTTTTGTTTCGATATTTAAAATAATTACAAAATTTTCTTTTTAAAAAGTTCAATATTTACGAAATTTCGTAAATGGTAAAAAATTAACGAATCGATTTCCGAAACAATAACGAATCGATTCGTTAATGGCGGACGCGACCGCGAAATATGCTAAAAAACCTCCAAAACCTTCTGAAGCTTCCCTCTCCCTCTGTTGTTGACTGTTGGTGTGATATTATAATTTTTTTTCACTAATTAAACCATAAAACTGGCCCAGACATGCGGAAATAATAACAAAACGACCTCAAAACAATAACGAAACGAATACAATATCGAAATACGAAGCATTTACAAAACGTTTTTGAAAATTCGTTTTTTTAAATAATTGCTCCAGAATGGTTCGTTATCGTTTTGTAATTGAAAAAATTAACGAATTATTAATGAATTACGAATTAACGAAACGAAACCGCCCAGCCCTAGTGGTTAGCCTTACTCTAGTGCTATGCCACAATCAGAAACAGGAAAGGTTGTTTGTTTGTTTTTACTACAGGTCCTCAAATCCTTTATTCAGTGTGTCAGCAGTACGTCTTGCTATTTTTTTGTCATGTAAATGAATGCCTTCTCTCCACCCTTTCACTATTATGAACCATTAGAAACAAGATTTAATTTGGCAAGGGCAATCCCAATTAATTATCGAACATTCTGCCTTTTCCATTTTTCTCTATTTTTCCCATGTTCCTCCTTAGTTTTCTTCAGTGGCTGCAAACTGGTTTCAAACTACAAAAGTAGTTTGCCCTCAATGAATGGAGCAAGGAGAAGAGAGGGAAGGGCAGAATTTCACATTTCCCAGTAGGTTCAGGCAAAATTAAACTTCTGAAGCTTCTTGTAGTTTGTGTGTTCTTCCTCATTAATAACTTTTGCCATATTAACCACCATCCAATGTTAATTGAGCATATGTGCCCCAGTTTGATAACTGTTGAAATGTATGACACTTCACCAATATATGTGTGCACAGAGGGCCCCATCTTCATTGCTGTATAATACAGTTTGAAACTGCATTATATGATTATTGTAGAGTCATATGTTGCAGCTTAACTGCATTGAAATGCATTATACGAGTCACTAATTACGGAACTTGGCGAAACAATGGCCACCAAGCTGTCTTTTTTCTATGAGATTTTATTGTAATAATTTAATGTTTTAACTATTTATAATTACTGTTGATATGTATTTTATTGTGTTTAACTGTAGGCATCGAATATATGCCGGCTGGAAGCCACCCTGAGTCCCTGCTAGGAGGTTGAGAAGGGCGGGGTATAAATAAATAAATAAATAAATAAATAAATAAATAAATATAGTTTCAAACTGCATTATATGGTAGTGTAGATGGGGCTCTAAACAATGGGTAATTCACTAGCAACCATTCTTAAAAAGACTTTTTATCACCCCCCCCCCGCCCCCCCCCCCCAAAGAGGATTGAAGGCAGAATATAATTTACCATAATTTACATCAATTGCTTCATAAACAGAGACAAACAGGTTGGGTGCCCATTTTTGTCAATGTTTTAACCTTTTGATAATTGTGGCTTACAACAAGTGATTTCTTCTCTCCTAGCAACCAATTATTACCTGTCACACCCTGTGATGTTCCAAAGCATGACATCTCACAAATGACATCTCAGTCAGATAATGTTAGTATTCTGAATTTCTTTTTTAGTTCTGAAATATTTAATGAAGTAGTTCATGCTCTGGTGTCAGAGCATGGCATTAAGTTGTTGTATAGACCTCATTGTGACCTTTGCCACTCTAGCATTTTATAAAATATATTTAAATGCTTCCAATATCTAAAACAGAGTTAAAATTATGCTTGTTCCCTGGCTGTATAAGGAAGTACACACCCACACATACACATGCAGTTCATGATCTCACCTATCACAGAATCAAGTCCTTTATTCTGAGAAAGAAAAGAAAAAAAGTGATTCAGAGGGGATGCATTGAAGCTTAAAGTAATGGTCAGGGCTGTAGCCACGGGGGGGGGGGGGGTGCTTAGGGGTTCAACTCCCCCCCCCCAACATTTTTCAGGTTAAAAAAACTGGTTTACGCATGAATTTTAACTGGTTAACCAAATCCCCATATTGAGTATATGAGAAGCAAAAATCAAACAAGTTCCTCCAGAACTGCAAGCACTATCTCAAGCAAAATTTGACAATTTCATTACTTGCAGCAATAGTTAATATAGTGGAAAAAAAACCAAGTTGGCCCACTCATAACTGGCAGGCAAAGCCTAAGGCATGGGAGAGGGATTTGAAGGCCCTCATGAAGACCTCCTTATAGAATCATAGAATATTAGAATCATAGAACTGGAAGAGACCTCATGGGCTATCCAGTCCAACCCCCCTGCCAAGAAGTAGGAACATTGCATTCAAAGCATCCCTGATAGATGGCCATCCAGCCTCTGTTTAAAAGCCTCCAAAGGAGGAGCCTCCACCACACTCCAGGGCAGAGAGTTCCACTGCTGAACAGCTCTCACAGTCAGGAAGTTCTTCCTAATGTTCAGGTGGATCTAGACAGTATACTCCTATTTATATAGGCCAAAATCCCATTGGCTTTTTTTAGCTGCTACATCACATTGTTGGCTCATGTTTAATTTGGAGTTCACAAGGAACTAGAATATTGATTTAATTACATTTTAACAAGTTATTAACAGTTATTAACAGTTATTAATAGCTTTATTTGGTTGTAAATGGTTAAATGGTTGTAAACCATCTTAAATCCTGAGTTGGGAGATAGGTTGGGTACAATTTTTAAAAAGTAAGTTGCAGTAGCTCAAAGACTTGGAAAGCCTGTGGACATTTTTCCACCAGCATTATAGAACGGAGGCAATCTGGGAAATATAGTTGAGGGTGGAGCCTTTGGAATTCTCAGCTAGAGATGTCCTCAGCTCCCCTAAATGTCATTAGCTATGGATGTCCTTAGCTTCCCTACATTACATTTCCCAGAATTCAGCAGGAGCAACCCAGACAATTGCCTTCATTCTATAACATTAGTGGGAAAATGTTCTATGATGCCATAAAGAATACTTCTCTTTATACTACAACAGCTCCTTAATTATGTGTCTAATGTTTCTTTTGTTCCTTCTGACACTGTAGGATCTGTGGCAAGTGATGAATTCAGGCTTGATATACACAGCTATAAGTTTGGGATTGCATTATATGGTCAGTAAACCCATATAATACAGTTTAGTTGTGTTGAACTGCATTTTATGGGTCTACACTCACCTTATAATCCAATTCCAAACTGCATTATATGGCTGCGTATATCCAACTTCAGTTTCTCAAATCTCATATTTATAAAAACTTACATGCACCACATAAAGAAAGAAGTGGGCTTGGGAACTATATCAGTTGAACTATATCAGCACTTGTCCTGAAGGAACTGATGATGAACATTGCAAAGCAGAAAGCATGCAAAATGAAATCAAAATGAGCCTCAGTTTTCAATAAAGTTGTGGTTTAGTTAATCCAACTGTTTTGGTATTGACTGCCAAATGTTGTCTTTTTTTCTTTTAAAAAATAATCATGTCGCAACAAATATCTTTCCTTCATGAGGAGTGCCACTTTTCAGCAACTTAATGGATAACAGCATTGGGAAACTCACAATTTCTATAGGATAGGAAATAATTCAACATCATACATGACATAATAGATCCTCAAGATTTTTATGGCAGAATGTAAACACTCACTGAAAAAGAGCACCTTTCCCAATTAAAAATAGCTTGTCCATTAGAACAATGTGGGACACAGTGTGCTTATCCTTAATTGATACTGATCTGGGACAAGAAGCTTCACAGTAATATTCTACAATTAGTGTTGCAGATCTCTTTACTAGCTCTGCACAGTGAATACCTTTGGTAAGTTAAATCTTTAAGAACTTATTCAGATGGGATTCAGGCATTATTCTTTAATGAGTGCTAAAGCTGAAGTCTACAGTGAAGGGAGCAGCAATACTAAAGCTAATCATGCTCAGTGTCTCAAAGGGAGACTTCATTTATGAATTTCCCCAAAGAAGGATGGCACAGCTGTCATGGGTTCATGACTCCCCAAACGCATTTCTTTTTCTCTTCATTAATCTGTCGCTAATTCAATCTATCATGCCTGTGTTATAATCATATCTTACATTTCTCTCCATTACAGTGGAACAAATTACAACATTCTTCATTTCAGAAAGACCCACTACTATTATTTCTGCTCTTGATTTTGTATTACATATTCAGGTGTTTTTCCTCTCCTTTTTCTTCAAGGATTAGGTCTTCTACTCTGAAACTCTGTCTCGATTAGAGATATCAGTGCTAGTTCAGATTTCCTTAAATACGGTATTTAAATTGATAAGGCTGTACTCCCCTTTAAGGGTCATGTTTATGTTACCAGAGTGCTTTTAAACCCTATTCTGATTTGGGACATCCAAGTAACCATTTTGTCACAAACTTCACTTGGTGTACCAGCTGTCATGAGGGGGAACAGTTCTTACCACCATCATCAAAACCATGATAATTAACAAAACACATAATTATTTGTATATTTGGAAACTATAATGTTTTAAAATGTGATGGTCAGATTTATTAATCATGGTTCAAAGTTATTTGGAAGCAGAGATATCTTTTGCTCCTTATTCTATTTCTAGGCATATATCAAATGTGCTGTTGTTCAGAACATTCTAGCATGTATAGGTTATCCATCAACACTGGACGAGCAGGAACCAAGGCTATAACCAGGGGAACTGCATCAACATTATCCAAGTCAGAGTGGATCTGAGTGACTTTGTCTGCAAAATGATGTGCAAATTCTTCACAGCAGGCTGTTGAGTGGTCAGTGTTTTCCCCTTGAGGACCAGTGCATAATAGCCCTTTGACTATCTGGAACAGCTTTGTTGGGTGCTTTTTTGCAGACGCAATTTAGCCATGGAAAAGAACAATGTATTGTGAAAAAAGGAGCTGGCCAAACCTGTTTAGCTAATCACAGCTCAAAGAAAGGCCGCAGAGCAAGAGGATACAAAATAGAAGCTGGTCTGTGTAAGAGTTAGGGAAAAGATGAAATAAAATTAGGATAATCAGCGGTAGAGTGGAGATCTGAATAATTTTTGGGAGCTATGAAAGAGCATAGGGAACCTCATGTATAGGTTGAGGATAGATTTTGAGGCCAAAAGTGTGAATTTTGATATGATGTATGAATAAGCTGAAGATCATTTTGCAGAATACCACTTCAGGGGGCCACCCCTGACCACCACTGCCATTTCCCTGCCCAGATATTCAAAAAGTGCAAAAGCAATACCATGACAGAGACAGTAGAGAGGATCAGTGCATCTTTTGGGATGGAATAAGCTTTTGTATTTTGCTACTCTGCTGTAAGAAGGAGATACTTCTTTTTATATGTATAATAGTTTAGGTACAGTACTCACTAGGGCTGTGTGATAGATCAAAAAATGTTTCAAAATGTTACAAAACTCATTACAAAATTAGGGAGTACCGGTGTTTCATTTTGAAAGTGTTTCTAAAGAATCGTTAGTGAAGATTTAATTACTATAATGAGAGTAACAAAATTTATTATTTTTTTCATTATAGTAATTATGCAAGTAGGGAAACTTCAGGGGCTCCTTTCACCCTCAGTTTTACAGTTATTGGGGTGAAACGTGCTATTATTATTATTATTATTATTATTATTATTATTTACAGTATTTATATTCCATTCTTCTCACCCCGAAGGGGACTCAGGGCAGATCACAATGCACACATACACAGTAAACATTCAGTGCCATTTTTGACATACAAGACATACAGACAGAAAGAGGCTATTCAGCAGTTCTTCCACTTTGGATACTGGAGGTTGCTCGATTTGGCCAATATGTTCTACAATGTTCTACAATGGTAGAGCATATTAGCCCATTAAGTTTCAGAATGTTTCACTTATCCATGGATTTTTGTGGAATTTTCAAAGATTTTATAAGCATCATTTTTTTAAAAAAAATTATTAAACTATATCTCCTTGAATTTTCTACACAATGACATAAGATAACAGGGAATCATTCCCCCCAACTTTCAGAAGTATTCATACAGTTACTGATTTTAGGGAATGTTTTAATATTTTGACAAAATTGGGGGTTTTTTTAAGCCACAACAGCTATCTCATTTAATGTCTCTCATATTAACCAACAGAATTTCCATTTAGGGATTTCTTCCCAGGCCAGCACAGAGATTTACTTGCTTGAAGTATCAGTCAGTCCTTCTCTTTGCAGATTCAACAATTTGTTGGAACTCTGGCTGGCTTCTGATACAGAGGGATAAATCCCTCTCCTTCCTGATTGGGACTTTCTGATGTTGAGCAGGGCCTTTTGGATTATCTGGCATAGGACTCCTCACCTCCCCAACCACATCCCAGAATTCTGTGCTTTCTCAGTGTCTTTCCCCGAGAACCCTGCTTTCTCCCTACTGCTCCCCTCTCCTAATGGTGAGAGGTCATTAATTTAAAGAGGAAAGGTAGCCTTTTGGGCTTTGCTTTGCATGCTTGTGCTGAAAATGAAACTGACTTTGGCAGGTTTCCAAGGTTTACAAAATTCAAATGAATTGGGTAAGTTTTGATTCTTAAGTTTTTGGCATGGGCCACACCCATGTGTCTGATATCACATTGTAAGTACAATTTTTTTTTTTAAAAAAAAAGATCCGACTTACGAGGACTAATGATAATTTTGTACAGGCCTAGTACTCACAATGACCCATGACTAAGTGGACCCAGGTTTTGGGGCTTGATTTTTTTACTAACATTTCTATACTTATACATGACTATATAGGGTGACTGCTATTTATAAAATATTTGTTTTCCTCCATCAACTATGTTAATATCATTTAATAACTTATAAACCTGCATGTCCAGACTAGCAGCTAACTTAAAATCTGAGTATTAGATCTATGGTGGATATTGAGAGTAAAAGAGCAAGGTGAGTGACTGGAGCCCTAGGACTGCAACTGCAGGGTCAGCCTGGAGAGAGGGGTCATGATATGTTTCTTCAGTTCTCAAGGCTTACTACATGAGGAATATGCAATCAATCAGTTTGATCTGTTTGATCTGTTGACAGCAAATGTATTAAAGCAACCAGGTTTTCAGAGGAGTTAAGAGGAAGGGGGGGGGGCGGGGCGGAATTGCCATATAGATATCATATGTGGCTTGGTATACACATGGCAATGATATCATATCGAGTTCTCTCTTTTGTAGCTTCAGTTTCAAGTTACAGATCTTTTAAAATCTTTTTCTAGCTCTGTGACAGATATTACTATCAAGCTGAGGTCATAATGGATTTGTCAATGCTATTTTCAATGTTCACAAATTACAAAAGCAATATCATCTTATCCCATTTAATATTATCCTGCTAAACTATCCAAGATCTTATTCATCTTTTATCTTCAGAGTAAATGCTTTGTGGGTTGTAACTTGATGCCTTCATTTTAAAGACTTGCTGTACTGGCAGATTTATACCTAAAATGAGTGTAATACCACAAAAGATTCATTTTATTGCAGTTGCATGCAACTTTTCATCAAAGTATTCTTCAGTTTTACCCTGAAATCAATCCTGGCATCTTTACTTGGCCTTAACACAAAACTCAGAGAGCACTGTGGAGTGAGGCAGGCCAGTAATACCAAGAAGAGCTCCAAATGTGAACAACTTCTTCCAACAATGTTTGTAGGTCCTGCGATTTTATCTTCTGTCTCCAATCCCTTCCTATTTTTTTCTACTTGCTGAAAGAGTAGAAATCGGACTGTACCAGGGGTGGATGATGCTAGGCTGTGTATCCACCCTCTCCAAAGCCCTACTCTTCATGAAGGGATAAGGATGGCACACATTCTTTTATTCTGAATACAGAAAGGGATTCAGCTGTGACCAAAGCATTGATCCTACAAGTCCTGGGTATGTGCTGGCTTTTCCTGCTGTGCACCTGCTCAGTTGAGATGTTAAAAAGTGGTAAAGAATAAGTACTTCTTTGGCGCTTGGAAGAGTGGCTCCTGCAGTTACAATCGAAGCTGCATGCACCTTCTGAGAAAGAAACTTTAAGTTAAGGAAGGCACTTCTACCCTTGTATCTGCAGGCTCACTGGGTTTATTTTGTTGATGAAAAATGAGTTGCAAGCTGAAGGCTGGGAGTCCTTGCTGTAAGGGGCAGATTTCTGTCTTAGGGACTTGAACTTCTATTTTCTTCCAGTAAGGCCCTTTGGGTCCTTTGCCTTTATTTCCAGGTTGACAAGGAAAAAAGGCTTCCTCATGTAAAGATGCTGGTTCCAGGTATGTGTTTATATGATCTGTAAATATGCTTCCATATGTCCAAATTCAGGGTTCTTGTTCCTAAGTACCCCAATCCTCTGGGTTATATTTACAAAGGGTGTCCAAAAAGTAAATGTCCTTAATTTCTCCCTCTGAGTAGGAAAAAGCCTTCAGTGGAGGAACTTTCATAGTGGCTGCCCTGAATTTTACTCAAGTAAGGTTGGTTAGTAGTGGGTTGGTTGTTTACAAACTTCTGGCCAGTTAACATGGAGCTACTCCTTTTGTCTCACTCCAGTTGTAAAGTACAAAGTATCCACTTTTTGAAGGCACAGAATGAATTGGCTGTCAATATTCATTGAGAGTTAATTCCCAGTGTTTGAGGACAATGTTATGTCAGTGCAAATGGTACAGCATTGGCATCAGTAGTTCCCTGAAGGGTGACAAAGCATAATACAAATGGGGTTGCAAAGAAATAAAACATGTATAAGTAGATATAAGGTGTGTGATAGAGATATACATAGTATAAGTTGTAACGGAATGATAAGAAATATACTTAAAGATGTATTTGATTATTTGTACTGTTAGATTGTATATAATATGCCAAATTCTTCTATCTAAGGTGTTGTAAAAAGAGGGAAGAATGTATGCTTATACATGTTGTTTGATAAATGTATAATATTTTTTTTAAAAAAACAGATGGGGTTGCAGTAGTTTGTGGCTGCTGCTTAACACTTCATGACATTTTGAAATCACTTCCTTTCAACATTGAAATCCAATGCAGTTCACTTGCAATACACATCAAATATGAAGTGCAGATGTCAAAAGTGTGTGCAAGGTAGGTGCCTCATCTCCTTACTGATGCTCACAAACAAAAACACATGGAAGCTGCTGTTTGAAAGAGAGGGCGTGCCTGTCATGAATGACTTTTCAATAACTTTGAAGCATAGGTTCTTTTTATTGCAATTTCCAGTGTGAGAGGGTATATTAGATTACAGAAAACATTTAGACAAAAAACATGACATTGGACAAACAGACATACAGATTCTATGCAACTACATTGGATTCACAATTACATTGGTTAACAAACAAACAGGGGAATTACATTTTCACTCAGCATTCACACACATGTACATGCATTCATCCACATGCATCCAAATATTACCATATCCTTTTCTCCCTCCTTAGAGAAGCACCTGTTAGGCCAGACCCTGCTTTCCTGCAGCCTGCCAACGCATAGTTCCATAACTTCCATAACGCCAAAACTTCAAAACGCTGAGATGCCAAAACCTCTTTCCTTAAGAACAATGCCAAGGACCAGATCTCTGTTTTCCATACAGCAGAACCTGACTGTCTGCACAAAATCCAAGACTCCAAAAGCGCACTTCTTCCTCTTCCCTTGAGAAAGAAGCTCCAAAGTGACCAGACTGCTCCTGTGCAGATCTGCCACTATCTGAATACACCATCTGTCTCCTTCCATGGAGCAGAGCATGGCGGGTGGAACAGACTCCTCGCTCTGCCACGATTTGAGCATTATTAGTCTGAGTCTTTTATAGGAATATTCTGTTGATGTAGTCCCAAAGTTGTAAATTAATGATAGACGTCTTCCATCCTGGATCCATCTCAGTTTCCTGGCCAGATGTTTATCTTCTTGATTGGTGTTGATCTTATGTTGACTTCGTTCTTAACATAAGGAAGGTTGCAAACATTTCCTTTATCACTGTCAAAGTTCTTATCACAGTTTACTCTTCAGATCTCATTAACAGGTTTTAATCACAAAGCAGCAAGCAGGTAGTTAGTCATTACAGGCCTTAATATTATACTGGTGTTGCCAAAATTATTAGCTCCATCCATCCATCCTTCCATTCATCCATTCATTCAATCATTTTATATTCACATTGATCAAATTTGCTCATTGAATTTATTACATATTCCCCCTCTTGCATATAGATTTCATTTTAAATCTATATGCGACATATAATAAAGTAACTTCTAAATTTCAGTTGAATCAAAATCTCATTTTCTTAAACCAGAAATACATTTTCACAGTTACACTTAAAAGTAACAATATCATCATCATCACAATTGAATGAACCATTATCACATGTAAACTCAACTTTTGCATACAAACCTTCAAAACATTTGATCAATAATGTAAGAACCTTTCTTTATATGCATAACATCTAAAACCATGCTGATCTTAAATTATTGTTTCCTTCTTTGTTCATTTTCATTACATTTCCATAGCAAAAAATTATTTAACTTTATTTCTCATCAACAAACTTTCAAATATATATATCACAATTCTTTTGACTTCCCATGTTTGTAACCTATATAAACCTTCATTGTTATATTTCCTTTATAAATTGTTTTCAAGAAAAATAACTGGTGATGGAACGTGGATTTACCATAGCATTCCAGAAACCAAACAACAGAGCGTGGTAAAGTGAAGGTCACAGCATCAGCCAGAAAAGTGATGACCACTATTTTCTGGTATGCCCAGGGTGTTATTCTTGTCAATTACCTCAAATATGGGACCACCATTAATGCAACCAGATATTGTGAGTTTTGGGGGAAGCTTCATACATTGATAAAGAACAAAAAAGGGACTCAAAAGGTTCTGTTGTTGCATGGCAATGCAAGACCCCATTCTGCACATCACACTCAGGAATTCCTTCAGAAGTTCAGATGGAAATTCTTTGGGCATCTTCCACATTCTCCCTACCTGACTTCCATCTTTTCCCCAAGCCAGAACTCACCTTGGAGGATTCAGCTTTTGTACTGATGATGAGGTCAATGTGGATAAGAAGTATGGAGGCAGAGTGGTATGCACAATGCATACAAAAAATGTTATCCAATTTTCAGAAGTGCCTGGAGAAACATGGGAGGAATGTTGTAGAGTGTAAATAAATTGTATTTTTTCAGCCATTATTTGATTTATCCTATCATAGGGAAACTTACTTTTGGACACCCTCATATTTGTCCCCTCACATTCACACACACACAGCTATTTTTAGTGAAATGCAATGAGGATTATCAGTAGAATAATTGGATAAAATAGTAATAAATTCAAAGGTGTTATACATATGGAGTAATTTAGAGTGATGTAATTTACTGAAAGCCACAAACCGTAGCTCCTGCAGACTTTCATAAGTTCTCTCACTTTTTACTCCTCTATATCATACTGCCTCACAATAGACAATATCCAATTAAATACCATCAAAGTAGATATTCCTGCCTGATTGCTACTGATTTTTATTTGGCACATGGCAATCCCCATTTGGAAATTGCAACTTTTACTTGTGTAGTTATACTCATGATTGTCCACTGTTATAACAGACTTTTAAAAAACCCACACAAGGTGTGAGGGGAGAAGTTAAACAAGTCTGAGTAGAGCTAATTATAAGGGGAGGATGTATCATCATACACTTCTCTGTTTAAAGGTCAGATAGAGCCAATTAGAAATAAAGATAGAGACAGCAGCAGATAGAAGTGGAATATATCTTGGGAGGAAAACCCATGGCCAGTTAGGAAGAGAAAAAAAATCATTAAATATCAGTACAGACTTTGGTTTGATGAGAATTTTGAAAGAAGTTTTAAACTGAGGTGTCACAGTATAGTATGTATGGAGCCAGCATAGGGATATACATTTAACTTATTTGTTTTCAATATTTACCTGTTTTATTCTATGAGGTACATCTCTGTCTGGACAATTTAAAAAGGTGACCCAGTCATAACAGGATACACTGATGCCAGTGATCAATGTACAGTCACTTTGAGCCCAAGAACCAGTCACAAGTAGAGAATTTAAGGATAAAAAAGTGAATGATAAAAGCGGAAGGGTTGGAATTAGATAGGAAATCCATCACATAAGGGTAACTATCAATACTCTGCTTACCTTAGGAAAAGGTAGTGTCAGCTTACATTTTATTGAAAATCTTAGTCAAAGTTACTATGCAAATTCCATTGATGTTGGCAACCATTTCTTTTATCTGCCTTGTCTAAGCCGCATTCATCACTGTGGGCCAAAAAAACCCTCTTCTCCTTAGGCTCTCAGCTGTGTGGCTAAGAACTTCTTGAGAAAGTGGGGTTGTTCCTTTTCCATAGTGTCTCAGCTGGGAGGCAAGCTGGGAGGTTTAGGGATCAATTAGGCCTCTACTTGGAGCTGGTGTATTTGGTGATGGCCTTGGTGCCCTTGGAGATGGCATACTTGGCCAGCTCCCTGCAAAACAAGAGGCGGACAGTGGTCTGTATCTTATGAGAAGTGATGGTGGAGCGCTTGTCATAGTGCACCAGGTGATAGACCTCCCCAGTGATACACTCAAAGACATCATTGACAAAGGAGTTCATGATGCTTATGGCCTTGGAGGAGATGCCAGTGTCTTGGCTTGGCAGAGGGATGTGGCTTTCTAGTTGGCCTCATTCAGAGTCTGAACAAGGCCAGTTGGGAAGTCACCACTCCTCCATCAGGGTGAGGCTGGCATTTTCACAAGTCTCAGTCTGACAGAAGGGCACAAGCTCTTTTTGGCACACAATTCTAATCAAATGTGATGCACATCTACATTTTGGCTAAGCAATTAAGTAATACAAGATGCACGTTGCATTCTAGTAAATACGGTAATTTTTAAAATGCCTTGAGATTGCAGTCAGATATACAAAAAACCATTAATTCAGTGATGCCATTTGAGCAACTATTTTGTGCCTGACAAATCGCAAAATAAATGAAATATAATAGATATGTAATTGTTGAAAGATGTTTATTTAAAAAGATATGTTTTAGGAAAAATAATCCCAAACAGACATCTTGAGATAGTTTACCATATCATTATTAATCTAGGATTACTTAAATAAAAGAGGGATAAGAGTAATATGTTATTTCTAGACTGTCCTCTCTTCCTGAAGGGACTCGGGGTGGTTTACACATACAAAAGGGCAAGCATTCTATGCCTAAGGTGAGTACAAACATATCAAAATAATACACAACAAAGCAACAGTAATAACAGCGTGCTTACGACAAAGAATTAAGCATTGTGATGAAAAATAAAACAAAATAATCCAATAAGACATAGTTAATTAACGCTTAAATAAATATTACAACAAATACCCTAAAAACAATTTAAAATACAGTTACATTAAAAATTGCTAGTGCCAGTGTTCATTTGAAATTTAACATGGCAGCCATATAGTACAAGTAGGATTAGCCAGCATTCCAAGTAGTTAAAGTGTCTTCCTCCTCCTTTCCATATGCTAAAGTGTATAGATGCATATTTAGAAGGTTCTTAAAGAAGAAGAGGGTGGGGACCATTTTTACTTCTATAGCGAGGGAGTTCCAGAGATGGGGAGCAATCACGGAGAAGGCATTCTCTCTCATTCCCACCAACCAAGCTTGTAATGGTGGTAGGACCAAAAGGAAGGCCTCCTCCATTGACCGCAGTGCATGAAATGATTTGTATAGGGAGATGTGATTAGACAATTATCCTAAACCCAAACCATTTAGGATTCCATTAAATAGTTCATAATGTCTTCATCCATGAGTGAATGACAATTTGGTCCAGATATGTCTTTTCCATTTCTACATAATTTTTAAAGTACAGGTTTAAGTAGGGAGGAAATAAAGAAAAATATATTATTTTTTGAAAGTGAGCTTTAAGCATACAGCTGTCACATAATATTTTCAAGCTAAGTTTTAATCCTGAGGGCTAGATGATTTTTTAAATTCAATGAAGGCTGCAATTTTAATTAATTAGTAGATAGAGCTCTAAGAATTTGTGGCTAAAAGCTCTTCATTCTAGAGAAAATCAAGTTTCTAGTGAGAATAGTGTGTTATTGCTCACCCCCGCCTCTTCATGTGTCTACAGATCTTAATTAATTTAAAGGTTGGTTTACTACCAGACATTAGGGCTGGGCGGTTTCGTTTCGTTAATTCGTAATTCGTTAATAATTCGTTAATTTTTTCAATTACAAAATGATAACGAACCATTCTGGAGCAATTATTTAAAAAAACGAATTTTCAAAAACGTTTTGTAAATGCTTCGTATTTCGATATTGTATTCGTTTCGTTATTGTTTTGAGGTCGTTTCATTATTATTTCCGCATGTCTGGGCCAGTTTTATGGTTTAATTAGTGAAAAAAAAATATAATATCACACCAACAGTCAACAACAGAGGGAGAGGGAAGCTTCAGAAGGTTTTGGAGGTTTTTTAGCGTATTTCGCGGTCGCGTCCGCCATTAACGAATTGATTCGTTATTGCTTCGGAAATCGATTCGTTAATTTTTTACCATTTACGAAATTTCGTAAATATCGAACTTTTTAAAAGGAAAATTTTGTAATTATTTTAAATATCGAAACAAAAAAAAAACCCCAAATACAAATCGATTTTAGAAACACATTTTTCCGTTGTTACCCAGGCCTACCAGACATGGTCAACACAATATTGTGGCACTCTCAGTGATCTGCTACCAGAGTGCAGCATTTCATAGTATCCAATTGACAGGAATAAAGAGATTACGGAGCAATTCTAATTATGAGCTAAAATACATGTATTTTCACCTCAAGTCTTTCATTTACTGGGAAGAGGAGGAAATAATTTTCCTTCCAAAGTTATGCTTTATAGAGAAGAACTTTTTCAACTATCTGACTGCATGACCACCGAAAAGGAAGGAAAAAGCACTGACTTTAGAATAGTTCATCTTCTGTTTTTATACATAGAAGTTTGCAGTGCATCTGAACTGTTGTTAATCTTATTTGGGTGGAAATTAGCTCCAAACATATACTTTATTAACTGCCTTGTTTCTATTAACCAAAGTTAAGATTAAATACAGTTTAGGATTTAGACTATAATGCTAAAATGAAATTAATCTAAGAAGCCCCACTAGACAGAATAATTAAAAGGAAAGTAGAAAACGAGAAAAGAATTAACAGGTTATTGAACAAAGAATAAATCACTTTATCTTACAAATGTTGGCATAATTGTGGGGGAATAGATTCATTCTCCCACATGTGGTGGGATTGCAGAAAAAATCAGAACTTTTAAAGTAAAATAAGAACTGCAATGGAAGAAAAAATAAGGAAAAAAATTAAGTGGATCAAAGCTAGATTCATGTTTCTTACCATACAGACAAAGGAAGATAACAATGAATGTACAGAAATCTTAAAATATATGATAGCCGCAATACAAGCTATGATAGCCCAAATATGGAGAGATAATACACAATGGGATTTGGAAACTTGGGGGTCTTAACTCTTAGAATACATAATCAATGATTTTATTAATCAAAGGAAAAACAAATATATAAATAGTTGTGCAGAACAAGACTGGTACAGGAAATGGTCTGTTCTAATTGACAAAATAGACAGAAACGACAGATACAGCATTTTGAACCAGGCTTTCCACGTGGTTAAATTGATGCAAAGACATCATTTGGAATTGCTGTTCCGAGAGGATGGGGGGAGTGGGGGGGGGGAAGTGGGGAGGGGGAGTGGGGGAGGGTGGGGGGAGTGGGGGGAGGGGGGTGATGATACATATCTAAGGAATGTATAAAGTGTCATTTAAGGTAAAGTAACTTGGAACAATGTATATCGAGATAAGACTTATATGGCAAAAGTGTGCTAATTGCATGGATGTATCAATTTTAAAAATTGAGAAATAAATATCATAGTGGAAACTTCTTGGAACCATATTGGAGGGTGAGAGAGGTGGGAGAATGCATGATCCCAGGTAAGGATTAGATTTTAGCATTATATCTGAATTCAGCCTCTCACACTTTCTTTACAAATCAATTGTCAAAGAAACCTCATCGTTACCTGGGCAGCCACATGTGAAACACTCCTCTTGGTAGGAGGATGCAGTGGGACTCTGCACGCACAAATACACATAAAAGCTTCAGGATCCAAGGGACATGTTCTAAAGAAAAATATCAGAATTTGGTGTATTTTTAAAATATATATATTTATTTTTTAATTAATCTGGGATTTTCTAGTCACTCTATATATTTAAATAAAATGTATATTATTTGTATTGTTAAAACAATATGTCAGCCGTTATCAACAGATATTTCACCCTTCAACCTTAACTAGTATTTCGAAAGATTAATCTAGTGAATAAATGTAAAGGTAAAGGTTGTGACCAACTCTGGGGGGTGGGGCTCTTCTCCATAATTAAGCTGATGTTTTTCGTGGGAGTTGTCCAAGGTCATGTGGCCAGCATGACTGCACAGAATGTTCTTACCTTCCTGCAGAAGTTGTACCTATTGATCAACTCACATGTGCATATTTTCAGCAGTTTAAACCACTATGTCACCAGGGGCCTCCCACATTTAGTGAGACCCCCTGGTGGATAACAGGGGACATTCACATTTAGTGAATGTCTCACTGTTATTATTGAACATCTATGTGAATCTTAAATGCATTTAAGCTGACGCCATTTAATTTTGTATTAATTATGATATTCACAATTGCACCTGATATTCACTATGGTATAACTATCCCATTGTCATCCCATTAGTGTTTTCCCCACTGCTTGTGGAGCATTTTGTACTTTCCTTATGAATTGTAGTTATAAAATATGATGCCATCTGGGGGGTGGGGAGGGGGATGAGAGACACTGGTGACATGGAAAATAGTGTGGCCTATGCAAAGAATATTTGCAGCAAGAAAGCATATGTTTTAGCGGCACATTATTTTATTGTTAATGAATTTGTTAATGTATTGTATAATGTTTTAAATTGAGTTTTACGGTGTTAATTGAAATTTTTATTGTATATGTTGATAGCATCATTAATGCTTATGTGAGGCCGCCCTGAGTCCCCTTTGTGGGGAGAAGGGCGGGGTAGAAATAAATAAATAAATAAATAAATAAATAAATAAATAGAATACATTCTAACATTGTAAACTGGTATGATTATTGGAAGTATAAAATACTTATGCACATATAATGCATGTATTCATCTTGAAGGTTAAGTTAAAATGTGACAAGTAAACAAATTATTGATTCTGAAAATACCTGCCATCATAATGACATCACTGGTTATTTCATCTAGAACAGCTAATTGCTGAATATGAATGAAAACATCAAACCATTTTATTGATATTAAATACTAAATATCTACCATTCCGGTCAATTTCAATAGTATTGGTTTCAGTATTGCAATGGCATCACAGAAACAAAGATGTCTAGTGTTCCAAAGGGTTAGATGAATATTCAAACTCTCAGTAGTGGAAGAAACCTCAAGAGATTATTTTCCCTCAAATGAACTGTAAAGATAAAATTATTCCCATCTACTTACTATTGTAATTAAACTGTGGACTGTATTATGGAAGAAATATCAAGGCTGAGCACCAAAAACGGATAATAGACATCAAATTAATTAGTTATTATCTGTGTTCCAGATCACAAGGAAAGCTTTGTTCTTCAAGCTATCATTTGTGACATGCCAGCCTTCTGTTTGCAGAAGGTATCACTTTGGGCTATGTTACTGAACAACGGGTGAGACATACAAGATGACAGTTTGATAGGTCAGCTTGATGTCTCCCAAACTACACACAAAAGCCAAGTGATTCCTTAAAGGGAAACTTTGTGGAATGGTGCGGGGTAGGTAGAAGAGAGAAATTAAAGAAATCAGGTCAGGGCATTCTAGCATAAAATCTATTTGCAATTTAACAGCAGTTCTTACAGTCAAATAACTCTGTAAATGAGTTTCTATCAATCAGCAAAGAATTAGAAATCATACATGTATTTGCTACAACTATTGTGTACCAAGAGTTATAGACATAAGAGCTTCATGAATTTCATTTACTATACATTTTTATGTGAACTGGCCTGCTTAGCATTTATCAGACTACTATGTGAATTGAATTCAGAGATGGTTTTATGCATCTCTGAATTTTGTGATGCAGTTGATGATGAATCAAAATGTATGCCTTGAATGGTTCTGACCCAGATTACCTGTCCGAACATATCTCCTGTTATGAACCATCATGAACCATCGTCAGGAGAGGTCCTGCTCTCAATCCCATCACTCTCACAAATGTGGTTGGTGGGAATGGTATATTTATATGTGTATTGCTGCACCCTGGTAGTAGGGAAGGACCCTTCTCAGTTATTTATGTCCAGACAACATAATGACCTACTGTTTGGCAAAAGGAGGAAGCCATCCCAGATACTGGAGGCAGCCAGGCATTTTTTTTCAAACTCCTTAGCTGTTATCTTATAAAGGAGTCAGACACATTTGAATACTGCTGTTCTATTTGCAATTCTGAGTCATCTTATCTCAGCACATCATAAGTAATGCTTTTAGGAAATACCTGGTAATAGCAAGGTCACATATCTCATGTGCATGAACATGCATTGCCCTGCCATTTATATGACACACTTGTCACTAGATTTGAGCCTGGATCCGTTTTTAGCCACTGCCTTTGGCCAATCCAGCATCTTTGGTTTGGCCCAGTGGCTGTAATGGCAAGGGTCCAGCCATCACAGATTCCCATCTGAAAAGGGACCACATGGTAGCCGATTATGGCTCCTCCTCCCCTATTCAGCATCACAGTTGATTTTTTTATTTTTCTTTATTTTCCTGATCCTTTTTATTCATCATCAAAATAGTTTATTGTACGGGCCCAAGGCCATGACAAAAAGCACCACACGCACACAATAGTACCCTCAGAGTACAGGCACCAAAGATGCTAAACAGAACCATAATTTGCTCCCACAACAAAAACAATGGAAGTTAATAATAGTTAAAATACATTTTAGGAGAGGATCCAGTTAACCCTTAGAATCTCCTTGGCAGTTGATAGCAATTTTATCTAACTCTGTCTTTCTGATCTTTTTTGCAGAGCGAGCAAAAAGGGCGACCTTGTAAGTTACGTCATTTGTATCGACCAGTAGAAACCGCACTGTTTCTGCAATAGAGTTCCCTTCATCTTGTGTCAACAAGGGTTTCAGGTGTCTTTCCCTTGGGTCACTATACAATGGGCAGACTAACAGATAATGCTCAATGTCTTCTACCTGACATTGACTACAAATACATAGTCTGTTTTCCCAGGGAACATTTTGGTAGCAACCATCTAACACTGCTGTTGGCATCACTTGAAATCGTAGCTCGGTGAAGGCGGTTCTCAAAGAAGGAGGCTTGAGCTTAATCAGGTATCTGACTCTGAAGTGTTCAGTTTTCAAAAAGGGGAACCATGGGTAAAACTTCCTGATTGATTGCAGGGTCCTTCTTGAGTCAATCCAAAATAGCCAGCCTCTTAATTGTCTCTTAGTCATGTCCAGGGCAGAATTCAATTCAGGAAGATTTTAGTTGAGTAAGAGGTCCTCCAGGCCGGATCTCCATTGTCCATGGCCACTCATTTCCTCGTAGCACAACACAGGAAACCGGTCGCCCTGAAGAGTAGCAATTCATTTGAAGTATCTTAATTGGGCACAATCTATTCTTGATTTTACTGATGGCCATCCAGATTCGGTGCACAGAAGCGCTGCAGGAGTTCCCGCTGGAAGAGAATAAAGCTTTCGTAGGAACTTGTTCTGCAGAATTTCCAGGGTTTTGCAAAGGTTGGTATCTGAACCCCAGATTTCTGCACCATAAAGCACCTGTGCTAGCACTTGACTGCTGAAAATTTTAAGGGCAGGTTCTATCAGCTGGCCACCCTGTGTATAGAAGAATTTCATTAGGGCACCTATTGTTTTCTGAGCTTTCAGCTTCACTGCTTCGCTGTGATGTTTCCAGGAAAGAGTTTCACTGAAAACAATTCCCAAGTATTTAAATAATTGGGTTTGTTCTATGGCATGTTGGTCTAACATACATTTGTACCTGTGACAGTGTCTTCCAAAAACCATCACTTTGGTCTTAGAGTAGTTTATTGATAGATATTCTTCTTGGCAATATTTACTGAAAGCCTTCAAGAGGTTTTTGAGACCCAACCGAAAAAGGGATAAGAGCACTAAATCATCTGTGTACATCAAGATGAAAATCTTTCTATTCCTGATTGCTGGTGAAGGGGAGTCACTTTTGGATAAACATGTCACTAAATCATTCACATAGATGTTAAAAAGAGTGGGAGCCAATACACATCCCTGTTTTACTCCACTTGTTGTACCGAAGGTCTTCTGTCAGTGAACCGTTTTTGCCAACTCTGACCCTCATTTCTGTGTTGGTGTATAATTCCTGAATCAGTCTCACCAGTCTGCAATCCATTTCAGAGTTTTGTAAAGAGACCAGACACAGGAAAGTGGGTTTAAAGGGCCATTTCCTGATCTATTTATTTCTAACTTCTGGAACAACCTGTGAACAAAACCATTTAGGGGAATTAACCTGTGTAGACTTAACTCCTCCTCCCTCTATGTTGCCTTTCCTCTTTCCCAAGAAGAAAAAAGAGTGGGAGCAACCAGTCAAGCAGAGGAACACAACAGCGACTCTGCATCCCCATCAAGCTTGTCTACCTCCCTAGAGATGAAGGGAACCCAAAAGAGCAGAGGAAGGACATCAAATAGACAAATGGTAGAGTGCAACTGCATCCCCACAAACCCCACCAAACTTATTCCACCTCCCCAAAAGAAATGACAATGTTGAACAGGCAAGGGGAGGAGCACAGTCAAGTCCTTGTGCACACTTTAAACCTGCTCCCGGCCCAGGCAATGACCAACAGGGGTCAGTTGCTCCACTTAGGTGTCTCTACAGCAGATGAAGCCTATCTGCCAGCTCAGGAGTGCCCCATCCTTCCAACATGAAAACAGTGTCAGAAGAAGAATGGTGGAGTGGACGGGCACCAAATATCTTGCTGATCCACCCTTGTCATGTGATTGGGGCCCATGAAGCCAGCCTGCCCCAATCAAGTCTAACCCTCCTCACGGGGGCCTTCAAATGCCCACATGTGCCTTAAGCTTTGCCTGCCAGCTGAGAGTGTGTCATTGTTTCACTAAATTTTAAGCCAATCTCTCTAAATAAAAAGAATGTTTTAAAACGTCATTTAACTTTTCTGAGGTCTATCTTTCAAGTAATGCTTTATAATTTATTTATATGACTCTAGCTGGGAAATGAACCCATTAACAAACCCAGACATGAAGAATTGCCACACTATTTTAAAAGAATGACATTGTGGTTTCCCATTCCATCTTGTCAACATGTACTAATCATGGTATCAGGTACTGCAGAACCTTAGCATTAAATATTATAGTTAAAGAGAAGAACATTGAATTTAGTTACCCTCTTTTCAAAAGCATCATTTTAGTTACTACTTTATGACTAATATGTTACGAATGCATTGTTTTTCCCTTACATAGAACTAGAGAACATAGAAAAATGCTCTAAGATCTCTGTAAGCAGGTAGCAAGACATTTTAATACATTCTTCTCTCTTTTACAGTATCTTAAACAAAAGAGTATGTCATATTATATACAACCTAACAGTAAATAAACATCAAAAACATCTTTAATCATATTTCTTATCATTATTTTTAAATTTCCATTACAACTTATGCTACATATAACTATCACACACCTTTTATCCACTTATACATATTGTATTTCTTTATCATTATTATTATATCATTTTTCCCTCTTCCCTTTCCCCTTAGTTTGTGCCCCCTTCACCAGAACCAACCAACTCATGTTTCAAACTTCCAAAATGTCATTGTTTCTCTTGCTGGCTTATACCTCTTTCTGTTGTAACATTTCTTATATTAGTTGTTTTGAAATTGCATTGAAATGCAAGCTGCTTTGGCCCCTTCAACACAGCTGTACAAAATTCACACTGAACTAGTTTATATGGCAGTGTGGATTCTGATAATGCAGTTCAAAGCAGATATTGTGGATTATCTGCCTTGATATTCTGGGTTATATGGTTGTTTGGAAGGGCCCTTTGAGGACCTTTCCATACAGGCCCTGTAGCCCAGGATCTGAACCTAAGTTTTCTGTTTATCCCAGGTTATCTGGCAGTGCAGACTCATATAATCCAATTTAAAGCAGAAAACCTGGGTTCAGATCCTGGGATATAGGGCCTATGTGGAAAGGCCCACGGTCTCCTTGTGGAAACAAAAAGTGGTGTATAAATAAACATAATAATATAATTATTAATAATAATAATAATAATAATAATAATGTCCTCCTCTTCTGATCTCCTGCTTTGGTCAGTCTTTCCCACCTCGAATCATACTCTGTAACTAAATTGGAGAACAAAAATCTAATCCTGGTTTGAAAGTGTTATTTCCTGTTTAATTGTGCGGTCCTTTCTTTGGTCTCTTCCAGAAACTTTGTTTGTGTGGCTGCCACAAACTATGATGAATCTATTGGTCATATGCCAAGTTTGATTGAATTCCATTGTTGGGAAATTCAGAATGCTCTTTGATTGCAGGAGCTTCTGCAACTCCCACATATCTGAGTGTTTTGAACTTCAATTCCCACAATTCCTAACAGCCTATCTACCGGCTGTTTTCACAGCAGGAGCCTGGATTTGCCAAAGAGAAGTAGACAAAGAGGGGAAGAAAAAGAAACCCCAGGTTTTGAGGAGACATCTTTCCTCCAGGAGGCTGGCATTTCTGCCGCTGCCATTCTCCCCTTCCTGTTTAACTTGGGGGGGGGGGGGCAGGCATTGCAGGGGCTCCTTGAGCCCTGCACCCAGGTAGAGGTGGAAGGAAGGAGGGAGAGCTGGATGGCGAGTGGAGGCTTCGAGGCTACCTATTGGCTGCACAGCTCTGTGTCTTTTCTGGAAGAGTGGAGACAAGGAATTACCTTGCCTCCGCTCTTCCAGGCAGCAGCTGCAATGTTCCAGACTCATCACCACCTCCACATCCCGCCGGGGAGGAAGAAAAAGAAAGGGATATAAAAAGAAGAAAAGGAGAAAGGGAGAGAAAAAAGAGGGAGAAAGAGAGAAGGGAGAAAGAGAAAGAGAAAGAAAAAGAGAGGGGAAAGAGGGAGAGACTGAAATGGGGAGAAAGAGAGGAGGGAGACAGAAAGAACGAAAGAAGCTCTGCGTTAGCAGAGTCAAGAATGATTCCACTGAGAGGAAGGCCTCCTCGACAGGTTGGATAAATGCCGTCGGGGGGGGGGGGGCACATGTGGCCCACAGGCCATAGTTTGAGGACCCCTGCCTTAAAAGGTTGTCCATGGAAGTTAAAGTAGAATCACAGCACTATATGTGTCATGTAAAAAGTTATTTGGTGCATTAAACAAAGAGATTATCAATCTATTCTCCTTGATCCCTACTCCTGCATGTTCATTTGAAATTCAGAACATAAAATATTTCCCCAGAATGAAATATATAGAAGTTCTGTATATGAAATCATAGAACCTGTTTTTTTAAGGTGTCACTATTGAAGAAAGTCTACACACAAATGCTTTATTACTGAGGTTATTTCGAAGTCCCAGTAGTTCTATTTTGAAAAACATTCCCAAGAAAGCTGTAATTAATGAATGTATAAGACTTTATTTCTATCCTGTCCTAGGCGGGAAGTCAGGGTGACTTACAACATATAGAAAGGCAAACATTCAAAAATGGAACCTGATTTTATCTAGTTTATCATTCCAATTTAAAACATTCTCGTTGTCCATGTTTTTAAAAATTACCTTTATTAATGGACTGATTTGTGTGCTTGTTGTACAAATAGTTTTTATTCTTGTTTTGTACATTTTATGTTGTTATATTGCACTTTTAGAATGCTGTCAAAATTGTCTCAGGACTTCAATAATAATAATAATAATAATAATAATAATAATAATAATAATAATAAACTTTATTTGTATCCCGCTCTTTTCCCCCAGGGACTTAGGGCAGATTCCAGCATAACAATGGCAAACATTCAATTCCTACATAAAACACACCATACTAACATAAAATCCCAGAAAACCCCCACATATAAAAGTAACATTAAAACCTAACATCAGTAAATTAAACCTGACATCAATAAATAAAACTAGACGTGATCAGAAAATTCTATAACATAAATTTAAACAAAACATTCACATTAGTGTACAACAGCCAGAAAGGGTTCACAAAACGGTGGAGTTGCTTAGGTATTCAAATGAGGTCATTGGGCTGTTGTGGAGCAGGAAAACCAAATACGAGTGGTTCAGATCCCCAAGTTTTCATAATTTAAAAAGAAGTAAATAAACTCTTCTCCTCAATTCCAGATAGTCCTACGGCCTGTCAATGTCTAGCAGTGTGGGGACCCAAACTTTGGTCATAGTCTTTTACATGTTCACCTGAAAAATAGTATGCTGGCATTCAGCCTATGGAAAACTTTCCAGCTTTGCCTAAGTGCACCTTCCCTTCCTTTCAATATAAAGGGCAAGTTTGAGGGAAATAATCCATTTACTGAAAAGAGTGAATCATTAAATTATTTTGAATTCATATCCCCACAAAGTATGTTGTATCAAGATAATTGGCTCGCTTTTTGGATCTGCTTTGTATTGCATTGACCTTTGTTTTAAAAGTATATATATAAGGAAATCAAGCGTATTGGGGCAAACTGAGGTCTCATCCAGAAATCTTGCTACAGACTTTTTAAACTGCACTGATAACTGGAAGCTAGAAAGCTGTTCAAGGCAGACTACAGAAATGTCAATCCTAATTGATAAGTAATAATAAGAATGACTTTTTCCTGAACAGGTATGCATGCCCCCCCCCCCCCAATATGTTTAAAGGCACAATTCTTCAATTTCTCCTATACTGTTATAGACAACATAAATCAACAAAAGAAATCCAAAATAACAACACCGAATGTATTATGATAGAAATTGAGAACAGCCTGGAGTCATAAACATACCTTCATTCTAAGACTAATGGCAAGCTATTATTCTGACAGAAACAAAGCCTCCTTTGAACCTCTGTGTTTGAATATTCTGCATCTAACATTTTTTCACATAAACCCTTTGCCCCCTGGAACCTGCTTGCTACAGATAGCCCATTAGGATGAAACTTCAAAACACCGAGAGTCAGGACTCCTGATGCTGACAGCTAAGCCCTTCATTTCTTAGCATTCTACAAAGTAAACATGAAGGAGAGAAGGGGGTGATTATGATTTATCACTTTAGCTTTGTTGTGTGAACATTTTGAAAAAGTTTGGCTGTTTTATTAGGAAACTTTTAATGCAATCCTATGAACTAACAGCTTATTTAAATATTACCTTAAGACATGGATCCCTTGTAGACTTAACATTTCTAAAGAATTATATAATAAACTTTCAGGCTTTGCAGGCTTTCCATTCACAAAAAGTCATGTTGTGAATTAACAAACTGCCAAACCTTTTTGTAGCACTGACCAAGGGAATCCAGTATCATAAAGCAGTCTGTATATCAATTTTATTATTCAGGATTTTTTTTTACTACTGACCATTTGTTCCGATGCTCTTATGGTGCCATATGATACAGATTATCAAAGTAGATAATTCACTTTATCTGCTTTGAATTGGATTATAAGTATCTACAGTGCCAGATAAATCTAGTTCAAAGCAGATAATTTGGATTTTATCTGGCAGTGTAGATGGGGCCTGAGAATAAACTTCCTTTACTTAAGGGGTGCTTACTTCTAAATAGGATCACACCATATTAATGACAGCTGACAAAATATCATGAAGACACAAGCCTCCACATTTGTATTATCCTTCTATATGAGACCTGATGCAACAAAAAGGTATATAGTAGGCTATGCTAAGTGCAGGAAAAATGGAAATCATATTGAATCCTCTTACAATGCAAGGTGTTTGCGTTTCATATAGAAACAATAGGAAATAATTGTTTCTGTGAACTAAAGGTGTGCAATGCTTCAAGAAACAGGACATGCCTTCATAATATTTGGTGGAAAAACCTACCTTAGTTGTGTCTGAGCATACACCAACAGGGCCAACTATTCAGTATAACAGGAGTAAAATTTAAAAGCTGTGTTGATTTATATAAAAAAAACTATTCCAACAGTATTTGTCTATATCAAAATAGGGCCTTCTGTATAGCTTATAAATCTGATTACCTAGTCAAGACTAAGCCATACCTACCATCACATTTCATAACAACAAAGATAGCTCACTACCAAATGCTTTTGGAAAATTAAATATCTTACCATAAAAAACATTAACCCAAGCTAAATTCAAAAGAAACATGAAAGCTTGATAGAAGTAGAGGGTAAAGCATTAGTAATCTGTGAACCATGAATTCACTATACCACTGCAGTCTTTGCAATCTGATTATGGCTAAATATGTGCAATATGAAAGGGTTACTGCTCTCATACACACACACACTCAGGTTAAAACACACATGCATAGGTGTTGTGGAGAAGAACACCCTCTAGCATCAAACTTATACCTGAAAATCACCCTACAAAGACTGTAATCACATTATCTCATTACCTACTTTACGCCATATTAGAGATTGGATATCTCTTATCCAAAAGGCTTAAGATTGGAAGCATTTTGGAATTCAGATTTTTTTAAAAAAAAACGAACCTCTGTATTTGCGTATATGTACATAATCAGATATCTTAGAGAGAAGACCGAAGTCTAAACACAATCATCATTTATGTTTCTTATGAACTTTATGCACATAGCCTGATATTAATTTTATACTCAATATTTTTTAACACTGAGCCATTAGAAAAGAAAAGTAGTACTTTCTTGGTTACCCATGTGAACAATGTTGGGATATTTTGTATTTCAAAATTATGCACAAGGTGTGTTCAACTAGTATTCCTGCTAGCAATTTGTACATTTCCATATTTCAGCCAAATCATCTTAGTAATACTAAAACCCCTTTTTCAGTATAGGGAAAATGCTTGAAGAAATCCAACCTCTGATTTTCCTGTCTTACTGGATCTTTATCCTTAAAAGTGTTTGAGTCTGTCAGGTCAGAGAAGTTAATAACATATTTTGAAAAATAGCATGGCTTACTTGAGTCTGAATTAAGACCAGTGTCCTCATGTTAACATCGGCCTCATCAAATTTCAAGATAGCTCATCTTTCTTTTCTGTTTCCAGGCATTGTTGAAGCCAAAGTTGATACATAAAAGGAAGAGGAAGGGGGTAAATGCAAGCTTCTCTATGACATTTTATATGTGCAGCAGGGAAGATAGTCAGACCATGACTTCTAAACTGTCCTTCACATTAGGAAGCTGAAAGAAAAGTTCTGTCTGTGCTCACCCAAGTCTGTGAGTTATTTCTCTGGTAAAAAGAACATAACTATATGGTTCCAGTTCTAATGGATGACAATCTGGTGACAAATAATATGAGTGAACAATGGTGAACTCTTAACACAAATAAATGCTGATCAGGGCTTAATATTAAGGAGTTTTCCATCATTGCTAACAGCAAAACAAGGTATACCTAATACAACTATGTAGAAAAAAAGCCAACATCCACACAAAACCTCAATTCAAATGTTTTTGCTTTAGGGTCACTATATCTATTGAAGAAAACACACATTTATTTAAATCCTACAGTCATTCACAGTGCTAGATTTAATTTAACAAATTTGGATGGTATGAAACAAATTAAAAATGAGTGTTTTAACATCCCACCTTTCCTCCAGTATTGGACACACTGGGAGTTTATATTTTCCTCTTGTAACATGAGAGATATTTTTCAGTTTGGGTTT
Source organism: Anolis sagrei (assembly GCF_037176765.1). NCBI lineage: Eukaryota > Metazoa > Chordata > Lepidosauria > Squamata > Anolidae > Anolis > Anolis sagrei. Next base: position 247,933,897 of record NC_090022.1, on the reverse strand, counting down.
AATTGGACCTGAATAATATGTGGAATAAAACTATATTTTTAATACTGAAGCTATGATCCTACATGCTCTTCCTTGAGACTATGCCCCAGAATTGAACGAGAAAATATCCCCTTTTCAGCATTTAGAATCCAGCTGAAATAGAAGCATGAGAAAGTGTTGTGCCCACCTTCTCATTTATCTCTTTGCACAAACAAAGAGCTCTTCTCAGCATGAGGGCTCTCAATATGATCTGGAACTCTGATCTTTCAGGGTTTCCCATCATGGCAAACTTCCCTTTGTAGAAAAGTCTCAGTTCTTCAGATCATTGCACTCTGTGTGCAGAGAACAACAATAGAAGCCTGAGATTCTTTCCCTCTCCTTATGTTAGAAAGAATTCGATTCCCAAATGCCATGCAACCATAACATTTAAAGTCAAATGAGTGCTATTGTTCACCCATTCAGAGACAACACAAAAATGTATAGATCTGCAGCAAGGTGGCATCAGTGCAATGAATCCTAGAACAAATTTAATGTTGCCTCTTCCCCATCAAATCACAGGCAAACTACTTCCAACTTTAGGAACAAACTAATCCCAACCTGGTACATTTTTAGGAAGTTTCCAGCTATTTGCCTTCGACTGAAGCCTAACATCCAATCCAAAATGTTGTTCTTTTTCCTGTCCCTGAGTCCCACAACCTAGTGGGAAGTCCTGAGAACTCTCTTTCTCAAAAAGGTGTCCATGAATATTTACCTATTATTGACTGAGATCTCATTTTTCTGTACTAACCTTCTTAGTTCTTCACTTCACAAGACCACTTAATAACACTTCCAAGCCCTACCTTCAGTTTCTTAAAAATAATATATTCCCAATGTCTGTTCATTAGATTGGCAGCAATTGCAAATGGAATCTGTCATATGATTCCCCAAGGAGATTCACCTACCAGGACAACATGAGATTGTCTTGGGTTTATTTTCCATTTAAAAACAACAAAAGTTAGTGTTGGTGCAAACATATGCCTTAGCATCTTTTGCAAAATGTTAATGGGCATTTTATTTTTTTGATGCAGCAGTATTGTTTTACAGTTGTTAACTGTTGTCACTGCTTAGACAATTAAAAGGCTATAAAATTAGTTTTTAGTATGTTGTTTGAATCATTAGAAAACCACCCTATATTATCACCCAAAACTGACATTTGTGTTGGAAAATGCATTTTAATTTACTTGAGGTATCTCCAACAGCTATTTAAAAGTAGCAATTTAAAACAATCAGCATATATACCAAGGGCTATACCGGTTAATGGAAATGCATGGTGGAGATTATAATGCTATTTGGATCAAGCTTTGGATCCCCGTGTTTTCTAAGTAACAGAGTTTTCATTAAATCATATGGCTGGACAGGGTTACATAGCTATAACATGTTTAATTCTATTTTAATATCTATCTTATTTTAATTATACAGTTTTTAAAGTTGTGGCTTGCTTTACATCTTTCGACCTTATCTCACAGACTTTCAGCCCTGTCCTAGGATGCTGCTGAGTTATAGCTAAGACAGAGCAGGCTGGAACCCATCACATGACACAGGGCTACTTCTGATGGCAAACCAAGAAGGCAAAATGGTTGTCTGCTGAGACACTGGAAGTAGCCCAAGAAAGGAGGAAAGCAAAAGGAAACAGTGATAAGGGGAGATATGCCCAGTTAAATGCGCAATTCCAGAGGTTAGCCAGAAGAGATAAGGATCTATTTTTAAATAAGCAATGCATGGAAGTGGAAGAAGACAACAGAATAGGAAGGACAAGAGACCTCTTCCAGAAAATTAGAAACATTGGAGGTACATTTCAGGCAAAAATCGGTATGATAAGAAACAAAGATGGCAGGGACCTAACAGAAGCTGAAGAGATCAAGAGAAGGTGGCGAGACTATACAGAAGATCTATACAGGTATAGGGAGGATAATAATATCGAGGATAGTTTTGACGGTGTGGTGAATGAATTAGAACCAGACATCCTGAGGAGTGAGGTTGAATGGGCCTTAAGAAGCATTGCTAACAGCAAGGCAGCAGGAGACGACGGGATCCCAGCTGAACTGTTTAAAATCTTGAAAGATGATGCTGTCAAGGTGATGCATGCCATATGCCAGCAAATATGGAAAACACAAGAATGGCCATCAGACTGGAAAAAATCAACTTATATCCCCATACCCAAAAAGGGAAATGCGAAAGACTGCTCAAACTTCCGTACAGTGGCCCTTATTTCTCATGCCAGTAAGGTAATGCTCAAGGTCCTGCAAGGAAGACTCCAGCAATACATGGAGCGAGAGTTGCCAGATGTTCAAGTTGGGTTTAGAAAAGGCAGAGGAACGAGAGACCAGATTGCCAATATCCGCTGGATAAAGGAGAAAGGCAGGGAGTTTCAGAAAAACATATATTTCTGTTTCATTGACTATTCTAAAGCCTTTGACTGTGTGGATCATAGTAAACTGTGGCAAGTTCTTGCTGGGATGGGCATACCAAGCCACCTTGTCTCTCTCCTGAGGAATCTGTACAAGGACCAAGTAGCAACAGTAAGAACTGACCATGGAACAACAGACTGGTTCAAGATTGGGAAAGGCGTACGGCAAGGTTGCATACTCTCACCCAACTTTTTAAACTTGTATGCAGACATCATGCGATGTGCGGGGTTTGATGAATGCAAAGCTGAGGTGAAAATTGCTGGAAGAAACATTAACAACCTCAGATATGCAGATGACACCACTCTGATGGCCGAAAGCGAGGAGGAGCCGAGGAGCCTTCTAATCAAGGTGAAAGAAGAAAGTTGGGCTGCAGCTAAACATCAAAAAAACCAAGATTATGGCAACAAGAATGATTGACAACTGGGAAATAGAGGGAGAAAATGTGGAGGCCGTGACAGACTTTGTATTTCTAGGTGCAAAGATTACTGCAGATGCAGACTGTGGCCAGGAAATCAAAAGACGCTTACTTCTTGGGAGGAGAGCAATGTCCAATCTCGATAAAATAGTAAAGAGTAGAGACATCACACTGGTAACAAAGATCCACATAGTCAAAGCCATGGTATTCCCTGTAGTCACCTACGGATGTGAGAGTTGGACCTTAGGGAAGGCTGAGTGAAGGAAGATAGATGCTTTTGAACTGTGGTATTGGAGGAAAGTTCTGAGAGTGCCTTGGACTGCGAGAAGATCCAATCAGTCCATCCTCCAGGAAATAAAGCCCGACTGCTCATTGGAGGGAAGGATACTAGAGATAAAGTTGAAGTACTTTGGCCACATCATGAGGAGACAGCAAAGCCTAGAGAAGACAATTATGCTGGGGAAAGTGGAAGGTAAAAGGAAGAGGGGCCGACCAAGGGCAAGATGGATGGATGGCATCCTTGAAGTGACTGGACTGACCTTGAAGGAGCTGGGGGTGGTGATGGCCGACAGGGAGCTCTGGCGTGGGCTGATCCATGAGGTCATGAAGAGTCAGAGACGACTGAACGAATGAACAATAACAACTTCTGGTGGGACTTCAAACGAACTCTGTGCATGCACCATTCTAAGCTAAGCACCAGTCCTGAGAACATGGGTGACTATCCGTGTTCTCATAGGACAAGCCATGGACAGTGTGAGAGCAAGTCGGGGCCAGACAGATTCACCACGCTGCCTCACTGATGCTCCCACTGTTCCCTGGCTTAAGGACCTCTATGTGATGGGGTCCTTTGTGATTCAATCCTGAAAAAAAAAGGAATTAAGGTAAAGGTTTTCCCCTGGTATTAAATCCAGTCGTATCTGATTCTGGGGGTTGATGCTCATCTCCATTTCTAAGCTGAAGAGCCAGCATTGTCCGTAGACACCTCCAAGGTCATGTGGCTGACATGACTGAATGGAGTGCTATTACCTTCCCGCTGGAGCAGTACCTATTGATCTACTCACATATGCATGTTTTTGAACTGCTAGATTGGCAGAAGCTGGGCATGACAGTGGGAGCTCACGCCGCTCCCCGGATTTGAACCTGCAAGCTTTTGGTCAATAAGTTTAGCAGCTCAGTGGTTTAATCCATTGCACCAGTCGGGGTAGGGTCCAAATAAGTATCAGCATTATCATGAGAAATCAAAACTATTGAAGTAATTTCAGGTTTAACTAGGAAGTGTGTCTAACAGAATTCCAAAAGAATACATTTGGTTAATTGTGAATCTCTAATGCTGAAGTATTTGATAATCTCATTCGAGATCATACTGCAGGGAGCCTTCCATAGTGCTCTTTGTAACCTCTGCTGCAATATAATTTGCTGAAGTCTTAATATGCATACCTTCATCTGGAACTTGGCATTTTCTGTTGCTGTTGTTCTGCATAGTGGAGGAACCTAGTTCATCTCTAAAATTATGCTAGCTTAAGGGGAATGTTCCACATTCATGAACAATGTGAAACATCTGTTTGTTCATTCTTGCTGTCTTGGTGTTGTTTTTCCTAGCATTTCTGTTTCCAGCAGATCTTGCAATAAGGAGGAGAAATAACTAGTTGGTTTTGTATGTCTGTTGAATCCTCATCTCCTTTACTTTTGCCTGCAGCTAAGTGGCTGCATTAAACAGAACCTCCTGGATAATAAACTAAGGTTTTATTCACCCCCTACCTTTTTGTACATGTGGAGTGAAACACTCAACTGTAGAGCTGCTTTGCCATGTCTGTAGTGCTAGTAAAAAGCAGTTCAGAAGCCTATCGTTTCACATCCAGGAGCAACTTAGTTTCTCAAATGCTTATGGCTCCCCAGTTCTTAAACTCTTAGATACCAAGTGTGTCACACAGATGGCGTGCTCATTCCCTGTGGAGAGATATTGCTGTCAGCAGCAATGTTCCAGATGTACAACTAAGGTGCACAAGTGTTCGTGGCTGGAATAAAAATTCCAGGAAAAACAAGGAATGAGATAAGACAATTAAATGAATCAGCTTTTAATGATATTGTGACTGGGTTCTTACTATTGCAATTAGGCACTTAATACTAAATATCTGAATGATATATGCATGTGCATGTATTATTGTTTTACATAACAATGGAAAATAAAGTGCAATATTATAGTGAACCATTTCTGCTGTTTTAGGAGTATGGGTGTTTTGGATCACATAGAATAGTTGCATGCTCGTGCTCTGTAAGAAAATGCTTCACCAAATGGAGAAGCAAAGTAAAGGATTCATATTTGAAGGATTTTTTAAAAAAAATCATGGGTGGAATTCTGTTAGAATGTTAAAATAGCATGAGCTCAACCTGTGCTGTTATAACCCACTTTTTGATCATTATCAGAATTTTCCATCAATCACACAATGACCCAAATCACTCCTGAACCAACCTTTTACATGATGTACACACAGCCAACAAGGGCATTTTAATGTTGGTTGAGAGTATGAAGATCAGAGGAGAGAGATCCAAAGGACTCCAAAGGATCTCTGGCACATTTGTTTTTGTGATGAAATCCCAGCAATGAAGAGACCTTCCAGTGAGAAAATGCCGTAAACTGGGCATTGCATCAATGCAATGCCCAGTTTAACACCAATGTACCACTTTCCCACCAGTATACCTAACCTGCAGTGACACAGGAAACAAGGCTTCTATGACATTGGTCTTCTTCCAACTTGAGTGCAATGTGTAGCTAATAAGAAAACTGTGGTGAAGTGTGAGTTTTAATATACAGTTATGTATAATAATAGATATGTGTTTAAAAGGGTAAGTATTTAAACTAGCATAATTGGGGGGATGGTAGCCAACTCAACTTACTTTGAGCTGGGTTGCCATGGGAAAAGGGGCGAAGCCAACTGCCACTTGGCAGGGCACCCATTTTAAAATGGTTATTCAGTAGTCAGTGAACTATAGGGAAGGCTGGTTCTGTTGTGTGTTGAGAACCAGTAAGGCAGTCTGTAGTCTAAGAACTACAGGAAAAGGCTGGTTCTACTGTGTTGAGAATCAGGAAGGTTTTGGCTTTTAGCCTGTGTAGTTTAGATAGGTTGAGTTGACTTATTTATATTATTAGTCAGTGTATGCGCAAAAGGGGGAGAGAACCCTAATAAGAATCTTGACTGCAACAGAAATAACATAAGGAAAGGATAAGCTTGTACCTGAAGAAATCTGTTAAAGAAAGAAACACATTTTGAAGGAAAATAAGTTTGAAACCTGTTTAGTGGAAGGAATGGTCCTCTTAAGAGTTGTTTTATGAAAAGTTATAAATGTAGCCTCTGAAGATATGTGCCTCTAAGAGTTAAGAAACACTGAAACCATCAAGCTTCTTCTATACTTCAATAAACTTGTTACAGTTTCTTCTAAAGCCAAGTTTCTGTTACAAATACTTCCAAGTCAAGCTGCGCTACACATTGAAGAAAGACCAAATCAATATTACAAGCTATTGGTTGCGTTATCAATTTAGTAAATCCTTACAAAGTGGTGGCTCCTTTACAAACCGTTACAAACTGGTGGCATCTTTACAAAAACAAATACTGCTTCAATCTAACTATGCATGTTTGCATTTTATGAACCAGGATGCAGAAATTTCTTGTCAAATAAGAGTAATTAATAGAGTTGGTTAGGTTCGCTTTGTTAAAACCTTAAATTCATTAAGACATATTGAATTTTGGTTTTTTGAATCAATTTTGAACCATGTAGGAAAAGTAAGAGGTGTAATTACGATTTGAACCACTTACCCTTTTTATTCATAAATATTTCGTAATGTTCGGAACTCTCCCAAGGTTATTTTAATTTTCACAAGCATTAAGCAACTTTTGTAAAGTTTTGCTTCCCCTCTCGGGCGATGCAAAGGAGGGATGAGGTGGGCATGCCTAAGCACAGCCATTGTTGTAGTTTGTGAAGGGAAGGCCCCCAATGGTAGAGATTGCAAAAGGCCCTGTTGTTAAACTACATTTCCCACCCTGCCTTGCTGCGCATTCGCCAAAATAGCCGAGCAGCAGGCTCCTCCTCCTTTTATGCATTACAAGCTGGAGCTCCGGAGTTTGCATTCAAACTGAGTTTTCCTCACTCCACCCCCCCCCCCTTCTCACCTCAAGCTCAAGATTTGGTAACTGGGAGTTTAGCCAGGCAGGTTATAGATCAGTGGCACTAAAGGTTGATTGGGCTTCCTCTCTTCTTTCCCTCCTTCCTTCCTTCCTTCCTTCCTTCCTTCCTTCCTTCCTTCCTTCCTCCCTTCCCTTCCCCTTCTCTTCCCCTTCCTTCCTTCCTTCCTTCCTTCCTTCCTTCCTTCCTTCCTTCCTTCCTTCCTTCCTTCCCTCTCCTGCCTCCCTCCTTCCAGGTGGATCAGGCAGATCTTATCGAGGAACCACTTCCAACTGCTTTGCCTCAATGCTACACAATCCTGGGAACTGTAGTTTTGCATGGTTTTTTTAGCCTCCTTTGCCAAAGAGTGCCATACTACAAACCCCAGGATCCCATAACATTGAACTGTGGCATGGCTGCATCTAATCCAGGCCTGGGCAAACTTTGGCCCCTCCAGGTGTTTTGAATTTCCACTCCCATTATTCCTAGCAGCCTGAAGCCCGCTGCCAGGCTTCAGCCTGGCAGCGGGAACCAAGTGACACCTGAGGGGGCATCGCAGCCTCCTCCTCAGCATTTACAGCCGAGGCTGGCCTGGAGTGGAAGAGCCCCTAGGTCAAGAGTGGCCTGAGTGGAAGAGCCCTGAAGTTTCCCCAGTACCAGTGCTGCTTTTTCCTACTGCACATGTGTATATGCCATTAACAAAGCTGTTTCAGAAGTTTCAGAAAGTTTTGAAAAATATTATTTTTAAAGGAAGTGACTTTAGAATCGAACTATCAGCGCCCCCTACAGCCAAAATGAGTTTTGAACCATTTTTTTTATCAAACAAGCCTAGTAATTACATTGATCAGTTCAGTGAGGAGCTGGAAATAGGAGGAAGGAAACCTCTCCTTCGCACCACAGGCTGATCAGCCTTGTTGTTTCTTTTACAAGAATACAAATACAGGAACAGAATTTAAATATAACGACAAATTCCAAAATCCATCTTATAGACATAGAAGTTGAGCATCCCTTATCTGAAATGCTAGAAAGCAGAAGTGTTTTGGATTTTTTTTTCAGATTTTGGAATATCTATACATATATATGTGTGTGTGTGTGTGTACATAATGAGTTTCCTCGGAGATGAGACCCAAGTCTAAACACAAAATTCATGTATGCACCGTACACAATATAGACATGGACTGAAGGTAATTTTACCCAATATTTTTTTCATAAGTTGTACATGAAAGAAACATTGGGTACTCTGAACCATCAAAAAGCAAAGGTGTCATTATCTCAGCCACCCATGTGAGCAGTTTTGGATTTTGTAATCTGGATAAGAGGTACTCAACCTGTACCTTTAGTAAGCCAACAAATATATATATATATATATATATATAGAGAGAGAGAGAGAGAGAGAGAGAGAGAGAGAGAGAGAGAGAGCTTGCATAGAGAATGTGGTGCTTTTTAGTTTAATAAAAGTATTACCACAATACAGACTTTTAAAAGAAGGTTCCATCTGCACAGTCCTGGCAAATAGGAGTTTCATGTATATATTGTCACATAACTAGCTACAAAAAGGCAAATTAAACTTATGACATACCTTCCCAAACATTTTGTCTACAGCTTTATATGCAGATATTATTTCTTCTGTAAATGATATTATTTATAGTATAAAATGAGTTAAACAAAAGTCCAGACTAATTCAATTATACAAGTCCAGGAGTAATAAATATAAAGTTTCTCTATTAAGTACAAGGTTGCAAGTCCAGTTTGTATCCATAAATGTGTTTAGCTTGCCTAACTTCTTCCACTACCTAATAATATAGTGGTAGATGATGCCGAATGTCCAAGACAAAATTTACATAATTTATGAAAAATGAGAAATGAATTGTATGATGAGAATATAATGAGTCTATGAAGAAATAATTGTTTTACCACTCATCTGGTTTCAATCCCACTCTTTGAATTGACCCTTGCCACTAATTCAGAAAAGCAGTGGCAAACAGCAATTTTACTGACAATGAAACTGTCAGCTAGAAAGAAGCGTTTGCAAATGTGCTTGACATCTTAATGCAACATCTTATACCGCCACTTTAAAAAGATATAAATGGGTTCAGCTACAGCATAAAAATGCTACCATTCCTTTGAAATAATTTGTTCCTCATTAGAAAATAAAATAGAAAGGACTATGTTGGCATAAGTCTGACTTTCTAGAAAACATGGGAGAATGAGAAGAACCAAAAACTATGAAATGAGACATGGATACGAAAAATTATTCTTTTTCCACATTAAATTGAATCCATGCTCCACTAAACTGGACCCACAAGCACATTCTTATTTTACAAAACATATACACTTTAAAAGCAATTTTGCGATATTATTAGCAAAAAAATAAGCATAACAGCTGTCAACGAAAATATCACATTTTCTTTCTTTCCTGTGACTTATAGAAAAACGATCATGTCAGAGTGTGAGGATCAGATTTCATTCCTTTTTGGAGCATGATTCAGAGAGGCTTGCATAATATTATGAATGAAAAATTACTTTTACCTTCAGTCTGGCCCAGAGTTTGAGCTAAATTTTAACACTAGTGATGTAATTGGGAATGTAACTTTGCTGCTCCCAACATTTACTGTCAATCCCCTATCACTCATGACTCCTTTTTCAATCTTGTTTGCCAGAAAAACCAAACCCCAAGACCTCTGTTATGTTCTAGATTAGGGGTGTTAAAGTCATTTTCACTGAAGGTCACATCAGCCTTATGATTGCCTTCAAAGAGCCATTTGTAATTGTAAGACTGTATAAAGTATGTTTCCCTGGCACTGAAAGCCTTGCAGGCCACATAAAATGACATGGCTGGTTGGATTCAGCCAACAGCCCTTGCATTTGACATGTGAGCTCTAGAAGCTTCCACAGTCATACATGGCAGAACTGTCCAGATTCTATATTGTAGCTTTGCATGGTACCTCACCATTACCAGTACTAACGACAACTAAGTTACCTGATGTCAAATGAAGTACATTTATTAGTACATGTGATAATACAGTCAGTGTGATGCAGTGATTTGAATGTTAGACTATGACTCTAGAGATCAGGATTCATCCTTTGGGTGACTATACTCTCTCAGTCTTAAAGGAAGGCAAAGATCTCCCATAACAAAAACCTTGCCAAGAAAACATAGAGATGTCACCATAAATTGGAAATGACTTGAAGGCAGATAACAACAATCAATGATCAGTCCTTAATTAATTATGACCAAGAGACTAACCAACCAAAAAAGAGTCATGCATATCTATGGCTAAACACATATATAGAGCCTGAACATTTGAGCTCCCCACCATTCAAAATGCAGAAATACAATAGTAATGCACATTCAAATTTTCTATGTCCTATTCAGTTGCTCTAATTACTAGAGGTGTGCAAATGACTCGTAAAAATTAGAAATCAGAAGAAATCAGAAGTTTTGAAAGCTGGAAGTCTTTCCGAAGAATTAGCATAGCCCGCTCCAAAAATGTAAGAATCGAAGCTGACCCCCAAACCTTTTTCTTAGTGTTTTGTAAAGCTCGGAAGGCTTCCATTTTCATTTAGTGCAAGGCAAGAAAGTAAGCTGCTATTAGTGAAAGGATGCATAAAAAAAACTAATGCTAAAATACCTAGCTGCCTCCCTTGCCATTCCTCTCCCTGTTTAATGGCTTCTCCACTTGAATACTTCATGATGTCTTGCTTCTTGTGTGAAGACAGGGAGAATTGAATTTTGGGAACACACTGAATTTGGGAAATGATGTTTGGGAAGGGGAGCAGCCCTATGCCAAAGAATTCAAAAGGCTCTGCCTTAAATTACATTACCCAGTATGCATCAGAATTAGAATGCATCAATCAGGAGAATAATAGTCTCTCCCCTAAACAGATAATTTTTCTCAAAACTTTTTTTAAAAAAAAATCCCTAAAATTAGTAGATGTATTAGTATTTCTGAAGGTTGGGGGAAAATATCCCTGTTCCCTTGTGTCATTGGATAGAAAAGTCAAGGAGCAGGCTATTGTAGGTTTTTTTTTTTTTTTTAAAAAAAACAACCTTGTTTTTAAAAGATTTTAAAATTCCCCAAAATTCTGTGGGTAAGTGAAACATGAAATTTGATGGACAAAGGGTGGGAAACGTGTTCTACCATTGTAGCAAGTTTCACCTCAATAACTTTAAAAATTAGGGAGATAGGAGCCCCTGACCTTTCCCCAAGAGTAGTAAGCAAGGAGCCAAATATCTGCTTTATTTCTTTATTTATTTCAAACATTTATATCCTGCCCTTCTTAAATCCATGAGGGGGGACTCAGAGCAGCTTACAACTGGCAGCCATTAGATACCAACAACAAGAAACAGTCACAATACAAAGCAAATTAACATTAAATATACAATTAATTATGAATATATATTAAAAATATCAGAACTTTAAAACATTTCCCAGACTGAATCAGCATCATAAGGCAGGCAACAATCAGGAAAGAGGAGATAGAGGTTTGTCCCTCCCTAACAACAGCCACGGAATCTGCAAAGAGGAGGACTGTGACTGATCTCTCTCTCATAAGACCATCTTTGTACTGGGCTGGAAAAAATGACCTAAATTATTGAGTTGAGGTCCCCTCCAACTCAATAGGGAAAGCATATTAATTGAATGTCAGGAGAGTTTGGGTGGTGCCTTTCTGCTTGGAAGAAGGGGTGAGTCTAGATGTTCCTTGATGGTGCCTGTACTAAGATTTCTGTTCCTGGGTTCCTATTTTTTCTGTCATAAAAATATGGTGAAAGTTTATTACATTGCAACATTTTCATCTTTGCACAAGGGATATTGTCCTATATATAGCACATTTTGCTTTGTTGAGTCACTGTCTGCCAATTTAACATGGTTTCTGCCAATAAACAAAGATTTCACTACCAAAAATTTAGAAAGACTTTAGAAATGAAGCACCAGTGCTCTCTAGTTTTGTAAGTACGTTAGAACCATTTTTATGGATTACACATGCCTACTAATTACAGGTCCCTCCTCCCCCCCTCCCCAAAATAAGGCTCTCTTGTGTATTCTTAATCAAGGCAAAATAAAAGTTTACATTTTCATTCAACCTTTTTCATTTAATTGCTATGAAAAACTGCCAGACATTTCTTTGACTGTTAAGTCCCTCTGAGGAAAGCCGAACTCAAGACATTGCCTCAAAGGCCAAAATTGGCTCCAAGGCATCTTTAAACCTGAGTAAGCAAGTTCATCCTCAGGGCTGCCCTCGTATAGTTATGGTTTGCACAACATATTTTAGTGCAGAGCCAAAACAATATTTTACTTGTCACTTTTGCTTATGCTTTTGCTAAAAAACCTTGGAAGGCAATTTTAACAAGAATGAATATAATGACCTAACTGAGATAGAATGAATGTAATTATGGACTGAAGATGATTTTATAGAGGAGGTGGCACCTTTGATTTTACTCCCAATTGAATTATACAGTTTACTTCCTGAAGCAATGTGTGGTGTAGTTTTCCTTCTGATGTTTATCTAAGCATCATGCTGGATCCTGAGTGTAAGAGAATACATTTTAACAATACAATCCTTAACTATTATCATGACTAACCAGATGACCAATCAAAATAAGATATTGTTGAGATTAACTTGACAATTCAGCAGCAGATCAGTTGCACAACTTCAGCGCTTTCCAGTAGCTTCTTCCTGCACAGTATTTTCAGTCAACTGCTCCCACAGCCTGCAGCCACGCTGGAACCTTTTACAGACACTTGAGCACATGCCCGGTCATTGTCAGTTTTACCATTGTCTTTTTCCCAGTCTAGATGATATTACAAACTTACCACAGCATACAGTTATATCTTGTCTTAGCAGACAGGTTCTTTTAATCAATTACATAGAGCCTTCAATGAACAGCATCACAGCACAAGGAGAGAGAATACACTGTACATGACTTCCTTATATACAATTCATTTACACATAGCAATCACCGATTGGTTCCCAACTCATTGACTCAACTCAAACCCAGGATTGCATCATTCACAATCACCTGGACTAAGCCAGAACACATTCCCCAAATGAAGTTCTATATACAGTTAATGCATGACTCAGCATTTCCAATAGAAACCCATTAGCAGTGCATGACTCAGCTATATTACATTACAATACATTGTAAAACTTGACAGATATACAGTTGCTGGCACCTACTATGTCCCACTGTGTCCTGACACAATCAGGTCTGGCCATTGTGTCTGACCAATATAGTGGTCAGCTCAGATTGCTCGTGCAAAGATGGGAAAGACTTGCAATGTTTTGGAAGACACAGCTCCTTGTGCCACTTAACCAGGTAAATTGGCCATGACAACTGAATTCAGAAGCATGTGTTTTCTAAGATCTCCCTCATTTCTCTTAGAGGAAATTTGTCATGTACATTCTCTATCAACCCCTTATTATCCAGATTGTGATTGTTCTATCTCTTTTAACCACTATGTCTATTTTTTGGCTGTCTGATATCTTTAGCTTTTTGTTGCTTTTGCCTTTTTCTTCCCCTTATGTTTGGCCTGTTCTTTCCACCTCTAGTGCTCTCAAGGCCCTTGAAAAGGAACTTTCCCTGCTATTTTGGATATTACAACTGAGATCCTGCTTAATGGTGATGGAGGAGAAAGTCTCACCAATGTGTTTATATGAGTCTACCTACTAGAGTTTTTGTTTATACCTATACCATCCTGAAATCGTGACTGCTTTCACAATAAGACTTTTTTACAGCTCAGTGTATAAGCATTTTGAAAATCAAGCAGCTTTGCTATGCTTCATGATTTACATGGGTTGACATAGGATCCTGGTCTATGAAGGTATTTATTTGTGCACATGAATCCTCTGCAAAGCCACTGGTACAAAGGAACTGTTTTCTTCATCCACAGGACTTGCAATATTTCCATATTTATTTTTAGACGTTGTTGCTCATGTCAGAATTTTTATGACATCATCCCCATCTGAATTATGCAGGGATTCCCTGTCTAGTAATTATACTCACAGCTCTTTCTTCTTCGTATTGATAGTCAGAATCTTTTTAAAATGTTTATTTTTAAAGTGTTTGCAATTATCTTATGTTGTTTTATGGCATCCTGTATTGCATGTTTTATAGCACATTGTACACATGCATGCACCATTTGGAGATTTGTGTCACTATATTGCAGAAATATTTGATATCATAGGCTTGAAGTACAAATAGGAAAAAAGACTGGATGTTCTTGGAAATATTTTTAAAAACTCATTGTCTCAGGAAATCCACCTTAGGATAATAAAGATAAGCAAAAGAGGTTGACCAATCCCAATACAATGGATCATCCACTTTCATATGGGTTAGGGGAACAAGACCCTTGTGAAGGGGGGGGGGGGGGGATTTTTATAATATGATTTTTTTTTATCATTTTTTTTATTGATTTATCACAATTATTACATACTGTTGCATTTTATACATCAACCTCTTTAACATATTGTTTTGTTGTTTTGCTTTGACATTTCCTCCCCTTTTCTCTTTTTTTCCCCCTTTTTTCACCTCTGTGCTCCCCTCCACCCGTCTCAAGCCACATTTTTTACATTTCATCTGTCCAAAATTTCATTTCTTCTTGTGACGGTAATTTTCCTTCCTTATTTTTTAATCCATTTACCACAAATTTACCCCATATAGCATCAAAATCACTTTGTTTCCATATACCTTTTTTAACCTTTAATATACATGTCAGTTTATCATTTAATGCCATTTTCCATGCTTCCTTGTACCACTCCTCTATTCGTATATTCATTTCTTTTTTCCAATTCCTTGCTATGAGCAGTCTTGCTATAGTTAGTAAGTTTGTTATCGCATCTTTATCCTCCTTTTTCAGTTGCTTATTGGTATATAATGATAATAAGGCTATACTAGGACTTTTGTCTGTTTTCATATTCATTATGCTTTCTATTTCTCTAAATACTTTCTCCCAAAAGTTATTTACATATTTACATTGCCACCACATATGTATATATGTTCCTGGTTCTTTACATCCTCTCCAACAATTTGTTGAATTGTTTTTATTCATATATGCTATTCTTACCGGTGTTAAGTACCACTTCCATATTAACTTGTAATAATTTTCTTTAACACGTATCGATAGGTTTTTTAAATGTCTTTGTCCCCATAACTGTTGCCACTCTATTTCACTTATTTTTATCCCTAAATCCTCTTCCCAAATCTCCTTAAGGGTACTCTTTTTCGTTTTCCCATCCTTCATTTCAATTAGTATCTTATAGATTTTGCTAATTATACCTCTCAAGTTTTCGTGCTCTTCTACTGCCCTTCCCTTCTGTATTATTTGTTCAAATTGATTGAGTTGGTTTCCGTTTCTATTATTTTTTTTCCAGTTTATTAACCATTATTCTAGTTGTATACAATGAAACCATGATAATTTTATTTCTTTAAACTCTTCCAACATCCTTTCCCTCTTCATTTCCGCCTTCATCCAATCCCCTATTCTATCTAAATTTATTTCCCTTACCTTTTTATCCATTGCTTTTTTTAAATTTTTTGGGAATTTCTTTTCCATCACTATTGGGGTTATAATTGATCCTTCCTTTATTAACCTCCCCTTGTATTTATTCCATACTTTCAGTATGTTGCTCAGCATTGGGTTTCTAATTTCCCTCAGTTCTTTTCTAGTAAGTTGTTTAAAAAATATATTCCATGTTTCATCTTCCACTTTTCCTGATTCATTACTAAGCCAATCTATTCCCTCTTTTTTAACCATTCCTTCTATAACCAAATTTAATCTACTTGCTTCATAATATTTTTTTATATTAGGTAGTGCTAGTCCACCCTCCTTTTGCGATCTATACCATAACTGTTTATTTAGCCTATTTCTTTTACTTCCATTGCAGTACTTATTAATCATTTGTTGCCATCTAATTAGCTCTTCTTCTGTAATTTGAAGTGGTAACATTCTAAATATAAAATTTATCTTTGGAAGTATTTTCATTTTTACTAATGCTATTCTTCCAAACCAGGATAAATGTATACCTTCGTACTCTATTAACTTTTTCTGAACTTCTTTTCTTAAAGTTACTACATTTACTTCCTCTATCTCTTTTAAATCCTTAGTTATTATTACTCCCAAGTATTTTAATTTATTCTTAATTCTTATTCCCATTTTTCTCTGCTCTATAAATTTTTTTTCTTCTTCTCTTGTATAATTGAGTAGCATCATTTCTGACTTATTCCAATTAACTTGTAATCCCGTTGCTTTCCCAAATATCTCCAAATGTTCTTTTATTCTATCTATTTTCTCCGCTATATTTTCTATAAATAACAATGTATCGTCAGCGAATAAGCTCACCTTCTGTTTCTCCTTTTTTCCTAATCCTTCTAAATTTTTATCGTTCCTTATATTATTAGCAAAAAGTTCTATCACCATAGCAAATAATATCGGGGACAAAGGGCACCCTTGTCTAGTTCCTCTAGTCACTTTTATTTCGTTTGTCACTCCATCATTTATAGTTATCACTGCTGAATTCTTTGAATAAAATTGTTTTAGTACTCCTTTTATTTTATTTCCCATTCCAAATTTGTTCACTATTTCCCCTAGTGTCTCCCATTCCACACAATCGAACGCTTTAAAAATGTCTAATGATAGTATCCCTGCTTTTCCCTTCCCCTCTTTAACCCAATGAATTTTATTCAATGCTCTCCCTATCAAATTTGACATTTGTCTTCCTTTTATAAACCCACACTGATCTTCTTTTATGTACTTATACATACATTTATTCATTCTGTTAGCTAATATCGCGGACAATATCTTTGCATCCTGGTTTATTAATGATATGGGCCTGTATGACCCTGGGTCTGTTAAGTCTTTGTCAGGTTTGGGTATTAATATTATTAATGATCTCCTCCATGAATCGGGTATTTTATCTCCCTTCATTATTCCATTATACAATTCCAATAATTTTGGGGTTAAAACTTCTCTAAAGCTTTTATAATATTCTGTCCCTAGACCATCCAGGCCTGGGGCTTTCCCTACTTTTAATTTATTAATGACTTCCTCTATTTCTTTTTTCTTAATAGGTTGGTCCAATAGCTCTTTATCTTTCTCCTCCAGCTTACTCTCCCAATTTTCTTCCACGTATTTCCTGATTGCCTCTATGGGACATGCTTTAGTTTGATATAGATTTTTATAAAATTCCTCAATATGATTTTTTTAATCTATGAATTTCTGGAAAATATCCAAACTGCATACCTGAGATTTCAGGGTGAGTGTCATCTTATCTAACACAGGTGAAATCTCTATTTCCTTGTCAGCCTTTTGATTGACCAGAAGCACCTGTATCTTGTCTGGATTAAGTTTCAATTAGTTTGCCTTCATTCAGACCATCACTGACAGCAGACATTGGTTTGGTACCATTATCGTTTCCTCAAAATTAGATAAAAAATAGAGACAGAGTTGGATGTCATCAGCACCACACAGACAAAACAGAATCCTGAAATACCCCAGAGGTCAACAGCTAGGACATTGTGTCATGATGAAGATGAATGTAGATACTCACAGATGTGGAAGCCTTTTATCTTTGACCAAGGAGCAAACTCAGTTGTTGTCTTTTTGCAGAGTTTATAGAAAAGAACATATATACATACAGATCCCAAATGTTCTCTTGAGCCACAAGCCTTTTAGAACCACAATCTCCTTCCACCAAACTCCAACAACAAACTACTCCAACAACCCACTCCAACAACCCACAGCAAGGAGTAGTACTTTTGCTCCTTTATTCCCCTAGTACAGTGGTTCTCAGTCTGGTGTCCCCAGATGTTTTTGATCCATAACTCCCAGAAATCCTAACAGCTGGTAAACTGGCTTGGATTTCTGGAAGTTGTAGACCAAAAACTTCTGAGGACCCCAGGTTGAGAACAACTGCCCTAGTAGCTGCCCCACTCCGACTGTAACCCAGTGGTTCTCCACCTGTGGGTCCCCAGATGCTTTGGCCTTCAACTCCCAGAAATCCTAGCAGCTGATAAACTGGCTGGGATTTCTGGGAATTGTAGGCCAAAACACCTGGGTTGAGAACCACTGCTGTAACCACACAATGTTAGCCAGGTGATTTGGCTCTCACTCCCTGCTGCCTTGATCCTTGTATCATTTACTACTTGTTGCTTTAGAAATGAACACATTGGAGTGTATATATAGTTCCCCCAAGTCCCATCTCAGAGCTGTGTTCCAGAAGGATACCATGGTCAATTATAGCCATTAAATGTCCAGCAGAACTAACAGAGGCACACTCCCCCTCCTAGTTGTCTGCATAGGTCATCCACTAAATCAACTAGAGTTGTCTCCATTCCATCACCAGGTCTGAAGCCAGACTGAAATGGATCATCTTGATCAGTGGTTCCCAATGTTTTTTTGACCAGGGACCACTTTGACCAGGGAGCACTCTCCGACAGTAGTACCAAAAAGGTTACAAATCAGTTTTTGGTCACATTTATATTTGGTTAGTTATTGGGGTGCTGATTCAGAAAATTGCATTGGATAGACCACACCCGCTCTAGTTTCTGATACAGAACATATGCAATTCATTAATCGCCATCTGCTCGCTCACAGAAAACCATCTTTAATAATCTAGAGCCACAGACCTTATTTTAGGTCTCACAGCCCACCAGTGGGCCATGGGCCACTGGTTGGAAACCACAGGCTCTCAAACTTATTCAGCTGTGGAGTCCTTTTGGAGTCCTTGTGGATTCCCAAGAAATGTTTATTTTATATAATATAATATAATATAATATAATATAATATAATAGCCATGGGCAAACTTTTTGACCAACATAAACTTAACAGCATGTCAGTGGAAGACCCCAGGACCATGCAGGAAACGCACAATCAAAGCACCCCCTGAGTGGTGGGAGGAAAATAGGGTTTTGGAAGCAGAGAAGGTGAGGAGGAAAGGATATGGGTGGAGAAGAAGGTGAAGGAAAATATTTTGAGGGGTGAGGGAGGCAAGGGTAAAGGGCTTTTGTAGGTGAGGGAAGTGAGGAAAAAAGGGGCAAGGGGGTTGATGAAAATTAGTCTCATTAGTCTCTTCTAGAAACCCCTGAAGATGGGAAATTGCCACACACTCCAGAACCTTGGCCAAAAACGGAATGCTAGATACTTGCTGATAATTGTTCAGGATGACAGGATACAAGGAGGCCTTTTTCAATAACTGCACCACAGCCTCCTTTAGTCAGGATGGAAACTTCTCTAATGCAGTGAGTTATGCACTACTACTCCTACACACTTAGCCAGTCCCCCTGTAGCTGCTTTCAGGAGCCAGGAAGAGCAAGGATTCAGTACATGTGATGGCTCTCATCTCTCCAAGGATGTTTTCACCTCTTTGTGTATTGCTTCCTAAAGGCACTCTGCTGCTAGCTACTAGACTCCTAAGCCGCTTTGAGTCCCCTTCGGGTTATAACTAAATATAATAATAATATTAATAATCAGACCTGACTTTTCTGTAACAATATTGGGAGGTTTGATGTTTATAGGACTTGAAGCATTATCTGTATCCATAGGTGTTCTCAAAACCACTGACAAGTTCAGTGAGGATACTAGGGTACAAATAATTTTGCCTTGACTTTTGAAATACTGGATATTTCTTTCATTCTGTATAACCTCTCTTCTGACTAGCAGGTCTCCTAGAAATCCATGTTTGGTATTGTTATCCAAACAAAACATCTCAAATCATTCCCAGAAGGCTTTGAGGCTTTACATTGCAGAACATATTACTTGCTCTTCAGCAATAATCTTTTTTTCTGAACCAGGTAGCTATCTCTATTCTAGCATATGCCTATGTTTTATATGAATATCCACAGCATGAGGAAAGATATGTTTTATATGAATATCCACAGCATGAGGAAAGATATGCTTTTCAGACCGCTGGGAAATTCTTTTCCATACTAATGAACTGTGTATATTGCACACATACAATAATTTTCCATGCATGTTGAGAGGAGGAATATCTATTTGGTTTTTGTGTGTGTGTTTGAAAAACAACACTGAATTTTCATGCCTCATTTGTGTACTCTCTATGATTCTATAGCCCTTGGGTTTCTTCTAGCAAAACATAAATCCAAATCTTTCTCATGTGGTAGGGACCATCAAGATATACAACAGCTGCTTCATGACATTCTGGGCTCTCATAAAGAACTGGTGAAACTTTCCATAAGAAAGTGAGCAAATTTAAATTTTGCACATGTCTCTTAAAATTACAGAGAAAAACACAGCATTCCTTGCCAGAAGAAAAGTAAGAAAAATAATCTCCTGAGTTGACATATGTTAACTACTTGGACTTTCAGTAGAATCATAGAGTTTGAAGAGACCTCATGGGCCATCCAGTCCAACCCCTTGCCAAGAAGCAGGAAAATCGCATTAAAACCACTCCTGACAGATAGCCATCCAGCCTCTGTTTAAAAGCTTCCAAAGAAGGAGCCTCCACCACACTCCGGGGCAGAGAGTTCCACTGCTGAACAGCTCTCACAGTCAGGAAGTTCTTCCTAATGTTCAGATGGAATCTCCTTTCTTGTAGTTTGAAGCCATTGTTCCACGTCCTAGTCTCCAGTGCAGCAGAAAACAAGCTTGCTCCCTCCTCCCTATGACTTCCTCTCAAGTATTTATACATGGCTATCATGTCTCCTCTCAGCCTTCCCTTCTGCAGGCTAAACATGCCCAGTTCATTAAGCCACTCCTCATAGGGCTGGTTCTCCAGACCCTTAATCATTTTAGTCACCCTCCTCTGGACACATTCCAACTTGTCAATATTTCTCTTCAATTATGGTGCCCAGAATTGGACACAATATTCCAGGTGTGGTCTAACCAAGGCAAAATAGAGTGGTAACATGACTTCCCTGGATCTAGGCACTAGACTCCTATTGATGCAAGCCAAAATCCCATTGGCTTTTTTGCTGCCACATCACATTGTTGGCTCATATTTAACTTGTTGTCCACAAGGACCCCAAGATCTTTTTCACACGTATTGCTCTCTAGCCAGGCATCCTCCATTCTGAATCTTTGCATTTCATTTTTTTCTGCCTAAATGGTGTATCTTGCATTTGTCACTGTTGAACTTCATTTTGTTAGTTTTGGACCATCTCTCTAATCAGTTAAGATTGTTTTGAATTCTGCTCTTGTCCTCTGGAGTATTGGCAATCCATCCCAATTTGGTGTCGTCTGCAAACTTGATGATCATGCCTTCTAACCCTTCATCTAAGTCATTAATAAAGATGTTGAACAGGACCAGGACCAGGATGGAACCCTGCGGCACTCCGCTCATTACTTCTTTCCAGTATAAAGAGGAAGCATTGGTGAGCACCCTCTGGGTTCGTCTGCTTAACCAATTACAGATCCACCTAACCGTAGTTTTGCTTAGCCCACATTGGACTAGTTTGTTTGCCAGAAGGTCATGGGGGACCTTGTCGAAGGCCTTACTAAAATCCAGGTACACTACATCCATGGCATTCCCCGCATCTACCCAGCTTGTAACTCTATCGAAAAAAGAGATCAGATTAGTCTGGCATGACTTGGTTTTGATAAATCCATGGTTGAAGATGACTTTCTTTTTGTGAGAAGACTGAGGCAAAGAAGGCATTAAGTAGTTCTGCCTTTTCCCTATCCTCTGTCAGCATTGCCCCATCTTCTCCTCAAACAGGCCCTATCACCTCCTTGTTCTTCCTTTTTCTACTGACATAAGAAAAGAAGCCCTTTTTATTGTTTTTAATATCCTTGGCAAGCCTGAACTCATTTTGTGCTTTAGCCTTGCAGACTTTTTTCCTACAGGAGTTGGCTGTTTGTTTGAATTCTTCTTTGGTGATGTCTCCCTTTTTCCACTTCTTGTGCGTGTCTCTTTTGAGTCTTAGCAGTTAGAAGTTCTTTGGACATCCATCCTGGCTTCTTTCCACTTGTCCTATTTTTCCTCTTTGTTGGCACTGTCTGCAATTGCACCTTGAGTGTTTCACTCTTGACAAACTCCCTTGTCTTTTAGTATCTGTGTCCATGGAATGCTGCTCAGTATTTCCCTCATTTTTTGAAAGTCAGCTCTTCTAAAGTTCAAAATGCGGTTTGACTTGTCTTAGTTTCAGCCTTCCTTTGTACGTCAAACTGCAGGAGCACATGGCCACCTGCCCCTAAGGATCTGACCACTTCAACTGCATCAATCAGGTCCTCCGCATTTGTTAGGATAAGATCGAGAGTAGCTGACCCCCTTGTTGCCTCTTCTACCTCTGGACCATGAAATTGTCTGCAAGGCAAGCGAGGAATTTGTTGGACTTTGTACTCTTGGCCAAATTTGTTTTCCAGAAAATATCGGGATAACTGAAATCGCCCATGACTGCTACATCACTTCTTTGTGCCTGTTTGGCCAACTATTGGCAGAAGACTTCAAGTTCTTCATCCTGGCTTGGAGGTCTGTAGTAGACGCCTACAATGAGATCTTTTTGAGTCACAGTTCCCTTGATTCTTATCCAGATGCTTTCAAGCTGGTTTCCCAGATTGCTGTCTTGCATCTGTTCTGCAGCATAACGGTTTTTGACATATAAGGCTACTCCACCTCCTCTCCCCTTTGTTTGGTTTCTGTGAAAGAGGTTATAACCCTCAATGTCTACATTCCAGCAATAGGAGTCATCCCACTAAGTTTCAGTGCTGCCTATGACATCATATTTGTGGTGTTGTGCTAAAAGTTGGAATTCATCTTGTTTATTTCCCATGCCCTTTGTTTAGCCTTCTGGCAGTTCCCTGACATTGTGGGTAAAGTACTGTTCACAAGGCTGTTGTCCCCCTCCCCCGGTGGACTTAGTTTAAAGTGCACCTAATGAGGTTTGTGAGTCTGTGAGCAAAAATGTGTTTTCCTGCTTGTGTGAGATGCACCCCATCCCTTGCCAGTAGGCCATTCTCCTGGAAATGCAGACCATGGTCAAGGAAGCCAGAGCATTCCTCCTGACACCATTTTAATGTTGCATTAAAGGGTTTAGTGGTCATAGAGCAACAAGGAACCATTATATATCCAGCCATAAAGAGAGGAAGCATGATCAATTAGTCCTTGTTCTACAATGTTCCCACTGACTTTTATGTAAAGAAATATATCTTCAGAGGAGGAATATGCAAGAGGACCACCAAATAACATGCAGGTACTAGAATCACATATTAATTCCTTGCTTTTAGATTGGCAGTCTTGATGCAGAAAGGTTGACAGTTTTTCTTTTTTTAAAAAAAAACCCAACAACTTTTCTCATTTGATTGGTTTTTAAATACATTGTTTTATTCTCTCTTGCAATCCTTCTACCATAACGGTAATCTAAAACATAAGGAAAGCAAATTGAATGTTGGGCTTATCAATGAAAAATTTACAACTGGTAAATTGGACCATTAGGAAACAGAATGGCTGATGTCTAGAATCTGCACTAGGCTCTTTACACTTTACTAGGCATATGTATTCACCAAACAAAGTTACCAAACATAGTTACAGAAGAGCAATTTCAGGCAAATTTACCACATATAGGATGGGCTGGCATCTTATTAGAAAGTTATGCAGTTTCAAGTAAAGTTTACTATTACTAACCTTTTTGGCCATCCAGTTCAACCCTTTTCTGCCAGGCAGGAAAATTACAGTCAAAGCATCCCCAACAGATGCCCATTCTGCCTTTGAAAGAAGAAGAAGACTAAGAATAAGAAGAAACCTACTAGATTAACTTTGGAGCTACTGCCTCTCAACTTTGCCTACCTCACAGGGTTGATTCAACTCCCCAAAATCCCCTTTTTTCTTGAAATCCCTTTAGAGAATGAACATGGGTTTTCCCACACCAAAACTTTCATGGAGGAGAAGGAGACACTAAGCAGTAAGCAGAATTCTGGGAAAATGTAGTTTGGGAAGGAAAGGACCCCAAACTAAACTGCCCATGTTTAACTCTGCCTGTGTTAAAGTGATGAGTGTGATCTCTGTCTGTCTCTCTCTGGGCCAGCCATGTGCCATCTTTCTTGCCTGGCCATCTGGCCAGATATCCTTCTTACCCACCCACCCCAGGGCCCCTCACTGCCCACTTTGCAGAAACAGCCTCGGGGCTTTTGAGAGAACCAAACCCAGACTTGTTGGGGGAGAAGTGGTGCTCACTACAGAAACCTGGCTGTTACAAGATTTACATAATTCTTCTTATAGGTCAGTGTTTTGAATCTTAAGTTTTTTGCATGGTTGCCACCTATGTTTCTTAATATTGTGTTGTACGGATGAATCTTACAAAATAAATCTGACATAAAATGCACAAACTCCTTTTTGCACAGCCCTAACCATCAGTCAATCCACTGATTTTAAAGATTTTTTTCAGTTTAAGCACATGTGAGTAAAGTTTTAATGTGAGCAGCCCTGTTCTTCTGGCATGAGCAGAATTCTAGGAAATGTAGTTTAGGGGGAGGCCTTTTGCATATTCCGCTACATGGGTTCTAGCCTTCCTAAACTACATTTCCCAGAATTCTGTTCATGCCAGAAAATGGGGCTACAGTTTGGGGTTGAATAATTTCAACAAATTATTCAAGGTTATAGACTGGGATATGAAGAGACAGAAAGAAACAGAATGATCAAAAAACTACTATAAGTTAAAGTTTTTTAAAACACAGAGAAACAGAATGGACCTCCAAATACATGTATTATCTCTCTCTCTCCTACAAACACCACAAAGACAGAGATGCTGAAGGGAGGAGAAGACCAGTTTTGCAGAAAGCTGCATGATTGCCTTTCTTCTTCTGATTGTCCAACAAGGGGGGGGGGGAGCATTTGCCCTTTTCAATCACATTGCCCCCCCCCCACCTCAGACAATTACAGACGATGGAATATGTTTTACATTAGGAATAAAAAGCTCAGAAACAACAAATCTGAATGAATCTCTCCAAATGTTTCATAGTCTGCTGTTTTGATTTGTAAATGTTTTGGACAGTCCCTTTCTGATTAGTAATTCAGATATTCATATGAATGAGTCATATGAATATTTGCATTATGAAATGGAGGTATGCAGCTTTTCACACCCTTAATTCTGAGTATCACATAATTCTTCTGATATCAAGGACATCAACTTCAATGTCCCATTTATAAAGCACTGAGTTTTGAAACATTAATCACTATAATTAAATGCTAAAATTGTTTGTCCCAAAACCTCAATTCCCTTATTTTTTCTTTCTTGTTGTTTTCAAATATTATATTTACATCTTATACTATGTGGCTTATTTAATGTATGCTCATCAAATGTGAATAGAAACAAAATATAAAGTAATGGTGTGAAAGTCTAAAATGGAAACGGTGGTTATACATAGGCATCTGTTTCTTGAAGAACCAAGGACGGCTACTTTGATAAGTCTCATCTGCAAGAAGCAGGTTCAGGGGAAAAGGAAAAATAGCTTTTCCTGTTATCTCCACATTTGTATGCAGTGCTAGTTTCAGCCTAAAGCACATTAAACTGATTAGCTATGTTTATTAACATAATAGTTTGTAGGCTAGGACACATGTTGAGAAATATTATCTAACTTATTAATAGGACTTATGACTTGTGAGCTGTCATAAATGCTTACAAAGGAAACACATCACAATTTGCATTTCTATTACTTTAGCAGTATGTGAAATCTTACATTTATAAAATGATATCTGTTTATACAGAGGCTGTTAAAAGATTTCAATGGTGTTATTAGCAGTTTCATCTTTTATTTCTAAACTGCAGGGCAATGTACACTTTAAAAAAGAAATAATAATAATATACAGAATTATTATTTACAGGAGGTAAAAATAGTTATTCACCTAAGAAGATTTTTTACTTTCTATACTTTGTATGAACTTTAAGCATGACTAGATTTTTGAACTTACACTGCAGATCTTGAAAGAAATTAGCAGAGCGATCATCCATGAGTTATATCCGCTGGAGTGCAATAAGATAGCTCCTAAACCCTCTTGCACTGGCAGAGAACATACTACACTAGCAGAAAAAGTTACGCTTCTGAATGCTTGAGGAATTTAATCTTTTCAAATTCCAGTATGAACTGACCTGATCTGCACCTCTCAGACTAATGTTCAGATCAGAGTTAGCAATCTGCTTGGTACTGCACTTGACTGAAGGTTGTGAGGGAATTACAAGCACTGAAACCTAGCAAAATATGCCACTAGGTATGCAATTTACAAGGAAAGACACATTTGAATATATATTAAAACACAATTTTGAAGATTTCTTTTTAAAATCGGCTATTAGTGCAGGATCAGATGTGAACAGAACTATGGGTTAAAATGCAAAAGTGACATAAGCTGGAAATACATTGGTTCCCCCTCCTTACACCATAGAGATTCGGACAACACAAAGAATTGGGATGGCTGTGGGCTTTGGTTGTAATCTTTTTTCCTCACAAAGACCTCAGTGGTGCCAGAATATTGCACTTGAAAACATAGGTAAAACAACTTTCAACAGTTGCTCTGAAATTAAGACAGAGTGCTACACAGCAAAAGGATAGGATTCCCAATTGTCACTGAAAAACATTCAGCTGCTAGTAGCTATAGATTAGACACACATCCAGTTCTTCATAGTTCTATCACATCTGCTCTCTGATGATTTTTGTGTGTGGCTTAATTTTTATTGAATTCTACTGTAAAAGGAATATGGTAAGCCTATTGAGCATATCAATCAAAATGTTGGTGGTTCTCCAAGAAAACTACCAACCAACAATCCATAAAAAACCTGAGGCCTAAACAATAAATTAGATGTATTTTATTTTTATTTAGTTATCTGTTTAAATGTTTTATGTTGGCCTGTGACATGGTTCCCAACCAAAGATATCACTGACATAGATGTTTGGATTTGATGGTAAAAGAGCCAGGCTCTTGTGTATGGTATTTGTGTGTCCCAAATGCTTGGCAGAGAAAACTGGGCAGCTGGAGATTGTGGTGCCATCAGTTTTATGATCTCATGAATCTGTTGAGAACCAGGCTGAAAAGGTAGTCTAGAATTTAACACCAAGCGGGTCTGTGATATATCGGCCTTTTCTAAATGAAAGCCACCATTACCACCAGGCTGCTCTTCAGAACATGTGTTTCAAAAAGACATTGAGTCATCCATGATAGAGCGGATTTGCAAAACCGGAAGTGAGGAGAGTCTATCTGTGTGCAAGTGCATGGCTCTATCTCAATTATCTAAAAGGAGTTAAATTCAGAAAATGCATACATATAAACTCCTTCATTGAGATTTATTGTGTGACTATCAATTTTATTTTGTTTTTAATTCTTGCAAGTCAAAATGAAAAAAAATCAACAATTTTGTTCTGTTGCAAGAAAAAAAACAGAAAAAGGGGCACTTTTAAAGCAATATGTGGAATCGAAACTTTTCCATACTTCTTTTCAGAAAACTCTCTGTTTCTTTCTGCTGAAGATAGTTAATTTTCTGAGCAGGAAATCAGTATTTAGTAGTCAGATTTTACATTTCCAGCAACTCAGAGCAACTCAAAAATAAATCCAACTGAATTCAATTACAAAAAATGTTTCTCAATAAATGCTTAAGGATTGCAACCTTTGTTTCTTTATCTTACATATTGTGTACTTAATGGCCTTTGCTGTTTGTGAAATACCTGTCATGTATAAAATGACAAAAGGCCACATTTTAACTTAAAAAATCCAATTAAAGCAAGCTACTGAATGAGAAAAAATGGTCTAAATCAAGTGTACAATTCAGACAATATTCCTTTCATTGGCAGCACATTTCAGGCATTTCTTGGTGGGGATGTGCTTAGAGCAGAAAAGAACCACAAGTTTAATGTTGGAAATATATAGAAAACTGGCTCCACAGGATGATATTGCCATTTGTATAAAATCCAAGTTGTTGATTCAGCCTTCATCCTCCCTTCTCCTTTGAACTTCTAATGCATCTATCTCAGCACTGTTGCAGCTTAAATTGAAATAATATTTATTTTCACTAGCTAGAACTTCTAAAACATGCCTATTCAACAAGCACAATAATTGAATGAAATCATAAAAACATAGAATCATAGAGCTGAAAGAGACTACATGGGCCATCTAGTCCAACCCCCTGCCATTCAGGAAAAGCACAATCAAAGCTCCTTTGTCAGCTGCCCATCCAACCTCTGTTCAAAAGCCTCTAAGGAAGGAGCTTGCACCACACTCTGAAGCAGAGAATTCCATCACTGAACAGCTCTTACAATCAAGAAGTTCTTCCTGATGTTTCGGTAGAATCTCCTTTCTGGTAATTTGAACCCATTGCTCTGAGTCCTAATTTCCAGGGCAGCATTAAAAAGCCTGCTCCCTCTTCCTTATGACATTATTTCACAAATTTATACATGGCTATCATGTCTCCTCTCAACCTTCTCTTCTGCAGGCTAAACATATCCAGGTATATAAGAAGCTTCTCATAGGGCATGGTATCCAGACCTTAGATCATTTTAGATGACCTCATCTGGACACCTTACAACTTGTCAAAAGTGAGGTTGAACCAAAGCAGAAGAGAGAGGCACCATGACTCCCCTGATTTAGACACTATACTCCTTTTGATGCAGCCCAAATTCACATTGGCCTTTTTTAGCTGCTGCATCACACTGTTGGCTCATGTTCAACTTGTTGTCCATGAAGACTCCAAGATCTTTTTCACATGGAGTTGTCTAGTCAGCCATCACTCATTTTGTATCTTTCCATTTCATTTTTTTCTGCCTGAATGTAGTATCTTAAATTTGTCTTTGTTGAAATGCATTTTTATTAGGTTTGGCCCTGCTCTCTAATCTGTTACAGTCATTTTGAATTATGATCCTGTCCTCTGGAGTATTAGCTATGCCCCCCCCCCCCCCCAATTTGGTGCCATCTGCAAACTTGATAAGTATGCCCTCTAAACCTTAATCTAAGTCATTAATAAAGATGTTGAACAGTACTGGGCCCAGGACTGAACCTTATGGCACTCCACAAGTCCCTTCTTTCCAGGATAAAGTGGAACCATTGGTGAGCAGTTAGATTCAGTCCTTTAACCAATTACAGATGCACTTAATAGTAGTACTGCTTAGGCCACATTTGACTAGTTGCAAGAAGGTCATGGGGGACCTTTTTGAATACCTTACTGAAATCAAGATATGCTACATCTACAGCATTCCCTGCATCTACCAAGCTTTTAACTCTATCAAAAAAAAAAAGAGAAAATCTGGCATCACTTGTTTTTGAGAAATCCAGGTTGACTTTTAGTAATCACAGCATTCCTGTCTAGGTAATTGCAGACTGCCTCCTTAATGATCTGCTCCAGAATCTTTCCTGGCATTGATGTCAGGCTGGCTGGACAGTAATTGTTTGGGTCCTGTTTTTTTTTTTTTTACCCTTCTTGGAGACAGGGACAACATTTGCCCTCCTCCAGTGTGCGGGGACTTCTCCTGTTCTCCAAGACTTCTCAAAGATTATTGCCAGTGGTTCTGCAATTACTTCTGCTAGTTCCTTCAACACTCTTAGATGTAGTTCATCTCGCCTAGAGACTTAAATTAATTTAGAGTAGTCAGGTATTCCTGGACTACTTCTTTACCTATTTGGGGTTGCATTTTCCCTACTGCCTCATTCACTCCAAATTGCTCAGGTTGAACACTAATCTCTTTTTTGGGGAGAAGTCTGAGGTAAATAAGGTGTTGAGCAGCTCTGCCTTTTCCCTATTCCCGGTTAGCATTTCACCACCTTCTCTACATAGAGGCCCTACAGTTTCTTTTTTCTTCCTTTTTTTACTGACATAACCAAAGAACCTTTTCTATTGTTTTTAATCTCTCTGACTAGCCTAAGCTCATTTTATACCTTAACCTTATGAACCTTTTCCCTACATATGTTGGTTATTTGTTTGAATTCCTCTTTGGTGATTTCCCCCTTTTTCCATTCCTTATGGATGTCTCTTTTCAACCTTGGCTCAGTTAAATTTCTTTGGACATCCATTCTGGCTGTTTTACGCTTTTATTTTTCTCCTTTCTGGCATTGTTTGCGACTGTGCCTTCAGTATCTCACTTTTAAGAAATTCTCATTCATCATTAACTCTCTTATCTTTAAGCATTCTTGTCCATGGAATCACACTGTTTTCTTAAATTTCCTCAAGTGCTCTC
The DNA here is from genome assembly GCF_037176765.1 of Anolis sagrei. NCBI lineage: Eukaryota > Metazoa > Chordata > Lepidosauria > Squamata > Anolidae > Anolis > Anolis sagrei. The sequence goes on along the minus strand of NC_090022.1, from coordinate 247,903,796 downwards.
CTAAAGTCTAGAATGCATGTTTGACTTTTCTTAGGCCCCATCTACACTATCATTATAATGAAGATTAACTGGATTATGTGGCAGTGTGGACTTATATAATCCAGTTCAATGTGTATTATATAAGTCTACACTGACCAGTTCAGACTGCATTATATGGCAGTATAGATGGGGCCTTAGTTTCCTACTTCCTTTGTAACACAAACTCCAGGAGTACATGACACCCCCACCTAAGGATCCCACCACTTCCACTCCATTGACCAGATCCTCACTGTTGGTTAGAATCAGATCCAAAATAGCTGATCATCTTGTTGTCTCTTCTACCTTCTGGGCAATGACATTGTCTGAAAGGCAAGTGAGAAATTTGTTGGATTTTGTACTCTTGGCAAAGATTGTTTTCCAACAAATATCAGAGTAGTTGAAATCCCCCATTACTATTATATCTCTTCTTTCTGCATGTTTAGTCATCTGGTCAAGGAAGACTTCATCCAGTTCTTCAGTCTAGCTTAGAGGTTTGTAGTAGACCTACACAACTACCTTGTTCCCTTAATTCTTATCCAGATGCTCTAAACCTGGTCCCAGGATGGAAGTATTTCATCTCTTCACATATACTACTCCATATCCTCTCTGAAATAGGTTATACCCCTCCATTGTTACATTCAAATTATAGGACCCGTCCCACCAGGTTTCAGTTATGCCTTTTACATAGTAAAAGTCAGGCGTCGGCGGTGTCTGGGAGGGCTTTTGCACAACTAAGACTTGTGCGCCAGCTGCGACCGTACCTCGTGAAGGCTGATTTGGCCGGGGTGGTCCATGCCTTAGTCACCTCTAGGTTGGATTACTGTAATGCGATTTACTTGGGGCTGCCCTTGAAAACGGCTCGGAAATTCCAACTGGTTCAACGGGCGGCGGCCAGGATGTTAACTGGCACCCCTTACAGAGAGAGGTCAAACCTCCTGTTTAAGGAGCTCCATTGGCTGCCGTTTACCTACCAAGCCCAATTCAAGGCGCAGGTGCTTACCTACAAAGCCCTAAACGGTTTGGGACCTGCCTACCTGCATGACCGCATCTCCGTATATGAACTCACGGGCTCCCTCCGTTCATCTGGAGAGGCCCTGCTCACGATCCCACCTGCATCGCACGCTCGTTTGGTGGGGACGAGGGACAGGGCCTTCTCTGTGGTTACCCCCCCCCCCCTGACTTTGGAACACCCTCCCCAAAGACATTAGACTAGCACCCACGCTAGCACTCTTTAGGAAGAATCTGAAGACCTGGTTATTCCAATGTGCCTTCCCGGAATAGGATAACATCCAGCACTATGTCCCAGAAGCACTTTATTAGAGCTTAAGACTCTCTGCACATTGCACTTGCCCAAAATCCCAACAATCACCTCTTACACCCAGCTCTTTTTAACCTGTACCCTTCATTGGCCAGGCCCTGGTTTTATTGCATAATAGTGTAATGTTTTGTTGTTGTTATTGTTTATGTTTTTAATTTGCTTGTATTATATTGTTATTGTCTGTTGCTGTTGTTTGAGGCCTTGGCCTTTGTAAGCCACATTGAGTCCTTCGGGAGATGCTAGCGGGGTACAAATAAAGTTTAATAATAATAAAATAAGAATAACTGTTTTATCATGCTAAGAGTTCCAGCTCATCTTATTTATTTTCCATGCTCTGGACATTAATGTAAAGACATCTAGTCCTGTGGGACATTCCCTTTTACATAAAAATCCTAAGGCATTTAATCTTTATTTATGTGGAAGCACCTGGGGGATGACTAAATAAGTCATGATGTAATCCCTAAGGGGCATGTAGTATGACAAGAGTAATAATGATGTGGGTTTATGACAATAAGTTGCATCAGCCATTGTCCCTAACTTATGAGAAGTGAGCAGGCAGTAATAAAAAGGGGGATGAAGTGTGCTATCTCTCTTTGACTCTTCTGATTCACACCGAACATTTCTGCATCTCTGATAGTTTGCGAGTAAAATCTGATTGTGGATATCCATATCCTGAATGTACAGCTGTAAATATTGCAACAGTGAAGATTTAAGCCTCCAGGTATTTTGGATGATACACTGTATCTGTCAATTTACTAAACAGTGGATGGAGTGGTCAGATATGGCAGTTTGTACTCTGCTGACATGATTTTGCTGTGAATAGACTCTGCTGTGTTTTGCTTGTCTCTGGGACATTTTTTGTCCAGAGAACAGTGGTTACAGGGAAATTATGATCAGAATACTATAAGCCACACCACACACCCCAACATTCCCCTTAGCTGTTTATTTGAAATTAGTATCCTCTTGCTGCTTGGTACTTGTTGTGTTTGTCCAACCCTCTCTTTAGCCTTTTGGCTGTTTACTCTGGGCCTTGATAAACTAATGTTACCAAGGATATTATCACCGTCCCCCACACAATTTAATTTATAGTCCATCTGATTAGGATTGCCAGTCTCTGAGCAAAAACATTCCTTCCTACTTCTGTGAGGTACAACCCATTCCATGCCATTAGCCCATCTTCTTGGAAAAGCAGACCATGATCCAGGAAGTCAAATTATTCCTCCTGACACCATCTGTGGAACCAGATATTCACCTCTACTATTTTTCTCACCCTTTCTGAGCCCCATTATATAACAGGGAGGAAAGATGAAAAGACCACCTGTACATTAAGATCATTGGCTCCTATATCATTGGCTCCTATATGAAGCAACATGAAAAGGGGGAGGTCAGTGGGCTTGATGAGTGTTGTCATCCACTGAGTTGTGTGGTGGATTTTTATTCCAGGGAGGCAACATATTTATCAAAACATCCTGTTAAGTTTGCATATCATTGCTTCAGTTCCTCTTGGGGGGAGTCGCCTACTTCCAACCTTCATCTCCTTTGAAGATTGCAGGGTTCCTTTCCTATAAGGTGCTCTGCAGATCTCCTCAAAAACTGACCCTGTTGCTGTACTTCCCCTTCATTTTGAACTGGATTAAGTATCTCTAAATTGGCCTCCTCCTCAGAGGTACCCCCCACACACATTAATAAAGGATAATCCAATCAGATATGTGCAAGGCCCTCTCATTCCCCCTAGTGTGATCTTACTCTACCTTATTTGCTTCCATCTGTGACTACAAATTCCATGTTTTTAACTCCCCCCCCCCCCCATGCATGCATCAAGGATGGTTCACTCAGTTGTATCTAAGAACATCACATCTTCCCCAAGGTGTTATATTTCCTCATCATCACTTACTGGTGAGAGAACTTGGAAGCACATAACCATAGAATTATTGAGTTGGAAGAGACCTTATGGGCCATCCAGTCCCACCCCCTGCCAAGAAGCAAGAAAATCACATTCAAAGAAGAGCTCTGGTTCTTGAGCATACTGTTTTGTATTAAAACGTAACCCCTCCCCCTTTTCTGAATTATTTTGTCATGGTTCTGTTTTCCCTCTGAAATCTTTATTGTATTTCAGCCTTTCTTCCTCTTAAAATGAAATTTCCTTTTGATCTTGCATACATGGAATACTAACAGATATCTCAGAGGATTATTTTCTCTCTCTCTTTATTTCACTCCCTTGTGTAAAGCTTTGGCTGTTTATCATTTCCAATTATTACCATAAATGAGATATGAAAGCAGGAAAGAAAGTTAAATTTAAAGGAAAGAATGTTGACCAAGAATAGTTACTAGAATATGCCATGTCTCTTTAAAGCATGTAATGATTGATTTAAGAAAGCTTGCTGAGAAGTTGCACTGTTGATTCACAGCAGATACAGTGCACATGGCAAAATAAATGGGCAGCATTTTGCAAGAAAAAAAATCTAAAATGCATGAAAACTTAGAATCCAAATGTGTACCAATAGTTCCCAGAAATGCCATACCATACAAGCTGTAATTTAGGCTGTACTAACTTGAAAGTATCTTAACTATTAAGAGGATTTTTAAAACAAAAAATCACATAGTTTGCATTTGTACATATCTGCAGTAGAGATTACATTTAAATTTTATGACCAGTAGAAAATCTCTGGATAATCTCTTTATGACAGCATTACACCAAAAATGGTGATCATTGTGGTTTATTATCATAAGCTCATTATGGAGAAGATTTATTTTCCAGATATTAATTCAGTATAGCTTTGGGCTAGTTCTGACATTTCCGTGTCTGAAAGGGATCTACGAGTCTTGCTAGAACACAAGTTGAACATGAGTCAACAATGTGATGAAGTAGATAAAAAGCCAATGTAATTTTAGGCTACATCAATTAATAATAATAATAATAATAATAATAACAACAACAACAATAATAACAACACTTTATTTGTACCCCGCTACCATTTCACCAAGGACTCGGTGCGGCTTACATGAGGCCGAGCCCACAACACAGCAATAACAAAGCAAAACAACAACAATACAAGCAGTAGATAAAACTCATAACAGCAAATAAACAATAAACATTAAAAATAGCACGACATTTAAAAACTTATGGCTGTGCCAAATGTAATAATTAAAATTTTAATAATATCCAAGGATCTCAGCATGAGGCATGTTGTGGGCAGCAGCATCCTTGAACGCTAAAGGATGCTGCTCCCCCAGTTGAGTGACGGAGCCCCATGCCACCCATCACACAATGTAGCCTCACTTCCGGTGGAGTTCAGTTGCATTCTAGGATGCTATGCTGCCAACATAGGGCCCTCCCCATGTTCAATTTGGAACATTCGTGCTATGACTGGGACGTATGATGGGGAAGCTTCACTGCTGGCCAACCAGGATACGGGATGCCAGGATTGCCCTGCTGCCCTGCCAGTTCGCCACGGATACTGGAGAATTGGCACAGGGGAACCTAATCAGTGTGATGAGGTCCTTAATCAATAGAAGTAATAGTACTACTCTATTCTCCTTTGATTAGATCTCACCTGGAATATTGTGTTCAGTTCTGGACACCACAATTCAAAAAACATATTGATGTGCTGGAACATAACCAAAATGATAAAAGGTCTAGAACCCAAGCCCTATGAAGAATGGCTTAGGGAGCTAGGTAGGTTTAACCTGTAGAAGAGATGGTCAAGAAGGAATGGGATATTGTGTTTAAATATGTGAAAGGGTATGATATTGAAGATGAAACAAAATTCTTTCTGCTGCTCTAGAGACTAAGACACATAGTAATTCCACCTAATATTAGGAAAAGCTTCCTCGTGATAAAAGCTGCTTGACTGGAATACACTGCCTCGGGGTGATGGAGGCTCCTTCTACACTACCAGATTATCAAAGCAGGTAATCCACATTATCTGCTTTGAATGGGATTATGTGTGTCTTACACTGCCATATATTCCAGTTAAAAGCAGATAATCTGGATTTTATATGGTAGTGTAGAAGGGGCTGGAGTCTCCTTCTCTGGAAGTTTTTGAACTGAAGCTGGAAAGCCATATGTCAGGACTGCTTTGATCATGGATTTCTGGTTAGCAGGGGATAGAATTGGGTGCAATTGTGGTCTCTTCTAATGTTATTGATTTTAGGAGTTCCACTTCATTTTATGATCTGCCTAATCTCTTTTATTCAACATGAATAGTTAAGAATTCAGGCAGAACCAAAGCCAAGCCTTCATAATTGTATTTGGATATATGGATTCAAACTCCCATTATTTCCTTTCGGTTCAACTCTGTTTTTCACAGAAATGTCTGAACTCGGTGTGTACAAATGCTGCTCATTAATAACTGCATTTGCCACCATTGTCAGGCATACCTTTGCTGAAACTTTGGAATTAAGCAGACCATCATCTAACAACTATTATGGATTTATCAGGAATGTCAGGAGATAGACAGGACGGTGGGGGAACTTATGGGCCCAATTCAGTATTCATAACACTAAAGATGAGACCTGAAATAGCCAGGCAACATGAATTTTAAAATATTATATAGTCCATCATGCAGAAATAGAATATTAATTTATCCTGAGTAAGTCTACCACATTCATCACCACTCTCCCTGAAATCAGTGATGCCATTTACGCTATGAGTGCAGCAAGGGTCTCACCCATATTTCACACACAAACATGTCAATAGCTCTAACTGCATAGAAAGTAGTTATCTTTAAATGTGACATCAATATTTATTACAATATCCACAACAATTCAGTGAATGGCATGGTTATATGACCACAGTCTAAGTCAAGGATAGATCCATATTTTAAGCATGGGCACTGAATTGCTGGTTGAGAAGGGAAAGGGTGAAGGGCAGAATCCTAAATAAAGTGATCAGGGTTAGGCTTATCAATATGCCACATTGTGTAGTAACCACATAGGCTGAAATCCTTAGCTCAGTTCCATACAATACCCTTTAGGATAGAAAACCAGAGCTTTTCTTCCTCTAAAGTCTTGCTGCTCTGCATACCAGAGCTCCCATTTCAAGCAATGCCTTCCTCAGCAGCAAACCAACTCTAATTTCCATGCAAAGGTTTCTCAAACTTTAAATATTTCCGGTTTTCAGTCTCATGTGTGTGATCAAGGCAGATGTCACTTGCAGGGCATGTAGCAAATGCAGTGATACCTTTAGACCTATGGTTCAAAGATTTTCCTCTTAAGAGCTCAAAATGATAAGCGGAGTTAAGCCCCTTGCAATAAATATTAAAGTGCAACATTGAAACTGCAACAGGCTCACACCTGTCTAAGCACTAATCTTAGGAATCCTTAGACCATGTTGGAGAAAGCCTTATGCTCTGATCATACTAGCCTTTAATTCTTATGAAGTGACAAGAGTTTTGATGATGTTATGAATTGACATCCTTCATATTGACCAAGAGATAACAAAAAGTCACATTACACCTGCAATTTCCACATCACAAGTGTAACTTGGAGGAAAAACCAGTTTTAGATGGGTTCTGTGTCATTTGAATTTCCACCATGAAATAAAGAAACCACACAGAAACATGGAGCTAAAGAGCCATTTCTTGATGTATTTATTGGTTAGAACTTCTGTGAGAACTGAGTAGACCTGTCAGGGGAAAAACTTATAAGAGGTAACCATTTGTTGTCAGCCATCTGGGGAAAATGTCCTTTGTCACTTTGTCACCAGGTGTCACTTTGTTTGACTACTTCCAAGGACCATCCTTGTAATAGCACCAAGAATCCCAAGGGCTACCCCAAATTCTTTGGCTGTGCACCTCAGCTGATCTTGAGGATACTCTCTCCCAAATCTCAATGAGAACCACATTTTTACATACACACTCAGCCACAAAACCTGTTATGGAAGTCCACCCTTCACCCACAAAGTGCCATGATGCCTACCAGTACTGTATAACCTTTTACATGCCATGGCAACCTATTTGAATGATTTAGACTAAGTCAATTACCACACCCAACCAAAACAGTGTAGGGTAGATGAAAAAAACCTTACGGAATACCTGGGGGGGGGGATTCCTACCCAGCCCAGCATTCACACTGTCCACAGAGTGGGAGGACGGGTCACAAATGGAGTGAAGGAAGGTACTAGAGGGGTGGACTGACCTTAAATAGGATAATCTCCACCCCTTGACGTGTGTGGCTGGCCTCCTTAATGGGGAGCTTCAACTGCCCCCTCCCCACCTCATGACTTGCCCTTTCGCTGCGGGAAGGATTTGTGGTCGTCATATTCATTCTTTGTCTAATTAAAAGGGGAAGGAACATACCAAATGAATTATTATCCAGTTCTCCACAAAGTTTTTTTCAAAGGTAGGTAGAGTTTCCCTACTTAAATGGCATACATTATTATGTACAGATTATTAAAGCTTGACTGTCTTCTTTCTCTTTCATGTAGCCAATAAATTTAGAAGATAAACACAAATGCAAATAATTGCCAGCAAAAGACAAAAACCCAAACCCTATTTAATTATTCTGATCAAACCACATTATTATTTTTTCCCATCAGTTTCTAACTTGGAGGGTAGGGCTGGGCGGTTTCGTTTCGTTAATTCGTAATTCGTTAATAATTCGTTAATTTTTTCAATTACAAAACGATAACGAACCATTCTGGAGCAATTATTTAAAAAAACGAATTTTCAAAAACGTTTTGTAAATGCTTCGTATTTCGATATTGTATTCGTTTCGTTATTGTTTTGAGGTCGTTTCGTTATTATTTCCGCATGTCTGGGCCAGTTTTATGGTTTAATTAGTGAAAAAAAAATTATAATATCACACCAACAGTCAACAACAGAGGGAGAGGGAAGCTTCAGAAGGTTTTGGAGGTTTTTTAGCATATTTCGCGGTCGCGTCCGCCATTAACGAATCGATTCGTTATTGTTTCGGAAATCGATTCGTTAAATTTTTACCATTTACGAAATTTCGTAAATATCGAACTTTTTAAAAGGAAAATTTTGTAATTATTTTAAATATCGAAACAAAAAAACCCCCCAAATACAAATCGATTTTAGAAACAAATTTTTCCGTTGTTACCCAGGCCTATTGGAGGGCATAAAATATCTAGTTTTCTTGAGCCATTTTACTTGTTGTCCCTTAGCATACAAAAAAGTCTACATGGCAGCATGTATACTGTCTAATTTCGCGGAATGGGTGTTTCCAGTTGTTGTCAGCTTCATTTCAATTTTAACCTTCCAGAAGAAACATTTTTATTTTTGTTTTCAGAAAGTTTCTTAGTAGCTCCTAAAGAATATGAGAGCTAAGCTCACCTCCAGGACACATTTGCAAATAACCGAGTAGGCTGTTTGGGATGCATCTATGTCACTGCTACCTGCCAGGAGCACTGTAGCCTCAGAAACAATGTTTAGCTGATGTGGTGGGGTCATTTCTAGATGTACATCTAAAATGACAGCTTACCTTGCCAAACAGCTTTGGTGTTCCCAGGGGGTATGTAGATTTCACTGCAGGTTGCAGGTATTTTGTTTTCAGAATATCCCTTGATGCCAAGCGGAATTCCCATTATTGTTCTTGAAATATTTCCAGTGGTGCTTCTTGTCCGTCACAAGTGATTCTTAAATAAAAATGCCATTATTCTTTCAAAACTCTTCAGTGCTTCTGAATAAAAGAAATAGATCCAGCCTAGATATTAGTGGTAATGACTGTTATACGTTCTGACCATTCCGACATGAAAGGGAAAACATTAGGGTAAATTACATATTAAGAGTCATTTTACTCCTCTGTTATGGATGAAATATCTCTTCATAGCTATTCAGTTCCTGCTACCTCTACAATGAGATGGCATTATTAAACAGTAGGGGTTTCTCAATATGTAGGGGAAATGATGTAGCTAAGCAGATAAGAGAGTGCTTGAAGAAATTGAATGTATATAGGAGGTAATTTTTTCCCCAAAAATAAGTATGCTCACACCTTTTAGAGACTTGCACTTTACCCATACTTACTTACTTTACTTAGGCGATCCCTTGTAGTCCAAGGATGATGCTCCTCCAAGAGTGGTAACCTGGGGGTGGATCTGAGGGTGGCTGTGGAGCTATTCTTGATCTGCATCTTCTCCCACAGTGAAGGCGTCGGTTTCCAGTGGGAGGCGGTCCCGGTCGGGATTGGCTTTACACACCTTCCTCTTGGCACATTTCTCCCCTTCGCCCTCCATTCGTGCCTCTTCAAATTCTGCAGCACCGCTGGTCAGAGCTGACCGCCGACTGGAGCGCTCAAGGGCCAAGGCTTCCCAGTTCTCAGTGTCTATGCCAGAGTTTTAAAGGTTGGCTTTGAGCCCATCTTTAATCTCTTTTCCTGTCCTCCAACATTCCGTTTTCCATTCTTGAGTTCGGAGTAGAGCAACTGCTTTGGGAGACGGTGGTCGGGCATCTGGACAGCATGGCTAGTCCAGCGGAGTTGATGGCAGAGGACCATCACTTCAGTGCTGGTGGACTTTGCTTCTTCCAGCACGCTGACATTTGTCCGCTTGTCTTCCCAGGAGATTTGCAGGATTTTCCAGAGGCAGCACTGATGGAATCGTTCCAGGAGCTGCATGTGACATCTGTAGACTGTCTACGTCTTGCAGGCGTATAGCAGGGTTGGGAGGACAATAGCTTTATAAGCAAGCACCTTGGTATCCCTACGGATGTCCCAGTCCTCAAACACTCTCTGCTTCATTCAGAAAAATGCTGCACTCACAGAGCTCAGGTGGTGTTGAATTTCGGTGTCAATGTTGACTTTGGCGGAGAGGTGGTTGCCAAGGTAGCAGAAATGGTCAACATTTTCTAATGTTACAACATTAAGTTGTATTTCTGGCATTGGAGAGGGATTAGCCAGTGACTGCTAAAAGAGCACTTTGGTTTTCTCAATGTTTAATGACAGGCCAAGCTTCTCGTATGCCTCTGCAAAGGTGTTTAGAGTAGCTTGCAGGTCTTCTTCTGAATGTGCACAGATGATGTTGTCATCAGCATACTGGAGTTATATAGCAGATGTTGTTGTAACCTTGGTTTTGGCTTTCAGTCTGCTGTGGTTGAATAGCTTGCCATCTGTCCGATAGATGATTTCCACTCCAGTCGGAAGCTTCCCATCAACAAGATGAAGAATCATAGAGATAAAGATGGAAAATAAGGTTGGGGCAATAACACATCCCTGTTTGACACCTGATTCCACCTTAAATGGGTCACTTTGGGAGCCATTGCTGTCCAAGACTGTTGCCATCATGTCATCATGGAGGAGCTGCAGGATGCTCACAAATTTATTCGGGCACCCAATTTTTTGGAGAATGGTCCAGAAAGCGCTGCGAATCACTGTGTCTAATGCCTTTGCAAGGTTGATGAATGCCATGTACAGAGGTTGATTTTGTTCCCTGCATTTTTCTTGGAGCTGTCGTGCAGTGAAGAACATGTCCACGGTTCTTCTGGAGGGGCGAAAGCCGTTCTGGGATTCTGGGAGGGTGTCTTCTGAGAGGGGTAGAAGGCAGTTTGCCAGGATTCTTGCAAGGATTTTCCCAGCTGAGGTTAGAAGAGAGATACCTCGATAGTTTCCGCAGTCTGTTCTTTCCCCTTCTTTGAAGAGGGTGGTGATGGTGGCATCCTTGAAATCTGCTGGGATTTTCTCAGTCACCGACACCTTTTCAATGAGCTGGTGGAGTTGGTGTGTCAGCTCAGGTCCAGCAGGGATCCCATCAGGTCTGCTGGCTTTGTTATTTTTTTGTTGGTTGATGGCATTGCTGACTTCTTCCAAACTAGGCAGTGGTGCAAGCTCATCCCTGGTTTGCTGTTGCGGGATTTGTGAGAGAACCTCTTCGGCCACATTGGAGTTGCGATTCAGGAGGGTTTGATAGTGCTCTTTCCAACGTAGTGCAATTGATTTTTTGTCCTTCAGAAGTTTGGTTCCATCTGATGAGTGTAGAGGCTGTATGCCATGGTTTTTGGTCCATAGATGACCTTTGTGGCTTTGAGTTCTCTGGTCCTTCTTTGGACCTCAGATTTTGCACTGGCATAGCTCTTTTTCTTAGCAGCACAGTTGATGTCTCTCTTCCATGTTTGGAAGGCTTTCCTTTTCTTGTCAATTAGCTGTTGGATCTCATCATTTTTGTCAAACCAATCTTGATGTTTTTGGTTCTTTGCAGGCTGTGATGATGGAGGTCTTCAGTTTTTCCAATGTTCCTCAACCTTTTCGGGGTGTTCTATGGGTAGATGGTCCTTGAGTGCTGTTTGGAGATGGGCTCGTTTGGAGGGCTTCTGAAGGGCTTGGGTGTTCATTTTGTGCCTTTCTTCCTTGGAGTCTGCTCTTTGGGGCAATCTTGATAGCCATTGTGAAGCAGATTACCCTGTGGTCTGTCCAGCAGTCATCAGCACCTGTCATGGCTCTTGTGGGGAGCACGTCATGGTGGTCTCTGGTCCATGTGATTACTTAGTCTAAGAGGTAGCAATGCTTTGACCGGGGGTGCTTCCATGATGTCTTGAACTTGTTTTTCTAGCGGAAGAGTGTGTTGGTGATGACAAGGCTGTGTTCTGCACATTTGGTGAGAAGCAGGATGCAATTCGAGTTGCTGTTTCCAACCCCGTCTTTTCCTATGGTCCCGGGCCACAGGTCGAAGTCTCGCCCGACTCTTGCATTAAAGTCACCCAGGAGGATGATTTTGTCCTCCTTAGGTATCTCCGATAGGACGGTGTCCAGCTGACAGTAAAATTTTTCCTTGATGTCTTAATCAGCATCTAGTGTTGGTGCATAGGCACTTATGATGGTTGCCTGGTGGTTCTTGGCAATTCAGAGGGTTGAGAGTCATTCGTTGATGCCAGTGGGTGCTTCAGTCAGATGTTTCACCAGATCATTTCTGATAGCAAAGCCAACTCCGTGCATTCTTTGGTCTTCTTCGGGCATCCCTTCCGGGTCTCCTGAAGGGCTGCTATTTCAATGTTAAAGCGTCCTAACTCCCTTGCAATGATGGCAGTTCTGTCTTCGGGGCGTTCACTGTCAGTGTTGTCCATCAGTGTCCATACGTTCCATGTACTGAAGGTCATTTTCTTTTTTGGCCGCAGGGTGGTGACCCCACTGGACGTGGCAGTCCCGTCAGGGATAAGAGAGACAGCCTGTGTTTAGGGCACCTTTTCTAGCCCCCTCCCCATGTGGGGTGAGCAGAGTGGATCCTCAAAAGGGCTGCTCAGTCATGGATACAGCTGCTGAACTACTCAACTGCCTCGGACCTTGAGGTAAAACGACTGAGTCCATACCCACCGCCCATGTGCCAGTCTGTGACTAGGTTCTTCCAGATTTCACAGTCTTGCCCCCGTCGCCACTCGCTGATTGCCATGGGACTTTTGTTGGGTTTTTTTTCCCTTGGAAGACATTTCTGCATGGATTTTTTTTAATGTGTGGAGGTCAGTGCACACTGATCAACACACAGTCTTCACAGAGTGAGGCTCCTCGGGAGGCATAGTTTACCAAGATGACCATGGCTTCTCAATCTGTTGCAGCCTTCTTTTGCCTTCACAGCCGTTGTAACATGTACCATGTTATCCTCTGCCTGCTCCACTGTTGAGGTCTTTGGGTCTTTGGACTGTGCTTGGTCTGGAACCTCCCCCATGGCCACTCCTGGGAGTGCACGACTCCAGTCGTTGTGCCTGCAGGTTTATTGGAACACGCAAGCCCCCTCACCACAACAAGGTGACACTCCATTGAGGGGGACTTTACTCATATTCATCATCGTTCAAGGTATTAAAATTCTCTCATATGTGAGATTATTCAAAACATGTCTGTGTGTGAATGTGGATATCTTCAGTAAATCATTGTTACCCTGATCCAGCTAAGGGACATTATTTGTATGTAAAGCAAATTGTAATATGGGCAAGATCCCCAGGAGAGCTGGGCATAAATGCAACCCAATTACCATAAACAAAAAAAGTGACTAATCTGTAGGTCATGCTTGAAGGTATACAGAAATCTATTTACCTTTATCATTATCTCTATCAGCCTTCTTCAGTCTAATGCACTTCAATTGCAGTCCAGGACATCTGAAGGACAGCAGATTGGAGAAGTCAAGACATAAAATGTCCAGGTTTTATAGGGTTTTCTAGAGATAATCAAACAAAATGTTACAGAATATGAGTGTTAGAGCAACCTGGAAAAAACTCTTCTTTGATGTCCTAGAGCACTGTTTCTCAAATGGCATAAAGTTGGTGTCAGCATAAAGTTGGAGTCATAAAAAATTTGGCAACAGCAAAAGACTTCTGAAGGCTGTCCATGTATACAAATCTGTTAGTAGAAATTTAAGATAGAGTTTTTATCTGAACCCTGAAGGAGGATGTGCAATTTCTCCTTATTCTCTAAATGAATATGGTTCTCCAGCAGAGGCTCAAACTTAAAAACTTAATATGGACACGCCACTAGTTTTACCTACCCATGCCCCCCACCCTAACCCTATTTTAAGGAATTAATCAATTTTTAATCTTTTAACCTCTTTATCTTGTAGTTGCTCAATTATTTAGGAGTGGGTCGACAGGCCAGTAGGCCATGATGCTTTGTATTCATATATAGTTTTACTGTATGTGTATGATTTGTATGTTTTGCATGTTTTGATATGGTCAAAATTGACTAATCAATAAAGAATTGTTGTTGTTGTTGTTGTTAGTAGAAACATAAAGCTGGCCAGCTACCTAATTGGGTTTCTTAGGCAGGAGATTCTACACTGAGCAGCAGTTTGGATTCTATAGCCGATGTCACCCCTTCCAACTCTATGATTCTTCTAAGTGCAAGTTAGAAGAACACATGAAAGAGAGATGTTTTGGAACACAATAGAAAGGTCCCTTTGTGTGTCAGATATATAGAAAATGATTTTTCTCTTTATTTTCATGACTCACAACACCATTTGCATGGGATGGGATCATGGTATGTGTGTGGAAAGGAGATCTGTATTACAGGATTTTGTGATATATGTGTGGGAATGGATCCATGTTTCTCAGGCTCCCCTCTCAATGGTGCTCAGTACCTAGATTCTCATGCAAAAGCAGGTTTATGGCACATGCATCCTTTGATAGATTAAAAACTACAGGGAAGGTATAAGACAAATGTGTTTTCAGATGTGCAATCTATCCACATTCCAAAGCTGCAAATGTATCTTGATATTTGCTCAAATGAGTATTCCCATCCACACACTTGTGAGAGATTAAAGTTGCATCTTGGCCAACATTTCTAGTTTCAGCATTTCAGCAACTTTTATCCAGAGCAAAATACAATAACCTCAAAAATCCACAAAATAGCAGTTTCTTTATTGGGCCAACCCAAGATGCACAAAATATACAATGCAAGCTCACAAAGTGTGTATCCATAGGATTTTGCTGGGAAAAAAATTCATTTGCATATTGGATGCTCTTAATAGTGGTTCAATCACGTAGAGGTCTGCTCCCATGCTCTGTAAGTTAATTATCTATTGTACACAAAGCCTAGAGGTTGGAATTAATGGAAGAAGTTAGTCATAACATAACTTAATCTCATTTGCATTAGAATCAAATGTATATAATTACATTTGAATCCAATAGATCTAAGCGGTATGGCAGTATGCTGCATGCAGAAGAAAACATCACAATGTCAGGTTTGGGAGTACAAGCCCAATAAAGGATGTAAAAATCACTCCTTTTCATTTTCAGTGTGTTTCTTAGCATCAAACCCACATTCTCATCACATCCCAGTTCTTTAACAGAGAGAGCAATTGGTGCATGTGGTTGTTTTTTTTTTTTTTCATTATTGAAATGCATCAGAGGCTTTGGAAATATAGAGATTTCTTGGCAAACTGCATTTCTTCTCATTGCTAGTATCAGAAGTGGCATAAAGGATGTTTTCAGAGGTAAATATGAACTGGTTGTTGGGTTCTTTTTTCTATTATTGAACTCCATGCCTCCATACACTGACTTCACCTACAATCAATCTAGAATGGAATCTTTAATATGCTGTAGATAAATTGCTGTTTCTGTTTCAGAAATATAGCAAGTAAACTTACACCAACATCCTAGATAGGTCATCATTTCTTCTTGCAGGTGTTTTGTGTGGCAAGCCATGTTAAAAATCAAAATACAGAAGAATTCCCATGCAGCTATTTTATAGAATAAGAAAGATAAAAGATATTCTATTGATCCATTCTGCTCTTACATTTTCTAAATTCTTAAAAATTCTACTGAGCAATATACTTAATGCCTACTTGACAATTTGAAACTTAACTCTAAACCAGTAATACTCAGGAGAAGAAACCAACTTCCTATAGACCACTGCTAGTAAAGTAATTTATAGAAGCTACAAAACAAATAAAGTATTCACAGAATCGTATAATTGGAAGGGATTCCCAAGGGCCAGCTGGTGCAGACTGAGAAAATGTAATTGTTGTTGTTGCCTTTATGTGCTTTCAAATTGACTCCTCCTTATGGCAACCAATAGAAAGTTTTCTTGAAATAGTTTATTCCAAAGGGGGTTGCTACTGCCTTCCTCTAAGCCTGAAAAAGCCAAAATTACCTTGAGTGTTTCCATGGGTACGTTTACACTATCAAATTAATATAGCTTGACACCACTTGAATTATCATGACTCAATGCTATGGAATCATGGGAGTTGTAGCTTTGTTAGGCGGCACTAACATTCTTTGGCAAAGAAGGCTAAAGGCCTTGTAATACTTGTAATACTATACCTATTGTTATTCCACAGCATTAAAACTTCAATTCGTCCAACGCTCGGTGGCCAGACTTCTAACCGGGGAGAAGTACAGAGAGCGGTCAACCCTCCTGTTTAAAGCTCCATTGGCTGCCATTCATTTTCTGGTCCCAATTCAAGGTGCAGGTTATTACCTACAAAGCCCTGAACGGTTTGGGACCCGCCTACCTTTGTGACCGCATCTCCTACCACAAACCTGCACGATCTCTTCGATCTGCTGAAGAGGCCCTTCTCTTGCCCCTTCCTCTATCACAGAC
The DNA here is from genome assembly GCF_037176765.1 of Anolis sagrei. Taxonomy (NCBI): domain Eukaryota; kingdom Metazoa; phylum Chordata; class Lepidosauria; order Squamata; family Anolidae; genus Anolis; species Anolis sagrei. The sequence continues at coordinate 247,887,487 of NC_090022.1, read as the reverse complement.
TCGTCTTATGGGAACAAGGGAGAGGGCCTTTTCCACTGTGGCCCCCCGCTTTTGGAATTCGCTGCCTAAGGAGATCAGGCAAGCCCCCACCCTAGCTGGTTTTAAGACCTAAAAACATGGCTCTTCCGTTGTGCTTTTTGGAGAATGACCATTCAACCCATCTGGTTGTCTTATTCTATAGCTGCCCTCAGAATAAAGCATCTCTCCCCCCCCCCCTATGGCTAAATCCCATGGTTCCTCCCTGTTGGGCTCCTTTCCTACAAATTCACTTTTATCCCTATCTCGCCCAGGGTTTTAACTGTTTTAACATTTTACCTCACACATTTGACCCGCCCTCGGTGTCTGGTTTTAATATGCTGTTTTATATTGTTGATTTTGTTATTTTATATTTTGTTATGATGGATTTTGTTACTGTGTGTTTATTATGTTGTATCATTTTGGGCTTGGCCTCATGTTAGCCACACCGAGTCCCCTTTGAGGAGATAGTAGCGGGTTATAAATAAAGTGTATTATTATTATTATTATTATTATTATTATTATTATTATTATTGAGCCATGGTAGTTGAAGTGATGGCAAACAGGATTAATTCTACAGTATGGATGCAACCTATGTTGAGAAGATGGTAAATATGGAAAGGATAAAAGAGGAATTCATAAAATCTTAGAATCATAGAATCATAGAGTTGGAAGAGACCTCATGGGCCATCCAGTCCAATCCCCTACCAAGAAGCAGGGATATTGCATTCAAAGCACCCCTGACAGATGGCCATATAGCCTCTGTTTAAAAACCTCCAAAGAAGGAGCCTACACAACACTCCGGGGCAGAGAGTTCCACTGCTGAATGGCTCTCAGGAAATTCATGTTCAGATGTTCATGTTCAGATGGAATCTCCTTTTTTTGTAGTTTTTAAGAGACTTAGATTGGTACAAGTATCTACAATTGGGTAAATGGTCAAGTGATATAAGGAAAAGGTATAATGGAGGTAGGGAATATACAAAAATAGAAAAGATGATAACTGAAAGGGAGACTAAAGAAGATAATATAACATTAAAAGGTACAGTAAGTGATATCTATAAACTATTATTAATGAACGAACAGGGACAAGATTATTTGAAGGAAGTATGGGACTTGGAGAAAAAGTGAATAATCAGGAATGGCCAAAGATATGGAGTATGAGATTACTAAGAAATATGTCTATAAGAAAAAGAAAATTACTATAAAACGGTATGGAGGTGGTATCGAACTCCCATTAGATTAAATCAGATTGACAAAAAAAATACTCAAATCAGTGTTGGAGAGGTTGTCAGGAAAGAGGGACATACTTTAATATGTGGTGGTCATGTAAAATTATACAAAAAAATTGGGAAAACATATTCAAAGAAATAAGAGCAATAATAAAAATAGAGATCAAGATTACACCAAAATTTGCATTTTTACTTATACATAATAATATAATTCCCTAATAAGAGACGCTAATGAGATGTTATAGTTATGTTTAACTGATTGTTTATTATATCATTGTTTTTAACTGTTTTTAACTCTTTTTATGATGTTGAGCATTGAATTTTGCTATTGTTAACTGCTTTGAGTCACCCAAGGGCTGAGAAAAGCGGTATATAAATGAAGTAAATAATAAGAGGAGAAAGAATTGGTTTCTAATTTGATAAAAGCAGCTAAATTGTTAATAGCAAAAAAACTGGAAAGAAAAAAAAGAAATTCAATTGGAAGAATGGTATATAGAAATTTGGAATATAGTAACTTGCAATATTAAAATTAAAAGGGGAATATGTAAACAAACAGAGTTTTGGAAAATATGAGGAAAATTTATTGAGTATGTGTTTAATGAGGGGAAGGGGTATAAGCCAGCAAGAGAAACAATTATTTATTTACTGTTAGATTGTATATAATATGACATACTCTTTTGTCTAAGATATTGTAAAAAGAGAGAAGAATGTATGCTTATACATTTTGTTGGACACATTTATAAATAAAATCTAAAAAAAAGAGAGAAGGGATTTAAACCCTAATTTTCCCGGATCCTAGTACAACCTCCAAAAATCCCAATAGAGGTATAAATCTCTCCTTAATGCTCTCAGTTACAAGAATAATCAATAATAGCAAACCTTTCTACCCATTGAGGGCAATTGCAAAATGTTTTGCACATTTTCAGAATTTTTCAGAATTTTTCTTTTTTTTTCTTTCTTTCTTTCTTTTTTTTTTTGCATTAAATGCATATACAGGAATACATAGAAATATATCTGAATGGTTATAAAACTGAGCATAAGGAATTATTCTTCCTCAGCTTTCTCCTCCCAATTCTTTTTTCTTGTACAGTAGAGTCTCGCTTATCCAACATAAATGGGCCGACAGAATGTTGGATAAGCAAAAGTGTTGGATAATAAGAAGGGATAAAGGAAAAGCCTATTAAATGTCAAATTACATTATAATTTTACAAATTAAGCACCAAAACATAATGTTTTACAACAAATTGACAGAAAAAGCAGTTCAATACATGGTAACTTTATGTAGTAATTACAGTATATACGAATTTAGCATCAAAACATTGCAATGTTTTAAACAGCTGTGGATCCAGGCAGGAGGCAGAGTGTGTTGGAATACTACAGAATGTTAGATGAGTGAAGACTGGATAAGTGAGACACTATTGTACTTATTTTCTTTTGGGGGGGGGGGGGGATAGGCATGCCCTATCCAACTAGAGCTATATCCAAGCTTAAGTGAGCATTATCCTGTTCTGGTTTTATCCCACTAATGTCAAATTCACCTGTTTAGAAGATTAATTAGGAAATATGTGCAATGACAATTGGAATAGCTACGGTTTATGATTTTGGATCATGTGATTTCAATATTTATGCTAGAAAGTTTTAATGCTTTGTCTTAATGTTTAAATATTGTTTATGTCTTATGTTTAATGGTTTTAATTATTTGAATTCATAGTTATATGTTACAGTTTAGTTACTATGATTTTTTAAAAATGTATGTTGGCATTGATTTTTTGCCATTAGTATGTTGTAAACCACTTTGAGTCTCCTCCAGGGGTGAGAAAGGTAGTATATAAATAAAGTAAATAAATAATTTAAATTCACACTCAAACTAGCCTTGAAAGCCACACAGTTCCCTTCCCTGAAGCCACCTTGGTTTGTTTTAGGTCAATGACAGTAGCATCTTTCATTTTTTTCCCCCTTTCTAGAAGTCATAAACCTGTTAGCTAATAGGCATTCTTGTTTTCCTGAGAATCTTACTACCCAACTTGTATTCCCATTGGATGGCTGGTCCCATTCAATCTCTCTCCCCTCTCGCCTGAGTGACTGAATGAGCACAAGAATTTTAAATGTGGTGGTCTATATTGACTTTGAGTAGATTGCACTTCATGTACTAATTATTCTAGAGGTGAATACAAGAGAAAAACAAAAGTTAACAGGAATATAACACAGTCTTCTATTACACAGTCCAACAAAAAAAATTCTTTGTGTCTTGGTTTTTAGGCCTGTTCCTGGACATATTTTGGGCACTGACTCATAAAATTGCATCGGATAGACCAAATGAGCTCTAGTTTCTTAGCTATGGCTATCATGTTTTTTTTATGGGTGAACATATGAAGACTGGTATATGGCAGATGTTCTGTAACTCAAAAACTAGAACTGGAGGGAAAACTGGTGCCATATTTGGAACCAGCAGGTCAGATACAGCCAAAAACAGGGCTAACATTTGAGGTACCAAATTGTGTTTGCCAGCGTAATAGATATTTCCATGGGTTTCTCCAGGAATCAAATATGTCCCTATCTCTAACTTGCTGGAGCATTAGTCCACTACAAAAATCTCCTCTCCATACTATAATGGTGGACACTCTTCTTATGTCAGATATGTTACTGCAGGTTACTTTGCTAGGTCATATACTCAGACATATTATGTATCTATCTACATATTTATTTGGTAGATAGTTTCATATATATTTATTCAATAATCCAATCTATGGCAGTGAAAACATTAGGATGTATTCCATAAACTGGCACCTGCATCATTTAAGAGAAGGTGATTGTCTCCAATTATGGAGGTTAAATATATACATGCACATTAAACCATCACATCCGTTCGGTTTCTTTAATTCTTGGAGTCACAACTATCTGACAATAAGCCATCTCTATTGACTTCCATTTAGCTTTTGATTAATTAGACTTTGGCTGCCTTCTTCAGAATCCTGGCACCCATTCAAGTGTGTTGTCTTTGTGAATTTGGACTATACTGGCAGCATTCATTTCATTAAATGTAGTACAACTGTTTTATAAGATGTAACTCATGTTATGTTAGTATGGTTACACCTTGGATGAATTTGATCCAATGTTTGTATGCAATATATTGTGCAATAAATGGAAGAATACAGCTTTATGAGATGCCATATTTCCCTGTGATATAAAAATATCCTGTAATAGGGTGACAGATTTTATTGCCTTTCATAAAGATTTAGGGCTTTCTCCAATGAACATTCTGTTAGCTGTGTAAATTAATGTTGAGTCATTCTAGTGAGAAGACTCAATTACCTTCAGTTCCATATTGAAATTTAGAATATCATTCAAGGAAAAAAAAGGAGGGGTCAGACCTGGAGCAACCAAGGGTACAGTCAGGAGCAAGAAATGGGGGTTTTATGATGCCTTGAGCCAATAATATAATTAAAGTCCAGAAAACCATTAAAAATATAGTCAAAAGTTTTCAGAAGAGCCAAGCACCTTTAGGGAAGAATTGATATTAAAGAACTGGTCAGAGTCTTATTTATTCAGTGTTGTAGGAGCCAACGTGTGTTCAGAAAGGGGGAACATTTTTAACACCTAAAAAGATTGTTTTTGTAAAGCTAATAAAGATCCCAAGAAGTTAATACTAACCCTCCAACTCACCTGACTGAACAAGCACAGATGTGACTTTCAAAGTGAAACTATCCTTTTCTTTCACTCACAAAATTCATCATGGTTTCCCTCGCATCCCAAATCACTTGTCTGAGGGACTGGTGCACAAACCAAATATTACTTTTTATTTAATGTTTATAGTTAATTTTAAAATTATTATTATTATTATTATTATTATTATTATTATTATTATTATTAACTTTCTTCTTGTATTCCACCACCATCTCCCTGAAGGGACTCAGGGCGGCTTACACATGGCACAAAGTGCCTAAAAACAGAACATAAAATTAAAACAATTTAAAAATAAAATGAATTAAAACATATAAGCATGAAACAACTAATACTCAATTAAAAACAGCGCTTATTAACAATGAGGCTAGAAATCAAACTGGGAATGGGAGAAGTGCAATGCTGTAACCACATGGTTGATATCATAATTAAAGGTGGTCTGACTGACAGGAAGAGCCCTGCTGCTCTGAGGAGAATGGAGGGTTCAAAGGGGAGCTTTCCTCAGTGCACTCAGGCAGAGCACTGGGGAGAAGGTAGGTGCTGTCTTGCAGCTCAGGACCACTGCAATATGAGGCATGGGGGAATTACACACACTCAGGATGGCTTCCCACCAGTGCCAAACCATGTTAGGCACAGATTGGCAGTACATTTAAGTGGACATAAGACATTGCTGTCATTCTGTGATGAGAGATAGGAATTTTGTACATGATCCATGGTATTTTGCTGCTTGTCAACTTTCACCCAGTTTAGAGATATTAAATTTTGGAAAATTAAATTCAAATTAGATTCAAATCGAGGAATAGAAAGTTGATCCACAGCAATGGGGGAAGTGGGGAGAGATTTATGAGCAGCAGCTCTTTTATTTCTTGGGAAATATTACTGGAAATGTAAGGGGCAGAGGATTATGCATTACCATGTCCCTGACCATTGGATAAATCTACACTGTAGAATTAATGCATGCTGACACCACCTAAACTGTCATGGCTCAGTGCTATGGAATCCTGGGATCTGCAGTTTGGTGAAGCACCAACATTCTTTGATAGATAAGGGTAAAGAACACAATTCCCATGAATCAGTACAATTAAATAATAGCAGTTAAAGTATTGTCAAACAGCATTAACTCATAATGTAGTCATCCTATGAGATATAAAGCGTTGTAGAATTTAAGTCTGCTTTCCCAGATTTTTTTCCCCTTTGGGAAAATCTCAGTATGCTAATATTGCCAATGACATAAAAGCACTTCAATTTCAAAAATCAATATTTTTTCTCATGTCTGTTAATACAAATTGATGTTCGATCATCTTACTTCTACTTGAGAATGGCTTTCAGGAAGAAATTGCCCTAAACTAAAAGACCCAGGTTAATATATTATTTGTTGAGAACTCCAATGTACATTATGTATTCCAAGTTTGTTTGACTTAAATACGGTCATTGGGAATCATCAGTCTGGTACCAAGACCTCACTAAACAAGATATACCACCAAAAATAATTGTAAAGATAAATTCTACATTTCATATGAAATTACTATGGCCTGAATCTTATTCATAGCCTCACTTCAAGTAGATCCATTATTCAACTGTTGAACAGTGTATCAAGAGACATGGATTTGAGCTTACCCTAGCCAGGAGCAATAACTGGATCAAAGCTTATATTTAAAAAAAATCCAAGAACAGCACAATAATCAAATTCTTGGCTGTCCCTTACTTTTACATAAATAAGGACAAATTAACCAAGACACAGAATTGAACTTTGATTTGTTAAGCACAACAGCTTCCCATAACAAGCATGATTTTTTTTCTTTCATTCCTAATTATCCCAGAAAACAATCTGGTTTGAGCAACAGAATGATATTACACTCTGTCCAGGTAAGCAATGATAGAATTGCACTAAATGACAGCTGGACTGTTACTCTACACTGAGATTCTCTAAGGGACTTAGAAAATGATTTCAGCTTATTAAAGAAAACTAAATTACATCTTGTGGACTGACCATATGGACAGCGAAACAAACCCTGATTGATCAATGTAAATGCTGTCACTGGCCTATGCTAAAAGGCTACTATTCAGCAATACACTAGAAGCATTCATTATGCTAATTTGGATAAATAGACGAAGGGAAAGATCTCTGATGCATTTCTCTTTGCAGACAGGTGTGACAATGGGAAACCTTATCAGGAAAGCGGCATAGCTTTTAGAGGATGCTTTCAAGAAGAGTGAGGAAGGTATTAAGGGCAGCAAAATGGTAATTTGAGAGGTAATTTGATTTTGTGAACTCTGTATGACTTTTGAAACTCTACATCAAATTTTGATGAGTGTCCATGACTAATCTAAGAGGGTGGGAGGTCAGGCATGGTACCTGAGGAATGTTCTTTCTTCTTATAGACTCAGGATACATTCAACCAAGACACATTCATTCAGTGTCTCTTGTTGAATTGTAAACTAATACCTGAAATAATTTCTGTGCTCTGTGCATTGTTTGTCAATTTTAATTTGTCATCCATTTATGCACAGGTTGTCCAAGGAAAGTCTTTGGTTAGAGAATCTATTTCTTTGATACTTAGAAGGAGGGAGTGGAATGAGAGTTTCCACAAAGAGAAAGGGGTTATAGAAAGGAATAGGGGAGGGGGAAGAGAGTTGCACATGAAATGGCTGAAAGATAGGGTAATGTGGCTGCAAATTTTAATGCAAAAATGAAAGCAATATGATGACTAAGCATTGCATACTTGTTTCTGAAATGGATGCAGCAGGATTTAGATACAGAGGTGAATTCAATCAGCAATGGAGAATCTGTTCTCAGTAAGGGTTCTATACAATCATTCTCAGCTGACATGTTGATAACACAAGCCTGCTAAATTAAGGATCATAAAAACTTTTCTTAAAATGTATGATGATGTTATAAGAATTTAGCATTTTAAATCCCAATACGACCTCAGATTTGCTCCATCGGGTACTTTTTTTCCCCTCACAACTTGCTTTAATGTTTCTATGTTATAAGATGTGACTGAATGAAATTAGTATTGCAATGAGTAAATAACTGTTTTTTTTAATGCAGCAACCAAGTACATTATTAACAGCAACAATATTTTAAGAAAGTTTTTTCATTCCAGTCCTCTGAATTGCTAAATGCTTATTTTCTTTTACATACAGTAGAGTCTCACTTATTCAACATAAACAGGCCAGCGGAATGTTGGATAAGCGAAAATGTTGGATAATAAGGAGAGATTAAGGAAAAGCCTATTAAAGTCAAATTATGTTATGATTGCATTATGATTTTACAAATTAAGCACCAAAACATCATGTTTTACAACAAAACAGAAAAAGCAGTTCAATACACGGTAACGTTATGTAGTAATTACTGTATTTACAAATTTAGCACCAAAACAGACAAGGATTCTTTCTTTCTCCTACCCTGGATTATGTTGGGTAATACAGAATGTTGAATAAGGGAGACTCTACTGTAGCAAGAATTGAACTTTAGAAAGGATGAAGAATTGAATTGCAAAGTTAAAAACAATTTCTTTTCAACATACTATCAAATGTTTACAAAAACCACTTTAAACTCTGTGCAGCCACACATTTTGAGACAATATCTATATAAAAGTGTCATGTTCATTTGTGGGATTAACATAACTCCAAAATCACTGGATGAATTGACACCAAATTTGGACACAATACACATATCAGACCATCAAGTGACCATCACACATAAAAACACTGAAAACACAGCAGAAGAGACTTAAAAAGCCAACAAATAAAAAAAAATACATTACATTACATTGCAATGAATGTGCATAACCACATAAATACACATATACACAAATATATACACACATGTATATACACACAAGACACATATACACAGACTGGGCCACATCAACGCATGGCAGGGGACGGCTAGTCTAGGATAATATTTAGTATCTAAGATAGCCTTTCTTTTATGCATGCATTTAATCTACTCAGTTGTTGTCTTTTGGAACACTTGGCTAATTGGACAATATAACAATCAAAATAGCTATCATATTATATATAACCAGCCAAATAAAGTGCATGTCTAGTGCTGTCACATGTCCTTGATGCATACATGTCTTTCAACAACAGACATTTGACTTTGTATCCTATAAAGAATTCACAACTTGTCCGCTAATGGTTGTTTTTTTTTTTTTCCCCTGACCTTGCTTGTGTTCATAGAGAGTGATGTTTAGTGATCCATATTCTTATCAGAGGGTGCTGTGGTGACCTTACCTTCTCTTTTATAAAAGGTTTTGCAGGAATAGACTATTCCAGATTCATTTAATAATGTTTCGCTCTATGAACATTTGACCATAATAGAAATGAAGATTCCCTTTTCTTTGTTTTTATTATTCCTTTTATTCACTACATAGTGAAACAATTCATTTTGTGTTGTCGACGGCTTTCATGGCCAGAATCACTGGATTGCTGTGAGTTTTCCAAGCTGTATGGCCATTTTCCATAAGCATTATCTCCTGACATTTTACCCACATCTCTGGCAGGCATTCTCAGAAGTTGTGAGGTTTGATGGAAACTAGGCAAGTGAGGTTTATATATTGTGGAATGTCCAGGGTGGAAGAAAGAACTCTTGTCTGCTTGACACAAGTGTGAATGTTGCGATTAGCTACCTTGATTAGCATTTAATGGCCTTGTAGCTTCAAAGCCTGGCAGATTGCTGCTTGGGGGTCTTTTGTTAGGATGTGTTAGCTGGCCCTGATTGATTCTTGTCTAGAATCCCCCCTTTTAGTGTTGCTTTTTATTTAGTGCCCTGACTTTAGAGGGTTTATTTTAATACTGGCAGCCAGATTTTGTTCATTTTCATGGTTTCCTCCCTCCTTTCTGTTGAAATGATCCACATGCTTGTGGATTTCAATGGTTTCTCAGTGTAATCTGAAATGATAGTTGTTAGAGTAGTCTAGCATTTCTGTGTTCTCAAATAATATGCTGTGTCCAGGTTGGTTCATCCCGTGTTCTGCTATGGTTGATTTCTCAGGTTGAATTAATCTGCAGTGTTTTTCCTGTTCCTTGATTCATGTTTGGGTGCTCCATTTGGTGGTGTCTATGTAGACACACACTTGGGTGTGTGTGTGTGGGTATGCATGGATGCCTTCAAATTTCCTGTTGAGTTTTTTTGTGATCCTATAAATTTCACAGGACTTTCTTAAGCAAGAAATACTCAGAGATGGTTGTGCCAGTACCTTCCTCTGAAATACAGCCTCATAAATATATTTCAGAGGAAGGAAATATAGTTTGTGGTATTCATTGGCTGTTTCCAATCCAAGAACTAACCTTCTTAGCTTCCAAGATTGGACATCATCTGGTGTCTCTAGAGCAGAAGTTCTCAAACTTTTTAAGCAGAGGGTCAGTTCACAATCCCTTAAACCGTTGAACCAGACTATAGTTTGAAAAAAATGAACAAATTCCTATACACGGTGCACATATCTTCTTTGTACTGCAAAAAAACTTTGAAAAAATATAATATTTAAAATGAAGAACAATTTTAACCAACATAAATGTACCAGTATTTCAATGGAAAGTATGGGGCTGCTTTTGGCCAATGAGATAAGTGTAATGATTAGGTTTTGTTGTGTGCCTTCAAGTCGTTTCAAACTTTGGCCAACCCTAAATCTAAAATTTAGGGCTGGGGCCAGGTAAATAACCTTGGATAGTCACATTCAGCCCACAGGCCTTGGTTTGGGGACTCCTGCTCTAAAGTATTTAGGCTACTGTTGGGCTTACATATGAGGGCTCTTCCACACAGGCAGAACATCCCACAATATCTGCTTTGAACTGGGTTATCTGAGTTCGCATTGCCATATATTCCAGTTCGAAGCAGAAAATGTGGGATTTTATTCAGCTGTGTGGAAGGAGCATTAGTATCTTTGAATAAATGACACAATGGGGTTGTTAATTCTGAGTAGACACAGTGCAAAGCTCAGATATATTCAAACTCCTTATCTGTAAAGTGACAATCCTTTGTCACTTTACAAATAAGGACTTACAGGAAGCTCCTTCCTAGAAAGATTAAGGATCTATCTTGTTCAGATTGTATTCAACTTCAAGTGTTAACATTTCTGGCTAAAACACCTAGTATTAAATTGGTTGCAGTCCAGCTCCCCACTGTATGATTTCCAGGCATGACTTTCACTGATGGCATTGTCTCCTCAGGGTTTTTCAGAATTTTGCCCAAGGCCACCTGAGACTATAGAAGAATAAGTCTGAATCTGTGAAGATTATGTTCTTCAGCTTGGACCCTGAAGAGGTCCCCTATAAGAATTAACATGTCATGCCCATGACAAATAAAAACAGAAAGCACATTAAAATATTTCAGTTACTTACTATGGGACAGACTGACTTGAGAATCCAAACACCAAGAAAGAATTGAGGAGAATCATTTTCTTTAACTATGTTAGTGAATGAAATGAACATATTCTGATCTTATTCCCTTTGAATATCTTATTGCATCATGCTGAAGCATTTTGGGTGCGTGTTATGCATTTTCTGATCCAGCATCTTTTAATTAAAACAAATGTATTGTGCAACACAAAAGAACCTCACTAAACAGTCCTTATGTGAAATGAATCTCCTTTGTTTTGTTTTTGCAAGAAAATCATTACCAAGTGTAATGTTTATACCATTTTACTGAGACAGCAAACACTGCATTGCCATTATAAATTGTTTAGGAAATAGATTACTAGGAAACAAAAGAGTTTACTTTCTATGGCAAGCCTCTGAATTGTTTAAGAAATAATTCACTAGAACTTTTGGGGAAACATAATTTAAAAGACTGGATTAATATTTCACTAATTACTCACTAAACTGGAGGGAGTGGGGAAAGCATTCAGTGCTGGATTTAACAAATTCTAACATCATTACATCAAACTGGGGCCATTATAAAATTGTTACTTGTGTGTAATTAAATGAAACTCATTCACCCTCTTCTAGTTAATTTTCAAACATCCAAAAGGAAAAAGAAAGAGTTTGGAATGCTGTAAAATGTTTAATTTCAAGTCAGAACTGGACACCAAGCAATTTTCTATAAGATCCCGCATTTTTATGCATAATTTATGAAGCCTCACCTACAACCATACATTTCATGATTAAATCTGTAATTATATTAGTTATGGAAAAAAGGAATGTGCTACCCAATGAAGGTAAAGATTTATCAGAAATCTTCAATAACCATAACCTAAAGATAGCTTGATAGCATTTTAATCTATGGAGACTTACGTGTATTTCTCCTTCCCCCTTGGAGCAGGGAATGATTTGTTTAAGAAAGAAACAAGGAAGTCTCCTGAGAATGTTTCATCCATCACCATCTAGGTCTATCTTCCTTCTACTCCTCAACTAGAAATAAAGTGAGAAGGATGGGCTGGGACATGCTTTTGAGAACCAAAGCTCACACATATCGAGAATATATCCAGTTGCTGCCCACCTGACCCCTAAATTGGGGTCCATGACAGGAAGAAATCTGGTACCAAGAAAAAGAAGCAGAACAATGCTTGTGAGTGACAAATTGATGTTTTTGGGAGGAAATTGGCAAAAAGTTGGAATTATAGTAGGAGATAATTGGGAGTCACAACTTCATACATTACTATCGCTATCAGTCCATTTTAAACATCTGGCATAAAAAAAATATATAACAGTGATTGTCCAATTATTTTTTGGTGAATTTTGCTTCCAAGCAGGGATTTAAATCCAAGTCTTGCTGGTTATAGTCCAAACAAACTGGCACTTGGCATTTTGCAACAGCTCTTTATTTCTGAGCTTTCGTCCTGCTGACATTACTATTGCAAGCATTTGGGGGCTTCTTCTTCATGGTTTTCTTCCTTCCTGATATCCTATCCATGCTCATTATAAATATCCCTGGACATATTTTTCAAAGCCCTTATACTGTCATTTTGATTTCTCTAGATGACTCTTTTTATTTATTGGGATAGTTGGATTATGTCTTCAGATGCATATCTCTTATTTTTATCTCAACTTGAGTATTTTTATCTCTTGGCTTCTATACATTATTTCATAGTGATCATGTTTTTAATCATAATGCACTGGGACAAGGCAGTTCTAGGTCCTCACAGTCATTGTTAAATCCAAATATGGTAGCCTGATTTTTCCAACTGGTGAATTTGAGAAAATTTGATATCTCAATTGTCTAGAGCAGATATGGAGAATTCAATAGTGGTCAGTGTCCAATTTCCTCCAAGGTACACATACACAGCAAGACCCCAAAAGCTCCATATCTCCATCTCTGCAGTCCATCTCAAATTAGCAGCAAGAAATGATCTCATATCACTTCTTTTCACTACCTTGAAAGTGAGTGAGTGCCCTTTCTACACAGGAACATAATGCAGCTCAGAAACAGCATAAAATTGCTGGGTCCAGGCAGTGGTATGTGGCTAATGCAGCTCTACATTGCACTAATTGGCAGTGTGGGTGTACCTTCAGAGATTCAGCATGGGATAGTGATTCTGTGTGGTTTTCAGGCCAAAATCAGAGTGAAACAAACACTGGGGAATTTTGAGTAGCTGTAGTAAAGTTAGCAGCAGTCGCATACTTAAAGGTGGATGGTGGGAGATTTCAGTAGTCTGGAAATGTTAGGAAACATAGGTGGCCAGTGGCTTTTATGTCAGTGGTGTGATGTATTCACTTTGTGTTTTATTGCAGACTTTACAATGGGTATCCAATATTTGGATCCTATCCCCAAAGTAGGTTCAGCACCTTAGATTGCTGAATTAAAGTCTGGATCTGGAAGTCTCCAGCTGCTTAAGAAACATCAAAATCAATAAACTAGATGTATAATGAGGTAGCATTAGGGCATAGCTGAGACAGCAAATATGAGAGATCACTAAAGAATGCAGCCAGCATCTGCTGTTTATGCTATAGTTTGAGTAGATAATGTCAGATTTTCCGTTCCTGGTTCTCTAATAGTTTAAGCTCTAGGATTGACACCTAAACAGACTGTGAAAAACTTTAAGAAAGAAAAAATGGGGAAAACTAAGTATGTTTTTCCTTTTGTTTTTTAAAATCAGTCATTAGTTCTAGATAAACCAAAATTGATTTAGTTTTCCTTTTTTTTAAAAAAAAAAGTGGTATCACTTCATGATGTAACTACCTGACTATAAAACACAAAGCTGTGAATTACCAAGTAAGTAGTTTCATGTTAGGGATCATTGTGAATCTCTGGGAAGGGCAGGTCTGTGTCAGATCTAATCCATATCTTCTGGCCACATTGTACAAAAAGCAACATGCCAAGATTAAATCATATACTGCTTCAAGCCTGTACAGTAATGCACTACCCAATCAATCTAGACACCTGAATCTCATTTTCAGGGTGCCAAAGGTTCTTTCAGTGATGGATCTGCTGGCTAAATGCACTGCATTATAATTTTCCTCTGAGGGAACAGAGGGATTAAGCATCAGGATTCATGAACTATGCCCTTAAAAGATGTCTACTGAAACTTAAAAGTATATTATTTGTCTGAAGCTTCTGTCCCCAATAGTAATTGAAATAATGGTGATAATGATGACAAATAATGTAATTATGCTCAATATTTATCCAAAAGTCTCACTTACTGAAACAATCTGTCCTGAGACTTCCATGGTTATATCTCTTGAGAATTCCACAATTGTTCTAAGGGCATTTTGGGACCAATTTTTTTTCTTATTCATTCATTTGTTTGTTTACATGTTAAAAGAAGTTGGCATTTTTTCATACTGAAATCCATTTGTTGTTGTTGTTGTTTTCCTGAATGTTTGCTCAGGATGCTGGGAGGTTTTATAAACATGTTTAATAGCTAACCTTTACTCCAACTCTTCTATAGTTGTCATCTGTTTACCCTCTGGAGTGCTGATGATGGATCCATTATTTTATTTCTGCCAGATATTTCAGAATCTCTGAAAAGACTGCTGACTACTCTATTCCATGTTTGCACTAGACTGAAAAGCCAGAGGACACTATGCTCTGAATTATTACATGCCTTGACATGTCTGTCAGTTTTTCTGTACATCCATCCACCCAGGATTGAGAAACACATATAAAATGTATGGACGGGTGCCTAACCTTCAGTGAAAGAGACTCTTCCCTCCTATTGACCACAGTGGAGTAAAGTTGTGTTTACCTTATTAACCAAATAAACTAGCTGCAATGTCTTTTCCTTTTCCACTTTTAAAATGTCCACTGCTTTTAATATAACCTACTCACAACCATGAGGGGCTCTTCACAAGCTTTCAGCTTAACACTTTCTGAATGTCCATAGGACATATGAAAATGCCAAGAGGTTTTTCCAGGTCAGATCGACTCTCTGTGCAAACAGGTCTATGCCACCCCAAACATGTTTTGGCCATTTAAGAGTAAGGAAGGGAAAGTGATCAGCCTTAGGGAAATGCAAGGACTTCCTCAGGGAAATACAGCTTCTTCTATTCTATCCCCAATAGGAAACCATTTCACTGGCCTCTTGTCAAGGTCTTTATGTTTGTTTGTTTGATACACACACATACACAGAGGAAAATATAACAGGAGGGGGGAAAATAAAAACATAACCAGCATTCAGTGCAGCATTTGTACAAGTTTGAACAGAAAAAAATGAAATAATATATTTACTGCCTTGCATTCCAGACCACTGATATAGAGTCTACCCTCCACATTCACTAGGGTTAGGAGCACAGGACCCACGTGAAAGTGAAAAAACTCAAATAAAGAAAATGACATTTTTTAACAGAGAGAACAACCTCTCTTGCAATTTGTATATCTTCATGTATGACTCCATCATTTCAATGGGGGACTTGGAGATTCTTAGTGAGGTGTCCTCTCTAGAGATCTTGGGCCCTTCCTAACAGGGCCCAAAATGTGGGCTATGATGGACTTTTACCTGAGTCATCCAAACAATGCCGCAGGTAAAAATGACTTAATTTGGGACAAAGCAGGAAAATCCTGCTTTATCCTGAATTAATTAGATACCCCATTAGATATGGGTCTTCCTGAAAGGCCCGTGTTTGAGTCTGTGGGGACCTTCGGTACTCCTGGGGGTGATTCCCCACAGCCACCTCACACCTTTTGGGTTCCTGGATCCCAAAGATGCAAGATGACACCCACTCCCTTCCCAACCCCCTCCCCCCAAGCCTTAAAAATAAAGAAAAACATACTGGGTCACCATGAAGCTGCTCCAGTAGCCCTCTAGGCATGTTAAACTGATGCGCTAGGAGGAAAACCTTATTACAAATTTTAAACCTGACAGTACCTTCTTGGTTTCTTCTCCAAGGCTATGGAACTCTCTTGATTTGTAGATTAAGCTACCCACCTTCTTCTACTGGCAGACAAAGACCATTTTAGTTACAGTGACTTTTGCAAATTAACTACTTGTTACAGAGAAGTCATTTAGTAGGATATGTGTGCTTAAATTTCCTTCTTCTAACTAGAATGTAAATGCTTTCAAACTAGTGAATGAATTACTAATAATTTTAAAAATATTTTTATTATAATAATTGTATGCTGATGCTTTTGTGTTAAGCCACTTTGAGTGTCCTGCAGGAGAAATGAATGGGGTATGAATATGATAACAACAACAACATGCACCTTGTTTTTCATCCCTGCTGTGAGTCACCTTGTGAGAAAGATTGTACATAAAACAAAGAAAGAAAAATTAAATCATTATAATAAATTTAAAATTCATCCAGTTTGGAACATGTAGCTAAAAACTCAATTATTATCATACTGTAACTCTCAGTGGAATGTATAAATGTATAAATTTGTTCTAACCTGCTGAGGAACCTGATAGCATCACAAACTGCATAATCTCGAAAAAAACTCATTCCAGCTCATCCATTACTAAATCAGCCCAAAAATGAGACAGCAAAGACAGCACAAAATAATCCCAAATGCCTAAATGGAGACAAGACTACAACAAATTATAGTTGGCAGGAATACAGAATAATACATGATGTCAACAAATCCTGTCATCCAAAGTAAACTGTTAGGACTGGCATCAAATTGAAACTTTAGCTTCTTCTTTTTGTGGTACAACCAATCCAATCTCCGATTAGAAATAGTTTTTTTTAAAAAAAATCATAGTACTGAAGAGACAAGCAAGCAATGGTCACAGAGATAAGAACCAAATCAATCAAGAGAAATATGTCTTAAGCTGGAAGGTAGACTTCAGCTGACATACTACTAGACTAGTCCAACATACACACTTTTTTTAAAAAAAAATTGCTAATGTATCAAATCTTTCCATTCCTAAAATGGGTCACTATATTAAATGCTATGAGAACAAGCATCACTTTTTCCCCTTAATAAAATGTGAAATCAATTTGTTAAACTGTGTCTCACATTATGGTATGGATGGATTTCAAAACAAGTACATGTCTCAGGAAGGATTTCAAAGGTTAGAGAAATATCAAGTACAAGGAAAATGTTCAAATTCTTTAGATTTTAGTCACTCTTTGTACACGGTGAGTGTAAACAACATTGTGAATGGAACATAATAGCTTTGCATTATTTATCAGTCAGGTTACCTCTGCAATTATTCAGAAATTATGTTTAAATAACTTTACCCTTGATGGGCAGAGCAAGGTTCCAATGAAATACAGAAGATTAATATCGATTTCTTGTAAGCTTCACTAACAACAGTCATTTTACTTTTATTTCTGTGCATAAGCAACAAATTCCATTTGGTTGGTGTGTCACATTAACTGTGATGTGGTTACCATGGTCAAAATTCAATGCAACATTTAAGTACATGTCTGATTTCAGTTATGTTATAACTAAATCTGTGTTACATCTTTGAATAAAATGCATTTTATGGTTGATGATGATGATTTCATACATGCTGTGCTGTCACACGCTGGGCCTGAAATAATGTCTGTTTACAGGATGTGACTTCTGTATGCCCAATGGGACGCCAGGGTGCCTCAGCTGAAGGGCACCTTAGATTTCCCAACACAAAGTTCTATTGAGGCTCAAAACAGGTTCTACAAACTTCTTTATTTGGGCTTAAATCTTCAAACAAATGAATTAAACACTTTATAACTTTGGAAAACCGGTAGCTTCCTCAGTCTGCCATCAAGGGCAGGCAACTGGTGATAAACTGTTCCTTTCTTCCTTAGGGAAATCTTCTGACCCCTCCTTGGGCAATCTTTCTTTATCTTGGTGGCGTGAGGCCCCTACTCCTGGCTCCAAGCTGCTTTATGGATAGCCCGAGTGGTCCCTTACCAGACAAGATTTCTGTAGATCTGCCAAGCTGAAAGGTGTCCTTTAGTTTACTCCACGAATGCTGTAGGAACTGCCCTGTTGCCCCAGCAAAGGCTGGCTGTATTCCCCCAGCAAAAGCTGTGGAACTATTCCTTTACTCCCCCAGCAGAGCTGTGAGAAGTGAAGCCTTTGTGCAGGTGGGATAGAGAAAGCCACATGTCCTGCTGTTAGGCTTCAAACAGTGAGACTGAACAAAAGTCCTCCTTTGCCTCCAAAACGCTGGGAAAAGGGCGGGTCTAAAGACTCTAACAATGATTGCCAGGTTGCTGGCCCTATGACTGCAACTTGGGGGAGCTACCTGATCGCAAAAAAGCATGGCTTAAATAAATTCATACAAACTAGCAGTGCAAGAAAAAGAGGTTCAAATCTGGCACTACCATGCCAGCACACATGCTTTGACAGACATAGCTACCTAGGCCTTGTATACCTTGTATTTTTCTAGTAGAAAGGAGAAAAGAGATGAAATCAATTTTATTTGTATGTATTTATTTTATTTGTATTCCCAGCTGTTTTACTGAAATGAGACTCAGGCCATGTGCTGAATGGAAACCAAAATTGTAGTATGATGTATTTAGCAGCTAAGGGAAGGGCACACCCTTTACACTTAGCAGTTTCTATTGTAAAGGTGTGACTTCTGCTCAGACAATGAGATCCTCAATGCCTCTTTGAGTGGAAAAGATTAAACTGCTTATGTAATGGTCCATTTCACATGTGATTTCACTCAATAGGATCTTGGCCATGGTCCAAGGAAAAGGGAATAATTTGCCCAGAATTTTGTGGAGTTCAAACATAATCCCTTTAGTGACTAAATAACTAACATAGGCTGCAGAACTGTCTTATGCATGGAAATAATTAATGCCAGGGAATCCAGGCTCCAATAGACTTAGCAAAGTGAACTTAGGGCCTTTCCAGATAAGGCCAAAATGTGGGGCTTGTCTGCCTTTTACCTGAGGCATTCAAATGATGTCTCAAGTAAAAGTGAATTAATTTGGAGCAAAGTAGGAAAACCCTGCTTTGTTCCAAATTACTGGTAATTTGATACCCCATTAGATCCAGGCCTTCCTGAAAGGCGTGTGTCCAATGGAGTTTTGGGCCTGTGGGGACTGACTACCAGGTACTCCCAGGGGTGAGTCCCCACACTCATCTTGCTTCTTTGGGCTTCCAAAAACCCAGAGAAGCAAAGAGGGTGAGCCCCATCCCCCAAAAAAATAAAGTCTTAAAAGAAAAATTTAACAGGTTCCCATGCCTCCTCTCCAGAGGCCCCATGACATGTAGAAATCATGTGTCAAGAGGAGGGGAGACTGAATAGGAAAATTGCACCCCACCACCACCTTCTGGCATGTCATTTCTACATGCCAGGAGGCCTCTGCAGAGGAGGCATGGTGACCCAGTAAGTGTTTCTTTTATTTTAAGGCTTTGGGGGGGGGGGGGAGGTTACTTACTTAGGCGATCCCTCGCTTTCCAAAGATGATTGTCTTCCAGTGTTCTTGTGGGTCCGTATGTGGCTGTGGAGCCCTATTCTTGCTCTGCATCTTCTTCCACAGTGAGGGCATTGGTTTCTAGATGGAAGGCGGTCTCGGTCGGGGTTGGCTTGACGCGCCTTCCTCTTGGCATGCTTCTCCCTTTTGCCCTCCATTCGTGTCTCTTCAGATTCTGCAGCACTGCTGGCCACAGCTGGCCTCCAGCAGGAGCGGTCTTGACCAGTTCTCAGTGTCTATGCCAGAGTTTTAAAGGTTGGCTTTGAGGTCATCTTTAAATCTCTTTTCCTGTCCACCAACATTCCGTTTTCCATTCTTGAGTTCGGAGTAGAGAAACTGCTTTGGGAGACGGTGGTCGGGCATCCGGACAATGTGGCCGGTCCAGCAGAGTTGATGGCGGAGGACCATCGCTTCAATGCTGGTGGTCTTTGCTTCTTCCAGCACGCTGACATTTGTCCGCCTGTCTTCCCAAGAGATTTGCAGGATTTTCCGGGGGCAGCGCTGTTGGAATCGTTCCAGGAGTTGCATGTGACGTCTGTAGACAGTCCACGTCTCACAGGCATATAGCAGGGTTGGGAGGAC
Organism: Anolis sagrei; assembly: GCF_037176765.1. Lineage (NCBI taxonomy): Eukaryota > Metazoa > Chordata > Lepidosauria > Squamata > Anolidae > Anolis > Anolis sagrei. The sequence continues at coordinate 247,867,244 of NC_090022.1, read as the reverse complement.
AATAGCTGTATAAACAAGCACCTTGGTATCCCTACGGATGTCCCAGTCCTCAAATACTCTCTGCTTCATTCAGAAAAATGCTGTGCTCGCAGAGCTCAGGCGGTGTTGTATTTCGGTGTCGATGTTGACTTTGGTGGAGAGGTGGCTGCCAAGGTAGCGGAAATAATCAACATTTTCTAATGTTACACCATTAAGCTGTATCACTGGCATTGGAGAGGGGTTGGTTTGTGTCTGCTGGAACAGCACCTTGGTTTTTTCAATGTTCAATGACAGGCCGACCTTCTCATATGCTTCTGCAAAGATGTTTAGAGTGTCTTGTAGATCTGCTTCTGAATGCGCACAGACGGCGTTGACATCAGCATACTGGAGTTCTATAACAGATGTTGTTGTAACCTTGGTTTTGGCTTTCAGTCTGCTGAGGTTGAATAGCTTGCCATCTGTCCGATAGATGATTTCCACTCCGGTGGGAAGCTTCCCATCAACAAGATGAAGTATCATAGCAATGAAGATGGGGCAATAACACATCCCTGTTTGACACCGGATTCCACTTTAAATGGGTCACTTTGGGAGCAGTGGGGGGGGGGGGGTTACAGCTGATAGAGTATGAAGTGGTATTCAAGGAGCAAAGACATTAGCACCTATCATTTAAAACAATCTTCATTAAGGATCTCATCACATTGAAGTCCTTAAGATGGGAGCAATGGGGGCAGTTGTGGGCCAGCATGATGTAAATCATAAGGCAATGCCCTGCATCACTCTCTTACCATACCACGCTGAAATCTGTCAGGCCCCAGCTTGATCCCATGCTGTCCCTAGATTTATCTATGGAAAAACATGTAGACACTCATGTTCTCAGGACTGTTGCTTAGCACACTGCTAAGACTCAGTATGCACAGAGCCAGCACAGAGCCCCACCAAAAGTACCCCTGCATCATGTTATAAGCTCAGACAGGCTCCATCCTGCTGCATTTCAGCAGTATCCTAGGATAGGGCTGAAAACCCATGCAATGAGGTCATAAGAGAACACTATTATTGATAGAAAAGAGGAACTGATCCTCATCCTAGCATGGCTACATCCTAAGGATCAAGACTGCAGAAAGTTCCAGGATCAAAATGGTTGTTGGGAAAAGGCAGGGCAAGCTTGAGATTATCAATCTACATCACAGCAGGGCAGGACTATAGAAAAAAATTATAGAAGGAAAAAAAGTATCCAGAACACTCTAAAAGCTTCCTGATTTGTGTCTTTTAAATTTTCTCCCCACCACAATCAGGCACTGTCGTTTGTGCAGAGCATTGTTGAATTCCAACAAGACAGTCATGGAAAAGACAGGATGGTCCAAGTGATACATGTTCATTTTTTAAGATTATCCAAGAATGAAGAAAGATGTATAGCCATTTCAAATATTAGGATTCCAAGAAATATGCAAGCACACAAGAGGATTATTCAATTTGTTGAACATTTTCCTACTATTCCTCCACCCTCACCCTCTGCTGCTGGATAGTTTATACCTGATTGACCTTGGCAGGTGGGTGGCTCACTATCTCTTATTTAAGATTTCAGAGAAATGTTCACTCTTACTATGTTCCAGTTTGCCTCATTGCCACTCTGCAAACAAAGGAGATTATTCTTTGGCATCCATCAGCTCTGGTTGAAGTGGGGGCTTGCTGCCTAAAGAGCCTGTATTGTCTGGTTTTATGTTCACTTGCTTGGGCAGTGGGAAGGAAAGGCCAGAAGCTCCTCCCCATCTAAATCCTCTGAACCCTCTTCTTCAGAGATTTTTTTCATGACAAGGGCCAGTTAGCAAGGCTACCTATATTTCATCTGACCTTATTGGAAGTACTGGAATGATAGCTCAGAGTTTAGTTGCAATAAGAGTTTCAAAAAAGAAAAACCTTCAAGCAAGCTCCAAGCATGATAATCCCTCCAGCAACTACCAAGACTTCCTCTAGCACTGCGGACTTTGAGTAGGTTGCATCATGCCCTTCTTTACCTCTGAAGCCTACATGTCATGGCCCAAGAAGTCAAATTACAACCAGTCTCAAAACCTTCATATCATTTGCAGTGAAGAATTAGCCACTCCCAACTAAAAGAAGAAATGTGAGAAATCTATTGCAATGGTTCATTCTCAACTAGACAAGTTGTTGAAAGCTCAGCCCTCCTGAGATTTCTCACCTTAAGTGTGAGAATGAAACAATGAATGTGACTTGTTTCACAATTGATGCAAAAATCTATATGCAAAACTAATGGGCTGCATTCTATTAGTGAGTTATGGCAGGATAAATTCAGTTTGCACTATAGTAACCCACTTATTGGCTAATTGCAGAGGTCAGGATTATTCACAAATTGTTTCATGACTAAAATATATTCCTTTTCTAAATGCTGTATCCCATCCATAACAGCATTTTAGTCCTGCTGGAAAGAAGAGAGATCAGCAGAGAGGTATCCATCTATGTTCATCAAAGGATACGCAGAAGACCCAACAAATGTCTTTTGCAGCACATGCAATGACCAGAAAACAGCTGAGGTTATCTACAATCATCCAACTCCAAGAATATAGAAATGTCCATGTTGGGTTGCATATTGCATCACTTAAAGGTAGGTTTGGAGTGTAGCACAAGAGGATGTAGGTACAGAGACATAGCTACACACCAAATATACATAATCCAGTGCAAAGTGCTGCATATCTAGATAATTGTTTGCCTTCCAACCCCCGAAATAATGAGACCTATCAAGGTATAATTGGGTTAAATTAAGGGCAACTTTATTAAATTGTTACCTTTAACTTATAACTATCTCTAACTAATTTGTGTACAGAACTTGGTGTCTAAGCCGAGGTAGTGTCCTTACTGACCTACCCCTAGACTGTTTTGGGCGAAAACACCTGGGTCTCCTGGTAATTTAAACCTGGGCAACCTGTACGGGAAAAGTGTGGACAAGAGCTACAAGCTGGGTAGATGCGGGGAATGCCGTGGATGTAGCGTACCTGGATTTCAGTAAGGCCTTCGACAAGGTCCCCCATGACCTTCTGGCAAGGAAACTAGTCCAATGTGGGCTAGGCAAAACTACGGTGAGGTGGATCTGTAATTGGTTAAATGGACGAACACAGAGAGTGCTCACTAATGCTTCCTCTTCATCTTGGAAAGAAGTGACGAGCGGAGTGCCGCAGGGTTCCGTCCTGGGCCCGGTCCTGTTCAACATCTTTATTAATGACTTAGATGAAGGGCTAGAAGGCATGATCATCAAGTTTGCAGATGACACCAAATTGGGAGGGATAGCCAATACTCCAGAGGACAGGAGCAGAATTCAAAACGATCTTGACAGATTAGAGAGATGGGCCAAAACTAACAAAATGAAGTTCAACAGTGACAAATGCAAGATACTCCACTTTGGCAGAAAAAATGAAATGCAAAGATACAGAATGGGGGATGCCTGGCTCGAGAGCAGTACGTGTGAAAAAGATCTTGGAGTCCTCGTGGACAACAAGTTAAACATGAGCCAACAATGTGATGTGGCAGCAAAAAAAGCCAATGGGATTTTGGCCTGCATCAATAGGAGCATAGTGTCTAGATCTAAGGAAGTAATGCTACCCCTCTATTCTGCCTTGGGTAGACCACATCTGGAATACTGTGTCCAATTCTGGGCACCACAATTCAAGAGAGATATTGACAAGCTGGAATGTGTCCAGAGGAGGGCGACTAAAATGATCAAGGGTCTGGAGAACAAGCCCTATGAGGAGCGGCTTAGGGAACTGGGCATGTTTAGCCTGAAGAAGAGAAGGCTGAGAGGAGATATGATAGCCATGTATAAATATGTGAGAGGAAGCCACAGGGAGGAGGGAGCAAGCTTGTTTTCTGCTTCCTTGGAGACTAGGACGCGGAACAATGGCTTCAAACTACAAGAGAGGAGATTCCATCTGAACATTAGGAAGAACTTCCTGACTGTGAGAGCCGTTCAGCAGTGGAACTCTCTGCCCCGGAGTGTGGTGGAGGCTCCTTCTTTGGAAGCTTTTAAGCAGAGGCTGGATGGCCATTTGTCAGGGGTGATTTGAATGCAATATTCCTGCTTCTTGGCAGGGGGTTGGACTGGATGGCCCATGAGGTCTCTTCCAACTCTTTGATTCTATGATTCTATGATTCTAAGTCTCCCTCAAGTTTACTGAGGCCCGACTCTCCACCTTTTAAGGCCATCTTATTTCCCCTCACCTTGAACAAAGGTCAACAGGTGAGTGATTTGGTTAAAGGCCTTCACCCCTGAAGGGGGTGGCTTGGGTGTTCACCAACTCTGATCTTTTCCCTATCTATTTTTGGTACACCTATTTATAACCACCAGGCCATCTAGCCCCTAAACAGTATAGGGTAGGCGAAAAAACCTTCCTAGTTAAAAACCAAAGATTATACTGATGAAATGGGCAGGTGTGGTGGGTTGACAGTCCGAAGCCAAATAAGGGAAGAAGGTAAGTCAAACTGGGAGGTTGGCTCCTCCCATTCTTCAGGAAGGTTCCAATCGAACTTCTATCTCTAGCTTCAGGGGAGGAGGCAAATTGCTCTCCACCCCCAACTGCGTAGGAGTGGTAAAGCCCCTTTCTTCAAATGTTTGAAAAGTTAAAATATACAATAAAATATTACTAAATCAGGTTCCATGTCTATCATCAACAAAAACTTAAACCCTCCTTGGTAACAAGTTATTTATCATCTCATTAATATTGTACAAGAAGGCATCAGAATCACTGTATTTGTATGGATGAAGAGACGTATCAAATTCAGATATGAAAGGAGACTTGACTTTATGTGCATCCAGATGGCTTGAAAGTCCCTAATTTTCCCCATTTTGTGTCTACTATTTTTTATTTTAGTTTGGGTTAAACTACACTAACCTGGGGAACTGATGTAAAAAGTTTCTGATCATACCTGGAGCTGACAGAAACATATATGAATCTCCAAAATAAAACTGTAAAGAACAGGAACAAAATGTAAGACTTCCTAGTGTTGTTAAATTAGTCTGGATGCAGTCTGTAATGTGTTTTGACTTTTTCCCATCATGCCTTGATGATTTTCATAAATGAGGTTGTAAGTGCTCATTATCTACAGAAAGATATGCATTTAGAAAAGAAAATCTACAGTGCATATGTTGAAGACTGTTGCAAATGAAAGAAACTCTCCACTCCAAACAGACAGAGAAGCATTGCAAAGCAGATATTCTCTGCTGTGCATTTGAGAGGGGGTGGGGTGTGTGTGACAGTTCAACCACTGTTTTTCTAATTACATGCGTCCCAGGACATGGCGTGTGATAAGAACAAGGTATGGTTTTGAACCCCCTTCCCACACTGAATCAAATAATCAAAACAGTGTATCATGTTGTGAGAATGTCTACTATGAGGTTCTCTCCCTTGCACTGTTGTCATTTATGTACAGGCATTGGGCTTTAAGAAGGGGCAGGCATTAAGGAATGTTCTTAGACTCTCTGCAGTGTGGGTTAAGACTTCATCCATCATGTTATAATATGATTGCCTTCCAAGTGTAGGGTCTTGGTGATACGTTTATAGGTGGCTGTAGAGGCCTATTCTTGACCTGATTGTTCTTTCAGAGTGAGGACATTGATTTCCAGGTAGAAGGAACTTCCAGTCAGGGTTGGCTTGATGAGCCTTCCTCTTTTCCCGTTTCTCCCTTTTGGCCACCATACATGCCTCTTCAAATTCCACAGCACTGTTGGTAACAGCTGACCTCCAGTTAGAATGCTCAAGGGCCAGGGCTTGCCAGTTCTCAGTGTTGGTTAGCTTTAAACCCATTTTAAATATCTTTTCCTGCTCACCATCATTCCATTTTCCATTCTTGAGTTGAAAGTATAGCAACTGCTTTAGGAGACAGTGATAGGGCATTAAGACAACATGCCAGTCCAGCAAAGTTGATAGCAGAGGATCATCACTTCAGTGTGGTGGTCTTTGCTTCTCTCAGAATGCTGACATTCGTCTGCCTGTCTCCCCAAGAGATTTGCAGAATTTTGAGAGGCAGTGCTGATGGAATCATTCTAGAAGTTGAGAGTGACATTTGTGGATGGTCCATGTTTTGCAGGCATATAATAGAGTTGGGAGGATAATAGCTTTATATACAAGCATCTAGTTATCCCTATAAATGTTCCAATCCTCAAACACTCTCTGCTTCATTCAAAAAAATCTGCACTTGCAAAGCTCAGATGTGTTGTATTTCAATGTCAAAGTTGCCTTTTGTCAAGAGGTGACTGCCAAGGTAGTGGAAATGGTCAACGTTTTGAAATGTTACATCATTAAGCTGTATTTCTGACATTGCAGAGGGATTGGTTGGTGCCTTCTGGTAGAGTACTTTGATTTTCTCATTGTTCAGTGAGAAGCCAAGCTTTTTGTACACTTCTGCAAAGGTTTTGCATGCTTCTGCAAACATTTTATAAAATACACATATTTAAACATTCAGCATATTGGAGTTCTATAACAGACATTGTCGTGACTTTAGTTTTGATTTTCAGCCTGCTGAGGTTAAATATCTCTCCTTTTGTCCAATAGGTGCAGAATCATAGCTATGAAGATAGAAAATAAGCTTGGGGCAATAATACATCCCTGTTTGACACCTGATTCCACTTTAAATAGGTGACTTTGGGAGCCATTGCTGACTAGGACTGTTGTCATCATAGAGGAGCCACAGGATGTTCACGAACTTATCAGGGGATCTGATTTTTAGGAGGATGGTACAGAGAGCATTGCTATTCACTGTATCGAATGCCTTTGCAAGGTCAGTGAATACCATGCACAAAAGGTTGTTTTTGTTCCCTGCATTTTTCTTGAAGCTGTCATACAAGGGAAAGTTTCCAGTGAGTTTAAAACAAGCTATCATAAAACCGCTGTTGAAAAAGCCATCACTGGACCCCACTCAATTAGACAACTATTGGCCAGTTTCCAACCTCCCCTACTTGGGCTTCCTGACTGGAAGTCATGGAACGTGTGGCGGCAACACAACTCCAGGGATATCTGATAGACACTGATTATCTAGATCCGGCACAGTCTGGTTTTAGGCCGGGACATGGAACTGAGACAGCCTTGGTCACCTTGGTAGATGATCTTCGGCGGGAGCTGGACAGGGGGAGTGTGTCCCTGTTAGTTCTGATAAAGAGAGGCCAAGTCAATGTTAAAGCACCTCAGCTCCCTTGCAATAATAGCAGTCCTGCATTCAGAGCATTCACTGTCTGTGTTATCTAACAGTGTCTGTACATTCCATGTTCCAAAGTTCATTTTTTTTCTTTTTTGACCACAAGGTGATGATCCCACTGGATGTGGCTGTCCAAACAAGAAAAAAGAGAGGCAGACTATGTTTATGGTACCTTTTTTAGTCCACTCCCACAATGGGGTGAGCAGAGTGGATCCTAAATAGGGTTGCTCAGTTGTGGATACAGCTGCCAAACTGCTCAACTGCCTTAGACCTTGAAATAGAACGACTGAGCCCATATTAATCACCCATGTGCTAGCCTGCAACTTAGGGCTTCTAGATTTCACAGTCCTGCCTCTGCAACCACTCAACTGATCACCATGGAACTTTTGTTGGTTTTCTTTTCTTTTCTTGGAAAACACCTATGTGTTAATTTGTTTTATGTGTGGAGATCAGTGCACATCCAATCAACACATAGCCTTCACAGAAAGAAGTTCAGATCCAGTGGCATGGTTAACCCGATGACCAGTGGGTTCTCATCTGTTGCAGCCTTCTTTCACGTTCACAGCTGTTGTAATATGTATCATGTTATAACTTGCCTGTTATTCAGTTGTGGACCTCAGATTGTGCTTGGTCTGGTTCCTCCTCTATGACCTTGCCACCCCGAGAGATCCCCCTGGGAGTACATGACTGTGGTCTTTGCCTGCAGGTTCACTGGAACACACAAGTTCCCCTGATCATGACAAGGTGACAATCCATCGAGGGGGAAAGAAAGGAAACCAATAGTAGTGAAAAGGATCCCTATTTTCCAGCTCTTTGTATGCCTTAATATTAAGTGTTAATTTTTCCTTCAGCAACATATTACATATTTTATTTCACTACATATTGATATTAAAAATTTACCATAAGAACCTACAGTTTGTAGAATTTGCACTTAGAAAAAACATTCTTACAATTATAAGATTTATTCCCAGATAGACATATATATGTTTCCTGCCTCTCAGCTAAGGAGGGAAAAAACCCTGTAGTAGTTATTCATTCTCATACACAAGAACAAAATCAGTGCTGATTTACAAAGTGAGGGTACTTCATTCTCATGTTACAAGTGTTCTATGACAATATAGCACAGTTACTTTTTGGACCACAACCCCCTGAATCACACAACCACCCATCACCATTGATCAGGAATGATTTTGGGATTCTTCAAACTGTAACCAAAAAATTAACACTCAAGTTCTTCCCCACTTACATGATACATAACTTCTCTTCCTGTAGCATACCAGCTGTGCAAACACACACACAATCTACTCTGCTCTCAAGATTATTGTATTAACATGTATTCCCCAGCAAGAGAGCTCTCTGCATAGGTGCTATGAATGTGGGTTTGGCTTTAATTTTCTGTAACATTTAAAAATATTCTATATATACTGAAAAGCCTTTTCAAAGTGAAATTGTCATATTGAACGACACTCTCAATGGTTAGTTAATAAGAGTTTAATCATTTGTGTGAAGTTCATACATATAAATGCAGATTGTTAAGAGTGCTAAAAGCCCAGGCAATAAATGGATATTAATAGTCTGAATCAACTTGCTTGAAACTCATATGATGTAAAAGAAAGGCAGAAATTGCTCATATGTTTGAACGATTACAACATTGCTCATGAAAAAAGCAACTTAATTGTCATGCATAGTTGATAAATGAATTGGCAAGGAAATAAACTTAATCTGTGAGCCAGGTTTCTTCCCAGCAGAGGAAAAGAATGAATTCATTTATTCAATCTCTTTGTGGAAAGCCAAGCAAACAAGATGTAAGATAGTAATCTGATGCTTGAAGATTCAGAGCTGGTCCATCAAACTGAGGAAGTAATATATTATTGTCCAAAATAAATGTTCTTCAATATTATTCTGGTCAGACCTGCCAATATCCTGAGTAATTTTCCCATCAGTTAGTGGAGTTCAAGACTTACATATGGATGTTTTGACTTTGTAAGGGACTTGAGGAGCAAACAAATTCCTTATATAAAGAGGGTGATGTTTGTGAGCACTACATGGATGTGACTTAAAAACCTTATTCCTTAGAAACCACCTCTCCCTCATTCTGGTCCCATGCTCTTTCCAATATTACCTCCAAAAAATGGAGATGTCATTTTTGGATTACAACTTCTAGAATCCTGTGGTCATGGTGTCTGTGGAATCCTGGAAGTTGTAGTCCAAAAAGAATTTTTCCAAGCTATATTTGTATCTGTAGTTGGAGAAAACAGTTTCATTAAACTCAAACAGTGGGTTACCAGCCCCATTAAGTATCCAAGAAGCTGTTTCTGTTAATATATTGTTTTCATACTGCAACATGGAAGGAACTGTAACGTAGAGTCATAGAAGTTACCAATAAATCACTCTGGTGTTCCTGTAAATTTCCACTCTGCAGAAATAGTTGGATACAAGAGAGCATATGGCTCTCATAGAATGTCGTGATGGTAGTAGAGATACAAGTTCTGCTCCTATTATACCTCAGATTGTTTTCTGTATTTCTATCAACCAATGTCCAATGTGTTTGATATAAGTCTTAGAGGTACAGATTGAACAAAACCGTAACACTGAAAAATTGCAGATAGTAGTAGCAACAGCAGCAGCTAGGATCTCTCTCGCCCTATCTATTCCTAGTTCTGAAAACAGTTTGTGTATACAACTGCTCATGCTATATATGACTCATTTCTTTTCAACAGACTTAATAAATATTAATAAAACCATGTTCAAAACACTACTAAGATCCAAAACAAGATTATGTGTGGTATGCTTCCCCCACTCAAATTGCATCTTTTTCTTATATCCCCAGGCAAAAGCCTCAGACTTTTATTTCAACACATCATCAGCTTTAACATTGTCAAAGGTTAGAACATGAATTAGTGTTTCTGCTAAGAGAATTACTTGTTTCTTCTGTGGTAGAGTTAAATTGGATTTAACCGTCAAGCCTTCATATATAATGCATCCCATATACCCTCCCCCACAACACACACTCTAAATTTAATTAAAATAACTGAAATGAAACTAGAGATAATTTGTTTTTTAAATAGACTGCCACATGCTCCATTTACATAAAACCCATTAGTTTGCATTAAATACAAATTAGCTGCTGATATGAATTAAATCACTTATAAATAGTTCAGAATAGCCTCAATTCCACACATTTTAATTAATAAAACAGTTAACCAGATTTATTTGTAAGGTAATCAAGGCTTCTTACTCATTCATTCCTCAACACAATAGGCCAGAGGAGGAAGGGGCCATCCTGCATTTTTTGGCATTTTAATAGTCACAACAGAGGACCAGAATTTTGAGGGATTGTATCATTTATTACAGAAATATGGAGCCAAACCATTTAAAGTTGGTCTTCAAAAGTCCCAGTGGAGCTGCTACTTTTCACTCTAGTAAATTACAGATAGCATAGCTATGCAGTGCTTCAGTGGATTGAAACACCAAGAGCAATATGGGGTCTGCAACAACCACAGTGTAATCATAGCAACTAACAACATTTGTTTTTGCTATTATTCACAATCTATAAACAGGTAAGAAACACCTAATAGCCTTTATATACTCTTTATTTTCCTACATTGACATGTCAATTTTCTAAATGACTATTGTGTAACAAAAGACATAATCGTATATATTCCCATGCACCATAGGCTCAGTGAAGTAACCTATTCTCATAAGAATTTGTATTTTTAGAACAGATGAACAGCCCCCTCCATGCTGCCGCCAGAAGTTCTGTCTACTCAAATAGACATTGTTGGTTAGGCTAAATTTCCAAGAGCCATAAAAATGTGTCCTTCGCCACAATAGGACTTGGCTAAAAGTTTATATCAACACTTATCTGGGCATATTGAGGACAAGTTTCCATGGTAATTTGTGTCATACTATCAACAAAGTCTTGGGGGACCATATCATTTGACTTTAGTTTTTGTTATTAATGCCTGAGCTTGCTATATTTATTTGAGAGTAAATGCTATTGAGTTCAAACAGTCTTACTTCTAAATAAAAACCCACAGGATTGCCTTGTTTTCTGTGGCTTAGATCCAAGTTATTTGAAGGACCATATCTCTGTCTAAGAACTTTATCCCACATTGCCCTCTCCTCCAACTTCTAAATACTTAGCCTCTACTGGAGGTATGATTTATGATGGAACACTTCCTACAATGCAGGGGGCCTTCAGCATCTGAAACAGTCCTAAAAGAGAGAGAGAGAGAAGATGGTCACAGATAGTTTTCTGTATTCAAGTACCAGGATATAACTGGAGAAAACACCCAAAGCCATGTGGAATAGCAGCTGTCAGATTTGCCCGAGCTGAATGGCAAATGATGTTGAGTAAGGGGCAAGTTGACACAAAACAAGTTGACACAGAAATTACACCACCTGGCAATCTCAAGGAAAAGAAACAGGAGCTATGCAATGAAAACCTACACTTATTTAGACCAATTTGGAAAATATACTTAGACTAGAGGTTATTGGCAATTTGGAACTCTTGACTGCAAAATTCCTGGAAATATGAAAGTCTTAATTCCCTGAAGATATAGCCAAATGTTATGGAGTTTTTCTCTTAATATAGTCCTTGAAAGGCATGACTCCATTGATATTATTATTCTGCTTTGGTTAGACCTCACCTGGAATATTGTGTCCAATTCAGGGCACCAGAGTTTAAAAGAGATGTTGACAAGCTGGAAGGTGTCCAGTAGGCTTGATCAGCTTCTGCTGGCTGAATTTTGGGAGACCCCAGATCCATTTTTGTGCACCTCCCAAAAACAGGCAAGTAGCTGAATAGCCATTTTTGGTCCACAGCCAAAAAATGCAGCTAGATCTGATCCATTGGTGGCAATGTGGGGGGGCTTCCTGGGCTCCTCTTCCCATAATTTTAGGGCTATCGGGATAAAAATGACAATACTTGAAGGACGCATTAGCCACTGATAGGCCACCAAGTTTCATAACATTTGGATCATCCTCTGATTTTTAGGAATTTATTTTCTTTTTAACAATAACATCTCCTTTTTAAAAGTCCCAAAAAGGTATCCCCACCCCCCTCCACTGGCCCTGCCCTGGAACTTCTCCAGGAGCAGCAGCAGGGCAGCATTCCTTCCTGCCAAATATCAAAGATACACTTCCATGTCACACAGCCCAGTGCCCCACTATTACACTTTCTTTTTTACTAATAAAAAACAACTGCAACAATTTCTTCCAAAACTTTTGAATGTCTTGTTCTCACAATACATATTGGAAGAGGGCAGCAGCAAGCAAGCATTGTCCCCTTATTAGAATGAGAGTTTCTGTTTGTTTGCTAGAATTATTATTATCTTTTAAAGGTATTTTCTAAAGGAGAGGGGAAAAGGAGGAAAAGTAGCTAAAGGGTGACTCAAGGCTCTACGAGCCATCCAAATATTTTTAAAGAAAAACACACCAAGAGCAAAGAGATGCTCTTTCATTTTCCCAAGTCCCCAAACACATGTGCATATCCCACCCACCCATCCTGTACTTTCCCAACTCCCACTTCCACTAACTAAAAATAATAAAGAAAATAAAAGAAAGTTGAAAGTATTCAATGATAAAGAGAGGCCAAGTCAAGAAATAAAGCTGGGTGTGAGTGGCAAAGCAATCAGACTGTAGCACCTCTCTAGAGCCAGGACACAACAGAGAGCAATCGAGGCACTCACCCCATTAAATAGACACAGTTTGCATAAGACACATCATGGTGTTCTTCTATTCTGGTTGGCCCAACAACCAAGATGCACGGGGAAATCTCATGCAAGCAAATGGCAGCCTCTTCACACATCATGTGATGCCAAACAGCAGAAAAGGAGCCATGACCAGCTGCTGCTTGGCCCATTTTGGCTGAAAAAAACATGGTAGCTGAGCGCTTACCATTACAGCCAGCCAAACAAGCTGGATTGGCCAAAGCGAACTGACCAAAACAAATCCGTGCACAAACTTAGTGTTCAGAGGACAACTAAAATAATCAAAGATCTTGAGATCAGGTCCTATGAGGAGCATCTTAAAGAGCTGGGCATATTTAGCTTGCAGAAGAGAAGTTTGAGAGATGACATGATAGCCATATATAAATATGTGAAATGATGCCATAAGGAAGAGGGAGAAGGCTTGTTTTTGCTGCCCTGGAAACTAGAACTCAGAGCAATGACTTCAAATTGCAAGAAAGGAGATTCCACCTGAAAATAAGGAAGAACTTCCTGACTGTAAGAGCTACTCAGCAATGGAACTCTTTAACTCAGAGTGTGGTGGAAGCTACTTCCTTGGAAACTTTTAAACAAAGGCTGGATGGCCATCTGTCAGGGGTAATTCAATTGTGCTTTTGCTGCATGCCAGGGGTTTGGATGAGATCGCCCATATGGTCTCTTCCAATTCTATGATTCTATATGCAAATTAAAATTCATAGCCTAAAACTGACCGAGTAGGTCTGCCAGAAGAGATGCGTCTGAAATACTGACAGTTTTTTTAGCTGTCGGATTTCTTCTACCAAGTCATTCCACAGTATTGGGGCAGCCAATGAAAAGGTCATCTGGGTGATGGCTGCCAGTCAGGGTCTGGCTGGTTGGAGTAAGCATCCCTCAGAAGACCTCAGTGTGTAGGAGGATTAATGATATTAATCGGCAACCAGTGGAGTGCTTTAGTATGGGTGTAATATATTCACTCCTAGCTGTTCCTGTAATGAGTCTGAGTATTGTATTTTGAACTAATGGAAGTTTCCAAACTTGATACAGAAGTAGGCCAATGTAAAGCTCATTGCAAAAGTCCAACTTTGAGGTTATCAGCACATGCACTACCATCTTTAGGTTCTCAAACTCTAAGAAGGGGTGCAGCTGACATATTAGTCGAAGCTCATAGTAAGCCCTTCCGATTGGCACATCTATGTGGGCTGACATTTGGAAATATGGATCCAGGAGCACGTCTAAGCTGTGAATGCAGTGTTTCAGGGAGAGTGCAATCCCATCCAAAACAGGTTGGCACACTTCCATCCTCAGATTAGGACCCTTGATGGCAAGCACCTCTGTCTTTTTTGAATTCAGTTTCAGTGTGTTTTTCCTCTTCCAGTCCATTTCCTCCCCCAAGCATTCATTTAGACAAGACATGCTATCCTTAGCTAAAGCTGTTTTTTGAATGCACAAAAGACTTCAAAAACACAAGCTTTTGAAGTTTCTCTGCTTTCTTCATCAGGCAAAAACTGTTAGCAATCATACAGGAAAATACTTATATTAGAAGTGCAAACCTACATTTGTAGAACTTGTTTCCAAAAGGGGTTAAATCCATCTGAACAAAATTTAAACTCAATCAGCAACAATAAAGTAACTTTTCTTGAAATCTAGGCTCTATGACCTTTGTGAAGCCACAGACCCCTATCTTAGGCAGAGAACATTGAATTTCTTAAGACGTATATGTGGTAGTTACATAAAGGGAAAGTTTTAGGTGCTTTATAGGTAAAACGTTATCAGGGGTTTTATGCAGTCATAAAATTCCTTGTTAGAAGGGACCCTGTTAGCTCCAGTTAAGGAGCCAAGTACTTTCAGGTCATTGTAATGGTCTTCTCCAGGAACAAGAACACGCAAACAAAGTTGTTCTTTCCAAAAAGGAAGATTTTTCTGTTTAGTTGCTGCAGCAGTATAAACACAATATATGCAATATGTATGTTAGAATCACAGACACCTTAAAGGGCCAGACTCAAAAGTAACTTCAACACAGAGTTTATTAAAGCAAAGGAAAAAGGATGCAGAGGCACTTAAATGCAGTGCCACTGGTCAAAAACACAAGAAACAACCAATCCTGGTTCAAAAAGGTTTACAAGAATATAATCCAGATTAGCTGGATAAAAGAAACGAATCAAACAAAGCGTTCTTAGGTCAAACAAAAGGCACAGTACACAACTGGTTAACAAAAGGGCAAGCCGCAGGAAGAGAAATGTCGTCAGCTGAAGTCCAGGGTCGTAGTGGGAGAAATCCAAAACAGCGCAGGTCCAGAGTCTGTAGAAGCAGCATCTTAGCCAAGCCGATCCAGGTCCAGGAAGAGAGAAGTCCACACTCACGAGAAGCCAATCAGGGTCAATAACAAGCAACCGATCAAGAGATTCAAACTGCAGATCCCAAAACACCAAACATGAAGCTGGCAGCAGCAAGTCACACAGCACCCAAAAACACTAAAGTACTCCAACACCTTGCCTTCTGCAGGGACCCTTCATCTCTGAACCCACTTTTATTTACAACTCATCATCAGAAGATGAACCACCACCCCATCATTATTCCCCACAGCTGCTTCCATCTCTTCACGTGAGCCACCTTGTCTTCCCCTCCCAGTCCTCCATCTCCTGTCAAGACTTAGATCCCCCCAAGACTCAGTTGGATCCCCTGATTGCCAGTCTTCACCCCCAGAGAACCCCATAAAGGTATCACTAGTTGTTGCCTCTTCACAAATAGCTTGCACTTCTCTTATCTTAGTCCAATCCATGGTGTCTCCTTCTTCTCCTTCACTCATTGACCCATCATCTCCAGAGAATCCCTCAAATGACTCCTCATCTGTAGGTGCTGTAGTATCTCCCAGATCCTCTTTCTCTGCTGCTCATCATCAGATTCCTGCTTCTGAGTAACCTTTTTCCCCTTCTGGCACTCATACTCCTGTTAGTAACATTACTTACAGGCTCTACTACTACAATGTACAATCCCCTCCCTCCCTCTCTCTCGTCCTCCAACACACCACCCACTAACATCAATCCTCATCAACTCACATACCCTTATCAAACTAACACAGGGTTACTACATCCTATATACTATAGTCTCAGCATTAGCCACCACACCCTAATTACAATGACACCAGTTATTAAACCTGAGACACTGATCCTGTTGTCACTTAAAGGAAGTCCCAGGCATTGAGTCACCTGTTAAGGGCTGAAAAATGTGGTATAGAAATAAAGCAAATATAAATATATGTTGTATAACTTACAAATGCTGACAAAGTGTTTCAACAGTAGTCCAAATGAAAAAGTTTTGCCTTTGTTGGAAGTAGAAAACTCAGACTTGAGTCTCAATTTCCTAGTTCCCTCATGTTTAGTATCTCTGTGTTGTATGTAAATTAGGTATCTTTAGAACCAGGAAACATATTCAGAGGTAGCCATATTAGCCATGCAGCAAAATACACAAATCAAAAATTCTGTGAAGCAGAGATAACTTAGAGGGACAGGACTAGAAACAGAACTTTGTTGCATTTTTAAAAAATAATAGAATCTTAGAATAATAGAGTTAGAAGAGACCACATGGGCAATCTAGCCCAACCTCCTGCCATGCATAAAAAGCAAAGGACATTTAAAATCACAGAGAAGAAGAAAAGTGGTAGGGGCAGAGGCCTACATTTTAAGAATGCTGTTACCACTAATCACATAAAAACAGAAGACTTATCAGACTTCATGAGTTAGTAACCTAAGGTTGCAGAGTACAAGGGGCATCAAATGTGTGGCCCTTCACTGTCCCAAGACACTTTGAAGAGTTTATTCTAAAGGTTGATCTCCAAACTGCCTGTTGTTGTTTTTTAAATATTTGATTCAAAGAGGTCATTGTAGCCAAGGCTAATAAACTAAAAAAGTAAGCTAAAAAACTGCCTCTGCCATCTCATTAGAGTTCATGTCGCTGCCACCTCTGCCTTCACCTCTGATGGCAAGTGGGTCATGTTAGTGACAACACAATGTTGTAGCTTTTCTTCTTCCCATAGCAGAAAGGGCACAAAGGTGCTGCCATTGCTGACCACCTCTTTCTATGGGAAGGCAGTGTTTGGCATCTCTCTCCAGGCACAGAAAGACCATCATGTTAGCCAAAAAAATGTGGATGAACTGTGTAATGTGGTAGACTTGCACAATATTGTGGGAGTATTTGGTGTTTCCATTTCCTATTCAGCTGCCCTTGGACTTTGCTTGACACTCCAGAGTCTGTGCATACAATTTCAAAGCTGTGGGGAATTATTGACTTGCTAATATATTTGCTAAATGATTACACACCTCACTGTTGGTGACATTTCAGATTCCACTTTAAACAATCTTCAGAGTCCAGCCCCAGTGGAAAGAGATTGACTCTTAGAATAAACTGAAGCCCAACTACATGCAATTTAGCTCCAGATGCACAACTCCAATTAAGCTTTCTTCTCTATACTTTGCCCATTTTCTCCTTCTTCCTTCACCTTTTTTTGTTAAAGAGGAGGCAGAAGTATCACCCTGAAATCAATTGCAAAGTCATCCATCAACATCTTTCCTTGGTAACAAAAGTGTGTACAAGTAATACCATTAATCATGATTGAAACAAACGTTCCTTGCTGTTTCCAATTTGAATAGACACTAGACAGGTTTGTTCTTCTACTACTGAAGAAATCAAAATCCATGTTTCCCTCAGAACAAGACTTGGAAATCTGGCGTTCAGGCGTTGAACTACAATTTTCTTCAAGTGGAGAGAATAATTTGTTCCCACAGCAAAATCATCATCATTATATTTGAAAATTGTATACATTCTGTATAAAATTCACTTTTTTTTACTCAGAAATAGCACTTTCTGTATAGAATATGGCATTTTTCTCTGCAGAAAATATTATTTCTGTGCAGAAGAATTAGTTGTGTGCCAAAAAAGTAGCTTCCTGTGTAGAAAATGCCATAATTGGAGATGTATTCTGCATAAAATTCTCAAGTTAAGTTCTTGGCCTTGAACATAGCATTTTCTATTAAAGAAACCGCCATTTTCCTATCTCCATTATGAAACATTGTTTTTGCACAAGAAGTGTGAATTTTGTGCAGAATGAGTCCCAAACTTCAAATATTTTTCATCATTCCAATGTTCTTCTCATTAGGATTTCTTAACATTCAGAAAACACATTTTCTTACATTTTTTTCCAATTTTTAAAAATATTATTTCAATACTTAATGTACATAGTCAATAGTTGTAGCCAATGCTGAGAGAGAGTGATTTTGCTTCCCATATCAGGTGGGGCACATATTCCGGCCTGATTTATTTCTGTACACTTCTGGCAAAAAAGACAATGACTTTTAATCTACATCAGGCAGAATTTGTTTTCAATTGAATGGTTTCACCTATTTTTCAGTTGTCTTGTGAGTTTGGTGATAGTGGTGCAATATTGTCACTATAGATGACAAGGTGGACTGTTTGTAGATAAGATCTGGCAGAAGGTAATTTAAGGAAAATGTATGTTTCATTATTTGAACCCCCTTATTTAATATCATTTAGTCTGGCAATTTTACTAGAGCCTTTTCTACACTGTCACATAATCTAGTTTGAAACTACATTCTATGATCAGTGTGGACTCATAATGCAGTTCAATGCAATTAAATAGAGACACATATAATGCAATTTAATTGTATGAGTCTCAGTCTACCCTGACCATAGATTGTAGATTCAAACTACATTTTATGGCAGTGTAGATGGGGCCTGAATTGCTTTTATGATTTATTTAGATTTCCTAATCGATGGATGTGAGTTTTCCATTTTTTACAAAGGGATTTGAATTGTTTTCATTTTTTAATATTGGCCATCAAGTTATTTATTTTAAAACTCATTGCACTGAATTTAGCATTTTAGCAGCTATAATTGACAGGCTAAAAAGAATACAGTCTACCTTGACGATAAAACTGGGTGACAAGAAGTTACAATATTTAGGGATATATATCCCTCAAAATCTAAACAATATAATACAATTGAATTGTAATCATTTATGAAAAAAGTCAACAATCAAATTCACAAGTGGAAAAGTAGGAATTGGGATATGTCAAGCAAAATTAAGATAGTTAAAATGATGGTTCACTCCAAATTTCTATTTTTGTTTCAAGTCCTACTATATAGTATTCCCAACAAAATAATCAGAAATGGGACAACTCATTAAGAACTTGGATAGTAGGAGCAAACAAAAACAAAATCACCAATTTAGTATTTAACCCCCTGAAGGGAACTGAGTGCTCCTAGTTTACAGAGCTATTTTGAGGTCTGCCAATTAACAAGGCTGTTAGAATTAGACTTTGATGACTCAAGAAAATGGGTCAGATTTGAAGAAAAATAAAACAAATTATGGATGAGACCACTGCTTGTGTTTTAAAAAGAAGATCAACAATAAGGTATTAAAAGAAATTAAAGAGGTTCCAATGATCTCATCCATAGAGTGTTAAAAAAATGGCAAAGTAAATTCCTAATAAATAAAGTAGATATACTCCAATAGGGTTCTTAGACAATAAAAGGGAACAGATATTTGGCAAAGTGATAACAATTTTTTAAAAAAATGGAATGAACCTGATAAGTGACCTCTTAAACCCAGACAAGACAATGAAGGAATTGGGAGATGATAAAAGATAATTGTGGTCAATGTAACTGTCTTCTATGGAATGGATTGAAACAAAGGATTATGGATTGGAGGAAAAAGGCACGTGCAGAAACAGATTTTGATCAAATTTTAAAGTGGAAATTAGAAAAGGTGAAAGGTTTGATGGGTTTCATATACAAGAAATTACTTGAAAACAATATAATTTGAAATAAATATAGGATGAGATATGGAAAAAGGACCTGAACAGTAATGAGTTAGACACTGAACACTGGATCAATTCAATCAAAAAAATTAAATACATAAGGATCAAAGAAACACAAAGGAAAATATTGACCAAATGGTATAGAACCCCAATTAAATTAGCTCACATAATTAAATCATCTTCTTCTTGTTCTTCTTGTTCTTCTTCCTAGAGTTTGTCCAACAAATATTCAGGGTTCGCTTGTTTGCTTCTTCTCCACTTTTTCCTATCGGTGGCGTCTCTCATTGTGAGTCTTGCTTCAGCCATGTTTCAAACGGTTGAGTCAGTGTGTTTTAGGTCTGCCCCATTGCCTGACACCAGCAACTTCCATATTCAGCATGGTTTTAGCCACAGAATGCTCATCACTTTGTTGAACATCTCAGAAGGGATTCCTTCATCTTCTCAGTGATCGGAGCAACTTTGAAGATTGAGCACACTGTATTGTTTGAAATCCTGCACTGGGTGCCAATCATAGGATTGACTTTTCTGTGGTGATTTATTCTTGGGTCCATAATGAGGAGATGGTTCTGCTCAGTGATGTAGTCAGTAGGAATGGAATTAATTCATTAAAAGTATTAGGTTTACCCATAACATATTACATTCTGAAATAATGAGAGGCTGCTAGATCATTCTCCAACATTAGCTACCACCATTAAAAAATCACCATAAAAACCCATATAATCTGCAGAGTTTGTCCTGACATTCAGAATGTATATTTTAAGCAACTTTGAAACTGAGATGAATTTAAATTTCCAATATAAAGCAGTCAAACTATTCTAAAATTATATTCTGTTTCTGATTATTATTGTTACTATTATTATTGTTACTATTATTCCTATTTTAAAATATTATTATTCATATTATAGTGATTATTTTTAAAGCTTTCTGTACACCCAAAGAACTATCATAAGCTTACACTATTAAAATAACTTCAAAAAGCTGCTGAAAGTCATTACCACAATAGAAAATATTGAGATCTCTCTGACACTTTTCAGTGCTGGTCACAGATAATAGTAATGTCATTTTTATGCAATTACAATGAAGCCAATGCCATGTGTTATATATTAAAGTGGAATATGATGAAACCAAGTCCCACTTTTTCTCCTTATTTATTTATTTATTTATTTATTTTAGTAAATGAGAATTTGGACACTAAAGCCAGAAGATATTAGTTTGTTATATCTTTGGCAGGAATGACGAAGCAAACAAACTGGCACTAATGCAAGCATCTTACAACTGCTACAGATTTAGTACTTGAAGTGAAGTCAAGGTGAAGTCAATATGATTCACATATTTCAGACACTGTTCATTGAGCTACTAGATAGAATAAATCCCAGGCTGTCTAAATACACTTTGTCCAGATTTTGGCAACTATGCTTCCTATCCTGAAGGTTCAGAGCACAGCTTCCAAGACTGTGCAGCATTCAGTAACAGATGGAGAAAGAGTTGTAGCTCAATGACCAAGCATATGCTTCACCTACAGGTGTTCCTGAGTTCAATATCTATCTATTTTTCAGAAAGAGATCCTTGTTTAAAACATTGGAGAACTTCAACTGGTAAGGACAGGTAAGGCCAGACTCATTCATCCCTGAGACCAGAGGCAGACCTAGGTAATTTTCAATGGTAAGCAAACAGTATTTTGGCGCCCCCCCCCCTTCCCCCAAGCAATCACTGATATATATTTTCTGTTCATCGTGGGAGTTCTGTGTGCCATATTTGGTTCAATTCCATCATTGGTGGAGTTCAGAATGCTCTTTGACTGTAGGTGAACTATACATCCCAGTAACTACAACTCGCATATGTCAAGGTCTATTTCCCCCCAAGAGCGCCTCAAGAGCGTCCCTGGGCAAAATCAACTCTACTGCAAATGCTTACTTTGTGTAATGGGTCGAGCCGCCCCTGCCTGAGACAAAGCCAAGCTTTGGAAAGCAGTGGCATGGGAAAGGATCATGACCAAGTGGCATTTCTTTCAGCTGCCTCCTTGGCTCTTGCTGTAGGTAGTCAGAAATGAGAAATATTTTCCACTCTGTTTAGATCAGGGTGGGTAAAGTGTAGCCTTCATGGCCAGCTGGATCATAGAATCATAGAATCAAAGAGTTGGAAGAGACCTCATAGGCCATCCAGTCCAACCCCCTGCCAAGAAGCAGGAATATTGCATTCAAATCACCCCTGACAAATGGCCATCCAGCCTCTGCTTAAAAGCTTCCAAAGAAGGAGCCTCCACCACACTCCGGGGCAGAGAGTTCCACTGCTGAACGGCTCTCACAGTCAGGAAGTTCTTCCTAATGTTCAGATGGAATCTCCTCTCTTGTAGTTTGAAGCCATTGTTCCGCGTCCTAGTCTCCAAGGAAGCAGAAAACAAGCTTGCTCCCTCCTCCCTGTGGCTTCCTCTCACATATTTATACATGGCTATTAGGCCTGTCGGTTTCGTTTCGTTAATTTGTTATTTCGTATTAAAATCGTTATTTTTTGCATATCCGAAGCGATATCAAAACATATTTTCAAACCCGGAAGGGTTTGAAAATATCGAAGCAGCAGCCCCATTTTTTTTTACGAGCTGAAGCTCCGCTCGTTAATGGGATGGAGGCTGCTGTGCTGCAGTGCTGGTGCCTCGGAGCCAATCCGATCGGATGGCGCGCGCGCTCCTGCGCCCTCTTCCTCCTCCTCCTCCTCCCCGCACTTCCTGCAACACAGCTGGGAGGAGGAGGAGGAGGAGGAGGAGGGCGCAGGAGCGCGCGCGCCATCCGATCGGCT
Organism: Anolis sagrei; assembly: GCF_037176765.1. Taxonomy (NCBI): domain Eukaryota; kingdom Metazoa; phylum Chordata; class Lepidosauria; order Squamata; family Anolidae; genus Anolis; species Anolis sagrei. The sequence continues at coordinate 247,844,734 of NC_090022.1, read as the reverse complement.
CCGGCTGCTGCGCCCTCCTCCTCCTCCTCCTCCTCCTCTCAGCTGTGTTGCAGGAAGTGCGGGGAGGAGGAGGAGGAGGAAGAGGGCGCAGCAGCCGGAGCCGATCGGATGGCGCGCGCGCTCCTGCGCCCTCTTCCTCCTCCTCCTCCTCCCCGCACTTCCTGCAACACAGCTGGGAGGAGGAGGAGGAGGAGGAGGGAGGCGGTGGCGAGGAGGAGGAGGAGAAGCGGGCGAGAGACGAGAGAAAGGCTGAGCGCGGGGCCACAGGCAGCCCTTCACGGTCCGGGATGCCCTACAAGCTGAAGAAGGAGAAGGTGAGGAGGGGCCCCTCTCCCCAGCAGGGAAGGGCTTGGCGCAAATGGGAGGGGAAGCAAGGCTGGCCGGGCCTCACAGGGAGAGAGCCAGGAAGGCAGGCCTCTTCTCTGGGCCTTGGATGGGCCACTGCAGCAGAAGCAATTTGCATGGCAAGAAACAGGATTTGCAGCCATGCCAGCCCAGTCCCTCCCCAGCACACAAACATATGTCTATTTGCCCTACATAGGCCTGTTTGATCAAGAAAAAATTTGTTTCTAAAATGTTTTGTAAATATTTACAAAATTTCGTAAATAACAAAACATTTTTTTGGAAAGTTTTGTAAATATTTTAAATATCGAAACAAAAAAACACCCCAATTAAGAATCGAATTTAGAAACAATTTTTTTCTTGATCAAACAGGCCTAATGGCTATCATATCTCCTCTCAGCCTTCTCTTCTTCAGGCTAAACATGCCCAGTTCCCTAAGCCGCTCCTCATAGGGCTTGTTCTCCAGACCCTTGATCATTTTAGTCGCCCTCCTCTGGACACATTCCAGCTTGTCAATATCTCTCTTGAATTGTGGTGCCCAGAATTGGACACAATATTCCAGGTGTGGTCTAACCAAAGCAGAATAGAGGGGTAGCATTACTTCCTTAGATCTAGACACTATGCTCCTATTGATGCAGGCCAAAATCCCATTGGCTTTTTTTGCCGCCACATCACATTGTTGGCTCATGTTTAACTTGTTGTCCACGAGGACTCCAAGATCTTTTTCACACGTACTGCTCTCGAGCCAGGCGTCCCCCATTCTGTATCTTTGCATTTCATTTTTTCTGCCAAAGTGGAGTATCTTGCATTTGTCACTGTTGAACTTCATTTTGTTAGTTTTGGCCCATCTCTCTAATCTGTCAAGATCGTTTTGAATTCTGCTCCTGTCCTCTGGACTATTGGCTATCCCTCCCAATTTGGTGTCATCTGCAAACTTGATGATCATGCCTTCTAGCCCTTCATCTAAGTCATTAATAAAGATGTTGAACAGGACCGGGCCCAGGACGGAACCCTGCGGCACTCCACTTGTCACTTCTTTCCAAGATGAAGAGGAAGCATTAGTGAGCACTCTCTGTGTTCGTCCACTTAACCAATTACAGATCCACCTCACCGTAGTTTTGCCTAGCCCACATTGGACTAGTTTCCTTGCCAGAAGGTCATGGGGGACCTTGTCGAAGGCCTTACTGAAATCCAGGTACGCCACATCCACGGCATTCCCCGCATCTACCCAGCTTGTAGCTCTATCGAAGAAAGAGATCAGACTAGTCTGGCATGACTTGTTTTTGATAAATCCATGTTGACTATTAGCGATGACTGCATTTGTTTCTAAGTGTTTGCAGACCGCTTCCTTAACAATCTTTTCCAGAATCTTGCCCGGTATCGACGTGAGGCTGACCGGACGGTAGTTGTTTGGGTCGTCCTTTTTTCCCTTCTTGAAGATTGGGACCACATTGGCCCTCCTCCAATCTGCTGGAACTTCTCCCGTTCTCCAAGAACTCTCAAAGATGGTTGCCAATGGTTCCGAAATGACTTCCGCTAGTTCCTTCAGTACTCTTGGGTGTAGTTGATCTGGCCCTGGGGACTTGAACTCATTAAGAGCGGCCAGGTATTCCTGGACGACTTCTTTCCCAATTTGGGGTTGGATGTCCTCCAATCCCTCATCCACTCCATCTTGCTGAGGTTGAAGACTCTCTTTTTGTGAGAAGACCGAGGCAAAGAAGGCATTAAGTAGTTCTGCCTTTTCCCTGTCCCCTGTCAGCATTGCCCCATCTTCTCCGCGAAGAGGTCCTATCGCCTCCTTGTTTTTCCTTTTTCTACTGACATAAGAATAGAAGCCCTTTTTATTGTTTTAAATGTCCCTGGCAAGTCTGAGCTCGTTTTTTGCTTTAGCTTTGCGGACCTTTTCCCTAAAATTGGAGGATCCCAAGATCTCCTGGAGAAAGAGTAAAATAAATTTTCTAGGCAGTAAATTATGTTTGTGTGCGTGTACACACACACACACAAACAAACACACACAAACAATATGCTACTCGAAATATTCTCTACATGATGTGGAGAGCAATTATATCATGATTGGATGTTCCATACTGCCCCAAGGGACAAACAATTATTTTACAATTTTTAATAAAGTTTTTAAAAATCCCCTAATACCTTCAAGGAGGGAGACAAGACATGTACATGAAGGTTAGGGTTCATCCTGGGCCAATCTAGACAGAAAAGAGGAATTTTTTTGAAACAGGAAGTTACTCCTTTTGTTTTTAAAAATATCTTTACTCATACATAAAATGGCCTAGAAAAGTTTTAATAACAAGGTTAAAATGTTCTCTTTGTACTCATTTGGTGGAGAATGTTAGATACTTTGTGGGAGCAGATGCAATGGAGGATGCAGCTATCCAAGGACTCCTGATGCAGCCATCTACCCTTTTACAGTTGCCCACCACTGATTTAGATGCATAGAAAAGGTGATTCTGAAGCAGTAGATTACACTGAAAGACAATATTCCACCTCTGGGGTGTAAGCCCCATTCAAGTTGTGCATCCAATCACAGAGAAGAGTGAGAGTAATATGACAGACCTTGATATCTCATCTATCATCCTATGGATGAAACATGCATATGAGAAAAACTAAGGAAACATAATGTCCATGTATAAATATGTGAGGGAAAGTCATAGAGAGGAGAGTGTAAGCTTGTTTTCTGCTGCCCTGGAGACTAGGACGTGGAACAATGGCTTCAAACTACAGGAAAGGTGATTCCACTTGAACATGAGGAAGAACTTCCTAACTGTGAGAGCTGTTCAGCAGTGGAACCTTCCTCTCCGGAGTGTGGTGGAGGCTCCTTACTTTTACTTCTTACCAATCCAATAGTCTTTTATTGGCATATATACAAAACAGTATAAAATACAGTATACATTGTAAAAAAGGAAACTTTACATTTGCTACACTTTCAGTTTTCAGACTTCATTCAGGAACCTTGCCACTGAAAGGCAGTGGATAAAATCTTGGCTGTTTAAAAGCATAATTACATTGTCTGGGTCAGTATGGTTTTTCAAGGAATCTATAACTTGTAGTAGTGGAAGCTCCTTCTTTGGAGGCTTTTAGACTGAGCCTGGATGGCCATCTGTCAAGGTGACATTTGAATGTGATTATCCTGCTTCTTGGCAGGGTGTTGGACTGGATGGCCCATGAGGTCTCTTCCAACTTTATGATTCTATTATTCTATGAGTACAGAGCCCCCGGTGGCGCAGTGGGTTAAACCAATGAGCTGCTGAACTTGATCAAAAGGTTGCAGGTTTGAATCCGGGGAGTGGCGTGAGCTCCCACTGCTAGACTGAGCTTCTGCCAACCTAGCAGTTTGAAAACATGCAAATGTGAGTAGATCAATAGGTACCGTTCTGGTAGGAAGGTAACAGCACTCCATGCAGTCATGCCAGCCACATGACCTTGGAGGTGTCTATGGGCAACACTAGCTCTTCGGCTTAGAAATGGAGATGAGCACTAACCTACATATTCAGACACGACAGGACTTAATGTCAGGAGAAAACCTTTATCTTTATCTTTACCTTTATCTATGAGTGTAAGGACTGTCAAAGGGTAAATGTGAACTGTAACTTACCGACTATGACACCTTTAGTCTGACATTATACAGGATGAAGTGTTTCATTTAAGGTGTAATGAACAGAGCTTGGAATGTTACTCCTCCAAGGTAATGCATTAAAGCAATCATCCTAAAGGAATTTGGTTATCATTATGGTTGTACTGAAATGATATCCAAATTAGCATGCTACAAGCTGGTGACCTGTGGTATAAAACATACTCTCTTCCTATCTACCTTAATGCTGCTTCAACACTGACCATAAAGTACAACGCACAGAACAAGAGAGTACCTGAAATACGTGATATTACTCTCTATCACACTCCTGTAATTATAAAAGTAACATTATAAGTTACATTTACAAAACAAGTTATGCTATCCCTCATTACAGTTGTAATTATTTGTATCTCTTTTTTAAATGGAAAAGGGAATTACATTTAACTCATTCTTGTAATGAATTACTGTACTTTCAACCTCCTGTCTAGTTTCACTACAGTCCAACAAGGACCACTCCTCTGTGTAGCTAGCTAAAGCAACAAACAGTTTTTGCCTTTTCCTGATGAGATCTTGGAATTAATGAATTACATTATCAGGTTCTCAAGTCTGGGAGAAAATATCTTTATTTTTATCAGTATACCTGAGTGTTACATTTACTTGTAAGCTATCTTGTACTTTTAAAAGACAGTATAAACATTTCTTCAGGTCATTCAAAAGACATTTCTGTTGAAGTCTATAATTTATAAGCTTATTTAAATGTAAACATTAATTAAAAGCTAGCTGATTAATAAGTTAAAGCATCTTTAGCCAGTTGACAGCCTTGTCTTATTCATCCGTCATCTCAGAAATAAGCAGCAGGATAAAGAATATGCCTTGTCTTTTAGAAAAGGGATTTCAGAAGACTATTTTTGGTGTCCTCTGTATTATTTTCTCTTACATAGTTCACATATTGCTATGTCAGTCATCTCGGTGTCATGTTCCATTATGATTTATCCCAATAGATGAATGACAGATTGAAGATTTATCACAGTGAGAAAAGGAATAAAGAAGGGTAGGAAATGGGTACTAAAAAGTTACCAGGCACATCCGTAAAAGGAAATCATACATTTCCAATTAGTTTTAAAGATAAGAGTTAATTCTAAATTAAAGCAGGGTACTAACAGATATACAAATATGAAATAAGCATATTATATTTCTCTCTTTCTCTTTTATTCCACTTTTTGGACAGACTAATGCTGTTTCCATTTTAAAATCTTGGTTGTAAGGAAAATCATGGAATTCCAATAAAAATCAAATCAGGTTTTATCGGTAATTTGAATTTAAAACAGCCTATATTAACTTATCTAATATGTTTGTAGACAGAAGCTTACCTTTTAGATAATAAACAGTAAGGAGTAGTGGTATGAAAACTGGACTAATAAAGATACTGGCAGACCAGTGTTCAATAGGGTTGGATAGGTTCATTCAGAAGAGCCTGAAAGTCGTAAAAGACTTCCGACTTTTGACTTCTGAAGCAATTTTGAATCATGCAGGAAGCGGAAGCGCGGGGGGGGGGGGGGGGGGAATCCAAATTTGAACCACTTAACTTTTTTCCCCAAAAATATTCCATAATGTTCGGATGTCTCCCAAGATTATTTTAATTTTCACAACCATTAAACAACTTTGGTAAAGCCTCAAAAGTTTTAAAATCTCATGCTTTCCAACAGCGAGGCAAGGAGGGATGAGGTGGGCATGGCTAAGCACAGCCATTGTTGTCATTTGTGAAGGTCAGGCCCTCAATGGTAGAGATTGCAAAAGGCCCTGCTGTTAAACTACATTTCCCACACTGCCTTGCTGCTCATTAGCTAAAATGGCTGAAGGACCCCTATAGCTCAATAGCTGTCTGTAGCAGTTTTCGTCTAAATATAAAATAAACTGATTGAATCTACAAAGCTGTCTAAAGAGAAGGCAGCAAAGAAATAAGCAACCCTTTCTTTTTCTGTCATCCCTGCAATAAAGATCCATGCCCACCACAAAAGGGGAGCCTCCATAACTCCCCACACCTTCCTTTTTGGCAAAACTTATGCCTTACCTCCCCATGCCATGCATTTCCCATTATTTGCCACCATTTACCATGATTTTTCCTTTTTGCCATTTTTCCCTGACAGGGATTGAACTCTCGACCTCCTGGATCTGGGGGTGGTGCGCTCTCTCAGGGAGCCACTGAACACTCTGTAGCAATAGCAATTCGGAACTTATACTTATTCACTTCCCAGCGGGAAGCCAGTTCTTTTCCCTCTAGTGGAGCTGTTTTGGCCCTGATTTTCTCAAATCTTGAAAACATTCCTTATTTCATCCCTCCCTTTAGAGTCCCCTAGGATTGTTGCACTGGGGAGTTTGGCTTGCTAAGGTACTTTGGGAAACTACATCTCTCGTGCATATAAAATTTCCCCAAAAGCTCTGTGTTTTTTCCTATGTGTTCCTACTTGCCCATGTGTTGTGTTGTCTCATTGTCTTGTGCACCTGAGAACCCATTCCCTTCCCTTTTAGCGGGAAACCGTGTTCCTGATCCCAAAGAAGGGGATCAGTCTAGATGTCCCTTGATGGGTTCTGTATATGATTTGAGTTTTGAACCATTTTTTAAATCAACCAAGCCTAGTGTTCAAGTCCCCACTCAGTGATGGAGGCTGACTGAGAGACCTTGGGCAAATCATTTTCTCAGCCTTGTAGGAAGGTGATGACAAATTTCATCTAAACAAATCATATGAAGAAAACCCCGTAGTAGTTCTGCCTTAGTGCTGCAATAAGTCGGAAATGTCTTGAAGGCACAGAACAACTAAACAGGCAATAATGTGGACACGTTTTTTTTTTGGGGGGGGGGGAGGAATACAAGGAACTCAATCCAATAATTACTGATAGCTAGAATAGAGTCACAGAACCAAGGAGAAGCTGGAAAGTTGATATCTATATGAATAGATGTCCCAATCTTCATATAGGTGGGTTTTTCACTGCCAGATAATGCAGCTTGGATTTCATTATATGGTCAGTGTAGATCCATATTTGCATCAGCATAGATAATCGTTCAGTCCCAAAAAGGGGTTTGTGACCTCTGTTCCTGCCTTAACCACCACCCATTATATTTATTTAATTATTTAATTATTTAATTATTTCGGGTACTTTTACCCCGCCCTTCTCAACCCCCGAGGGGGGACTCAGGGCAGCTTACAAAAAAGGCACAATTCGATGCCTATACAAATTACACATAATGTACAAAAACCATAGTTAAAACAGTTATCACAGTTAAAACAATCAAAACAATCAGTATATAAGACATCATATAAAAACTATTCACATGCTCAGCGTTCATCTTTCAAAGATCCATAATTCCATTCCATTAGTCATTTCCTGACCATTGTCAAAGTCCTTTCTTTATCTGCCCGATTAACTGAATGCCTGGTCCCAAATCCATGTCTTCAGTTTTTTCCTAAAGGAAAGAAGTGATGTCGCCGCTCTAATCTCCCTGGGGAGCGAATTCCACAGGTGGGGGGCCACCACCGAGAAGGCGCTGCTCATCGTCCCCACCAACCTCACTTGTGATAAAGGCGGGGTCGAGAGCAGGGCCTCCCCAGAAGATCTCAGACTCCGGGGTGGGACATAGAGGGAGATCTGTTCGGACAGATACACTGGGCCGGAGCCGTATAGGATTTTGTAGGTCAAAACCAGCACTTTGAATTGTGCTCAGAATTGGATCGGCAGCCAGTGGAGCTGACATAACAGGGGGGTGGTATGCTCCCTGTATGACACTCTGGTGAGCAGTCTGGCTGCCTCCCATTGGACTAGTTGGAGTTTCCAAACAGTCTTCAAAGGCAACCCCACATAGAGTGTATTGCAGTAATCTAATTGGGATGTAACAAGAGCGTGGACCACCGTGGCCAGATCCGACTTCCCAAGGTACGAGTGCAGCTGGCGCACACGTTTTAATTGTGCAAAAGCTCTCCTGGCCACCGTCGAGACCTGGGATTCCAGGCTCAGCGATGAGTCTAGGATCACTCCCAAGCTGCGAACCTGCATCTTCAGGGGGAGTGTAATCCCATCTAACACAGGCTGTAACCCTATGCCCTGTTCGGCCTTATGACTGACCAGTAGGACCTCTGTCTTGTCTGGATTCAATTTCAATTTGTTAGCTCTCATCCAGTCCGACACAGCAGCCAAGCACCGATTCAAGGTCTGGAAAGCCTCCTTGGTGACAGGTGGAAAGGAGTGAGAGATTTGGACATCATCTGCGTAGAGATAACATCTCATTCCGAAACTCTGAATGATCTCCCCCAGCGGCTTCATGTAGATGTTAAATAACATCAGGAACAAGATTGAACCCTGTGGGACTCCACACAACAACGGTTGTGGGGCCGAACAGGTGTCACCCAGTAACACCTTCTGGGACCATCCCTCAAGGAAGGTATCGAGCCCCATATCCATGAGGCGCCCCAGAAGGATACTGTGATCGACGGTATCGAAGGCCGCTGAGAGGTCCAGCAAAACTAACAGGGACACACTCCCCCTGTCCATTTCCCAGCAAAGATCATCTACCAAGGCGACCAAGGATGTCTCAGTTCCATGTCCCAGCCTAAAGCCAGACTGTGCCGGATCTAGATAATCAGTGTCTACCAGAAACCCCTGGAGTTGTGTTGCCACCACACGTTCCATGACTTTGCCCAAATAGGGGAGATTGGAAACTGGCCGATAGTTGTCGAATTGAGTGGGATCCAGTGATGGTTTCTTCAACAGCGGTTTTATAATAGCTTGTTTTAAGCTCGCTGGAAACTTTCCTTCCTGTAAGGAGGCATTAACCATCACCTTCACCCACTCTGCCAAACCCCCTCTGGCTTCTTTTATCAGCCAGGATGGGCAGGGGTCTAAGATGCATGTGGTAGGTCGCACCTCTCCAAGGATCCTGTCCACATCCTCAAACTGAACCAATTGAAAATAATCCAACAAAACTGGACAAGCAGATGCTCGCATTACATCCCCAGAGACTGCCGTTAATATGTCGTCAAAACCCGACCGAATCCGCGCAATTTTATCCGTGAAGAATCGAGCAAATGCTTCACAGCGAGCCACCGAGTTATCAGGGGCCTTGTTTTTCGGCGGATTTAACAGACCCCTGACAACTCGGAAATATATATTCAGATCTGCCAGCCATGAAACATCTTAATAGTCATTCACTCTTGTAGGGGGAGTAGAGAACATTTCTCCTACTCATGCAACATGATTTCAGGATGTAACATTGTAAGGATGTTTGAATCCAAGATCATGAGAAATTCAATCCCATGACAGGTACTAAGCGTTACCAAGATATCATCCAAACTGCCAAATTATAGCAATTTGATACCATTTTAACTGCCACACCTCAATCCTATGGAAACCTGAAATGTGTAGTTTGTTGCAGTACAAGAGGTCTGACATAGAAGGGCAAATATCTCACAAAGCTACAAATCCCAGAATTCCATAGCATTGAACCATGGCAGTCAACATGGTGTCAAACTGCTAGAATGCTGTAGTGTGGCAGCCTGAGACTCACTATCTGTTTCCAGTAATGTACATTTAGATTTTAACCTAAATGGGGTATTTACCATCTATTTAGATTGTAACCTAAATAGGGCAAAATTTAACATACTGTGTTCTTCATCTTGTTGCATTATTCTCACAAAATATATGAGAGGGATATACAGAGAGCATAATTTGAGAAAGAGGTCAAATATTTAATGACAACATCTGACCTGCAGCCCTCTCCCTCTGAGAATCTATTTTTTCTTCCTTTACAAACTCAGTGTCCTTCAGAAACTGAGATCTGGTGTCAGGGTTTTTTCCCCTTTACCCTTTTGAGATGAGTAAAAAAATGGTTTTGTTGTCAGAAAGAGAGACTGCACCTGACATTTCAGTGAGTGCTGTGGCCTGTCTTCTTCCTTGCATAATAGAGGGAGACAAGAGAAAGATAATGAGCAGCAAGTGTAGGGGAAAGATGAGACACACTGGTGTGTGTCTTTTTTTAAATTGACAACTACCTTTGCTTTTTATAAATACAATCAGCTGCCCTTTCTGTTGATCCTGCGTTAGAAGTGCAATTCTGGTTCAAAGTTGTGATCGTTGCTGGTGTTAACTAAGGGCGGCCTCCAGTTTGGTAGCTACTGCTTTCCTTTCTGAGAGTGAGGCTATTTATTGATTTATATTAGTAGAAGTTTTAGCAGGATTGGGGAGTACATGGCCTTCCAGATTTTCTGCACTGCGTTTCCCACTATGCTACACCATTGGTTATTTTTGTTATGATTAATGGTAGTCACAGTCCCATAAAATGTGGTGGACCAAAGATTCCTGAGCTACAAGTTCGTTTTATCATTGAAAATCATCTTGTTAGCATTGGTGTCATACAAAACTGACTTTGAACATCATATTTAAGTCTCTCATTTTCATATCTTCATAGCAGCATGAGCCTTCCTTAGACCAAGAATCTAACAACCTTTTCAGACAGGCTACTTTGCCTGTTATATGCCACTTCTTCACTTGTTTTGAAATTAAGACCATTACATGACACGTGTGTACTTCTGGTTGGGCTTCGCCGGGAAAGGGGAGAGCAAACAGTGTATGCCACCACTGTGGCAACACTGGAAGATTTCCATGTTGCCTTCAGGACAATGCGGATAAGCCAGGTGGCAGGCACTTGCCCCCATGGAATGGGGGCAGAGGTAAGTCATGTGATATGGAGCATGGAGCAATGGGTTCTCCACACACACACACCCCGCCAGGACCCCATGAATTTGCCATGATGCATGGTGAATCCCAAAGATAATGTGATGAGGTCCTAAATCAGTGCTACAGGTCTGATCACACTGTAGTGGAAACTGCAATTCAGATATTTGAGGAATTTACACTAGAATCTATATGACAGCATGTTCAGAGTCTTTTCTGAATTTATTTCAACCACACTGGATGACTAAAAATAAACATTTCTCTGGTAGTCTACAATTGTATCTTCTGCAATCTCTAGAATACATAACAAAGAAACTAATTTGTATTGGATCATCCACCAGTTCTCAAAGAGGTGGTGTTGGGCATGAAAACCTAGGGTAGGATCTTATTGTTATATGTCTAAATTCCCTTAAACATTTGATTGTACACTTTCAGCTTCCATATTCAATTCACCTAATTTGCCTGAGCAGAGTTCCACAAAGAGTAAACCATTGCCCATGTGGCTATGCATTCTTGGTTGGTGCATAATTATTTCTGTACAGAAATATTCCTTACTTAGCAGAAAACCATTTCTCTAATCAGAAATGCATTTGATCCACATGTCAGTGTCTTCAGTTTACAGCTTTGTTCACTGGGTCTGCAGAGACATGCTGGACTGCGATTCCATTATCATTTCAGTTTTATGTGGTTGGTTTTGTGATGTCTGCATTCACAATAAGGGTGGCATAGTACAACCATCATATAACTCTGTCAGCATAGATTTATGCTACACAATCGTGATTATCTCAGCCAAAATTGATGAGCACAACACTGGGTATAGTACACCATTCTTCTAAAACCTTCCTATGTGGATATCTTTTGATTTCTAGAACATGGGTTTTTCATAAAAGTAGATCAATTCCCTAATCCTATCCTGTATTTTATTATTCCTTCTCATCCATCTTAAATCCATGTGGAAAACTTAATTCATGAAAAACTTCTTGGACAAAGGCGGACATCCTCTTTTGATATACAGCAATGAAATACTGGTATGTGTCATTTTTGTTCATTGTGAAGAGAGGAATTTACCATCTCCTTGGCAAAACAATCCTCAACCCGGTTGAAATGCATTGTGTTCCTGACTCTCCAAGAAAACCATTTAGTAACTATGGAATGTGGGAAAAAGGTTGTGGAGGGTGAGGGTGAAAGTTATGTATCTGTAGCTATACACACTATGATGAGACCTCAGTAAATGTTGTGCACAGGACTAGAGGACCTCCCACCCCACCCCCCGGAGGCACTGAGGGCTGGCATTATTGTTGTGTGTCTGACTATGGGAACCTAGATGATTCTGTACTGCTTTCATTCTTGACAAGTCACTAAATGGATATGCTGACAGGAGGACAGAAACGCTGTGAGCAATGTTGGAAGACACAGAAAAGATGCAGTGGATTTCTGCTTCGTGTCCCCATACAGGAAACTGACATAAGGAAAATTGGCCATCATATTTAGAATGTTTTTAGAAGATGGATTCCTTCAAATGTTGTGAGATGTCTGTTTATGATCTTCCATTTGACATGCTTTGTTTTGTGGTGGGAATTTCTAAGTTCATCCTCACATAGACACCAAAGTAATTCTTGGCTGCTCTGGGTTTGATCTTTAAGAAAAAGCTATGAGACCAATGATTTACTAGTACTCTATGTAGCTGCAGTTTTCTATATATTGATATGCTGCACTCCCATCATAGCAATGAAGCAAAGTGTCTTGTTGATGGGAAGCTTCCCACCGGAGAGGAAACCATCTATTGGAGGGATGGCAAGATATTTAACCTCAACAAACCAAAAGCCAAAATCAATGTCACAACAACATCTGTTATAGAACTCAGATATGCTGATGACAATGTAGTGTGTGCACATTCAGAAGAAGACCTAGAAGTCACTCTAAACACCTTTGTAGAAGCATACGAGAAGCTTGGCCTCTCATTGAACATTGAGAAAACCAAAGTGCTCTTCCAGCAGTCACCAGCCAATCCCTCTGCAATGCCAGAAATACAGCTTATTGGTATAACATTAGAAAATATTGACCATTTCCACTACCTTGGCAGCTACCTCTCCACAAAAGTCAACATTGACACTGAAATGCAACATCACCTGAGTTCTGCGAGTGCAGCATTTTTCTGAATGAAGCAGAGAATGTTTGAGGACTAGGACATCCGTAGAGATGCCAAGATGCTTGTTTATAAAGCTGTTGTCCTCCCAATCCTGCTATAACCCTGTGAAAAGTGGACTGTCTACAGACATCATACTCAACTCCTGGAACAATTCCATAAGCATTGCCTCTGAAAAATCCTGCAAATCTCTTGGGAAGACAAGCGGACAAATGTCAGCATGCTGGGAAGACAAGTGGACAAATGTCAGCATGCTGAAGTGATGCTCATCCACCATCAACTCCACTGGTCTGGCCATGTTGTCCTAATGCCCAATCACCGTCTCCCAAACCAGTTACTATATTCCCAACTCAAGAATGGGAAACACAATGTTGGCAGACAGAAAAACAGATTTAAAGATGGGCTTAAAGCCATAGATACTGAGAACTGGGAAGCCCTGGCCCTTGAGCGTTCTAAATGGAGGTGAGCTGTGACTAGCAGTACTGCTGAATTAGAAGAGGCACAAATGGAGGGTGAAAGAGAGAAACGTGCCAAGAGGAAGGAGCATCAAGCCAACCTCACTGGGACCGCCTTCCACCTGGAAACTGATGTCCTTACGCAAGAGAACATGCAGATCAAGAATAGCGCTCCACAGCCACCTACAGGCTCACCGCCAAGACCTTGAACTTGGAGGACCATCTTCCTTGGTCTACAAGGGATTGTCTAAGTAAGTAAGTAAGTACTCCCATCAGCCACATCCAGAATAAACAAAGGTGGGAAATGCTATGGACACCCATCCAATGCCTACCCCTTGTTTAAGGTATCAGTTGTTGCATGTACTCATTGTACAATATCTTAATTGCTGCATTATTGAATGTCTGAGTTTGACTATAACTTACTTGCTTCTCTAACTTATGGTTACCTCAAAACCAGTTCAGAGCTTGCCTGAGCTGACTGGTGAACATAAACAGATTCTCACAGAAAGGGATCAGTGCAGACCAGGGAATATATTGACACCTAATTGTAACAGTTTCTCTGTGCACAGGTTGTGAGAAATCTTCCACAAATGCCCTTTCCATACATACAGATGTCTCATGTGAGTCTTTATTGGTGCTTAATCACAGCTAGCTGTAACAATATCTGAATATCAAAATGACATCTTTTTGCAACCAGTTTTGCCATATAATGTCACTAAGTTCAGCTGTAACCCTTTCTGTGAACCATCCTGGTGCTTTGGTTATATTATTTCATGCCCCTCTACAATCCCATAGATGTTGGTCACAGATTAAACAGGATACCTATTCCCATATACTAGGTATACACATACACAAACATTACAAATATATAATGTGTGAAGAGATCTAGTTATAAAAGCTGATTAAATGATCCCAGGAACAAACACTCTACAGAGAACAGGTTGCCATTCCCAGGACTGCAGCAAACAAGTCCCTTCTCCGAACCATTCATAAAACTCATTTGCACATGAATCCAGTGAAAGGAATAAATGCAAAGATCACCCTGTGACTGAAAACATGTTGAATGAATGGATTCCTTAGAACAAGAATTGTTTGGTTGACAACTCAGAGAAGCTATTTAAAGACTCCAGTTTATGCTCACACAGCCACCAGGTCAAAGCTGCTGTCAAGATAAATGCATAATTTTAGGCATTTACGCTACCTTTAAATAATGGTGTCATTATATTTTCAAATAACCTATTGACTGTGACACCCACATGTTTCAGCCTCTGTCTTCAGAATTAGCTGCACACAATGGGCACCGTTTGAAAACAATGATCATGATCAATTCCCTTAAAACTGTTCCCTCTAGTAACTATTTTCCCTAAAAGATATTTCCATTTCAAATTAGATATCACTTTCACACTTAACATATGAGTACAAGTTAGGTTTTTAAAGGGACAAATAGCAATCATTCACAATTACAGAAACTGTAACATTTCTGATATGAGTAGCATTCACCACAGATAACTGAAAGCAAATCAGAATCTCATAGTGATGTATGCCTGTATTAAATGGATGTTTTCAAGTCTTGTATTCAATTTTATAAGACTGCACATTTTAGGTAAATGCTTGAAAAATCTAATTTATGAATTAGACAATATATAATGTTATTTACCTTATACTCATGTACAAGTCTAGAAATGGTAGTCAAAAATCTACCCTAAAAACCTGGGTTGTCTTATCATGGATCAGTGTAATTATTGGACCTTAACTCTATTTTTTAAAAATGAACCATTCCTTTCTCTGAATGCAGTGATAAAAGGTTAGAGCTTTGCCTCTCCTAGGAGACCCTAAAAGAAGCACCACCACCCCTCTACTTCCTCAACGTTTTTGAATGATGGGGTAGGGAAATTGTGGCCACAGAGAAGGGTAACTGGCCCACTGGGGGAGTACTGAAATTTTTCCTTCTTGTTAGAATAATACTCAACTTGACCATCCATAATTCCCCTCCCCTCCCCTCCCTTCAAAAATAACCATGCTATCAACACTTACCTGAGGTCAGCTTATGCATGCATGTATGTATATGTATATGTGTGTGTGTGTGTGTATGTATGATAATCCATTAGCAGAAAATTTGGTCACACATAATTTTCCATATGGTAACCAGAACTGCCATTTGACTGACTGTGTAAAGCCAATAAAGAGTTTTCCTTTGGATAGTTCCCCATAGAGCACCTTCTTATTGCTTTCCAAAACAATATAAACTAAACTTTAAAATATGTGGAATAGCAAGTTTTTCACACTATCAAAAGATCACTGTAATTTATCATATGTGGTTAAAATTCTGTAGTGGCCTCTGTGTGTATCTCTTCCAAAGCCAATTTTGTCTGATATGTAAATTTATACTGGCATCTCGAAAGTAGTGCCTTTTATATTTCTAGCATTTTTGATTGCTTAATTCGAAATACATGAAATACCTTGACTTTACAGATGCAAGTTCACCAATATAAATTACAGTTAGTCCATGCATGGTTACTATGACCAATTCATCATCTGGCAGCCATTCTCCTGGTATAGAGTCTCTTCATACTTAGTTAAATTGGTCCTTGGAATACAGATTCACATATTCTGGTTTATTCAAAGCCTTATCAGGATGGTATAATCTGCCGCATCTTACACTTCACTGACA
The DNA here is from genome assembly GCF_037176765.1 of Anolis sagrei. NCBI lineage: Eukaryota > Metazoa > Chordata > Lepidosauria > Squamata > Anolidae > Anolis > Anolis sagrei. Next base: position 247,828,808 of record NC_090022.1, on the reverse strand, counting down.
TAGTTTTTTAAAAAATCCAGGGTCACTTCCATGCTATAATGAGGCATTAAAGTAAGATTTTGTGGAAGTTGTTTAAAATATGAGCTTAAAATAGGAACTTTACAATGAGAGATTTATACATTTTCAGCCTTGTCATGTTTTCTGCAAAACACATGGCCAATATATTCTACGCCTATGAAAATGTGTTAATACATATACAATATTAATCGAATGCACAGAAATATACTTTACACAACTGGGTCTCATGCCCATTAATGTTCTTTTTATTTTAAAAAACTGCAGAATTATGTCTTTAATTTTTCTGTTGGTTTTTTGCAATGGAATAGAATGGAGGGGGGGGGGGTCCTATGGAAATGGAAATTTGGAAATTTGACACAAATGCCCATCCATTCTGAGCCATGAACATTTGTCAGCTGACTTTGTGCCCATTAACAATATAAATTCCAAATGATCTAAAACCATCCCCTAACACAGTTAATTTCAACTGCAGTATATCCCAGTATAAACCTACAGATCCAAAACTGGATAAAAGAACAAAGGAAACCTTATGCCACTTCCAATGTACTGCCAATACACCAGTACCACCATTCATGGGATATGGAGTTGCTAATCATACTTATCACATAATAGACTGTTGCACTAGGGGTGATTTTATAATAGGTTCATGTATCCTTGTGATCTCTTCCAACTCTATGATGCCCCACCTACACTGACCATTAATACAGTTTCAAACCAGTATTGAAAAAAGTGACTTCACTGTGAAGATGATTACGCAGGAAATCTTGGAACTAGTTTGAAACCTGACACAAACCACAGAACTCTAATGCACATTAAGGGCTTTCTTTTGCACGCTTTGGTGGGAGTTTGTTGACTGGCATTAAATGATCAGTGTAGATATGACCTATGTCTCTTTATGCTTATTCTGGAAGACATAGCAAGTCAGGGCAAAAAGTAAGTGATGAAAGAAGAAGGTTGTTGACTGCAGGTCTCGTGTTCCTTGAATGCCTCACTAAGCAGAGCATCCCAAAATAAGGCTATAAAGAAGAGGTAGCTTAAACAATTGCCTGTATTATGGAATTAGCAATTGTCAAAGCTCCTTTTCCACACTGTTTTGCCTTTGTGCACTTACCACACTCACAAAGAGAAGCCAAGTATTCAAGAAATAGGTGGCTTGAAGCTGGCCGCTCTCTTTATGCACAGCTACCGCCACAGAGCCTCTTTTCTTATTGTTCTTGCCTTGTCCATCACTTTCTTCTTGTACTCTTGGTGCTGTTATATAATTGGCTTGAATGTGATTTATAACACAACTCCTACCCACAGTTCCTTTGAATGAATGAAACATACGTAAGTGTGAACTTACCAAATTTCCATTGACTGGCAATTAGATTTAGCCAATATATAAATTACATTACATGAAACTAAAATGCTCATGTTAGCTGCAATTCAAAAAATACATTTCTACTATTATCTCTAGAGAGTAATTAATGTTTCCAACGCAGCATGAACTGACTACATGTACCCGTTCTATTACTTGACTTTAGTGTTATCTGTACTTTTAAGTTGATTGTGGTAAGCAGAAGCTAGTTGCAACATTCTAGTAGGTTCCCTTTCTTAGCTGTTGAACAGCGGTTACAATGCAATTAGTGCCTCTTAATGGAAAACATTACCAAGATGCATATTGTTATCAATCACATTACAGTACAGAGCTGTTGACCATGTTAAAGTATTAATATAATTATGGACAGATGAAATGTTCAGCTGAAAACCGGACTTAGCTAAAACATCTTTCTTCCATTTTCCTCTTTTCTTCAAGTATTTTATTTCTTGCATATCTGTAAAATGAATCCTGAACTTATAGTTGATGTTACACTATGAGTACTATGCAATACTACATGGCTTTGGAATACAAGAATAGTGATACAACAAAAGGGATCATTTGCCTTGATAGAGGGAGATTTAATATTTCTGAAAATAACAAGGACCTTACCTTTCTTGCAAATAGAGTTTTCCTTTTTTACTACATTTTCCCATTAAAACTAAGGCAGCATACTAATATTTGCTTAGGAGATCAATATGTATGTCAAAGGCAGTAGGTTACTATCAAAATACTCAAAACAATACCAACAAAATGTCTGGCATGATTCTTTTTCTAAAATTTATAATGTTCTTTATTTATTTTGTAAAAAAATACAAATACAGAATGATATACTTTCTAAGGATAGAAAATTAGGTGAAAAACTTTAATAGTCTAACCTTAGCCTTTATTTTTCTTCCAAGTGTAACCATCTATGTATCTCCAATTTAAAAATGTCGGAAGCTACAAATATAATATATTCTGAATGCATCTGTGTGGCATGATGTCTATTCCTTCAGATCCCATACTCATGTTATTGTCACACACATGCTTAACTATGTGCCTACCCTTGGGGTTGAGCAACTGCAACAAAACATTGTGATGTCTGTTAATAGTAAATTGAATATGTCACCTGAGTGAGTTAAACTGGCATTGAAACAAGTTCTTATTGCACAATGCTGTGCACTGTTGGTCTGCTTCCTCCCCACAAATGTGCATAGATCAATAGGTACTGCTCCGGCGGGAAGGTAACAGCACTCCATGCATTCATGACAGCCAAATGAACTTGGAGGTGTCTACGAACAATGCCAGCTCTTCGGCTTAAAAATGGAGATGAGTATCAACCCCCAGAATCAGACATGACTGGACTTAATGTCAGGGGAAAAAAATTACTTTTAACTTATGTAGGTAGTACAAGCACAGCACAGCAGAATTGCGTGCATGAAAAGGGGTGCGATGATGAGGGCACTCATCCCAGTATGTATCTGCTATAACTGCCATAGAATAATGCCTTCAGGTGATAAAGTCAATAAACTACAATGTACAGTATTGCCTAAGACAGTGGTTCTCAACTTGGGGTCCCCAGATGTTTTTGGCCTACAACTCCCAGAAATCCCAGCCAGTTTGCCAGCTGTTAGGATTTCTGGGAGTTGAAGGCCAAAAACATCTGGGGACCCCAGGTTGAGAACCACTGGCCTAAGATAAGTTTGGTCCAAATGTTCTTCCTACAGACAGGCCCGTAGCCAGGATTTTGATTCGGGGGGGGGGGGGGGCTGAGTTTGTTTCAGGGGGGGCTGAGTCTGAGTGAAAGAGGGTCTACCCTAGCAAACCTTTTGTATCGTTACCCCAATACCCCCATGCATATGGGATATACTGAACATGGTGATCAGATCATGATATGAATAAACCTAACAGTTTAAATAATGTACCAGTAAGGCCTTTTCGCGGACCACCATGAGAATTGGGGGGGGGGGGGGGGCTTCAGCCTACAGACATGTACTTACATATACTTTTGACAAATTTTTCATCCAGGAAATTGGTGGAGAACATTACTAACTTTGAAGATCAAATAAAACACATGCACACACCAGAAAAAAGAATTAAATGCTGATTTTCATCCTCTACAGCAGCGATCCTTAGTATCCACATAGTGCCCCAGGCTCCATCTACACTGCCATGCAGTTAGAAACTGCGTAATATGCTCAGTGTAGATTCATATAATGCAGTTCAGTCCAGTTAAAATGCATTATATGGCAATGTAGATGGCCCATAGTGTTATTTCTGAAGACTTCTTGCAGAAGGAATTTCCAGAAGGAATTTAGCCAGCTATAAGAGAAATCCTCAATCATCTTTAAGGCTAGCCCAGTCTGACTTAAAAGCTCTTCAGTTCTGCCCACCTCATTTTATCCTGTACCACCCTTCCCAAATGAAACAATAATGCAGGATGTCTGTTCATGTCTGTGGATTATGATATCACATCTACACTCAAGCAATTTTTATTTTATTTTATGAACCACAAGTACCAGAATCCTCTGGCCACTGATGATACTTCTTGGGAACTATAGTCATAAGAAGTCCTAAAGTCTGGATGCAGGTGCATGTCTCTAGCACAATAAGAATTTTAGGTTTGTGTGAGAACATTTGGGCATAGTATTACTTAGCCTGTCATTATTCAGCAGTTGCAGAGCTCCATTGCTCTTGTTGGCTGGATTGATTTCTGATACTTCACAGAGACTTGGCAGCCAGAAAAAAGATGGGCTTCATTCACACCTACGTTTTTTGGCCCATGTCTTGTAGACATATTAACATGCTACTTCAGAATAATGTTGCCTTTTGTTGGATATGCCCTCAACAAGCAACATCTTCTTTCACATTTTAAATATTTTCACAGAAAAAGTGGGATTTTGAAATATTATGCAGGCATTGTCTATTTCAGCTTCTGGCATATTTTAACATGCAGTAATTACCTTCTGGATAAAACTATTACATGTTTAGATATCCTATGTAATATTATTTATTTCTCTTCCAAAGACATTATTTATAATTTATCTGCCTGAATTTTGGTATACTATAGAATTTGTACAATGACTTGCACAATGCTGATACTCAATCAACACTGATATTCAAGAATTAATTAATAACTCTGACAGCATTATTTCAAATTATTCTCAATTTACATTTTATATGATGTTTTCATTCCAGAACAAAATGTTATATGAAAACCCAGTTGCATAGTAAGTGAAACAAGTTTCATTCAAAGTCCTGCAATGTTTTAGAGGGAAGAAAAAATAGGACCATTAAACACAGGTTAGTATATAAAATTTTGAGACTTGAACTTTTCTATGACTAAGAGGAGAAATTTGATCAAAGTAGAGATACTGGATCAGAATCCATTACTATACCTGTAAAATGGCCACTGTATATGAAACATAGTGAAATGTCTGAGGGCCCATCCAGACAGGCATTTAAACAAGACCTGCCTCAGTTTTACTGGCGGCAACCAAACAACGCCTCCAGTCAAACCAAATTAATTTGGTTTGACTGGAGGCATCGTTTGGACACCTCCAGTAAAACTATGGCAGGTCATGGTTTTAAGGCCTATCTGGATGAGTTTCCCTACTTTGTTCTGAATTAATTAAACACCTGGTAAGATCCAGGTCTTACATAAGATCTGGGTCTTACCTAGTGTAGACCCTGTGTAGATTGGGCACTAGGCCTGGGTAAAAACGGAAAAATTTGTTTCTAAAATCGATTTGTATTTGGGTTTTTTTTTTGTTTCGATATTTAAAATAATTACAAAATTTTCCTTTTAAAAAGTTCGATATTTACAAAATTTCGTAAATGGTAAAAAATTAACGAATCGATTTCCGAAACAATAACGAATCTATTTGTTAATGGCGGACGCGACCGCGAAATACGCTAAAAAACCTCCAAAACCTTCTGAAGCTTCCCTCTCCCTCTGTTGTTGACTGTTGGTGTGATATTATAATTTTTTTTCACTAATTAAACCATAAAACTGGCCCAGACATGCGGAAATAATAACGAAACGACCTCAAAACAATAACGAAACGAATACAATATCGAAATACGAAGCATTTACAAAACGTTTTTGAAAATTCGTTTTTTTTAATAATTGCTCCAGAATGGTTCGTTATCGTTTTGTAATTGAAAAAATTAACGAATTATTAACGAATTACGAATTAACGAAACGAAACTGCCCAGCCCTATTGGGCACAGGGAGTCTATCACGACATCCCCGGGCCCAATACACAGCCATCTCAGGTTTTTGGGGGGCTCCAAAATAAGCCCTTAACAGTTTTAAAAATGTACCCACCATTATCTTCCTCCTCACACCCTACTGGCATGAGGAAATGACTCACCAGAAGACGTGGGGCCTAAGGAGGGACTTTCCTCCTAGTGCCCCCCCCCCCCTGCCGTCTCCTGGCATGTCATTTTCTCATGCCAGGAGAATGTGAGGAGGAAGGTAATTGTGTCCAGGTAAGATTTTAAAACTTTTAAGGGTTTATTTTGGGAGCTTTGGGGTGGCTGCATGCCACCTTGATTGTTGTCAGGATGACATGCAGACACCCTCTTCCCCCAGAAAAACCTGTTTTTTTGGGAGAGGGGAGGGTTAACTAAAACCTTTGTCAAAGTGAGTTTTTAAACCCACTTTGGCATTTCTTTGAGTCCTGTGTGGAAGAGCCCTTAGAAATTGCTTTAATTACTTCAAAATGACAAATCATAGAATCATAGAATCAAAGAGTTGGAAGAGACCTCATGGGCCATCCAGTCCAACCCCCTGCCAAGAAGAAGGAATATTGCATTCAAATCACCCCTGACAGATGGCCATCCAGCCTCTGTTTAAAAGCGTCCAAAGAAGGAGCCTCCACCACACTCCAGGGCAGAGAGTTCCACTGCTGAACGGCTCTCACAGTCAGGAAGTTCTTCCTCATATTCAGATGGAATCTCCTTTCTTGTAGTTTGAAGCCATTGTTCCATGTCCTAGTCTCCAGGGAAGCAGAAAACAAGCTTGCTCCCTCCTCCCTGTGGCTTCCTCTCACATATTTATACATGGCTATTAGGGCTGGTAAATTCGTTTCGTTAATTCGTAATTCGTTAAAAAATTCGTTAATTTTTGAATTACGAAACGATTACAAAACTTTTTTTTTAACCTGGAAGTGTTTTTAAATATCGAAACGGCAGGCGCCAAAAAATTTTGTATTTCCGTCCATTTTGGAAATACGTAAGATGGCCGGCTGCCGATGCTTGCTGGGAGCTCTCCTCTCTCGGCGCCGGCTGAGCAAGCGAGCGAGAGGGCGAGCGAGAGGGGCGAGCGAGCGGCGAGCGAGCAGCGAGCGAGAGGGCCCGCCAGAGTGAGTGCCTGCCTTCCCTCCTTAATAATAATTTTAATTTCTCCTCCCTATTCTACTAAATTAATAATTAAATTTAAAAAATATTTTAAAAATATTGAAAAAAAACGGTGCCATCTTTACAAAATGTTTTGTAAATATTTATGAAATTTCGTAAATACCGAACTTTTTCTTTGGAAAATTTTGTAATTATTTTAAATATCGAAACAAAAAAAACCCCCAATTACAAATCGATTTTAGAAACAAATTTTTGCGTTGTTACCCAGGCCTAATGGCTATCATATCCCCTCTCAGCCTTCTCTTCTTCAGGCTAAACATGCCCAGCTCCTTAAGCCGCTCCTCATAGGGCTTGTTCTCCAGACCTTTTATCATTTTAGTCGCTCTCCTCTGGACACATTCCAGCTTGTCAATATCTCTCTTGAATTGTGGTGCCCAGAATTGGACACAATATTCCAGATGTGGTTTAACCAAAACAGAATAGAGGGGTAGCATTACTTCCCTAGATCTAGACACTATGCTCCTATTGATGCAGGCCAAAATCCCAAAGTCCTTTTTTTTTGCCGCCACATCACATTGTTGGCTCATGTTTAACTTGTTGTCCACGAGGACTCCAAGATCTTTTTCACACGTACTGCTCTCGAGCCAGGCGTCCCCCATTCTGTATCTTTGCATTTCGTTTTTCCTGCCAAAGTAGAGTATCTTGCATTTGTCACTGTTGAACTTCGTTTTGTTAGTTTTGGCCCATCTCTCTAATCTGTCAAGATCGTTTGGAATTCTGCTCCTGTCCTCTGGAGTATTGGCTATCCATCCCAATTTGGTGTCGTCTGCAAACTTGATGATCCTGTCTTCTAACCCTTCATCTAAGTCATTAATAAAGATGTTGAACAGGACCGGGCCCAGGACGGAACCCTGCGGCACTCCGCTCATCACTTCTTTCCAGGATGAAGAGGAAGCATTGGTGAGCACCCTCTGGGTTCGTCCATTTAACCAATTACAGATCCACCTCATCATAGTTTTGCCTAGCCCACATTGGACTAGTTTCCTTGCCAGAAGGTCATGGGGGACCTTGTCGAAGGCCTTACTGAAATATGCTCCTATAATTCTTTGAAAACCATCAAGCAAGGTCGCAGCAAAAGATACTATGAGATGCAATAAGGATGCATCTAAACTGTAGTTTGACATCACTTTAACAGCTGTGGCACAATGCTATGGAATCATGAGCATTGTAGTGTTATAACATCTTTAGCCTTCTACACTAATGAATGCTGTTGACTTGCCATACTACAACTCATATGATTCCATTGCACTGAGCCATGACTGTTAAAGTGGTGTAAAACTGCATTAATTCTATAGTGTAGTTGCCTCTTAAGAGTCAGTGTTGCATAGTGTCTATCTGACTTGACTTGTACTAGGAAGAGCTGTGTTCAAATCCTCATTCACCTTTGGCACTCCCTTGAGTTTCCTTTGGAATCTCTCATCCTAAATAGAAGATATAATGAATATTAAAATACAAAGAAGTCCTAGTATATCATTATATAACAATAAACAATTGAAAAAAGAGAATAAAGAAGCGATAACAAAGACTGCTTTATAACAAGGAACTGGAAAAAAGAAATAAATATACAAATAGAGGAGTGGTACAAGGAAGTATGGAAATTGGCAATAAATGATAAGCTGACATGTATATTAAAAGTTAAAAGAGGTATATGGAAACAAAGTGATTTTGATGATGTATGGAGAAAATTTATTTAAAAAGGATTTAAAAATAAAGAAGGAAAGTTACCTCCACAATAAGAATTTAAATTTTGGACAGATGACATGTAAAAGCTGTGGCTTGGGAGGGGGGTGGGGAGCACAGCGGTGAGAGATAGACAATATGTATAAGCAGAAAAATAACACTAGATGCCAAAAGTATGTTAGGTTGTACTGAATAGTATGTATCTGCTGTAAAACAAATGTATAACAAATGTATTAAACCATGATAAAATAATAAAAATATTGGGGAAAAAACATTCAATTGTTCAAACATCAAAAAAAAAAAAAAAAGGAATCTCTCCTCCTAACCTAAAAGGAAAGAAACATGTATTCTCCTTAGATTCACCAGAAGAAGACAATTTACAAGTCTCAAATGTAAATAAAATAGTAGATTTGTAGGCTCTACTCTTGTGAAAAATTTAAATTAGTTTGCAGCATTTCTGAGCCAACAGCCTGACAATTCTGTAGCACTGATAAAATATATCACGAAAAGATTGGTCTTAACTAGTGAGCTAATAAAGGGGCTTGGCCTTGGAGGTAAATTTTTTCAAGGTCTTGAGCTTTATCATATAGACACAGCAAAGCCTTTAAGCTTGGCTGTGCTGAAATGTACATTCTCAACACTTTGCAAGATAAATCTCTTTAGCTATCATGCGTAGAAGAGCACCAAAGACACAGACAGTTCCCAGAGGAATCATTTTCTGTGACAAAGAGGTCTCACCCACCAGAATCACTGCTAGAAATGTCCTCAAATATTGGAATGAAAGTCACGTTCTCAAGGTCTTTAGATGAAATGTTACAGCTTTCTGAAATGTGATCCACTCAAATCTAATTAAATATTGGCTATTCAAATGATGAAGATGGCAAGGCAAAGGGCCCCTAGGCTGGACTGGCAAAACTTACACATTGGCTATTTTCAGTATTGGCCTCATGATGAAAAATAAATCGGAGAGCTGCCAGTTTAGATATTTGTATTTAACTACTGGATTTTAACGGAGTCCGTAGAAAGAAGAGGAAGGGGAGGAAGGAATTTTATATTTAGAATGCAAAAGCTGTATAAAAGTGTGGATTTTTCCCTTTTGAAAGGGCCTGAGGCAGACCAATTTTCTTTTTTTAAAGATGTATACATTTTAATATTTTTAGATCACTTTTTATCCCATATAGGTGGGTTAAGAACCAAACAGTTAGTGGTAGTAAAAAAGGGTATGGAAGCAGATTGGATGAATCAGAGGAGGCTCTCCCTCTCTGCTTCACAAACACACACACCTACTTAATGTATGTAGCCATTACATATTTCAATAGCATTTCTTTGAGGAAGGCAAAGTATAACAAAGATGATAGTTGCAGCTCTTTGGAGTACAGGGATGAAAGCAAGACTCAGAGGCCATTCTGACAACAGAGGATTTTTCTGAATATATCTTCAGTCTTGTCCCACCCAGCATTATATGTATGTATTTACTTACTTTTTTATTTATTGAAATATCTACCCCTTCTCATGCTTTAGGATGAGATCTCAGGGAAGCATACAGTGTGTGCGCAATTGCCTTCAAATTGCCTGTTGATTTATGATGACCACATAAAATTCATAGGGTTTGCTTAGACAAGAAATACTCAGGGGTGATTTTTCCTCTGAAATAGAGCCTACAGCACCCCGGTGTTCATTGTCAGTCTATCATCCAATTACTAACCTGGATTGACCCTGCTTAGCTACAAAGATCAGACAGTATGTGATGCCTTTAGGGAATTTAAGTATTTTTCCCCAAAAGCAGCTTCCTGAAGTCAAAGATGGAATGTCCAGGAAGATCAACGGGTTTTGAAGCTGGCTTTCGTATATTCACAATCTAATGTCTGATTTATCTCCATTTATCAGACATATATTCCTGAAATCAACATTTTAGCATATTTTAAGGAAAAATATGGAATAGCATGTTGTTGCCTATTAATTCTTTTATGATTTCTCTTCTTTCCTTATGGCATTTATCATTCAAGTGACTAGCCAGAAACACTGAGACAATGACTGAAGTCCATCTGAACACAAGCAGGTGGTGGTGAATTTTCTTCATGCCAAGGCATCTTAGTTCTGTTTGTAAAAGCAGTTCTCATAGGCAACTGGGTTCCAAAACCTTTTGGAATCAGTGGGAATCTCCTAATTGATATCATTAAGCCTGGGTATCACCTATAGTTTCTGGCTTGGATGTATTGGATGGAGATTGCCAAGATCACCAGACATTTACAAAATGTGTGTCCTTTTTATGATGTAGATTAATGGGATGAAGACTGGGATTTTGAGAAAACTGCCACATGATTTAGAGATGCATGTAAAAAGTCACAGTTGCTATTTCCAAGCCACAATATTATTTATTTTATTTATTAATTTAGTTTAATTTTATCCCGCCACTCTCTGCGACGTGGACCCAAGACAGCTTGCAATAACAGTATACCACTCTATAAAATCCTTCAATTAGGAATACATAAAAAGATAAAATAATAAGCCAATAAAGTCCAAAACATTTGATAAAACCATAGCTTCCTCCCCCATGCCACCCCCCATGCCCCAAACATTAAAATCCCCGAACTCCTCCCATGGTTCAATTAAATACTTTGTTAAATAAAAACAATATGATCAGTCCCTATAGCTCACCACTGAACCTGAGTGCTAGTCAACAAAGCTAGCCTACATTTGAAAGAAAAGCATGTTGTAGTAGCTATTATGGGTGTGCAAAACTTCAGACCTCCACTTTGTAATTCAAAGATTGAACAATTAGTAAATACTAAGCTCCAAATGACAAAGTGGAAAGGACCCCTCCAAAGCATTTAGGAATCAAAACAAAAGCCTATAAAACTCTCAGAGAGATTTGTAAAAGATTTGTTGATTTGGAGCTTTGCTTTCCATACTCCATCGCTCATAGCCCTATCACCCGTCAGACCTCACAACCTCTGAGGACACTTGCCATATATGCAGGCAAAACACTACGAGAGAATGCTTCTAGAACACGGTCATATAGCCCAAAAAACCTACAACATCCCAGTGATTCCAGCCATAAAAGCCTTTGACAATACATTGATACAGAGTATTACTGGTCCCTGCTACATGTTGAAGTGATGGATGAGGACCACACTTTGACAGAGATCTGCTGAGCTATAGATGACATGCTGGAGGGGTGGCTATAGGAGTTGGCAGGATTTTAATCCTGTGTAGAAACTTATTTTGAAGCATGATTGGGACTGTATCTCCCAGCTGGTCCCTGTGCTCCAGCAGTTACTGGAGATCACTTTGACAGCCCTTCCCAGTCATGAGCTCCCTCTGGTGGTGGGACAGAAGTAGCGCTTGGAAGGGCTAGGGGAGCTGTACTCTTGCCAGCCTGGCTGGGACACTGATACCCCATGTGCAGGCTGTGAAACATGCTTGACTGGCACCGTCACGAAGTACCCGGAGGCACTATTCCTGAGCCGGATACTGGCATGTACATTGCATGCATGAAGTCAGCAGCATGCTGAAAGACCGAACTGATGTCAGCAGTTAGGGCAGAGTACCAGCACAAGGCCAGAGAGGGAGAAGGTGTAGCTGGCACACCCGACACCATTACCTCCCGACCCTCATCTGCACCAGGGAATCAAAGCAGCACTGCCAATGGGAAGGCACGGGTCCCCGTGGCTGGCAGGCTGAAGCATCGGGGCAAGGGCTCTTTGCAAACCAAAATCTGGATGAGCCAGTGGAGGTTCTGTCCTGTGACTCCTTGCTCTACAAGGCAAACCGGACTTGGAGCTGCATGTGGCAGGATCTGGCTATGGCTCCCCAGGAACACCACAGCTGTCTACTGACCAGTGTGGTGAGTGAGAGGGTGTTCAGCATGGTGGAGATGTTGTCACCCCCTCACTGGACCACACTGAACCAGCACAGGTCCAGAGAGGGAGAAGGTGTAGCTGGCACACCTGACACCACCACCACCACCCCCCCCCCCCCATCATCATCTGCACCGGGGACCACACTGAACCCTACCTTGGTGGAACAGCTGGTGTTCCTCAAGGCCAACCTCCCCCTCCTGGGCTTTTCAGAGCTCAACCCCCAGCTGAAGTGAGCATGGTGGGCAGTCATTTCATTTCATTTCATTGGCAGAACACTCAACCAAACAAACTTTATCAAGTGCAGCCATACAGTTATCGCCTGCATTGCTGCTGCTGAAAAATTGTCTTCTCCCACTTCACCAATTTCAGTTATTTTGGACCATTTCCATTTAACCTTTGATTGGTAGAACACTCTGTCACAAAGTCCAGGCAACCAATCACTGGCTGCAGTGCTTCTACTGGAAACAGATCGGTGTTTGAAATTCTCAGTGCAGCTCGTAGCTCTGTATGGCTTGGCTTGCTTTTTGACTCAAATAGCAAAGCAGTGTACTTCCTACACACTTAAGAAACTTGTCACCGATAGTGCCTTGCACACGAGTCAAGCTTCAAATTTGGGGTAGAAGTATCTTACCATTTCTCAAGCCACCGCAAAATGAGGAGGTAATTTGTATATATTTTTAAAGAATGGCTAAAGCTACTTCAGGTGATTTGGCTCCCATTGAAAGAAGTGTTTAACTCAACTTCATTGAAAGGGTGTTGAGGGCAAACAATCCCAGAAAGAGTGGTTTCTTACGATTGATGCTTTTTATCCAGGTCTTACTGAAGGATATACGGATAAATGATCCCAAAAAGAAGGGTTTCTTAAACCTGATGCTTTTAATCTAGGTCTTATTGAAGGATATAAAGAGAAACTATTAGAAATGTATGACCAAAGTGCTTTGACTTAAAGCAAACCCAGCATCCTTATTTTCTGCTCACTTAAAGCAGCAATTAGCTTTTATTTACATTCAAACTATATACAAGTTTACACGTCAGCAGTCCTGTTGTAAAAGAGGAATAAATAATGGTACCCGGAGACATATATATTGACCTTATCAGATCTCATTTCCTTTGAGTCCAGGCATGTCATGCCCACTTGTATATCTTAACCCATTCATGCCTGGTTTTGGACACTGAATGATTAGCCGAAATGGATTTTTAACTATTACACATTAATCTATCTAAAGCTTTAACAGAAACAATTCCAGAAAAAGGGTGAGGTATTAAACATGATGCTTTTAATCCAGGTCTTATTGAAGGGTATAAGGATAAATGAATCCAGAAAGGGAGGTTTCTTAAGATTGCTGCTCTAAAAATGATGGAAAGGGGAGCCTCGCAAGTTCCCTATTCTTGCCAATGGGCTGGATGTTCCTGAATCTTTTAGTTGCTGGATTGAAAAAATGGATTTTAGTCCTCCTCAATTCAGCAAGCTCCTGAAAAATGGAATAGGGGGCCCATCAAATTTGTGTCACTGAAAACAAACCAGAGTTTAGTTCAATAGCACACCCTAGAAGCAATTACAAAACTTCAGAGATTCAGATCCCAAATCAGAATGGGAACACTCCAAATCTTTACTAATCCAAACAGGGGCCATCTGAATCTCTGAAATGAATTATTAATCAGATTTCAGCCATTTTCCACACCTCTAATAGCTATATGTTGAGCTTGACTTTAAAGGTCCAGGGTTCAGATCCCTGCTGAGCCATGGAAATCCACTAGGTGCTATTGGATAAGTCACTCTTTCTCAATCTAATAGGAAGACAAATTCATCTAAATAAGTTTTTGCCAACAAAGCCCTCTATTAAGGCAACCATAAAAAGCACATAATAACCAAGGGTCTGTATTTTTTTAAAAAGAGAGAGAAATGAAACCTCAATTTCATTATAAATGTAATGACTATGGATTGTAGGGAGAGGAAAGATAGACAATGTTGAACAGCAATTGTGTTTGTTCAGGCTGATATAAATGCTAGAGTTGCCAGATTGTCTTAACAACAACAACAACAACAATATATTATAAGGTGCTTTACAGATGGAAACTTTACATTTTATATATACTGAATAAGATGCTCCAAAATCCCAAATTTTTGGTCCAGGGCCCTTCATAAATACAGCATGCAATTTATGAATGGGGACAAAATGTTAATTTCACAGAGAGTCACAGATCCAAGTTAACTGCAATCAATACTTTCATTTTTATTTAGGTAAAACATCAATTTGTTAATCATAATTCCCTGATTTTCAATTCTGCATGTCATGAACTTCTACTCTTCCTTATTCTTATCAGATAACTTGGCAAAACTGGTCCACAATGGTCAAATAACAAAACAATGCCAGTGACAGATAACATGATGCGAGTCCTGCAACTACTGCTGGGAAGGAATCTCTCCTGAATACATTTGAAAACCAATCTGATGCATCTACCTCAGCAAATGAAATACTTATTTTTAAGTGATGCCCTAATCCAGGGGTCCTCAAACTAAGGCCCAGGGACCGGATACGGCCCCCCAAGGTCATTTACCCGGCCCTCACTCAGGGTCAACCTAAATCTGAAATGACTTGAAATCACACAACAACAACAGCAACAACAACAACAATCCTATCTCATCAGCCAAAAGCAGGCCCACACTTCCCATTGAAATACTAATAAGTTTATATTTGTGAAAAATGTTCTTTATTTTTAATTATTGTATTGTTTTTAAGTTTTTTTTCACCACCCCGATGCACTACAGTCTCCCTACTTGAACTAGCCGGAGTGGTCTCAGGCTGGCGTTGGAGTCTCAATGGCTCATTGTGCTGGGGGACTTCAATGTTCATGCCGAGACCACTCTGTCAGGAGTGGCTCAGGACTTCATAGCCTCTATAGCAACCGTGGGCCTGTCCCAATTAGTATTAGGCCCCACCCACAGTGCTGGACACATGCTGGATCTGGTTTTCTGTCAGGGATGGGAAGAAGGTGGCGGGGTGGAGGAGCTAAGCGTCGCTCAGTTGCCATGGACTGACCACCACCTGATCAGGTTTAGACTTATTGCGCCTTCCTACCTCTACAGGGGTGGTGGACCCATTAAAATGGTCCGCCCCAGGAGACATGGACAGTTCTTGGGGATTTTCTGACAGCTCTTGGGGATTTTCCAGCCTCCTTGGTAAATGACTCTGTTGAGGCTCTGGTCTTTTTTTGGGATAGGAAGATGACCAGGGCTATAGACATGATCGCTCCAGAATGCCCCCTCTCAAGTAACCGAGCTAAACCGGCTCCTTGGTTCACTGAGGAGCTGGCAGTAATGAAGCAAAAGAAGAGGTGGCTAGAGCGTGTGTGATGGCGGAAGCGTAGCGGGTCAGTCCAAGCATGTCTAGTTTCTTTTTTAAGGAGCTATGACATGGCAATAAAGGCTGCACAAAAAACATTATTTGCAGCCAATATTGCATCCGCTAAAAACCGTCCGGCTGAGCTGTTGCGAGTTGTCAGAGGACTTTTAAATCCGCCTCAGAGCGAGATCCCTGACAACTCGGCAGATCGCTGTGAAAAATTTGCTTGGTTCTTTGCGGACAAAGTTGCACTGATCCATTCCAACTTCTACGCCACGTTAGCAGCAATATCTGAAGATGTAACATGAGTACCTGCTTGTCCGGTTTTAATGGATTCTTTTCAATTAGTTCAGCTCAAGGATGTGGACAAGATCCTTAGAGAAGCGAGGCCTACCACATGCATCCTAGACCCCCATCCATCCTGGCTGATCAAAGAATCCAGAGGGGAGTTGGCACATTGGGTTAAGGTGGTGGTTAATGCCTCCTTACAGGAGGGCAAACTTCCAGCCAGCCTAAAACAGGCTGTTATAAGACCGCTGTTGAAAAAACCATCACTGGGCCCCATCCAATTAGTCAACTTTCAGCCTGTCTCCAATCTTCTCTACTTGGCAAAGTCATGAAACGTGTGGTGGCTTCACAACTCCAGGGGTTCTTGGTAGACACTGATTATTTAGATCCGGCACAGTCTGGCTTTAGGCCGGGACATGATACTGAAACAGCCTTGGTCACCTTAGTAGATGACCTACGCCGGGAGCTAGACAGGGGGAGTGTGTCCCTGTTGGTTCTGCTGGACCTCTCAGCGGCCTTCAATAGTCAACCATGGTATCCTTCTGGGACGCCTCGCAGAAATGGGACTTGGAGGTACTGTTCTGCAATGGCTCCAGTCCTTTCTGGAGAGTCGGTCTCAGAAGGTGTTACTGGGTGACACCTATTTGACTCCACAACCATTGTCTTGTGGGGTCATCAGGGTTCAGTACTGTCCCCGATGTTATTTAACATCTACATGAAGCCACTGGGCAAGATCATCTGGAGTTTTGGAGTAAGACGTTATCTGTATGCAGATGATGTCCAAATCTGTCACTCCTTCCCACCTGTCACTAAGGAGGCTGTTCAGACCTTGAACTGGTGCTTGGCTGCTGTGTAGGACTGGATGAGGGCTAGCAAATTGATATTGAATCCAGACAAGACAGAGGTCCTCCTGATCAGTTGAAAGACCGAACAGGGCATAGGGTTACAGCCTGTGTTGGATGGGGTTACACTTCCCCTGAAGATGCAGGTTCGCATCTTGGGAGTGATCCTGGACTCATTGCTGAGCCTGGAACCCCAGGTTGTGGCATAGGCCAGGGGAGCTTTTGCACAGTTAAAACTCATGCACCAGCTGCACCCATACCTTGGAAAGTCTGATCTGGCCACGGTGGTCCACGCTCTGGTTACATCCCAAATAGATTACTGCAACGTGCTTTACGTGAGGCTGCCTTTGAAGACAGACACTAGATGTATGCAGCTTTTAGTGGGACAAGGACTGGAACGGTGACTCGACTGATGGGATTGTTTTATGGTTTTAATAACTGTTTTGATATTTGATGATGTACTGTTTTTAATATGATTTGTGTTTAAAGTGTGGTTTTACTGTTGTAGTTGTAAGGCATTGAATTTTTGCCATTATCTATGTGTAAACCACTTTGAGTCCCCCTTGGGGTGAGAAAAACAGTAGATAAATGCTGTAAATAAATAAATAAATAAATAAATAATAAAGATATGCGCAGTATGCATAGGAATTAATCCATTTTTTTTTCAAATTATAATCCGGCCCTCCAACAGTTTGAGGGACTGTGACCTGGCCCTCTGTTTAAAAAGTTTGTGGACCCCTGCCCTTATCCCTTAGTATCAAGCCTTGATATTCAAGTCCAAATCATAACAAAGGTTCATAACATCCCTTTGCCACTGTATAGATGCAATATACTATTTTGATGTATATTCCAATGAATTATCTTCTGGCCCAAGGATAAGAGTCAATTCAGGATATATTTTTTCTGCCTCAAGCATACCATGAATATGAATAAATTGGAAAGCAGCTGAGTTTTAGTTACAAACTGGTAACAGAACAGCATCCTCCACCACACCTGAGGCTACTTTAGTCATTACAAGACAAGCTGCACACATATAGCATTTTTCTTCAGAAATGAGAAATAGCTCAGGCTCTCAAGAGGAATGGCTGAAGTTCAGTTGCTGCTGTCACTTGCCTGTTTCTGCTGCCTGAGGCAATTGCTTCATTCTACCTAGTGGTTAAGATTGGCTCTACTCCTACATAAGTGTTTAGGTAGGAAACTGAGGCCATAGTTTTTATAGGTACTGTACATCCAATGCCATATTTGTGTGCCTCCAGCATAAATGTTGCAATTCGAAGACAAATGAGTCCAGGCAGGGGGCATCAACATTCAATATAAGAACAACTCCAACACCTTTACAGAATATAGTTTGTGAAAGGAGCAAAGGAAAAGTGCCTCAAGCATACCTTGTTTTCCTCTGTGTCCAAATAAAACTGTTGTCATGATAAGTGCTGATATCTTTTTTCCAAAACAACAATGACAACACTTTCCTGATTGATGTACCCAGAATTGCTCCTGAAAACTGTTGTTTTATTTGGAACTCCACACAGAGAAGCTATTTAGGTCAAAACCCACTTTTTGCTCTGGATTTCCCTATCTTGTACAGCCCTGGCATCAAAATAGCTGTTGGTTCAATAAAGGGCTGCAGTGCTGATAGATGTTAACAAAAGATCTTTATCACCTCAAAAGATAAGCACAAGATCATTCCTGCATGAAAAAGCAACCAGCTTATTTATTTGCATGATAAGTCTCCATTCAAAAGGTTTGGGTACTCCCCTGTATCATTTCCCCCCATTTTCTCTAAAGGCCATTTGAAAAACCATTGTGGAGCAAAATTACATTATTTTGAAAACTAATCTTATTAATAACAGCATGACACGGGAAATCAATTTGCAGTCCTGTAATGAACTGTGATGTTGTGAACAGTGGTTGCTGATGAGGAAAGAACTGAGAAATAAGATGCAAGTATTCATATTTTAAGTACACAGGAAACCCATTTCATTAAAAAAACTAAACCAAAATTCTCTGTTGAGGTACAATGGATAGCAAACATTAATGTCTTGAAACAAAGTATTTCGCACACTTGATTTCAGTCATCAGTACAAAATGTCAATTCCACTGATTTTGTTCATAGAGTGAAAATTACAGAAGGATGTTCTTTATAAATAAAACAATCGCATGGTCCTGTTGCTTATTCTATTCCAATTATTTTTCTGTGTATTTTTAATTAAGGAAATTCTGGGTTGCCATGTCAGTCTTGGCGTGTTGTGATCAATACTACAGTTTAACAAACGAAAGAAAGATGATCTCCATCATTAGCAGTGTTTGCTTGTACTTTCACAAATGACATTAAAAGCAACATGCCTAGCAAACAGTGAGTACATGACATTTTCCCAATGAGAAGTTTTTTTTTAATTATTTTGAAGTGTGCATAACATCTCCTGCCACACTGAATTTCTGTGCTTGGTACCATGTGTCATTTAAGATTTGATTCTCCCAAAGCTACCTGACATTAAATGTGTTTTTTTTTAAAAAAGAAATGATAATTGTATTAGCATAATGGGATTTCCGTAGCAGGCAAACTAGGGCTTTGAAAGGACCATACGGGGTTACAATTTCCAGTCAGACCAATTCAAGAAAATGTCCAAAGATAACAATGATAATGTGGCAAATCAGGAGGGGAGCTTTGAATTTGAACACCAGTGTTCTTTTCCATTGAACTATCTGATGTGTTACTTAAGCTCACATAAATGCATCAAAGGAATCTATTCTGATATGTTTAAATTATAATCATGTTCCCCAGAATTTAGAAATGCATAGTACAACGTGTGAAGAAACAAATGTGAAGAAACAAATAACTTCCCAGAATTACTTTACACACAGGGAGGTGCACATTTCAAATAATTCCTTAATTTGAGATAAATTTCCTCCAAAATTTCTATGCGATATTCATGAGACTTAAATTTTGAAAAGATCATTTTTTGGGGGGAAAAAGGTTAGTGGATTTCTCAGAAATATGAGAAACTATTGTCTTCAAGTTATGTCACAAACATTTACTTTACAGACTGCTACAACTGGACACAAATTTCCAAAAGGTTGGTGTTTTCTTTTTAAATACTTTTTTTCCATCAGCATTCTGAAAGATTAAAAGAAAATAGTTCTGTAAATGAAAGGAGCAAGAGACTAGCATTACATACAATGGGAGAAAATAGAGGGCAGAAGAAAGGGCATTGATTCTGCAGAAATCAAGTGGTTGACTTGACCACTGCTGACAAGCAAACCACAATAGGCACTACCATTTAACTTCTTAAACTAGTTTTATGAAAAGACTACCAAGATAACGATAGCTGAATTTCAAGTAGCACACCAGTCTTTGTGTTCTGCTTCAGAAAGTCAGAGGCTTATCTGTCAGTAAGTGATAGATAAAAGCAAATTATCTCTTTGGAACTTGTTTTTAGGAAAGATGACTCTGACTCTTGCAAGCACCCCATAGTTTTCCAACAGGAAGATCACATTTTGTTTATTTGAAGAAATGTGAAACAATCCAAAAATAATTGTATCCCCCCCCCCCCCCCCCCACAATTTAAATGGAAACTAAAATGCTCCTTCAGTTTTACTGATTCTTTTCTTATGTTGGCAGAGGACTATGATATATAATTTTATTTTGAAACAAAGACATTGGTTTCTTTTTCTAACAGGTTTCTTGAACTTCCTTGCCTTGCAATCATTGCAATCACACTGAAAGTTTCCTGCAGAGCTTCAAGTGACTTGGCTGTACACCATAACACCCTTTCATAAGCAAGAGTCCCTTCTCTTGCTTTCATATCCCTGAAATAATTTAGACTGTGTTTTGCAGTCAGAAGGAAAGGGGATATTCAACAAAACTATCAATTGAAAGACAGATTTTTTTTGGGAGGGGGGGGGTTATGTGGGACTTGAATATTATTATTATTATTATTATTATTATTAAACTTTATTTGTACCCCGCTAGCATCTTCCGAAGGACTCGATGCGGCTTACAAAGGCCAAGGCCTCAACACACAATACAACAGAATAGGCTGTTACAGAGTTCTTTCTCCCAATGTTCATTGTAAATACATGCAGTCTTTGGGGTACTGTGAATACGGTCTATGAGAATGTTGGTCATTGAATTTTACAGCTGTAAAACTATTGGTATTTATGAATGTGTAACCTAGAATTACATGTTCTTATTCCTCTGAGGAATATGTAAGGACTATGAAGGTCTGCCTAATCCTTACTTACCAGACAGGTGCCTATGCAGTCCATGGGGTCTGATCTCCTGCCAATTCGGAATATGTGGTTTCATTATTTTATCAGTTGGTTAGCAATTCAGGCCCAGCATGGTTGCTACCTGGAACAAGGGACTTTGCTGGCTTCCCATGAAAGGAAGCCACAATTAATCATGCCATTATGTGTACCGCCATGACATCACAGTAGGAAGGGAACAGAGCTTATATAGAGCTTTGGCCTTTAGAATTCTGAACCACTCACTCAACCCAACCCTGGCACCTACACTATGTAAAATTTCTGCTCAATTTATGGTCAGGTAGGATTTTTTTCCCATCTCCATTAGTGTTGTTGGTGTGTGTGGCTTAATCTGTGGGATACAATGATTTGAAGTTTGGGACATCAGCAATCTTTGGCAAAGAAGACTGAAGCTCTTGTAAAACTACTATCCAATTACTGCCCCAGTGCTGTCAAATTGCATTAATTCTACAGTGTAGATGCACTCAAAGCATACTTTTAATTTTTGCAGTGCATTCTTCTTGCTCTAAATTGATCAAACGGTCTTCTTTCAAACAAGTCTCTACATCATACAGCATGGCTTCTCAATGATATATTTCTATGTTTAGAAATAGAGCCATCCCATCAGACTTAAAAATTCTTCTCCCTACACACATTAAATTCATTTGGCAAACTGTTTTACTACTAACTCTTTATCTCTTTCCTTCCCATGGAAAATTCGACATATTTTTTGATAATTCAAAATGAATTAATGTTTTACTAATAGTGGACCTGGAAAAAATGTAAATTGTTTTGTATATATTGTTGTTGTTGTGATTTCCCATCAAGTCGACTTCAACTTCTGTTGTCTCTATATATAAAATTCCAAGAACCTCAGTCATCAATTGCCTCACTCATCTCAATCAAATGCAAGACCATGTCTTCCTTGATTAAACCTATCCATCTGTAGTGCAGTTTCCCTCTTTTCCTACTGCTTTCCACTTTATCAAGAATCTATTCCAATGAGTCATATTGTCTCATGATATGTCTAAAATGCAACAGACTTAGCGTGGTCATCTTTACTTCTACTGAGGCCACATCTACACTGACGACTTGGATCAGTGTTTATCAACCTGGGGGTCAGAATCCCTGTGGGGGGTCATGAGGAGGGTTTCAGGGGGTCACCAAAGACCTTCAGAAAACACATATTTCTGATGGCCTTTGGTAGAGAAGGCTGAAGATCTCTACGCCTGTCCTTCTCTTCCTTTTTGGTGTTCATGAACTACAACTCCCAAAATTCAAAAACAACCCCCTCTCAACTCCACCAGTATTAAATGTTGGCCAAGTAGGTAGTGTGCCAAATTTGGTGCAGATCCATTGTGGGCTGGGTTCAGAATGATCTTTGATTGTAGGTGAACTATAAATCCCAGCAATTACAACTCCCAAATATAAAGGTCTATTTCTCCCAAACTCCACCATTGTTCACATCTGGGCATATTGAGTATTCATGCCAGATCCATCATTGTTTGTGTCTACAGTGCTCTCTGGATGTAGGTGAACTACAACTCCCAGACTCAGGGTCAATGCCCACCAAACCCTTCCAGTATTTTCTGTTGGTTATGGGAGTTCTGTGTGCCAAGTTTGGTTCAATTACATATTTGGTGGAGCTCATAATGCTGTTTGATTTTAGGTGAACTATAAATCCTAGCAACTACAACTCCCAAATGACAATATCAATCCCCCCAACCCCACCAGTATTCAAATTTGGGCATATCGGGTATTTGTGCCAAATTTGATCCAGTGAATGAAAATGCATCCTGCATCTCAGATATTTACATTACAATTCATAACAATAGCAAAAATACAGTTATAAAGTAGCAACAAAAATAATTTTATAGTTGGGGGGTCACCACAATATGAGGAATTGTATTAAGGGGTCGCGGCATCAGGAAGGTTGAGAAACACTGACTTAGGTCATTTTGGAATCAGTTTGGGAGAAACCCATTTCCATTGTGCAGGTGATTAGATTCAGTGGTCTGGAATTAGTTTGAGTCTAGGAAAGGGATTATTAACCACAGAAAGTGCCCTTAAACAATTTGTCAGTTCCTCCCCCCCCCCTTTTTTTTTTATCTTCTTCTAAGAGAGATGTGCATGGGCATTCCAGAGGCATATGAGATAAAACAAAAAGAGATAAAGTGACAGTTAGAAGTGGAGTAATCAATTACCTTTTCAATGGGGTCAATTCATCCTCTGCTAGCCAGATTTGCACTGGGGTATTTTTTTGGCAGTCCTTCACCCCATGTTCCAATTCTACAAAGCATTTCAGCAAAAATGGGTGTTGTCTACAATGCCAATTTTGCCCTGCAGTTTGGGATGTATTGGGATTTTCTGCAGTTCATTTAAGGCCATATCTCAGACTTTCCTGTGACTTCCTTTAATATGTTGTAACTCCTTTGGCAGTGTACATTTTGCAGCTGATGCAGTCTCAAGTTATCTTGAAGCTGCATTAAATGTTCAGTGTAGATGGGGTCTGAGAGCTCAAGCTTGATTTGTTACTAAGACCCATTTAACTTCTAAGCAATCCATGGTATCCACAATGTAAATGGGAAGC